>NW_026138091.1:6590000-7790000 GCF_025592945.1 Manacus candei | reverse complement strand
TAGGGCTCATCTCTTTTTCTTTCCCTTCCCTAGATTTTTATTTGGTACATACCAAGGTGTAGAATATGCATAGACCACTTCACGGAAGAGTTGCTTCCATTGATTTTTCTTACTTATCTTCCTCCCTGAGCCTTAGTTCCTGAAAAATTCAAGTACACATTGTAGGGAACAGAAGTTTATAAGTCACAGCCTGTTTAGTACTTGGCTACTAAGAAGGGAAGTTTTTTTAGTAGTCACTGTTATCTGGTTTTAGGTGTAGGCGAGATGGGGTCAGAGACAGATGAATTTGGAAATTGAAACTTGAAAAAGTCAGTTATCTGTTATTTTTGACTTTTCTTATAGTCAGTTTCAAAACCCTTCATCTTTTTTTTTTTAAATAAAATACAAGAAAGCCACATATAGGGAATCCTATAGAAGATGAGAATTCAATTTTGGGAGAGTGCTACTTTTGAGTTTAAAATGCTGTTGAGCTTCACTGTGATCACACTTGCACATTTTAAACTGGAAGAAATATCAATAGCATTAGTAACAAAAGAAAAAATGTGTGTGGTTGAGTTTTGCTCATTCAGTTCCTCCCGTGTTACTGACTTTCTCTGTAGTAATGTATTTTTAAATACATATGGATTACAGTTATTTAAAATTGATTTTTTTTTATTTTAGGTATTGTCCAAACTGTAAAGAACATCAGCAAGCTACTAAGAAGTTAGACCTGTGGTCACTGCCCCCTGTACTGGTAGTTCATCTAAAGCGCTTTTCCTACAGCAGATATATGAGGGACAAGTTGGATACATTGGTTGACTTTCCAATAAAGTAAGAAACCTAAACATTTTGATGCTAGAGGTGTAAAAGCATGACTAGGGCACATGTTTAATACAGCAATTATGCAAAATGGGTGTGTTTTCAGTTTCTATGTGTGTATCCAGTACACACTGATAACAAAATGCTTGTAGGTTAAAAATATGAACTTGGAAAAATAATAATAGTAGATAAATGTGGAAGATTACTGGTTCCCCTTCCACTTCTCACAGAGTGAAAGAGATGCACTGTCAGAATAGTCTGGTGTATGTGTTTTTTTGTAGGGAATATAAGGTAAAGGGCTTGAAGACCACCAAAATGTAAAATGGTTAAAAGTAGTAACATGACTGAATTTTGGTTTGGTTTTTTTGTGTTTGTTTTATTTTGTTTTGTTTTTTAACAGTGACTTGGACATGTCAGAGTTCCTTATTAATCCTAATGCAGGGCCTTGCCGCTACAACTTGATTGCTGTCTCCAACCACTATGGAGGAATGGGAGGAGGACATTGTAAGTTGATTTCAAGTATCATCATTCTACATGTCACCTTTCTTTCTGTGTTGATTTTGATTTAAGTACTGATCACTTTGAATCAGTGGTGCTTTTTAATGATTTAGGGACAATTTTTTTTCATTGCCTTGAAATGCTTTCACAAGTACTCTGACACAAAAATCTATATGTAATGAGCTTTCAAGAAAAATTGTAGGTTCTTTTATACTTCTAGCTGTGCACACTGCGAAAAGAGAAAGCATAAGAGCTCTACAAGAGCTACCGTACTCTTACAACTGATTTTACCTTGCTTGTCTATATTCTTGTTCATTGTGCAAGTCCTTGAAAGTAAAGAGAAAAAATGACTGAGGGATTTTATTTGGCTATCCTGTCTCAGTATACATTGTTTTTAGAAAGGTAATGTTAGTGGTTAAGCTCTCGTTCTATAAAAAAAAAAGTGTGAAAGGTGAGTCTAATAGTGATTATAGGTTTTAAGTTAGTTAAATGTGAAGTATTTCACAGTAACAGAGTCTACCAACTGATTGTATTACATCTATGAAGATGCAGAGCCCTAAGACATTCTATTTTTTTGTCCTAGATACTGCTTTTGCAAAAAATAAGGATGATGGAAAATGGTACTACTTTGATGACAGTAGTGTGTCCACTGCATGTGAGGACCAAATAGTGGCAAGTACCTTTTGTGTTTCTAAAATTGAGACTGTTGATATCTTCTGCTTGAGGGAAGAAAAATGAAGAGTAAACAGTGGAACTTGCGTTAAATTTGTAGATAGTAGTTTGCTTCTCTCGAAGGAGAGAAAATAACTTAAGTGAAAGGTCTAGATTTCTTTGTAATTTTGTGCTGTATACTTGGAAGCAAAGAAAAAAAAATTGTAACTCGGGTTGTAAATGTTTTGTTTGGAGCCTCGTGAACATATTACACTTTTCTCTTTTACAGTCCAAAGCAGCGTATGTGCTCTTCTACCAGAGGCAGGACACAATCAGTGGAACTGGCTTTTTCCCACTTGACCGGGAAACTAAACAAGGTGCTTCAGCTGCCACAGGCATCCCACTAGAAAGTGATGAAGACAGCAATGAAAATGATAATGATATAGAAAATGAAAATTGTATGCACACTAACTAATGGGAAGAACTAGAAGCCATAAAAGAGACTCTCTTACTGGGGATACAGATTGAAAGAGTGAAAATGCCCACCAAATTAAAAATAAAAATCTGAGATGGGGAGTTTCAGATAACAGAATGTAAATCTTATTACATTTTAACATGTGCAGTACTTGAAGTGAAACAATAAAAACTTAAACAGAAATTGTCTCTAATGCATTTACTGTCTCGTATTCACAAGGTATATATAGGAAATCACAGATAAACCCCTTTTAAGTTTCCGCTGCTGTTCTGATGAATTATGTTTTCTTTTGTTTTGGATGTGAGTTAATAACTAAAATATTAAATCTGTGGACTTCTGACATTTATTTTATAAGTATTGCAAGAATACTACTGCCAAGTCTAGTTTCTGGATGACTGTATAAATGTTCCTTAGCTGCCACACAGACTACAAGTAAAAATGTCATAAATAACTACAGTAGTAGTTTTTTTGAAACAAAAAATTTTTGTTTCTCCCTATTTTTTTCTTAATTCGATCACAATAGAAGAAGTAGCTTGAAAAAGGTGTTTTAACCTTTTGTGTTATAGTGGAACATCCAGAATATTATGTTCATCTTACTGCTGCTGTGGAACAGGTTCTGGATTTCATGCTGCATTAACAAAAAGGTTTTCAATTAAATGTAAGTATTCATTGTTGCTTGTTGGAATCTACTCTGCAGACATAATTCCTGTTATCTTGCTTATAAGATATGCTTAATTTTAATCTGGTATCAGTCCAAAATTTAAAATTGTGCTGTAAGTTCTCTTTCCCCAGTTTTTGTAGTTTGACAGCTTGCAAACTACTCTGTATTAAGGTCAAAGTTAATAGTATTCTGTATCCATAGTAATGACTGTGTATCAGGCTTAGATGAGAATTTTTTCAGTATAACCTGCCTTTAAATTGTTAATTAACAAAATCACTTTAAAGGTAGACCTGTTAATTTTCTTTGTGTGTTCCTGATGGAATTCACCATGGCCTTACAGCATATCTGAAAAGGTAACTCATAAGAGAATTGGCATTTGCATGTTCAAGTCAGAACCTGTACAGTATATAAGGCATACAAACTCCGAATTGGATTTCAGTTAACTATCTTCAGGGGTCCAGGATGCCAAAATAAGTGTGACAGTTTGAAACATTTTTTGATTTGCTGCTTTCCCATTGATCTAGTTGGAAGAATGTATTGTTGATTTGTATACAATACTGCCTTTGAGAGGGGCTCTAAAGTGTGGGGGCACACGTCACATATCTACTACCTGGAGAATTGCTTTGTGTCCCACTGTTTAAACAATTTAAAAAAAGAAAAAAGCAAAAAGTATGATGTTCTTCACTTGAACTAATCAAATACAATAGGTTATAAATTGTGTATTGTAAATAAAAGTTCACTCTGTGAGTGCACATTTTGGTAAATTATTTATTTATGTTAGCATTAAAAAGTTTAAAAAATTGCATTTGACCAGGATATAAATGAGATATGTTGGACATGGCTTTGCTTTATACCTTGATATTAAAACTGGTGTTTCATCCTGGTATTTTAAAGCTGCTTTGAGGTTTGTTTTTTTTTTAAATGTAAACTAACCTCCTGCATGACAGAGGTTAAAATTTTGTCTGCACTTGAGTTCACTTGGGTTTACATTTGAAATGCGCATGTTTATTTATACAGATTTCAATAAAGCTATTCAAGGCCTTATTTAGTGTTCCATTTTGTTACACGCTCTTTTCCCACACTGTGTCTGGATAATCTTTGTCTAAGACTTACATTTTCAATTACAAAATGGCTATGTAACGACTAACACAGAATAAGATGAATAATATTTCCAGACAATAGTATATAAAAAAGGGGGCTTGTCCTATCATTGGCTCTAAAAGTATTTAAAAGGCTGCAAAAACAGTGTATTGTCATAAATATTTTATTTTTAAAAGTAATACTGTAACAATAATCAAATAGAAAGGTACTAATTGTGAGATGGTTCATGAAATATATTTAAGGTTAGATAAACCAGTATGGGGGGGATGATACAAGCTTTTGGCTTAAAACCTTGTAGCTAGGTATGGAATACAGTAACCTAGTACAAAGCTATTACCTAAATATTTATTAATTAAATGAGGATTATATGTGGAGTAGAGGAAGGAATTCTAGAGAAGTGATCTACTCTTTGAATAACACATACAAAGAGGCTCCCTTCATTCATACTCCTATTTGGTTTTCCATATCATGTTAGCCTAGAACTTGATAGGAAAAATCACAGAGGAGCAAAGGATCTAGTTTGATTTACCAAAGTACTTTGGAGTTGGTAGATTGGAGCTTTAATATCTGATAACTCAGATCTCCTAACACACTTCATTCTCCCTTTGAAAATGCAAATACATATACATACACAGAATCTTACATTTGAAGGAATGTACTTACCTTCTAATAGAATTTAAAAGGGTATTGATCAAAGTAGGATTTAGTTAGAAAAAAATTACATAATTCTTTGTTACTGTTAATTTGGCTTCCAAGATTACACATACAAAGTTTCTGTAATCAGCTTCCTAAAGAGAGAAAGAAAACAGCAACATTTCTGTGGGTGTGTCAAAGGTTTCTGGGAATTCAGTCAAATTGTGAGTTTCATAAAACTTACATATTCATATATAAGATATGATAACTCATCCAGTGTGGACATGCTTAACAATACAGAAAATATATTATTATTTACAGTGTTTATCAAAAGTTATTGTCACTCAACTAGACATTTATATAGAGAAGAGGATCCTAACATCTCCCTATGAATCATGTCAGATAAAAATCTACAGTCAGCTTTCTTTTTTCATCAAAAACCTTGCTATAAATAAGTATCAACAAACTCTAGAATTATAAGATTCACTTAACCTTGTTAATATGACAGTCACTGAAACAAAACAGAGTAGGAGGCAGAAGACAGCTTGCAATTGCCAGTTACTCCATGGACTTTGTGACAGCAATATGTCATTTAAAGCCACACTGGGAGGGAAGGAGAGGTGAGGGGAGAGTGCACAGAACCTGTTGTTCTAGTTGGCTTCAGACAATGTTCTGAATGCTTCAGTATAGATCAGTTCCCTGATCTCTTCCATCACCCACCTAAATTCAAGTCCCACCTGCCTTCCTGGCACACTGAGGTGAAGTTTGCAGCTTACA
Source organism: Manacus candei (assembly GCF_025592945.1). Classification (NCBI taxonomy): domain Eukaryota; kingdom Metazoa; phylum Chordata; class Aves; order Passeriformes; family Pipridae; genus Manacus; species Manacus candei. The sequence goes on along the minus strand of NW_026138091.1, from coordinate 7,784,406 downwards.
GTTGAGCTGACAAGATGAGAAAAGCTCTTAAGATGTTCCCCTGTCAGATACTGCAACTACCACTAGTTGCTGATGGGAGAGCCACAACCCCTTCTAGGTTTCCCAGGAAGTTAGCCCTGTGTTATGGAGTGCAGTGTATTTTTTTAAGTAATTTAAAATCTTAAGAAGGAAGTCAGAATGGCTGGAAAAGTAATTAATTGGCAAACCCACTACTTTTCTTCAAAAATTATGTTGCCTTCTTTGAGGTCAGACTTTGTAATTGCAGGTTATGGGTTTTCATTGTTTCTGTGCACTCGTTACTTTGACAAAGAAAATCACCATAAATGTAGTGAAACAATAAGAAACCTGTATCTGATAGAATAAGCATGTTCTTAGTCTGCAGGCAAATTGGTCTCTTCAGATTTTTTTTAATTCCTTTTCCTTAGCAGGTAAACATTGTGGAAATGGTTCCACTTCCATAGTTCCAAGATTGCATGCTTTACTGGCATCATGTGCTCCTGAGGCAGGCAGAGAGACCTATCTTACTAAAAAGAAATTACATCTTGGAGTAACATGAAAACCTTGGAATAGTCCAAATGTGACAAATTTATTTAGGGAATCAACTGGGTTACTATATGCCAGTGTATTGGGTCTGACTGAGCTGGAGTTCATTTCCCCATAGCAGCCCTCACAGTGCTGTGCTTTGCATTGGTAGCTAGAAGGGTGTTGATAACACACCAGTGTTTTGGCTACTGCTCAGCACAGCATCAGCACTGTAATATTCCTCCCTCAATCGAGGGCAAGATCGTGGGAGGGGACAGAAGCAGGCCAAAGCTGACTCAAACTGACCAAAGGGATATTCCAGACCATATGATGTCAGCTCAGATATCAAAGCTCAGGCAAGGAGCAGGGAGGCAGGTATTCATTGTCTCCAATGGCTGCCTGCTGAGGAACCGTCACGTGTGCTGAAGCCCTGCTTCACACAGGCCAACCATCGCTGCTGATGGGAAGTAGAGAATAAACGGTGCTTTGCTTCTGCTCTAATAAAGTGCCTTATCCCAACCCATGAGTTGTTTTCCACCTTACTCTATCTGGCTGGGAAGGGGAGTGATAGAGCGGCTGGGTGGACACCTGGCATCCAGCCAAGGTCAACCTACCACAGCCAGGTAGCATTAACAGTCATCCTGGGCCAAATAATACAGAAGCTGATACAGGACTTTAATGATAAAGAAATCACATCTGTCCATATGGTTTTATGAAAAGTAAATTTTGTTATATGGGGGGGCAGTAATTGGAAAAGACAGTTGATAAATGTGATAATTTAGATGTGCCTAGAATTATTTCAGTGCTTGGCTCTTAATTGTCACCTTAAGTATCACATTGCTCTCATCAAAACATGAACATTATGCAGTATCACCAATACAAAGTTTAGGAACCAACCAAAAAGCTCAAAATAGTTTCCATTAGGAAGTCATTGTGGAATAGGAATGTTATTGGAGAAGTTAATGACACTTGGTCTTAAATTAATGTGCAAATTAAATTTCAGTGTGCAAAATATTTGGATCGTAGCTACAGAATTCAGATGAGCTTAGTTTGTTTTCAACATCTGTCAATGTTCTAAAATACATACTACACTGTGGGTGTTGTGTAAATGTGAGTGCGTCTTTTGGCTGAGGAGAAAGTCTGCAAACAAGGGACAGTAATTACTGACTATGTATCATATATACCTGTTAAAAGCAAATACAAAAACATATTGATTTTTGGTATGGGAAATAATGCCTTACAAGATGTTTTCAGGAACTTTAAATTTAGCTTTTTGTGTAATATTTTTCAGATAAGGTAGTGCAGATTAAGAGATAAATCAAAGAGGGTTGTAGTACTACTTAATATGGGAAGCATTTGGTTATTCTCTCTCTCTAATCTTTGAATTTCTGTTTGGGTAATGTCATGGTTGGTCTCATTTTTAGGATATAAATTGTTCCTATAATATCACAGAATCAAAGAATCACAGAATATGGTGAGTTGGAAGGGACTCACAAGGATTATTGAGTCCAACTCCTGCAGAGGACCCCTCCCAAAAGTCACACTATGTGCCTGAGAGTATCACCCAAATGCTTCTTGAACTCTGTCAGGTTTGGTGTTGTCTGTCCCCTGGGAAGCCTGTTCCAGTGCCCAACCACCCTCTGGGTTGAAGAACCTCTTCCTAACATCCAGCCTAAACCTCCCTGACACAACTTCAGGCCACTCCCTTGGGTCCTGTCACTGGTCACCACAGAGAAGAAATCAGTCCCTGCCCCTCCTCTTCCCCTCATGAGGAAGTTGTAGACTGCAATGAGGTCTCCTCTCAGTCTCCTCTTCTCCAGGTTGAACAGACCAAGTGACCTCAGCCGCTCCTCAAACGGCTTCCCCTCAAGGGCCTTCACCATCTTCATTGCCCTCCTTTGGACACTCTCTAACAGCTTAGTATCTTTCTTATATTGTGGTGCCCAAAACTACACACAATATTCAAGGTGAGGCCACACCAGTGCAGAGCAGAGCAGAACAATCCCCTCCCTCGACCAGCTGGAGATGATTTGCCTGATGCCCCCAGCACACAGTTGGCCCTCCTGGCTGCCAGGGCACTGCTGACTCATCATCAACTTGCCATCCACCAGGACCCCCAGGTCCCTTTCTATGGCACTGCTTTCCAGCATCTCATTCCCCAGCCTGTACAAACATCCAGGGGTGTCCCATCCCAGGTGCAGAATCCGGCACTTTCCCTTGTTGAACTTCAAACGGTTGGTGATTGCCCAGTCCTCTGACTTGTTAGGGTCTCTCTGCAGGGCCTCCCTGCCTTTGAAGGAGTCAACAGCTCCTCCCAGTTTTGTGTCATTTGCAAACTTGCTTAGTATCCCTTCCAGTCCCGTGTCCAAGTCATTTATGAACAAGAGCACAGGGCTGAAGATAGAGTCCTGTGGAAGCCTCCACTAGTGACAGGTCACCAGTCTGATGTTACTCCATTCTGTTACCCTCTGTGCTTGGCCTGTGAGCAATTGCTCACCCACCATATGATTTGTTTATCCAGCTGTGTGCTGTCCAGAAGGATTCCTGTGAGAGACAGTATTGAAAGCTTTACTGAAATCCAAAAAGATTACATCAGCTGGTTTCCTCTGATCAACTAGGTGGGTTACTGTGTCATAGAAGGAAATCAGGTTTGGTAAATAGGACTTTCCTCTCATGAAGCCATGCTGGCTGTGACCAATGACAAAATTGTCTTTCAGGTGTTTTTCAACACCTCCCAGAATAATCTTCTCCATAACTTTACCAGGCACTGAAGTGAGACTGACAGGCCTGTATTTTCCAGGGTACCCCATGCCCTTCTTGAAAATTGAGACAAGGTTTGCCAGCTTCCAATCAGCTGGGACCTCTCTAGATTCCCAAGACGGCTCAAAAATCATCAAGAGAGGTTTTGGGAGATCAGCCAGCTCTTCAAGTATTCTGAGATGAATCTCATCAGGCCTCACAGATTTGTATGGATCCAGCTGGAGCAGCAGATCCCACACCATTTCAGGGTTGACTGGGAGTTGATCATTCTCGCAGTCATGGTCCTCCAGCTCAGGGCACTGAGACCTCCTTGGTCCGTTATCTGTGTTGAAGACAGAGGCAAAGAAAGCGTTAAACACCTCTGCCTTGTCTCTGTCCCTGTTTGTGAGGTGACCATCCTCATCCTGTAATGGGACAATGCTATTTCTATACTGCCTATTGCCATTAATGTATTTGAAAAAAACTCTTTGTATTGTCCCCCAAGTTTCTGGCCAGCTTCAACTCCAGTTGAGCTTTGGCCACAAATTTTCTCCCTGTGGCAAGCAGCATCTTTGAATTATTACCATGTCACTTGACCTTACTTCCACTGGGCATACACCTTCCTTTTTTGCCTTATCTCCAAGAGAAGATTCCTGTTCAGCCAAGCTGGCCTTCTGCCTCACCTGCTTCACTTCCAACATTTGGGAATTGCCTGCTCCTGTCCCCTTAGGAGGTGATGTTGAAAAAGTGACCAGCACTGACGGACCCCAGCACCTGCAGAAACATTTTCCCAGGGGACCTTAATAATTCCCTGAGCAGCCTGAAGCCTGCTCTCCTCATGTCCAGCATTGAGGTTTTGCTGGTACTTTTCCTCCTGTCAACAGAGATTTTAAACTTGATCCTTTTGTGGTCGCTGTGGCCAAGAGGGCCACCAATCTCTACTTTGCTCAGGAGATCCACTCTGTTGACAAGCAGCTGATCAAGGAGGACATCCTTCCAAGTTGACTCCCTTAGGGCCTGTTCCATAAAGTTGTCATACAGATTTTTTAGGAATCTTCTGGCTGGGTTGTACCAGCTGTATGATGCTGCCAGTTAATTTCTGTCAAGTTGAAGTCTCCCATAAGGACAAGGGCAGTTGACTTGGAAGTGTCCCTTAGTTCCTCAAAGAATAATTCACTGGCATCATTGTCCTGTCCAGGAGGTCTATAGCAGACTCCCACAATGACATCCACATTATTTGTTTGCCCCTTTATTCTTACCCAGGGCATCTCAACGGTGCCATTGCCAACTGTGAGCTCCATACATTCTAACCTTTCTGTTACATACAGTGCCACTCCTCTGCCTCTTCTGCCCTACCTATCTCTCCTGAAGAGCCTGTAACCATCCAACAGGGCACTCCAGTCATAGGTCTCATCCCACCAGGTTTCACTTATGCCAATGATGTGAAATCTCTGGGACTGGGCCAAAGCTTTGAGATCCTCTTGTTTCTCATGCTGCGTGCATTGGTGTAGAAACATTTCAGGAGTGGTACGTTGTAGCCAACATCTCTTGAGGCAGACTCAGGGATCCCGTGGGTGCTGTTTCTTCAAGTTCTGGCACACCATCCCATTGCTCATCACTGGTGAGCCTGGTTTTGTCCCCTTCAGGGAGAAAGAAATAATGCAGAACTGTGAATGTATGTAAAAACAATTAATCACAGCTAAGACAAGGACAGAATATGGAAAAGCCTATACTGAATGAACAGAAAATATGAATGTAATGAGAAAGCAGCTGTAAGATACTAATAAGGAGGTGTTACAGGATTTAAAAAAGAGCAGAGTCCTGTGATTAAAAAAAGCAAATACTGCAAAAGTCACTAACAGGCAACTGAGAATTAAAATCTTTAATAGTTGTAGTTTGTGTTGTAGAGACAGGGGAAAAAAAAAGTAATTTGGTTTCTAGCAATAGATTTCAGTTCTAGTGAAAGATATAGAAAACCAGTAGAATAGAAACAAACTAGAGGTGAATTCTAGCACATTACATTTTGAAATAAGATAGTAATAGAAGAGCCATATTCTTTTTTGACACAAGTCCTCACCTAGTCATTATCTAGAAAACTGCAGTCTCTTGTGTCCAAGTGTTTGATAATGTCTTGAGATCAGGAGCCAAGTTAATAATTTTGAGGAACTGGTTTACAAAAGAAGGCTCCAAATGTCCTGAAGGGGGGAAAAAATGAATTATGGAATCAATCAGGTTGGAAAAGACCTCTGGTCAAAAACCACCATGTCAAGCAGATCATGGCACTAAGTGCCACGTCCAGTTTTTCCTTAAACACCTCTAGGGACAGTGACTCCACCACCTCCCTAGGCATTAGATTCTAATGTATAATCACCCTTTCTGTGAAGAAATTCTTCCTAATATCCACCTAAACCTCCCCTGGCACAGCTGAAGACTATGTTCTCTTGCTAGGTGCCTGGGAAAAGAGGCCAACACCCACCTGGCTACAACCTCCTTTCAGGTAGTTGCAGAGTGATGAAGTCTCCCCTGAGCCTTCTCTTCTCCAGGCTAAAAACCCCAGCTCCCTCAGCCACTCCTCATAGGACAAGGAAATGTCCATTTCTTTGAAATTCTACTATAAGTCCGGCTTTCTGCAATCTTGCCTCCAACAAAATAAGACATTCAAGCCCACCAGATATTTGTGTCCCCCGTAACAAACCGTGGCTGAACTGGTCAGGAGCACCCCATTTGGTAAAGAATCTCTCAATGTGTAGTACATGTTAACTCCTAATTTTATAGTTCAATCATTTGTCAGATGGTGTGGTTTAGTTAGTTAGGATTGGAGCAGGGAAGTAAGGCCCCTAGAAATAAACAGCCATAGGAATCTAATGATGACCATACTGTCAAAGGGAAATAAGGTTTCAGACTGGCTGAACAAGTTTTACATCCTACTTAATGACCTGTTCAGTAGCTCCAGGGCTTGGCTCTCAGGTGGAACAGTGAGTGTTCTGACCTGGAATTTCCTATGCTTCAGCCAGCAGTCAGCCAAGAGTCCATCCATGCACTGGTGTGAGGAGACAAACAAGCTCATCCATTGTGCCCTGGGAGCAGGTTCCAGAAAGCGGCTGCTATTTGTGAAATACTCAATACAACTTGTAGAAATGCTGCCAAAATACCAGTACCAACTATGAAATTGCAACGTCTATGCATCCTTAGTTATGGACGTTCCTGCTAGCACATTACCCAGGACGTAGGTACATACAGTAGTACAGCCCTGCTTTATTGGGAATGCATATTCACATGTGGAGGTGATCTGGGTAGCCATTTTACTACAAAGGAAAGCATTTGGCTCTTTGTGATTGGATTACCACTACAGCTGTCTTCCAAATTCCCTGAGAAGTTCATTCTGCTTATCTGTTTTGATGCAACCTGAGTAACCTAATTTATTTCACACTGCTGGTTATAAACACAGCCACACATGCAGCTCTACAAATATTTATATCAAGGGCAAATTTCTCTAAACGAAATAAGAGGTCTATAATCTTCATAAAGCAACAAAGATGAGTACAACACATCAGGTAAATCAAGGCCTCTACACCAAAGTTCTTCATCTGGATCTCTTCCATAGGAAATTTGTAATCCTCATGGTTTATAGAACTGCCTGTAAAAGAATGAAGGAGTCACACTTCAGTTATCTTTGCAGGCAGTTGTGCTGGAGGACCTCAGAAGTACTTGGTCATATTGAGTCTTTTCTAGGCTGGGCTGAGTTACCTACAAATTACGTTGGTCATGCCAGCAGTGTAGCTGTGGCAGTGTGAGCACACCAACATAGTGTGCTGGCCTCGGTGCTACTTACGTGGGTATAGTGAGTGTAGCTATTTCTACAATTATTTTGTGTTTCATAGATATGACTGCAGTGCCTGCTACATAAAGGCCACCCCGAACACAAAGGAACTAACATCCATTCAGCTGATGGAAACTCTCCTGTAGTTTCTTCTTCTCCTGAAGAAACTCTTCAGCAGCCTCAGGGCTCCTCTCTGGTGTTGCTTTGTGATTAGTAGATTGTCTGTAGGTTACTAGGTGTCTGGAAGTACCTCCATAATTTTCATACAAGCTGAAGAAGAGATAAAAGGGAAATTATTAAGATATAGTGAGGGTTTTGCCAAATAGATTAGAGAGCAGCAAAATAAACAGATTGCAGCACAATGCACATTTCTGACATTCTTGATGGGCATTTTTAAGTTAGACATCCTGCAGTCAGCATGAGATACTCAGGAAAAAACTTATCCCTAGAGCGCAGCTGAATCTACTGTCCACTGGAAGAGCTCTGGATCAAAGAACAGTGCCTAGAATCACAATTATTTTGTTTTAGCACATCTATGTCTTTATCTCTAAACCGAAATTCCTAAAAACAGACGTAAAGATTGCAGTAAATTATGATCAGAAGTGCAACATCTCTGAAGCTGATTGTGACCTCATGCTGTGCTAATTGTTAAGGTGGCAGAGATGGTCAGCATGGGGTTTTTCTATGTAAATAACTGTCAAGTAACATCTCCATCACTGTTCCTCTATTTTCTACACTTTGCAGAAAAAAAATTATCATGAATGGGCTGCATTACACACCCTGCAGGAAAAAAATCACAGGTCCTGCCTGAACAGACATTAATTCTGTTATTTGTGTAAGGGAATGAAAGACGAATTCATTTTAGAGCACAGAGTAAGGTTTGTTTCCCAGGCCAGCCACATACCTCCTGTGTGAGCTGGAAAGTATGAAGGGCTTGGGAGCTGCTGATAAAATTTTGTGATTATCGTGTCCCTGTTGGTCTGTTGTTACACTGCTAGCTGTAAGACAGCAATAAATTAATTCAAGCAGTGGACGGCAGTTCTTTCTCACAAAAGATATTACCAGGTTCATCTGATTCAATTACCAGTACTTGAAAGAGCAACACAAAAGAACCCCACTGCTCTGAGAATCTGTTTGGACAGGATTCAAGCAGAAAAAATTGGAAAAACAGCTTTACTGCCTGGTTACACAAGTCATGGAAGCATCTGAGCCTATGGTTGAGAGATTTGTGTGTGGGCCCTGAAGTGATTGTACTGCGACTCAATATGGAATCGCTGTTGAGTATCTAATAGATGTTATAGGTCTGCCATTTTCACAGAATCACAGAATCAGCTGGGTTGGAAAAGACCTTTGAGATCATCAAATCCAACCCTTGATCCAACCCCACCATGGTTCCCAGACCAATGCTGCTTAATATTTTTGTCGGTGACCTTAAAGAAAATGTACCATAATTACTGATAGATAGCAGCTGGGATTGCTTTTTAGCTGACCAAGTGAAATAAAATGGGTATTAACTGTAAATATACAAATAAAATGGGTACTAACACGTAAATGTATGCTCACACCTAAGCAGAAAGGAACAGAAGCTAAATTCATGAGGAGCTTATACTGGAAAACAAAGTATTTTTCAGTCTGCTGGTTGATCTAAATTTCTTGCACAGCCACATCCTAAAGGAACAAGGCTTTCACTTCTATTCCATAAAAAAAAAGAGAATAGGTACTAGAGGAAAGTTTATTACTTGTGCTTTTAACCCATTTTTGTCACAACAGAAATACTCTCATGTCCCACTTCTTGGGTCTGTAATTTTAGAAGGACCTACTGAAATGTTCACATAGTAAAGGGTTTCTTTGTGCTTACACAGACCAATACAACGCATAGTTTTTATAAAAGATTATAGGAAGTATTTCATATTAACCTGTCTCTCACTGTCTTTTAATTTGAAATTTAACTTTGCCTTTTGATATCAGTATCCATGTTCAATTTTCTCTATAGTGACTCAACTCTGCATTACAAAGAAAATCACCAGAGATGTCTGCAACACCTTTACTTTCCCACACAACTGGTTTCTCATATTGTGAAGTTTGTTTAGTACTGTCACTATTTACAGATTCATATCAATTACAAAAGTATACAGGAGTGTTACTAAAGTGAACTCAGAAGAAAAGCCACAACTCTTCCCATCAGGATGAAACCAATTCATTGCCACAGTGAATGAAATCTGATGGTTTTGCCTCTGTGTAACATGATGACTCACATACAAAACCTGCATCTCCATACATCTACCAGAATGGACTATAACTAGGACTAAACATCTGAAATTAATACAGCCAAGTGCTATCCCATGTTTAATCCAATTAAAAGGACTGATGCACATCATTTGGAATGAATATGAGGTAATTTAATGAATCACAATAGGTCTCATGAGCATTTTTGTTGCTAATTAGGGCCACAAAGCTACAGGATATTATTTCAATCACCCACTGCCCCTCACAAAATAACATAAAATTTAATAACAAAGCAAACCACAATGCAATGATTGCAGTGCAATATGAAATTAGCTTAACAGCTAAGAGATGCATCTGAGACTCAGGCATGTGTAGAATTCCCAATTAAGTCAGCTTAACAACTAACTAGTACTCTTAACTTGCTAGTCAAAAATGTGCCCTCAGACACATCCACATACATTGTTCCACCTTCTGATTCAAAAGTGACTTGAATTGAAACTGAGATATTTAAAGTGTATCAAAAGACTGGCAAGAACTTCTGCTCAGCCTTAGGAGTGCATGCAACAGAATCTATTGCAATGAAATGCAACTGCAGAAGTCACATTCACAATCAAAACAGTGTCACTTAAAAGGATCCTGACCAGTTTAAACAGTTTAGCTGCACTGATTTAGCTTAACTATTAAATCTGCATTTACAAAAGGCTTACATCAAAACAGTGAGAAAGAGGACTGTGTTGTTCAGGAGACTCACCTGAGATCCAGGCACGTGTATAGTTCCCAATTCTTGTACACAGCAGATCTGAAAGAGTTTTCAATTCTGTAACCATGTGTAAGATTCATTTCCAAACTCAGGAGCAATCTTGCAGTATTTGGCTGGCAATGTTGAGCAGACTGAGAGTCAAAGCTGGTAGTTGAAAAGATAGGTATGATCGACGTAAATGATAAAAAGTATGCAAATAGGCAGACAAGTAGATTCAGAGAGTACTAATGTGCCCATGGCTCACTATAAATAGGTGGAAAAATCCAAACATCAAAAAGGAAGTAAATCGTTAAAGCTTACCTATGATGCACATGGATTTTTTGATTTTTAGCTTTTTGTAGAGTTTAGAAGTAGCTGTATTATATCCCTTACCCTTAGCACAGTAGTTTACACATTTATCCAACACTGTTACCCCATTCCATATCACTCCCTCAAAATTCCATTAGCTTTTTTAGACTTCCCTCAAGGTAGGCCTTTATTCTTTCTAAGAACATCTGCACCCTGGCTTGAACGACAAGATACCACTCAGGCATAGTGACCTTCAAGCCCAGAACTTTGGAGGAACTCCAAGGACTAAATGTGCTGTGATGAAGAGGAGGATGTTGAAGAGGGGGTCCCAAAGCCCCCTGCCTCAATTTCCAGAGGGGTGTGCCAGGGGGAGGTGCTGGGAGGCAGACAAATCTGGGATTGGATGGAATAATATCTTAAATTGTGAAAGCCCATGGACATGAGGGGGGCATTGTGTATTCCTGGGGCTTAAGATCAGAAATTAAAGGACCTACCCTCCTTATCTTATCTTATACACTAAGTTGAAGGCTTGAAGTCCTGTTTTCTGTGGTCTCTTAAGGTAACAGCTAAGAAATACATGGGCATACTCAATAATTAATTAACTCATTCTCCTAGCTAATCATCCGTGTTTCTTATTAAGGTTATTTGGACTGGTCTGTGAATTGCCACAAGGACTGAAGACCAGAACAGATACACTAAGACAGGAAAATCATTAGTAAAATGCTTATTGGTTAAGCACATAAATAGTTCTACTGAAGACAAGTCTTGTTCAGTCATAGGTTTGCTTTTATTGAACAGAGGGATGAAATCCTAATTCCCTGTCTGAAGGCAAAGTTTGACCAACTTATTCAATTGTACCAGTATTACATGCAGTTTTAAAAACTCACACCCATTTATCCAGTTCTGTCAAGCTAACAGCCAGTAAAATGAAAATGTAAAAATAAAAATTTTAAAATAATAAATTACTTAGAAAACAATCCTGCACTTTTTACCTCACAAAGCATCCCTAAAGATTTATGAGTACAGGTAGAGTGTTCAGTGCTGTGCCAGTGGGAACCTGACATGATTTGCAATAGATCTCACAGCAAATGAACCCAACATAGAAGTAGGGATGCTTGAATTTATGAAAAGTTCTTCTCACTTTTTCAATACAAGACAAAAAAAAAAAATCTTAGAACATTCACTGAATAAGAATGAGGAATTTCAGGAAAGTCTGAAGAAAAGCTGCTATTTAAAAATAGAAAATTTTAAAATAGTACCACAGTAAAAATTTATTCTTCTTTGGATTCTTCTTTTATTTTTCAAGATTCCCAAGTTTGAAAACCACAGCATGTCAAAACTCAAGGATGTTTTCCACCTCCCTGTGTTTATGAACAGGGAACAGAACCATGGTGCATTACAGGTAGGCAACCAACACAGTACATGATTTACAGCAAACAAAATGTGGGAAAATTATTATTGTAGAGACTAGAACCTTTGTGAAATATTAACTGTTACAGTGACGAATGCTGTCCCCCAGAAGGAAGCTCCCAGGCAGCCATCAGGCCTAAGCTCCCTTCACTACTACAAGCAACAGATATTGAAGAGCTCATGCTCATTATTCAAGAGCTTGCTTTAGAAATGAGTTAAAAATTGCTGTTTGTAATGCTTTTAGATTTCAGAGAGACACTGCTGGTGACACAGAAAGTAGCTGGGACCCAACTGTTCCACATCCCCTTGTACTTGCCCTGTGTTTATCTAAAAAGTTCTCAATGAAGGATTCACTCTGGCTTTGCCCAGAGGAAAACACAGAGAGCTGCATACACACACGAGTTGCAAAGGTCACAAAGCTTCACTCCCGCTGAAGAATCACAGAACGCGTCAGGTTGGAATGGACCACAGTGGGTCATCTGGTCCAACCTCCCTGCTCAGGCAGGGTCATCCTGGAGCACATGGCACAGGATTGTGTTCAGATGATTCTTGAGTATCTCCAATGAGGGAGACTCCACAACCTCTCTGGGCAATGTGTTCTAGTGCTCGCACCGGAAAGAAACCAAGAAACTTCAAAAGGAAAACATAACAGTCTGTCTCGCTTTTTAGTTTTTTTTTTTTTTTTTTTTTAAATCAAATTCAGCGCTGACTTCCCTTGAGAGCCGGACTTGGGCAAAGGGGACCGACCCCTCCAGCCGCTTGGCGGGGTTGGCTGCTGCTGAGGCGCAAGCAGCTCTGCCACCCCTTCCCCAGTGACCCTCGGCCATGGACGCGATTTGTCCCATCGCCACGGAGCTCCCCACACCGGCAGCTCCGCCTCGGCCCGGTCCCAGCGCCGCTGCTGCCCCTCCATGGGCCCAGTGACGCTGCGGAAACGGGCCGTGCTCCCCGCCCCGGGCCCGGCAGCCCAGGCCCGAGCACCACCTCCTCCCTCCACCCTCCCTGCCCGCAGCCGCCGCTCTCCCCGCCCCCGGCCGTGTGTGCGGAAGCTGCCGGCGCCCGGGATTGTGGGAGCGGGGGGGCCACGGCGCGGGGAGGGGACGCGGCCGGGGCCGGGCCGGAGGGTTCCGGTGCGGGGCGCAGACGTGTCGGCCGGGGCCGCGCAGCGACGGGCGCTGCTGCCCCTGGCCCTCTCGGAACAGCGCCCGGCCCGGGGCCGGCCCGGCGGCACCATGGCCGGGACCAGCAGCCCCGAAGCCGTGAAGAAGCTGCTGGAAAACATGCAGGGAGACCTGCGGGGCCTGAGCCTGGAGTGTCGGAAAAAATTCCCCCCCGTCAAGGAGGTGAGTGGCTCTGAACCGGGCCGAGCCGAGCCGGACCGGGCTGGGCTGAGCCGGGCGGCGGGCGCCTCTCCGGAGGGGCCTCCCTGGCCGCGGGGCCCGGCCCGAGCGGAGCTGCCGCCGTGCCCGTATCCCGCTCCCCGGAACGGTGCTGCTCCCGGGAAGCTCCGACCGCCGCAGCCGCCGGCTGTGCCCGGACTCGGCTGCGCCCGGACTCGGCTGCGCCCGTCGCGCTCTCCGTGGTGTTGTTGTCAGTGCGCTGCCGCGGCGCGGGCCGTGGGCCGGGCCGTGCCCCGCGGGGAGCGGGGCTGGCGGACAGACCGTCTGTTGACAAGGGCGAAGCGGGGGCGGCACCGCTGCACCCCTGGCGATCTCCGGGGTAAAGACTAAGTTCGGCTTGGCTGTCTCGGCACCACCGAGCGAGCGAAACTCGCCCGAGGCGGGCTCGGTACCGGGGCTTGGGCGCCCGGGCGGGCGGACACCGAGCAAACGGGAGCCCGACAGGCCGAGGAGGACTGTGCTCAGCCCCGGCGCTGCGGCTCCCGGGGGGTCCGGGGCCGCACAGGTCTCCCCTCGGGTCTGTGCCGTGCCCCTCCGACGAGCGCACACGCTGCTGTTGCTCCCGGGTCGGCGCGCCTTATTCCTCACCATTGCACATCCGTGTCTGCCCGTGAGAACTGTGCGGGTCGCTGGTGGTCGCTGCGTGCCCCGTCCTTTTGGGGTTGTCGTTTGGGTTCCAGCACTGTGGGTTGTATCAGTTCCAGCTGATACTACAGAGGAAGCTTGGGAGATACAGAAGTTTGGATTACTTTTTTTTTTTTTCCTTCTACAAAATCCCATTAATAAACTCATGAGTAAGGTTGTATGTTTTATTTTTCAAACCTCCGTTTATGCTGTGCAGCCAGGGACCTCAGTAGTCTCGATGAGCCGGATTACTTTAATTGAAGTGCAGTCAGATTTTTTTTCGCTAACTGCAGTATACATTTTAACCGTATGTTTCTCTATTATATTTATACGGTCAGTTTAACATTTTCCCTAATGGTAGTTTTCTATGCAGTAGTGGGAGTAAAAATACTAATACATTAACTCAGATTAAACTGCAGACCCAGAAGCTCAGAAGAAAGAAATTGCATATGGAATGTGACTTGAGTTCCAATTCAGTAATAGCATATTTAGTGTTGTATGTAGTATTATACCCTTTAACAGATGACTTGAAGCTAATGACTGTTCTTGTTTTGAAAGGCATGAAGTGACACACTGTAATAGAGCATATTATGTATGACTGTAGATTGCAGAGGAACGCTGGTCTGTTTGAGAAATTCTGTGTGGTCACAGAAAAACAGGAGAAAGTTGTGATCAGTACTGAGGAACTGTGTGTAGTCACATGTAAATAAGAAAAAGTTGTGGTCAGGTGAACAGAAATCTGCCTGTGTGTTTTGGAGGGACATGGGGGTGTCGCTTCCACTTTCTTCTGTGTATTACTGTGTGACTCTTAAGTTGTTTAGTGAACAAGTTTCCCCACTGGGTTAATATTTACTTTCTTTTAAGATCTGCAAAGGAGATGGGCAGTGTCACCCTTAAGCTAGTATTTTTAGTAATGCTTCGTTACATTTGCCATGGTGACCATTTAGTAACTACTGCATGTGCAGTTCTTGATACTTGTTCAGCACATTTATCATATTCTTGTGTAAGTTTGACTTTGTGTTATTCCGTTTTATATCTTGATGGCAATTTGCTTAGCTTTCTTCATTAAAAACAAAGTTTTTTCACAGTTGTCTGGAATTTGGATAGGTTTATGGAATAGTGCTGGACGGTGTTAACAAAAGAGGTGGGACTTTCTGCTAAGTTGTGAGTTCCTACAGTAGGATGTATGATAGGAAATGATCTTACTTCCTCACTTCTGGAAGCCATTTTTTTGTTCTAGTTTTAAAGGAAATGGGTGTTCTTTTTTGTCAAATCTAAACTGCTAAACAGATATTTTAATTGCTTGCATTTGATCTGATCATGATTAGATTTGGCTAGAGTGATCAGAGGAATTCTTCTTATTGATTTGGAACAGCACCATTTTTTAAACTATGTTTAAACATAGGCTTTTTAAAACAAATTCCTACTACTTACAGTCTTACTTTTCTACTTGCAGTGTAACTAGACTCCTCATTGCTACCACGTGTTGTAATTTATGAGTTTATCTTGCAGCTGATGTCTGTGCTTTCATGTCACTTAATAAATTCAACATACTGTGATAAAGCTATTGAAAAACTCATAGTCCAAAATTAATAGTTATTAGATGTATCATAGTTGTTAGATTTGATAGGTGCTTTAAGAAGGTAAACTGCTTCTAATAATCTTTCCAGTATGTGACATAGTTGAAAACTTTGCTCACAGTTATTTGTAATCATCAGCCACTTCTAAAATGATTTGTCTGTTCTGGTTCTTTTTTGTTTTGTTTTTATATTAATAGTGTCAAAATTCTACAAACTGATAGGTTTTCTACTCATAAAAGTAATAATGTAGTTCTCAATTCTGCTTGTTGCTCAGATAATTAACTTTAGCAAGTCCTTTTTTAATTAATACTGTAGGATTTTAGATAGTTGTATGATCAAAAAATTAGATTTCATGTTATTAAAAGAGTTTTAGTTTTCAAACCAAGTTTCAAACTAATTTAGTTTTTAAAACATCTTTCTAATGTATATGTAAGCAATATCTATTAGGTACAGGGAAACCAGAACAACATTGAACGATTCTTTGAACAGACATGTAGATGACACAGCTAAAGAACTTTATGGGACTTTTTTTGGCGGGGGAGGGTGAGAGTGGGGCTTGGATGCAGCAGAGAAGGGGACAGCCAACTGTGAAATCTAGATCTCATTCTCAGTTAGGAGCTTGAACTCTTCACTGTTTTAAGCAATTTCATCTCATATTTTTCTATTACTTCTGAGTCTGTACTAAGTGGGTTACATTTATGTAGGTATCAAATAGTTCTAAGTCCAGTTACTTACAACAGTGGAGTCTGACTTTTCTGACTTTGATAATCTGTTAAGAAACGTTGAAATTGCTGAGTTTCAGTGTTAAACTTCTGACAGAAAAATATGTGGCAAACTTCCTTCCCCTTAGAGCTTTTAACTAAGAAATAACAGGATGTATTGTTGGCTCCAAAGCATCCATACCTCGTTTTTGCTCTGTGTGACAAATAATACCTGAGTAGGATTTTCCTTGGTTATACCACTTAACGCTCTAAGAATGGGAGCTGCAGAAAAAATCTGTAGGCTTGTTGCTGACGATGTTTAGGGATTAACTAGTGCAACAGACTTATTTTTCTTAAGGGTATGGGGAATACCAGTTACTGTTGCACTTCAGACACATCTGTTTGTTACTAGGTGGTTTTTCTTTTTGATACTTCCTCAGATCAGCACCAACTACAGAAGTATAGTAGGCATGAAAGCTATACACTATGACCAAGAGGTAATTTGATGGTTGTGTCTGTGATATGCCAAGCCTGCTTACACCGGCAGACATACAAATAACCACATTGCTGAAAAATGTGTTTGTATTTTCACAATGTATTTTTGTTGCCCAGTTAGAAAAATAGAGACTGTGGATGGGATAGAAGCTCTCAGGGCAAATGTAAATTAAACAGTATCTTTTGGAGCTTGAAATTACAGAGCATGAAACAGTCTTTGGTACAGGCATCAGTTGTGTTCATGTTATTTTAAGTAATCTGGCATTTCTCCTAGAAAACAATACTACTTGGTCATTATTTTGTTGTTTTTAATACAGTGGGTTCTCAGATTTGCTTTGTACTATAAAGTGTTGTAGTGCTGCTAACGCTGCCCCAAATTGCATGCAGCCTGAAAAGAG
This sequence comes from Manacus candei, assembly GCF_025592945.1. Taxonomy (NCBI): domain Eukaryota; kingdom Metazoa; phylum Chordata; class Aves; order Passeriformes; family Pipridae; genus Manacus; species Manacus candei. The sequence goes on along the minus strand of NW_026138091.1, from coordinate 7,767,443 downwards.
CTTTATAAAGTATTTTAACCTGCTAGTGTTTGGAGTTTTGATCTCCTGTGCTGTGCTTGTGGGAAGCTGGTGGTGCTCTCTTTAGTGAACTGGTGTAAGAATTTTGTCTTATCACAAAATTGAAAATAGTTTAGTGTGCTAAATAGGTTGCCTGCTTTTTCTTATTACAGAATGGGAATATTGTTCGGTAAGCTACATCTGACTGCATAAAAAACCAGATAATTTGACTGCATAAAAAAACCTTAGAAATACTAGGGGAAAATATTTATAATTAATAGAAATAATAGAGTTAAAAGGGAAATAAGTTCCTCCCGAAAGTTCCTTGCAGCGTGAATTCCAATTGTATGTAACTGTTGTTTACACAGATCCAGTCAAGCTGTCTCAGCTTTCTAGTAGGCTTGTAGTCTTTATGTTGACTCAGGTTTTTTCTTGACTTTTAAATAGCAGTAAAAGCAAAATGAGTTTAAAAAAATACACAAAAAAATTAACTCTTACACAGTTACAGGTGAACTTGTGCTGGTAGGAGAGGAGAAGGGAAAGGGCAGGTGGGATTGGAGCAGGCAAGGACCGCATCCTCCCTTGGCAGGATCATCTTGGCCTGGGACAGGGCATGCCCTCTGCTTGGCAGTTGTGTCATTGATTGCAGGTGCCTGTATATTTTAGGATGTTTGTTGCTGTGGTGATTTGGAATAGTAGGGTTGGAAAAGAAGTAGTATTCTACTTGCTTCCACGTGGAAAAGCAGCACAGAATTAAGTTTGAATACTTCAGTCAGTTGAAATGCTCCCTTGATATTCCTGGAAGAAAGCTTTTAATAGCCTCACTGTGCTGGTTTTTTACCAGATCTTTGTTTGAAACAGCAGCATTGCTTTTGTTTAGCTATTTATTGAGTTGTGTGTGCCCTTGGCATACAGACATATTTTTGAAACTGTATAGTGATTTGCTGTATCTAGGAAAAATAATAGAATCCAATGTTGCAATCTTATTTTTTCTTCTTTTATGAGAACTCTACTTGCAGGCAAGTAGCCTTAGTTCTTAAGGTAAAAGTTAAAAAGTTTGGGTTTGAACGACTTCTGGACAAAGCAGACTTTAAATTACATAATTACAGTAGAAGTGGTGTGGACTAGCTAAGGCAAGAGATAGGATTTACCCTTTCTGAGAGTCTGTGTGTTGTTTTGTGTTGTGTTGTCTGAAGACAGGCATTATTCATACATTTCTTCCTTTGGAGTCCTGTCTTATTTGTATTGAGTCATGTACATAACAGTGTAATCCCCTGTGTTAAATCATTCTTGTTTAGGAATGATATGCCAATCCTGAACACATTTTAGAGTTAATGACAAATAGTTGTGAAGCTTGTCCTTTTTAGGGAATCTTTGATGTCATTGAGTAGCTGTATGAAACTAAACATGAGGATGTATTGCAAAAGTTAAACATACATTAAAAAGAGACTCATCAGTTAATTTTGCTTATAATGTCAAAGTGGTTGTTAGGTTTCATAATGCAACTGGAAGGAACGGTTAAAAATGTGTGAATATTATATGTGTGTTCTGTAACAGTAATAATATTTCAGAAATTCTGTTGAACTTAGTGCAGTGCACAAATTGGAGAAGGCTAAGAAAGAAAATGACATGCTGAAATGCTTTGTGATTTGGACGTCTGAGTCACTTGATGTACTGCTGTCGTTGAATGGTTTCTGAGTGCTGTGTTCATGCCCTCTAGTGGTAAAAGGATGAGCCAAATGAACCTAACAAAGAACAAGCCTTTGTACATAGACCATTTTCTGTAGGAGTAACCAAGTTTTTGGGTTTTCTGCTTAATTTTTTTAATAAAATGGATTAAATAATTCTGACACTATAGCCTACAGGGAACTTAACCTACTCTGAACTTTCCAGGTTGGTTTCTTTTCAGGTCTTCACAACATTAGTTCAGAAGGATGAAATACTGTAGAGTTTTTTATTTGCTTTTAATGGGTATTCACTTAACTTATGTTTTAAAGGTTCTTTTGAAATAGAGAAACTATGCTCTGTAAAATGCATATTGTCATACTTATACAGCTTACACTCAAGCATGTGTTTTGTGCATGTGACTGGAGATTACTCTGTAGCATTCTTGAGTTGCCAGCCTAAAGCTGAGCTGGTAACCTGAAATGGCTGATTGCTAATATTTCCTTCAGTTCCTATTACAATTCCTGATCTTTACCACTTGCTGTGTCTGCCGACTTCGTGTTTGGAATCCATTAATTTTACAGTGTTTTTTATTCAATATTGATCTGCATACCATAGTATTTTTTCAAAATTATGTTTTTAAAAGTGATCTCTTACATTTCTAGGGGACCATCATCTATTCAAATGCATTCTAAGCTTCATGTGATCGTTTTAGTGTTTGAGAAGAAATGTCATATGTTCAGAAGGGATTCACATCATGCACACAGACCAAATTTCTCCGTTATGTAATGCCTTGCAATTTAATGAATAAAGAAAATGATTAAAAGTTCCACTACCTCAGTCTGTCTGTACACTTTCCAAGGAACACATTTCAGTGCAGGATTAAGGTGACTAATGTCACATGTCTAAGCTCCCTTCATTGATTGTGCAGGCTTGGTTTGTTATGGAAGTACTGTCAGTAGATCCAAATAACTATTCAGGGCATCATGTAGCCAGGGAATTGATTCCCTCTATCACCTAGACATTAGGTGTTTTACATTGCCACTTGAAGTGCAATAATGTTTCTTCCTTGGCTTCCAGCATCTGGCCTAGGAGAGCATGGGTCTTCTGGTGTCTGCGTGTAGTTGTCTTGGATACAGAGGCCTAAGCTTAGACCTCTGAATTGAGCCCCTACTAGCAGGTCAGCTGAATTAGCTTAAGGAGAGGCTTTAAGAATTAAGGAGCATTCAGTAGAGACAATCTCCATTGTAATGGGAGTCTAAATATTTAAATTTGTGCATCTTAATACCTGATTTAATCCCCATCTACCTCCCATGGCTTCTTGAAGATCATACAGGAAACTGTAGCAGAAGTTGGGAATTCTTGGTGACTCCAGTTCTCAACTGGTGCCCAGACTGTCAACTGTTTCTCTTTACCAAGTGCCCAGCAAATGGGTCTTGCTGTCTCTGACTGGGTGACTCTAAATGTAGTACTTGTGGCAAAGCCTCAAAAGTTCCCTGGTCCCATCTGTTGTGATCAACAAGCTGAAGGCAAAATTAGTTTGAACTTCAAGTATACATCTCCTAAAGCTCTGAAACAGGCTGTTGTTTTATTTTTAGTGTAGAATGATGATTGTTGTGTCAAAAGTATGTCATTAAAATTCAAGTGCAAGTGTTCTATTTCATTGATTGAAAATCAGTTGTGTGGTGCTTGAGTGGATCACTCAGAAATCTGATAACTGTAGACATGGTCTGTCTCAGGATATCCATACATATATATCTACTACATATATCTAAAATATATTGTATATATTAATATTATATTAAAAATATATGTATAATTTATATAGAATATAATACAAAATATGGGGTACATCCTTATTCTGTCTGTCTGTGGAAGAGAGAAGTATAACTAGAGAGAAGTATAACTTAAGAATTTGTTGCTAAGTGGCTGTGTTTCTTCTCTATCAAGTCATGGTTAGCTTTTTCGTCTTTCTGTCTACATTAGTGCTGTTCAGTAATGAGTTGTTTTATGTTATTTTAATTATGTTAATTTGTTATGCATTCTGATTTCTTCTGTTAATTTATATGTGATGGTTTTTCCAGCTGAGGTGTAGCATTTTGATTATGCAATGAAAACTTGTAATATAAAATATTTGTATTTAATTATCTTTATGTTCACGTCAAGTGAGGTAGCTCCAGAGGCAACAGCTCTGAAGCCCTTTAGATAACACTGGCACCTTTCCTGGCATTATTGGTGGTTAACCTTCAGGATTCTGAATTGGCTGCTGGTACTCCAGACTGACAATTTTGGAAGATCAGTGGGCCAGAGGAGTGGTCACTTCTGTCAAGTGAAAGAGCACTCTAAATATGAGAGCAACTAATACAGTTGTACTAAAGCTGGAAGTTAACAAGGTTGTGTGTTTTTAAAAAATAAAAACCACAAATTGCAGTATTGTAAATCTTCAATTGGAGAAGAAAGTGTGTAATAGAATCAGTTAATGCTTTCATTTTTTTCTATATGATAATTTTTCTAATATAATGATAATAAATCATTCACTATAATAAACCTCTGTGAATGCACGGCAATGTCAGATCAAAACTGGCAGTTCACCAGTTTAAATCACAGGTAGAATGAGCATATAGAAGAAAGGAGAGTCAGAGCAGGGATCGTACTCGTGGGGAGGAAGATAAAAATACAGAAGGCAACTACAGTAATTTTTCAAACAAATGTGGTATACTTGAGTGCTTTCATGAGACTGGTTTAGTGAGAAGCTTTTTGTGAGTGTGTCCATTTCCAAATAATAGTTTAGCAGTACAGTAATGGTCCAGAATGTGCTTTTGCAAAGCAAGCCAGAATAACAATGAAGTGAAACTGTACTTTAGACCAGATGATCTAAAGTACAGTTAGATCTAAACTATTGGATATAGGGTTAGTGTTCTAGTTGGAAAGGCAGATAATGATGGATAGAAAAAAATTCTCTTTTTATTTCATGTAATAGTTATGAAATGACCATAGATAATATATATTACTCTCATCTAGTCTTAGTAAAAGATTGGCAAACAGTTTAATGTAAGTACCAAAGCAAACCATCGTTCCTGAATGCTTTTCTTTTTAGAATAGAGAAATCAATAGCTTGTGTAGTAAGAACTGCAAACCTTACAGCAATTTTAGTGTCTCTGGAGATCTTCTTCAATTTGCTCTAATGTACAACCAAAACACAAATGATCATTCAAAAGCACTAGCAGTGGAAATTCTTGATTTTATTAACTTTCAGTAACAGTGCTGTCAAATTTAGAAGTTCATGCAAAAATATCTTTAACATTAGATCAGTTCTTAGTAGAAATTAGCACATGGTTGTTGCATTAAATATCTTCATGGTAATATTTTTTTTGGTTAACAAAATAAAAAAAGTGCTGACTTTTTTCACTTTAGATTCAAATTTTGTGTCATTGTTCCTTTAGAAAAACTTGTTAACTATGTTATGATTTTTCAGTGAAGGAAGGGTAGCTCTTTCATATTCACCCCAGGATAAGGGCAAATCCATAGGAATTACTGTGGAGCAACTGATGTACTGCCAGATCGCATCCCATGTGATCCCTCTGGTACCTTGCTTGCCTGTACATATGCATTGCAAGATGTCTTGCCCTGGGAGAGTTAAATGTTCAAGCATACGCTGTGCCATTATTCCTCATGCTGCCAGGACAAGTCTCATTCTTGGGCTGCCAGGTAACATCATTATGATCATGGAGTTAGCTACAGTGATACCTTTTGATAATGCAGACTGCCCACTGCAGTTGGGTTTGAGAACTCCCACAGTGTCTCCAGAAGACAGATTTGAAGAATTGGTGCCTTTCAAATGCACTTATCACTCTGCTCCTGGTATAATCAGCAAATATTTGGTAAATTCCAAGGAAGGAGAAAGATGATGAGGCAAGTGTTTGAGCCCAGAGGGTCCTGTTGAATTTTGCTGTGAGATTATTGGCTGTTTGATTAAAACCAAATCTAAGTACCAGAAGATAAGGACTTGAATATGTGCTTTCGCAGAGAGTCAATTTCTGTTCTTCATCAATGTTTCCCTCCCCAAACTGGACGCTTAAGCTGCTTCAGCAGAAACATGAACCAAAAGTCAATAAAGGGAAGTGTGTGTTTGAGGCATTTTATATACGTTCATTTCACAGTTATTAAAGCAGCAGAATAGGAAATCTAGTTGACTGAAGGTTTTAGGTACACTCAAGCTTTGTTTTATTACAGGAATTACATGTATTTGCCTCTTTTAAAGATAAAGGACAACTGCCTTGCTCATCAGACCACTATTAATTGCAGTGCTAAGGGAAACTGATAATATTACATCTAAAAGTGGTGACTGCTTTAAAAACATGGTACCTTATATTAATGTGAATGTAAATATCATATTTATCATATTATCATAATTGTACCCATAAATACCCAATATGATGCTGGTTCTCATGTTTTATAAGATCTTTTTCTAATGGGGCAGTGTCCTGCAGAGTGCTATAGTATTTGATGTAAATTTGTAAGCTTAAAATCTCTTATATATGTTTTAATTTGCCAGTTAAATTAATGCAATCCAAACACACTTTTACATTCATGTATACAGAATAGACAGATGACTGTGTGTATGGTCTCATTTTTTCTGTTGGTTAATTGTGATCAACTGAGGTAATTTTTTTGTGTTAATGTGTTGTCTCTTTACATATACAGTGGCGTATGTATGTTATTTTTCTTTTGTAGGATGTGTGCCGTGTAATTAGCTTTTAACTGTAAACATTTTTATTTGGGATTCTGAATAGAAACCATAGCATAATGCAGATAATCATAGAACTTCCTGTATCTCATGGAGAAAAATTATTTAATTCAGAGAGGTAGTAAAAAGTCTAATGACTGCTGTTTTGTTTGACCTTATTTTTTTAAAAAAAATATACTCTCTTATATAAAGCAAGCATGGAAACAACTGAAAGACATATTGGAAATAATTTTTTCCTTTTTTGTGCCAAGTGCATGGTATTCGTGGTTGCCACTCATATGAGCAGGCTTAATCGTTCTTTGAATTAGAATGATTCAGCTTGTCACTCCTGGCAAGAAAGAAATCAATTGCCAGTAGATGTGATGAGTTTTAGTTTGAAGGTAGTTGAAGTTGGACATATTTTACTACAGGACTTCTCTCGCATTGCCCACCCGCGACCCTCCAGGCAGGACTGCCCTGTCCACCCTCCTACCCACCCGGGGTCCCCATGGCCCACTGGACCCCCTCCCACTCCCCCCAGTTGGACTGGAAAGGCACACACTTCCCAAATCTTTGTATGCAAAGCCTAGCCATGATGTTTGAGTTGAAGTTGGACTGTGACAAATCCTTCATCTTAATTAATAGGAATGATTAAGATGTTGTGACAAACCCCTGCCAGTTAGCTGACAATTTATAAATGAACCGGAATAGAGATTGACTTAAAACTCAAGAACTTCAACACATTAAGTTAATGTAATTAAAATAGATGAGAGCTATGTTTGACACTCCTCATCTCCTCATTTTAATTATGCAAAATATATATGTGTATCTTGTTTTGTGCTCATTTGAGCATGTTGTATGTTAACCAAACACTTTGGATAATATTGTCTTTGGTTTTGAAGTAGAAGCACTGTGTTCAGGAAAACTTAAATAACTCTCCAGAATTTCTTTCTCTCTTAAATGATATTAAGGCAGTGTTTAGTCTTTCTATGTTGTTTTGGGAAATTAAAAAAAAAAAAAGTTGAAAATTTCAGCTCCACATTTCTCATTTAGCTATTTTGAGAAATATGTATATCAACTCAATTAAAATATTTGACTACAAATTTATGCAGTCACCTTAACCTGACTTTCTGGGAGATCTTGTTGGAAAAGTGTTTTGATGGAGAGAGAATATTAATACTTGGTAGAACTGTCACTTTCATATTTCTACTACCACAGCTTGTCTGCTTCTCTAATCTGTTTTATGTAGTGACAGCGCACATCTTTAAATCAGAGGAAAAATAGAAATATTTAGTGTGGAAAGTGCGCAGGAATACGAAGTTGAAATAAAAGGGGAAGTGTTCTTTCAAATTTGGCAGAACAGTATTTTCCAGCAATTTGCATCCTATCGTTTGGGAAAACCTATTGCATTTATTTTCATTTATTTAATTGTTTCCAGGGACTTGTAGTGTGTTAACAGAATTAAAAAAATGGCACCATGTATAATGCATTTTTGTGTTTTGTACACAAAACTTGTCAGAAATCATAGTTTTGAAATGCAAAGCCTCAATGTTATATTTTTAGTTTGGCCTGATTTCATTAGAGAACATGACTTCAGTGACTTATGTGGGGAAGTGTTTGCAGATAATTGAAGAGAGCACTGCCGTTCCCTGGCAGCAGTGTGTGATGTCCTCGGTGGGCCTGCAGCCCTGCAGCACCTGGTTGTCATCCAGCCAGGCTGTGCCTGTGCTCCCCACCCTGCACGTGTGGGTCCCGTCCCACTGGAGATGTGCGTGAGGGAGGGGGAACACTGTGGGTCTGTCAGGTCGTACTTATGGGAAAGGGGGAGGAACTGCTGGTGTGGATTGTATGGCATGCTGGGGAGAACAGAGAGTATTGTTAGAAAGCCAGCCTCATGCTACTATCCTGGGATAATTTGTATAGTGCATTTGGGAGACAAAATCCGTGGAAAAATGGGTTTCATTTTTATACTCATAGTTTGAAACGGCACAGAGACTATTTAACAGTGTTTATGCTTACCAGTGATTTTCCTTTGCATTCATAGGACTGGAAAGTAACACAAGGAGAATCATGATTTATAAAAATTCTGAATATAACCCTTCCCGTGGAATTCTGGAAAGGAATTCCAGCAGCTACAAAGATTTCACTTCTACATTAGCTCTGCTTACTGAAAGCACTACAAAAACATTTTTTGCTCTGAGACAATACCTTTTTATTTCTCTGCAGTATTCTTATTTCTTTGCAGATATTGATGTATGACATATAATGCATCTAAACTACTTATTTTCTTCTCTTCCAGGCTGCTGAATCAGGAATAATAAAAGTGAAAACAATAGCTGCACGCAACACTGATATTTTGGCAGGTAATTATTTGCAGTACAATGGGGAAAAATAAAGCAGAGTTACAGATCAAAATGTTAAAAAGATGTCTCGGATATGTCTGGTAATACTACATGTCTTTTTAGTATGTGCTATATCAGTGATGCTTTAGTTTTGAGCTCCTAGCAAAAAATCCTAGCATAAAAGTTTTTTAATACTACTTCTGTTTCATGTTCATGCTATACTGTTGCTGAGGAAGGGCTCCATTTTCAGTTGATGCTCTACAAAATTAATCATCCACTTAGAAAAATAACATGAAATATTTAGACCCCACATTCTCAGTGTTTTAGTCACTGTCTTTGTTCACCACAACTGTTGTTGAGTGCTCTGTGTGGAGTTCTGCAGTGTGATCCTCATCTGTGTATTTAATATGAGAGTCCAGCCTTTGGGGACTTGTAACTGGCAGGCAAAAATCCATCTTAGACTGAGACAAGGTCATTCAATTTAAGATGTACCAATGCCTTGAGGGACAGGAGATATCTTGTGAGTTGCAGCTTTGTAAGTGCTTAAAACACAAACTCTGTCTTAAGCTTTATGAAATAGTACGTAAATAGATGACTTCTTGGCAATTGCTGGTAAAGTCTTCGGCCAGATTTGAATGTCCCTGCATTAATACTTGAGTGCTTTACCCCAGCTGTAGTCAAAATCCTTGAAATGCTAGATTATTTGGAAGGTCCAATGATACAGGTCTAAAATCATATCTTGTTTTGATGTATGTAAATTAAATATTGTTAAGGAGGCATTTTCTAGAATTATTTGAAGCAACAGTCCCACTCCTCAGTGTTTCACTTTAATGCCTCTTTTTTATTTGTTTATTTTCTTTGTTTTTTCTGCTGTCATGAATGCTGACATAAGTGGGAAAACTATGCCAGGTAATGTCAGCTATATCAAAATACACAAATGAACAAGGGAAAGCTCTAGTTAGCCATTTGGGAAGCTTCACAGTCAACATTCTTTGGCATATTAATGTGTAAAGAAGCTGGTATTTTAGAAAGCTGGTTTGTAATCCTGCAAAATTTTCTGGTTTTTAATCTTCATTTCAAAATGGAGAGACATGAAAGATCATTGAATTTATGCATAGGTAGGCAGTCTTTACTCTTATCTTTTTGAGGGAACACTTCCTGGTAGTTGGTCAAATTTTTAAAATACTTTTCCTTTGGAAAGTTTAAACAAGAATGTACTCAGTTTTTGTGTTTGGTTTTTTTTTTTTGTTAATCAAAAAAACTGCACGGATTTGTTTTTATGAGGTTAGGAAAACCTGCAGGTCCTAAAAGTTATTTTGATTAGTTAATCTTTGCTAATAGGATAATAACTGTTCCCCTCTGTTCTGCAGTTTCATACTGAGAAAGTGTACTTTGCCTGCATGTTGTCCTAACATTCCACAGTTTAGACATAATGTTATTACACAGTCTTAATTCTTAATGGACTCTTGTATTTTTTGAAGTATCAGTTGTAACCTAATCTTGTAGATAAGTTAATGCCAAGATATTGTCTCCTATCTGCTCTTTAAAACTTTTTGAAGGAAGATAGTATGTATACTTTGTAATACTATGTAGTACTATGTATACTTAGTAATAATAAAGCTGCAAAATGCTACTGTAACTGTGAAGTCTAGTGAGGTGGATACTTTTTGACTGCTAGATGATTTAGGAACATCTACTAGAATTTCTACTAATACAAATAAATATTTTGATTAGGATAATATTTTTTTAATATTTTGGTCTACGTAAACTGTCATTTCAACTTTAGCAGATTGTTTTGAATAAGCTGATCCAATACCTTCTTGAAGCATTGCATTGTGTAGGATTATTATTTTTAGGAAAATAGATGCAGTCTTAAAATTGTTATTAGAATCTTAGAAAACATTATTATTTCTGGTGAGATGTGTTTAACCTGCCAGAACTCCAATGTCCTTAAACTAACTTCTTTCTGTCTCTTGAAAAAGTTGAGCAGTTTCAAAGTGTTCATTCTTGGCAATCTGTGCATGCTTTATAATTTATTTATGAGGATTTGAGTAATTCTAAAGGAGGAGAAATCTTGTGCTTTAATTCACAGGAGATAAATGTGAGAAATTATTTCCACATGGCTTTCAGAAGTGCAAAAACTTCAGTTTTAGAAGTTTTTCTAGAAAATCAGAATTATAATGTTACTGAGGGAATGAAAGAATTTTACTTTCCCAAAACTTCTTTTTTATTATGGTTCAGTAAGATAGATTTCTTTTTGAAAATATTCTACCATAAATTGGTAGCCAAACGAAGGCAGACCTGGCTACAATAACATTTTTGTGTATTTTAAGACTGAAGCTAATACAGTCACAGAATCACATGATCACAGAATATTCTGAGTTGGAAGGGACCCACCAAGATCATCAAAGTCCAACTCTTGTCCCTGCACAGGACAGCCACAAGAACTACAGCATGTGCCTGGTTGGCACCAAATCAGATTGACACCAAACCAGATCTACAAAACATTATTTTTTTTATCTTCATAAAGTAAAAATAATAGTATAGATTCTGTTGTGAGATTATTGTTTTTAATAGATTAGAAAAAATACTGTAAAAGGCTTAAATTTTTCTTTGGCTTGTTATTTATTAGCTCATGCAATTTTTGCTCTTCAGAACTATATTTTGAGTCTCATGTTAAGAATAAGTGTTTTGTGGTATCTTTTGAAAAATTTTGCTTGCATTTTTTTGCTTGATGGTTAGAATTTAGTGGGAGTTCTGAAATTTGTATGAGTGAAGTAGCATTTGTGCCTATGTTAGTGAGCTACCTAGGCTCTGTTAGCTTTGTATTGTAGGTGTTCATAGACTATAAAAGGAACTTAGACATCTAGCTCACATGTAGACACTGACAATTAATTAGATGCCTAAATTACATGTCTTGGGAAAAAACTTCTGTGTTGTTGTTTGTGTTTTTTTTTTTTTAATTTGAATATCATGGAGCATTATAAAAGAATGGTATTGGAAGATAAGGTTTATATTGTGTATTTTAAAAACAGGTTTACTTGTTTCATAGTTAAGTTACAAAACCTGTTGAAATCAAAGCAGATTGTTAAAAAGACAGTGAACCTATTTGTTCATTCACATTTACACTGACATTGTCATTGTTTTTGATTAGACATTTGGTGCAAGGTCAGCCGCTGTCAACTTGACACAGAGCCTTACTGGCTCTGAAGAGGCTGATGAAACTGGACTGTATATATGTTGGTATCACCCTGTAAGAACTATCTTATAGATAGTTGGCATCTATAATTTATACTAGCCAACTCTTTTCATAGAAACTGCTGAATCATGTTATTTCATGTTTCAGCTGAAAATTATCACTAAAGTATATTTTTGTAGCTTTTACCTTGATGTTTCTTTTTTTTCCAAATTGGTTGCAGTGATACTTAATATCATACTTAATAGTATAGATCATGTTTGCATTTTTATGTGAGAATGTATTTTCTGTTTGTTTGTGGTAAGTTTTGTGCTCGGAAAAATGTGTGGAACTTTTCATGAACACATTTCTTCTATTACACATAGACTGAAACAGTGTATGGCATTCAGTGTACGAATACACATTGAACTTTCAACTGTGTGGAAATTTTTAGTGTTTGAAATGGTGAAGAGCGGAAAAAATCTTAAAAGTTTGCATGAATCAACAACCACATCTGTAAATGGAAAACCACTCATCAGTCAGTCATGCTTTCCTTTCATATTTTTAATATTTTTCATGTTTTAATATTTTTTAATTTTATGAAGTTTATATCAGATTTATCAAATTACTTTTATGGGGAAAAACTTTTTAAAATTTCAGTGTGGAATGTTGTATTCATTATGAAGCTTTTTCTCCTTAACAAAAAAAAGGTGTGGAGGGAGAAAAGTTCATGAAACTGATGCTTTCTCCTGGCAAAACTTCATTTTAAGAAGCTACCCTTTGTCACTAAAACACTATTTGACAAATTCGCAGCCAGGTGAATGTAGGCAGGATACAAAGAGTCCAGTCTCTTTCTCCTCCTGTTTTGTCAATGGCAGTTCAAACTTCTCCTTTGTGCTTTGGTATGTCGCTCTGTGCCACCCTGTTGCTTTTGCATTAGGTGCTGAGGTGAAGCAGAGCAGAAGGAGAATGCTACCAACCTACCAGCCTAGGACTGGACCCTGCTGCAAGGCTTGAGAAAGCTCTGGGGTTGGCAGAACCTTACACCTTGCTAACCAAAGGGACTCTTTAAGTGGATGTTTTGAATTTGGAAAGAGGAAGTCACTTGAGTGTGTAAGAGAGAAGTTGCTTGGGATTTGAACCTCAGCCAGGGTAATTGTGAAAGTGAACTGTGTCAGCCCAGTGTCTGTGTTCACTTGGCTTTTCCCTGTGGTGCAAATGTAAATCCCAAATTTCCAAGACCGGAGATTGCTTTTTATTAATAGGTGTGGTTAACAAATTTTACGTTGTATTCTTCAAAGTATTAAACATTGACTGCTTTTAAATCTCTTTTTGAAAGCATTGAAAGAGAACAGCTCAGAAGTAGTTCAGCCTTTTCTCATGGGTTGTGGGACAAAGGAACCAAAGATCACTCAGTTGTGTCTAGCAGCCATACAGAGGCTCATGTCCCATGAAGTTGTTTCAGAGGTAAGATCAGTCTTTATATAAAAAAATATTTCAGGGTGGCAAATACAGGCCTCAAACTGAATGTGAATGGATTGTTTTAGGAGGCTGTTTGTATTATAATCAACATAGTCTGCAAGATATTTTACTCATATCTGTTTTTTAAGTAATTTAAGAGAAAACCTTTTAGAACATTAAAAAAAAACCTAAGGAAACATTAGTAACTTCTAGAAAGAAATTAATGAAAATTGAAACCAGATCATTTAGTTTGCATTCTTACACTGCAGGAACTGAAGATGTAATGAACCTTGTGCGTGTACAAAATGTACTCTGTGCAATAACATTATCATGTTTTTGTTACATTTTACTTTTAAAAATAAGGTTAAATGGTTGCACATTTTCTGTAGCTGTAAATGTAATGATATATTATGATAGTGTATACATAGCATGTTAAGAAGCTGGTGAAAATAATGCAGTTAAAATATATCTTCAGTTGTGCTTGTGTATTGTAAAGTTACACTGGTTTTTCTCTGATGTGAATGAATACTGAGGGTAAAATATCTTTTTACTGTGTCTGCTGTATTTCCAAGTAGAAAATGTAGTACACACTTTGGACTACACATTAAGAGATTTCTGCTGTCAGTTTTTTAAAAATACTTTGGGAAACTTGTGACAAAATGGCTTTATATTCTCAGTGCAGTGCTATGGTACAGAGAATCAGGAACATTCCGTTATGATGTGTCTTTATGACAGTGATATTCTTAACTATCTACACATAATATACTAGTATGTAAACACTTTTAATTGTTGGAAAAAAATTATTTCTTTGTAGGCTGCAGCAGGAAACATTATTAATATGCTTTGGCAATTGATGGAGAATAGCCTTGAAGAACTTAAATTGCTCCAGACAGTTCTTGTACTTTTAACAACCAACACTGTTGTGCATGATGAAGCACTGTCCAAGGTAAGAATTTGTTAGTGCCAACTATAGTACTTAAAACACCCAAGAGGAAAAATGGGGAAACTTTACATAGGTGGTGTATGAAAATAGTGGAAAAGGGGGCTTTCTTGATTCTGTTGTGTCTCTATTGTCTTTATGACTAGACTCTGAAAACAGGATTTCTTTTAGCTTCTTTTTCAGTCTGTTTTGTAATTCCTTCACAATACTACATTTCTGACTTAATGGGGATTTGAAATAAAAACACTGAGCTAATGCTAATTCTCATCTGCTATATTTGTTGTATGTTTTTGAACTGAAATCAGAGTGCATAACACAGTGTAAGCTCTCACTAATAAAGCAAATGTTAAAAGAAGCTGCCCTTCACCCTGCCTTAAATCTCTTTTGAAAGCAGTCCAGTTATTGCTCTTTCAGTCATAACTGAAATAACTTTACTGCATAATTTTAAATGAGAACCATTTTGGATATTATATTTTAACTAAAACAAAAAAATAAGGATTCCAGTCCATTTTAATTTAAATTATAAGATACTTTTCTTTGAAGAAGCAACATTGTTTACTCATATGTGAATTGTGAAACTCTGTTTAAGGTAAGTTCCTCTTCTAGATTATGTTCTAGAAAATTAGTTTGAGCCAGACATGTATCACATATTCATGTTTTAGCTTGACTGATTTAAATTAAGAAAATTACTGGTAAACCATCTTGAAAAACCCCTTAATACAGGCACTGCTGTTAGATTAACATAGAGAATCATGCAGTGTCTCGTGAAAGTGCGGAAGTATGTGATTGTGTGGTAAGATTTCAAACTGACGTGTGAATACCATCTGAGCACAGTCCACAAATAATGTACGGGAAAAAGAAACGAAAGAAAATTCTAATTCTTGTATGGCTTAGAGCATGTAGTGCTATGGCCAGGTGTGGTTGAGATTCTTGCAAGTGCAAGAACACAGAATAAAGACAGAAGAACAAGAAATACAGATTTCACTACACATGGAGATGTTAATTTTCAAAATTAATTATAAAATATGTAAGTATTAAACTGTGAGTTAGAGATAGTAATGAAATCCAATGGGAGGCAGAACTGAGGTCACTGCCAGCACAGTGACACGGTAAAACGTGTGACTCAGAGAGGAATAATAGCGGTCAGGGCAACATGATTGTGAAAGTATTGTGATTTAGCATAGGAGATGAATGGCGTTTTAGTTTGGAGTTGACTGACCTTTCTATGATTAACCTTATAATTCTAATGTCCTTTTGACATTATTATTCATACAAGTTGACTACGTGATTACTGTGTGTGATGGAAGTCATAATTGGTGTGATGACTGTACTTTTATTGACACATGGTAATGTCTTTAGTTAATACCACTTTTAGATTACCTCTGGGGAGAATTACTAAACAGTTTTTTGGCTAGAGTAATCTGTAGAACTTACTCTGGTTCTTCAAATTTAACATTATTAAAATTATCTTTTTTTAGGCAACCTTTTGACAAACTGTAGTGGAAAGCATTCCTCAGTCAATCAACCGTCTTGACTCTTAGCTAAAAGATTAAATATATTCTTGTAAGGTGATTTTTTTTCCTTTTTTTTTCCTTTCAGGCAATTGTACTTTGCTTTCGATTGCACTTCACAAAAGATAATATCACAAATAACACCGCGGCAGCTACAGTGCGGCAGGTGGTTACTGTTGTATTTGAGAGAGTGGTTGCTGAAGATGAACGATATAAAGGTGGGCATACTGCCTACTCAGCTTGCTTTTATTGACCTGTTTTTTTGATCCATCAGATGTTTCTCTTTCAGATAAAGAAGTAATAAAATGTCTATAAATGTTGTTAAAAAAAAATCACAGGCATGGTTAATTTTAACTGTCCTTTACTTGTATTTAAAGGAGATGAAGTCATCAGACATTGTGTCTGTCAAGTCAGTACAGCAATATATAAAAGTCCAGATTTTTTTTTCAAGCTGTGAGAACTGGTCTTCAAGTTAGTACTGTGAAGAGATTTGAGGTGAGGGTGTCATTTAAGATGAAGGTACCTTAGATTGCTGAGTGAAATACATGGCAGTAGTAGTTTTGAAGAGAACATTTATTGGAAAGAAGTGCTTGGTATTGATCTCTAGTAGCCAATCTGTGTTCATTTCCATAGACATGATAAGTTGGAGAAGAATTACCTAGCCATTCTCTTTGAATCTTTTTGTAAGAACACTGATTACATACTTGATTTTCAACGGTTCCTTTGTTCACAAAACTTTGTTTTGGTTTTTTTTGGACAGATATTATTGACCAGCCAGTTGCAGTTCAAGGAAATAGTAACAGAAGATCTGTCAGTACACTGAAACCATGTGCTAAGGATGCATACATGCTTTTTCAGGTAGTTGGAAGCATATATTTATATATTTGCTGTTAAGATTTGGTGCTTCTACATCTCTAAGGAATTTCAAAAATTTGCTGTTGGCATATTGACAAGGTCCTTGACCAGAGCCTTGGGCTTTCTTATGTGTATTTACTGTAATTGGTGATGATTGGAAATCATCATAGTGGCCCTGGAAAACATTTTACTATAAATCTTAAATAATAGCTAGGCATACATGTCTGTATTAAATTCGAGATTCTTATTTATGTGAGCCAAATAGTGCTACTACAGTTCAGTCCTGTTTCTTATGCTTGGTATTGTACATTAAAGGCAAGTATATAATGAAAAGTAGTAGTTGTATTCGTCACACCAATAAAAATCTTCTTGACTTAGCAAATTCACTGGTCGTGAGATATTTTTGAGGGCAAGAATGAACAGAATTGCTACAAGGATACTAACAAAGTTTAAAATTTCTTTTAAAAGTTTTCTTTGCTTTATAATTTATGTAAAAGAAATATTTGAGGAAAAATTATTTTGAAATTGGAAAATTACTCATTACAAAAGAGGGAGAATGTGTAGATTTCGTTATTAACTCGGGAAACTTTGCTGGTACAGAATGGTACAGAGATTGTAAATGTTACTGTGTTTCTTTCTAAGGATCTTTGTCAGTTAGTTAATGCCGATGCTCCTTACTGGCTTGTGGGTATGACAGAAATGACCCGGACATTTGGCCTCGAACTTCTTGAGTCAGTCCTCAATGACTTTCCACAAGTGTTTTTACAAGTGAGTAGTTCTTGGGGGGGAAAACAGAAAGAATTGTTGACATAGGTAGTAAAATTTACACTTCATTAACTCCTCTTTAGTTTAGCATGAATACTATTGTTCAGAAGGACTTGTAGCTTTTATGTATTTTTTTTTGTAATAGGAAAGTTCTCAACTTTTTTTGACCATGTTTTTCTATTCCCAAACACTTTGTGTGCATTTTGTAGAGCACATTTTACTCTGTTTCACTTTTTGTTTTGCCATTTATATTTCCTCCAAAGATGTATTCTCTTATCTTGCCTGACTTATGACAACTCTGTAACTTTAGGTGTTATTTCTATGAAAACATTAACCTTACCCCACTTGTACAGTAAGAATCATGTCTGTAAATTGCACTTATCTACTACATGTAAATACACCATGATCCTACAGTAACATGTTTTAGCAGATAGTAGCTAAAATAAAAACTTAGATACCTAATAAGTGGTGTATTAGCAGCCTATTTCAACTTGCAAAATAGAACAGGAAGGGTACATAGTCTGAACCTGACCATTGTCATTTCACCATACTTTTCGGTAGTTTTACAATGGTGTCTGCAATTCTTCCCTTCCATTTCCTGAGTATGTAATTTATACCGAGATTTACAGGACTTTGGACTGCTCGATCTTTACAGTAAATGTAAATAAGATGCATAATCAGAGGGTTATGGATAGCAGTTAAAGAATATCTACTTATAACTTGTTCTGTTTCCTTTTTCAGCATCAGGAATTCAGTTTTCTTCTTAAAGAAAGGGTATGCCCTCTAGTTATAAAGCTCTTCTCCCCAAATATCAAATTCAGGCAAGGTTCCAGCACGTCATCTTCCCCAGCACCAGTGGAAAAACCATACTTCCCCATCTGTATGCGTTTGCTGAGAGTAGTTTCTGTTTTGATTAAACAGTTTTACAGTTTGCTGGTAAGAATATGCTAATTTTCATTATACAATTCTGTTTTCTATGTATTTGCCGGTATTGTGGTCAGTAATAGTATTGATTCGTTCTTGGGAACTGTTGACATATACTGAGGGAAGAAAAGCCTAAATATTCTTTTCCTCTTAGGTGTATTTTTTTAACATATATTCTAAATGTATGATTTTATTAAACATGGACTTGTATGAATTTCCTAGTAGATTAGCTGTTGTTTTTTCTGTACTTAACTGCCTTTCAGGTTTTGAGAACCTCTTGATCTTCTGTTGTTTGCCTGGCTTTAGATAGTGATGATTACTGTACCTTGTTAATACCTTATATGAGGCTTTTGACTTGAGTTGCTAAAGCTGTTTACAGAATGTGTGTAAAAAAACACATGTTCAGCTGTTTTTACCTCCCAAATTTTAGATATTTGTTAAAAAAGACATTTTTCTGTTTCATTTTGTTTACTGTAGCAAATGTATGACCTTTATTACAATGTCTGTGAGGAATTTAACTCTGTCAGTACAATTGCATATTGTGGTTTTAGCTTGTTAAAAGTAATACCTATAATTATTAGGTATTTTTTTGATATCATTTTGAGTAAATACATGTTCAAGGGATTTTTTAGATCCTGTACACAACTTGCTGTGATAGGACTCCTAGGATGAAAGAGAAGATTTTTTTAGAAAGTATTTTGTAGGAGCATTTTCTTTTGATTTAATTACTATAAACTATATCTTCTAGGTAACAGAATGTGAAATCTTTCTGTCATTGCTGGTTAAGTTTCTGGATGCAGACAAACCACAGTGGCTAAGAGCTGTTGCAGTAGAATCTATTCACAGGCTTTGTGTGCAACCTCAGCTATTAAGGTATTAAATATATTGAGTTTCACTTTTATATAAAGTGTTAAAAATATTTCTATTTTTCTCTAATAGCAAATGCTTCCTGAAAGGAAACTTAGATGCAATAAGCTCTTCATGATAATTCTTTTGATGCGTTATGCAGTGCTTATTATCTAGGAGGGGCTGAATTATAGTTGAGTATCCCAAACCCTCTCTATCTTACCAGTGTCAAAGGAACTTTTACCTAAAATTAAATATTAGTGTTTACCTGAATATTTGCCATTAAAATATACATTTAGTCTACAGAATGGAGTGTGTGCGTGGGTGAAGTTGCTGTTACAAATGCTTTTAGTCTGCAATTTGTCAATACTTTCTGTTTTATAAAATATTTTCTAGGTCCTTTTGTCAATCGTATGATATGAAGCAACATTCCACTAAAGTTTTCCGTGATATTGTGAATGCATTGGGGTCCTTCATCCAGTCACTATTTCTTGTACCAAGCACAGGGAACACATCAACAACACCAAACCAAACTGGTAAAGCCTTGTCCTTACTACCAGTTTATTTTTCCATCATTTTCTTGTAATAATAAATTCTGGTTTGATTCAGTACATACATCTGACATTGTACAACTCTGTGCTTCCGTGTTCATTGAGGTGAAAACCTACCTTGAGACAAAATACTGTTTTCAGGTCTGGTACAACAGGGGATTTTATCTACCTGTGTTGTGGGGAAGACATAGTCCCCCATTGGCAGAACAGTGCTGGTGCATTAGTTCCTGTTTCTACAGCGACCAAGCTCCTTGTTTCACAACTTTTCTGAGGGAAATTATGAAGAGTTGTTTCTAATTTCTAACTATAAAAAAATTTATCCAATTTCTGTCTCCTTGTGCTGGGATGTCATTTATGATTGCAGTTTAAGTAGTAAGACAGTGGGTGTTCCTGGGAGGCAGTCACTAATTCTTCTGGGTGCTCAGGGTCAAAACTGAACTGAAAAAGCCAAGAGGTAGAATGAAAAATGTGTATTTTACTCATGATCTTTGCTTTTTTTAGCTGAAAACAGACACTTAATGAAACTAAACTTGATTGTCTTTTCTTGCAACCAGGGTTTTAGCATTTCACTAGGTATATTTTTATTTTAATAAGAAATGATCCTTTTGTTAATACTTTTTCTGATGTTTATGTCCAAGTTAGGGCTCTCTTCTTCTTCTTGGGGTTCTGGAAGCAGATTCCTCAGCAGAAAACAACATAAAAATAATTTCTGATGGTGTCTTTCAGTATAAAAACCAGATAATCAAAGTGCAATTATTATCTATCGTATGTACTATTAAATTAAGAAACATGAAAGAGTTGGGTTTTAGACTTACACTTTCAGGGTTCATTCATGAAGCTGGAATTCCATGTTGGAGTTAGCAGTGATAGCATGAGGAAATTTGTGTCAGTATCTGTTGATAGAAGTTGAAAGCTGCATCTATTGCAGTTTGCATCTACTGCAGTTTTGTGTCTCTTATTATACTGCTGCAAAGTTTACCAACCACTTTGAGTTATGTGGGTATGAAAATAGTTGTATATGTCTGACTGCTCAGTGGGATCACAGAAAATGACACCAGTGTAATTGTGTGTTAAGTGGCAGCGTTTGGTTAACCATTTCTGTTTAGCAGCATGGGGTTTTTTTCAATCTGTTAAGTTTTGCTGTATTAAAATGTATGCATAAGCTTTTGTCTATTCATATTGCCTAAATTAGTAGTTTAGTGCCTCTGTATTAAAAGCAAGCACACCAAAATGGCTGTTACACTGATGTATTAGGTACTAATGTGAGTTGCCTTCCTGGGGACTCTGCCCCCTCTCCCTGTTGTGTGTACAGAGAGAATCTGAACTTGTGGGACCTACTCCTAGTAAGTATAGATGTCCTATATGTAGGAAGTGTATATATACAGCATTCTTTCTCCTTTTATAATTTTTTTTTCTTGGCTCCTTCAATTGGAACCAAAATTTGTTCCTTCCTAGCTGTTGGTGGGCATGTTGTCAGTTCTTCCCTGATGTAGTTTGTTTTATTCTACCTTGGCATGGTACAGATTCAAATGTTGCCGTTCTCTTCGACCCTTCTTGTGGCTTTTGCATTTCTGAAATCTTGAAAGTTTGTTCTTGGAATAATTAACCTCTTTTTCTGATTATAGAGTTCTAGGTCAACTATTCAAATAATCCTTAACTTTCAAATATCTGTCTGACTCTTCACTAAAATATATATTGTTTTATCAAGACTATGTAAGTTTTATTAATTCACAGATTATGTACGTTGCTATACCTTTCACAGAAACATTTTATTCCGACTGAAAATTAGGCAGTTGGCATCCATTAGCTGCACATATGATCGTGTTTTAGACAGCAGAGGGAGCTCAGAAATAGTTTTTTGTGTTGGTGGTGGTTTTCACTATTGAACAGGGTGTCTTCAGATTACTCCTGGTGTCTCAAAATTAAATGTAGAAAGAGGATGTTTGCTGATCACTAAAATGAGATTGGTTCATTTTATCACTTTGTTTTTCTGAACAGGAAGCAATGCATCAGGGAATACTGGTTCAGCACAGACTAACCCAGGAGTGCTAGGAATGGGAGGAGGTGCAACTGTATTACCTGCCTTTGAGTACAGAGGCACTTGGATACCCATCCTGAATGTAACAGTACAAGGCAGCGCTAAAGCTACATAGTAAGTACCTCTATCCTTTTGAAAATGTATATAACATATATATAATTAATTTTGAACTTGATGATTTAAGGGGTTTTTTACTAGTGAGTATTGAGGTCTTTGTTTCTCTGGCATTGAGGTATATTAATAATTTTCTTTTTGTTGGTGCCATGAGGTGTTGTGATTTTTTGCTGTTTTGTCTCAATGCCCTGGATTCTGATTCAAATGTCCCCTATGGTTTTAGCATCTGTTGATTTCTGCCCCCCTACTGTTTCTGTAATAACTCTTCACTTCTAGGCCTCACTGTAGTATGTAACAATTTTGGAATATCTGTTGCTGCAATGTGTAATGGCAAACATTAGGGGCATTAAGCAAATGGGAATAATGGGAGTGAAAAATAGCTTTCTTACACCAGCTTTACTGTATTTGCAGTTTTTATTGAGCAGGATATTATGGTGGATATTGGCCAGGTTGTCATTTCGAACAATATGTTGACCTATATACCAAGGTTAGACTCAGAATGCTTCTTAGAATGACCAGTTATTTTGTCATGACTTTGTATAATGGAGATGGTGTTCTCAATTTAAAGCTGTGAATACTATGTTACTTTTGAAATAGTGAAAGTTTTTCATGTCAGTCGTGACAATTGATGACTAATATCTTCCAAACTTTAAGTTACTTGTATACCACGAAATTTTGGCATACTAAAATTCAGTGAAATCTGCAAGTAGCCTGGATCTTAGTATTTTTTAGGGTAGAAAAACTCCTTTTTCTGCTGTTGACACACAGAAGGAAAAATTCGTCTTCAGATTTCAGTAGTTAACATGTATGTGTCAACTTGACTTTTTGTTCCAGCAGTGACCATGAATGTTGTTTTAGATTACCTGTCTGTTCTCAGGAAATACAAATTTTCAATTTGGTCAGCTACTACAACCTCCTGATTTTCTTCCCTGTCTTCTTTCTTTCTGTTCTTAACTGGCTCAAGAACCTTGCGACCACCATCATAATCTCGTATCCTGCTCTGAGCTTGCTTCTTTTACTTTTGGATACCTCAAATGGCTCCATGATTTCCTGTGCATAATTTTTGCATTTTTTTTCTTCTGTATAAGATTATGGAGTTGTCATAAGCATGTCTGGTCAGCAGTTTTTTCCCCTATCTTGTACTTTTGTCTATAGTCCCTGCATGCAAGGAGATGACTTGCTGTAACTGTAAGTTTGGGTCATCCTATCACTGATTCTCTTCTGCTACCATTAGATTTTCATACAATGGCCACACCTTATACTTTTGCACAATGTCTCTTCCCAGACTACTATGCCTCTTCACATGAGGAAGTAAGTGTTTTAAGATTTTTCGTGGCCAATGACATGTAACTGTAACAACTTATAATTTATTTAGAAGTTAGAATTTCTTGACTTTGAAAGTAAGAGAATGTGACCTCTATGTCACAAATAGTTTGTAACTATAAAACCCATTAATAATTTTAATTAGACCTGTATATACGTTCACGCTTACTTGTATATAACGAGAGCTGACCATTTGATTTACCTGTAGTGCTTGTGCTCCCAGGTATCTGAGACAGCTATCTTTAGGAAATTAGAGGTGATAACTGAAGTGTTGCATGTTTGAGAGAAAGAATAATCCTTTGTGCAGAAAAGAATGGTGACACTACAGTGTAAAAGTATCTTTGGCATATTTTAGCTGGAATATTAGCTATTTAAGAGTAGTTTGTAGGATAATGAAATGGTGGTTGAGATAGCAGGTAATGACCTGTCTCTACTTGTGCAGATTCTGCTGCTATGTCAGCTACAATCTTTTCCTGTTAGATTTGTAAGTCAGCAGGACTTTATGTGCTTTTAAGGTAAAAGATAAAGAAAAGTGGCAGTGAGGCTCTAGTTCCAGCATAGATGTTTTATTTATATGCTTTTCAGGAGTGAATCATGTAGATATTTCCTTTTCATACAAATAATTTCCATTGTTTATTTATGCATATAGGTGAGGAACATTTGGCCCTGTAATATCTATAGCTATAATAATAGCTATTACAAGCTTTTCCAATCATATTGACTTAAAGATAATGATAATGGAACGTCTGACTTGTTCTCAATTGGCTATAACTATGTTCACACTGTCATGACTTTACGATGTATTTCTTCTGGTTTTCCTATGTACTTGTATTCTGAATAGGTTCTGTTGCAGTGGCTTTAGAGAAAAATAAAAATACAAGTAGAATTATTCATTCAGTGATGCTTGCTTGTAAGTGTTCATTTTAAAAAATATTTATTTGCGGTTCTCTACTCAGTGTGTATGTACCCTTTCAGTTACTGTTTTATTTAGTGACTCCTTTAATCTTTTATTCAATGACTTAAGTTTTTTTTTTTTCCTTGAGTTACTGTAAATCTTGAAGGATGGTAATTGGGGCCTGTTTGTACTTAACATTCATTTGGAACCTTGTTTTTTATTATTGTTGCTAAAAACAATGGTATTGCTACACACTTATTTGTCATGTTTTCAATTTTTTTAGTTTGGAAATGCTGGACAAAGTAGAGCCACCTACAATCCCTGAAGGCTATGCCATGTCGGTGGCATTTCACTGTTTACTGGATCTTGTCCGTGGTATCACTACCATGATTGAAGGAGAACTGGGAGACACAGAAACAGTCACTCCAACCACAGCAGAGACAACTTCATTACCGCCGCAGTCTTCAGAGCAGCAAGATTTGCAGTCTCTTTCTGATCAATCAGAGAAAGAACTAGGTATCTGAAAATTCAAACGCTATGTAAAATACAGCATTTCTACAAAAAGAAGGATTTTAAAGTTCATGCTTTGTTGCTTAAATTTAGTGTTTCTTATTTGTGTATAAAAACTTTTAATGAAGTGGTTTTGGTTTGCTTTTTTATTTTTTGTCATGGAACATCAGTAGCCTATTAAAAAAAATTGACTATGTTCTGCTTCTGTTCTGTAGCACCTTAGTCATAGATTCCTTATGGTCTATTAATACTGTTTTATGTGTAGGTAGGTGGGATGTGAGGGAGGGGTAATAGGCATTGTGAAATACTATTCTGCCTTCCCATGCCCTTAATTTCTGCTTAATACTGAGATCCAAGGTCACAAGAGACAACCTGACTGACAAAAATGGGGCACTTACGTCCACATTAGAAGACAAATGTATTTCTAGTAACAAGATAAAAAGAACAATAAGCATTTTAATGGAGAGATTTCAGTAAAGATTGAAGCATTTAGGGAAGAACTTCTTTAAAAGCAGAACTGATATGAACTGAGGATTCTATTTGTGCAACATATGACAAGTCTGTATAGGGGTCTGTACGTACAGAAGGGCTTGTGGTTGAAGGGTTGAGTTTGGCTTGTGCACGAGGAAGCCGAGACTGTAGGGCTGAAGTTCGAGCCCAGGCACCGGGGCTGCCGAAGGGAGACGGAGGGAAAGAGAGGGGCTTGTCCTGCCACCTGGGGCGTGGGGAGCTCTCCGTGGTGCTGCAGCAGTGCCGGCTCAGCCCTGGGACTTGTCACGGCTGGGTGGAGGGGGACTCGTGGAAATGGTATAAGCAGCTACCCGTCTGCTAGACCAATACTTCTTCCCTATTAAATAAAAGAAATGGAAAACAGAAATGGAGAATTATGAGTACCAGGGGAGAGTATTTTTCCTTCACTGAAAAATTTTAGTGTGTTTCTTGTCCCTCATTTTTGCACTTCTGAAAGTTTATCTTTATAGAAAAAGATTAAAAATGCTTATATATACACCTTCATAAGTTGCTTTGTGGGGTTTTTTTTTGGTGCAGTTTATAATAAGCAATGCCTTGACATTTCTTGCTTTAAGAATGTTACTTTAAATGCAGGTGTTGAAATTCTACTGGTGTGAGTGTGTTTCTGTATATACATATATGTGTCTGTGTAAACATACATATAAAAACACATTAAAAGATGCAGTAGCAAGCAAGCATTTTGTTTGTGATATAATTGAAAGTTATTAAGGGAAATATTGTGTTTCTGCTATAAAAAAGTTTATGTATTTCTTTTAAGTTAGCAGAGCTGTCTGGGAAGAAATGGTGAATGCTTGTTGGTGTGGTCTTCTGGCTGCTTTATCCCTCCTACTTGATGCAAGGTATCTGGTCTTTCATTTATCTTGATTTTTCTAAGATGACATTCCAAGCTTTATTTTGAACTGACTTTTGATACTGGCCAAGTTGACAGTTGTCAGCATGAGTGCCATTCATGGCACCTGAGCAGTCAGGTTTGTGGCTTAGACTGAGTGAGTAAATGATACAGAAGTCTCCAGACGTCTAGCATCAACCTTTAATGCATTTCAATAAAGAACAATTAATTGCGTTTTTGAAGACTTGTATTTAAATGATCTTTATTTCTTTTTACTTTGACGTGATTCCATGTCCTAATTACTGTAGGTAAGAGATTAAATAATATCTTGGTACTTGTTAGTACTATCTAATCTTTTAAGTGGAAAAGCTATTTACTAGGTAGCAACTATGGTAAATTAATTGTCTCCTTCAAAGAGCCTTTTGTTATAAAACATCTTTTTCTGAAAATAGTTTTAAATACCTCCTCATAGGCTCCTTTACCAAGTCTCTGAGAACTAAAGTCCAATTTTATAAGAAATGATTCTGAAGAATTTTGTTGATTGGTTATGCTTACTCTTCAGTATTTATAGTGTTGACAGGTTTAAAGTGTATGTTCTCAGGGCTTTTGATTTTGGTTACCTACTTGCTTCTGTGCTCTGGATTAATTCTTGTTGAACAATGTGTACTCTTTCAGTACTGATGAAGCTGCCACTGAAAATATTCTAAAAGCAGAATTGACCATGGCTGCACTTTGTGGAAGACTGGGTCTTGTAACATCAAGAGATGCCTTTATCACTGCCATTTGCAAAGGATCCTTGCCTCCTCACTATGCCCTTACTGTATTAAACAGCACAACTGCAGCTCTATCCAGCAAATGTAAATACAGAAATTTTCCTTAATTGTGTTTCCATGTACTGTCCTCTAAACCCAGTTTTTTTCAGGATGTGATTCCAAAGATACACAACTATAGTATTTGGCTATAATAAAGTATGTAAGAATCCTCAGACGGGACTTGGGTTTCCTGGTTAGTCTTGCAGCATCTGCTGAGTATCATTCTAGTCAACCTAAAACTTCCTGAATGCTTAGGCTATGTCAGAATTGTAAGGATCTGTCTACCATGCTAAGGCTCTGATGGGATATGTAATTAAGGTATCCAAAATCTGAAAAGGTCTCTGGGCAACTTGTGTACTAAAGCTTTGGCTGGAACATCCTGCATTTATGGTGTACTACAATGTTTTCTACAGTTGTCTAGTGATGTTAGTACTTACTGCATAAGTGCAAGATCTAAGTACTGGGCTCTATTCAGCTTACAGAAAGTTGAATTGATGCTTCCCACACCTTGAGAGAATGTTGTAATTCATGAGATATGCCAGTTGAGGATGTACTCTTTCAAATTTTGAAAATGAATTACTGTTTACTGAGAAATGCAACTACCTGAAAAATATACAGATGGATCTAGCATTAGACCTCTTAATATAGAACAAAACTACCTTAGGCTGGGAACAAGGACCAGCACCTTTACTTCAGTCTAATCCACTAAGTGTATTATTAGATCCTAGTCTGTGAAGATGTATGCATGACTGAGCCACACAAATATCTGCTGGAAACAAAGCAGAGAACTTAAGTTATGTATATAGGTTGTCCTTCTTTTTACAGGTGAGTTATAAAATGGGTCTCCTGAAGTCCTATATTGGAAAAACATCATGACATAGTATTTATGACACCCTTGTTTTCTGAGTGCACTAGTACACTGGTAGCACACAGTGATACCGTTTACCCACAGTTACTACCAATAGCTGACTTGAGTCTAATGCTCGTATCTTAAGCATAAATATTTCAGTCTTAACATAACATATATTAATGTTTTGCAAACAATGTCTAATAGTTAGAGACAGGGAGTAATTGCAGGCTCTTTAACTCTGTAAGGCAATGACATAATAATCTAAATATAACTAAAGGTCTCAAAGTGAGCTACCTTAAAGCTAATACTGTGAAAAAAATTCTCTGGAGCGTATTTGCCAGAAGGTGATTGTTACTACAAGTAGTACTGGATTTTAAATTTAGATTTTTTTTTTCTTTTCAATTTTCCTGTAGCATATTCCATTCAGGGGCAGAATGTTCAAATGATTAGTCCCTCAAGTGAGTCTCATCAGCAAGTTGTAGCAGTAGGGCAACCCTTAGCTCTTCAGCCACAGGGAACAGTAATGGTAAGTACAACCTGTAAGTGATCTTATCCTGCTTAACTGCTTCTTTCTGCATCTCAGTGTGTCTCAAAAATAGGCTACAGATAAACAGCATTCTTACAAATAATGGTCATCTAAACTATTATCCTAAGGTTTTAATTTGGGACAGCCCAGGACACCAAAGTTCTCTAACTGCAAAGAAGTCTTACTCTTTTTTTTTTTTTCCCCCCGACTTTTAGCTGAGAAGTTCCCATCCATTCCATTTGGAAAACCCTAGATCTTAGCTCTGTTATGGGCCTGTGTGGGAAGGTCCACTTACATATTTTTTTTTTTAAGATAGACTGATTTTGTGGAGAAGACGCAATTAAGCTGGAGCACTTGAACTTGTGTCTTTGATAATAATGTGAAACTGGGAGAAGAGGGCAGCGATCAAATCATGGAATCAGAATGGTTTGGGCTGGAATGGACCTTAAAGATCATGTTGTTCCAACCTCCATGCCATGGGCAGGGACACCTTGCACTAGACCAGGTTGCTCAGAGCCCCATCCAACCTGGCTTTGAACACTTCCAGGGATGGGGAATCCACAACTTCCCTGGGCAGCCTGTTCCAGTGCCTCACCACCCTCACAGTAAAGAATTTTTTCCGAATATCTGATCTAAACCTACTTTCTTTCAATTTGAACCCATTCCCCCTTTTTCTGATCACCACATGCTCTTTTAAATAGTCTTACCCCATCTCTCCTGTAAGTTCCCTTCAGGTACTGGAAGGCTGCAATTAAGTCACCCCAAAGCCTTCTCTTTTCCAGGCTGAGCAATCTCAATTTTCTCAACCTTTCCACATAAGAGAGGTGCTCCTTCCCTCTGATCATCTTGGTTGCCTCCTCTGGATTCGCTCCAACAGGTCAATGTCCTTCCAGTGCTGGGGACCCTGGAGCTGGATGCAATATTCGAATACTCATATTCAACAGGATAAGACTGAGAGGAGAGATACTTGAACTACATCTCTAAAAAAGATACATTGTTCCAGTGCAAACAAAATGTAGTCTTTAAGCTACTTAGTAAAAATTGGAAGATTGCTAGAAACACTGTCATTGTGGAATGATAAAAATTGTGTGGTGGATTGGTTGGTTGTTTTTTTTTTTCCTAGTTGACATCAAAAAATATCCAGTGTATGAGGACATTACTCAACTTAGCTCACTTCCATGGAGCCGTTCTTGGTACATCTTGGCAGCTTGTCCTGGCTACTCTTCAGGTATAGCAGGAAATATTTATGCCTTGCTTTTATGCCTTGAGGTTTTGCCATAATTTGGTTTTGAGTTAGTCTGTGAGCAAGAGAAGAAGCTTTGATTCTTCTCATGCTGTACTTTGAATTGCCTTGAGTAAGTACTGTAGCATTTTCTTGAATTCTGTTTGGCTGGAAGGTTGCTGACTAGTTCGAGTATAATGTTAGTTTCCTTTCTGCCTGAAAAGGGTTTTCTGCTGAAAATGATCCTTTTGTATTTCAGCATCTTGTGTGGATTCTGGGACTGAAGCCTAGTGTTGGAGGTGCATTAAAACCTGGAAGAGCTGTGGAAGGGCCCAGTACAGTAAGCACCACTGTTCGTTTTTCAGTTAATGATTACACAGTATTTTCTATTGCAATCTACAAGACATATTTCTGTATCTTTTTCAAGGTTCTAACTACAGCAGTTATGACTGATCTGCCATCTATATCCAGCATGATTTCAAAGCTTTTTGAAAACTCACAGTAAGAAACCTTATCTTATAATTAAAATAATGTGTGTATATCAAACAGTGTTTTGATACCAGTTATTTTTCAGGTACCTTGATGATGTGTCTTTACATCACTTAATAAATGCCCTTTGCTCCTTGTCTCTGGAAGCCATGGATATGGCCTATGGAAACAATAAGGTATAAGAAGAGTTCTTTACTTTCTTTTTAGATGGTTTTGTGAAACACTCAGAAGACTTGTGTGTTTATCCTCAAATCTAACTGTTTCTAATACTAAGAACAGTAATACCTTTGATGTTCTACAGTAAAAATTAAATTATGAATCAGAGAATGTCTCATTTGTGATAGTTATGTGATTTCTAAATTCTGTGAAGATTCTCATTGTGTTCTTTGTGCTTTTTGTTAAGTAAGGAATGTCGTGTGTTTCCATTAATGAGATTGTGGGTGGATGAAACTTTTAAAAGCCCTTCTGATTTCAGAGGTTAGGGATTCTGATAGCACAGTATGTTCTGTGAGATGCTCCTTTTCATTTAAATTTTCTCTTACAATGCACTTCAGAGAAAGCCAACAATTTAGATATTAAAAAAACCTGTTAATTCATATTTACTTGGGAAAACCATAGTATTCATATCAGCCTCAGTAAACAACCTTTACCCAGAAAGGTTAAAGATCCTGTGATTGAATAAGGTTGAATATATATGATCCTAATCATAATCTAATCCCAGAGAAGAGTATCTGAAAGTTTTTCATTCATCTGTTACACTAGAGATAACAAAGACAGAAAGCATGCTTCATAATATTTGGCAATTACACCAACAGAGAATGAATTAAAATAAACAAAATTTGTGTTTAAAGTCAGCTGAAAATTAGAATAAGGAATCATCAGAAATGGGAAGAGACGATAATTCCAGCACAATAGTAATTTTGACTATATATTGATGTTCAAAAAATAAAATTAAAAGAAGTTTATAACAAATATTTGCATATGTATTTGATTATCATATTCCTGCAGGGCATTTTTGAAGCCAATGGAAAATAAAGAATTAGAGGATTATTAAATGAAGTATTCTAGATTGTTCATATATAATTCTAACTTTAAAAGTTGTAATGAGGAAAAAGGCTATTTTGCTAGCAAAGTATGTTATAAAACTGATTGGACAGAGGACTATGTAAACCCGAGAGTTTTTAAAGGAATATCAGTGCTCTGGTTGTTGTCAAACTCGGGGAGAACGATGTGAAAAATGATGGAAGTTCCTCAGGGTGTGCTGCTGCTGCCCCCTTGTGACTTCTCCTGCAGCGCTGCGGGTTCTGCGGGAGCTTCCCAGCGTTCACAGCTTGCGAAACGCTGTGCTTGGAGACGAGCTGCACCTAATTCATAAATTATCATGTAGCAAAACGCTCGGACATTATCTCGGTTACTTCAAAGTCATGTTTCAAATTCCATTTTATTAAGGAACCATCGCTTTTTGCTGTTGCTAAATTACTGGAAACAGGACTAGTTAACATGCGCAGGATTGAGATTCTTTGGAGACCTCTGACCGGTCATCTTCTGGAGGTAACTAATGGCTTTTAACAGTTGTACTAGAATTTAGTTTGTATTAATGAAAAAAATCTAAATTGTAATTACGTGTTTTGGTTTAGGCACCTTGTTTTTGCAACACAATTTGAATTTAAAAGTTAATGTACGTATTTAAATTCCACTATTTTAATATCTTTTACTAACTTTGTCTTTATGGTGCCATCAGTCTTTTTGTGTTTTTAACACAGAAATGTTTAAAAGGGTCAATTTATTATACTTCATATGTGTGTTGTAATTAAGGTAACACAAACAGGTTTTACTGTTTCACACAGTACAAATATCTAGGAAGATTTTGAGATGGACTGAAGCCATGAGATTTACTAACAAAGGGTTGGGGTTTTTTTTAAACATTTAAGCTAACATTTCATTGCTTTCTTTAGAAGAATACTGTACAGATATAAAATATAATCCTATTTCAATTTCTTAAGTATTTTAACTTCAGTGTGAAAAATATGCTCCATCAAGGAAAAAAATCTTCTATTTTGAATTGAAAACTAAAAACAGGTGATGGAATATAATTGTAGTTTCAATTCTCTACACAGATATGCAGAAGAGTAAAATACAAGAACAGGGTTCGATTTAGAACGGGTAAAGGAGAAAGCTTTTCTTCCTCATATTCCAGAGTGTATCAAACCCTTCCTTAGCACCAGTGCATTATTTCAAACAGTATTAAGGATTGGTCATCTCTATTTATGGAAGCCACATATTGTTTTATCTAGAAGAAAAAATTTGGATACTTTGGGGTTTAAAGACTTAAAGCACAGGCATGTCCTTCTCTTGTCTATTTTTCCTCTTCAAAACAATAAACTTTACCATCCACATCTTGAGATTGTGTGTTTTCGTCTCAAAAGTAGTCTGTTGCAGTGTTACCCGTGCATAGTGGGTAATTTGCCACTGTTTTGTAGGAAATAAAGTCTTTAATTTTATTTCAAAGTATTGCCTTATTTCCTTTTAAACCTAAGTTGTTGAGGTACAATAAGGAAGGAGAAAACATTGGCTGCAAATTTAATTAAACACGACCTGAGGGAATAATTTGTTCCCTCTCTCTGGAGCTGATTATCTGGACAGATTCAGAGCATCATGAAGTAGTTCAAATTCTCTCTCTCTTTTTTTTTTTTTCTTAATATATAAGATTACAAAAATATAAGTAAATCAGGAGAGTAGCTATTTCTTGTCTGCATTTTTTACTGTGAAGCTAGCTCTTCTACGTTGTCCTCCTTTTCACTTTGGCTAGTGGTTGATAAAAGAATGGTCCACAAACAAAAGCTATCAGCCTTCTTTATGATCCTGCTTTGGACTTTGGGTTCTCACACCATCTGAGCTAGGACTCGAAGGATGAGTGAGAATAATTATGTAGAGGTCAAAGAAACTGTAGACTTTGCATATTTGTTTGAGTGTAATGTATTAGGTATGGGAGGTACAGTTCATACTAGCTATCTATGCAATGCATATGCAAAATGTTTTTAATTTTCCTGTTCTAAAAAAAGCAATTGGCAGAATTTATTAGGTTTAGATAATTAAGAGACAAAGAGAAATGAAGACGTTTGAAACTCAAGTTTGAAAATGTTCACTATTGTTTTGTCAAGTTTTTTTAAATAATGAAGTGTAAGGCTTATTTTGCTTCAATATGTAGTTACTTTTTGTATTTGAGAGTATAGAAGACACTTTCTGTGTTGGCTGCTGCCATGTTCCTCACTTAATTGCGTTAAGCAGTGTGTGATACTTACAGTTTTACAGTAGCTTAAGGCTAAGTTAAACCTGAGAGTTTCAGGCATTCACTGAAGTGTTGTTCGGTGCTTTTAAACCAATCATTATCTGAATTAGCAGTTAGTATATTCATTTTGGAAAATTTATTGACTTGAATTATGTATGTAACTTTCATTATGTTTCCTTCTGTGTCTTTCACTGCTCCCTATTGCTTCCTTATGCAGAAGGTATGTCTGCCCAAAAGATCAATTTCTTTTTTTTTTTTACTATTAAACCTAATTTATCATCTAGAGATTTATTTTTTCTGGTTTAAAATTATTATAATATTGTATGTGCATTATAATATAATTAAACTAGCAATTTTTAATATATGTATCTCTTTATAAATCTTGGTTAAATAAAAGTGACTTTAAACAAAACATTGCTGTGTTTTCAGGTCTGTCAGCATCCTAACTCCAGAATGAGAGAATGGGGAGCAGAAGCTTTAACTTCTCTCATTAAAGCAGGGTTGACATTCAGACATGATCCTCCATTGTCTCAAAATCAGGTAAAGTAAGTTTAAGAGCAGCTGCTTTCCTCCTTCATTCGTAAAGGAACTTTACTATTGAGTTTATAAAGTCTATAGCTGTAACATTCAAATGTAACTCTTGAGAATCACCTCATGCATTCTAATAAGCTATCCTCCTTTTTTTTCAAATACCTAAGAGAGTGGTGATGTTTGCATATTATGTCCATTTTTTAGAACAAATTATGGGTCATCCTCGTGAGTGCAAAACAATTTCAGAGTGTTTAGAAGTGTGTATGTGATGTCATGGCAGGTAAAAATACATTACCTAACCTTCAGCTATTCAATCCATGATGAATAAAGCATTCTGATATATTTATTGAGGTTCAGTGGGTAACTTTTCCAAGATCTCTTGAGTTGAAGCTGAGTGTAGCCCTGCTGGGTGAGCATAAAGTTGCATGACACTTTTTATGCAGCTGTAACAGCATGATGTAGCTGCTTCCTGAGGAACCTGGAGAGCAGGGGCCAGGGAAGTATATTTTCTGCTAAGATCCTTTATAAACAGTATTTTAGAAAGTCCTTTCTGACTCTGAATTTGAGCATTTAATCAGTGAGCTACTGAATTAATTTAATAAATCTTTAATTTGTACTTTATATTTTCACTAACTATACATAAAAATAATTAAGGATCAGTTAAATGTTAGCATCCTTAATATGCTTTACTGTTTGCTTTTAGAGACTGCAGTTGCTTTTATTGAATCCACTAAAGGAGCTGTCAAACATTAGTCATCCTGATATCAGGATCAAGCAGTTGGAGTGTGTCCTACAGATTTTACAGAGTCAGGGTGACAGCTTAGGACCTGGTTGGCCACTGGTGCTTGGAGTCATGGGGGCAATCCAAAGTGATCAGGGGTAAGTGGTGGAAAGAAAATTTTAAAAGCATATAAGATAAGAACAGTAGAAAGAATTCTGCTTATATTTTCTTCTTTAATAGCCTCTTCAATAATAACCATAGTTTCATTGTAGTTCTTAGCTTGTGAAAAATTTTACTCGGCAAAAATACAGTTTTTAATTTTTCCTGAAGCACACTTTTATTTTACTGAATTAATCTCTCAGAAGACCAGAATATTATTCCACTCTAACCTCTCCTGTGGTCAGCATTTAGTATACATGGAGGAGTACTCAGTGTGCCGTTTCATTTGATCTTAAGCATCTGCTAGACACATCTCTGCTGCTTGCAGATAATTCTGTATCAATCAGCTGTTGCTCACAGTTTATCTGTTGTTTCTATTTCTTCTTAAATCTTCCAGTAGTCTCCAGTGTGTGTCATCTTCTGATCACTCTCTCTTTTTCTTGAAGACTTTCTCCCTAAATGGTTGCTGGTAGCAGAAGGATGGAAGATTATTTACTTGCTGTGGGTGAATCCCTTGACGTACTAACACAGTTGACTCTGTTGCCACCAGAGGTGTAATGTTACTGGACTGGTCCTCTGCCCGCAAGGGAAAGTGAGAGATGTAGTTGCAAGGAGTTTTTTTTTTTGAAATGAGCACTGAATTGAACATCTGACTTTGGAACTGTAAGCAGCAAGAATTATACCCACACACTGAAACCATATTATTCATTCTTTGGTGCTAGTCAAGACTAGCAGCAGGATAGGTCATACTCTGGTATCAGAAGAATGTCCTTGACGTATCTCTCCTTTCGTCCCACTTTGGATTCGGTCTTCTGGCCACATAAAAAACTCCTAAAGCCAATTGAAATGCTTGAAGGATTTTGCTCTTGTACCAGTGTTCTCTGGCAGTAGTTCTTATGTCACCAAGGATTTTGGCATTCTTGGTTGTGAGCATCCTTTGGTACTTGCTGTTTCCACACTTGGTGCAATGTGTTCCTGCATGCCTTTTGATTTTCACTGTTGTTGATGAGGGATGAGAACCAACACAGATTCCTTCTCAAGACAGTCTTGAGAGTAACAGATCCGGTTACATCTCAAATCCATACCTCAGTGGCAGATGTCTCGAGATGTTACTAGCATCTTGTGTTATGTCTTAGTCTCCACCTACAAAGCATATAGAATAATCTACTTTTCTTCAACTAATAGCACTGTTTGCCCACATCATATTAACTATAGTAGGAAAAAATTAAGCAAGCCTCCTTTTCCTTGAGAAACAACTGAATTTCTTACCTCAGTTACAGCTGTGAGCACAAGATGCAGAGACAATTATCATACTTTAAATATAAACTTACTGACCACAAGACTTTCTTCACGAACATCTTCCCTCTGCTTAGTGAACATCCTGGATTCCAGGACAGAAATCCATTTACCTCCCTGGAGAATTTCTTTCTAGGCTGTTACAGATACAGAAAATGCTCTTTTGAGAGCCGTTGATGCTTCATTCACTTCCGGATTGTACAGTACCAGCCTGCCAAACAAAAAGAAGGTCTGTCTTTGAAGAATTTTTCAACAGGATGCCCCTGTTTATTTTAAGCATAGATAAAGCCCTGTACAATATGAAGAGTTCTCACTGAACTTGAGTTTCTTGCATTTATATTTACCTTCTTTGTGGTCACCTATAACATCAAGCACAGTTTTACGATTTGAAGAGCTGTATTGCTATTGCCACTTGCATGAAGGATGTCAAAACCTTTCTCCAAACACATAGTAGTGTGGGACATTATTTGGGAAATGACCTGTTTTAAATTTGTTCTTGTAACCTTGCATTTGAAGTTTAGAAAGAGAGATTACTTTCCCATTAATTCAGTGCTTCAAAATGAGTAGTGTAACTATATTGTCATTTCCTGTCTCCTTCCCTGTTCTTTTAGAGTCCTTGAAGGTGACATACCTCTGGAACTTGGAGGGTGGAGGGGGAACTGCAGCAATTTTGGGTTGTGTTTCACTTTATAGACTCCTGTAATGAATATGGGGGAAAGTATTGCTGTGAGCATTTCCTCCATCAGTATAGTAATGATAAATACTTTGATCTTATGTGGTAGGGTGGATGTTTCTGTGCAGTATGCATCATATTAGCGAATTATTAGTTATACCATTATTGTCCATGTGAAGTTTCTTGTGCATTCTTCTGGATTCCATATCATGTCGGCTTTTACAATGCAGTGGAAATAACCCACACATGATTTTTATTTTTAATTAATCAGAAAAAAATATTTAATTTATGTTTTTGAAACAGGTAATTGACATATCTATAATCTGGATTTTAGCTACCGCATTTGAACTAACAAGTCTTAGAACTCTAGAACAGAGAAGTAGACTCTACTATATAAAGTTAACTAAAGACCACTGGAAAGTCTAAACTTCAACTCTACTAGATAGTTAACATGGGCTAAAATGCTTAGTCAGAATTCCAAATTCAACTTAATGTTATATCTCAAAAAACCCCATTTAAAATATTGCAAACTCATCTCAAAAACATTAAATTGATTTTTTCATTTTGTTTTTAATAATACTATCTCCTGGGGTATTGTATTCAAAACATTTCTGTGCTCTTGAAGAAATTTGAAATGAGTGCGTGTGTGTGTATTTTGTTTTTGTTTTGTTTTTTTTTAAGTGAGTCCTTAATACGGACTGCATTCCAGTGTCTTCAGTTGGTTGTGACCGACTTCCTTCCAACAATGCCATGTACTTGTCTACAGATAGTTGTTGAAGTTGCTGGAAGCTTTGGACTTCACAATCAAGAGCTAAATATTAGCTTAACTTCAATTGGTTTGTTGGTGAGTTTTACATTACCCTACAGTGATGCTGCTTCTGGCTTTCATTTTTTTCTTTTCTTATTTTCATGAAAACTAATCTATAGTCAATGATACAAATGAAGGCCACAACCTTTTTTGGGGGGTTCTTACCATGCTCTTCATCAGTATGCATTTTTCGTCTTTTAATATGTTTTCTCCTTTCTGGTGCTTCATGTATAACTGGGGCCTAAAAGCTGAGGATAAGAAAAATACTTTTTGCACTTTGCAATATTTATGTGCTGATCTTATTTCATCGGTGTAGAGAAACGATTATCGTGACGTACTTTACAAAATACTTTGTGAAAATGAGAAGCAATTTGTTTAATTATCATTAAGAACAATACAATATTTTTATTGTACAACACCGTATGTCTTATTTATCTTGTAGTGGAATATTTCAGATTATTTTTTCCAAAGAGGCGAAATAATTGAAAAGGAGCTAAACAGAGAAGAAGCAATGTTGCAGAAACAGGCAGAAGAAAAGGGAGTGATGCTGAATAGACCTTTTCATCCTGCATCACCATTTGACTGTCTTTGGTTATGCCTGTATGCCAAACTTGGAGAACTGTGTGTGGATCCCCGACCTGCAGTTAGAAAGAGCGCTGGACAGACATTGTTTTCTACTATTGGTGCTCATGGAACTTTATTGCAACATTCAACATGGCACACAGTAATATGGAAGGTATGATGTGTAAGCTTCCACTGAAGGTTTTGTAAATAGCATTCACATTTCAATAATAATTGAGCATTCACCAGTTAATGACCATTATCAGTTATATAACTTATTTTGACTTTTTAAAGATAACATGGTGTCAGAAATCTGATTTCTCAGGTTTTGGGAATGTTTTTTACACTTTCTCTTCTCTGGCCTTTAAAGCCTCTCTTGAAATATAATTTTCATGTCTTGATCGTTTATTTCTTACTTGTAAGTTGGATTAAAAGACTGTTTCCTTCCTACAAGAATGAATGACATTTCTTTGTGTGAAAATGGAGATGTTTGAGGGTCGTGTGATTGGGCTGACCTGATGTTAGATGGAGCCTTGCTTTGCTATCTGTTTTGACTCTCTTGAGAGGATCTGTCAAATGCCCTGTTCTAAGTCACAGTCACGTTTGTTGTTCTTTGTGGAAAAATTAGGCTATATTTGAGCCTGCTTGTTGTACCTGTGAAAAATCTTACATCCACTGGTTTTAGCCTTCTGTTAGTGCTAACACTGTTCTCAGTGGGGTTGATTGTGCTATTTCTAAGCCTTCTCAAGTGGCCATCATTTGACTGATTCATAATCTTGGCTGCTGTGGAGACTATTTAGAACAAGGGAATTTTCAGAGTGACACAGTGACAGAATGGATAATGGAAAAATTACTATTTTTTGTTAGTTTACTATGAATACAACTATGTTATTTGAAAAGTTGCGTTTTTCCTCTTTTTTTCTGACTATCACAGGTTTTATTTCACCTGTTGGATAGAGTTCGAGAATCTTCTACCACAGCTGACAAAGAGAAGATTGAATCAGGAGGAGGCAACATTCTCATCCATCATTCAAGGGATACAGCTGAGAAACAGTGGGCCGAGACGTGGGTATTAACACTGGCTGGAGTTGCAAGAATATTTAACACCAGGAGATACTTACTGCAGCCTTTAGGTAAAATCTATAGTTACTGAAAGATACAGTAATAAACTTCCTGCTTTTGTATATTTTTTCTATTAAAGTACTGGGCAAGAATCTTAATCTTAGCTTAAAAGTGTGTTTTGTTGTGTCTCGCCTCAAATGTTACGATGATTAGGGAGTTACTAGTTCATGCTCCTTAGAGCCAAAAATTTTAACTACAGATTTTGTCTCCTGTATCAGAGTAATTGAGATTAAATCTCAGTAGTCACAATTCTGGGTGCCAGATAGGTTTAAATTATAGTAGCCTGATAACAATAATTTTTCTCTTCTTTTGGTTGCCAGAACATACTTTTCCTTTTGTCTTTCTAAGGTTATGCAACACTTGCCTGGAACTCTTCTGTGGCATCAGTGTGTCAAGTTTAATTGTACTCTTAGAATGTAAAGAGAACTCACCTGTAAAGTCAGTGGAGTATTGAACATTTACATTTTTCATGTATGCAGTAATATTTTACAATAGCTTAGTAATTTCTACAAGGAGAAAGAGAAAAAGAAATAGAGAATGTATAGCTTGCAAAGCAAATTCCTCATTACATTAATATACCTTCACCATCCTATAGTATACAATTAATATATATTAACTAGAAATATGTTGTAATTTATTTCATTTTGGTTGTTGTGATATCAACATATTAATAGCTATCAAGAGTATTGGTCATTTGCAGAAATGTGGTAGATTTTAAACTGTATTAAACTTGAGTTAAAACTGAATAAAAAAATTAAAACTAATTATTCAAACCCTGTAATTAGTATAATAGAAAATTGAAGGTTAAGGCTAAATTTAATGAAAAACTCAAATGCCCCAAATGAAATCTTTCCACAGTACAATTATAAGAGCATTTTAAAATCAATTCTTTATAAATACATTACATGACTATAGATTTGACCCTTAATTCTTTGTGTGTACTTAACCCTTTTTAAAATCAACAGGCATCTGGTATGCATAAGAACAAATCTGTTTCACTATACTGAATAATGAAAACATATTTTACTAGTATGGGATGTGGTATGTGATTTTTCGCTAGCAAATTTAACATGAACATAGATATATTGTTTCATTCTTCATATTTGTGTGTTTCTCTGTCACATTCATTCTTTCTGGTTATGGTTGAACTGATATATTTTATAAAAGCCATTCGAGCTGACACCTAATCTCTTGAAATTTCTGTTTGTGTGAGTAACAAGTAAAGGTTGTATGAACAACCTTTTAGAAAGGCAGGGTGGGTGGGAATGGGAATAGGAAGCAAGTTCCAAGTTGATTTTTTCCTCTTTCTTTCTTTTTTAAATAGGAGACTTTTCTCAAGCCTGGGATGTTCTTCTTGATCACATCCAATCAGCAGCACTCAGCAAAAATAATGAGGTTTCCTTGGCTGCTCTGAAAAGCTTCCAGGAGATCTTACAAATTGTTTCTCCCATTCGAGACTCTGAGAAACCTGAGACACCACCTGCCATCAATGTTTCTGTACCTCTGGTGGTAGGGACAACAA
Source organism: Manacus candei (assembly GCF_025592945.1). Classification (NCBI taxonomy): domain Eukaryota; kingdom Metazoa; phylum Chordata; class Aves; order Passeriformes; family Pipridae; genus Manacus; species Manacus candei. Next base: position 7,726,864 of record NW_026138091.1, on the reverse strand, counting down.
CTGCCACTAGTCTTGGTAGATCATTCATGAGAACTGACTCCATTGGAGAAAGAATAGGAAGATATAATGGATCTGAATTGCCTGTAATAACAGATGAGATTGAAGATTTGAATCTTTGGTGGGCAGCCTGGAACAGCTGGTATAGGATTGGTTCCGAAAGTACAAGGCCTCCAATTACTTGTGATAAATTGACTTTCATTCCCAGCCAGCCTTTTCTTACAGCTTTAATTCAAATATTCCCAGCTCTTTACCAGCACATCAAAACTGGTTTCAGCATGGATGATCTCCAAAAGCTGGGTGTCATTTTGCATGGTGCTGTTTCAGTTCCAATCAGTTCAGATGCTTCCCCTTTCATCCTTCCATCTTACACTGAAGCAGTTTTGACAAGTTTACAAGAAGCAGTGCTTACAGCTTTAGATGTTTTACAAAAGGTAATAATGCAACTTCTGATGTGTGGTGAAAGGTAAACTACACTGTGTCTCACTTCTCAGAACTATAGTGAGGGACTTAACATGATTTTTTAAATTATTTATAATTGCACAGTGTATTGTATTAGAACAATCAGATCTCCATTCCTGATGCAACCCAGGTGCTCTTCATTGAAAGGAGTGGTGTAATCTTTATGAAATATACTTTTGGTTGATTGCAGAAATACTTTAAGTATTGTGCTGTGTTTGTAGCCATTTACTTGGCTATTTAATATTGAAGTACTGTTGATGTTGAAGATCTCTACATGGAAATAGGGGAACAGTCCCACAAGGCAGAATCATTATCTTTGCAGCCACTCCTTTAGTTTATGGGTTTGACAAATACTCATGAATGTATTTTGAAAACAGAGGTATAAAAATAGCATCATAGGTAGGCTTGGATTGGAGAAGGAACCTTAAAGATCATCTAGTTCCAACCTCCCCTGCCATGGGCAGGAGCAGCAGTGGTCTGGAGTAAATTGTTTTTCACGAATTTCAATTCATTTTGCTTGGATAGAAGTTGGTATTAAATCTCAGCTTTGTATGTGGTTATATAAGTAACATGAAGTTTTAACACCGACCATGTCCGCTACATTTTCATCCTTTTCCAGTCAGGCTCGACCTTTTGTATCCTCCCCTTTCCAGCAGCTCAGTCCTGCCCAAATACTGTTTTCCCCACTTAGTCACTCAATTTATTCATCTCAGATTTTTCTGTTTCTGTGTTAGTCTCCTTATCCAGATCTTAGTTTCCGAAGGGTGCAAGCATTAGTGCCTTTTAAAGAGGGGGTTACCAGAGTTTTTAACATGATGAAAAACTGCACATTTTTATACTCTTGTTCTTGTCGAGATAAACTGTTTTAGCTGAAGGTTTCTTAAACAGTAACAAAAGCACCAACTCCCTGTGAGAGGGAGACATCTCCTCTTCCCCACTCCCAGTCTGAATGATTAGTGTGGCAGTTAAAAGCCTTTGCAAATACAGACTTCCATAAGACAGTACCTCAACTTATACAGTACCTTCCATCCCATCTATAGTTGTGTTATTAACACAACAGCACTGAAGTTCCTAAAAAAAATTAGTTGAAGTATATTTGGACATCAGTAAGTTCTGTGAAGTTGTGTGATTGCTCCTCTTGGCTATATAACACAGTACAATTCACATGACGAGGCAGCCAGCCAGTGCTGATGTGGAGCAAAGGTGATCTGTCAGATGGTTTTTGCTGCCGGCTACAGTATCTTTTTCTCTCTTGAAACTAATTGATACTCTCAGGAGTACACACAGAAGCTAGTGGATGATTAAAGAAGAGTATGCAAATATTTGCAATCTTCTTTAAAACAAAAGGTTTCTCACGTGTTTGCATGTAGGATCGGGTTTTTTGGTGATACAGGAAGACTTGGGTCAGTTCTGATTTTCTAAGAACTTGTGAAACAACTTTGCAGTTTGAATAGCGTAAAAAACCCTGATATTTCTCAGATGAGCCCTTGACTGGTTTAATAAAGATATTTTATAATGTGATTCCACTAAGAAAAGACATTGCAACTCAAGAACATGGGGCTGGGAGGGAGCTTTGGATCTCCTTTCAGGCTTCCATATGTTGAGCCCATTTTGCACTCTTTATTTTGTCCTTCATTGTCTCTTTATTTCTCAGTAGAACTTGTCATCTAGTCTTTTATTGCTGTAGTATAAGGTTGGAGTTTTGGTTTTTTGGTTTTTCGGGGTTTTTTTGTAAGTCCCTTTCATCACTGTAGCTCAGCTAAAGTTTTATCTCAAGCCCAGATTTGCTCATTATTCTCAGTTCTTCCCTACATTCACTCTAGGTCAACTCTACAGCGAGCCAGCTGGCTCATCAGATAGAACACAAGTGCATCATGGCTAGGCTTCACAAACGAAGATTTGGGAACACAGGTGCATACATGGGGATCAAATACATTTGAATTCTGCCTCTGCAGGCAGTATGGATGCAAACCTCTTTAGCTGTGAGTGTGGTAAACTCAAGGCTGTATTTGCATATACCAACAGCAGTGATAGAGACCTAGCTACAGAGAGCAGTTAAAAAAAAAGAGTACTCCATGCCAGTAGTTGCACTGGGAGTTAGATAAATCTGAACTATTAAAAAAATGGAAGGTTAGTACCAGAATGCTTTAAAGCATAAATTTCTGAAATTGAAGTATTGTGTCAGTTTTTGCAACAAAAAGGATATGCAGAGTATTTTATTTTGTTTGTGTTTTGTTGTAGTGTGACCACTACTTTTTGATTTATGTGGGTCCCTTTCCTTAAGATGTAAATAAGTGCACTTAATGCAGTAACTAACACCCTGTTTTATAAGCAGCTCTTAAAGGTATTTTCAACATCCTTTGTCACACACTTTGTTAGGCTCTTTTTCAGATTTTAAGATGATTAGATAAAAGTTATAGTGTCAGTCAGAAATATAAACCTCTTTGAAAAGCAATTCTGGTTAGTCCACAGAATCATTTCGGTTGGAAAAGACCTACAAGGTCATCGAGTCCAACCATTAATTCAGCACTGCCAAGTCCACCACTAAACCATGTCCCCAAGTGCCACATCTACGTGCCTTTTAAATGTTTCCAGGGATGGTGGTGACTTAACCACTTCTCTAGGCAGCCTTTTCCAATGCCTGACAACCCTTTCTGAAGAAATTTTTCCTAATATCCAATCTAAAGTTCCTCTGGCACAACTTGTGGCCATTTCGTCTTGTCCGATCACGAATTACCTGGGAGAAGAGACCAATCCCCCACCTCCCTTCAGCCTCCTTTCAGGTAGTTATAGAGAGCAGTAAGGTCCCCCCTGAGCCGCTTTTTCTCCAGGGTACACAACCCCAGCTTCCTCAGCTGCTCCTCACAGGGCTTGTGCTCTGGCCCCTTCACCAGCTTTGTTTCCTTTCTCTGGACATGCTCCAGCACCTCAATGTCTTTCTTTTAGTTAGAGGCCCATAACTGGACACAGGACTCAAGATGTGGCCTCACTAGTGCTGAGTACAGAGGGATAATCACTTCTGTGGTCCTGCTGACCACACTTTCTGATACAAACCAGGATGCCACTGGCCTTGGCCACCTGGGCACACTGCTAGCTCATGTTTGGCAGCTGTTGGCCAGCATCTCCAGGTCCTTTTCCACTGGGCAGCTTCCCAGCCACTCTTCCCCCAGCCTCTAGTGCTGCATGTGGTTGTTGTGACCAAAGTGCAGGAGCTGGCACTTGGCCTTGTTGAACCTCATACAATTGGCCTTGGCCCATTGATCCAGCCTGTCCAGATCCCTCTGCAGAACCTTCCTACCCTCCAGCAGATCAACACTCCCACCAAACTTGGTGTTGTCTGCAAACTTGCTGACGGTGCACTCAATGCCTTTGTCCAGGCTGTCAGTAAAGATATTAAACAGAACTGGTCCCAGTAATGCTCCCTGGTGGGATATGTTGAAACAGTCTTCTGCGAGTAATGTAAATTGCATCTGTGCAAGTGAGTTACATCTATTCAGAAATTACCCAGGAGTTTGTGGATGCTCTTTTTTCCCTTTCTATTTCATTTATTTGTATATTAGAATCATTTTTATACCTTTTCAAATAGGTATGTAATCTCACATTAACATGTTAAAATTTAGTGCAGTGACTTTAGTGCAGCAGATCAGATGAAGCTGTTTTACAGGGTGTTGAATAATTTTATATCAGCAATTAACCCTTTAGTCTTCTGCAGTGCAGGTGAGTACCTAGCTTCCAAGCATCCTTTTCAGAGTTCAGTACAGTTTTGACCTTGAGTACTAGCAAAGGAGTATGCTTTTTTAGGAGTTCTGCATTATATTCATAATGTTGATTAAGCTTTTTGAGCATTAGACATGCATTTTAAATTGCATGAGGTGAGGAAAAGAAAAAGGCCATTGATGATTCATGGAGTGCTCTGCTGCAAGTTGTCCATTGCCTGAAGGTGCAGCTAGGTCTTCAGGTGATGTAGTGATGAATGCCTGTAGCCTCTGTTGGCTTGCTCCCTCTCATGGCTGGGGACTCAGGATATTTGCTTGCCCATTGACTCACACAGCTCCTGATGTGGCTCCAGCATGGGGTCTGCACTCAAACAGTTTTGGAGCTGTTACCACCTTGAGTGAGTTCAGCCATAACTTGTCATGGATGATCTGTGGTTAATGAAAAGGGCGTTTAATTCTTCCCCCCAGAAAAATGACAGTACAAGCACAAAGTCTTTTTGTAGAGCAATAAATTGACTGTTTCTTGAAGCTTTGAGAGGAGAGACTTTGGGAAGTAAAGCAAGGTATTTAAAATGGCAGAATATAATTGGAGTAACTTCATAGAATCATTGTATCTTGCTTTGAAAATAAATGCCCTAAGATTTCCTTGGGATTTATATTGCAACTGGAAATCATTAGCTTCTGACAACATGATATTTCATTGACATCATCTAAGTACACCCTTCCTGAAATGTTTTCCATTTTAAAGCAATATTATGAGTTTCAGCTGTACCAAAATCATATAATTCTCATTTATTTATATTCCTTTCTGTAAGATGCTATTTTAACTACTTTTTGAAGCTTGTATAATTTACTTCTGAGATTTAAATGTTCCTTGAAGTAGGACTTAAAGAAGATGTGGCTGAGATCTATATACAAGACTTATATAAGCCTTATATTTTACTGACATGTCAAAGTAAAGTCAGTAAAGAAAATATATCTCTTTTATTGGATGAGATAGCTGTATTTACTGAACTATATATTCTCAGGTATCTTGCCACTTAATTTACTTTAATAAAATAAACAAACTTACTTTCCTTAAGCTGTTAGAACTATCCACTGTCTTTTATACAGCATGACTCTCGCATAGTCTTACATGGGGATTTTTCATTGGGAGTTCCTTGCACTGATGCAGATGTTGACTGCAAAAGCTCAAGATATATATTAAGCTTTTGTATTTTCTTTTGGTATAGGCTATATGTGTGGGCTCAGAAAGTATGCAGATAATGTATCCTGCAATCTTTGACCAACTGCTGGCCTTTGTAGAATTTTCATGTAAGCCTCCACAGTATGGACAGCTGGAAACAAAGCACATTGCAAATGCAAAGTATAATCAGGTAATTAATTAGAAATTTGTTTCACTTGGCTGGTGAATCCAGTTGAGCTTCAGATACAGGTTATTCCGCAAGATGCATTTATTCAATCTGTAAAAACTTCTGCATGTTGTGTAGTAAGTTTTTTTACATGCTTTTATTATCTTCATTTACTCCCTTTACATTCTTCTTTGCTTTTATACTTTGTATTCCTTCATGTAGGAAAGATCTTGCCTGGACACCAGACATAGTGAATGTGTCTGAATTTGTAGAGTGAATTAATCTAAAATAATTTGTCCTACACATGATACTAAATTTAATACAAAGACATGATAATTTTGAATGGAGAAAATTCCCTCAAGCTGCAGATTTTTGAATTGCACGTACTGTAAAGAAATGGGACATGTTCAGTAATTCTTTTTATCTGTGTACGCTGCTGTTCACTAAGCATGAGCATCTGATTCAGTGTAATGGGAGAGGTAACTATTACGTATGTATTAATTCTTCTTATTCTGTTTGTCCTGCAACACAATGGAATCACACTAGATACAACTATTTGCACCGGTGAGTTAAATTTCCTTAAAGATTGTCCTAATGTAGTTGTCTTGCCTAGACTGCAACGTTTCTCCTACTTAAATGTACTTTACTTCAATGTAGAGTACATTTTCATAGCCAGACTACGTTGTATTTGCAGTTTTGTTGCTTGGACCATATTCTTAGCAAACCTTGCATGCATTAAACTGAGAGTTCAATGCAAAACATACACCTTCTGTTCCTTAATTAATATGTTTTCACATATAGTTTAGTAATTTACTAATTTCTTTTCCTAGGCGGAATGGGTAGCATTGAATTATGTACCATTTGCTGAGAGATCTTTGGAAGTTGTGGTGGACTTATACCAAAAGACAGCTTGCCATAAAGCTGTGGTAACGGAGAAAGTTCTTCAGAACATTATTAAGGTAAAAGTTTGCCCTGCATATGCTCTGAATTTAATGAACTTATATTGAGTTTTATTTTCAGCTAGTGTTTATAAACACTTTCTAGGAAACCTAAAGCTGTAGTAAACAAATGGATATTTTATGAAGATGAGCAGCAGGTAATAATTTCTTTTGAAGCTGCAAGGCTATTGATCAGGCTATATGTATTGTTCTTAGCTGGATAATGTCAGCATCAGTATTTCACTGTTAAGATAAAAATTAACTAATGTGTTAGGCCTCAAAATTTTAATCTTTGAAGGTATTATGCACCTGAGTCTGGTAAGTAGGCTTCTTAGTAAATATGGCATCGAAGGCCAAAGATGAGTTTCTGTAGACTGGCATATATGTTTCAGGAGCCTGTGCTGTAGCTATTACTATTGATTTACTTCTAAAGACTTTGTATGTTGATGTAACTATGGAATGTTACGGATGAGCTTAGGCCTCAAAATTTTAATCTTTGAAGGTATTATGCACCTGAGTCTGGTAAGTAGGCTTCTTAGTAAATATGGCATCGAAGGCCAAAGATGAGTTTCTGTAGACTGGCATATATGTTTCAGGAGCCTGTGCTGTAGCTATTACTATTGATTTACTTCTAAAGACTTTGTATGTTGATGTAACTATGGAATGTTACGGATGAGCAAATATACCTTTAAGGTGAAATTGTCCAACTTTTCACTTTTTTGACCTTGTTTCCATTTCAGCAAAAAAAATAGTAAATAATAGAAGTAATAGGAAATGTCTGGAAAAAAAATGTATCTGACCGAGGTTTATTTGGAATAACTTGACTGACATCAGGTTTTTCCTATATAGAAATTTAGAAATGTGAATGTATTTAAAGTAGGCGATATTATGAATTAAATATTTGTATTTCAAAGCTAATGCAGTTGTTTTCTACTTCTGTTTTAATAGGATTAGTGAAACTGATATAAACACCACTTTTCTTTAACATTCACAGCTGATAATAATGTGATTCATTGCAGTAGATGAAATATGTTTCATGTCTCTAAGTCCATGTTGATTTTGGAATTAAATTTGACATATACGATGAATAGCAGCAGAAAAAAATATTCTAAAATAGGGCTGGCAATAGAGAATTAATTATAATTGACTCCTTGTGAGAGTCAGAGTGAGTCTTTCCTCCCTTTGCTTTCCTCAAATCAAAGACTGCACTAACAGCATGGGGGGGCATACATGTAGTACCCAAACCTAGTCACTATGTATTTGAAGTATAAATTTAATTAGTTTTCCAAGATAACTTACTATCAGGTTCTAAGTCAGTTTGACTAACAATGCTAAAAGGGATACATATAGTGTAAATAGTTCATGTGCTTAATATTTTTAAATTTATTAATGACTTTGTTTTATAGATATTGAACTTTGTATATAAAAGACTTAAAATTTGCCAGGTTTTTGTCTGCTCTACATTTGAGTTGTATTGCACCCTTTGTCTTAGAATTTCCCTGGCTGTTCTTACTTGTAAATTTCATGTGGTTTAACAGCAATGAACTGGTTTCTTGCAGTGGTAATGTGTACAGTTCACCTTCGTTAGGAAAAGTTTAAATTTAATTTAACTTTTTTACTTTAACTTGCACTTGGGGTAGGTTTCTAGGAATGGGACCAAATTCTCCAAAATACACTCATGGTAACAAACTGCCTGCAGTCTCTTAGATGTTAGGAAAGCCCATTTGTCATGCTTGGCAGAAATGGTGGATGACAATACAGAAAAAGAAAATTAGTGTGTAATTTCATAGTATAATTGATAATGGATCAATTCTGACTTCTAACCTTGTACTTGGCTACACACCTGTGCTTTAGCCAGCTGGTATATGGTAAATCATCTTTAGAATTACATTTTTAAAAGGCCATCTCATATAGGAGCAGAAAAGGTAGGGATGTGTACTATCATCTCTGACTGTGTCCACCAAGATCTTCTGCAGAAACTTGCCATACTCTTAGATTTGCCGGAGCAATTGTAATTTTTGTTTCAACTTTCATTTTGCAGACACTAAGAATACCTCTCAGTCTGAAATACTCCTGTCCTTCTGAAAGCACATGGAAGCTAGCTGTTTCCTCTCTTCTCAAAGTTCTCTCCATTGGACTACCTGTTGCAAGGCAGCATGCATCTTCTGGAAAATTTGACAGTATGTGGCCAGAGCTAGCAAATACTTTTGAAGACTTTTTATTCACAAAAAGGTAAACACAATTTCTTTTTTTTTTTTTTTTTAAGGGGAATAATTATAAGTAATTTGTTCACTAAATATGTCAGTAGCGCTATTTTATATCTGAAAATTATTTTAATGAATGATGGAGAAAAGGTAACTGACGTCTACTTCAAAAAAATTACAGTTTTAGAAAGTAGTAGAAAAACTTAAATCAGAAGGTGAAATGTAAAAGCAAGAAAGAGCTCAACTGAATTCTCAATACAAGGCATAGTCATTCTGAACAGGCCAAGGAGTTCTGTATGGACTCCCAAGGACATTTACTATAGATTTGATAAAGAGTTACTCATATGTACTCAATTTGTTCCTTTCTTCACTTTGACCAGAATTGCAACAGTAATTTTTTTTAAATTAAGGTGAACACTGTTAACTATATGTATTTCTCCTTAGTTGCATCTTGAAATATTCCACCAACTATGAATTTTTGAAAATTATTTCTTACACTACTGTTCACTTAGAAGCCCATAGTTATCTTGCATTTGTTTCTACCCAAGATAAATTGACTGTGCCTTAATAATTAACCACACTTTATTTATGATACTTTATGAAAAATGTAGCTAAATAGTCATTTATAACTAGAAAGACAGACATATGTATAAGTACATTCATAGTCTCTCAAGAATGGAACACTGTAGATGTGGGCATGTACAGTGGATGGGTTGAAAAAGTCTGGAAGTGAAAAATAATAACAGAGACAGACAACTTAATCATAGAATCATAGAATGGTTTGGGTTAGATGGGACCTTAAAGATCATCTGGTTCCAACCCCTCTGCCATGGGCATGTGCACCTTGCATAGACCAGGTTGCTCAGAGCCCCATCCAACCTGGCCTTGGATCTATTAATTTGTTCAACCAAAAGAATATATCATTAGGAGAACATTGTGAATCTTCAGAATATAGTAAGAGCTTGCTCCAGAGAAGAATTTTTTTTGTCCCTTGACAATAGGTATAAATGCATTTCAGTACAGCAAAGATTATCTGGATTAGACAGACACTAAGGAAACCTTTTACTATGAGGAAGGTTAGATATTGTAAAACATTACATAGGAATGGGATGGAACTTCCATCTTCTGTGAATATCTGTGAGCAAGCATCTTTTAGGAGTAGTTTAAGTATATGTAAGAGTGTTTTGGACTAAAGGACAAGGTGGAATACGAAAAATTTAATTCCCTAGTTTTCTCTGTATATGCTGATAACAGTAACAAATTAATCTTTCTTTTTAACAGAAAACAGTAAGGGTTTTTTGTGCCTTACACTAATATGCTTTCTATGTGTATGCATTTAGTTTTTAAACACACAAAAATCAGCAACCCAACAGAGCTGTATTTACTAATGATGGATAAATAGCAGCTTGCACAAAACAAACAAAAAATAATACCGATGAAAATTAATTTTAGAGACACATCAGTTAATGAAAATGTTTGTAATAAAGAATGGCTTTGGCATTTCACCAATAGGATTACATGGCAATCAACTGAAAAACCTTTCCATTGTTTTTGCATTTACTTGAAAGAAAATTTTATTAAATAGGAGGACCTTAAAATAGAAAAGATCATCATGACTGCTTAAAAGACACTTCAATGTCCAAGTTTTTATTTTTATGCTTCCCTGTTTCTTTAATTTATAATAATCTTCTCAGTATCTTGTTTGGGTTTGTTTTCAGCTGCAGTTAGTAGTCCTGCTTGCATTTTGAAACAGTTAGCACCCTATAATCAATATCATTGTTTGGTTTGCAAAATGAAAATGAAGGTTTTTCGAGTTATTGCAGAGGAATCTATGTTCACTTAGAAGTTGCTTTGGGAATACATACTATTTGCTATAAATTAATTCTTCCTAAATATCTGCAAAACAGATGAAACATTTCCTTTTTGCACATTCTTAGCTGACCAAGACTGGCACTGCTACAGTTTTTTGTTATTAATTATTCATAAATCCAGGGAAGTAAAATTATCATAGATCTTCAGTGTAATTCAGGGTAATCCACTATCCTCTGCATGACCTTTTTTTGCCAGATATGTTGTCCATTTTTCTTAATTTACAGTGAGTGATTTATACTTCCCTTGAAAATTATTTCGACCACAGAAATTTCATCTTACTCTCTTGCTTGCTGGAAATGATCGCTGCTCATATTTATTCCAGTAGCTTTTGCCAGCTGTCATTCATGGGCAAATGTTCTCTGGATGCAAAAGAAAAATAGTACTTGTGTGAATATTTGGTGCCCTATCATGTCTGTCTTCAGTTAAGTCTGATTTTGCCTCTTTAGAGACCAGTGTATTCTATAATTGTACATGCAAAATGTGATTTAGGGATCAACTTTTTCATCACAATTGACGATGTTCTCAGAAAAGTTGTAGGAAACTTTTTTCTTCTCTCACTTAGAAGCTTTAAGGTTCAAAATAATTTAAAACACTAAAAACAGGCTGGCAGTTTATAGAACCACATGGCTACAGCAAGATAATTTGGCCTGTTATTATAATTAATGGCCGTTATAATTATTCTTTCCACGCTTATTGTGAATAGACAAATTTTGCTTTTGTAGTTGTACGTTGCATGGCTACAGAATGTCTGGTTTGGGGTTGTAATTTTTTTTATCTCTCTAGTGTCCATCTTCTTCTAAATAGAAGTTTGTCTTCCCAACTGTACAGTTCTGCTACTTACAGTTAGAGCTCTATCCCTTGGTAGCTTTAGAATAGATAGCCTTTCTGTTCCCTCTATCAGCCTCAGTCTTGTGATCCTAAAAAAATTTAAAGCTAAAAAGGGAGTACATATTCGTCATGCCAGTAATCAGGACAATTAGTTATAGCAGTTATTTATCCTTTTCTTCATCCTCTTCCTCCTCCTCCTCCTCCCCACAATGCTACTGAAGCGTGCCTCTCTCACTGTGATGCAAGGAGGGCTCTAGAGATAGATGTCAAAGTTCCTCATGTTGAGGTAATCTCTTCTGATTTCCTTTGGTTGACTCTTTCTGCACTCTCTGCAAGGTGCTATGAAACTAGCTTTGTCAAGTAGGGCAAACCTGTCCCTTTTGTATTGAAATTTTCTAAATTGTGTCTTCTAGTGGATTGCGGTGGCAATTCAGTCAGTCCCTTAAATTTGTAGTTGTTCTATTTGTAAGGAAATTTAATTCAGAATTTTCAGATTTAGTGTTCTTTCAATTTTTCTTTTTATTATAATTTTAATAGAAAATATATGTTAATTGGAGTGGTGCCTTATTTCAGAGTTATTTAGAAGAATCTATTCACTGTTTTGAAAGTAACAGATAAAATTTATTGCTGAGTTGAGGTGCACGTCAACCTTCAGATTTTAGGAGAGGGCAATGAGAATCTACTTTCTTTTCCAACTATCCAAGGCCAGCTATTTAAGGCCAGCTAGCTGGTATAGAACTGTTTTTGGTGTGTTTTCTGTTTAATTTATATTATTAATGAGTTGTGTTTTAAAAAACACAGAGATCACTCTCTGCTCTTAGTGACTTGTAAACTTGACTTGATTTTAATGACTCTGGTGAACAAGTGGCTTTACTGCAGCTGTGAGTCATGTCATCTCTGGTGGCTTTCTGACTTGCAAATATGCCATGCAGGACAGAGCAGTTATTAAATCAGGTGCAGAAGTGTACAAATCTGGCTAAGGCCAGCATGGATTGAAAAGGTTCTGAAGCACAAAGAATTTGGAAAATGCAATTCGGCTGACACCCCAAGAGGCTAGCAGTGAGACAGAGTAATTGCATTACTGCATTGTCTGGATTTTTAGCATTCTCCAACATGTCACCCCTTGTGACAGGAATACAGTTAGATATAATCAGTTTGACCTGAATATGGTTAGAACTGAAAATTGTCTTTCTTATGCTGGCATTCTGTAATTTTTCCTAAGCTCTTTGTTTCAAGGAAACTGGAATGTTATGTCACCAAAAAACCTTATTTTTCTTCATTCACTCTTGATAGATTTTCATACTCCACACTTTCCACTATTAAATGTTCTAGATGTTTCATGTTACTGTCTGTCCAGGCTTCATGCAAAGCTAGATAAATGGCTTCCTTTTGTACCTACTCTTCAAACCCTTATTCTTCAAAGCTGACTTGGGACTTCTGGGATAGTTCTAAATATGAAACACCTGCATCTCAGTGAAACTCACTAATGCCTTAATGCAGTCAGTCCTCCTAGCAACACTGCATGACAGGTTTGGTTAGGTTTTTTACCTTTAGCTGTGTTCGTTAAAATATGCTGTTGCATATTGTCTCATTTTTCGATGCATATTTTCCAAGTTTCTACCTGGCTAAGATGAAACTATTTCACTGATGTTCTAAATATTTAATCAATATTTTAAATGTTTTTCTAGTCTAACTTGTAACTCTTTTAGTCACCGTGGCCCTAGAAATCACATGTGTAGATAGCCTAATATTGCTTCTGACAGTGAAACTGAGTTGGCATTGGTTTGACAAGAGGTCACTGTGGTTTGAATTAAAGCACTGTGAATATCTGTGTTTCAAATAGTGAACCTCCTCTGCATGGCCCCACCTGTATCTTTGGGACAGGAACAGGCTTTCAAGCCAGGTATGGAGCTGAATGAGAGGGGATACTCACTGATGTTTAAAAAGTACAAAAGCACAGCAGAATTGGTCTCTGCAGCTTTGTACATCAAGAAATTTCACATATAGCCAAAAGAGCCCAGGTAAATGAAAAAGGAAAATGTTACTGTCTTAGAGAATTAACAGCTTCCAAGAAATAAGTTTCAGGGTTTTTCAGTTTTTGGTTTTTCTGTTGTTTTTTTTTTTAAAGCAAGCTACAGCCGAGGAAACTCAACAATCTTGATTTTTATTATAAATCAAAATGACATTTAAAATTAATACATTTCATGTAACTTAATTTACACAAAATTATCTTCTAGTAAGAAGCTAGTCTGTTTATTATTTCATACCATTTTCCCAGAGGCTTTCATGGAACCATGTCAAGCCATTATATAAAATAAAATTCAATGAATGTGTGTATATATATAATTTACTAGAGTAGAAGTCTGTACTCACATGAGGGAATTAAATCAATACATTCCCAAAAGATGCTTCTGAACAGAGTGCTGCTGTGCACAGCAGGACTCCAAGTGCCTGTTGGCTCTGAAGCCCTGCCTAGACAGTGGGCAGCGGCTGGGAGCTCCGTACCTATGGAAGTTGCTGCATCACATGGCTTCTTATCTTTCCTGCCTCTTGACCTTCCCAGTGCAGTTTGGACATAACCAACAAAGCTTTTGGTCCCTAGACAGATGTTTCATATAGACACCTTACAAAAATATATTTACTTGGGAGTATTTTGCTACCTGGACAAGTATGTAGCTTAATCTGTAGCATATATGGCAGATCAGATATGGATGACTAAACAGAAATGTCTTAACACCTCTTTAAGCAAACTTCAGCTCAGAAAGTTAGTCATAGATAAGGAAGTGTCAGAGTGAAAGCTTCCCAGGTATTTCAACATGACACGCATTTCCACGCGTAAGTCTACATTACTGTTTAAAGGTTTTTCATAGTTGACAACTCTGTCACAAAAGGTACTGATTGAACAGCTATTTAACATTTTATTTTATTTTGTTCTTTGTTTTCAACATTGTTATGATCAGGTTCTTTCAAATTATTACAGAGATGCCTCTGTCCAAAGAAAGGTGTAAATGAGACCATATGCTGAAGTCAATAGTACGGATTTTTATTATAACAGTAAATGTGAGGTAGAAAGGGATAGAAAGAAATAGGGAAAAGAGAGAGGGGGGAGAGAAAGAGACAGAGAGACAGATTAAGTAAAAATATCACCACTCTGTGGATTCCAACAGCATGCCACTGATCCTCTTCCTGTGGTCTTCCCAGTGGAGAGAGTCCCAGTCTTGTCAGTGATAGCTGCAGTCTGGATCTGTCAAGGGAAGCCCAGGGTGGTGAGGGAAAAGCCTGTGGTGGTGGAGAAGTCCTGTGTGGGGAGGAAAGAAGTCTGTTGGTGAGCAAAGCCAAGGGCGGTGAGGGAAGACCTTGGTGGTGAAGGAAGTCTCATGTGATGAGAGAAGTCCGTTGGTAAATGAAGTATAAGGTGGTAGGGAAAGTCCCATGTGGTAAGGGAAGAAAACCAAGTGTTGAGTGAAGTCCGTGTGTGGTTTCTTATGGGGCTTAGGCTTGGTGGGAACACTGTCAGTACCTCTCCTGGGGTGGGGAGTTCTACACTGGATTCAGCATTGCAGTCACTCACACCTGTGGATACATTATTCTCAGAGGATAACCGGACAATAGTACCACCTTTCTCAAGTTCCTGTCACAGTCCAAATTAGTAGGCATATTCAGGGAGGGTTGGGCTTCAGTGAGCAGCTGCTTCTTTGCACAGTTTGCTACAGTGGACAAAAGTCTTCCAGTGATTTTAAGAACGCTTAAGCCATAAACCATTTCAGTGTCTCACAAACATATAACCCCAAACTTCTTGTCTGCCTAACATACAAACCGGTAATAAACACAGTATTTCATATTTTATTTTGTGTTTTTTCTAGTCATACATGTAACACTTGTCTGTTTCATAGAAAGGGTGACGTTATCTACATGAAGCCTCTTTGAGGAGGGGAGATATATTTATTTTTCACGCAGGAACATTGGTACATACTGTCATAATTGTCTAAACTGAAAATTGGCTGTACGTGTGCAGACTGATCTTCAGATGTCTTATGCTAAGCACCCAGAAAATGGGGAAAAAAGGTTATCTTGGAAAAATTTTATTTGTCTTGGTCAGCAACATATAGGAACACTGGAAAAAAAATCAAAAGTAGTAAAACAAAACAACCGCCAGCTAAGCTAACCATATTTGAATGAGATTTCAAAACCTCCAAAGTTCTTAAACCTTCCATTAAAACTGGTGGGATGGAGAAGACAGGCCCAGGTAAGTACCCTTATTGAGACAAGGCTGGCACAGGTCCACAGCCATATATTGGGCAGCTGCCTTGCCTGTGAGCATGTGCTTAGCTCTGAACTACCCACCACGTCTGTTGTTTCCCAGGGAGGGGGACATGGGGTAGAGGAAAAGCTGGGAGTTTGGAAGTAAGCCAAAGGATGCCGTCCTGCTTGTCACTACAACAGTGCTTGGTTCCTTGTTCAGTCCAGAGCACTGTTTTCCTTACCTCTGCCTATTCTGCCATAAATTAGGCAGGGAATGTTTTGTCAGATTGACCCTATCATTTTCCTTCCTTTTCAGTAGTGACCATCCTGTGTACTTAATTGGATGGTTTCTCTGGAGTTTAAAAAAAAAAGGCAGTCTAATTTAAGATGCATTGTAACACACAGCCATACACAGTACCTGTGCACTGAAGTATCACAGACAATCTTAATTCCACTATTGCTAACCATTCCTTTCAAGTGGTCAAATTTCCAAACTGTTCCTCTGCTTGAAGATGTCATAGAGTTATTTTTAAAAGTTAGAAGTAAGGATACTTAAGGAAGGGTGCAAGGTGACAACACTGTAATAGTTTCATGATTTGTTCTTTTAGCCTCTCAATTTATGTAACTCAGAAAGTTCTCATACCACAAGTTATCCTTAGTTCATAATCCATTTTTCTTCTAGTAATTGTGCTAACTGTATCTTAAATCTGTGTAGACTTTAGGAGGCAATGATATGATTATGGGGTTATAAGCAAGGTAATTCAGAGTTTACGTATTGTGTGAAGTATCTTCTTTGTTTTTGGTTTTTTTTTCCCTCCTCAAAGTGCAGTAGAAGCATATCTGTAAAGCAAAACAGTTCATGATGAGGACCCATGACCTTTATTTCAGAGTAGCTCTAGAGTGGCAAGCATCTATGAAAGCTTGGAGTATATTTTTTGTTTAGTTTCATTGAAAATGAATCCAGTTTTATGGACTCTTAATACCAGACATGAACCAAGGTTTATAAAAGGGGATGTCTGAAAACTTTGAAAAGCCGATGTCTGATCCAAAGTAAAACACCCATGTAGGCACATCAACTGAAGTAGTTGATTGTTGTCTAAGTAGGAGGCCTTTACTCTTTCTGCCCTGCTGAGGAACTTGGCCCAATGAGGCAAAAGAAGCATAATCCAGCAAAGTAAAGGAAATTCACTGAACAGGTAGTCCAGTAAGTACATGGAAGGACTCCATAAATGAGATAAAATGTCACCAGAGAAAACCTCATGACTGAGAGCTAGCATAAAATTTCCAATCAAATGATACAAGATTTCCAAATGTACAAGCAGGTAGGATCTTGTGAAGTATTGGGTAATTTTCATGGTTGAATCACTTTTGGACGTTTCATCTGTAAATAAATTTTTATATATAATGGAAGAACTGCAGAAAGTTCTAAATGTCTTCAAAACTATTGTTTATAAAATGGGTTTTTATTTTAATAAAAATTATTAAGAATAAGAACAAGTATATCATTTCAGTTATCAAGGAAAGTAATGTTCCATTAATGAAAAGTGTTTTATTAATGTAGAAGAAAATGTAAAATTAAAATAAAGTTTTTTACAGTTGTACCACTGAAAATCAAAAGTCTCTTTCTTGCACAGTGATTGAAAATATCAATCACAGAATTCCATTAGACCAGATTGCTCAAAGGCCATCCAACCTGGCCTTGCAATCATTAATTATTACCATATAATAGTACCAACTTGATGCATGTAATGACTTCAAATGCAATGCATTTTCCCATACTTATCTCCTTACACATGTTGTGAATTTAAAAGTATAACATAGTATGTTTATTTTTAGTACACCTCCTGATAATCTCTCAATTCAAGAATTTCAGAAGAATGAGAGTATTGATGTTGAGGTAAGGAGCCTATAATATATACTGAATCTCATAAAGAGTAACATTCACAAGTTGCATTTGGTTCTGAAATATTTTTTTTTAAAAGTTACCCTTTCAGTATTTTTTCTGTGATATTGTATTCCTTTTTGAAAATAAGACAGGAAATTTATAGGCCCAAAATTCATCTGCTTCAGGGTGATGCAAAAAGTAGAAGGTGGAATGCCAAAAACTACTTCTTGTCCTCTCAACTTCAAAGCAACGTACAGCAGCTAAACCAGAATGTTTCTGCCTCTAACACATTACATGATCCTTACTTATTGTGTTATTGCCAAGCAATTGCACAGGTAATTGTAAACCACAGAGAAAACTGACAATTAAACCTGAAGTGAGTGCTTTCTGTGTTGAAGGGGGCAGTCAGCAATGAAATCGTTGCCCTTCAGATGTGTTCTCAATACTGAGAAACTTCTGCATAAATGAAGAAATGATGTTGTGTTTGTGCAGCACAGAGACGGGTGTAATTGTAGAGAGATAATGTTTGGTTGGATAAGACTGAAGAAAATGAAGAGAAGATGATACTTGAAATGAAGAGGGACTTGTCCCCTTTCACTCCAGGACAAAGAGATGTGGTAGAACAGGGATTAGGGGTACAAAGCAAAAGGAGTTGCAGAGAAGTATGGGTTTGATTCCCTGTCATCTTTCCAGAGTGGCAGCTGGGACACAAAGATTTCTGGATGAAAAGCGGGAGTGGTTCTGCCTGCAGTGAGCAGAACTCTCTGATCTAATGCATTAATTTATGGAGATCTAAACCCACTTTGTTCCTCCATGGGAGTATCAAGACAAGGATAGAAAGCATTTCAGTTAATGTGTATTGCCTTAAGCTTGTTTAGGCAATAAACTCACTTGTTCTGCTTTGCAGATGTTACACTGTAAGCATGTGATATGCGTGTTAATGTTGTACTGAGGATATTGAATTGTGGGGAGGGAGAGGGAAATTCCTAATGTTAGATTTTCTCTTTTCAATACCATAAGTTTGATTTGAAGAATATACTTCAAATGTCAGTGGAAATCTCAGTGATAACTCCTTCAGAAACTCTGGCAGAAGTGGGGGGAAAAGGTTTATTATTTCAAGTTTAATGTTCCATGCAAGACCACAATTTGGGATGTATCTGCAAATTTTAAAAGCTAAGCAATAGAAGATTTTGTAGTTTCATTAGGCCTGTCCCTCTTGTGTAATGTTTCTGTCTTCATACTAGATTTACAATTTTAATATTCAGAAAGCCAATATAAATATATTTAATTTATTTTAGGTGGTGCAGCTTATCAGCACAGAGATACTGCCATATGCTAATTTTATTCCTAAGGAATTTGTTGGTCAAATAATGACTATGCTCAACAAAGGTTCAATACATTCTCAATCCTCCTCCTTTACAGGTATGGTACCTGAATGACAAAAGCTATGGTATTTAAGTCTACTAGAAAATAATTAAAATGTTGTGAGTACTTACTCTGATAAAGACTTTAAGTTCCATGGCATGTATTCATTATAGACTGTTTGATATCCAGCTTGTTTTTATGAACTATATTTTGTGGAAGTTGCCAAGCATTCCTTGCAATTTTTTAAAAATTATTTCCTTACTGCTTGGCTAGTATCGTATATAATATTGTACTTGTGTTAGTTTCTACATAGTTTATTTTACTTTGTGCCAGTTTTAACAAAAATTTCAGACAATTGTAAGACAGATGTAATATCCTGTTCTGAAAAACAAAATGACCTTAGCATAACTATATGGTGTACCTAACCAGATGCCTTCTCTGCCTTTAAGAAAAAATCACCTATGGTCTTTTTTGAAAGATAAAAATGAACATAAACCATTACATAGAAAAATATTTGGAATGTACAGTACTAAATATTAGTATTTATGCTGAAGAACTGGGGTTGCTGGGTGTTTAATTGATTTCATGTATTTTATTACTAAAGCAATGTCAAGTATATGCCATGTTACTGAGCATGTTGCGTAATTCATCTTTTATTTTTTGAAGTATTGTGATTTTTGCACAGTCATTTTTTATTAGAATGTATTCTTAATATTTGTTCTTATCACTGTTAATATTTATTAATACTAGGGGATTGATAGCCTTTTTTCAAAGTATAATAAACCGACTGAAATGCAACATCATGCGCACTGGACAATTAGATATGTCATTTTACTTTGACAGAAGCTGAAATAGATATTCGAATGAGAGAGGAGTTTTCTAAGGTGTGTTTTGAAACACTGCTCCAGTTTTCATTCAGTAATAAAGTCACAACTCCTCAGGAAGGCTACATTTCTAGGATGGCACTTTCTGTGCTCTTGAAAAGGTCACAGGATGTATTGCATCGCTACATAGAAGATGAGAGATTGAGTGGCAAATGTCCTCTTCCACGGTATGTGTGTTTTCTTTAGGAACTGAAGGTGTTACCAGGACTTTATGAGAGGAAGGCTGCATTCATGAAAAAAATACTTAGTCATGAAAAAAATAAGGGGGGGTGTGTTGAAATGTAAAAGCCAGGGAAATATTTGTGGGGAAGACATTTCAAAGAAAATGCTGGTACCAATTTTTTGTTGAAAAACCTTTACATAATTATGGTCGTATTCTGTGCTTTTACATTTTCAGTTACTGAAACAACATATCTGATATCTATAGCATAATACTTCTGAAATCTGATTTCTTTTTATTCCCAATAGAGCTATGTGTAGTTACTAAATTGAGATGTGGAGTCTTACCAAAAATAAGATAAAATATCCCAATAGCAACATTGTGAATCATTACTCAAGTAACAGTTCTTGAAATGGAAAAATTGACTGAAGTACTAAGAAATTCTTTAAAATAGGAACTTATTTGAAATTCACTTAACTTTTGAAGGTTTTGATCATGAATGTGGAAATTGATTATTATGTAACTTTTAATCATGTATTTTGATATGAGTATTTTCAGATTGAGATGTGTATGGTGTTACTGTTTAGAGGATCAAATTTAAAGCTATCCTAGCTGAGACAATAGCAATGATGGTGGTAAAGTTAAAGAAAAATGATAACGTTAATCTCTAACTATCCTTTTAATGGCAGGCTTCATTGCAGCTGTTTGCCATTGGGTGTTGTTTTCATGTTGTGTAAGTTTCATAGAAAACTTATATTCTTAAGGCAAAAATGAGTAGTTGACTGTTTGCATTTTTTTCATTTCTAGGCAGCAAGTAACAGAAATCATATTTGTTTTAAAAGCTGTCAGCACTCTCATAGATTCACTTAAAAAAACTCAACCTGAAAATGGTAAGTTACTGTTAAACAACATGGTTCTAAACAAGGTAATGTTACATCTGCCACAAAGATGTATTTATTATTTCCTGTAGTAATTTTCCCAGAAATTTGAAAGAAAAGTGTAGTCTGTAAGATTCAGTGTTTTGTAATTCTTTGTATTTGCAGGTGGCAGGTAGACAGAAACAAAAACCACAAAGTTTTTCCAGTATGCCTAAAAGCATAAGGTTCTAAAATATATTTAATAAAAGAGAACCTCAATTTGTGGTGTCCTTTTCTAAAAACAAAGAAACCAAAAAGCTGCCATAAAACATTAGTGGAATTCTTAAATATATGAAGTCTTGATAGATCCTTTTTTCTTTCCATGATACCTTTGTAGGTCTTTATGGATCTTGTTCACATAGGTGCCCTCTGTAGTTGAAGCGGGTGTACAAGCTAAATGCACAGACAGGCTGGTAGATATTTAAACTTGTGGTCTTGCTATAGCTCTCTTCCTGTTTAAGTATCTCATGTGCCCTGGATTGAGAAAGATGTCTTAGCTCATTGATGCCCAAGTAAATGGTTGACAGATGTATTTAAAAGGTTGAATTAAATGAAAGACCTCAACTTCATTTATAATCATGTATCCTGTTCCTCCTGTAAGCTGCACCTACAGCGTATGTGTGGAGAGTTCTTGCAAGAAAACCTAGTCATGAGTCTTGGTATTGGACTCTGAAATTCTGGCAGAATTGCATATGCAACACTTCCCTCTACTTCCCTGCTTTTGATATTACAAAGAACAGAAAAAAACCCCTTTTCAACCCTGAAATAAACAAACAAACCAGTCTTTCCAGAAAAACACAGGCAGGTGGGTTTCTGCAAAGAGGCAGTGCCTCATTTACAGCATCACTGAGCAGCCAGAGTTATGATAATGTGTTTTCCAAGGCTGATGGCAAAAGGGTGCAGGCAGAACTATGCCAGGATGCATAAAGCCTTTTGGCAAACCCTGAAGGCAACAGAAGTACTACTTTGGTGGGTCTTCCTCTTAGAAGGGTAGAGTAGCCAGCTCAGCTGGACTGTTCCCCACATCCCTCTTCCTGTAATGAGAGGCATTCTTCCCCTGGACATATGCAGCAGTGCTTGCCAAACCTCCTGTGCACTTTCTTATAAAGAGAACCACTAGACAAATTACAGAATCACTTCACTCCCACTTCTTCTACCTTGTAATAATTTTATTTATTTAAGATAATTATTAATGTTGTCTGAAATCAGGGGTTGTTTTCTTTTAAAAGCAGAGCTAAAACAGAAATAAGCAATAAGATTAATAAATAAGATTCATGCTTCAATGTTTAATTTCACTTGTTGGAGTAACAAACTTTACTATGGATATTTTTTTTTCTTGGTCCAGCGTTTCTATTTCTGCTTTCTATAGCTCTTGTAATCTGGAATGATCTGAAATCAAAAGCAAGTCTCAGTGGTGACAATTTTCCAGAAGTGAGATATGTGTCCAGTTCAGTTTTCTGTCTGTAGCAGAGAAAAGCGGGCAGAAAATGCACATAGATTACAGATTTAATAAAAGTATTATCTTAAATTTGTCAGTTCTTCATCCAGAAAACACAGTGAATTACTCATATGTAGAAACACAGGTGTGTAGTACCATTTTATGGATATTATCCCATCTGGCCTCCAGTTGTGGCTGCAAAAAAAGAATATGGCTCTCCTGCGGAAATCATACCTTATATCTGAGTGCCCTGTGGGGATGCCATAGTGTCTGTATAGCACTGGCTACCTATGTTTAGGCAGCTGAGTGTGCCCTTATTTATACAAGTACTGAAAAAAAATTTGTTGTAAGAATTTGGACAGCAGTAAGTGATTCAATCTGTTGTTTTCTTCCTTGCAGTTGATGCTAGCACATGGGCACAAGTTATTGCCTTGTACCCGACTTTAGTAGAATGTATTACCTGCTCATCCTCGGAAGTGTGCTCTGCTCTGAAGGAGGCACTGATTCCTTTTAAGGACTTCATGCATCCACCAGCATCCAAGGTACAGAATGGAGAGTCTTGACCCCATAAAACTTCTTTTTTATTCTTGAAGGGAAAAAAAGTATCCAAAAATGTTTGTTCCCGGGTGAAGTTTCTCTGAGGAAATCTCTTGTGACTAGTACTTTGGCAACTGTGCTGACTGCCTTTTAACTGTACTAACAAGAGCTCAGTAAGTCGTGAATATAGGCTATATCTCAAAGGTTCCAGAGTGAGTAGCAGTGCAAACCTTTAATAAATTTAACTGACTAGTTGGAATCATTTATAATCTAATGTACTTGCTACAGTATCTTGAAGTGGTGATTGAAAAGTGGGCTTATGTACAGCTTGTTGTGTATGTGTTAATGATGTAATTAAAAATATTTCAATTCAGTCAGATTTATTAGGCTGGTGTTTTGCACCCTTTTTTTGAAGTACGAATTGTACTAAAATTTTATGCAAGATGGTACTGTAACATTCCATATATCTGTAACCAGCCTTTGTAAACAAAGGGAACTGATATACTTGTGTGTATAATAAATGGTACAGTTCTGTATAAAATAGTTGCATTTATTATTTAAATTCTTTTTAAAATATTGATAATGTCAAATGCTTGAAAATGTATTTATTATGAATAAGTTGTATGCTTGCATTTTTACTTACAGTTTGCCTTCTAAATTGCCAGATATGCTCATTCATATCTGATCATGTTATTAATTTTTGCTTAATTGAATGTATCTTCTTTGTGGCCATTGGACATCTACAAAGGGTCATATAACAAAAGATTGCAGCAAGCAGTCACAGTCTGCTGATCTCAAACTTCAGAGCAGTTGACCTGAAATAAGTTTGAATATGCAGAAATCCACTGTAGCACTTCAAGACTACCATACCTCACTTCATAATATATTTTTTCAAGATGTTTGTTTTACTTAACTCTGTCCATTTTTGTAGTTGCAGCCTTGCTTTAAAAAAAAACCCAAACATATTTGAGGATTGTTAGTCTTTTTTGGCCTTCTTGGCAAGTATCACAGTCTTTGAATCATGACCCAAGAAAGGTGATTTCAAGTATCTAAAATACTTGGCTGTAATACTGTGTTCAGTAATTCTAAGTGCTTTGTTTTGTAATGTCTTTTCAACCCAAACAAATTGTTCTAATCTTTTAATTATAAACTGTGTCTGATAAAAACCGCGAGAAGTGTAGTTTTGAAGATAGTTACTCATTTAGAAATGCAGTAAAATTCGTCATTAAGTAAATGTGAATGTTTCACTTTCACGTAATACACAATTGAAGTAAAACACTTTTAATAGTACTGTTTTTAAAGTTTGTGATCTAGCATTTAAACTCCTTATTTAATTCATTTTGATTTCAGTAATGTTTCACCTGTATTCACATATTTTTAATCTGTGATGTGAAAGCACAAAGGCCAAATATATATATAAAAAAAAGACAGGTGCCTTCCTATGGATTTCAGAGCTTATCTTTAGGGGTTTGTTTCTTCAAGTCTTTTGTAGATATTAAAAGATATTGTCATGCATAAGAAATGGTATTACATCTGTTTGCTTTGCACTTTCATGGCTAAAGGGACATTGATTGGTCCATATGAACAGGTGTAAAAGTTGTAGAAGCTTCAAGCTGAAGGTGTGATGAACTGGTCAGGGCTGCCCTGCATGAATAATGTTCTTCAAGCAGGGCTTTGGACAGGTTGCTCCCACAAGGCTCCAGTTTATGGTCCTTTTTAAAAGCTTTCTATTTCAAAGTACAGTAAATATTAAAGAGGCTTCAAACCTTGCACATTTCTGTTACCAAAGTTGCATAGAACTTAATTGTGAAGCGTGGATAGTTTTAAGAGAACACACAGTTTACATTAAAGAAACAAGTTCTTCTCATTAATAGAATTTATGTCAAAATACCTTCTGTGGAGGAGCAGTTCCAGTATACTGCAGAACTGGGTCTCGCATACAGGTAACAACATTATCCATACTCTGAAAGTGAAAACCTCACAACTGCTCTCCTAATTAGTGGAAGATAAGTCAAAGTCTATGAGGTTATTAAGGAAACAAAGCGTAAAACAGGAAAGAAGGGAATTAATTTGTTTTGGAATATATTATCTTAACCAGAATTTCTGAAAAGAGGTGTGCAGACCAAGCTGTGGGTAAATTTGTTTCTAATTAGTTTCTAATTGATTTTTCAGTGGTAATACAGGTGCATTTGTCCAATGAGGTAAATCTTCATTTTTATCTGTAATTCAAAAGGGGGATGCGTTAGTCTTTCCTGACTCTAAAACTGAGGCTATTTTACCACCTATAGACATTAATCTTCCAAAAATTTTGAAATAAACTACCAATGAGCTAACTTTCCTTTCTTTCCTCTTAATTACAAAATTAATAATATTTGTGCTATTTGAGGTGTGTTTTGGACATGCAAGCTTGGGTTGACTGGTAAAACTGCTTTCTTTTATTTGGTATAAATACTTTGAGAACTAAAAACAGAGCTACTTAGCTTAGAAAAGGTGTTTTCATTGAACTGATTGTCTGTGAATAAGAATTATTCCCTTTACTGTGCCTTCTTGTCTATCACTCAAATATTTCTTCCAACTTGAAGTATCAGTTTCTTTTTTCTCTTTGTACTTTCTGCTAAACATTCTTAGGGTTTCTTTGATGCAAACAGCATTTTTGAATGTTTAAATTTCACATTTTTACATGTTTTTAGCAAGGTAAATCTTGCTTTGGAAGGAATCGAATTAATTTAACATTACCTATTGAGTAGACCCATGTCCAAGTTTTTTTCAAGTCTGTAGGGTTGCTTATTCACGAGAAGTAAAACCCATGGACTTTTTCAGGATTGGGGTCTGCAGTGTGTCACTGAAGGCAGCTAGAAGAGGGATACAGCTGACTATATAGAAATGTGTCAGCTGGAAGTCAGAAGATAAGCATTAATTGCTTATTGAATGTAATTACAGTCTTCACCTTTTTCCTTCTTGTCTACAATTTTAAAAAAGACATGGATGGGAATTCAAATTATTACATTAATAGCATGTTCATATCAAGACTTTGGATTACTTGGGAAAACTTGTACATCTCAATGCCATGACCATTGCCTTAATGTACTCAAGGATTTAAGATTGCATAGTAACTGATTATGAAAAAAGAAAGAGGCCTCAAGCTGGGAACTTCTTAAAGAACATCTTATTCTTAGAAGTAACCTACAGTAGTTATTTGCTTATCTTCAGAGATGGTTATCTAACTGGAATCTGTTTTGTTCCCTTGTACATGAGCCTGCTTCCCCACCTCTTTTATTGGTGAACTGTGGAATGTTACTGGACATTAAACCACATGAAACACATGGTCACTGTAAATTATTTACAAGAGTAAGAGTACATCTGGGAAATTCAGTAGTTTTTCATCATATTCTGCAGATGGGGTTCTTTCTTTACTTGGGTTGAGTTGTTTCTTCTTGTCAAACAGCAAATCTTCTCATAGCTGGCCTTGAACTCTTCAGGCAAGATATTTTTAGCGAGATTAATGCCTTTCTTTTCCTCAGCACATGACAAGCACAAGTACTAGTCATCAGTGAGAGAAGGAATTGCTGTCCACAGCTGCCTTGTGAGCAGCGCGTATTCTGACTGCTACAGGCCCATAAGGATGTTTAAAGTGGGGTGCATCAGAAAATTCCAAATAAGGCAGCTAGTGTGTAGGGTTTGTTTAATTTGGAATCCAAAATTGTGCATAGATATGGCCTATATCCGTAGGTGTAAACCATTTAACCATCAGCAAAATATTGATATTATATTTTTATTCCCTGCAAAGAGCTTACTTTCTCCATGGATTTTCCACCCCTACCTTCTGACAGTACTTTTCTGTGTGTGCTTCAGGTGTAAGTTTTTGGGGCAGGGACTCTTCGTCTATACAGCATTTTGTATATCGGGGCAAGTATAAGTCCTATAACAATGATTGTAAAAAGTCAATGTAGAAGATAGATTTCATTTGGGGAGTACATACTCTTTAGGGTTCGTAGCTGAGTTGTAGTGTTCAGGTTTATGTCACATTCAAAGTATCTGACTGCTGTGTAATTCAAGACAGACAACATTACACCGCCTAGGAACCAGTTGCTGGGATCAAGAATGACTACAGCAGCAGCAAGTGAGCAAAATACTGCATGGATGGTTTAAGACAACTTGTGTGAGAAAGAAAGTGAAATTCAATACTCATGATTCTTAGGGAGGAGGGAGAACCTCAAAATAAAAATGACTGGACTTGAAGAAGGCAGCCCAGAAAATTGATAGGGAAGATCTCACAGAAGACAAGTTTGAGTTAAGAGAGGAACTGAGGAGATAAGACAGTTCCTTGGAGATGTGAAGGTCTTAACTGAAAATATGTACCAGACTAGCTGTAATAAGAGACCAACTCAGTTAAACAAGGAATTTCATTGAATTCAAATACAATGAGCAGAGGACCATGGAAGGTGGAAATTCAGATAACGCCAAAGAACAGTGTCAATAGATAGGGATGAAAGTAGATGAGATACACCAGTCAGCTGACAGAATAAATGCATAAATAGTAAAAGATTTGCACTAACAAAAGTTCTGACTACTTAAAAGAATATGGCTGTTGAAACAGGTGATTGGTGTTTGGTTCAAAGCTGCAATTTCTGTTGAATTATTTCGTTTGTTACAGTGATGACTGATCCAAAAAGTCACTGTCAACTGCCAGAGTATTGCTTGTGCAAATGATATGAGTGAGAAAGATTGAAGAAGCTTGCCTAGAAAAAGGAAAACAGCATAGAAAATGGTTATATCCTGTCAAATTGACTGAGCCGGACAAATTTCTTCCTGGTATTTAAAGAACTAATCTGAGTAATTTCAGCATTTTAAAGATCATCTTTGTGATGTCCTTCTGTCCTATCAGTTAGTGAGTAACATGCTAAAAAACAGTCCTTCTATTTCTGAGCTCCTTATTTAACCATTTTTGTCTTGATTAGGAAACAACTTTGATAAAAAGGATAAGGTAGCTGTGTGTTCACTGTGCTAACTGCAGGACTTCACTAGCAAGAGATGAGACCATTGCTTGAATTTCTTATCTATGTTTAAAGGAGCTCTCAGATAAGCTTATTTTTGAAATCAGTATGATAAACTTTTCTCTTTCCATGTTAACATGTTTATTCCCACTGGTGGTCCAGATGCCTGCCTTAAGAACTTCATAAGAAATCTCATTTATCTTCTTTTTACCTGAAGCATGATATCCTTATGGAAGGAATGAGTTAAGTACAGCTACCATCTTTTTCTTCAATCAAAAATACTGCAATGTTGAAGCATACTCAAAGGCATCATCCCATCAGTCTGTTTTGTTTTCAGAAGAGATTACCAATGAGAAAGAAAATCCCTTGGAAATCAGGTCTCGGTTTGGCATCTTCACAGTTTCGTTACCGAAGACTCTGATCTTCAAAGTGGAGTCATACCTGTTGCTCTCTGTGCACAGAACATCTGTCTTAGTCTTGGCAGGAGTCTCCATGGCCAGTGGTATCTCCAAAGCTGATAGCTTTAAGACTGCAGAGGCTTGTGAGGATGTGACAGTTGGAAACTTGAAACTTGTCCAAACTTTACATTGCCTAGTCTGTTGTTTTTAATGTTAACTATTTCTTACTTGGAACTATTAAAGTTGCCGAGGAACAGCTTATGTTTCTGGCTTCCTTGCCAGAAGACTCACTCTTCTTTCCCCCATCACATCACAAACTAATGCCTGGTCATGAGGGGAGAGACTGAAAGGCTCCATAGAAAAATGGCAGCCAAAACTGGATTGCCATCAATTCAGAGAGCAGAGAGAGCAGTCTGGTTTTGATCAGCCTCTCTCATAAGAAAACATGAAGAGGACAGGAGTATTAAGTGCATAGTACTGCTGGCATGTACATGTACAAAGACCTGGTTTCTGGAGTACATCACAAGTATTACTTGCAGATTTACTTACTGAACATCTCTTCATGCCTCCTTGCTTGGCATAGCATAATATGGTACTGCCTTACCACTAAAATGACCCCCAGAGTCTGCACAAAGTACTGTCCTAAAACAAATGAGGAAAGAGAAACATTTGTCTTAGAACAGAGTGACTTAAATATCTTCTTTCAAAATATGAAGTTAATAATGTACGTTACAGCTGCATGCACCATAATATCTTAAAATTTGAAGCAGTTATGTGTTGCCAAAGTCTCAAAGAGAATGCATTGAACCGATGGAGTAGCACAAACCCCTCCCTCTTTACAGAGTTAAGAGTGGGAAGCAAGTTCTTGAAGTGCTAAACTACAGTCAGAGGACCCCTGGTGGTCTAGTGGTTAGGATGCGGCACTCTCACCACCGAGGCCCGGGTTCGATTCCCAGTCAGGGGACTCCTCCGGGCAGATGGAGCTCGTCAGCCCTGTAAGGCCATCCATCTAAGAGAAGGTCACTCTAAACAAACCTACGTCCTGAGGACCTCGCTGCCACCGTCCGAGCTCGCTCGGCCCCAGCAGATGAACCTCAGGATTAAAGGGTGGGCTCAGTTCAGCGCACACTGTGTCTCACCTAAAAAATCCACTGCGCAGGCTCGAAGGGTAATGACCTTTCCCAAATCTTCGTTCGCAAAGACTGGCCATGATGATGATGATGATGATGAAACTACAGTCTAATAGCAGTAGCTGTTTCTTGCAGTTTAATTTCACTTTAATCAGCTCAATTCAAACAACTAGGTCAAATTTGGAAATGGGTTAGGAATTGAAAAAGTTTTGGGTTTTTTTTTCTTTCCATACACAGGATAGACCTATGAAGGTAAAATACACTGTTATCTAAAAGGTGAAGGCAGTGGCAACCAGAAACAATCAGTTGTCCTCTTTGTTAACAAAATGTATTTCATGGATTTTTCCAATCCATTTAAAACAGATCTAATCTAAAAATTATTTTAAGTGCCATTTTCTGTATTACTGCACTTTGCATCCAAACAGAGCTCTTGGCAAACTAATTAAGTGCTACATAATAAGAAAATGTATGCAGACATTTTCAGATAAAATGTAATCATTTAGCATTTATAAGCTATAGAATCTTAACTATGAAAAATGTATTCCCTAGTTCTAAAAGGTTGCCAATCGTTGTGAAGTGACTATATTTAATTGCAAACAAACATTGAAATAATTGCTAATGAAGTAACAATAATCTTTTAGAAGAGATAAATATAGATGCAAAATCGGGCTTAAAACATAGGTTTTTGTTTATTTAAGTCATTATTAAAATGAAGTAACTTTTTACAGAAATCATTCCTCCTGTAATCAAACTTAGGAGAGGCAGTAAGTAGTATGTGCTTTGAGATGCACAAGTTGGATTTCTTTTCTGAGATCTCAGTAACTAAAATATTGAGGTCTACCACAAGATTAAATAACCTGATTTTCATTTGCAATCAGGGAAGACAAAATAGGCAGGCCTGGCAGGAGAACCATTCTGTCCTAAAAGAGGTCACGTAAGTTGCTATGTGGTAGTGACAGCGCTTGCTACCAGAGCATAGGAAAACTTCTTTAGGCTTAGATGTCTGGTGTTTCATGGGTTTTTTTTTTTAAGTTTACTTTAAACATCTCAAAATGGAGATGAGAGAGCTACAGTAAATGCAGTTGACCTTGCTATTGCCATGTGTTGATGGTGCTGCAGTTTTTCTGAGTTCCCCTAACAGCATCTTTGTGGTTTTTGTTTGTTTGCATTTTGGACCTTTATATGTCCTTTGCAAGGGGCTTACTCTAAGGCTTGCCTGTTCCCCCCTCCTCCCCCCTCCCTCGGAGATCATGTTTTAAATATTTATTTGTTGTACCCTGTGTCTGCAAGGGATAACATGCTGTGACTTCCTTGTTGTCATGGCATTAGTCTAAATAATTAGACAAAGAGTTAAGAGAACTACAGTTACTGTTAGTGTAGAACACTGAGCTCTTTTTGAACTTTAAATTCTCCTTGCTACTGATCTGTCTTGGTTTTCCATTGCTTCCCCAGTCTGGACAAGTATGTGACATTATTGTCTTCATGAACTCAGTAAACTGAACTAAACATTTCCAGTCCTGCTACACTTATGTACACTCATCAGAGAATTTTTCCATTTGTTTTTTATGTTACATTTAACTGCTGCTTTTTCCCCAAATGTTTCAGCAAGGGTACAGTTACTTCTGATATGTACAGCTTATTTTTGTCATTTGAATTTCTCATCTTTGAGGAAAATGAGAAATACTATCTAGTAAGAGTGAGTTCTTTCAAAGCCCCTACACATTCACACTCTCACTAAAAAGACTTGAATTACTCCAAGTAATTAAGGGCTCCCATCCTCAAAATCTTTCAAGCTTTGCATTACAGGGTGTGGGAAAGAGAGAGGGAATCGGAAAAGTGGGTGGCTCCAACAAACATTTAAGATCTGGAAGCATGCAGATTGATACCTGTATCCATCTGCAGCCTTGCATATTTCCTAACCTTTTAGGTCCTTTTTCATTGCTTTCCAGGATCTGCTTTAATGACTCTTGGAGTTCTTGTTTTTAGATAAATGAAAATCCAGAAAGAAAATATCAGTATAGGTGTTCTGATTTGCCATATAATAAACTCTGATATACTCTAAGTATCTGCCAGTACTTTGTACTGATATCTGATTATAATTTCTGCCTGTACATGATAAATGACAAATACTTCAATTAATAAACTTAACAACCTCCAAGAGGAAACAGTATTCTACTGTTGTTTATCTCCCCTTCATATAAATAATTAAATTGATCCAAATGATGTGGTTTAAATTTACATTTTACTTTTGCCCAGAAGTGCTGATTTTCCTAATATAGAAATTGCTAACTTCTTGTCTAAGAAACTTTCTAAATGTTTTCATGATGTTAAGATGGGTTTCAGTCTGTTAATGAGTGTAAAAGAGACCTTAATTCAGGAAAACAAGTCATTGAAGTGTGAAATACTGATAGTCTTGTGTAAAAGTTGCTTTACATTATAGTTGAAGTGGCTTGAGAACAGAAGGGAGCACATAAAAAAATTAACCCAGAATTAAGTAAAAACTTTAATATTCCACATATGGAAGAATTTTTTCCACTACCGATATATTTTGTAATATAGTTAAAATAAATCTGATTATTTTATAGGAAAAACAGTATTATAATACCTAGCTTTTGCTTTTTCTTTTTAATAAACACTTAAAATTTCCCAATTTTAAATTGTGTTTCTTTTTCAGAACTGGGTTTTCATGTGTATGACAACTTAACTGAGTAGGAACAGAGCATACATTTCCTTGGTGCGTCTGTATTTGTAATACTTTGCCTCTCCTTATTTGACTTCAAATACCCAACAATTAAGTCTCACTGCCCCTGTGAGAAATAGCATTACCTGGCTTTACCGAGGAAAACAGGAATTGAGATAAAATGGTCTGAAGGAGATCAAACAGTCCCTTCCAGTACCAGAAGTAAAGGACTCCGAGTTACTGGGTACTTCCATTTTCTCAGCTGTAGAATGTTCTTTAATGTGCCAGGCAGTATCAAAAACATACGTACTTCATAAGCATACAGAAACTCTTGGCATGTTTTCTCCAACAGAATGTTTGGTTTAAAAGTCTTTTAAACAAGCGATCAGTGATCTGATTGTGCCTGATGCTTAAGATAGGTAGCAATTAAAAAATGGGAAACCACGTAATTTTATCTTTGTCTCTAAGGTGGCAATGTTTTGGCTTCTTTCTAGTGTGACTTTCTCAAGTACAACTTTGTTGCAAGTTGTCATTAGAGGCATTGCATTTCATTCTTAACCCGTGTTGCAAATAGTTTTGCACTGGAAACTCCAAGACTATTGTGTATTATTTCCATATTTTGCATCACTGATTATTGTTAATACAGTCTTTGTAAACGCAGTTACACATTTTATTTTAAACTCTTGCAGTCTAATCCCTGTTGTGTGCTGGCAGTTGTTTTTTCAATAAATTTGTTCATAAATGAGTTGGTGGTGAAGGGCAAGAACGGTCGACCAGAACGTTAGTTTAACTTTGGTGAACCTGTAATGAGGTTCCCAGTGTTTCTTTGAGGTCAATTTCTGTGGGGAGTAATTGTCTTGGAGCCCGTTTCCATTTAGAAGGAAAAGAGCTTCCAAGTTAAAGTGCAGAGCCAAGGCAGGCACTGTTGGTACTCTAAAAGCCCGTGCCCGCTCTGCCTCTCGGGCTGAGGCTGTAACAATCCCCCTCCCTGAACACGGGACTGTGCGGTGACATCCCAGCGCCATCCTGTTGCTGGTGCCGCCGCGGCCCCGGGCGGTGGCGCCTCTCCTGCCCCACCGGGCCCTGCCGCTGCCGCGCCGCTCCCGGAGTGCGTTCCCAGCGGAAAAGCCCCCGCTCGCGGGCGTCTGCTCCCTCCCGCCCCGCCTGCGCCTCCCGTGGGCCCCGCTCCGGCCGCAGCGCCCCCGATCGAGAGCGACAATAGCGGCTCTTCCCGACGCCCCGCGCGCTGCCCGGCGGGAGAGCGGGCGGGGCCGCGCTGTGAGGAGCGGCCTCGCGCCGCTCCGCGCCATCTTGGGCCCGCGCCGGGGGCAGCGCTCCCCCTCCCTCTGCAAGATGGCGGCGGCCGGGTGAGTGACATGCCCGGTCACGTGGGCGCGGAGCCCCTCTCCCCCCGCGTTACACGCTCTCCATGGCTCAGCCGGACACACGGGCGGCGGCGGCGACGGACGGACGGAGCCGCGGCGGGAGCGGGGCCGCGGCGGAGCGCGGCGCCTTCTTTGTCTGCGGCCTCGGCAAGGCGAGCGCCTTCCCTTCCCCGACCCTTCAGCGCCCTCGATAGAGGGCTCGGCTTCTTCTTCCCTGTCGGGAGAGGCGGCGAGGGCTCCTCGCTGGGGCGGCCGGGGCGGGGGTCCTTCCGCGGCCCTTTCGCCCCCGCCGGCGACACAGCGCGACCTCGGGCGAGTGGGGCCGTGTCTGGCGCGCCCCAGCCCGTGGCCGCCGGCTCTGCGGGCAGCGGGCGGGACGGCCCCGCGGGACGGCGGGAGGTCAGGGCGGGCCGGTGGCCGCCGCCTCTCCGCCCCGCACCCCCTTCCTCTGCGGCTGCCCGGGCCGGGCCGGTGGGGCCGCGCTGCGGGGAGGGCGGCGCGGGCAGGACCTGTGCCCTGCCGGCCCCGCGGGGGTGGGCGAGGGGGGCGGCTGGGGGGATTGGGGGGTGGAAGGTGTCTGTCTGCTGCGTTTCTGTTCCCCCCCCGTGTCTCTCCTTTCTTCCCTCCCTCCTTCCCCTCCCCGCCCCATCTGTTACAGGCTTGCGGAACTGTAGCTGTTTGAAATTAAACGTGATCTTTACTGTACCAGCTGGGGTCTGTAATGTATCTGATAAATGAAGCTCTTCCCGTCGGTTTCAGGTCATGCAAGGAAAAGGGCAAAGCTGGGGAGGGAGCTGGGCGGGGTTTCCCTTTGCTTTTCACAGTCAGGCGAGAGGAGTCTGGTTGATGTCTGCAACAGATAAAGGAGACGAGGATCATCGAAAGACCCCAGAGCCCTTTTGTCTTTCTGCTGTTTTTCCTTCTAATTTCACGTATCGCTGCTGTGTTGTCTACCTGCTCGTTTCCCCCTTCAGAAGGGGTCGGGAGCACCAGGGCCCTGGCTGAGGTAGTAGTTTGTGCTGTTGGTCGGGTTGTGACATTGCCCGCTGTGGAGATAACTGCGCAAGCTACTGCCTTGCTAGTGCTGGTGATGATCAGCTGCAGATGAAGACAATGACAGTGGGAATCCCCTTTGTTTTCCGAGATTGCATGCTGCTGAGGTGGCAACAATTCCTTCTCCTAGTTCTGCAGGAGGAATCTAGCCTTGGCCACAGAGACGAGTAGTGGTGTTCGACCGCATCAGTAGGATGCCGCTTCTCTCACAGAGCTGGATGAAAAACCATTACTTTCACGCTGGCTGGAGGGCACCTGAATTTGGGCTGAAGAGCAAGTGTCTGCATTTCTTCTCAGACCTTATTATTCACATGACATCCTTGAAAGAGGTGGATTTTCTGTTTTGTGAAGATGGAAATCAGTGACAGACTTGTATTTTCTATGTTCTAATATGCAAAACTTGTTTGTGTAGTATTAAGTGCTTTTGCCTGAATAGTAAAAAGTCTTAAATATTTATCTAAGAAAAGCAAAAATATGTACTTACTACTTTCCTACACTGGTAAGAGTCCTTTTCAGTATAGTTGCCATTGTACTGCTTGGTGCTAACAGTTTTTTAGGTGAACTTCTGAGATACCTTTCCTGTATGTTTTGACTTATTGTGAAAAGCAAAGCCATGAATTTGCTATTGTGAATTAACTAAAACTGCTAGTATATTTATAGTGATGGCTAAAGGTATCTTTTTCATATGAATTTTAATGTGTTGATCGTTATTATAATGGCTTAAACTTGGAATATATTAAAATGTTTACAATAAATGTGCACAACTGTCTGCTATGTTTTTAAAAATGAAAGTTAATTTTTCAGTCTTTATAAGACCTATGAACAGGTTGTGGTTAATCTGTTGAGTTTATACTGAAAGTTAAAGCTCTAGCTAAACACTTGAAATTAAGTTTGTGCCTTAGTAGTGCTTCTAATTCACAGTTCTAATGTATTTATAATATTGGGAAGAACATAGTGATGTTTAACTGTCTCTTTTAATTTTTTGAACTCTGCGTGTTTAGAAGACATGCAGAGGTTGCTCTTGTACGTCTGCTGAATGTAAAGTGCCTTGCAGAACACAGAGAAGTTTAATCTGATGATGCTTCATTTCTGCCCTGTGCAGTGCATTATTCTGGTAATTCAAGCTCTGTCATAAACTAAACTTTTTAAAAGCTAGGTGTTCTCATGCTCGCTAATAAACTAACACATTAAGTATTCTTACTAGTAGAGGTTTTTTTGAAGTTAAATAGTGATCATAGTTGTTGACTGACTGCAAATTTAAAGCATATCCTGGTTTTTTCCCAGCTTAACTGAAGGGTCAAAAAGGATGCTATAGCTGCCTGCTTTTCACATCCTAACAGCACATCTCAAGCAGAGAGAGGCTCTTGAGGTTTGATCTGGAAGTTAGGATGGTATTTTCACAATCTACCTTTAGGCATCTATTTTAACTGGCCACCGATCCCTCTCTCTTCAGTGGAGAAGGCAGAGATATATTGCTGATACAAATCACACTTTTAAGTACCTTAATATTATTTGATCTGAATTGGCCTTTCAAGGAGCCTGTCTCTGTTGATTTTAAAGGAGGTGAAGGTCCTTCAGCTAAGTGCCTGTAGGTGGGTTGCATGAAATTGTCCTCCCTGTTGCTTTGCCTTATGCTTAGGCAACTTGGTAGGACTAGATCTTGGCTCCCTTTGTAGCTTTTTGGGTTTGAGGGAGAGAATCAGTGAGAGAAAATGTGTTCAAGTATACTGCCATTAAGCACTTAGTTGCTTTATTTTCTGTGTACATTATCTCCTGTAAATTTTACTTGCCACCTGAACAGTTAGTTCTTTGTGCTCTGGATGGTGACTTCAGAGTTCAGGAGAATGTTAAGAACCTGTACTTAAAGTAAGTAAGGTAGTGCTACTGAAATAATGCAGATGGGGGACTACTGGTGAGATGAGGTGGTTTGTCCTCATGTCCACATTGGTCTTGATTATGTATTGCTTAGTAGGTTTTAGGTACGTACAAGTGAATTACTTCTTGGGGACTTGCATACAAGATGCTTAGCTCTGCTCTGGGGCTATCCATGCATTTCTTGGTTCAGAGCACTACTCAGTCTTGGATTCAGAATACAGATGTTGGTCCAGTCAAGTATCAGTCTTTACTGTTTAAGTCCGATTTCCTTAGCATACTTATATGAAGAAGGTTGCAACATCAGGCTTTGAGGCAAAAAGATTTAATTCTTCAGTGGAATGGAGAGCTTTATCTTAGTGAGGTCGTAAAAGTCAAAGCTGGTATTTCTGAATCTGTGAACACGGAAAATGGCAAGGGTAGCCCGTATCTTGCAAATTTAATGATTCTTTATTGTGATGTGATTAATTAGTCGGGAAAAAAATTGCATCATGCCAATTAAAAAAGCGGTACTGCTGGCACATTGTTGTCTATGGCATTGTCTCATGCTGAAGTTTTTTCCCCTCTATTCTTCAGAGGTTTTCACACAACTTCTTGTGTAAATTTGTGTAGAAACACTAAAACAGGCACATGGCTGAGTTGATGGAATTTCTCTGCAAAGTTACTTGGTTTATAGTATCCCTATTGTGTATTGTTTGCTGTGCTGGGTGAAAGTGCTGCAAGAAATGTTCCTCTATTGCTTTTCTGAGCACTTCTTTTGACTCACGGAATAATAAAAATGCATTGAGATTCACAGCATAGTCGATTAAGCTTTAGATGCTCTTATTCCCTGGTTTGATGTCTTTTTGCACTATTGTCTTACCTATTCTGTGAAGAACAGTCACCAGCTGCTCACCCCTCCAGCTACTGTCTGTCAATGCCGCTTCTAAAGATACTGGCATGCATCAACCTAAAATCTTAGATTCAAGATAGTTGCTTCCCTGCAGGGTGCAGTTGCCCTCTCTGTCACCAAGGAGAGTGCTGTGTTCCCATGCTAGCAGAATTGATATTTGAGAACTTGTCTTCACTGGGAGTTGGCTTGGGTCTTCTACTTTGGTAGGTCTTGAACCATGCACATAATAATGACTGAGACCTCACGCTTTACACTGGGAAGCAGCTTGAGACAGTAAGAGGAAATACCAGTTTCTAGAGAATTACATCTGTAAATACATAAACAGTTAAAATGCATCAATGCATTAAATAAGTCATGTCTGCAGCTTTTCATTTGATATTTTCTCTGTAAGAATGAGTACTAAGTTAACATAAGGAAATGCTTACTCTAGTAATTACAAATGAAAGTGGACCACATTCTTTAAATACTTTACTTGCATCTTCCACTATCCTGTGTTTAAGTGTTGCTCAATGAAATTATAAAAATTAGTTCTAGAACATTGGTTCTGGAGGAGGTTTTATATCTCGTATGTATATATGTACATGGTCTATGCCTCTAGAGAGATTCTATAGCAGAAATAGAAGTGCTATTCAAAACAAGTATGAATATTTGGGAAACTGGTCTTAAGTATCCAGATTCCAGTTCTCTAGGATGTCTTGAATATTAGCATTATAATATGTATTTGGATCATAATTTATACAAATTTATAATTTTTTTTTAGTAGTCAATCTTTTTAGCTGAAAAACTGAGGTTTTAGCTAAGAGTCTTTTAGCCTTGCAGCTACATTAATGTACAGGCTTTGTGAACTTCTGTCCAAAATGAACATGTGTCCTGCCACTGAAGGTGTTAGATGCAAGGAGAAATATAACAGAAAAAGTTACTTTACTGGGGATTTAGTGGAATCTCTGAAGTGAAAGGCTTGCATTTAATGGAAAGGGTCAGGAGTGTTTCCTCAGACATGGAAAGTGCTACAGTGAAAGCTGCTGTGTTTGCTCTGGGAAGCAAATCTGAAGACTGGAAGTGAACTCTGTTTCTTCTCCCTGGTCAAGACTTTACCAGCAGAAAAGGCTCTCTTACCTGGCTTTCCAGTTTCTCTTCATAAGTCTGCTTATTTCTGTTGTCTTTTATTTTCCTTGTACCTGAAGTTCTTGTTCTTGCCTTATTAGTTTGTATACCCTGCAATCCAAGCAAAACTGCTTGTATCTTCTCAGTTTGCCTGCCTGTTTTAGGCTTCTGGTGAAGTTTTGCAGTGACTGCAACAAAGAAGTATCTTGGTGCATGACAGTAGCTACATCCGGAACTTAGTGATGCCAGTGCATCAGAACACAAATGGAAAAAAAATCCAGTCTTGCACCTTCTTTTGTAAATGCTGGAAGTCTCTTGTTCTAGGCCACTTAAGAAAATAACATCCATGATGCCTGGTTATCAGATCCCTTCCTGGTCCCTGATTACCTTATTACTGTTTTCCACCCTTTCCACACTGACTTTTCAAGCCAGGAACTGTTTTCAGCCACTTGAAAGAAGGTTGATGTTTTTTAAAAAAATTATGTACTTCTCACTTCCATGAAAATAGGTTTAAACATCTCATTGTTAAAGTAGTGTGATGTTTCCCAATTCCCCCTTTCACCTGAAGAGAACTTGGAGTATTCCTCATCCCATTTTGAAGGGTGCTTTATCTATCCTCTGTTTCATCCTTTGCAA
The DNA here is from genome assembly GCF_025592945.1 of Manacus candei. NCBI lineage: Eukaryota > Metazoa > Chordata > Aves > Passeriformes > Pipridae > Manacus > Manacus candei. The sequence goes on along the minus strand of NW_026138091.1, from coordinate 7,687,923 downwards.
GAAGCGAGGATTTTGCTTAATATTTATCCAGCCTTGTCCCACAAAAATGAGATGAAGGAATTGGTATGAAAATTGGTATGCCTCATTGAATGAGGCAAGAGCCTACCTTCTGTGTGGAGGATGTATTGGAAGAGAAGAGGGGATACTTCTGCTGATAGTTAACTTTGGAAGTACCACATTAGGAGGGACTGTTCAAATTATAACCCAGTGACCTGTGGCACATGTTCCTAGAAGGAACATTACTTTGTTGCTGAGGCTTTTGACCAGAAAGGCAGGAGCATCTTTCGTGTGCCACCTGCAAAGAAAAAGAGTAGATATGGAGGCAAATAAAATATGGCAACAGATTTTCAGCTCCTTTGAAATTTGTTTTTTTTCAACTCTGGTTTCTGGTTTATCTGGTAAAAATCAGTGTGGTTTGTTTGTGTGTTTTTTGCTGAGGCCTTGTGTTTCAGGCTGAAGCTTGGTTTTCAGTCTAAAAAGGGTCTTGTTCCCTCCTGGAGTTTCTGCACCATGCTCTTAAAGGGGGAGTTGGTCCAGTTGAGGGGCTTCCAGAAGGAAGCTTCTGCAAGATTAAAATAAACCTAAAAATAGTATGTTTTAATTATTAAAATCTTTGCTTATGATAGTGAATTATATTTCAGTATTTGAAGTATTAAGTGGGACCTTTTTTCTTAGATAGGTGTAAGTGAAAGCTATATCACTCTTGTCCAGGAAAGTTATACCTGAGATGAATTGTGGTTTTGTACAGTACCATGGGATTCATCAGGCAGTGGTCTGATGATCCTGGTGAGTCCCTTCCAACTCAGGATTGCTGCATCTAATTCTGGTCGCCTGGTGGACCATTACTTTAGAATGGATATGTCTGATGTCTGAATCCATGTTACTGGGCAGTTTGTATCATGATGATGCAAAAACTTACCGCATGATGTTTTCTCTACAGTTCTCAGGCTAAGTAGAAGATAAATCACTTCCTTACCTACCTGCTTACCTTATTAGTGGCCAGTATCTACATATGCAATGAGCTGTACTGAATATGCAATATCTGTAGTTTCAGAGGCTTTCTTTCCAAGATGATAATTGTAAGTGCTGTCAGGATGTACACATGCATTGTCACAGTCCTTTTTATCCTATTTATCTTGTCGTATTTATCTTGTGTCATGTAACCCTATCTGATTTACACGGTGATTTCAGTCAGATGCTGATATTTGGCAGTGTAGAGATACAGCGCAGTGGTGTAACAACAATCATTTTAGCTAACATTTTAGTAACATTCATTACTGGTGCCGTCAGTATCATGGTGGCCTTTCATGCTGCAAAACCTGAATATGGACCAAAGAAAGGCTTCTGTCAGCAAGGAATTCAGTACGTGACTTTTGTATAACCTCACGTAAGTTTGGCTAGAACGCCTGGAGGAAGGTAGGTCTAAACTGGCATAAAGTGAAAGCTACCACTGCTATACACTTTAAATGTTTACAGGTGTGCCAGTCTGCCAGCTCAGATGCCATTATTTTCCGAGTCTCTCAGGTTTTCTTCCTTCTCTTGTGGCCTAACTTTTCCCTACTCCCCAGCTTCATGAATGTCTTTCTTCTTTCCAGCACCTGAAAGATTGCTTTGTCATCATGTTAGTCTCTGATGTTGTACATAGTCTGTCATGCATCCTGTACACAGCTGCTGCCTTTGCTGCATTAGTACGTGGTTATAGGATAGAGTAGAAAAGAAAATAGGGAACGATGGCAGAGGAAACAAGTGCTTAGGTTTACCAATCCTTTTTTAATAGTTGAATAGTTAAAAGTGGTCTAATCAGGCAAGAAGATCAAGGCTTAAAGAAAATAGATAAACAGTAGTGATGTTAATCAAAACACAAATAAAATTATCAATCTAGTGGGAGCAGAGGTGTTTAAATATTTATGCAGTATGTTCTCCCCTCACCTTCCCAGCCTTGTAGTACCTATGGCCTTGCTGATGTAACAACGTGATGGTGGAATGCTTAGGATAACTCATGGCTCTTAACAGCCTCCAGCAGCCACAACATGAGCTGCAGCTAGCTGAAGTTGAATCTGGAGGCAGTGCACAAACAGTTCAGGTGCCATTAGAATCTCTGTTTCAGGAAGCCCTAATGTAGGTGTCTCAGCTGGTCATGATGATCATGTGTAATCCTGCCCAGATGGCTGTGGTCAGCTCGTGCCAAGGATAGACTTGGCATTTGCCCAGAAAATCCTTTATGGTAATTCTGAGGTCTTTGTGGTACCCTCCACACCCTCGGTTGACTTGTGTGGCAGGAGGGATTGCAGGCAGCTGTGGAGCAGCAGGGCCCACCATCAACAATCGGCAGAACCACTGGAACTGAGCTGTGTACAGGGCTGTTTCCTAAGGCCTGTCTACTCTGGCACTCCAACTCTGGCAGAACTTACTCAAGGCTAAAATTTGCAGTTCTGTATATGGATGCCAGTATTGTTCATTCCAGTTATCAATGCTCAGGAAGGGAGAATACCATCCATAGTCATAGCTACAGGTGACACAGTGATTGATGGGACAGTACACATGGAGCATTTACTGTTGCAAAGCAATCCAAATTGTTTCCTTAGTCACAGTCCAACATATTTAGTACTGCCAACCATAAGTACCATATATACTAGCAAAAAAACTAGGCTACATCTGCAGGATGTGTTGTATAGAGACATAAAAGTAGTTTCAGGTAACAGATGGCAACTCTCGGTCTGTTATATAAAATTATTTGAAAATGTCAGGAAAAAGATAAAAATAGAATTAATTCAGTCAAAAACTCCTGCAGGTTTAAAGAACATACTGAGATTGTATTTGATGGGTAATAGGAGTGTTTGACAGGAAAATTATTGCAGTGGACCCAGTGGCTTGAAACTAAGCCTAAATAGTAGAAGAGGAGGGCTTCCGCTCTCTTCATCTCCTTTGGAATTTGTCAATTGAGTAAAAAGATGTGCAGCATTTACCTCCAAAGTGAACACCAGTGTGGGTCACCACACTTCAGGGTTCAATCATGATGCACTGAAATCCCAGAGTTCTCAGACTAAGCTAAGGTAGCAAAGACTGAGGTGATTTTACCATCTTTACTGACTCTGCTTTAGTCCCAGCTGTTACTCAGAATACTAAGATTTCACTACTTTTGCCCCTTTGTGCTTTTGTTTCTCCTTCTTTCTTTTCTAGTCCTTCTGACTTTTTTTCTTTATGTTAATCAAGTCTTATTTAATTAGCCAAAAACTTGCCTTCTGCAACCTTGTGACCAGGTACAAAGCAATGTCTTTGATGTTATAATACTTTGGTGGAGCTTGAAATGACTGAAAGATGACACACCTTTTCATTAATAGTGGCTGGTATGGGAGAACCTAGTAAGACCAAATGGCATTTTCTTATTTGTTTAGTATTCAATTTTTTTTCCTCCCTTTCTTTCTTGTTACACTTGTACATCCCTTTCGGCTTCACACTGTGAATCTCTAAGCTATTTCAGTTTTTTTCCCATCCCTAAAAATACTGTTAACACTATTAGCAACATTTTGGTTTGTCAACACTGTGAAAACAGGAGTGTTATTTATGTTCTATATTTTGTATATATAAAATAATGAGAAAGGGATACAACTGAAGATCTAGGTGACCCTTCAAATAATTTAACTGGGTAGGACTTGCTACTGCATCGCCTGCTTTCTTTATAAAACACACATTTCTATATGCTATTCTGCAGTGCAATTAAGCAGGATGAAATTGCTTGGCTCGTAACCCTGACATTTCATATGATACAAGGCAGCATCGTGTTAGCTCCTTTGTACTCGCAGACCAAGGTAGTCACCACAGGGACTACATCTCATTAAGCAAGGATTTAGAAAAGGGGCTGGTGTAGTTCCCTTGAAGTGGACTTCTGTTACATAGCTTCACTGTACAGAAAGAAAGCTATTAAGCTGAACAAAGTGATCTTCCCATCATACAGCACTTGATTATTGTATATGGATAAACCGATCATCTTAATTCAGAAAGAAAATGGGGCTATTGGAGAGAATTCAAATAATAAAGTGTTTGGGGAAAAGCTATTAAGGCACACAATATACGTAGTCAGCAGATCAAAGAAAAGGATGGAAGATAATATAGCACTCATATATGGCAAAGTACACTGATTCTGGTGACCTTTTAATAAGATATATATATAATTAATATATATAATATATAATAATTAAGTCACAGAAGATGCAGCTGTATCTTATGCTATTAATTTATACATATGAGCAGTTGATTCAGAAAAGTAGTAGAATTGAAGCATGCTATAGGTCTTAACAACTGTCTCTTTGAACAATACAGTGATCCACATTTGATGTTTGACATTTGAAAAAGTTACATGGCTGTCGTATAGAACAAGTGATGACAGTGGTACTGCTTGGCCAAAATAGTACCTGGGAATGACTGTCTTCAGCATCAAACTCCATGGCTACTTAGTGACTTAGCTTTTGTAATGATTTCAAAGCCTGGTCATCAAAACAGTCAGCTCTTTCTACTTGGTGCTCTGGGCCCTGGACCGCTCTTTCTTAGGAGGCAGTAGTCCTATCATCCTTGCTGTACTTAAATTCTGTAGTCCACTGAGTCCAAAAAAGAGAATTACTATGGTGATGGTCCTTCTCCTCTTCCTGTAGTACACAAATCTGCAGAATGCCTATAGCTATTATTGATTATTCAAAGTCAGTGGTTTCCTTTCTGTTTTCCTCTTGTGATCAAATAAAATCCAATCATGAACAATGCACTTTTGCATTATTCTACACCACTGTTTCCGCTATGAAATACAGTTACTGCATGCCTGCAACTAGTGTTTCCTTGGCTGCACATCCTGTTGCCTTCATATTTCTAGAAATCATACTAAATTTATGTTCCTGATTCTAGTTTACAAGGCACCTCTAGCTAGGGATGTTCTTTTGGCCTTTAGAACGAGTTGCTTCTTTCTGTGATGACACTGAGTCATCTTTAGTGTTGTCCTTTCTACTGTACGTAGCTCTTCCGATGGTCATCTAAAGATATCTGACAAGTATGTTGGTCATGGAATGTGCTCAGAGTTGTCCAACCATCAAACTATTTCTGGGTCCTGTCTTCCTTCTCTGCATCTGGGCAGCCTTCGGCCTCCCACTGGCAACAGCACCCAGCCATAGCTTTGTCAGCAGAAGCCTGGGGTCCTTAGGTGTCTTTTCCTTCTAGCTGTAGCAATGTCTGCCCATCCTAATCTGTACAGAGAGAGTTATTCTATTCCACTCCTTTCTTGAGCAGCTACTGAATTCATTTTCCTCTGCCTGTCACCAAAAGCCAGGCTTTGCCTATAGGGTGGTAGTGATTGAAACCCACTCCCTGCCATGATTGGCCAGCTGCTGCAGACTTACCCAAAAGGTTACACAGCTACTGCTCTAGTGACCTGGGAAGGGTGAGGAGCAGTGGCTGATACTGAAAGGCACTCCTCTTGTTCATTTTTTCACAGCCCTGCAGCTCTTTTTGCCTGGTTTTATATGCTGGAGTGTGAACTCACTCAGGAGGTGTTATGATGTCACCTTAAAGGAAAAGGGCTAATCAGAAAATCTCCACAAGTTACAGTCTTTGCACTACTGATTGGACTGTAGGTGGAATGGGGGGGGGTGTTGTTTATTTTGTTGTTTGGGGTTTCTTTGGTTGTGGTTTGGTTTTGGTGGTTTTTTTTTTTTAATAATTGGTGAACACCTAGTGTAAATACTTGTTGGTGTCACAATTTAAAATCACTTCTTACAAATGGAGAGTTTCTATGCTATGAGAAAACCTCACTTGCTTGACAGTGGGACTGTGTTGACAAGTAGTTTACAATCATTTTAGTGTCTTGGTGTGTCTTTAACAGAATACTTCCTTTGCTTTCACTGAAGCTTCACTTCCTTTGCTGTCATCATTGGCTCTGATTGTGAATAGCACATTGCTTCTCTTGGGGTGCTTATTCAAGTACAGCTGCAAAAAAAAACCCTCAAACAAACTAGAGTTCTCTGCTTCAGGAAAGTTAGTATTCTCAAACACTTCCTTTGTTCTCCCTTCTTTGTTCTAATCTTAATTCCAGCAGGTTTTGTTTTCCGTCTTCATTCAACAGGAGATATTCCATGTATGGGTTTTTTTGGCTATAGAAGGCAACTAGGGAATTCATGGATCCACTGTTGGTATAGTCAGTATCCCTTTGAAGTAATACAGATCATACGCTCCATTTACAGAAGCATCTGAGCTGCTGCTACAGCAAGAAACTATCACTTGAAGTGGGCCATTAGATCAATCTACATTATGATCTGCTTTTCAATAAAAACAAAATCAAAAAAGTTTTGATAAAGGCTAATTTCCTTAGATTTCTCCTTCTTTTGTATAGGAATGATACATTTAAAGTGCCTGTGTTTGTGCCAACAGATTTTTCTCTTAACCTAGTGCTGAGAAATTGCTCTTCCTCTCCAAGGACCCTCCTCTGTGGTCTGCTGTAGGCTAACCAACTAAACTGAATCTCAGCCTTTTTCAACACTTGAAAACTGCCGTTCACAGAATTTTTCAGGAAACATGGACTGAGATTTTTTCAGCTGCCCAAAGTGAACTTGGGAAACCAGTGAGAGAACAGAGACTCAAACACAGTGGTACACAGATGGTCTGGTGGTTTGGAAGTAGTCTGATGCTATGCCAAAAATTACTAACCATTTCTGTTAAACCTGTATGTACTCGTATGAGTCTGCAGCCACCTGCCATGGTATTGTGACCTAAACCACAGACTATTGCGTTTGCTGTATTGTTAGACAGTATTCTGAAACCTGATATTAAACCTGATTGAGAACATGGTTTCTCGTTTGTAGTTCAGGTGTGTTGCTGTATAATACAGCTTGTTCAGCTGCCTTTGTATTTCTAGTAAGAGCCTGTAAAGCTTTACTTGTCTTAAAAGATACAGGAAAAAGGTAAAGGAGCAAATAATCTCTCTGTCTCACTGTCCTATGGAGGTTATCAGAAATCCCTGTTCTTGTTATCTACAAAAACAAAAGAAGGAACTGCTTAAAAAGCAACCCATGCACTTATATTTTCTCCCACTCTCACCTTCTTTTTTTTTTTATCCACTATAACCTCAACTTGGCAATCTGCAGGATGGGTTGTAAATTACTGCATTGATGTCAATATTTGCAAATGATGGAAAGAAATTAGGAGTTCTTACACTCTTTGACTTGCTAGTGACTGAATACTGCTTAGTGTAAGAACATGCTATTTCATATGAAGAAATATGTAAGTAAGCAAGTCCTTAAAAACTGCACAAATGTAAGATGAAGTATGATCATTTTCTAAACCAGCAATAATTCCATTTCTTTACTGAATTTCCATTTTGGCTGGTTTTTCTTTTTGCATTTAAAAAGTAACTTCCATTCTCTCTCAAGTGATTTAGCAGGTTGAAAAATGGACGGATCTTTACATACGTGTGGAAAATAATTTTCTTAAAATGAATACAACTATTCAGGCACTTTTTCACACCTTTGTCTGATGGATCTTATTTTCCTTTTATTTTTTTTAATTATTTTGACCATTTCCATGTGACTGTTTCCATTAGCTTTTCCCAAAAATACACTGTACTAGAGAGAATCCTAGACCTGTGACTGAAATCAGATCAGTTTCAAACATAAACTAATGACCTCATTTATCTTGCATAAAATATATAGGGTTTATTTTTGTTGGAACTTATTACCTTACCATGTAATGAACATAAAATATATCTCCTGATCCAATGGTCTTATAACTTAATCCCTTCCTCCTTTTCTGAATTTGGTTACTTCTTCCTATCACAGCTACTTTTGTTTGTTTAAGGTGACTTCTTTTGTTAAGGTGACCCCATGCAGTGCTACAGGCTGGAGGGAGAGTGTCTGGGAAGCTGCGCAGTGGAAAAGGACCTGGGCATGGTCAACAGGCACTGAAAATGAGTGGCCAGAGTAGCCAAGAAGGCCAATGGCATCCTGACCTGTATCAAAACAGTGTGGCCAGCAGGACCACGGAAATGATTGTTCCTCTGTACTTGGCATTGGTGAGGTGGCACCTCAAGTCCTGTGTCCAGTTCTGGGCCCCTCACTACAAGAAGGACATTGAGGTGCTGGACCATGTCCAGAGAAGGGCAGCGAAGATGGTGAAGGGTCTACAGGGGAAGTCCTATGAGGAGCAGCTGAGGGAGTTGGGATTGTTTAGCCTGGGGAAAAGGAGGCTCAGGGGAAACCTTATCACTCTCTACAACTGCCTGCAAGGAGGCTGTAAAGAGCTGGGGATCGGCCTCTTCTCCCAGGCAACTAGTGATGGAATGAGAAGACATAGCCTCAAGCTGTGCCAGGGGAGGTTTACATTTGACATCGGGAAGAATTTCTTGATGGAGAGGGTTGTTAGGCGTTGGAATGGGCTGCCAGGGAGGTGGTGGAGTCAGCATCCCTGGAAGTGTTCAAGAAATGACTGGACGTGGCACTTAGTGCTATAGTTTGTTTGACAGGATGGTGATCTGTCAAAGATTGGACTTAAAGATCTTAGAGGTCTTTTCCAACCTCAATGATTATGTATTCTGTATTTCTTTATCAACATGATATTGAATTTATAGTGACTAGACTTTAACTCTTTTGTTTCAAATAATGCTGATAAAAATCTTATTTTCCCTGCTCCAACTCACAGTTGTTAATGACATAGGGAAGCATGTTGCAGGAATGAACACAACTTATAGTTTACTAAAGCAAAAGTGAAATGTTGTGTGTGCACAAGTAAAGAGAAATAAATGTATTTTTATTCTCTACTTCCGATCAGCAAGTGATGTCCAGCCACTTCCTAGGGATCAGGGTTTCAGCATGCGTAGTGGTTGCTCTGAAAAGTAAACATTGTGAATAATGAATGCCTCCCCTTCCTCCTCCTTTCCTTAGCTTTTATATCTGAGCTAACCTCCTATGGTATGGAATATCCCTTTGGTTAGTTTGGGTCAGCTGGCCTATTTGTGTCCCCTCCCAAGACCTTGCCCACCCCCAGCCTACTGCTGGGGGGCAGAAAGTTGGAGAGACAGCAACAGTAGCCACAACACTGGTGTGTTATCAACACCTTTCTAGTTACCAATGCAAAACACAGCACTGTGAGGGCTGCTGTGGGTAAAATTAACTGCATCTCAGCCAGACTCAGTAGAATCTATAGGCACAGATATCTTCCAAGAAAAATTCTAGCTACAGCTTGTGACAACATCATAGGTTTAGATGGATTCTTGAAGACAACAGCAAGATGGAAGTGAAAGAGATTAGATTTTTCTAGGCATTTACCAAAAGAGAACACTTGGGGAAAAAAGGGCAAGCAAATAGTGGAAGTGACGTTTTGAATAACTGAAGCATAATTCAAATTGACAGGACTGGCTAGCAAAGGAAAAATAAAGTTGCTAAACAAGTTTCTTTTACTGAAGGAGATAAAAGAATGAAAAGTATATGAGCAGAGGACAGAAGGCAGGATCTGCAGAAAAGAGGAAAAAATTGTGATGATAATGTCTGGTGCCCAAGGAATAGTAAACATAATAAATGGACTGTGAAAGGGAATGGATGAACAAATGCTCTGAGAAGTTGGGAAATTTAAGGAATATTCAATTAGCATCAGGAAGAAAACATACACATACGTAACTGGTACTCCCTTCTGAAGAAAAAGGGATGGGCTGTCATGACAATGGATCCAGAAGTATGTTTTCTAAGAAAAAAGTTAAAGATCTGAAACTTCTAATCCAGTGAACAGAAGTGTACATATTTCCTAGAAACATCCAGAGGAGTTTTCTCATTTCCTGAAGAAAGAAGGGCAAAAGTGTGATGATCAACAGATAACTCGAGTTGGTGCTAAGATCGATGAATTACTGAGAACAGTACAGAAAAAGAATATTTCATAATGGATATGCTAATATTATGGATAGTTTATGAGATTCAGTTTAGACCCATGCAGGGGGCAATAAAGTTGAGATAGAGCTAGATTTATGTACAAACGATGCCTACATGAATAGAAGGAGGATGGAAGGGCATAGGATATGAAAGCTTATCACAGAGCGTGACCTGGAGCAAAACAGGCATAGTGCTGTTAGAGCAACAGTCATCCTAGGCAGACTTCTGGGATCAGGATAAAAAATCCCAACACGCTAGTTTTAAGAAGCATTTTGTAAACTTGTGAGAAAGCTTATGTGAGGCTATTGTACAACTTGCCAGAAATCTGGGTTTACAAAAGCCCGTTCCTATTTTGTGGTCTTAAATGTTTATCTAGATGGTCTCTAACTGTTTCTCTTCATCTTGTCTTATGACAACTTCTTTTTGTTAACTGTCATTTCATAGTGTCATATCACCATTACACACTTAACATTGCGGTAGTTTTTAAGCTTTTCAGCCTTTCCAAGGTCTCTTGAAACAGAGAGGTAAAATAAATCCATAACCACATGGTCTTTTGTTGTTCTTTCTTCCTCAAAAGCTTGTTTTGCCTTATAAGGTAATTTTTCTTGCTTTTTTAACCAATTACTTTGCTATAGCTGAACACTTTTAACCTGACTTTTTAAGAAAACAAGGTTTATGTGATTGTGCATCTGCTAATCTTTCCTTATGAACCTTGAATTCATTGGCCTATTTCATCCAGATTTAACCAATAGGAAGAAAAATTAGAAATACTAAGTTTCTGAAAAAATTATGCCTTTATCTAAACAACTGGGTAAAGGGAGCCTTCTAGAGGAAAGGCCGTAAGGGCTCAATCTTGTCAGTTAAATTAAAATCCACATGGGAAGTCATCCTATAGGCACAAATCCTGAGGAAACCAGGTTGGAAACAGTAGTGTAAGAAAAGCACATGAAATTAGAGCTTTGCTAAACTAATGGGATACACACATGAATCATTCTTGGTCCCAGTTTTAAAGGATTACTGCTCATCCCCAACTAAGAAAGTACGTACAGGAAAAAAAGCATGCTAAAAACTAGCATAGAGTTTCTCAGCAGCAGTGAATGATCAACATATATCCAAACAGTCTCTGTTCAAAAATAAAAATTCTGCTGCTAGGAGAAAAGAGAACATGTTGAGAACAAGACTGTTTCATGGTGGTCCTTTCATGAAGTGTGATTTTAAGAACACAGGGAAATTATTTTGAAGTTATGACTTTTGGAATTTAATTCTTCTGAGTAATTTCTTGAAAACCGGTATGTCTGCCTTTGCCCATCGGTGCAGATGACGGAAGGTGGCCTAATGCCAGCCACAAGAAATGACTATGAATGCCATGATGGTAGCGATAATGACATTACAGATGAAACATGTTTCCACTAAAGACTGAAATTTAAGTTAAATAGCTCTGACTGTATTTATCAATGATGATAATGAGCAATTAGTTCCTTTCCATGGGAAAGAGGCTGAAAGCAGGAAACACAGTATTCAGCATTTTTCTGTTACACAAGTGCATTCCATGTAAACAATCTATTTTCTTCTTCCCATCTACAATACTGTTTTTATGCATAACTCACACATATACACTGTAGCACTTTTACATCTGTTGGTAATAGCTATAATCCAATGGATAGTTCTTTGCATATGAGATGGAATCAGCACCTTCATCCTAAAATAAACAAGATTGATCATAAATCTTTGATGTCACAAACCCACACTTTGTTTGCTAATCTCCAGCCAGTTGTGTACTGCAGCATCATGCATTTGCATACTAGCAACTGATGATTTATACTCTTTCTAGCAAAACTCCCAGTTTCTCTCATATATCTGTTGATAGCATCACCAATGTCGAACAAAATTGCCAGTGACTTTGTGATGCATTCAATCCCGTGGGAGCAAAATGGGGCTTCATAAAGGACTTTCCTTACTATGGTCCTGCAGCTTCAAGACTCTACTTGGAGACTTTTTTTACCTCTGCATTTCTAAGCAATATGCTGTACACCTGACCGATAATTAACAGGTTTTTTTTTTGATGACCAAATCAGGCTAGGTAAGTTATTGGGCCTGATCCTTCTCCTGGGACATCTCAAGTTATGGTAAAACTTCTGCAAAGGTAAAGAAATAAAACCCCACCCATATCTTAATTTGTTCCATAAACTTCTTTCTTGCAATTTTCTTAGCATTGAAGCGAATATGAGCACAGCATTCACTTCAGCTGCTGGAGTTAGCTTGAGAGATTTGTTCACAAAGCAGCACAACCTCAGCTTGCTGTCACAGGTAGATTTGTTCTGAGCTTCTGTGGTTCCTCTGCTGCTGGTGCTCTGCCCGCTGTGATGGTGGCTGGCCTTCCACAGTGGCATTTGCCTGCACCTCTGCCTGTGCCACCGTGGCGCTGTGTGGGCTCATGCCAGAGCTCGTGTGCCCAGAGCTGTGGGTGTCACTGAGCGCACATGCCGTTTCCTCACTCCAAACACTTCCTTGTACCTTGTCAACCTCCCCATGTCAGGGCATGCAGTGCTTTTAGCTCGCAATTTTAACTCTCACAAGTACATTTCGTGTTTCTGCGGGCAGAATACTTTGCTGTGAGATGTGTTTTGACTAGCGGATTGCAGAGAGGTGCTCACAAAGCCTGTTCTGTTTATGCTGTGCATTCCTCAGGCAGAATTGGACTTTTCTTGGTCATGAACATAATTTGAGTCCAGCAAACCCCCAAGCAGTGTCCTTTCTTAAGCTATGGGTATTTTTAAGAGACTTGCAACACCAGTTTTTGTTGTGTTTTGTATGCAACTATGTAAGAGTGGTTTTAATCGCAGCCATGGGCAGTCAGTGATTTCCTTCTAGTGTTTTCCAAGAGAAGTCTGCTTCTGGTCTTTGTTATTGAGACTATAAACAGGAGCGGGAGGTCGTGGGTTGATCCAGAGCTAAGAAGGTCAAGTGACATCAAAGGAAGAGGATGTCTCTTTCAGGGTCTTAATGGTAAACACATTGGCACTTCAGCATATTTGTCTGCATATCACTTCTGCAGTAATTAAAGACACCTTTTCATGCAAATGGTTCTTAGAAGTTCAGAGAGATGGAGGAGGAGGATGTGTAAAAGATCACCTCATTGGGCTCATCAGTTATTAACATTTTTTTTAAAGGTTGAGTCATGTCAAATTGTCTCTCTGTCTCTTGCTAAGGCACAAATATTTTTGTGAATGTGGTAACTGAAGCTTTTTTCTTAACCAACACCATCCCCCTAAAAAAAAAAGGTGCCAAATATGAATCTCTATTCTAGTCCTGAACTGCTGGTGCTTCAGCAGTAAACAAGTCACATCATAGTTTATACGTGAGATGCCAATTAAGCCTTCCTTAGGAATGTTAAACAAGAGAAGTCTTAGATGAACAGTACTCCAGGATGTCATGTGGAATATAGCCCCTAAAAGAGAATGCCTTTTACGTTGTTGTTTCTGTGATGATAAATGAAAAATAGTTGTGCTTTTAAACTAACCTGTAAGACTTGTTTACATCTATGTCAAGTGTTAGAATGAAGTCAGTGGTAAATTAAGGGATAGGGAAAAAAAAGGCAAACCACTATTTGCTAAAAATTCCTTCCAAAGTGTTTGTGATGTCTTTGCTGTTGAGGATGCTTATTTGTAATTTTCCAGAATTAGATCTGAACCCATCCAGAATGGGCTTTAAGTGGGAAGAAATATCTAGCATTATTTTGGGAGGAACAAAGATTTGTCAGTATGCAGGTCACTACTCTGAAGGAGAAGGTTTATTTTACTTTTTTAGGAGACTTTTGTCATGGGTAAAAACAGCGTGTGGATAGTGTGCTACTCACCTTAATGAGGGAACTGGCGGAAGAGCTCACCAAGACACACTTCACTGTTTATCAACAGTCCTGGCTCACTGGAGAGGTCCTAGATAACTGGAAACTGGCCAGTGTGATGCCCATCCACAAGAAAGGGCCAGAAGGAGGATCTGGGAAACTACAGGCTTGTCAGCCTGACCTCAATGCCCAGCAAGGTTATGGAACAGATCATCTTGAGTGCAATCACACAGCACCTACAGGACGGCCCAGGGATCAGACCCATGGATTTAGAGGGGCAGGTCCTGCCTGACCAACCTGATCTCCTTTCATGACCAGGTGATCACCTGGTGGATGCGGGGAAGGCTGTGGATGTGGTCTACCTGGACTTCAGCAAAACTTTTGACTCCTGGAAAAGCTGGCAGCCCATGGCTTGGACAGGGGCACTCTGTGCTGGGTTAGGAACTGGCTGGAGGGCTGGGCCCAGAGAGTGGTGGTGAATGGTGCTGCATCCAGTTGGCAGCCAGGCACTAGTGGTGTCCCCCAGGGAGCAGTGTAGGGCCCGGTTCTGTTTAATATCTTTATTGATGATCTGGATGAGGGAATCGAGTCTACCATGACCAAATTTGCAGATGACACCAAGTCGGGGGGGACTGTTGATCTCCTGGAGGGTAGGAGAGCTCTGTAGAGGGACCTGGACAGGCTGGATAGATGGGCCGAATCCAATGGGATGAGGTTTAACAAGACCAAGTGCCGGGTCCTGCACTTTGGCTGCAACAACCCCCTGCAGCGCTACAGGCTGGGCACAGAGTGGCTGGAGAGCAGCCAGGCAGAAAGGGACCTGGGAGTTTGGATTGACAGGAAGCTGAACATGAGCCAGCAGTGTGCCCAGGTGGCCAAGAAGGCCAATGGCATCCTGGCCTGGATCAGGAACTGTGTGGCCAGCAGGACCAGGGAAGTGATTCTGCCCCTGCACTTGGCCATAGAAGTGATGAGGCTGCACCTCGAGTCCTGTGTCCAGTTCTGGGCCCCTCAATTTAGGAAGGATATTGAGGTGCTGGAGCAGGTCCAGAGAAGAGCAACAAGGCTGGTGAAGGGACTCAAGCACAAGTCCTATGAGGAGAGGCTGAGGGAGCTGGGGTTGTTTAGCCTGGAGAAGAGGAGGCTCAGGGGAGACCTCATCACTCTCTACAACTCCCTGAAAGGAGGTTGTAGCCAAGTTGGTATCAGTCTCTTCTCCCAGGCAACCAGCAGTAGGATAAGAGGGCATGGTCTTAAGCTGCGCAGGGGAGGTTTAGGTTAGACATTTGGAAGAAGTTCTGCACGGAAAGGGTGATTGGGCACTGGAATGGGCTGCCCAGGGAAATGGTGGAGTCACTGTCCATGAAGGTGTTTAAGAAAAGACTGGACGTGGCACTTAGTGCCATGGTCTAGTTGACAAGGTGGTGCCAGATCATAGGTTAGACTTCATGATCTCAGAGGTCTTTTCCAACCTAGTTGATTCTGTGATTCTTCATTAATTTTTTTCCCCCACATATTTGAATTTAGGCAAAGCAATACTGCACATCATTTATAAAATTCTCATAATGTCTCCATAGTGTGCTATAGGGAACAATATGTATTGATGGCAACACAAGATGATGGCAAGTAGATGCACAGGCTAAGATATAGCTTTCTGTATTCTTCAGGCCCATAACATGGGCTTTGGCTTTGTTTTATTTGTATGGGGTTTTGAGGTTGGTTTTATAGGTACCATTGGTCCCTCAGACCTTTTAGTGAGACTGATAGCTGTTTGTGTATTTATTCTACAATCTCTTTAAAATGTGTATGAGATTTTTGTGGAAGTTGTACATATATCATCATTTATTCTATTGTTCTAGTCTTTTCACTTCTTAAAATAACTGCTATTATGTCATATTTTGGAGGGCTGAATTGTTTTCTGCTTTTTTCCCCTGTTGCATGAAGATTAAGTGGACTATCTTAGTTTCAAGTCAGATAGTATTTCATCAGGACAGCGAAATGACTGCAAGCATTCAACCCCTGTGGATGAAATCTCAATCTGCAGCATTTCTGTCTCCCACATTGAAAAGACAATTACTTAGATCCTTGTAGATGGGCTTTAAAACTGGGCGTAATCCAGTGGTGAATGAAATGCAGAACCATACAAATCAGTGACATTTAGCCTAACCACACGTCAGTCCAGGTGGCAAGATAAATTGGTACTCAGCTGTTTCCAGCCCATTTTCCTGGTTAGCACTCCTAATACAAGAAACAGTTTTGGCACCTCCAATGTGATTTTTGCGCATGTGCACACAGTTGTGGAAACACACTTTATTCTGTATTCAAATTTTCTGGTTCAGGTAAACTTCTAAAGCACTTGAATTTCATTTCACACTCCTCTTAAAAAGAGTTGTACTTTCTGGAAAGAGAGCACCTTTGCCTTTCATCCTTTCTCCTCTCATTTGTGTGAAGAAATTGTATCACTCAGTTGTGACATTTCAGTAGTGGATGCTACAACCATTTTAACTGAAAGCATATTTTTATGAAGTAAAACCTAGATATATTTACTTGTCAACAGATATCTCTATAACTTCCATAAAGAGGACTGAATGATAAAAATAGTAAAATATGTGAAGCATTTAGATGTTTCTGAAATCTATGCTTCAAAAAAGAGCAAGAGCCAGCAATCCCTTGTGCCAACCTCTTTTATCTCTTGCAAAGCCTTTTCTCATTTATTGTAATGCTTAACAATTCCATTTCACAGTGTGCTTTAAATTACTTCAGAAAAAACAACTTGCAAATCCAAGACCAGTTTCTGTTTCTGTATGGTTCTAAATGAAGCCTTACCTTTTCTTTACTAATGAAAATCTTTTCCATGTGGAATAAACTCTTAGTTCTTAGCACCATTAGTAATGCTTAAAAAAAAGTATTTAAAATAGTTCAGTTGCCAACTGCCTTTGACTGTCTCAATAGGACATTGAAACAGACCTTCTGCTCTAAATTAATAAGGCCAATCACAGCTACCCAAAGCCCAGAATGACCGATCATTCTTCTGGTGTCATCGCTATCTTTACTGAGGTCAGATAAATCACTTTCAAGCTGTTAAATCAATGATCGTAAATTAGGGCTCTGTTTTTACAGCACCTTGTGGGAAATTCTCATGGTTAAATTAATCTAACAGCTGCAGTGAAGAGCACTTCCCACAAGATCATGTCAAAAGTTCTCCCCCTACACACCACTTTTTTTTTTAAGGGAAAAAAAGGACTGAATTATTTGTTTTTACCTAGCACACAAAATGGAATCCCTCCATCTATCCCTGCTAATTCATGTTTCAATTGTACCCAGCTGTTTAAATTGCACTGTGCAGAGATTGCCTTGATCCCCAGGTGCTGGTACTCCATCTGTGCTGCTCTGAGAGACTATTTACAGCCGAGGTTAGGCCAGTGATTGCTGGGATGGAAAACTCATTTCTCAGCCTGGCTTTTATTTACACTCTTATTAAAGATCCTTTCACTCATGTTGGAATGGCAGCTAGTGGCTGCAGTAAGCGTTTGGCATTGAGCCAAGCAGCAAAATTACCATGTCGATGAAAGATAGCCTGCTTCCATTTTAACCTTTCACTGTTCCCCCTTTCCATCTATATTTGCATGAAGAAGGATGATTATTGAAAGAGATAGGGGGACAAAGGGATGAGAGAATCCTTGTCAACTGAGCTTTTCAAGGGATAAACCAATGGTTTGTGATCAATTTTGAGAAATCTTTACTGCTTTGCTAATTTCCTACTCCTTTCTCTTAATTGCTATTAGACTTTATTTTTACAGAGCTCATGCTCTGCTCACATCCTTCCCCCACTGCTACCCTGTGCCTTGTGAACACAACCCTGGATACGTCTGCGATGTTGAGGTTTCTACTTCATCCCCAATGCAGGTCACACAGAGCCATAGCAACACCCTCAAAGCATTCTTCTCCTACAAATATGCCTCTGAGAAATGAATCACTTTCTTGGGACCAAGCAGCTCGTTGCACACAGCATGTTATGTTACTGGAGAGGGCAAGGGAGAGTATGACCAGTGGGTGGGGGAGGCTGGCATGCAGTCATCACACTATGGCCCTAGATACATTTAAAAAATAAATATTTCTCCAGAGACCTCAGCACTTTTGTTTTTAAGAACACAGGACTGGTGACAAGGAAATCCACCTCAGATGTTAGGAGACAACAACCAACATTGTTAAGTGCCAACTATAGCCCAGCACAACAAGCAGGAGACCTCAAACCCTCAAGCCTCTCTATCAAGCTCTATTTGTGAGGCAACCCATGACTGGAAGTGCAACAGCTATGGTGGCTCTTGAGTGCTAGCAAAGCCACACTTTTCCCTCTTCTCCTGCTTCCAGAGCAGGAGAGATGAGTCTATTTCCATTTTTCCATAGTGGAGGAGCACTGACTCTACTGAGAGGTTTACAAGGGTTGGTGTTCTTCCTTCTGAGCCTTGGTTTTGGTAGGGGGCAAAATAGAAGCATTCATCCCCTTCCCCAACAAAAAAAGAGGCTATTTTCTGAGGGATTTAACTCTTTACTTAGATGTTTATGTCATCTGTTGTTTAGGCACTACTTAACCTTGCAGGTCCCCAAGAAATGTAGGCTCCACTCATCACCAGGAGGCTACTGGTGATCAGGGGCAGGTAACTTCACTGGCTCAAGCTGGTGCATTCCCAGGAGTGGCAGATATATGTGGCTTTTCAATACAAAAGTAGCTGTTGAATCCTCCAAAGAATGACCAAAATTGAGTTATTCCCAGTTCAATTTTTAAAACTTGATTTTGTCTCCATTGAGTATGAGACACCTGGAGATAGGATTGCCTTGCTATTTCTTCCTCACTAGTCCTCCTAAAAGGTAGAGGGTTTGTTAACAAAAGCATAAACATATATATTTAGCTGTATTCTGAGTGACTGACAGTTAAAAGAGGTGTATCTACAGAATACCGCTTGCTTTCAGCTCCTGGAACAGGCGCCAACAGATCACATCTTCCAATATGTTAGTTGCTGCTCAAAGTTATTTTTTCCTAGATACATACATTACATATATATATATATATACACACATATATAAAATATATAATTATTATAAATTCAATTTCAATATTGTACAAAAGCTTATTTATTAGAACTCAGTCTGTGCCATATAGCTAACCTCAGGACTCCAGGTTAGTTGGGTGTTGTTTTTCCCATTTTCTGATTGACTGAGTATCTGAGTCCCACGCTACCTGCTTTCCTAATGAAGCCAGCACCAGGGAAATCTTGCAGGAGTGGTAGCAGAAAAGAATGACTGAGAAATTTTACATAACAGTAAATATTTTTCTTTTTTTTCTCTCCTTCCTTTTTTTATTGGCACTAAACAGACCTTCCCTAAAACACCCTTCTTAGAAAAATGTTACCACAGAAAGATTTACTGTCTGAGCATTGTGTTTTATATTTTTCCTATTCATAGAATACTTATATGTCTGGACATGAAACTTAGTTTGAAGCTTGTGTTTTGATTCTTGTCTGGCTCATTTAAACTGCTTCTATGCTGGTGCTCAAGCAGAGAAGGAGTAAGAATGATGTTCCAGCTCTTCTAACATATTCTAAATTCCCAGATGTAAAATTCAATTGCATGAGGGCTGGTGAAAAACAAGCACTAAGAGAGGGCACAAAGACCAGCTCTTCTAACATATTCTAAATTCCCAGATGTAAAATTCAATTGCATGAGGGCTGGTGAAAAACAAGCACTAAGAGAGGGCACAAAGACCAGCAAAGTAAATTTATTTTTTTAATTGGGAGCACAGTGAACACAATCCTCAGAAAATGCAGCATAAGAACTTTGTATTAGGAGCTTGTTCATGGAGTACCTTGATCTCAGCTAGATGAGTTGCTGTTGACATTTGGCTGACAAAGCTCTAGGGAAAGCTGGTGGATGCTAAGAAATAAGACATTTGGTGCAATTAGCTGCGGTACCAACCCAGGAATGAAAGTAAACAGGCACAATGTGGGGATGAGAGGATTCTTGAGAATCAAGGCCTAAACTGCTTGCGGCTGCAGCAATTCCCTGCTCTTTGTGCATTCTATGGCAATTACCTGTTTAAATAACTGCTTTGCCTGCTTTTAGATCCTGGAGAACTGCAACTTGATTTGGCTTCTTGTCTCCCCTTCCTCATCCCAGTATGTGCTGTGATACTGCACCCTACCCTGAAGCAGCTGTCTCAGCCCACATCTGCTGCAGAGGGCTGTGCATTTAAAAATTGAACTGATATACATTTATGAGACCTGGATGGGCAGAGTCAGTCTAAATTCTGAACAGACTGAAATGACTGCAGGGCTGTCAGCTGCTTTTACATCCCTGAGCTTTATTGAATATTATACTGGGCAGAGAAATGGTCTTTGTTTAGGAACAATTTGTGCTACTTGATGAGGTGACTGCCTAGTAATTTGTCTTCTCCAGTAACTCTCATGGGAAAACAGTATCTTTTCTTGTAATTTTAGTCATGGATATCTTGCAGAATTTCGATATTCTTAAATCTTACCTTCCTAAAGCAAAAATAGCAAAATTTCATGTTTCTTTGCTTAGTCCCTGAAAAGTTGTAGCAATTACAAAAATAAGCAACAACTATCATAAGAGAAGCTAAATGTTGTATCTGAGCTTGTGTGATAACCTTTGGATCTTCCAGACAGCTCTTAAATTGCCAAGGAAAAGTTCCTTGCAAAATTTTCCCAGATAATAACTAAACCAAAGAACTGAACCAATGGCTCAGAAAGTTGAACCTTCTAAGATCAACTTAAAAACCATTAAAGTTTCCCCTTTCAAATAGGAGAATTAAAATATTACATGCATGTAAGTTTTAATTTGGAGGTAATAAGCAATGTTAGCTTAAAGAAGACACCCTTTCCCTTTCTATGAGTCTTCCCTTTAGCTACTAGTAATTCCTGCACTGCTGGTGATGCTGGTGGTGTCAGCACCCATAGGAAGCAAGTGGTGAGAGGAGGTGTATGGCCAAGGACTCAGTGGTACATCTCAAACAGCAGTTAACGACTCCAAAATGTTTTAAATCAGAGAGGGGCAGAGTAAGGAGAGGAAAGGAAGGAAAAACACCACCAATAGCATAAATGAACCAGGAAGATACTCTGTTGGAGTACAGTCTGTTGGGAAAGGCCTCAAATTACCACAAGCAGAACACCCAACCAACAGACTGGTAACTCCAGGGATGACTGTGAAGCACAGAGACAATGCCAAACCAGTACAGCTGGTTGTCTTGACAGAGGAATGCCATAAGGGATTGATTTTTATTGCTTAAAGGAATAAATGCTTGGGGGGTAAAGATGAGGGACATTTTGACTCCTTAGAAGCCAAGACATTATGCACTAAAACACCAAAGAAAAAGAATGTAATTCTAATCTTAGGCAGCCTCAAATTCATGAAGGTTCAGAGATCTCATCTGTCTACACATCTAAATAATCAGTCTTAAATTAACTGCATTAAAAATTTAATTACTTTTTTCTACTGCAGCTACCTCCCTCTCCCCTTAGTATTTTGTGGTAGAGTGCTGTGGACTATTTCTGCAGCTTCAAATTTATGACTAATTGTTGTTAAATTATGAAGAGTCTCCAAATCATGTGTCTTTTATCTACCTGTAGATACATTTTGTGTATCTTGATCAAACTCCTTTTCAATAACCTCGCCCTCAAAGCACAACTTCCCCCGAAATCATTCTATGTCCCCAAAAGGTTATGGCATCCTTTGTTTTGCAAAGTGGGGGATTAAAAAAAGCCTTCATCCTTCCTCCTAACAAGAACAGGATGTGCAAAAAGTTTGCTTTATATAAGCCTTCCTGGAAAGCATAAGAGAAACTCTAAAATCCGTAAAAGCCGCAGTGTAATAGCATAAAGAATTCAACTTTTTGTGAAGGTACATCTCTCTACCAGGATATGTTAAGAAGACAAAATTTCAGGCCTTGGTTTTACAGAAACTGTACAAAATACAATAAACTACTTGGATCTTTCCCTTATGTCAACTGAGTACATTCAGTAGGATACTATGAATGTATTATTTGGCAAAAGACTGATTTATTGCCTACATGAATTAAAGAAACTGATGTCCAAATCTGAAGAGTTGCATTGATTACCTAAAAAAAATTAAAATAACAAGCCTTACTTGACCTACAAGCTTACAGAATTTAGGGCATAGGAAATGCAAAAGCAAGAGGATGATGTGGAGCAGGGTCCTTTAGGTTCAGTTGATGTGCAGCAGTTCCCTGTCAATTCATGCTATCAACACTTATTATTCAGCTGACACCAGCAAGCCAGGTAAAGCTGTGCTGAAGTTTTATTTGCACAGCAATTGTAAGCTTGACACTGTGGTCGGATTGCAGTAATAGACTGTAGGACTTAACAGGAGAGTGAGAAGAACCAGAGTTAAAGTAACACATTGCTTCTCTCTGCACTCTCCATTATGCTCAGTGAATACAATGGACATGTGCAGCACTTTAAAAACTGCAGTAGTGCTGGAACAGATGTTCTCACTGCTCTCCTACTTAGTGTGAGGTGAAATAAGAAGCAGGAGAATTGCTTGTGCTATAATGCAGTATTTCAAAATATAACAAGTAGATACCTGTCCAGCTCTCATTCTCTTGCTGGCAACCCAGGTGGGCATTGTCCATGGCTGTGCTGGTACAGTGCAAGGTTGGTGTTATTTCCTGCATCTTCAGTACCTTCAAAAGCATCTTTGGTTACTAAATAACCTTGAACGCTTGCTTCATTGGAATCTACGAATTCATCCTTGGGTTTGCTTGAACGTAAACTCAGAACAGAATTTAAGACAGTGATTCCTAAGGAATTGGGGATGAGGGAAAACTTACTCCAACTCTGTTATCATTTCCAAAATTACACCCAATGCCTCAGAGAGCTGGTAGCTGATCACTTTGCACAGCTCTTCATTGAGTCAGAACATGGCAACTGCCAGTCTGAGCAATGAATCATAATCCAATGGCAGCACACAGCTATCTACAGCTGAACTCTTTCCAATCAACCCATAGGCTAATGCACCTCACAGGAATTTACTTCATTAACTGAAGAGTGAGACCTTTTGTCAGCGAATCATTCATTCCCTTGCAAAGCAGAGTGTGCTACTTGTCCATATTGCACAATTGGTAATACACATAAAGAGACTTAGGAAATCTTCATGACAAAGGCAAATAATAATGATTATAGATCTAGATGGATATATATAATATATAATTTAAAATTTTATTTTAAAACTTTGCACATACACTTCTTCAGTATCCTCCTCTTTTGTTCATTGCACTGAAAAGTTTCAAAAAACACAAAATATATCCCTTTACTAAACATTTTTTGTTCTTAGGTTACAAAAAGATGAACATTTCACAGTCACAAAGCAGAAGTACATTGGTCCAAAACATCTTCCTTCAGCAGGTCCTCCTTTCCTCAGAACATATAAATCTCAGACAGTTGTACAGATCTTAAGATACTAAGATGAATTGTCCAATGAAGGAAAGAAAAATGTGGCAGCTACTAGAAAGAAATAAAATCAAAATAAGACACCTATAAAAGAACACCAACAGTAATGGTTAAAAAAAAAAGCAAAATGAGCATGGAGGTGGACAAGGGCATCCTCCTTCAAGTACATCACAGGTAGAAATACAGCAGCACAGTTACAGCATCATTTGGTCACTCTCTCTGTAGTAGCCACATCACTGAATCTTCATCTAAGACACATGGAGGAAAACTTTACACGCCTAAAATGTTGGGGACAAACAACAATTCCACACAGTTTGCCATTCATGTTTGATATAAAACTGTTGAAAGTATTTGGACATAAAACATAAAATAAAAGCAAAACGTTGAGGCTGGAAGAAATACAGCAGATTTGCTCAGAGCGTGTAGTGTTCTTTGAAAACTTAGCAGAAGCTCAGAGCCAAAATTTGCCCAAACATCCTGGAGGCACAGAGTCAACAGTACCTCACAGACCTCTCATCATATTTTAACATGGAAATAACTGTAAATGGAAATCCACTGATAACAGCAGACTCTGACCACTCTTCCTTTAGCTTGTTAGCCCTGTTGTTTTTTAGAATTTTTTAACAAAATTCTCTCTCTCTCCATCATGATGCCACTGAACATCTCAGACAATACACTTTTGTGTTGATGAAGGAAGCATTATTGCCTTAACATACCAAAGGATGGTTGTGTGCCTCACATAATAAAGTCTAAATGAAATTTCTAACCACCTTCTTCAATAAATTAAACAAACAAAATTTTAGGCTGTAGTGCAAGAGGAAAGCGTCTGAAATGTCTGTACTATCTTCTTCAACAGTATTCATAGGAGAATGGTAGAAGCTTCTTGGTTTTGATTTTCTAGAAGTGGGACTGGACTAGGCACCACAAAACAGTGTTACACTGCACTATCAGCTAACTGGAACTCCATTATTAGCGCCTTCCCTTGCCATTATCCAAGGAAGGATAAGAACTTGCTCAACTTTCTAAGCAATGCCTATGCAGGCAAGGCTCAGCACTACACAACAGCAATATGAGTGCAGATGTAACTCAGGACTGAGCTTCCTTGCTGCTAAGGCTTACACAGTTTTGGATACCAAGGGAACTCGCCTGGCAAAACCCAGCACTGGTTTAGTTCAGGTAGTAACTAAAATGACATGCCAAGGATCTAAAATTTGGACTTGATGCCTAACTTGCTCCAGTTTGAGGACATGAGCTGTCTGCTCCTAACTTGTGAGCTTCACTGAGTCCTGGAGCACCTACAAGTCTTTACGTGGCACCCATCTTCACCTATCTGAAAAATAGTATTTTGCACCACAGATCCTCCCTGCCATCAGTGGTTTCTAATGCTGTGATTCACAAAATAATTCAGCCTATAAAGGGAATTGGAAATGCTTTTAATTATTCTTGCTTCTTGCACAATACCTCTGCAATAAATAACTCCCGCCTGCTATTTCTGTGAGGTTGAGGTGTGTATATGTCTTTATACCATGCCTTGAAGCAGAGCACTGACCCCAGCGCAGGGGATGTAAGAAGCTCCTACAGAAAGCAGATAGAAGTGAAAGCCCGAGTACTAAAGCAGCAGGTCAGAGATGCACCAGAAACTCCAGGGAGAAAAGCACCTAAATGTGTAAAAGATACTTTGTAAAAAAGCAAAACAAAAAGCATCACAGCATAGTTTCAGTCACATACTGAAACCTTTTATTAAAGTTCTCAGAATTCATTAATTGATGCTAATTGATACTAATTGTTAATACTATACTTCTGCCCTTTCCAGGAGAGAGGCTGACAGTGAGAACACAACTCGACCTGGGCCCAGCCACTGCAGAGAAGTCATATGGCAGTGCCTCAGATGAAAAACAAACACTGTGCAGGCTGATTCACAAGGACTCACCAGATCATGGTCTGAGAAGTCACTCATCAGTTTGCTTCCCACCAAGTCATGCAATCTGCTAACCCCTCTCTTCAGGGGTACATTTAAAAAACACTCCTGAATGAGTAGTTGTCTTGAAGTTTTGCTTTTAAATTTTGGCAAATGCTACACAGGAAATCTATTTCCACCACATTGTACTCAGTGGTTTTATAAAGACTGGTATGTGTGTTGACACCATGTTACCAAATAATGAAGACCAACAGTGCATGAGCACTGAAATATTTGACTCAGGCTTGTAGCTGGTACCAGCAAGCACCAGTTTCTTTGCTGTTCAGACAGTTTCACCAGACTTGCCAGCACTAGTTTCTTTGTGAAAGAGGATCTGAATTGCTAGATGACTATACAGCTGCATTTGCGAAGAGACAACAGGAGTTACATAGAGCATGAAAAGCACGTTTACAAGTTTATTAGGCCAAAAAGAAGTGCAAGAGAAGTTCTCTTGCTTAAAATTTGAAACATATGAGGGGCCATGGGAAAAATATTCTAGACTCCAGACCTCTCTTTTTACCCAGATGCACACAGAAAAAGAGGTGAAGAGAAAAAAAAATAAGGAAAGAAAAGATAAAGCATGACAATACATAATCAGATATGCCATTGATTTATGCTGAAGCTCTAGAATATAAAACGTCTGTGTTCTGCACAGCTTTATCACATGCAGGCACTGGGGAACTTGTGGAACAGTTTTCAGGCTAAAATCATGCAGCTTGCTGCATGTTTGAGCCGTTACACACTCCACATTGCCTGAAACCCATTCTGGGTCTAGAGATTTAGAGCAAAAGTAGTTTAAATCCACCAAACTGTTGCACATATACTTCAAGATGCAATCAAATACAGCATCTGGGCAGCTACATCGCACTCATGCTGCGTCGTGTTTACACAGCACATCATAAACTACAAAACTGGCAAGCTCTGGGTCACACCTGTTCAGAAGAAAGTCTGCAAAGGGCACAGCATCCTCCTTCTGCTTTGGAAAGGACACAACATTTGTAAGCTCCCTAGTCAGTGCCGTACAATTACATCAGCTCCTGCCTTTTTTCCTGTCAAAGAAGTACAAACCAGATGAGCAGCTCCACATGAATGTGGTCTGGGGACAAATTAGGTGAAAGTTGGTTCTCCAGCCAATATACCTGCCTATAGGCTAGAATCTTCTAGTTTTGTTTTTTTCTTAAATTTCTGCCAGTGAAGTAGGAGAGCTGTCTGCTTGAAGACTAGACAGCAAGGTTACACTGCAGATTTGCTCACTTGTTTCTCTCCCGGACTACTGCTTTCACTTCAATAATGTTTTATGCAAATTTTCTTTATTTAAATTGATTTATCACTGCTAAGAAAAATGCTGCTAAAGCTAGCCAAGGACTTGAATCTATCACAGTCATACTGTAATCCTTGACTACAGTTCTCAATGCCAAAAGGACAGAAAGTTATAAGCTGTCACATTCTGATCACCCAAGTCAAGCAGGCAAAGGCATACTGAATAATAAGTGAGGCAGGAAGAAGTGAACACATTTTAAATAGATCACTACCTGGGTATTCAAATTGCTAATGAGAACAATACCACCACTTCCAAGTAGGAATCCAACTAAAAATACACCCAGGAGCCCAAACAAATTTACTAAATCCCAACTGATGCAAAAACTTTATGATCAGGGATCCTTTCAACAGGATAAAGCAGGCAGAATCATTCAATGAATGTAAATCTCTGATCCCAAAAAACCCACAGCCTCCAGGTAAATATCACATATAGCTGAGTTTGCATGCTCTGTATAATCATGGTATACACACAACAAGGAATCTGGATGAATAACTCCTCACAGCAGAATAAATTCTGCCATACAGGACTGTGACCTATTTCTCCTGGACAGTTTTGCAGGCGGCTGTTTTAGCTGCAGTAAACAGGCATAGTCACACTGAAAACAGTTTCAGTTTTCCTACTAAAATACAGGAGGTATCTACTGAAGAAGAGATGGGAGAGGAAAATGGGGGCTCAAAGGATTACACAAGTTTGAAGTTGTCCATAGATAAGTCATGAATACAACTTTTTGAAAGAAGAAAACTCTTGAGTCTCATATATGTACGTGTATATATATATATATTTAAATGAGATGTGACCCAAGCCACCTTCTGAATATTTGGGGGTAGACTTCAGGAACCTCCTTGGCTTCTGATACCCACTTCTACTTTCACAACTGAAATGGCTCTTCCAAGCTACATGGTAAACTGAGAAAAAAATTAATTCCCCACCCGACCTGGAGGGATGACAGAATCCATAATATGCTAGCAGCATTTAAATCCCATTCCTGTTAAGCACCAAACCCATTTCTATAGGGAAATTGGAATCTTAAGGGTTACCTTTAATCATATACAGTATATGTGCAGAGCCCTACCTTTCGGGCAGAAAAATACCCCTCCAGCATTACATCAATTGGAAGTGTCTTGGTCAGACCACCAAAACCATAACGTCTCTTACAGGCCCTTCCCAAAAGGATCCCCATCCTATAATCACTCTTGATGCTACTTTCATGACTGTTTGTTCCCATGTATTAAAGGGATGACGTAGACAGAGATGTCGTCTCCAGAGCCCAGCCTGTCATTGGATATTCGCCAGCCCCGGTCCTTCAGCACTCCCCTGGCTCGCATCACCAGGTCCTGCGCCGCCAGCGTGTACCTGTGGAAAAGGCAGAATATAGCCAGAGTGTGTTCGCCTCTGTGAGGAGAGTGGGTTTTCACAGCTTGCCGCCTGGCAGATTTAATGTTGTGACCTACCAGGACATGTTTCCCAGTGTTTTAGAAGCAGGCAGGAAAAACACAAACCACGGCATACCCACAAAGCAACTCCTTCCAGTTCAGTGACAGCTCCTGAATAAGAATGTAAAGGTATTTGACAGACACCACTTGACCAAAAGTTATCGGTCATTCTGGGTGCCTGGCTTCACCACTCTTCAAAAAAATATTAAACACGCTTGCCTTAACGAATTGGCTTTCTAGGAGTAGTCTGAAAAATTGAGGACCCCAAATAACACTACTTGTTGAAAACTACACACTTGTTCACTGACACACCTGAAGGTAATCATATCTGAACTACTTCAGAGATGAACTGCAACAAAGAAAGTAATTTGGAGGCAAGTAATAGAGCATGAGAAATAAAATCCAAATTACACTTTAAGCCAAGTAGACTAACTTGTCTGTTTTCCTTGACTGTAGGAATGATTTTTAAATCTCTTTTATTCTGAAACTGGAAAAGGAAACTTACAGTTAATATGGCCAGATTAACAGAATCCCACAGTTCTTTCACATTTATAAGTTCAATGAAAACTGCATGAATGTGAGTTGTCAAGTGCTTAATTTAGTGAAATATTAAGGCTCATATTCCTTCAAAACTCCGAGCTTGTGCTGGGCTGAGTGTCACTGGATTTATGGGAGTTATTTTTCTGTCCTGAAAAAATACCACATGCTGCTTGGGGGCAGAGTCCGAAAGTGGAGCATAGACAGTGCCCTGTCACGTGTGCTGATATGTCCTCCCTTATTGCTTTAGCTGCTGTTACTACATCAACGCATCTGTGTACTCAGAAACTTCCTCTGAAAGAAATCTCATTATGGGTGAACAGCTACTGTCACTTTTTACTTCATCAGTCCAAGATTTTCTGAATTAGTTGGGTGGAGGCAAACTTTTCTATTATTAGATAATTAAAAATTATTTGAATAGTTAAAAGACTGACAAGAAAAAAAAAACAGTTCAATATTGTGTCTGCATGTGTTTTATTTAAAGCATAAGTATCAATCTCCAAGATGATGCAGGACTCTATGAAGCCACACACACAGGCCTCCAGAACTAAAGCACACCTCTGTAGTTTCCAAAAACCAGGAAGGACAAGAAGTGTTTGTATTTCAATATCTCCTTTTCTAAGGAGGATCCTTGACCTGAAATGATCTGCCCAGATCTCATCTGAGGAATGGGAAAGAACAATAACTCCAATGATCAGAAGGTCTGTGTGTGTAAGTTTATCAGTTACCTAGGACTGTTATAACCCCAGAATTTTTCACCACAGAATGCATTATTAAGTGGTAATTTCTATCAGTAGAGAGTTTATTCAGTCTCTGGAGATGAAAGAATAAAAAATACCCAATTATGTTCTCTTTCTAGAATTTCGATGCTTTAACTCAAATGACTCCTTTGAACCAGGAATAGATATATTTGCTCTACTAGAAAGATTTCTTCAATGCAAATGAATCAACACCTGATTACTCATAAGATTTGATGCTAAATTCAAGTAATGTTGTACAGCAGCAATGCACCCCTGCTACTAATGGTACCAAGTGATAAAATTTCCAGCCTTCACTAGTTTTGACAAATGATTTACTTTTATCCATAAGAGAACAACCTAAAGATACAAAATCCAACACGCTTGCACATACACATGCACACTGTATGTTCCAAGATTAGTCTGTACCAACAACCTTGAGCTGTAATAGCAAGATAACAAGAAGCACTGGCCTTACTGCCCTAATGTAACATCAAATCCTTTTTTCTAATGGGGTAAAACCAAACACACATACTTGTACTCCTCAGTTCCCAAATCAGATGCAGGGCTAAGGAACAAAAGGACTCCATGTGGCAAGCAAGAAACTGAAATATTTATTCACAGCATGTCTGATTCTGAGTGAATTTTGGCAAGAACATACTTCCCAAGGATTTTTCAGCTATTGTCACAACTTAAGAGAGAAACACCCATCATTCTGCAAGAAAACTTTGCTTTCCTGCTTTTTCTAATTAAGAAGGGCTCCCCACATCTGAAAAGTACAAAGGAATGAGTATTGCTTTTGATTGTGTTAGGGTTTTGCTGCTGAGTGTTTGGAAAGGGCAAGATAAAAAAAAGGAATTTTAATAAACCAGAAATTCTCTCATAGACAGACTGTGAAATACTGAAGAAAACCAACACAATGAAGCAAAGGAAAAGGAACAGGTGAAGGCAGCAGTGAAGTAACATATTCCTCTCCTGTGTAGAGCTGAATTGAAGCAATGGTGTTCAACTTGGCACTAGAGAAGATAGGGTGAGTCTCTTGTACCTGGAGATGAATAGGAGCAGCAGTCCATTATCGAATGTTTTATTCTCCAGCACTGTGAAATTGGGATTCAGCTCTAGAGACAGCATTAGAGAACTGCTGAAGTAGTTTTAAAGTATCCACTTCCTCCTAATGAATAGCCTTGCTGGAATACAACTTCTGTGTTTTAAGAATAAATATGTGGGGTTTTTTTCTTCTGCTGGAGCTTTCTGTATTGATCTGTGAAAGTACTGCAGGAGAAATGGTGACAGGGGTAATTGTGCTGCTGTCTGAGCAGCTTATCTTCTCACACCCAGCAGAGGTGGAGGAGCTCCCCAGCATCCTCCTAAATCTCTACCTAGTGTGAGACAGAAAGTGAGAGGGAACAAGAAAGGACAAGAGGAAGGATGAGAAATAGAAGGTTCCCAAGATCAGGGGGTAAACCTGCATAAGTGCAACTGAAGGAGAAGGGCAGAGTCATGCTTTTCCCTCTTCATACCTCTTCAGAGAACTGATGTATGGAAAGCAGCAGTGTGTCACTACCACCTATTCTTCACTCAGAGTCCCCTTAATGCTCATCTGCCACAATACCCATAAGAAATCAGCTAGCTAAGAAATCCAGCTCCACCCCAGCCTCTTCACTCCATCACAGTAGTCACCCAGGAACTGTTCTCTAAACAAGTCTGTGCCTATCATTCACTGAGGCTCCAAATCCCCTGAGGTTGTGTCTGCATGGCTGGATGAAGACAGACCCGAGGACTTTGCTCTCCCTGCACTTGGAGATGTCCAGGCATATGCTATGTTTGACAGGATTCAGAGATGTTTTTTATGTGGGCAACAAACACTCACAGTAAATATCAGCAGGAGAGAGTCCCAAGAGCATTGCCGAGGGCTGTAAGCTCTTACCCATGAGGCTATAAAGTAAATTTTAATCCAAATGGGAGGAATATTGCTCCCACAAGGAACTAATTATGTAACAGATAAGTACTCTGTAGCTCTAAAATCCTGTCTTTTGTTTGTTTGTTTTTCCTTGTTAATATACTGCTGTCAGGGAGTAAGTAGGCTATTGGGTCAGGAGGATCCAGGATTTGCTCCACAGGTTGGTTCTCTGGAAACCCAGAGTGCAAGTCTCTTACATTCTGACAAGTTTTCTATATCCCTAGAGATATTACATTTCCAGCTGATCACCTCACCACAGACTATGTCACTACCCCCATCACAGAACCTGACATTTTCTAGGATAACTTTTCCTTTAAACATAACACTGATAATACTGCAAACAAGATTTTCCTGTCACTGACTACTGAGAGGAATGAACACAGGTCCACAGCCTGACCTGCTATGCTACTGTAAGTTCATTAGTTATACCTCATTTAGACCACTGTGAAGTAATTACGTAAAACCTCTCACATAGTACTTTAAAACCTTTAAGTATTCTTTACAACCAAGCAGCAAGAGCAATTCCACAAAGGTAATTTTCATAAATATCATTGTAAACTATATGAGAGACTGCTCCAATTACCTTTTGTATGCTGGCATGAGAAATGTCTTGTCCCTGCTATTTGTAAGCCTCTAAATGACCTAGCACAAAGTTGCTTAAAAGAACAAATTGATTTTCAATTCAGATGCCCATTCATAGACCAGCAGGTCAAATACCAATAAATGTGTTTGTTCTAAGTTACAAACAGCAGACTCAGTTCTGGAATGAGTGGCACTCACGTTGGCACAAACAGCAACTAATTCCCCACAATTACTAGAGCTAAACCGGTACAAGCAAATCTAAATGAAACAAAGAAAATTTCATTTTGCTTTAGTGTTTCTGATTGCTGAGTGTTCTATAATGGATGAAAAAACTACTCACCTAAAAAGTAGAAAAGATCAAACAAAGAATTCCCCTTCCTGCTGCAGCAAACATGGTGGCCATCACCAGCTCAGTAAAGACCAAAAGGAACTAGACAGACTCAACACACCCTGACTGTATTCACAACAGACAGGACTGGTGAGGATGGTAGGCAGGGACAACTTTGCCCAAACACTGGATGAGAAACGGAGACAGAGCAGGGTAGAGGTATTGCAAGAAGTGCCTTTGCAAGAAGAGACTCAGGGGTGCAGGAATGAGAGCAGAAGCCCCTTGCATCTCTGAATGGTGTCAGGGCATAACTGAAAGTAGATTGGATGGGTCATCTCCTCCTACCTTAAATTAATGGCATGTCTGCATAGCATAGTACCAAATGCCCTGGAAGTGCCCTCCCTAATTCTGCCTGATCTCCTCCCAGAGAGAGGGCAGACACACCTACATGTTTTGCTGAAGCAGAGACAGTCCTGGCTGTCTTTCATGCCACATCTCATCTTTGGCGCAAGGAGGTGGGCAAGGTCAAAATATTGCAGTTGCAGCTTCATGTTAATCATTCATTCTGATGATTGCAACAAAACCTCTTTTTGCATTCCATGTTTGTAAGTGTCAGGGTGAGAAGATACTATTGTTGAGCTATTGCAAAGCTGTTCTCACTTTAAAACCCAAGTGTCTGTCAGGGTGTCCATATTTACTTATCTTCCTTGTTTGCTGACAGAGAATGGGGCTGACCCTGTGAAGATGATGACTTAGAAATATGAGAAACACCAAGCATTTTGAGATGGCTCTCGAAGGGTTATTTCTGAAACTCTGCTTTCCACAGACCAACTGGGGATATGTAAAATCTCTTTTCACCCTCTTAGCCCAGGGTGAGGCAGAAGACAGTGGTAGACAGGCCTGAATTCAGGTGCAACACAAACTTCCCTTCCTGAACAGTCCTTAGGGAAGGATAAAGCTCTTCCCACTTTCACAGTCCTCCCATTTACAAGCAAGAGACTTCTGATCTCTAGCATAATATTTTAAATCATAGTGACATGGAACTCAGTAGCAGGCAGACCTGTGGACTCACTCAAGGCAGACTGCCTCTAGATAGTTGTTTGGGAACTTGTTTGCATGGTGGTATGTTTTAAAGACAGAAACATATAATTTAAGAGGCGATAAAGACAGGAAAATGAAAAGAATGAGGTAGAATAAAATTGTGAAATGAAACAGAATCCAATTAAATGGAGTCAGACTTTCCACCTCTTCCATCACCACACCTGTCCTGGTAGCACTAATCATTCCCTGCTGAAGGTGGGTTTCAGGGTTATACTATGAGCAAGAATGAGTAGGAACTCCACTATGCAGTATTTATACATACACAGAGAGAGAGAGAGAGACAGACACTCAGTATGTCCTACTGAGAAACAGTCTTTAGTGTTAAGGGACTATCCAGAGGAAAGTTAAGTGGAAACCTGTGACTGCTCTAAACAGACTTGTTGCCATATATCTTCTAAGACTTCAGCCTCCTACAGTTTTCACAGGACCTTGTACAGCCAACAAAGTGGATCCTATGCCAAGATTCTGTGATCCCACACCTATTCCTTTGAAGGCTGCCAATTTTGAGTTATAACAGACTCTCGCCCCAAATGCCCGTGTTTGCTGTAGAGGCTCCATCCAACTTATTAAAATGTTTTCTTATAAGTGTTGCATATTTCCTGAATGTTATTCATATCATACTTTCTACAAAAATATGTTACCAGAAAGTGCTCTTCTATGGAGAAGCTAGAAAATCAGGAATGAGCACGAACCTGTGGGGATCATCGGGGTCACAGTTTGGTAGAAAGTTAGTGACAGCTTCTGCCACTTCTTCATTTAACAGCACATCCCAGAGTCCATCAGTAGCTAGGATCAGAACATCATCTGGCCCATGCTCATACTGCAGGAGGTCATAGACTCTCACCTAAAACACAAAAATCCAAGAGATTCATGAAGGAGGAGATTGTCAGATCTGTTTGCAAAACATTGCTGGGCTTGGCTATGAGTTTAGCAGGTTCGGCCAAGGCACTGAAATA
This sequence comes from Manacus candei, assembly GCF_025592945.1. Classification (NCBI taxonomy): domain Eukaryota; kingdom Metazoa; phylum Chordata; class Aves; order Passeriformes; family Pipridae; genus Manacus; species Manacus candei. Next base: position 7,653,795 of record NW_026138091.1, on the reverse strand, counting down.
CCTCCCAAGGCACTAATGGAGTCTGTCTGCAATTTAGCTCCCAACATGGCAACCCTTCCTGCTGCAGCTCAGCATGGCTCAGGTGCTAACCCCAGCCAGGATGGATGCAAGCATTCCTAAGCCAGGCTCTAAAGTACAGTGCTGCTGTTGCTGCCAGAAGGGCTTGAAGCCTCCCCCACCCAGCTGCCTTGTTTCAGTGTGTGAGGCTCTTCCCTATCATTGGCAGCACTAGTCATATGGAAGCTGAATAATTTATTTGATGAATTTTTGATATTTTCTAATAAAATATTCACAAATAATTGTTTTCACTATTTGTCTAGATCCATTTAACTCTGCCAGATAAATTGCATGTTTGGAAATATCTGTGTGGCACCAGGCATTGCATTCACTTTTCTAAACCTGAGGCACCTGCTGCACTAAAGTGTCGTGCCTGAGCAAGCGAGTGGTTCCATGAAATGGACAAAAACTGTTTACCTGCTCAGTCACATGTATCTGTAAACAGCTAAAGACTGATTCAAGATCTGCACAAAAGTGAAGCTTATTCACACTATTAAATTGTCCACTGACTTCAACTTGTCTGTCTGCAGCTCCAGTCAGGGTGATCACTGCTGGCATCTCTGTAACACCCTGCCTTTAAAACAACTTCAACCATCCTCTTCCCAGAGAGGCTGGGGAAAGCTGGGAGTGGAGGGGGGCAGTCACAGGGGTGCTGCAAGGCCATCAGCTGATCCAGAATACAAGCAAAGGCCATGGAAAGTGTTTTAAAACAAGTCTTTACTTTGGTGTAACTCCCCTTCCAGTGCCTGCTGTGCTCCAGCTGACAAACCGCCTCCAATTCCCAGGTTGTGATGGGGAGCAATCACCAAGCACTCACGGAGCACTTTAATTACACCAGCAACAAACACAGATTGAAAGAATTGTAACAACCTTGGCAAGGCACACAGGAGGAAAGGATCGTCTGTACTGAAGTTTGGAAGTGGTGCACCTTGTCACGCACCCTGCTCCAGTCTTGGACTCCACAAACAGCTGTGGCAATTGGGAAATTTGTCAGTCCAAGCGCTTGGCATAACTAGAAAATATGAGCTGTTTTATTCTCTCTTATGGTGCCCTCTCCCCTTAGGAGCCATGGAACAGGCAATACACATAAAATGCCTGGACCTTTTAATGTAATTATGCTTTTATGGGACTGCAACAAGTACTGGAGGAAAAAAAAAATAAAAAAAAATCACCAAGACCAGGCTGCTAATACTTACCAGTTTGCCTTTCACTCAAAAGCACAAGAAGGTCATTTGTTAAATATGACCTTCACTATCTAAGGTAGCAGCTGAATAAGGCCTTTGGAGAGGATTAAATTCAAAGCAAGATACTCTCTTTATTAGAGCATATCTCCTTATTCAGATTGAGTGGTAATATAGAAAAGATCCCTATATGCAGCACAGCTCTCATCTCGAGCTCATTGCATGGAAATCAGTAGCTGTCATAGCCTCCATTCCCAGAATTTAGTTCAGCCTCTTAAAAGCCCATGGTTTCAGCTTGGAAATCACTGGGGTGTGGAGGGTAAGTGGGCCAACACAACCATCAATATGCAGCACACATTCTGGTAAGATCTCTTGGGGACTAGAAACTATTTGAGAAAGCATCAGGGTTAATGCTCAGGAATGCACTCAGCACCAAGCCCCTCAGAGGGCTAACCAAGCTTTGAACGTCAGTGCTGGGAAAAAAATTTCTGCCATGGCTCTCCAGCCAAGGCAAAGGTGTGAAACTAAAGCCATGCATCACTGATTTGAATCCTCCTGAAATGAACAATCTTGTCTGACTGGAGAGCAGCACTGGGGCAGATAAGAAACTTGTCAAAGCTAGCTGCAGCCAATCCACAGGTCGAAAGGTAAGAGCAATACTAAGAACATGCTTTGTTTTATGGGAAAAGGAAAAAAAATGCAATCACTGATTTATTGGGTAATCTGGGAACAGATTTATTGGGTAATCTGTCCAAGAAGGACAAGCTCTGTGAACCGAGCATCTCCAGAAAGGCATGCATTGAGAAGGAACTAGATGTCAGAAATGGTGCAGGGAACAGTGGGATGAGCAATAAGGGATGTTAGGCTGGTCTCTAGGCTAAGGAAAAGAGAATGCCAAGGTGACAAGAGACAAGCTTGGGGCAACTTCAGGTAAGATTCTTGTATACAAGGGACCAGTTGGACATGCAAAAAAATGTTTACTGAAATGCAGCTTTGTCTGTATCCTAATTACCTTAAGTCCTTTCCTTGGATTTCTAAAATACGGTTGTAGGTGCCCCTAGTATGGTACTAACAAAAGGAGTTAGAGCTGTCCAGTCTATTGCAGGTACAGTTTATGTTCGCAGACCACCTTGCTCAGGCACAGAAAGTAGCCAGCTCCTAACCCTTTATTTTTCTGCAAGGAGCTTTGTTCTAGTTCTTACTTGGTTCAGTGAGGGTTTCTTACAGTAGTGATATGTGCCTTCTGCTGGACATGGATCAGTGTGACAGCAGAGCTGTCGGAGGCACATAGGTTGGGCAGCACCACCAAGGCATGTGGAGTGGAAGCTCAGACCAGCAGGGCTCAGTGAACACCCTCTCCACACACATCCCACAGCTCATTGACTGCAATGGAAACGACGATTTTATTTTCTTAAATTCTAGAGTCAACCTTCCCCATGACCGCCTCCCTTCTGTAGCCATATTTCAGGGTGTAAACAGTGAGGTTTAAGCCATGTTCTGTCTGTGACACAAGTTTGCACAAAGCTGCACACACTGCAAAACAGCACTGAATAGCCCCATTTGTGCAGGTGACAATTGGCCAGACAATGACTGGCAGTGCAAAGGTTTCCTTGACTAAGGCTGCACCCTTGACAAATTTTCTAACAATGCCATCATGAATCTTCAGTCTTTCCCTCATGAATCACTGCTTCTGCAGCCAGACATCGATCCTGACAGTAGCCCACTGAACTTGTGTCCTCTGCCCCAAATGCCTTGGGCTACCTGTGCATTGTCCTCTGCCTCTCATGCTGCCCTGAGAGCCTTCTCAGCAACTCCGTCCAGCCTACCAGCTCCTTCTGTGCTGCCCTGGCAAAGCTTCTCACTCTTTAACTTAATCTCTCTGGAGGATCAGGGCAGTCCTCAAAGGAGTCCAGTTTAGTCACCATACTTCTACTATCCACTGATGTCTTACTTATGTAAAGCAGCTGACCTGTTAACTAGCTAAACTTGACATTTGTAACCAGAAAATGTAAAAAGCCAGCTATAAGGAAGAAACAGCAGAACCTCACCAGCAGAGGCAACCATGAATACAAGCACTGGGTTACCTTTATATCCTATATATAGGACAATACTGGTTAACCTGACTAGTTAACAGACCTGCTGATAGGTAACAGTGGATACACACCACTGGAGCACGTGGTCACACACATCTTTCTGAATGTGCGTTATGCAGTTTGTCACGTAATGTCTTTCTTCAATTCAGGTATTTATTTCTCATATTACTCACCTACGTGCAGTCAAGAGCATTGAGAAAACCGCTCTGTGCAAGCAATGAACAAACAGGTGGGCTGGTTTTATATTTACATTTACAAATGGATCTACTCACTGGACAAAACCTGCCTTTGGCTGCTGAAAGGGACCACGGTAGCTCTGCAAAGGTGCTGGGGTTCGTTTGCCAGGTTTGTTTTTAAGAGTCCCTGCAGCTCAAAAACCGTTCACAACAGTGACATGCGAGCCTGCAGCCACCTGAGGTGCCAGCCTCGGGGGAATTCGAGCCTGCATTCACTCGCCTGCACTATTGATCAACTTGGCTACTTCAATAAATTAAGCCCATACTTAATTGTATCATCCCTTTTTATGCACAGTGTTATCCAGTGTAGCACTGCTGGCAAACGACAAGATCTTTCAATACCACCCTCCAAGTAATTTATATGTAAATAATAAAAAGTGGGTCCCAACACTGCTCCCTGCAGCACTCACCAATTAATCTCCTTTTAGCTTTTACTGCCACCCTTTGTTTCCTGCCCTTTAGCCAATTTCCAGCAGACTGTGCCAACTTTCCACTTAGTCTGTAGCTTCATATCTTTTATATTAATAACCTGTGATGCAGAGCAGTTTCACAGATGTTTTCTGAGAAATCAAAGTGCTCCTACAAGAGCATCTACTGCATTTATTATTCTTTTTTTAATTCTCTTGTAGACATAACCTAAAGGACCTCCAGCCACTAAAGTGTGATGTTTGCTTCCTGAAACCGCCTTGACTCCCTTTGATCATACTGTACTTCTCTGTGTACTTACCTTATTTGTTCCTTTCAATGGTATAGTTCCTAAAGATTTCTCCAGAAGGCAGATGTGAAACTAAAACAGTCTCCTTGAACATATTTGTAGAGTTGTCAGAAAGATTTTATGAACATAATGGAACAAGAAAAATTCTCCTTCATTACCTTCTTATCATTTGCTGTGGTGGCTGGCTTCGGGTTCATCGCTGGCAAGGGCCAAATGCTGCCATCAGAGCCACATCTCTCCTCACCAAATGGCTGAGCTCCCGTTCAAAAAATTTCAAGATAAAATTCTGCTTTTCAGCTGCAACAAGGTAGCTCTTACTAAGTTTTGAAAAGCAGAATTTCCTGCTGAAAGCTTTCAAATTAACTGTAGCATTATGAAAAATAAATATTTAATTCCATGCCAGAGAGCCTCAGTCATGGTTTGCCTGCTTTGTGCTACTCATTATAAGAGGTTCAAATCTCTAGAGCTCACCCACCTGCAGAAGTCCTCCAAATCTGGTCTCATAACAGCTGAGCCACTGAATACTGATTACATTTGTCAGTCTTGGCTACATGACTTCTCCTCCCATAGCCTGGCACTCTATCAAAGTATCTTTTCACACCACCTTCAAATTACTATTATATGCCTATTTCTGGATGCGGTCTCAGAGACGTTTACCTTTTCTTGAGCTAAATTTTGGTGGACATGACATACCAGAGCTTTGTCACCCTGGATGTAAATTGTTCTGAAAACTCACCACATTGCTCCTGACTTGGGAAAGGACAATGTAATTATGGCACAGAAACAGAAGCCAGAGGACTTGGATCCTCCCTCTGTCATGACTCACCGTGAGTCTTAATTTCCTGTGCCTCCCCTTTTCCAGGTCTGGAAACCACACAATGTGCTCCCCTACTCCTATATAAACAATTTGAAATCCAATGCTGCACAAGGGCCAAATATGACTGCTGCTTGATGCCACTGCCTTTGCTTCCAAGTGCCAAGCTTCCCAGATGGCAGCATAAAGATGTAGTTTCTTAATGCTGGTTTCTGTGCAAGGTGCACTGTCCTCATATGGACAAAACATGTCTGGGAAAAACATGAGGAGTTAAAGCAGTGGGGCTCTTTCCGGGAAGAGAAGGAAAAGATGAATAAGAGAAGGAGGTACAATGGAAAGCAACTAGGAACATAATGCTACTTCCTAATAATACTCAGGGTTGGTGGTTTTTTTGCCAGTATCTCTAAATTAAGATGGTTGGTGCTCTCTCTTTCCTCCTCCTGCCCTCATACATTTCTGCTGAATTTAGCTGTGAAAGGGGTGTGGAAAAAAACCAATTTTGCTTCCCTTTCACAAAGCAGTTAAGAGATCCTGAAACGTGGATAGCATACAAACTGGATGTCATATTCCAGAATTTGAACACATACGGACACATTCCACACAAATCAGAAAAGCCCATGAGAAGCTTTGGTTTATACACACAGACAAATACTGCAGCAGCAATTGGCAGAGATGATACTGCAGGGATGCTGTGCTGCAGCCATTATGTACCCCAGAAACACTGGGTCTCAGCATGTCAGAAAGAAAAATAAATAGGTAGAATTGCATCATTTTTCTGGCAATAAGCAAATCCATCAGAGTGATGAGGCCAGAACTACTGCCTGTCTGTCTGAGGAGAATAGGAGCAGGTTTTAAGTGAGGGACACCACACATTCAGAGGGAGAGAGGGAAGGTACACGATTGATAGCAAGAAAACATGAAGAAGGGGCTATCTGTAGATCGCTGCCGTTTCTTCAGGGCCAGAATCTCTCAGCATTTTTTTAATTTTTACTTTTACAATTGAAATTTCAAATATAATTTATATATAATAACTATACATAATTCTTATATTGCTGTTTGCAAGCACAGAGGCAAGAGGCGACCACAGTGCCACTCCATGAGTAAAGGGTGGATTGTGGTGGTGCATCCTTCCTCCCTGCCCCTCCTCAGGCTACATTATAATGTCAGAAATGCTCATTAGGCCTCAGTCTTGCTGAACAGTATCAGGGTTAAGTTCCTCTTGAGCTTATCAAAAACACTGCCTGCTCCCAGGAACTTACGCTGCCTAATAAGTTGCTGGTTTTTTTCAAAGAGCCTTGGAAACTTATTTTTCTTGCCTGAATAACAACTCAAATGGAACAACATTATAACAAGTTACCAACCCAAACTGCAGCCAGAACAGAAAATTACTATGACTAAAGCCAGCTCTCTTGCAACTCTATAAACAGTGGTCCTCAGTAAGACCCTTTGAGCTTTCTGGGATGGCAGTGGGCTGCAACCGGCAATCTCTCTCTGAGTGGGACCTCTCAGAGCCAGTGAACTCTCAAGTTTGCTGCACTGGAAAGACCATTGCTGAACACCAATGACAGAGCCTGGGCTGATAATCCCACTCCTCAAGGCTCAACCCTTTGCCTGCTGAGAAGATGCAAAAGCATCCAACATGAGTACTTCCCTGAATTTAGGAATTTTTCACAGGTATATACTCTGTACATATTCCTTTGTGTCTGTGTGTGTATCAGTGTGAATATGCTGTAGGAAATGTACTATGAATGCTGCTCTCTTAGATTCTTAAGTATGTTACATTTGTATGTAAGTTAAGCCTGTGAGTTACTGTGTGCTCATAGTAAATTTTATAGAATGTTTTGTTAAATTGTTCAAGTTAGACTATCTATTATGTGTTGTTAAATTTAAGTGCTGTTAAAACCTTTAGGCCTAAACTGTTGGTCAAGTCCAGAGCTAAGTTTGGCAAGGGGGTCCACTCTGAACCTTGTGACTCAATGGGAAGGTATTCCTTATTCCTTTTTATCCTTACCCTTTCTCATCCTTATCCATTTTGTCTCCAGCCTCCACATATGTAATTTTTAGTTGACTTTAGTTTTAGATTGATTGATTATAGATTTTATTCCAATTTTTCAGTGTGTTTCAACCATCTAGTAAGTAGTACAGTGAACCTTGCCAATTTTGTTGCACTTTTATTTTAATATTAAACTGCTTTTGTCAATAGCTTTGCCAGCAATTCTTTGAACAACCTAAAGCACTCCTTCACAACAAACTGGTCTTAAAGATGTTCTAAGCAAGGTTAATTTAATGATTTTGTTCCTTCCTAGCAGTATGATGTCATTTGTGTGTTTTCATTCTCTCATACTGCTATAGCAAGCAATAAATTCAAGGTCAAGTACCGGGTATGTTTAAAACTTCAGCAAGCCCGTTAACAGTGGACAGTTTTCAGCATTTGGGCCACGGAGGCAAAGCTGTCATCGTTTGGTTTGCCCTTGCTTAATATTTTATGAAAAATATGTGACATCTGTTCCTTGACATAGGAACAGGAATGCAGTTACAGAAGGAAAAAAGAGCAAGGTTTGCATGTTCCTTGTTAACAAATACATTCAAATCCCATTGGAAGGCTTGATATCCTTCACTGCAAGGTCTCTGGTGGTCAAAAACTGGATGGAATTGCTTGTGACGAGCAATTCAAAATGAAGGAGGCATTTAAAACTACCCCTAACCTGAATACTGCATAATCTTCTCATTACACCAGCATTTGGGAATGCACACTCATTATTTGGTGTTTGCACAAAACTATCATAATGAATTTAGAACTGAAGGTTAAGGAGCAGACAGATGGAAGCATAAAGTATGCTTCCTGTGGCTCTTGGCATTTTCCTGCTTAAGAGTTTATCTGCGTAATGCAGGATACTACACTGCCATGGAAGACATCCATCTGGAGTACACGGATTTACATCTTCTGTGAAGGCACCATGATGTAGGCCTCGATGGGAGCTGGAGCACATGAAGGTGGGGGGAGAGATGGGTGCCTGTCACACTGAATGGCAAGGCTATGAGATAACCACAGACCCAGGAGTAAGAAGGAATCAATGCTCTGCCAGGGATATGGAGCAACCAGAGCCAGGGCACATAGCTCGGTAACTTACAATGCTCCTGCTATGTGGATGTTACTGTCATGCTGCACCTTTGGAAAGGGCAGCATGTTACCTGTACTGGACCCACAATCAGAATGGACAATTGAGAAGAACAAATAAGCACACTAAGTAAATTTATTTCCCTCTCACAAATCAGACAGTTGAACCTTGGCCGTTTTACCTCAGGAGAAGAGGACAGGAAAGGTTTGATGTATATATTGGAGTCATGTACTTTCAGGTCATGGTCTCCCAGCCCTCGGGTCACTCCAATTGTTGCCATAACCCGAGCCTGGAAATAAAGAAAAGCGATGGGATAAAATCTTGTTACATGCACTGTGTCAACAGGGAAATTCCTACCCTGTAACTGCTACAGTTGGGGATGAATTCCATTTTATTTCCCAGAAACTCTAGATTCAAGAGAGCTAATCAACATCAAAGCTTTTCACATTCATGTCATCTCAATTTTCCTCATTATTCCAAGCTTTGTATTCATCTACATCCCGCTCTGTGTACACCCATTTAAGACCGTGACCATCTGTAAGGGATTGGGACTGTGGAAACCTAAACCAGTCACCCCACTCTCCAGTAGTTTATGAAACATTCCTTCAGCAAATTATATTAGCAAACAGATTTTATAAAGAGGGTAAGGAGCTTAATTACTCACATAAGGAATCTGTGGCATCTTCCTATTGACATATTTTTGTATATTCCCTCCCCCAAGGAAAAGTGTCAAGGGCCACCTTAAATTGCTGAACACACAGGTGACAGTGGCACTGACCATAGTGCTGTGAAGAGTCAGTCTACAGCAGGTCTGCAGGTACCCCAGGTCTGCTACTTCCTCCCCCAAGCAACATGACTCGTCTCCCAAGAGGTGCTGGGCTCTATTTCATTCATGCTTCTCCAAAGATTGACCAGGCAGCTGCCTCACAGTGAGCCCTGCTCTCTGTGGCCTGCTTATCGCTTCCCCCAAAGTCTAGCTTAGCCACAGCAGCTTCTGAACAAGGGTGTTCACAGCACCAATAGCAGCGAGCAACAGACTCGAAATCATTTTGCCTCACTAAATCCTGGCTCCATAAGGCAATAAGAAAGTAAATTAAAAAGATGTGCGTGAAACATTTTGCAAATAATTATAAACCTAGCCAAATTCAGAGATAAGCTGCAGGTCTGAACCTATAAAACTTTGACTAGTTTTGAAGAATGTCTATCCATGAATTAAGAATCTAATGCAGCAGGAGAGCACTATTTAGAAACACAGCAAGCATACAAAAATTAGCAAACTGACACCACTGCGCCCTTATATTGATCCTATTGCTGCATCCAGCTAAGCTTGCTAGGACCAGCACTAATGATCTCACTGTTCCTAATCACAGAGCAGGAAACAAAGTATACCTAAATGGAACAGCGTTTCTCCCTTTCAAGAAAAACCATCAACCTTCATGAATCAGAAAAATTCAACAGTGAGTTCCACATGCACTAGCTGAAGAAGGGGTGTTGTACTTTACAAATCCTGCCCTGATCCCTCCCCTTCCTAAATTAGAGTTTTGCATCTCAAGCACTATTAAATATCTTCCTGCTTTGTTTCAGCAAACATAAGGTATGTCGCTATCTTCATCCAGTCTAGTTATTTTTACAATGAAACAGGAACATTTTAAGTCAATTATTAAGACAATCTCATTGCAGCCTACTTACAATGAGAGAAAAACAAAAGCAAACTGACAACAAATGACTGTTTGCTATAAAATTGCTTTTTAGTATGTTGAGCTCTCCCTGCCGCCCCCAGACATGAAACTGATTTATGAGAGAATCAAAATATTCTTTAAAGCTGTCAAAACAATAAAATAAAGAGATACTGAGTGGAAAACACTGGACTGCCACAGGCTAAACTGAGTGGTAAACAGCACAGAATTCCTTCTTCCTTTGGTCTGAGGAAAGCAAACATGCCCACCTTCTTGCCTTCTCCATATATAAGGGGAAACTTCAAGTCATCTTCCTCAATGGTTTTGTATGCCCTGTGGGGGGAGGACAAACAACACTTATAAAGCTTGCACTCAATTAGTGACCCAGCGCCCTGAAACAAGCAGTTGTGATTTGAAAAAGAAAAAAAAAATCATTATTTTTCCTAGGGACTCTGTCTTTGAGCCAAGTTGTAAATTTCTTTTTCTGTAGAAAGGTTTTCTGTAAATAATTATCCATTTCACCTAAAGGAAAAGTGAAGACAGAGAAATATCTAACATACCAGGCTGTTCCTACTGCTTGCAAAGAAAGAAGTGGACTGCAATAACATCCTAATGAGGTAAGATATGGTTGGATATGGTAGCAGCTATACCATAATACATAAATAAATAAATAAACCAACTCCAACCAACCAACCAACCAACCAACCAAAACAAACAAAACAACCCCAAACCCATCAAGAAACTAATCAATGCCTATATTCACACTGTTAATGTGAAAAGGTGAGCAACAACAGGACATGTACACAGTCATGGTGTGAAGCAGCTTTCTGATCCTGTTCTCACCTTCCAGGACCACTTAAACTGAGACAAGCTTCATGTGCTGAAGAGTCTTAGGATATTTAGTGCTCATTTGACCTTGACTGCAAGGTTGTCAGAGGTTTCACATTTCACAGCAGCTTTCCCATGGACAAGAGACAAGAGAAGTAAATGCCCATGCTCTGATTCTGTTTACTGCATACCTGCATACTCTACCTTTTACACATCCAGCTGTTGACACTGATGAGGTGAGAAGGTTAGCAATTTTGCCAGTGAGGAAAAAAAAAAAGATGACAGTCACTCTCATAAGCTGTAGAGTCCTGTGGTTTGTGTAACACATACCTGAGCTGAGGTACTGGGGTGCCTCTTTCATGAAAGCACATTGCCCCAGAGCAAGTGCTCTCCACAGAAGTGGAAGGGACTTGTGAGAGGAAGGAAGGTGCTGTGGCAGGTTCCCTGCCAACACTTCCAACCCCTGCTGTGTAGCTCCCTAGCTCTCCAGGTTGGCTGCTTGAGCTCTGGGGAGTCACATTTGATCAGGTTTAAGCAATGTTAAGACCATGACATAAACCAGCAGGAAATCAAAAATTAAGGGTGAAATCCTATATTGTAATTGAACTGCCCCCTGCTTCACCAAAATATGGCATATCCCTGTGATCAATAAATGGTGCTGTACTACACAGCTGTACATGCTGCATCACCCAGGCAAGCCTCGGGCTTAATGAGACAGCACAGACATTTAAGCCCTACCTTTACATTTCCCAGTAATCACAGGAAGGCTCATATTAGGGTTTTGGGCGTGAGAGGAAGGGCAAGAAAAAAGGGAAAAGCAACCAAAATACATAGAAGAAACAGTAGTGGAGGACTCTCCTTCCATACTACAAAACATAACTATGTACAAAACCCCAAAACAAAACCAGGTGAGGTTTGCAAAACACAGTGGGTGCTTCATGGGAGATCATGTAGTTAAGAATATTTTAGTATATAACCATAATACCTGGGCATCTCTACAAAACACAATACAGTGAAGGCATTTAAATGGCAATTTGCACTGGAGATGGCAAATAAATTAGCTCTTAAACCAAACAAAGAGGAACAAAACACTACAAGTAGCCAACATGATAATACTTCCCTGATGTTTAAATCCTGGAATAGCATTTTATTGGGAAGGATGAGTCAGTCATGGACTCTGCTCTTGTTCCTTCCTTTATTTTCAAGAGGGAATAGCTAACATCTCTGCCTCACTGACTAACTTGAATACCCTTGTTTGAATGTGGAGCAAAGATTTTACTATCCCTGACTACTCATGTTCCAAAGCTTCCAGATGGACCTACAGGGCAAGGAGCCCTGACAAAACCTCCTTGAGGAGTCTGAACTATTCCTTGCATAGAGCCAGATGCGCTCTGACACCAAGAAAAAGAATATCAGCTGAGTCTGTTTGGGGCATCAGAGTCAAATGACTAATCAAACCAGAAGCCCGAGAAGACAACCATTCCTACTGGATTTTCAAATTTTGTACATATTTGTTAAAATATGAAACAAAACTAAGATGATGTGATTTAACTATTTGCGGTCCCCTTTTTAAAGGAAAAATACACCTATTCTTTACCAAAAAACTATATTATCTGCAAGATAACTACAAATACTTAAGATCAAAGCCCTCACTTTACACTGCCCTGTAAGTAGCCAAAAACACGGACCAAATTTATTTACCTCTCTCCCCTTCTTCCTTACATTCTCCTGCATAACACCTCACAGCTACTGCACTTTAGGAAGAAGGAAAAGTATCATTTAGGCTGGTGTCCTTCAAAGGAATGGTCCCCACTGCTGAGTCTAGCATCTTTTATGGAACCATTATAAGGAGCACTGACTCTAGGGCCTTCAACTGTGACACAATGGTGCAAGCACGCTGGAAGAGGCCTTGTTGCAAGGGCTGCAGCTAACTTGTTCCGTCAGGAGATTAGGAAGAGCAGCTGTGACCTCCTGAAGCTATGCATCTAGGTGAGGGAGATACAGAGAGCTACAGTGATTTGTTTTGTGGTTTCTCACAGGAAGTCACCTCTTGGGCTCAAAACTTGGGTGTCAAACTCAACTCAAACATGTTTTTCTGTTGATGTTGCTATTGCCTGAAAAATTATTAGCACTGAAGAAACAATGCTCAGAACCGCAACTACAGCAGCAGAGCTGGCACAGACACACTGAAAAGCAACTGGAGACACACTCCAAAAGTACCCTTGTCCTGCATTACTAGAGAAACAGAATTAATAATATACGAGTGTGTGGTTTGCTGCAAGAGAAGGATGAAGGACAGCTTTTCAGCTAGCAGCTCAGCAGCTGCACAGGGGAGATGGAAGGAAGGAAGCTATGAAGTTCATTTTAATTTATGCCCTGTGAAACCCCCTGTACTTCGTGCGTGGGTTTATTTCACACAGGCTACAACCCTCTGGACTATTTCCCTTGATTTTATGTGATATAGTTGCATTTATACCTTCATGTGCTGTAGGTATATCAAAGACAGACACACAGAGAACCTGAGGGGATGGTTTGGCTTTCTAAGTGCCTACATGGCCTTATTCAGCCCTCTATGTAATTCAAGCTAGCTCACTGTTCTAAAAACACAATGTTGCAACCCTCCACTCTCCCTTATCTTCATGGTCCACACCCCAGGAGGTTTCAGTGGCCACCGGGGCATGACAAGAAAGGTTATAAAGACAACTCAATGCTATTGCTTCCTGCTCTGAATGAGCCTAAATATTGTTAAGTGCCTCTGCCACGTAAACCTCTATTTTTCCAAATGGAAAAGCAGGGGGAGCAGAGGGGGCAGTAGAAAAGGCAAGCTTCTACCCAGCTGAATCTAGCTGTATTTTTTTCAGTTAACTTCATTTCTTCTTTCCATTTCAAAAGAATTATGAAATGTTACTGCTGTCCAAAAATACTGAACTAGGGCTTGACATATGTACCACCCACAAAGTTACATTTGGACTCAGGATCAACATTTTGGAAAACCGGGCCAAATCGCACCAGGAGCCAAAAGAGATGTCAGAACAAAAGAACTAGGACTGACATGATGTTACTCATATGCTAACTGGAATCTGCTCTAAATGCATGGTGAAAAAAATCACCAGAAGCTGCTAAATGCACAACACAATCTATGGAAGAAGTTTCTTACAGTGTTGAAGTCATTAGCAGTGCTTTAGGCACTCTTTAAATAAAAGATTATCAAAGTTACCTGCATATTGCTGGGTTAGAACTTGAAAAACCAGTAAGCTCCCACATGCAGATTTCAGAGCCAAAATTCTAGATAATATCTTACGTGTTATGAGTTCTCCTGTCATGAAATTTATTCTTAACATTTGCCTTCTGAAAGGACATATAAATTCTCATAAGAGTAGAAGTTGTTGATGACCCAAACCCAAATCCATACTATATTTTATTTCACAGCAAACTGTGTAGGGTTACTGGTCATGAAAAGTATTGCATTGGCATTCCCACACACAACAGATGGTGGTGAAAAGACAATCTACCCCTGACCTAGAAGGTTCAGTTCTGTGCACAACGGGGGAATCCAGACTCTGTGCTCTGCTTTTCCATGGCACTTGGCTTTAGAAAGTTTGCCTGTGTTTCATATCTCCACTAGTGACACCTGACAGTAAACTGAGAATTAAACCTAAGGAAGAGCAAAAAAAAAAAAAAAATCAACATCAAAGGGTTTTAGCTTGGAGCACAGAATAAACCCACTTGTGGCAAGCAAGCAAGAGAAAGTACTACTGCTTCAGAAACGTCCTAGTTCACAGAGTACAAGGATAAAAGAATCTCTCAGTTTGTAGATTTCGTGTATTTCTAGCACCACTTTTCTACCTCTGTAAAAAACCCCAAACCTAGGACCATCCCCAAACATCCTCCACCTGACCCCACTCCCCCCTCACCCAAAAAAACCCAGCTCACAACAAAACTACCCCAACTATCCAAAAACCTCCTCCCCAAGCTCAACTTTCTTTGGTCATATCAACAGAAAACCAGGTTTTAGTCCTCAAACAACAAAAAATTTGATAGAAACTCTTTCATTTTTTCCCCTCCCACACAATGAATCAGTGGATTGGAACTCACCCTTTGGATAACAAAGCTTAAATCACCAGCCCAAAAGGAACTGTTATCTGTACTGTCTGTCTATTGAACTATGGGCATCAAACTAGTGTAGTGTTTACTATCAAGAATAAAAGATGTGTAGTGCAGGTTAGGCACAAAGCCACTGAAAATTATGCAATTTATGTCTCAACCCAGCCATAATCTTAAAAAATATCATTATGCATGTGCTTCTGCAGAGTCAGGATCTCTAAATCCATACAGCACTGTCTGATTCTAAGTACCCTCTAGGTAGGTTAGCTCTAATGGTCCAGCATCTCAGTATCTTTCCCCTATTGCTCTTCTGACACATAGTTTATGAAGCAAAATTACAATAAACAACATAAGAAAAGCACACAAACTATAGCAATGTTTGTTAAGAGAAAAGATGATGGCAAACCCAAATCAGTTAAAGACTGATGTGCATGCACATGTGCACAAAACAGTTTTTAGAGGAAGATCTACTCTAAACCAAGATACTCTCATAGGGCTTCTTTCAAGTAAAAAAGAAGACATACAAGTTTTAAAACACACATTATTCCCCAAAAAATTCAGAAACCCCTTCTTATGAACCTGAAACTGTAAAATGCTTCATTTTGCAAACCTCAGTTCTGTCTACCCACCTACAAATTAAAAAAAAAATAATAAAAAAATTAAAGTATCTCAGCATGACTCATATACACATATGATCTCTGGCTTTATCAAATCAGACTGGTACGTGAGCTCTGGAGCCTTCATTGTTGTGTACAGTTGTAAGATGGAGTCTGTATTTCAGAGAGCACCAGCACCGTGTATTCCTGTGGAAGTAATTCCTAAGCAAAACAAACTATCCATCTTGGTCAGCCCATTTTAAAGATTCAAGCCCCAGAATCTTTTATCAGGCACTTCCTAGAGGGTGGCTGGTTTTTTAGTCCACTCACCTCTAATGAAGCATTACAAGAAACTGGTAGAGGAAAAGTCAGGGATCGGATGGTCAAGGATCTCAAGCATCTATAGAGATCCTTGCCCCAAAAAAAGACAAATCAGGAAAAAAAATTAACTGAGAGTATTTAAAAAGCACTGTCCCTTGCTGCTTTTGTGCTTAGGAGGCTGGAAGGGACAGAGCAAGTGCTTTCATTCACTGCTTGTGACCCGTTGAGCTTCCACTACTGAGTAACAGAAACTGTGTGCAGATACTACAGCATCACATCAAGCGGGTCCACCTTCTGCCACAGTCTCTTGAGTGATTCTTAAAATTTACTTCATTTCTTCTACTTTTAGAAGACAAACAGGAAAGTTTGTTAGCAATTTACTCTGGAAACAGAGGGGTAAGGCAAGTGGGCTGTTAACACCTTATGGGCTTAATGCATTTGCTGGAGAGAAAACCTGTTTGTAAATTTGTATTTTGCTGCATTTCTTGTGAAAAGGATGTGGTGAGTAGATGGGAAAAAGGCTGCATATTAAACTCAGTGCCTGCTCCACATTTGCAAGCTGTGATCCTCCAGAAGCAAAGGAGATTGCTATTAAGGAGGAATCATGAAGCAAATTCTTCTTGGAAAGATAGTTGCAGCGTAGGATGGGGCAAGCAGTGAGACACAGCAAGCAGATTTCATCATCCCACAGCAGTGCTGGAAACTCCTCTGAGGAGCACAGGGCCTCCTCACAGCCAGAAGCAGAGCTATAAATCAATCTTGGGTGACAAGAATGAAGACTTCCTAAGGACTCAGATGAGGCTATGTCAAATTTGTGCAGATGAGGAAGTCAGAGAAAGCAGGAGCAGGGGAAAGAGAATTCACCTTACCAGGAGGAAGAGTTGTTTTTGCTTGGGCTTTCAGAGTGAAGATTACCTCATTTCAGTTTAGTTTCCTTTAGATAAAATAGACTAGGGGCCTTTTGTCTGCCCTTGCATATGTGGCACCTGATCTCATGCCAAGGCAAAGTCCAAGCAGAGACACACAGCTGTGCAGGGACAGGTCTTAGATGCACTGTGTCCAAAAGGAGATGCTCTTGCAGGACATGACGCACTTGGCCCCAGAGAGGCTATTTACAAAGAGCTTTACCCCAGACTTAAGTTTTCTCTTTTGTTGCAGCACTATTACTTTCCTGTTTCTGCTTTCTCCTGCCCCAAAGACACTGGCTCAGCTCCTGTGGCATGTGCACACTTGGGGGAAAGAGCCATTTGTCACTGTCAGGAGACGTGCTGTACACAGCAGGTCAGCTCTCACCTCCTGCTGCTCCTGCAGCAAGGGCTGCAAATCTTGAAAAGATGCATAACATGCACATTGCAAACAGCCATTCATCATCACAGAGCTGTGCCCCAGACACCCAGGCACAACCCAGCAAGCTGCTCTAGTTGTGTGCACCAAAGAGGCATGTCCCCTCCCACTCCTGGCTATCTCGCAATGAGAAACAAGAACAGAGACACAAAAACCAAGGCAAGTGGCTGTGGATGGTATCTGCTGCAAAAATTTTATCTTCTCTCTCTCTCTTCCAGAAAGGCCCAGTGCTGCAAAGGTGTCCCATAATCATTAAATTATGAAAATGTAAGTTGCTGGAAGAAAATTAATACCAGGCATGACTGGGGAAAAGGTTGCTTTCTCGTGAAGTAATTATGAAATTAAAATCTGATCTCTCCCTGGCGATTGTACAAAGGATACGGCTGAGGTCTTGAACACAACAATACAGTGAGGATTTCAGCAGAAGGTTTCACTAGACAAAAAAGCTCAATTAAAAAAAAGGGGGGGATGGACGACTTTTTGTAAATTACATGAATTTGGCTAAAAGGCTCAATCAAGCAGGTTTGCAGACTTCCAATTACTTTTTACAAGTTGGAATCAAGCTGTTAGGAAATACAGCTTATCTGAATAAGACTAATAATGCTAAGCTAATTAGACCCACAGGCATTAGCCAGCAGATAAATTCAGGCCAAAAAGAGGGACACTGTCACTTTAAATACTGCCTTGGGATCAGTGGAAAAGCTAATGAGGAATGTCAGTTGGGGCTGTTTTATTAGGTGGTTCTCCAGAGACTATAGCCTGAGGTTTCTGAAGCAGGGCTTCTGTGCTTGATTCAATAAATCAATTTATATTAAAGGAGGGTGCAGCACAGGCGCCAGCTCCATAAAGCATTTCTGTGGCATTTCTCAACCTGCTCAGGCACTCCTTGGGCAGGCTACCTGAATGTGCTGCCAAAGGACATTGAGCTCAGCAATAAAGATAGTGGCCACATTAGCAATATTTGTTCAAATCAGCTGACACATTACCAAGCAAAACATGCACATTGGCTCTCATCAGGGTATTCTGGATCCCCAGTAAGTGATTAATGAGAGCCTGGTTTTTGTGAGCCAGTTTGAACCGCAGACGGCAAGACAGACTGCACAATGAAAGCAAAAGGCATCCATCCCAAACAAAATAAAACGGCTTGAAAAGTGAAGTTGCTTTTTTAATCAGATGCTTAGAGGCTGAAAGACATTCCCTGTTGGAAAGAAAAAGGCGAGCACAGAGCAGGTTGGCAGCTTTCCAGGCAGTGGACAATATTGACTCTAGAATAAAATGGGTTTTGCTTAGTGCTTGCCTCAGGGCACCAGCTTCCCTGCTTTGGAATAAATCATGCGGGCGGGTGATTCCCCAGCACCGGCTGACCCTCGGGTGGGAAACCCCATGTGCCACAGCACCCCCTCACCAGACACAGGAACACGGAGCTGGCAAGGGCTCTGCTGCTGCTGAAAAGACGATGCACTCAGAGGCAGTGCCCAATTCCCCTGCTCGCTTCTGCCTTGGGCTTTAGCCCATGGTGTGGTGGGCACTACACCAGCTCAGACAATTTCTGATGGGGTGCAGCTCAACTCTGTGTGATCCCAGAGGGCAAAGGAAGCCACCAACAAATAAGGTCAAAAATGGACTTATTATCCAGGGCTTTTTTGCCACGCTAAAATCAAGTCAAAAAGCTCAAGCCGTGATCTGGAAACAAACATTTAAAGAACTCCACGTCAGTGCAAGCAGTAGAAAGGCTACTGTTTTTGTTCCAAGGAGGAGCAAAAAAACTAACTTTGAAACCACCAAAGTTGATGCCAGTTGGTAGTGCATTCTGGATGCCTTTAGTTAAGTGCAGCACTGAATGACTCCTCCAGCCCCGTGTAAGGTTGAGAGGGGAACTCTGGAAGGAGCCACAGCAGAGCCACAGCCAGACAGAAAACCAGGTTTTGGGAAGGTGTCTAGGATCTAGTCAAAGCAAAGTACTTCAAAATTGCTCACACTGGATTTACCCACAAGTGAAGAAAATGTGACCAACTGTGTCTTAACTTTTAAATAAAAGGCAGAGATAGAGAGCACTAATTCTGTGCAGTCCTTTAAAAGAGCAGTTATCATCAGGTCTGCTGTTCTCTCGCCATATATTTCTACCTCAGGTTACTCGACCCCCTTTTTAGCACTAGCCACCCTCTGCTTACATGGCCTCTAAGTCTTCCCTGATACTTCTGTTGCCAGGACTTGCCAAAGTCACCAGAACACTTCCCTCTGATACAAGTTTAACCTCTGCAAGCCATGGGCCTGAAAACCCCAGCCCAGAGACCCAGCTGTAAAATACTCTCAGTAACACAGATGTCTGCCAGCAAATTATGGCTTGAGACAGCTCGGAGGCTTGTGCAGCAGGAGACGCTGCTCTTAAGATGCCTTGCCAGCTACAGTATATGTTTTGCAATGGCTGTTCAACCACAATGCAGATGGAGTGCAGGAGACGCAGCTCTCAGCTCCCACCAAAATGGGATTTATTTTAGATATATTTCATACAGCATTATTTCTCATCGCAACTGCCACCGCAGAGAGAGGAGAAAGGGTAGGAGAGCTGGAGTGAGAAGGGAAAGGCTAGTCTCAAAGCAGTTACAGGCGGCCTGGACCAGTAATGCAGTACACATTGCTGGATCAGTGGTTGTCCTAATGCTGTGGGGAAACTTGGCAGCTCTGCTACCACTGTGGGCTGTGGAGACAAAGCCAGTGTGGAAATTTCACATGAAAAAAAAAGAAAGAAAAAGCAGAAAGAAAAAATAAAGGGCCAAATGCATCATGACAGACCCAAAGACAATAACCTTTTGTAATCCAAAGAAGCTGGTCAAGCCAAGCCATTGTTGAGAATCTGAAAAGCTCCAGAGAAAAGGAGGAGGATAAAAATGAAGAAAAAAATCATACAGCTTCTAATAGAAAACACAGATAGTATCCTGAATTGTAAAATAAAACAGTTCATTTTCCTGAGGAAACATCAGACCAGAGAGTGTTTTACATTCTCTCACTCAAGGATTCAGTAATTAAGTGTAAGAGTGGCTGTTTCTTCCTAACATCACCTGCATCTCTCCACATGTATGTGCAGATGTCAACACACAGTGAGGTCAATGAACAAAAAAAAATTCAGACAACTGATCATCTGCATTGTATGTGATAAAAGTTCAGCAGTGTTTTAGTGGATCAAGCTCTGGCTGGCCAAAGCTCCATCTGACATTTTCTAGAAAAGGAATATATATGCTAATTTATTCTCCGTGGTAGATAGTGTCCTTAGAAACAAATGCAAAACAGACTTGTCCTTGGCCACTTTGTTTAGTTAAATCCATGAATTAGAAAGGGAAGAAAAGAGAAGCAAAACACTTGAAGTGGAAAACAACCAGTAGGAAACCCCAGCCGCCCCAAACATTCACCTCTGAGGGCCCATTAAACTGGAACTCTAATGTCTTGTCCACAATCTCAATCATTAAAATTGACCCAGACTTTTAGATGAATAGTAACTGGCTGCTTCTCCTCTGCTTAAGAGATCACTGTACACAATTCAATGTAATAGATATATGTTGAGCAAATACCTTGCAAAAAGAAATAGATCCTTATTTAGAAGGGCTCTGATTTAGACAAATGTATGGCGATAGAGCAATTCCCTCATCATTTTATTGTCCTGAGGCAACCAAACAAAGAGGTAACTGATGCACTAGCTGTGAGATATGGAGCAGTTAAAAGATTCCAATTCTTTTATTCGGGAAAAAAATGTAGCCCCCATTTTCCACTTCCAGCCAGAAGTCAAAAGGAACAGCAGGGAGAGAGAGCCTCATCACAGTCTCCACATGCTTTTGCTTGGCACAGACCACCTATTTCTGGGACAACACTGCAATGAATTCAGACTTAAATTTTCAAGTCATAGTGCAAGTATTTATTCCAGAATAACTGCTTGCAGCTAAGCACATTTGTACTCAATTGGTGACAATTGCTGCACTGACCATATTAGAATCTGTAACTGGATCAACATGTGTCCTACACTTCAGGAAATTCATAAAAAACAACAGGAAAGAACTGTCTTCTCCTACCCACTATATGCTAGAGTTAAGAGAGTTCACACACCAGTACTGGAAAACAATACTCTAAATCAGATCTTCCAGTTCAACTTACTAACGCTCTTCTACCTTACTCCTTATTCTACATTTAAAATTTGAGTTTCTTCTTATCTGTCTTCTTCTAATGCCAAACAGTATTAGCTATGCAATAACCATTTTGAATATGCTGAAGTGCTATGCATAGATTCACAAATGAGGTAGAAACTGATATAAGGAATTATTTCTTCTCCTAATTTTTAACCTTTCCATTTTAACCATTCTTTATGAATCCCAACATTCTGCTGGTGATTTGGTCTGGAAAAATCGTGGTAGTAAGCACACCGAGCTTCTTGACATGGCTCTCATAGTTCATTTGGAACCTCTAGTGTGCACAAACATCTTTTTCCTCTTTGTGCTTTACTTTGTATTTATCCCCACCGAGTTTGATCACTGTGATGCCCACCCACGTAAATCACTTAATTCTTTCCAGTTCCTCATGGTCCTTCTTGTTTAATAGGAAAAGGATTGTGGTGTTACCTGCCACTGCTGCAGCTTTACCATTCTAGACTCATTTCTTTTCCAGACCAGTAGCCAACTGGGAAAATGCAAAACAACTCCCATATCTCTGAAGAAACCCTCTTTGCCTTCCAACTATGATAAAAGAAATCTGTTCTTACCCTCCTCTCAGGAAGTTCCTGGCCCATTATACTTCTGTAGCTCTCCCCCAGACTAGAAGGCTACACTTCATTGCCTTTTTTTTTTTCCCCAATAGCATGTCACAGCTTGAAAAAGAACTTTTGGAAGTCTACATGAAACCATTCTTTATTGATGCCTCCAGAGACATCAGGGAGTTTAACAAAAACCCTCCTTTTGCAGAAACTGGGAGAGTGTCTCATGATGTTCCAAATGTTTTGCAGTCTAAGTCCTCAGTTAATCCAATGTTCTCATTCTGTTCCTATTCTTTTTTTCATGCCTGTAGCCTTTTTAAAATGTGAAGTCATCATTCCCAGGGTGAGACTGCATATTCTACTAGCAGCTGTTCAAGATGAGAGACAATGATGGTTATTCCCAGATTTACATGTTCTGCACAAACACTCCAGATAATATTAAACTTAGATCATTATTCTGCCATTAAAACACCATTATATTTATGGTCTATAAAGTATGGGACAAATCAGAAGTGATGTGGAACTGTTGTTGCCAGTGAGCATCCAAGTGTCCAAACCTACAAGAATTCAGGCTTTATTTTTTAACCCCCTCTATTCTTTCTCTTCCTCAAAGGACATTTACTACAGAGGTTAAAACACAACATCACGGAAATGAAGACCATTCGCATATATTGGGCTTTTGCCTTTATAGGTCACACACAGAACTCACAACAGCAAAGATTAGGGCTTCTCCAAATGAGTGGGAGTCACTTGAGAAGGAGCCTCTTAAACCAATAAAAAACAATGAAGATGTTTAGCCAGAGACAAAAAAAAAATAATAAATCATCATTCTTTCTGTCTTCACTTCTTTAAGTCAATGTTGTTCATTCAAACCTTTTCATTTTGGGCTGGTTATGACTTTTGTTCAGATAAGCCCATCTCTAAAACAATTCCTCAAGGAATTACCCAAATCAGGGGCCAGCTGCACTGGAGTATGGGAGGCAACTCTTCCCTTCTGCAAGCATTCCTCAGCATGCAAAGGCATCACAGCCCAGATTCTGATCCAAAATTTACAAAGAGCTACTTCCAAGATAGGAAAATTGTTTAGCTTTCAGAAACGTTCCCTGGCATTCCCCTTTACGTGTTTGCTCTGCTTTGAGTACTCCCACATTAAAACGAAACACCGTCCTGGCTCTGGGGGAAGGTCAACTTATTTAAAACATTAACTTCTAAAAGAAAGATACATCTGAAAGAAGGAAATGCCTTTTCTTTTAGTATGCAGGGGTGCACCTCCATGTTTGACCAGTTTACACTAATCAAAGTCAAAGCAGGCATTGGTTAGGGAGAAGGCTGACTCCATGCTGAGAAGGACACATTCTTACCAGCCAGTCATGTTGAAGTCACGGTAGAGCATCCTCTTTCCAACTTCCTTGCGCTGCACCCTCCGTGGAAACTCTAAATGCGTGAATTCATTTCCCAGCAAGTGGGGCTGCATGTAAGCCTGTGGGCAGAAATTAAACCACAGATAACACATAAAAAAATACATTATCTATTTTTAATGAGGTAGCATTACCATCCCTTCCCACTCCCTTCCCACACAAATTCCAACCCTTCCTCCACCCTTCTTTTTAAATAAGGAAGATGATGTGTTCCATTTCAGCAAACAATGTGCATATACATCAGTTCTGACCCTGCCTGGTGTCCAGCAGCAGCCTTATAGGGAGCAGTCCTCTTGCCCTCAAAATCATTCACTTCTCCCTGCTCCTCAAAATTTGGGATCTCTACAGTACACTTCATCTACTGACCCTGAAGGAGTCCGCAGGGCTTTGTAAAACAGAACATATTTCCTTTTGTATGTCATCAACCTGAGAGAATGAAATGATCGAATATAAAGCCATGGAGCAAGCAGAGACTTGGAGGAGTGCATGTGGAGTGAAGCTGAAGCTTTTTGACTCCCAGTTCAGCTATGCCAGCAACACACACAATCCACAATACTGCCACACTTTAACTGTCACCACCTCAAGAAAAACATCCTCTTTTACCTGCTCAGTGTGCTGCGCCCCATCACACGTGATACTGCAAATAATCACAAGCTGCAGAGTAATTTATTGTCTTGTTTCTAGAAACTATTTCCTTCATGCAAAATAGACTTTAAGAAAAGCAGCAGCAGTTTTGTGTCACAACTGCAATTAGCGTCTCTGATGGTTTTAATGTTCAAATGCTGTTGCTTTACATTCTGGTGTACTGCTCTTCAGATGCTGGGAGGCCTCTTTGCCAGAGTCATGCCTAAGGCTCATGTTCTCCAGAGTTGACCATACTGAAGAGCACCTCGAGGCAATTTGTCCACTGTCTAAATTTTTGGATTGAATTTATACACATATCACTCAACACAATAGGTTAATTCTAAACATACTCTATTTCTTGTTTCTGAAATAAACCTCATTCCTTTTTCTTTAATACTTTCATAAAAAAGCCTTTCTCCGTCCTCGAAGCCACATTTTGAGTGAGCTCTTGTGAAGACACAGTCAAATTGGCTCGGGAACTGAAAAAGTTGCATTTCTTAACTTTTTTGCAGGTAACTCTTTTTCCTTATCCAGCCAGTTAAGGCAATAAAGTCTGTCTTATCTTCAGCAGCAGCTGCCATCAAGGCAAGTGAAATGAGCTGGGTTTAGTTTGTGGGTTTGTCATAAATCCAGTGCTCATCAAAGGTGAGAAGCAGGAAGCAGTGGAAGCCCTTATTGATCTACCTGGCATCTATCATGCAGATAGTTCACAATAAAATATTTCCTGCACTTAAGGGTTGAGTCTGCTTCCACTCGCTGGATCAGGCTCAACACATCACAATACTAACCTTCTATCAGTTTGTCCCTGTTCCTGTCACCAGACATCCTTCCAGAAAACACCTCTAGCTCAGCTGAAATGGGACTGAGGGAGATTGCTGTGTATAGCCAACAAGATTGGATTCTGCTTTCAAGAGGTTGCCTACAAGCATGCAAGTGTGATCTTGACATTGTGATCCCTTTCTGGAGCAGGAGCACCAAGAAGTTCTCTACATACAGTTAAGGGAAATACATTTTTTTCCTGCAGTCTACAGTCAGCCAAGGTCCCCTTCTCCACCCAAATATTGTTTTCAAGGATCCTCTAATTGGATCACTGTTCCTCATTAGAAAAGTGTTTCAGAAGCACTAATGACTTTTGAGAGGTCCAGCAGTATTAGTCCACATGAGGCTTTTCATATTTTCAGAACTCTGGACTCTCTATTTAAAAGTACATGTAAGTTTTTTATTTTTCCTCCAGTTGCAAAAAAGATGGAACACTCCTAATGATTTGATGCATTACAACACATGAATGATATTTGTTGTTTGTATGACAACAAAGAAGTGGATGTTTTTGGTATTTTTTTAATTCTTTCTAGTTTATGATATTGTAAACAATGAAGTGCAGTTCAGTTGCTTTGAAAGTGCAATTCAGTTCACTTTTAAAAATGCACAGCCTGTCTTAATTAAAACATTACAAACCACTTCTAGCTAAAGACTACTTTTGCCTGCCTACAAAATAAGAAGTCTTATTTAAGGAAAAAACCCTTAATAGACATCAAAATGAAGTTATCTAAACTTTAGATTGTGAGATTACTTACTAGTCTGAATCACAGGTCCAGAAGAAAAACAATACAGGTTTTTAGCATTTTTCCACTTGAAAACAAGAATTTCCTTTATTGAAAAGGTAAAGTGATGGGGAGAGACTGCATTTCATAAAGATTTACTCAGATGGAAAGTCTGAGGTCACAACTGAAATAAGATTAATAAAGCTGGCAGTTACCAGTGGACTGCTAATGTTCAAATAAGATTTCTCTTCCACGGCCAAGCCTCAATGCTTGACTTACAATCTAGGGATCTTAACTCGATTCTAATATTTCTGGTGCCAGTGAAACAGAGGGAAAAGAAAAATTTGGAAGCTTTTGGTGTCTGTGATCTGAATTCTTATGTGAAGAAATGGCGATTTTTGTTAGGCTTTGCTTTATTTCTTAATTCTCCATGTTTTTTACCCTTTCTTTTTTTGAACAGTTATTTTTGATGCTTCACTGGTAATTCTACAGAGAGAAGAATGTTCTATTATAAAATTCAGCTGCAACTTCCAGTTGGTTTTGTTGAGAACTGTTCTCCATTTACTATGAGGCAAGACTCTTCTACACCTCAACCAAACCATGTTGGGCAGCAGAACTAGAAAATAAATAAAAAGCAACACTTTAAAAACCTACAGATCTTTCAAGAAGATATACAAGTAGACAATGCAAAATTCCCTCAAGTGATCAAATGAGAAATATAAATGGTAAGTGAACTAGCAGAATTTCACCTGTGATGAGGTACCATATTTTCCATATTTTAATTTGTTTAGTATCAATTTGCAAGAACCCCAGATCAGAAACACCACCCAGAGAACTTAAACTTTAATAAAAAGAGTGACTATCAAACACCTTCTTTATGAGCTAGGTTCAGACAACATTGTTATTCTGTGTTATGGAATGGGAACATTTTCCATATTTTCTCTTTCAGAAGCTATTGTAGCTTTTTGGCATAAATCTGGCATAGCCTGCACCATGTGTTTTTGGTACTCTGCCATTTTATGGTGTATTTTGTGGTTGGATGTACTACGCTCAACATTAGTTGTTTAAAATGGATTTCGCTCAAGGAAATATTAGTCACGGTTCTTTAAAAAGGTCATTTACTTCCTGCTGTGTTTCCTGGTGATCAGAAAAGCAAACATGAAATTAAGATAAACTCAGACTTGCACACTAGCTGTCAGTGAATTAGATTGCAGGAAACCCAGCATGTATCTTTTTTTACCTCAATAAGGCCTGCTGATGTCTTTCCCAGCTCCTCCAGTACGCACTGCACTGGAACATCACTGGCAACAGTGGTTTTACTGTATTCTGTGTTATTTTCAGAATTCCTGGTTACATCAACTATACCTTAAAGCTTTATACTCTTATCATACTGTGCCCTTTTCTCCAATAGGATGTTCTACTATATGAAACTACCACTCACAATGGCACACACAGCACAATGCACCCAGAAGTTTTGCAAATGATTCTGCCATTATCATATGGACACGTTTAAGTAAAAGAGAGATTAAAACTAAAGGAAGTGGTAGTAGAAGGAAAGAGGGAAGTAGAAGCCAAATCCATCCTTGGATTGGTCTCTCATCTTATGAAAGACCAGGACCCTTTTCATAGAAGCACACATCTCTTATACCACAGCATCATGCAATGTGTCAAATGGCCAAAGCAATCCTACACTGGGTGATGCAGGGAGCCACAAGCTGTAAGAGAATTACATCTGACCTGTAACTGAAACATTGACTGGACATTTAGGAGATCTAGGTGCATTTCTTTTTCAGGCTCAGATTGCCCAGGCATCCTTCAGCAGGTGAGTTAGTATCACTTTATCCTCATCTGAGTAATGAAATAAGAGTAGGTCCTCTTTGAGCCCATGCCCATCTGGGCTCACGAACCTTTGTTTGAATGGTGCCAAACACAAAGAGCACCCATGGGTCACTGCTGCTGGTGGCCACCCTGTCTCTACTGGCAGTAACACCTGCCCTGGTAGTCACGGTGCACCATCTTTGGTGAACTTTTGAGGGGCTGCCTGACTACACACACAGCCACGGTACATGCTAACACCACGAAGAACTCACATGACATCTTCAATGAGCAACTTTGATAATTAATAGAAGTGCACCCATCTGCAGCACACTCAATTCATCATTCATTTAAAACATATTTTCCAAGGGAATAAGTAACAAAATCTATGCCATTTACTGTTGCAATTTAGACTATCATGACTGAAATTAATAGTCTCCTCAGAAGATGAAAGAAAAATTCCTTCTGGCAGTCATTGCCTGCACAACTGCCAAATGTACCAGAGCAATTCCCAGTCAATACTGGATTTTGTTTTCCCTCAAGATACACCGATACAGAAAGCCAGGGCTTTTCCCAAGTGCTGTGTGGAGCTTTCCTGCTACAGTGCTAAAAAGAAAAGAGACACAGAAATTCAGAAGAAAAGGAGGCTTGTGAATTCCTGCCAGTGGGAGGGAAGCAGCATGGTGCACTGAACCTCTACAGAAGCTGAAGGACCAAGGGAATACTGGTGCAAAGCTTTCACACCTATGTCTTAAGAAGTACTCTCTGACTGAAAGATTGATTGCCTTCTGCAATACTCTCACAAGTTGCCTGGCACAGAAATCTGTCTCTGCCATGCAATCTGCCTGAAATCTGCAGCTGTATGCTGTCTTCCCACTGCCCTCCTATGGAGTGATGACCATGCCTAGAGCTGCTTAAAAGTCCGAATGATTGGATAGTCAACTTGTTCTTTTAAGGTTTCCATGCCAGAGGCCTATGCCCAAGGCCATTCTTGGATGCATGGTAATAAATGTGCATTAAAATGGCAGTCAGATAGGGAAAATATTTGTTTCCCTTCCCTCTCAGTTACTTAATCAGTACTAGCTGAAGCACAGTTTTGTGTAAGACTAGGCTGGAGGACTTCATATAGAGATATTCACATGACCTGAACAATTCATTATCCTATGGATTTCTTTCCACTTGGAAATTAAGGCTCAGAAAAGAGGACCTAAATGAAATTCCTGTGTGGCTGAAGCAATCAATAGGCACTAAAGGCAGAGGAAAGCTCCTTCATCCTGATTGTGCCAACAGTGTCTACTGCACAGGGAACCAATGTTCAGTAGCCTGCAGGTGGTAAATCCATACCCTCCCTTGTGCAGTAACTTCCCCACAGTGAACAGTATCTCTGCATTTACCAAGTAAAATATGAACGCTAAAATGATTAAGTGATTTTCTTCCTATTGTGCAGGAAGAGCAGTGCCATACGTTTGAAGTAAAGAAACTCAGCTCTAACTGCAAATAAAAAATACATCCAAAGTAACTAACTTCTAGACAGGAACAGCAGAAGAGAGATGTTCATGGTGGAATAGACTGATAGCAGAACCTGGGGACAGACAAAGTGAGTAAAATTATTTGGTTTCTAATCAGCTAGACAGATGCAACCTCTGGAGTGTAATGTTTATGCCAACCTTATAAGAAATTTGGGGTCATCTTTTTTTTTTTAACAATAGAGTAAAAATGTTATTTATGGAATATCATGTTTGAAATTATCTCTAATTTTGTTTCATGCTCTTGCTGTCTTGCATGTATTCTCTTTGAACATGATACCCACAGATCTGGCATATTTGTTATATATAGAATTAAAATAAACAAACAAAGGTAAAGGAATTTTCCAGAGCAGAAAGAAAACAGCAGAAGTATTTTTCAGATCAGCTACTGGTTTCAAATACAAGCCAGAAAGGATATCAAAAGAGAAAAACAATCCTTGTAGGCAATATTTTATCTTGTATTTCCTACAGAAGTAGCAGACTCCCTAGATGCTAAAGATACCTTTTATTTTAAAGGTTAACAAATTATTTTAAATTTAATTGAACTGTAAATGTTTATTAGGCCTCTTTTCCATTTTTTCTCTGAATATGAATACTCCCAAAAGCAGTTTTCCCTCTGAAATTTTCAGCTTCAAGCCAGTGAACCTGAGTGAAAAAAAATCAAATGTGACAATTGAGGAAACACTTAAATTTTTTTCTTTGGAACCTTCCACCCCACCTTTCAACCATCAGCATTTTGTCTAGTTTCAAACCACATTGCTTGGGCCAGGCTGAAGAAAAGAGACATGTTGAGACCAGGGAATCTCACTAGCCTTGGCCTGGCCACCTCAAGTCAGGCAAGGCTGACAGTGAGCCTGCCTTGGCCGAAGCTTAAACTTCTAAGAGGAAAAAGCAGGAGACCAGAAGAAGCACAAAAGAAATTTCTCAGCCATGTTAGGAATGACATTTTGACAAAGAGCCAACCAACTTCAACCAACCAATCTGACCATTGATGAAAAACTTAAAAAGTAACAGGATTGTTTGCATGAAAAATAACACTATGCATTTTGACTTATGTTACTTAGGCAGCTTATCAGCAAATACAGCCTGGTGAATAAAGCATCCCATATATCCTCAGATAGTCACCCTCTCCCAGCTTTATGGGTGCTGCTACACTAAATAAAATCAGTCTTTGATCACCCATCCTATCCTGCAGCTACTAATATTCACTGAATCACCTCTAAATTGGACATATTTTCCCTGATCAAGATACTACCAGCATACTATTTGAATAAATTAATCAAACTATGCAATATCAATGGTCTTCACTGAAGAGATAAGACTCCTTTCACTGAGATTTGCACCACCAGGCTTTTCTTCACTTTTGCTGATGGCTAAAAGACATACATGATCAGTCACTGGTGTTCAGTGAACACACCATCCTTCACTGAGCCACAGTAACTCAGCGGCATTTCTCTGAGCCTTAGGTGTTACTGGGCAATGCTGGTCATCAACAACACCTGATTTGGTCCTCAGGTCTCTTACCAGATACTGAAGTCGCTGGCGTTCAGTCTCTGGAGTGAATTCTGAAGACATTGGAATGACATCACCATTTCGGATTATTATAGCCCTGTAACAGTAATAGAATGTCATCAGTACAGAAAAAAAAAAAAGTAAAAAATACCCAGGAAACCACAGGGTACAGTCACACTCTTATTCTCTTCAGACTCACAGTCAAATAAAGCCATTTCTTTTCTATTGAGGTGGCCAGCAGAACAGGATAATAATTTCTGCCCTGCATCCTTTAGACTGGATAACAAAGTATATTTGCATAAGCCAAGTTCATTTCAGAGCTCACAAAAACATCCAAGCAACAAAGGCAAGAGTTATTTCAGTTGATATCTACAGGGTATCCTTATTAAGTGAAATGCAGACACCCAGAGGAGATGCGCAGAATCACTGATTGTAGAACAACTCTTTGCAGATTTTAATACCAGTTGGGGCTGACACTGTCTAAATGACTGACTTCAAATGCCTCATGCAAGCACTTTCGAATTATTGATTGGTCATATATCACATCAGAACATTTCTACTCCAACAGCAAATGGAAATAGCAAAGTGAATCCTATTTAACACAAATTTAACTAGTTATCTGCCAAAAGATGACAGGTAATGGAATGAGCACAGATCAGCCAGGGGATTTTAGGCACACTTCTGCAAATCACAGAGAGGAAATTCTCTCAAATACCTGCCTGTTGCCTCTTAACAATCTGCTATGCTGCATGCAAAATATGGTCCAATCCTTCCCTGGTGTAATGCCACTGGCTGGAATACAAGTCACAAGAGGGGAGAATTTACCCAATATTCTTATTGCATTCTGCAGTCATGTATTCACTCACAGAATCACATTCCTTTATCTTTCCATTATTTAAGCAGCTCTGTAAGTATAGTAATGGTTGGTGCTTTTGAAGTGCTGTGTAAATTAGATATCATCTTACAGACTTTAATGCCTATTTTGGAGCTTTTTCTCAGCCATCAGGAGATTAATTTAGTGTTTGGATAGTAGCAGTGTACCATGTCTCCTCTTGAATTCAGACAGAATCTGGTGTAGCTAAAACAAGCATTTGCCACTTGGATTCCAGTTTCTCTGTGTTTTAAATGACCTCATTTCTGTGATCTTTTCATCCCATTGGTGTGCTATTTATGAGCTAGCTTACTTCCCTTGATAATTTGATGAATTTGCTGTCATTGCTTCTATGCCAGGTGTTCTGATGGCACTGTAATCCAACCAAAAAATATGGCAGGCACATGAAGACTGAAAACTTAAACCTCTAAACTCAAAACATAGGCAGCTTGAGAAAACCAGCTCAGGTACAAACCAAGTTTGTAAAATTAGTGGCTCCAGATCTTGTGGATAGGTAATTGAAGTAAAATTGTCTCCAAATGGTCATCTACTATTGCTAGTATGCAAAAGGCAGGAGCATTATCTATGAGGAAAGGAACTGTTCACATTTTTGAGTCATGTGTCAAAGAACAGACAGGTTCAGGATGGCGCTACAACACGAGATGTAGGAAGAAGCTCTAGTGATGAGGGGAAAACTGCTCTGCTTTGATGGGTAACAAATTTAATGCTGCTGGATGTCCAGTACTCCCTTGTAAATAATCCCATGTAGAAATTAGAGGCAGGTAGGAGTGCAACCTACATATTGAAGGCTCCCACTGGCCCTCCACTGCTACACTTAAAAACAATATTGTGTGCTTGAAATGAGACAGACATGGTGGTTGTAATTCTTCAATTTCTTAAAACAAATTTGTGCAGACATTTGACAGAATTTTTTTTTTTTATGGAATCTGGATACACTACTGGCTTACAAAAATGCCTATCCAATGGAAAATAATAAAAGTTTGCTGATTTTATTCTTTATTTCTGAGACAGTCATTTAAATATGAATTAAGAATTCTACCACGTCTTTTCTGCAACAACAGTTTTGCTTTTATTTTAGCAATTCCTAAAGTATTCAGCTTTGAACCAGATTAATTTACTCAAACGTTGAACACTTTTTATAACCTTTTTATATGTTATTTGATTGACTTGAGTAGGCCTGCACTTAAGGGGACTGTGGGTTTAGTACGTACCCTGACAACAGTCTAGACTAGACTGATCAAAGGAGCTGATCAGACACTAACCAAATTTTACACACTAGTTTAAGTGAGTCATAAGGGATTTTCTGATCTTGTGCTTGTCTGAAAGAGCTAATATAAAACCACACATTGATATAACTGCTAGCACATCAGTCTAATTTTCTAATTATCCCTTGCTTCCCCTTTAATCACCATTTCACAGGAAATCCATATTTTAAAGACCACTCAGACCAGTCTGGGGTTCACCTTTTTCTTTGTGCACGTAGACATACTTCCCATATATGTTGATAGTTGTCATTCTCACTTCTATGGGTAGAATTGGGCCCTGAGGGACTCACATAAAAAGCAATTCAGAGGTGAGTGGGTCAACCTTTCATGGCTCAACTTATTTTCACTTGAAATTGCAGCCACCTGGGATGAAAAGCACAACCCGGCACACACACACCAAAAAAAAAATCTTTGGAGGGGGAGGAATGAAAGCAATACTGTTGATACCTGATAAAACAGAGCCTCAGTTTTATATTCTTCATTAATGTTTTCAGCAGTTGGACTTTATTCTACTTGCAAGTTACAGCTGCTCATAAGAATTAAGTGATTTGATCTGAGGAATTAGACAGCTCTAGATACGAGTAATGGGAGGGATGCAGATGCACACGTACAGGTCACTGGTCCAAATTCAACTGTGGTGGGCTTCTAATCCCTTACCTGGCTCTTTACCTTTCTGAACCAGCTGCTCAGCCACTTCATGACAGCAAAGGGTATTTCTGACAGCCCAAGTGACACAAATGGACACATTTGTTGGCCGTCTCACTAGAGAGGCTGGGTGCAAAAGCCTGGCTTGGGAGCCGACCTGCGCCGTGGGATTTTCCCTGGTGATTGAAGAGGTGCCGACTCAGGCCCTAATTGGGTTTGGGGACTGAAATGCCCTTTCTGTGACCTTCCAGTGACAGAGCTGCCAAGCACCGACTGAAGGCTTTTCCCACCGCGCAACCTCCAGAGCCCTGAATTCAACAGCCCAGAGTCAATAACTGCTCACGACGAGGGAGCCTGGCTGATGCAGCAGCTGCAAACAGCTCCAGCAACTGCTTTTAGAGACCCACTCTATACGGTCCTGCAGGACAATTAATTTTAACTTTACACTGCCTAATGGACTAAGCAGCAACATGGTGTTACATGAGCATTACTGCTTCTGCCATGCATGAAAGACGCATGTATGCAAGGAAATAGCGCTCTGAAAGCATTTTGCTCCCCATGCATTGAGGATATATGAATATATGATTTTATGCCAGAATACAGCTGTCCTATTAAACTGTCAGGAATAACTACATAGGAAGCAAGAACACAAATAGATGCGGTGCCCAGAGAGCATCTGATTCTGCCATGTTTAATAGTGACATTTTAATTTCAGCCACGCTGGTGAAACACATTATAGCAGAGCCACAGGGCAAGCCTGCCAAAGGCAGATGGATGATTCATGTTTGCAGGGAAGAAGTATGTCAACACTAACCAAATATTCTCTGATGGCAAGGTTGCTTCAGACCCATACCAATCATTAATTTATATCACCAGTGAAGTAGTAATTAAAAAAAAAAAGCTTTATTGGCAGGATAGGAAACCAGGAGTCACAGATCTGCAGCCCCCTCAGTGCATTGCCCTCCACGCTCCATGGCTCTGATGCCCTCTCCGCACAGCATCGTCTACAGTGAGTAAACAGGAGAAACTGCTATAAGGTCTTGAGGCCATAGAGGCCAGTAAGTCACTTATTTTGATCCCTTCTAAAAACAAATTATAGATTTCTCCGAGTCCTTTCTCCTCTCTTGAACCCAGCTACCTAACTCCCTACCCACAGGAACTACGGACTGTACTTGCCACTGCATTTCAGAGATATGTGCTCTGCACGACAATTAAAGCATGTTCACTAATCCAAAGCTGGTAAATACTCACAGAAAACAGGAATATAACAGGGGAAAAAAGTCCACAATACACTAGTAGCCTAAAACGGAAAGAACAATAATCTGATTTTTTCTCTCTCTTCTGGCCACTTCACTGAGTTCTTCTGACTCAGAGAAGCCATGCCCCGAACAACTAAATGTGGAGCAAGAGGCATGCCAGTGCCTCAGTGCACAAGGCAGAACTGGCAGTCATGGCAAATCCTGCAGCTGGCTATGTCTACTCAGTCACACGGAAATGAAAAGAAACACCAGGATCTTAAAAGGCTGCATGTACCCCTACAGAAAACAGTACATTTATCTTCTGGATTGACATGACTGTTTAGTCCATAATGATCAGCTAAGTTCACACAGAACATTACATATATGTGTTTTTTTATATTCAGATTCAATACTTTGAAATTATATTTGGTGCCTTAGTATATATCCCCTTTTAAAATACATGGGGAATGAAGCAACAAAAGGGTAAAAATCTGCCACTGTGCTGTAATGCTGCCGTCATGCTCAGGATGTAGCAACAACACTGGCTTAAGGAAAATATTGATATATCAACTGCTTTTGCACTTTTAATATGGATAAAAACAGCCACCTCTCCTTGAATCAAACAGGGTTTGGTTTTTTTTCCTTTTGTGGAGAATACAATCAGATGGAAACTGCACAGCATCCTTTCTGAGTTTCTTATGAGAAACAGAGGGAAACTCATACATTTTAGAGGAAGCTCTTGTTGGTTACTCTCATTCAATCACACAGAGAAAGAAACACTTTAGTGAACAAGGTCAAAAGTGTAATTCCACTGCTGTCATGGGTCTATTGGGATTCTAGTGTTCAAAACAAAGAGGCATCTCCAACTGTTAGGAGTATTCAGGGGACACCCTGATTCCATGACACACTTTTTCAGTCAAAAATGATCTGAAATGCAACATTAAACTGCCCATTTCTACAAAAGAGGGTAAAAATCTGGTAAAGGTGTTAAAGAGAGACTATTTAGAAAACCCTTTTTGACAGTCTGTATCAATTCCAAGTCACTGGGAGGATGTATCCATTTTGTCAAAAGGTATTAAGCATGTGGATTCGGTACAGAGGAAGTAGAAGTGTCTGGCCTGCCTGGAAAGGTATTAGAAATGTGTCAATGGAAAAGAAAGAGAGATTAAACTGACAGAAGGAATAAGACAGGGTTTTATTACATTGAAAGGGGAACCAAGCAATAGATTTTAATTAGGTGTGTCACAAAATAGCAGAGAAAAAAAAGTAAATCCTAGAACTGTGGAATAAGTTTATGTTGGTACTTGTTTACTATGGTAACTAAATGCATATATTTAAAGAATCCAAGGAAGATCAATGCTAATGTCTGGTAAGATTTAAACTAGTTGTGTTTTTTTTTTTTAAAATTTATTTTCCCTTCTTAATTGCTAAGAAGTGAAAGAAGATGACTATAAAATGATTAAAAAGAGAAATGTTTCTCTCTTGTTCAAATGAAGTACTGGAACTTACAGCCATTATGATTACTGATGACTCTTAATACATTCAGCACTGACACCTTGATTTCACTTATTATGAACTGAGTTACTCTCAGTCCCATGCAGATCCATTTCTCACTGTTTCTTTAGAAACCAGGTGAAAATACACTGGCAATAATCACAGAACTACACTGCAAAGCCTTTAATGATTTCCTTAATTTTATTAATTAAGGCAGGCTGAGGATAGTGAAACAAACCATTAGGTAACATCTAGCTGGCATTAAAATAGGTCCTAGCAATGACATATCTATCTCCATAAAACTCAGGTGAAAGCAGCAGCCCTCAGCAAATCAATGGAAAAACCCTCTGGCTGCCTCCCACTGATAATACCCAAGATAATGCTCCAAGTCCTACTCGTCACTGCTATCAAGAAGGAAACAAGCAACAAACCAGGGAAGGAGTAGAGCCAATGAAAATCGCCTCTTGTCCTCATTTTCCATCTCCTGCCACTCAACAGTCCTGTCACCCTGATTTCTTTGTATTTTTCAGTGCAAACATGAGGCTGTTCACAGAAATATTCTGACAGAATAGAAAAACTAGATCATTTTTCTTTCAGGCAAACAAAGCCAATGTTATGAAGGAACATAGTCACCCTGCTTGTGGCTCTTCCTGTGACAATACAGTTTTGTGTTATGCTGTGGTTAAAGCAGGCTGCTCAGACACTTTCGTTCATCACTTGGGGGAACTTCAGCTCCCTCAAGCCAATAAAAGGTGTGAGAACTTGCCTTGGTGAAGTATTGCAAAAGCAGTTTCCTACAGGAGTGTGCTTTGGCATTTCCTGCCAGAACAATGAAGATCCCTCCCAAACTGCTGCTAAGTTTTTTTGTGGGCTGCCACCCACCCTAGCTGCTCCAAGAGTTAATATCTCAGCAGCACAACTGCCAAGTGCAGCCCCTGCTCCAGCAGGATGCTGACTGGGCATTTCCAGGTATTTCATTTAAGGTCCTTTCTTCATGTCCTTGCACCAGCATGGAGCAAAGCATGCTACATCTCTCCTGTGGCAAGATGACAACCTCCTCCTGCCTTTGAGAAGAACCACGCAAAGAAATGAGGAAATCCAGTCCCTGTGAAAACCTCTGAAAGTTGTCTTTCAGAGGCAGGCTACCTACAAACACGCGAGCTGTTCCTATGCACACACATGTAGAGCTTTACAGAGTTTTCAGTTACCCAACTCATTCATGTTTACATGCTTGTTTAGTGATTCCTTTAGAGAAGGACACAATGGGCACAATGAGGCTGTTGAAATACTCTAAAGCCACTATTCTGGTGAACTGTATTATTATTGTATTATTTCTAATAAAGGACCACAAATTGGCAAGTAGAAGCTATTTCTCTAAGAAAAATAATTTTCATAGATTTCCGTGGAAGGGCTTACTTCTCCATCTACACTAGCACCTGGGCCAGCCAGCATCTTCCTTACTGCCACCAAAAATAATAAAAATCTGAATTTTTATAACTGATCTCATATTGCATCCCATGTATTCACTAACTACTTAGTAAGCAGCAGTTAAAAGGATTTTCTACTGCTGGTGGCCTCCCTCTGCTTTATATATGGCATGTAACCCTGAGAAGCACTTGATAGTCACCACCGATGTAACTAAATTACTTCAGTTGTTTCTGTATCACTTCTCAACTCTACAGTTCTAAATTAAACAGCTGAGCTTGCAGGTTTGTCCACACTGGAGAGAGTTCAGAGAAGACACATTACTTCCTCGTTTTTGACCCCTGGAGCTGTACTCTTCTAGTTATCAATGCCTCTTTGGTGGGCAGCAGCTCCATTCCCATGAGATCCTCCTGTGAATTCCCTGCTCTAGTTTAGGTCCTCAAGTGTCTTTCTTGTCTGATGAAATTTAAGTATGAAGTTATTATTAGCAATTGGCTTAATTATTAACACTGGTTTATATTACAACTAATTATAAATTTTTTTGTATGCCCACCCCATCACTAATGGGATGGCACTGGTTATCTGTATGCAATGTTCTTGTTTGTTTAATCCAGAAAGTAACTTTTGCTATTGAACCAGTAGGGACTTTAAAAGTTTACCTATACACTTCAAGCATTGTCTACTCTAGCTCCAGTAGTACTAAACCAAAAGTGAATGAACTAAACCAAAATGCTCTGTAATTTGTAATCTGTTGGTTTACATCTGAACACATCGATCTTTCAGAAAGGGCTTCAGCTGGCAGCTAGGAAGCTATTGCAAACCAGTTTATAGTGACACTACTAGCACATGAAAACTGCTCACCGTTGGTCCCAGTACCCTTAGGCTGGAGATTTACTACTCTCACAGGATTCATTTTGCCCACGATGATTTCAGTGTGTTCTTCGTTTGAACACAGTTAAGGCCAGGGTTGCAATGATGACAGACCACCACATTTCTGTATCACGGCTGAACAACGTGACACCAATTACTCAGGCCACGCCAGGAAAACGAACAAAGAAGTGCAGTCACGTCTCTGTGGCCAGCTCTGAGCTTCAGGATTGGTATCTGTGGAATCAAAGTCTTTTTCCCTGCTGTCCAGGATATCACATTCATCTCCAGGACGAGTTACTATGGCAACTAAACCTAGGCGTAGTGGATGAAGGCATTGCTGTGCAAGTCAGTGTTTATTTTTGACAGTAATATGGCTGGGATATGGCTGACCATGTAAAATGGAAGAAGTAAGGATTTTTTTATCTCCCTGCTCTTCACTATCTTACCATTGAGGAAGAAGGAATGACTTTTAGCACTTAAACTCATATCTACTTTGATCTCAGCTTTTCTACTTAGTAGCAGTTGCAGGATGTTGGAGCAAGCTGGACCAACATGTAAAAGTAGACTGAAAGTGTCAGTCTCTGCTCACTCTGCATTGATGAATTTTACCCAAGTCCTGCTTTATTCACCCTCAGAGAAGTGACAAGGGAAGCCCTCTCTGGAAG
Organism: Manacus candei; assembly: GCF_025592945.1. Lineage (NCBI taxonomy): Eukaryota > Metazoa > Chordata > Aves > Passeriformes > Pipridae > Manacus > Manacus candei. Next base: position 7,615,046 of record NW_026138091.1, on the reverse strand, counting down.
CCTCAGGAGCAGGGCTCAAGCTGCATTGAATAGCTGCTGCTGAGGCTGAACAGCCTGGGCTGCCTGTCAAGCTCACAGAATTCAGGGGACATGAAAAGCTTTCCAACATGGTAGGGATTGCAGCAGACTTTGAAACATTCACCAAGCAAACCTGGGGTGTTCCCTCTGGCCCTTCTCCCATACTACGGTTGAGAACTAGAGAACCAAGGTGCCCAGCCTGCTTTGTATGCCTTGGCCCTGGCCCTGCAACACTGGAATGAAGAACTTGCATGTCTCTGTGGTCAGCTACAAAGGCAGAGATTTAAAACATAGTTTGTTTGGGTTTTGTTGGTTTACTTTTTTCTTTCTTTTTTTTAAAGGTTGAAAACCTATGAGAATTAAAGTTAACAGAATTCTTTACTCCTGGAAACCAATACCAATGAACTGTGGGTTTCCAGTTTACTGATATCACTTGAATAGCCAAAATTCCTCTCCTTCCTTGTAATCTGGAACATAAGATGATGTCTGTGCAGTTAGGACCAGAAATTTAACTGAATGCACCAAATGTACCCCTCACCAAAAATGTTTACAATGGCTTCAATACCTGCCGATTGCCACAGACATTGCTAGGGCATACGGTCTCCCAGGAAAAACAAGAGTTTGGAAAAGAGGTAGGATGTTTGTTTTGTCTTCAAAAGCCTAAAAACATTTACTACCAAATGAATAATTTCTGCCGAGTCAGTGCTGGATATGACATGCCAGTACCCTGGAATTTGTCATCCAAGTTCCAGGGTAGAAAATGCTCTTTCTCATCACTGCACTTTGAGTGCAATGACTTATTTCTGATCCAACACCTTTTCTTCACACCTCACCTTAAGTATTTCTTGAAGCGCCTCCAAAAGCTTTACCCAGCACAAAATCCTGCAGTATCAGAGGTTGCTGCTATTCCTATGAATCCTGTGCTCTGGCCAGGCAGGAGAAGAGGAGAAGTGCTTTCTGCAGGCCTGCAAGTCATGCTTCTAAGGAAAAGAGACGGGGGTGGGGGCAGAGAGACAGGACTTGGCCATGTCTCCTGAATATGACTAAGATGCCATGATCTTTCCCAACATTTTTGGCTAGGCAGGATCAGAATTCTCTACCTACCAAACTGCAGTTAGTGAAGGAGAATGTGCGCTAGAGAGACTTGCTTTGCCTTGAATTAAGTCTCTCCTCACTACACAGACTTGTGAGCAAACCAGACTTAAGTTATCTGTTACCCTGAAATGATCAAACATTTATTTTCAAGTGATTCTGTCAGAAAGAATAATAAGCTAAAAAGGGGATGTGTACATAGATTGGCCAAAATACATAGGTGTTGCTTTCATCTCCTGGGAGGCATCTTTTGAGAATCTGGAGGAATGAGAACTTCAGAGGATGAAGAAGAGTCACTACTGATTGCATGCTCCCAAGGCAAAAAGGCCCTGATTGTCATTCAGATTTGCAACTTTCTTTGTCCCATCTTTAGGAGAAGACAATAAAAAAAGAACTGCAGACTAAAGAAGCTTAGTAACTGAGTTAGTCTTTCCTCTAGACCTTTAAATCTCTAGTATTAAGCACAGTTATTGTTGTTCATACAGACACAGACGTAAGAAGACAGAGAGGGCTTAGGCAGACCACTCAAGGAAAACAGGGAAAATACACACTATTTAGATTAGAAGACAGGTAGTTATGAAAAACAGAAAATTAAAGCTTCCTAGAAAGACACTAAACCAAAGACTAAAGTAAACTAGTTCTACAATAGCAATATTTTCACTTTTTAGTTTCCATCCTTACACAGTATTAGCGCTTCTGGCAAAAACGACCCTGCTGGAGCACCTCGAAGAAGAGGTCAGATACCATGAACTACAAATATGGGTCAGAATCATCAGTTCTTACTTCTCAGAAATTCTATTTAAGCTACAGTGCCAGTCAGCAGATACATGGCTGTTTTCATGCCCCTCTCATTTACTTCATAAAAGCAAATTAATGCCCCAAATTTGATTTCCTACAATGAGAACCAAGCATGAGGGAAGCAGCTGACAAGCACCATGACAAAGAAGAGGAAGGACAAACGTAGTGAGTTTCAACACAGGTAGCAAATCCAGAAAGGATTGAAATGGTAAACAAACTCAATTTTCATTTCACTATTTTATTACACTGGGAGAAGACTATGTTACAAACACACTTTTCCACATTTGGGCTCTTGAAGTACCAATGAAGTTGCTTTACCTGCATCCACTTGGAAGCACCACAAAAACATTCACTCAACAAGCTCCTATCATTTAATAAGCCCAAATGCCTTAGCATTAATTCTACACTTGCAAAAAGGAGGAGAAAATCTATTCTGGATGTGAGGATATATGTTCAAGTAGAGGGGGAATATGCCCAAAAAACGTAAGTACAGGGGAGAAAAAGCAAGGACGCAAAAAGATGATAAAGAGAGCTGATGAAGTTAAGCAAAAAATTCAGTGACCCTGTAAGTCTGTAAAGCCTTCAAAACATCAGGCTCTTTGCTTTGATGCCATGTTCTGCCAATAAATCAAAAAAGCCCAGAACCCATCTGCAGATTTAGTGAGTGTTTCAGGGCATATGGAAAAGTCAAATCAGCTTGCAGTGTTCTGCTTCTTGTATAATGATAAAAGTACAGTTACACTACATGGCTCCAAGTACAGCACAAAATGGAAGCGCCTGCAGTCTCCGAGCAGCTCCTTAACCAGACAACACAAATGCCAGAACAACACTCATGCCAAAGACTGTAATGCAATATGATCATATTAACTGTCATTGTAGTCATATTGGGCAAATGCTGTGTTGCATGAGGCTATACAATACTTTGGCAGTAATCAGTAAACCATTAGGTCTCTATTTTACTACTGCTTCATCACTAGCTATAAAACAACATCCTAATAAGGAGCATAAAACTAAAAAGAACTGAGATTAACAAGGCGTGTTACAGCAGTTTAGAAGTCAAAGTCATTTCAGCAATATAAAAATGAACAATACTACTTAAAACAATGATCAGAGAAGATTTACTATTCCATATTAAAAAAAAGCAGCTATTCCAATAGCCTGGCCTAGTTTCCATAGCATATATATGTCAAAGCAAAACACAGCACCTCAATGCTCACCAGAAAAGCACTATATATTGGATAGCTGACTATACTACTATCAGTCTCTAATCAGAAAACCTTGCATGGACAATGGTAATCACTGAAAAGAAGAGAGAGAGAAAAACATTAGAAAAAGCTTTGGCTGATATTCAGATATGAATTTTGACCGTACAAGAAGGTATATTCATGGCAGAGTCAAAGAATGATCAGACAAGCCATTAGAGGATGAAAGCGGCTCCTTCCACGTTGTTTTTATCAGGCTCTGAATACATCACCTCATTTTTAGTAAGGTTCTGGTATCATGTGCAGTTAACATATAATTATTACGGAACTGTGATTGCATCGTTAGCAGAAGTTTAATTATATCATTGACATTAGTGATGCCATAACATCAGGCTCAATAATAGTTCATAACAAAACCTACAATTAGAACAATTTTTGCTCCCTTTTACACCAACCAAAAGTGTTCAGCTTGGAGAAGCCTAATAGTCCATACAGAAGCGAGCTAGGGCTGAACCTGAAAGGATTGCTGGCTGGTAATTTAGTAATATGGTAATTAAAGTCTTTTCATGATGTAATTACACATCAACTACAAAAGGACAGCTGCTATACAACACTGCCAGGGTACGTGGCATGAAATGATTAGATTTGAGAAGCTTTGGTGGATAAACTGAATACCACAGACATAAGTCTGAGGTATAGCTGGCACCACACAGTACATTATTATTCAAGTCTCACACTTAACATTTCCTTAGTTTCATTGTGATAGTACAGTTTGTTGCACATACCTTGGTGTTCTGACAGAAGCAGCTGTTCAAAAACCAACTTTAAAAGCTTCTGCTGTTTTTAAGTTGCACGAAATTAAAAGACCTAACCTTCTTCTGGGGAGAGGCAGTAAAAATGAGATTTGCATGAACCCAAAGTGTTTATTTCCCACCCTTGCAGCATAAAACCTACTCTCACTATCTGTGAGAAGTGTAACTCGATTTATTTACATGCTTTTTCCAGTGGTGTAGCAGAGAGAAAAGAAGGAGAATGAGGAGAGGGGAGAGGCACAAATAAGAAGGTGAACTCAAAGAAACTAAAGTACTAAGGCATCCAGTTTCAACAGCAACAAGCAGAAGTCCCCTGTTTGAGTGAAAAAACAAACCCACCCTTCTTCTCAAGAGCAGTAAAACATTTAAGTAGTTTCCTTATTGTATTTCTCACCGCCCTTCCCTGTATCTGTGCAAACCACAAAGCTGACCACACAAGGCAAGAGACAGCAAAAAGGAACATATTTTTCCAACTAACACAAATAAAACTTCTTGACTACATAACTGGCTCTTCAAAATGTATGAATGCACTGTGCACCCTGGCAATGGGCAGACAATCTCAGAGTTGCTTTTCTAGTCCTAAAATGTCCTTATAGTCATGACAGCAACTTGGATGTTTTGCAATAGCCGCTTTTTTCCCTGAAAGAGGGTAAGTGAGGATTTCGTGGGAGTGAGAGTCAGACTAACTGATCTTCTGCACTTTAAAGCTTTTATTTTGTTTTGAGCTAGGAAAATCAAGGAATGGACTTATTTGAAAATGAAAAATTTTGGGACAATTCTCCTCAGCATGAGAAAGGTTTTATATGAGGTCCATTTGGAAAGTGCAAAACTAAACGATTTTGGATCTGGAGGGACTCTATTATCTATAAGATGTGAGGAATGAGTAGAAAAATTTGAATCCTGGTTCAAACAACACCCAACCTTTCTGATGGCTTCCTTTCTGATTCCTGTTCTTTTTCTGAAGAGATGTTTTGGATGGACTTAATGAACATACAAAGCTTCTTGAAGACTTAAGTGTCTTTAACTACAGCTATGCCAGCCAATACACTGGCACCAACTCCAGATCCCTGTCAACAAGAGTTTCTTCCCCTTGGGTATCAGAGACTACAACGGAGCTGAGGCTGCCCTTGGGGAGCATAGGAAGAATTCTGGAGGAATTGGAAGCAGCCAGTCCCAGTTATTTATGAACAAAGATCTTAGCTACTGAGAAGCAAGTCCTGCATGGCCAGTTTTGCACAGCTGTGGTGGGGGGAAACAGTTTTCCCCCTGAAGTTATAAAATGGTAAAACCCCAGGGGGTGGTGACCCTTGAAGTTTTGAGGTTTTACCCAATGAGCGCTTCTGCAAAATATAAACATATCACAAGCAGAACGGAAGAGAAGGTAGTTGTAGTTGTGTGGTAGAAGTAGCCATGTTGTGAAAGCCACGAGTAGAAGGGGCAGGAGCCCCTCTGGGGGGCTCCAGCTCTCCCAGCTCCGGCTGGGGTCATAGAAACTCAGAAACAGTATTAAACTGGACTGAGGTCTGTGACTGAGAAGTTGGAAGGTTTTTTCCCTCCACCATGAGCAGCAGGAGCAGCGGCAGAGACAGCAGTGAACAGAGGCTATGGCTGAAAGCCAACAGATAAGAACTGAACTGGAGAAGCAGCAGAAACAAACATGCAGCTGAGCAAGGAAGACACAGAGTTGTCTGAGAGAGCTGAGAGAGAGCCAGCAGCAGAGAGAGCACAACTAAGCTCTACAGAGACAGAGTTGGGGTAAGAAACTGAACCAAAAAACCCCCAAACTCCTTTTGTGACCTTTCCTAAGTGGAAAGGATGGACTCCTACTGAATGGAAGTCCTAAAACTGCAGCAGCACTGCAGAAAAGAGCTGTAAAGCTCAGAAGGAATGCAGAGGGGGTGACCTTGGCCCCCCCGCTGCTTGAGACAGAGCACAGAGCTCTGTAGGGGAACTTGAATCCCCCGAAGATAGGGACCGTCACGAAGACCCCTGAGCTTCGTGATATGACGTAGTGAAGTGACCCTTGTCCCGGTGAACACAGCCTACGGAAGATAAGACCTTCGCTTGGAGACGAGTGGCCGAGAGGGGCTTGGATACCCCTTCGTGTGTGCTGGCAGAGATCCAGCTACAGCTGCTGCATGGAAGAGAGAGACAGAGAACCTGCTGCCTTAGAGCCATTGCTGTTCTGAGAGTAGAAAGGGATCTTTTCCTTCTTCCCTCCTGGACTTTTATTTGGAGGGGAGAAGAGATTTGATCCATTGTAAATACTTATGTCATGGTAGAGATAATTAAGATTGTATATAATGTATTGTAGTATTTATTTGTACAGTCATTGTAATATATTCCCTTTCCCCCATTTGAGTCTCGTGTGGTGTCTGGAAAACCATCTCACACTGGGCTGAGATGTGGGAGGGGGTTTGGACTAGGGAATTGGATTTTGAGGCTCTCAAACCATGACAACAGCACACTTTTAAGAGACAGTAAAGCAAATTAGCCAGTTTGAAGGAAGAGATTCAACTGTATTTCAAGTGCAATAGCACAAGAAAACATTATTATTTCTAATTTAATGGCAGAAGAGATAGAATGTAGTGCAGCTAGTGGTTCTGATGACTAGATGGGTGATCACCTCAAACATGTTTGCAGCTACCATGTCAGGACTCACTTGACATTTGATGCAAAACGGAGATTCCAATATGTCACTTGACAAGAGGAACTGAGCAAACAACTTTCAACATATACAGCAAATTTACCATCTTAAAAACAATCACCAAAATGAAAAGAATAGGAATTTTATGTCCAAAGTATTTATCTGATTTCCTACACAGTTTAAAGCAGTGAGAGGCAATAAAAATGTTAAGTTTAAACTACAAAACTCTTTGCTCTTGAGTGTTGTCTCTGTAAGTACATAGGTGTACATACTACTAATATGAACTGTGTGTGCAGAAATCTTAAACACAAATGCATAAACATAACAGCTTTCACCTAAAGACAGCATGGTTCAGTACCTTTGTAGACTTTAATTATTAAGCTGTTAGTGAACAGAATACAACAGCAGTTTGTATCACGTGGGGAACTATTCTCCCTGTCCTATTTACACAGTGTGCTGCCAAAAGAAACGTGAAGATCTGAAGTCTTGCAAGAGCCTCATTATCTCTCTCTGATGGTAGTATGGGCAGAGAGTGAGTGAGGTGAAAAGAATGCAAGTCAGAGATTTCCAGTATGGTCCTATCTTTAGCGACATCAGAAGACAAAGAAAAAGCTTCTTGTTGTGAGTCTTCAGGCATCCAACTTCAAAATATAAAAAAGCAAGAGCTCATGAACAACATTCAGTTCTGAGAAATGGACAAATACATGAGCCAGAACAGCACAAAATAAAAAACCTAAACTGTGATAGTCTATCTCCCTCTCCTTCTCTCCCATTACAAGAGCAGCAGGTATTTGCTTACAAATCACTACCCTCATCTATATGAATATCTGAGAGCCAAGTGGCCTGTGAAGACTAAGCCTGGCAACAGGAGCCACAGAACTACCTACCAAACAAATGCAGCCCTACCATAGCTGTTCCAGATGCAGTCATCTTGTCAGAGTTAAACACACAATTCTACTACACACCCAAAATTCTTCTCAATGGCTTTTAAGCATCCTTCCACTTCTCTGCAACCATCAAGTCATTCAGAAACTGCTATGGGACCAGAAGTGTTGTCAACTTCCCTGGCTGCAACCACGACTTGACAAGACTCTATCACTGCCATTTGCATTCATTTCTGTGAGAACTGTTAAGTGTTCAGCCAAGAAACAGAATCCTCTTGTGATACTGTTTGCAATGGTAACACCAGACCTCAGGAGCCTGAGGTGAATGACTAGTTGGGAAGACACCCCACTTACCTGCTATCACCAGCGTTTGCCACATACAGTTTCCCCAATAAATACACCACCACAAGGGCTGTGCAGCCACCAGAAATGTTATACACGGTCCTCTCTCGTTCTATTTGCAAATCCTGTGGGAAAAGAGAACAAGATTTATAAAGACACATTGCAATTAATGTTTCAGAAAATGAAGACTGCCCTAAAAAAAGGAAAATACAAAAAAGTCTTTCTTAAATGGTATGTCCCACTAGCTTTCTTTTCTTGCTGCTGTGGCCACATGGTCTGGGAGAAGAACAGAAAGTTGAGGACCTATTATTTATGATACAAAGATGTTTGGGAAAAATCAGGTCAGGAGCTTTTAAAACATTAGGTACTAAGGAACAAATAGCAACTCTCAGGGATGCAAGAGAATTTGCTATGGCAAAAGCACAAAGAAGGCAAAGATAAATGTAGTTTAACAACAGGTACCTGGTGGTATAATTGGAGAGTGCTTTACATAGACAGCAAATAATTAATGAGACCTAGCCATGACATGAATAACTACCTGCTTCCTTAAAGGAATGTTAGAATTGTGGAGTATATACCTTTAGGAACAGCAGCAACAGACAGTCATGCCACCAGGCTATCCCTTTAGAAACACAGGGAATGAGTGGATGCTAAACTGATTCAGAGTGCAAGAAGTATTATATATAAAAACGTCCTCCTGCTTAACAGAAGTGGAGAACACAAATCACATTTGTCACCAACAGTCAACCAAGTCCTGGAATGAAAAAACACATAAATATATACATACAAATATATATAGTCTCCAAGAAAGCTTGGAGAACATAAAGGACGTAAGTAAATGAGCTACTTTCCAATCATCCATACATTTTAAACAAAAATTGAAGTGTACACCAATTAATTAATTCTGCTGTCTTTTAGTTTAGTTTGGGGTAATAACACAACATGTTACAAACAACCCTCCTCTCCTGTATCCAGAATCAAGCACAGTTTCAAGCTGGTCTGTCCTTGTAATATTGGATTTGAACAGGGAGCATCATTTAACATCACTATTGCAAATACTGGAAGATTTTTCCAGCTATCCCCTGCCTGCTTTTATGTGGGTTTTATTATGAATATATTTGTTTGCCTCTGTATGTGTGCATATACCCAGAGCTATACTTCAGTCATTATCGTATTTGCACTGAGCAACAAAGAGTCCAAATTGTCCTCGCCTTGGGGTATGGAATTTAGAGTTTTATTTTAGAGCTAAATTTATCTGAAGAAAAGCACTACAACAAATGCAAAACTTGACAGCAGCAATTTGATCAAAAATCTGCAGGGCTGGGAGGAGGTCACTGTCCAATGCTTTGTTTCCTACAAATTTCAGGGGAGGTAAGTGACCTGGGGCGGCAGTGGGGATGTTCAGCACTGCTCAGCCACTGTCTGGCGTGGGCGGGCAGAGGTGTAACGTGACTCCTCGCTGGCTGGTGCATGCACATCCCATTTCTGCCAAGAACACAGTGCTGAGGCGCTGTCCTTGCAGGCCATCCTCTGCTCTGCATGGGAACTGCATGCGGCTGCCACAGAGACACAGGTTCTACTGCTGCCTCTGAACATCTGCACTTATCTTGGAGGTGGCAGTGCGGGGCGGTGGTGGTGAGGACCAGCAGGAAAACAACTCCAAGCTAAAAATCAAATCTCATAAAACCTTTGGTCAGAGATATGGGCCTGTTATAAATGACTCTTTATCTAATCTTGCCATAGAGAAGCTGATTTTCCTACCCGTGGTTGCTCTACACTTTTTAATTCAGCTGAAGAGTTCAAAGAAAGCAGACATTTCTAACCACCAAAATAATTTAAACTTATTACAGTGGATTTTTCAGGCACTGCCAGGAATTTTAAGAAACCTTCACCTTTACATCTCAGAGTATCCTCTGAGACCTTCAAACAATATGCAATACCTCACCTGGTTTCAGCTGTCATACATATACTTTGCAAGTGCTGGAATCCTAAACTAAAATTTGTTTCTTTCAATAAGCAGAATTCAGAAGCACCTATTATAGGAGAAAAGATGGATAACTGTTAGGGCCTCATTATCAGAATTTCCTTGACTTAATCCAGTACACAGATCTAGTTTTTCTCAAATCATTTCTGTTCCTGGGCTCTTCCATCTAGTTGTTGTTCAGAACTCACATTTTCTACCATGACTTGTCAGAGTACGTTCAGTGCCATGTTTAATGTGATATTACATACTTTGCTTGACATTTTCTTTTTCAGGGGTAGGGAAAGAAGGAAAGGCCTTTCTACAGCTCAACAAGATTTGAGGGGGAAAAATAAAGCAAAATAAAATAAAGTCCACAATGCCACCAACTCATTCTGATGTAGAGACATTGGCTTTTAATTAAATACTTTATAAAAGTGACACTGGGAAAGTAGAGCAGCACAGACACAGGCAGAAACCCCAAAATGCCTCTGCAGTCTTTACGAGTGTAAAGGGTCTCATTATAGACAAAATCAGACTGTATATAAAGCTTTCCTCATTTTCCAGATGGAAAAAAATGTCAGAGCAAGTTTCTGCCAAGGAAACAGATAATTTAGTCTGAGCTCTGCCCTTCGTGCCAGGATGTGTGCTGTAGCAGGTGGTAGAAGTGGGGTGCCCACAAGGGTTGACCCAGGTCTGGTCCCACTTCCCTGGGTGCAGGATGCAGGATGTGGGGATGCAGGAGGACGGAGCACAGCTGCAGAGTATATGCCGACGTACCGAGCAGGTGAGGACGGGCAGTGCGGCTTTCTGCACCGAGAAAGCCCTGGGACAGGCCAAGGCCCGGACCCGGGCTCCCCTGGGAGGGCGCACGGCTTGCGCAGGTGATAACCACCTCTCCCGAAAAAGCCGCGCGATGCCGCCGCCGCCCCCGCCCCGTGCCGGAGGCTGCGGGCCCCAGCACGGCCGGCTCCTGCCACCTGCCGGAGGCTCCTCTGCGGCATCGCGGCTCCTGCTCCCGCCCTTCCCGCCCCGCGCGCCGGGAGCTCCCCGCGGGCAGGCCGAGCCAGGCGGGAGGTGTGCGCGGCGAGGGGAGACAGAGGGAGCACAGCGAGTGCGGCGGCACCGAAGTGGGGGCCGATTCCTGTGAGGGTTAGATATGCAGGACCTTGAAAACAGACCTAGGTGCATTCATATTGCAGTACCGTCATTGCAGCAAGTTAGTATACTGCAACAACTAAAATAACTGATTTTCACCGAATCACAGAATTATTAGGGTTTGGAAGGGGCCTCTGGATATCATCTAGTCCAACCTTCCTTCCAAGGCAGGGTCACCTAGAGCAGGTTACACAGAAATGCACCCAGGATGGTTTTGAATGTCTCCAGAGAAGGAGACTCCACGACCTCCTTGGGCAGCCTGTTCCAGTGCTCTACCACTATCAATGTAAAGAAGTTCTTCTTCATGTTGAGGTGAAACTTCTTGAGTTTTAGTTTATGGCCATTGCTTCTCATCTTGTCACTGGGCACCACAGAAAAGACACCACTCTTGGGACCTTGAGATATTTATATGCATTAATGAGATCTCCTCTGTCTTCCTTAGACTAAACAGGCCCAGCTCCCACAGTTTTTTCTCATAAGAGACATGCTCCAGTCCCTTAATCATCTTTGTGGTCCTCCACTGGACTCTCACCAGTAGTTCCTTGTCTTTCCTGTACCGAGGAGCCCAGAATTGGTCACAGCACTCCAGATGTGGCCTCATTAGGGCCGAGTAAGGGGGAAGGATCACCTCCCTTACCCTGCTGACCTCACTCTTTCCATGCTCTTTTCATCTATAAGTATCCTCCGAGCAGAGCCCTTTCATCCAGGATCTCAATCTTGCTATAACAGAAAGTAGCTTTTCTCCCTATATACACAGTATCACATACCTGCCTTTTTTTATTTTTTTTTAATAATTTCAGAAGACAGAAACACAAAATTAACTCCTTAGTCTGCTTTACCTCTATCAAAAAGGCATCAGATGCCTGTAATTCTGTTTAAACCTTCCTCACTTCTATTGGCTATATAAGGAGGTGAAGCTTTTCAAAAAGAAAACTGTACAACACAGGCTGCTGTTTCAAGACTTTTCAATTAATTAAAATGGCACCAATCTAGCAAAAGCACCCGTCTAGATTTCATCTAAGTCAAAAAAAAAAAGTAAAGAAAAAAATCATGATGCAATGTATGCAAATGTATGCCTTCCAATAAACCATACAGACTAGTTCTGTGCTATTTTTTTTCCATCTAAAATTAAATGGGGTTCAGAGCGGAATAGGTGCTCTCTCCTCTTAATCTTTCTTTAAAATACATATAACACCACACACAGGTATACAAGGTTAAAGTACTATAGTTGGTGCTTCTAACCAATACAGCACACCACTCGGAAGCATCCCTCTTGGCTCTTTTGAACTGAATCTATAAATGCACATCTTAAAACTCGAGAGACGAAAATTAGAGGACTTGACTTATGGCACCTTCAGAACTTGAGCTTCTTTGTTTCCTTTTAACTGGAACAACTGAGATACTGACAACTGAGCATTTACTGGTTTTTAAACAGAACAGTAAATTATCTGAAAGCACAGCATAAATTCACTAATCCCAGTTACAACACAGATAACACCATTTAGAAGTACTTCAAAATGGGGACAGCTTAATTGTTAAATGTTTAGGGCAATGACTCGGTCTGTATCAACTTTCCACAGTGTTTTACTGCATGTAGCTGTCAGACAAGAACTGTCCAAAGAAACCCACACCAAATAAAGAAACAAATAATTTTTTCAAGTCTTTTAAAGCCACGAATTGCATTTTGAGACTTGAGGCAAAAACAGGGAGAGCTTAACTAGAATTCAAGAGGAAGTTGGGGAAAAAAAATAATGGTATGCTAAAATCTCCCAGGAAAAGGGAACAACACCATCCTTAGATAAACCTGTCAGGTTGCACTGTTTAAAAAAAAAAAGTATCTGTATCTACTCATCATTTTCACCAGCTTCATAGGACTCCTTTGCAGCAATGGGTGTTTCAGGAAACACCACCAAGAAGTTTGCCTTGGTCCAGGAAACATGAGCTTTCAGCAAGTAAATGATACACTCTGCTGGCACAAAACCCTCGTTCATTATGCACATCTCAAGTGCATTGACCCAACTCAACGACATCAATGACGTTCCAGTACAAAACAGGGCCGATTAAACAATATGCTGTCAAAGAGGCCCAAAATCTTCATGAAAAGACTACCAGGAGTATAAGCTAGCAGGAAGTTAGACAGAGGAAGATCAATCTTTGCAAGTACAGATGCGACACAGGAGTGTTGATCTTATGAACTGCTCCCTTACACAGGTAAATACTCTTTTGCCTAAACCAATTACAAGTGCAAGTCTTCCCCAAGAGCTTAAAGTAGGTGTAATTATCTATTGCTTTTCTTAGTCTGACCATTTTTATAAGATTTCCTTTTAAAGTAAAACTTAATGCTGAAATTATATTGCATTGTGGTAGGCACCGAGTCATTTGTGTATCAAAGACAGATGAACTTCAGCCCTCTAATAAAGAGTAAGTGGGAATTAAAGGTGTTGGAACTGTGGCATATGAACAAAGACACAGGAAGGAAAATATTCTGTTTAGAAACAGGAAGAACAGATTACTATAACCTATACAAGGAATACCTAGACACCATAAGTGTAGTGAGTTATCCAGGGCTTCTGCATTTGTCATACTCTATCCACAAAAGCCCTCCCAAGCAGTCAGGTGCCTGAACATGAGCTGAGATGGTCTTCTGTGTGAACACGTACCGGAGATGTGAACACAAAATAATGCAGAGCAGTAACAACCCTGCTCAGTCAGACACATTCAGGAAAGCAGCAATGGGTAACCCACACGCTGCTTTCATAAAAAAGGTAGAGTGCTTGAAACAGCCCTTCTACACCCTCTTACCTTCACTGCCCAGTCCCATGAAACTCCATTTCTCATCTCTCCTACACTTGCAGACAGGAGAAAATCATGTCATGCTCTCAGAGCCTGGCAGTCTGGCCTGAAAATTACGCCAACTGAAGCATGAAATTGGTGTCCCTCTCTTAAGCATGCTCTGAACCCATCAGGGCGCAGTGGATGGACACGGTCATCTTCTCCCTCCTTTCTCAACAAAGAAGGATTGAGCAATCGAGTCCTCCCTCTCTGAAAAGGCATGCTAAACTGACAGGAGATTTTCACGTGTCCTCCTCTTTCTTTTCATTTAGCAGAAACTGCGCCCACTAGCCGTAGGACATAAATCTGCTCGCATACCCCACACTGAACAATGACCAAACCATGGCTGTGAGTCCTGCTCCTGGACAAACCCAGTTACAAGTCCAAACCCAGATGATGGGTCTGTTTGCCTGCACTTTCTTGGGAAGAAAGAACAATCCAGCGAGATAATTGTTATTCAGAATTCAAAGTGAAGTACTACTTGTAGCAACAACTCTAGTCTGTAATTACATGTACTGAGCAAAATTCCTATACATCAGGAAAAACTATGATTGAATACTTCTTTTCAGACAACAAATAAAACCTCTGGGAAACACTGATTGGTTCAAAAATCTTCTTTTCAAATAAGGAGCTTTTCTGAAAACTGCGGTAACAAAATTTTGAAAAAAGAACAAGATCACATCTCCCAAGACCTGATCCACATGTACTCACTGGTGGGCCAAACCTCTGATATGCCTGGCAATAACAATTTTTAATAACGTGGAAAACTGAAGAGGGAAGATGTGGAGCAGCTACATCAATTACAGAATAGAAAAAACAGCTTCCACAGGGAAAGAGATGGATATTCAGTTTCCATAGCCTCATGATTTCCTCACAGTTGTTCATGCTGTACATAACTCAAGTGGGTGGTAGAAATGTACTTCATGCCCCACTCACCCACACCCAACCTGCCTCAGTGAAGAGCTACACACACTGTACAGGCACTGCTGTGCTTCATGAGACAGTCCAACACTAACATGAACTACAGGTCATTGGACCAAGGAGGCTGCCCCTTATCCATGTCCCTGATGTGACCATTTATGTTCCATTTATGTTTTGGGCAACAATTGCCAAGAGTCTTTGCTACTGCTTGGGCAACAAGGCTTTGTAAAGTGCATACCCATATACTCAGCCTGATAATAGCAGCCAATGCTGAAATCTGCTACTGCAAGGCAATGCTAATCTTTATGTTAAGAAAGGAGGGGGAGAATAAAAAAGAGAAAAGAAGAGCATCATGCTTCTAAAAGTCAACTGATGCCTTAGAATTTTTAAGATTTTTAGCCTTTTGTAGATTTTAATGTAGCTGTAGTTTTCTTTCACTTTCGACCGTTACTTTCTCACAGTTTGTGTGGCACAATCCTGCAGCTTCAGTTTAAACGTCTTTCAACCGTCTTTTCAAAGTAATAGATTTTTTGCAAGGATATTCCATTGGGATGTGCACCTGGACCAGAATAACAAGAGATATGGTAGATAAAACAAGATATAAAGCTCAAGACACTTGGAGGGACTCCAGTGGCGCAGTTCTGAGGGTGGTACCCTGGCAAAAGGGCTCTTAGGATTGGATGTCCCCATTAGATATGATACTTAGTAAGGGATATAAAAGTGTAAGGATTCTGTATGTGGGCATGCACCTTTGTACTCCGTGAGCTAGAAGGCCTTCATTAAAAGAGCTGCTCTATATCTTATCTATACTAAATTTGCCTGGTGAGTTTTTTCTCCCGATTTTAGGCAACACAAGTAATCCATAAACATTGCTGTAGTGCTACCTGGGACTTCAGGTGCAATTTCTGCCTCACAGGGATGCACCTGGTAAGGTTGAGGCTCTTAGATAGTTCTGTCCACGCTCAGATAGTGTTAAAGTAGCGAAAGGGGAAAAAAAAGTGAAAGAAAACCCCTCTAAATCTTCATCTTCTCCAGGTCATGTAACTCATAAATGTAAGCAACAAGGACTTCAGAGCCCTGAGATGTACATACCATTTCCTTGAATGCACTTTCTATGGCCCCAATAACCAGGCACTCGTGTGGGATCTTCTTCTCAGTGAAGAAGCGTGTTGGAGGGGTGCTGGGCGAGCCTGGGGCCCCCACACCACCACGCAGGGAGGCCGCCCGTGTCAGCGTCCTACTGTTGGTGGCTGGGTTATCAGGCTCCTCTCCTAGGCAGGTGGGTGGGAGCACAGCTGTGTTCCTCAGGATGTCTACAATCTCCTGCAGCTGCTCCAGGATATGGTGCTGTAGGAGTTTGGAAGCAACCACAGCTGCCCCTGACCCAGCGTGTCCATCAAACAGAGACCAGTAGTACAGATTGATCCCATCTGAGTCCTGGAGAAGCAGGAGGGGAAGAAAAGGAAGGAAGAGATAGTCACTGTTACACAGCTGTGAGTGAGTAAAGTTCAAGCATATTCTTAACCAGTGCATCAACAGCATACTCATCTACACAGCAGAGGAGGAATTCCTCCAGGAGAAGGAATTCAGCAATCTATTGTGCACTCTTAATTTCATTACTGAAATGCTAAGATAAGGGAGTATTGTCCTAAAGTACTGGATTACTTACCATACTAAGGATCATACAGGATACATACTAGAATGTTGGAAAAACCAACACATGTACCCATTTCCAAATGCAGCTCCTTAGCCAGACCCACCCACTTACCCAGCCTGGTAAATTCACCAAAAAACCTGTTGAGATCCTTCCCCCCTGAAGGCAGGACTGGCACCTGTACTAGTTTGCTCTGGGCTCAGAATCCCTCTGAGTTCACACGACAGTTGGCTGTAAAATTCTGCCTAAGTAATTTTTAATGGTTAACAGGATTAGCAACTAAAAAACCTGCTTGTATAAATAGATTGCTATTCATGCAAAATATAAAGTATTTTGCCAACAGAAACAAGTATCTGAAAATGAAAATATTTCAGCTGAAAACTGAGACTATTTATTCAAAATGGCAACACTGTGCCTCCTGGGATCTGTAGATCAAACTACTTCTGCTCCCGTTCTTCTCATAAGGTTTGGCTCCCTGGCCAAAATCCATGTCATGATGCACCATGGATAATGCTTCCACAGTTTAAATCCTCATGTCAATTAAAGCTGCTATACTTCTTTGGAAATGTGTTACCTTTGGGGTAAAAAAACCAAAGGCATTACACCTCTGATTGAGATGAAAATATTTTACTTTTCACGTAAAGGAAGATGATGTTTTGTCATTATTCTCCCCCCTGCCCCCAAACTGTAACAGAAACTTAAAATTAAGAACAAGTGCACACATACACACACCCTGCCCCCATTTTCTTAAGTTCTCCAAAGCAATCTACATAACTGGGAAGTCTGTATTATAAGCAGTCAGGGGAGATGATTACCATAACACTGCTCTCATACAGACATTCTGTGTGAGATGCTCTAGGGCCTTAACTTCAGCTGTGATCTGCAGGCATTATTGTAATCTAAATATGAGTCTTCAAAAACTTCTATGTATTCTTACAAAGCTTCATTTACTTTTGAACTAGCAAAGAGGAAAACCACCAGTAACCTATTAGCAGTCTAAAAAAGGAAAAAAAAAATCAAACTCTTTTCCCCCCACCCTGAGAATAAAAACAACTCCGCAAAACCATACCAATTCAATGGGAATTAAATATATAGTGCCATTAAAGCAGTGATTCAGAGAATGAACAAAGGCCAGCAATCCCAGCACACAGATGAGACAAAATGCACAAAAAGGTCCTTGCTTTTCCTTGCACAGCTATAGCCACCAAGCATTACCTATTTCAGTGTGCATATGCATGGTTGTCCTCTCTTACATTTAAAAGCTTGAACTTCTTCCCCAAAAGAATTGACATTCTGCAAACTCAGAGAACAAGACATCTATTTTTACTAGTACTGGCAGTGTTCTGTCAAAAGTAGTCTTTCAAAGACCAATCTCCATTTGTTCTTTTAACTGGACAGTGTCCTCAAACAGGAGTGTGATCAGTCACCACAATGATTTATTTTAGATTTTCATTCAAAAGATTCTAATTTAACAGCAAGCTGAATAGCTACCAGAAACATGAAGAGAACACAGATCCTTCACTGCACTGACCTTACAATTCATCTCCAGAATGTACCAGGAAATTTAATAAGCATCAGGCTCCCCAACTGCTGACCTAGCTTTCAGGAAGGCTCAGCAGTCTCCTGGGTTTTGAAATTGTAAAATGCAATTAAGACATGCAAAGTTTTGGGTCAAGCAACAGATGAGAAATCATAAAAGAAAATGCATATATTTACACACATAATTGGAGCTCAATTATAGGAAGAAAACCTTAGCAATACATAGTAGTCAATTTGGGATGAGCTTTTCAGGTAAGCTAGACAGTAGTCCTACATTGCAAACCATCAGATTTTTGTTATGAAGCTAATTCCAAATAGACAAATAAAATCATGTTGCCACTAAAGGTTTATTCTGAAAACTATAACCTACTCTGTTCCAGATATGAACTACACGTACAAAATGCATTAAAGGACATCCTTAGCTGTCATAAAATCTGAAGTGGGCCAGCAACTGCCACCCCAATCCTCAGAGAAAAGCCTCCTCGTGTTACTGATTATATGTTCAGCTGCCTATGGTAGGCTACCAGCCCTGTGTCACACAAAACAAATACACTGTACCATCTTTGTGCAAAAAACCTGCAGAATTAGTAATCATGTATCCTCGCATTACAATGACAATTAATAATGCATCACATTAAGTCCTGCAGCCTGTCACTATGACAATATCCTGGCACAGGATTCCCATTTCACTTGCTGATGGTTTTTCAGTATTCACCATTGAGGTATTCCATAGTTAAAGGCATTTAAAAATAGTACCAGTGAAAAAGCTGTGCAATTTAACATGAATGCCCTTGAATGGGGACAGATAGCGAACATGATTAATCAAGCAGTAGTGGAGTGGGGTGGGTGGAAGGGGAGAGAATTAACTTAGTGTTGAATTTGCAGTCTTTCCTTTCACTGTTCTGCTCAGTTTATTACCTACTCTTTCAAAAACAAAAACATGTTTATGCTATTTAACAGGCTTCCTTGGATTTGTGAGTGTGTCAGGGCTCCATCTCCACATTTCTGGCCTGCCACCTCCTCCTTCCCACTCATAGAAGCTCTGCAGAGTGCACCCACAGAGTCAAGGCCGTGATAGCGGCACCCAGCTTGAGTGTACAACACGTGGATCTCTGACTCCCTTGTGCTGCCTTGCCAAAGTGCTGGGCTGGATCGATGGGGTTAACATTAAACAACAATAATCACACAATCCCAAATGCAGCTGTCATTTAAGTTTGACAAACTTCCCAAAAAGTAGGATAAAACAAAGATGACATGGCCTTCTCCACAACAGTTCTGTGGAAAAAAAAAGAAAAATCTGAGGATGATGAAAAGGACTCTCTTAAGTGAAGAGTCCATTAAGTTACAGTGCCTATTTCCCATATGCTCCACACTTTAAAAAAGTAAACAAGAATAGAAGAAATCTTTTCTTGCAATAAAGTGCTT
This sequence comes from Manacus candei, assembly GCF_025592945.1. Lineage (NCBI taxonomy): Eukaryota > Metazoa > Chordata > Aves > Passeriformes > Pipridae > Manacus > Manacus candei. Next base: position 7,595,762 of record NW_026138091.1, on the reverse strand, counting down.
CTCTTATTCCTTTCTCTTCAGTAATTCTGTAAGGTGCTCCACCTCACAGACAATTTCAGACTGTGTTTTACGGTGGGATTTTCCTCTAAGGCATTTACAGTATTCAGCCTCTGGTTTTCTTACTAAATACTTAATGGGACAATATTCTATCGTTCACTGTAGAGTCTCAAGCTGGTATTTCTACATCCTATTCATTCAGATTATGAATCATATAACACCAAACTCATACACTCCTTAAAAGATATTTGCTAACAACGCTATGAGAGGGCAAAACACAATATTATACCTCACAGTATAAAGATATGAAAACAAAAATATGACACATTATAAAAATGTGCAGGTTTTTTCCTTTTTAGATATATTCAACCAACAAAAGATGTAGCAATGAAAAAATCCTACTAATTGCTAATGTAAGACTGCCCTCTAGGAGAAAACTTTCTCAAGAAATATGCTGTCTGTTTTGGGAAAATATATTACAGATTTAAATTCATAAGCTGTGGTCTAATAACATGGTAGAACAGGTTTTATACAGCTCAATAATGAGTGCTACAGCACTCATTCCAGTGCCACATAGACTACAGAAGTAAATCTATAGATAAGAACATATAAAGAACAATATAACAAGGAACTAGAAAACAGTATACTATATTATATGAATCAGCTGGCTCCTGACTTTAGACTTTATGCTAAGTTCTGATCAAAATATGTCAGAAATAGAATCAAGAATGGAAGATCTGAAATAAATATATCTCTTTCAATAAATTTGAAAGGGAGTGACTGTTTATTCCAACATCAAGATGAAAGATACAAAATCAAAGTAGGAAATACACTAGTGAAGAGAGGAAGAAAAATCAGTAAATTTCATTAGATACTTCTCATAAACACTGGGTTACTAGATATTTAATGAGGTTGACATTAAATTTCAAATGGATAAAAAGAACAGCTTTCAAAAACATTCAGTTTATTGACCCCATCATTACAATACCATAAAAGCATGACAACTGTAACAATGGATCTTAACAAGGCTTGTTAAGATGCCTTTCCAATAATGAAACAGTTTTAGATCCCTGTATTTTTAATGCAATCTAGACTTATTAACTATGTGATGTTTGTAAAAAAGTTCCTTCTGAGGAAGATGACTGATCATGCAGTGTGTGGCTTTTGCTCCTGAGAATCTTTTGATACTGGAAGTTAATTGGGCTTTGTGAAATAATGCTACAAAGCTTTTTATGTCCAATGCATGCCCCCCCAAATATGAAAACACAGCCAAATTCAGCACAACATACACACACAGGTACATTCACCCACACCCTAGATGCAGAGGCCCCGACCAGGTGTCTCACATGGTGGGTCTAGAACTTAAATGTGGTGTGAGACCAACACTAGTATCTCTGCACAGCATCAAGATGTGTCTATCCAGGCCTGTGTGTGCATAGGGGTCTTTGCAGTGTGCCTGTGTGCATGGCACAGCAATTTCCTTTGTGTCAAACAAACCCATCACCTGGACCAAGGACACTGTTTCTTATCTTGCTGTGTTTTATGTACACGAACAAGTACTGTGGCCAAATGCTTGCTTCATTAAACAACATTAATGCATACAGAAGTTAAATACACTTCTGGAACCAAGTATATGCATGAGCCAACTGCAGACAGTTGCATGAACTTACTAGGAAAGACTTTTTAAAACAGATTATTAAAACAAATTCTGTTTTGCTTTGCATGACTGTACGTAGAACTCATAGTCCCAGCAAGTTCCAGGCACAACTCTTTATTCAGGAGTGTGCAAATATATACTTGAAAATAGAAATCCACACAAATGAGAAGCCACAGTCTGCAAAAATCACTGAATTTTGTGTTATGGATGACCTTACCCTACCTGCACAAACCAAAAGAATCTCCTGCTTTAGAAGTTCATAAAATTAAAGAAGGCAGGTATCTGTCTGACACTGGGTGAAGATGTGGTTTAATCTACAGTGGCTTAGATATAACACATTTTAAAACAGTCTCTATGATTCATATAGGTCTTTATCTGAGCCCTGAGTAGCTTCAGCCCAAACAGCAGCTAATGTAGTGTCCACAGAGCTCCAGGTACTGCAAATGTGCCTACAAGACAGTGCAGAAGCTTAGAAAGAGCAGATTGAGGTTGACCTCTGGTTGTGGCACCATGAAGCATCTGTGTATATTAGAGAATCATAGAATGGTTTGGGTTGAAAGAGACCTTAAAGATTATCTAGTTCCAACCTCTCTGCCGTGGGCAGTGACGCCTTCCACTAGACTATGTTGCTCAAAGCCCCATCCAACCTGGCCAAACTTCTCTGAGTAACATGTTCCTATGCCTCACCACCCTCACAACATAGAATTGCTTCCTCATATCTAACATAAATCCTCTGTCAGTTTGAAGCCATTACCCCTTGTCCTTTCACTACAGGTCCTTGTAAAAAGCCCCTCTCCAGCTCTCTATAGAGAGAAGGCTGGAAGGCTGCTCTAAGGTGTCCCTGGAGGCTTTCCTTCCTCTCCTGGCTGAACAAACCCAGCTCTCAGCCTGTCTTCACAAGGGAGGTGCTCCAGCCCTCTGATCATCTTAAAATTTTTCAAGATTATATTTCAGAAATGAAACAAAAAGGAAAATCCAAGGAGTTGACCAATCCTTGCTCATCTTTAAACTAAACCATCTTAGATGCAAGGAGCATTTTTCAATGCAAAAACAAATCAAAAATCAAGTAGTAGAGCTAAGAAAAATATAGTGAAGTGTTCTGCATGTAAGCGGAGAAAATCAATAAGAGGTAACTGAAAAGATGTGAAATATTCAGTAAACATCTTTTAGTGCCATATTGCCACATCCTTTTATATTTATTTTGTACCTCTCCACTGACAAGATACAGAAGTCTGCTTACTGAATTGTCTTTCAGTTGGAGACCTTCTCCATTGGGCAGTGATGACCTCCGTTTTGCTGAAGAGTTCTTGTTTGGTGTAGAATTACTGCCTCCAGCTTTTTTCTTGACAAAGAGGACTTCACAGCTGGCTTGATCTTCATTGTGCGTGCTCTTCCCTGCATTTATTACTCTAAGAAAAAACAAAACAAAAAAAGAAAACATTGCCCAAGTTAGCAAAGCACAGAAGCCTCCAACTGTATCTCATATGTGACTCAAGATGTATGGAACCAGAATCTAGCAATATTGCAAGTACTGACTGAATTAAAATACCTGTCTGACTTACACACATACATACATACACAAATGCATACTTGCTTGTTTGCATGCACCTACACATGACAAAACAAGCATATTCTGTAGAACTACATGAATAAGAACCAACGGCATCATGAGCATATTTTACCCTTGGGCATACCATACAGTCCTTTAAAAGGACTACTTAATGGCCAAAGTTGATAACAGTATGCCTCCCAGTTGAAATATGAGATCTGCAGTTGCTTTCCTACCTGCAAGCCTCCCTGCTATGAATAATGAAACTGTTGGCTGTCAAGTTCCAAGTCTTGCACAAACAAAATACCTGTTATAAATCTACAAAGCTGTTACCACTAAAGGCAGTCTGTTCAAACGGCATATATTAGAAATGCTATGACAGAAATAGAAAGGAAAGACTTTGCCTTATATTCCGACAGGCTAGTCAAGCTTGCTTGTACCACAGCAACACAGTGGTGTATACTAAATACACCCATCTAGTACTGCACAGCATAACCCCCTACCATGAAAAGCCCACCTCAAACCATCTGTCCCACCTGCAGCGTAGACAGCAGAAGATCTGCACTAAGAGCTGCAGGCATGCAGAAACCAGCACTAAGAGCTCCGTACAAGCTTTGAACAGCCAAAAGTATCCTGAGACTTACACCACAACTTCCTTGTTTTAGTCAGGCTGAAATAACAGCTATTCCACTAACAACAGTTTAAAACCCTAATCAGAACTCTACATTATCCAAAACATCGTGGTTACTGTCATCCATCCCAGAGGAGTTTTCCACTTTCTACATGAGAATCTCCCCACAAACTGACCAGTTTTGCTTCAGTTTGACACGTGCTTTGACAGTCCTGGGTTCACTTTGGGAAAACCTGTGCAAGCTGAGACAACATCTTGTTCCAGCCAAGCAAAGGCACTGTCACTTTGATGTAAGCATGTCTTCTTCCAGAAACACTATCTACCCATTCCTCTCTACTACCAGTTTTGAGTCAACAAGTTGACCAATATTCAGAGACAGTATTTCCACTACTGGACAAACAGTTTCACATCAGGTACGCAATGTCTTTAAAAACAACTGCTGCCTCCCCAGAAACTAAAAGAGCTTGAAGGCACATCATAATCCTGATGGCAAGTTCAAGATACAACTGACTTCTTGATCTCTAACATTTTTGTTACAGTAAAAGTTTACACAATAGGAAAATACTTGCTAAAGGTTGTTGAAATGAAAAGAAATCAAATACCAAAGGAAGGTTTGCAGGGGACTCTGTCGCAGCTTGCCTGCTCTTGTGGAAATGTCCATTCTGTGTCAGCCTTGCTTAAAGGTAATAGATTCTCTTGACTTTGGAGGAGCAATATGCTACCGTGACACACAAATGAATGTTTCTGCCTCTGAGTAGAAAAAACAGTCTCTTTTTTCTAAGAAAACATACATCCACTACAATTAACTGCTTTCAGAGATGGAAAGTTTTCCTTACAGTGCTAAATGTCACACACTGCACTCTATCTATGTACAATACCACCAGTCATTTACGAGTATTTCTTGCAAATAAACACTAATTGTGGATAAAATTACTTTATAAAACACACAGAGAGCAGAGATGAAGGAGCTTTTAGAAGCAAGGCACTTGTGAGCAATTTAACCACTCACCCCCTGCAGTGTTTAACCTTTGGGCAATTGGAGATCAAATATTGAGATAAGCTTCCAGTCCAAATACTCACATTTTCTTGGCATTAGGAAAAGCAGAAGCATATATTCAAACATAGGGTCAGGGGAGGGAGATGGACACACATACACACACCCCCCACCCAAAATCATGAATAGTAAAGCATTTAAATCAGCTGACCAACACCCATTCAGTCTGAAATGCCACAAACATGATTAAAATACTGCAGTAGCACAGAAACCGTAGTTTTATCAGATCAGGAGCTAATCAATACTCAGTTTAGCTGATCAGTCCCTAACTAATGCTGCTGTTTTCAATCCCATTTTAAAAAAGACAAGAGACAAAAGCGACCCCTTACAAAAATCAGTGCTTTCCTACAACTTATTGTTCCCTGCAAAAGTCATTCAAGTATTGGAGTTGCCCTAGTTTCTTTTTCTGAGCTTAGCAATGAACTTCAGGACTTGTATGGTGGAAGATGTCATGAAGTATAATGATGAGTTAAGTTATGCACAATATGGTATCATTTTATAAAGCTCTTGCCAAGAAAATTTGTCAAGACACTGAATACATCAGAAAGACTATGAGAACAAAGTGACCTAACAGACTAACTTGGCAGTCAGCTACCAGGAAATGCCTGGAGTTGAAATTGCACACCAAGCACCTTACTAGAACAGGATACAATCAAAAGGAACCTGGCAACACTGAATACTGAGAAGACATGGGAGTTGGGGTGTCAGTGCAGTGAGGATGGGGGACCGAGGCTGTGAACAATACATTCCATTCTAAAAACCCACTATACCTCCCAAAATTCCGGTTTTCCTTTCTCCAGCAGAGGATTATTTTATTCCTTGTAAAGACCTGAACTTAACACAATATCAAAACAGTTCTTATGGGTACTACCAGATAATTCAGGGTCTAGATGCCAAAAGCTGCCCCTCTCCTGACACAGGCACTCTTCTACTCCCATGCCATCACATCCCATCTCATACGCAAACCCTGGAAAGGGCTGCACTGAAGCCCCATGATTTGTAATCTCAGAGCTTGAACTATGTGTTGGTGCCTGATGCCCAGCACAGAAGCTGGTAACATCATCTACTCTGCTTCAAATAGCTCTGACTTTGCTGCCTTTTGAAATCCTTTTCTCTCTGCAGTTACTTAAATCCCTCCTCCAGGCAATTCTTTCAACCAGCTTTCTAAAGCTGCTTTCACTGATGCCTTTCCTCCTTGCTCTCCCAGACTGTAACTTATCAGGACAAAAATCACATCTAAGCTGCTTATATAAATAACAAAGCAGAACTAACAAGATATTCATATGACTAAAGGTAACTCTTAATTAGACCTTCACAATTTTTTATGGAAAAATCTATCCCTCCTTCCACAGATGAAGTGCCTCAGCTTCCTAAGATTTCCTCTTCATATCTGCTTTTCTGTCTACCTCAAAAAACTGGTTACCCACCAGTAAAGTGAACAAAATGAGATAAAACACTCCCTTCTCACACATAAATTCAAAAAACACCTCCCCAAACAAAACAATCTCCAATCATTTCAATTCCATTTTATTATTAATATTAATAATAAGGCAAAGAAAAAATTAATTAAAAATTATTTTTAAAAGATTGAGGCCTACGTAATTCTCTGTCTTTTACTCAGATACGTTTTCAAGAGAATTCTTGCTTTCGTTCTCTCCCCAAATTCTTCAAGAAACTTATCAAATGAAATGAAGATCAACTCCGTTCAATCCCTTCCCTCCTCTCCCCTAATACCCATTTATCTCCTATCCAATCTTTTACAAAGTTCACCCAAATAACATCTAATTTGGATCAGAAGCTCCTTTTTTTTTTTTTTTACAGAGTTCACTGCCTCTACTGTGCCAAAAACATTGCTCAGTAATAGATAAGTAATTCTAAGGTTTAGTTTGTGGTATAGTTGTGCTAGTAAAAACATTCCACTTCCTGAACAGGAACTTCCTGAAGCCTGCACAGTGAGGTGGTAGGATTTGGTCACACTTGAGGTACCTTGACAGACATTTCAGTACTTCACCAGACTGATCTTAAACATGTCCTCAGCTAAAAGCAAATCCTCCTGACAAGAGCCACGTAGTTTGTTTGGCTCACAATCAGCATTTGTTGGTATCTCATAAGACCCCAAATTTTTTTCTCTTGGCCAAGTCTTTATCTTTCTTCTCAAAGGAAATTATCTAATTCCATCATTTATCCTATTAGCAGACACAGAATCTTAAACACTTATTAAACTATATAATTTTGAGCATGCTCCTTGTTTCTCCATTATCAGTTTTCAGGTTACTAACAATATCAAAGCGTAATACTACTAACTGGGGAAGTAAACAATTCTTTTCCTAGGAAATAATGGCTGTATTCAATAATCACAAGAATTAAATAGTGATAACCAAGGGCTGCTGTTGTGATGTTTTATTTATTTATAGTGGATAAGAGTGACTTTCTGCAATTCTGGCATATACAAGTTTCTGAAATAAATACGTTAATGACATTCCTGCTGTCTACAAGGTGCCCTATGTACTTGGTACAAAATATAGCCCACAAGAGAAGCTTAAAACAGAGCCTATGAGCTGAAGCAAAGGAGTGTTGCTTGTAAAGTGTCCTACCAGATGTCTTTACTTGGGGAGCCTGTTCTCATTTGATTCACAAAAACTTCAGTTTATTAATCCCATATAAATGCAAGAGCTCTGCATTCCCTTCTTAAGGGTTAGTAAAAATAAGTAGGTAGAAAAAAAGAGGATATATATCCGTGGGCAGTTTGTTGTACTGCAATTTTCAATGCTACCCTGCCCTGGGGTTTCAAAGTTGCAGTGGACACCTGTAGTTGTTTTGACTCTTAATTAATCAATTCATCAGGAAGCACAGAGCCCTTCTCTCCCCCCTCAGCCTGGCTGGCTCCAGCCACTCACAGGAGCTACAACCAGCCTCTCTCCTCTTTCCAGCTGTGGTACACTACTGTGGTACACTACACATTACATGGCATCAGTTTGCATCCAACCCAACTAATAGCACAGTAGTAGCCCACGTGAACAAATACAACACATTTAGACAACAGACAATATGTTCCTACAGTTTTGTATTATAATTTCAACAGTCTTAGAATGACAACTAAAGATACCATAAAACCCCAACTTTCATAGAAGCATTGCTGGCTTTTCTTCTCCCTCCCATCCTTTTTTTACCCCCCTTAATGGATCAGCATATGAGTGGATGTCACTGCCTGTTTCTGTGACACCTCATTTACAGTCTTAGATTTCCAGGTAGGTGGCTGTTTCCTCCCTTTCACCCACACAGGATTTATTTCTGCACTGGGAATCAACTTGAAAGAGATTTCCTTCTAGGTGTTCAATCCTCCTCCTGCAGATGAAAGGCAGCTTTACAAGCAGCCTAAACAGTTCCATTCATTCGTTACTGTAACTGTCATATTGCACACATCAAAACCAAAGCACTCACTAGTATTGTCCACTGCAGGCAGAAATTGAAGCCATCCCTGAACTGGTTCTCTAAATCTATGGGGCTAAATAAAATTTTCATTTTATTAACCAAGGAGGAAGTGAATATTTAGCCATAAAATCTTTCAATGATATATGTGAAAATACGGTTTCTTGGACCAGCAATCACACATACCAGGCCAAGTTCACTTTGGGGCCCAGCTAGAAACTACAAAACTGATAAGGACTAAATATGAGATTAAAATAGGCAAGGCATAAAAATAGAATACCATTTATGCTGGAAATTTACCATAAGTTCAGTGGTAAATGATCATAACTTCATAACATAGCTTGTCTTTGGACTGAAGTCAATGGCATCTTGAAAGGGAAGTCCACTCTGATGCTATTTGTATGGACTTTGCAAAATGCTATTATGCAGCACATCATCCAGCTACACTTTCCAAAAGAAAGATTAAATACTAAGTGACTACAAGGAACAAAACAGCTGCAGGTCTCTGTAGGAGTGGAGCAAGCTCTGCAATCACTACACAGGGATAAGTATCTCTTTTTGATAATTAGCATGCAGGTATTACAGGAGAAAACCAATGGCCAGTGAGCCCTGAGCAAACGCTGAGCCAGACCAGTGAGACACAAAGCATGATCTCACTTCAGGGCTGGGCAACCTCAGACACAGATGGCAATACTATTTGTCAAATTCTCTTTCCTCACTCCTGTATGAGCTATCAGAATGGGGTAAGAAGAGGTTGCAAAAGCAAAGATCAATTTGACACTGAAAGAGAATCATCATTTCTTTCCCACAAAGCACAGTGAAATTGCAGAGCATGCCAGGTCAGATTGCTCATCATCCCATTTAAAACAACTTTGTCTGGCTGTTCAAAGCTTGCTGAAATATAAGGAAGAGACACAGAAGACAATGAGAACAAACAACTTCCTGTTGATCAGTGTCTTTCTAGTCCAGTTTGCACAATGCGCTGTCCTACATCTTTTTCTTTTTCTTCTTCTCCCTAACAGTTAAGTTCTCAAATACTACTGGGGAAAATTGGCCTGAACTTATTTCCATGGTATTCAGGAAGAAGTTGCCTTGAAAGTTCTTCAAATGATGATTCTTATATGAATAGGGCACATTCAGTCTGGTGAAGTCAACCTTTAGATGAATATATATCTGCATTTTTATGCATTATTAGATTTTTCTAGATTTTTGTTGTTGATAAGGCAAAGAATGCTTACCAGCTTTGGCTGGTGTGATAAGTTTTCAACTGCAAATTGAAACCAAAAGCATTAAAAAAACCCCAAAATAGATGTGAAAAGAAAAGGAACCTTTCTACAGGAATATACTTCATTGTGGCTCATTAGCCATGTGGAATAGTCCCTGTAAGTATACACATTAGAACTGACAACTATTGAAATTGAGGCACTTGGTTCAATCTAAAGAAAACACACTACGCACATCCTGATAACAACTTTTCTTTGTTTTGTTCACAGCCATTATATCAGGTGTGTCTTCACCATCTTAGCCTTTAAGGGTGATCCTCAAAGTTCATTGATGAGCAATATTTGATTTTTGACTGCACACCAAGTTACACAGCATTGGATAGTGATTTTAAGCTGCTTTTAGATGAGAAACATCTTTGGATCTATCCCTGAGCTCACATTCAAGATAAGAACCAAAGTTCTGCCATTCTTTTCTCTCTAATACAAAGGAAAAGCAGCCACTTCCATGTTTGTTCCCATGAGCTGTACCACACCTTCTGCAGGAGGTGGAATATAGTCTTGACCATGAGCATCCCTCATAAGGAGGGCACAGTAGTAGAGACACATCTGATAAAATAGCTGGTTGCATGTGAGTTGTCCCCACAGAGTTATGTGGCAGAAATACATAAATCATGCTAGTTAAAATGATGAAATGGCAGGGACCACAACCTGCCCCTAATCTCTACAGCGAGGGTTATCTGGGCCTCAGACATATTTGCTCTGCCTACAAGCTCAACACTACTATTACTACAACACCACCAACTACTACTACTACACAAAACCCCAACCAAAATTCAATTTGAATTAAAATACTTCAGTTTTCTTGTAGACTCATAAATGAGTGCTTGCACATGGCAAGGATGCATGAAGAAAACAAAAGGCTACTTCCTCTTCCTCCCCAATTTCCTTCCCAAAGTTCTACTTTTGAAAGCGCATCCAAAATAAAGTTTTTCTTTGTTACAGAAATTGCAATTATATACAAATAAAAGCTCTCTTTATGCTCACAGAGAAGCGAGTTATGTGTTTAAAGTAATGAAGTAAATCCCACACCATTAGACTACAATGCTGTAGACCACAGTCTCAGCTCTTTCAGGGTTAAGAGAAATCAAGATAAATGGCTTATGCAAAACTTTAAAAAAAGAAATTATCTCTCATATTTAGCACATGTGAAGGTTAACCCTAGGAGTTCAGTGGTGACAGTAATAATCCCTTTTATGCAGCTGTCAACTTAAATTATCCCCAAGCTAATGTCTGCAAGTGTGACAGAGAAGGTACACATTTCCACAGATATGCACTAATGCCTTATTCACAATATCCTTCTATTGCAGCAGGTATTGTGAAGCCCCTACAACCTGAAAAAAAGTCAATCTGCTAATTTATTCTTAAAAGTCAATACAGAAACTGTATATGCATGAAAGCACACATATGCAAGGCAAGGGGGAAAAAATAAAAAGAGAAAACATTACATACAGCTTTATTATGAGAAATCCACAAGCAGAAAATTAATTCAAAGCCACTCATATGTTGGTAATTTTTAATAATTAAAGAAAATCTATACCCTGCTACCGGAGTTTTACATTCATCACTTTTCTTCTGCAAGAACATTAACTGACAGGTCTGCAGAAAGGGACCACATGGAAAAATCACTACAATGACATTTGCCATAGAAACCTGCCTCAAAACCCAATTTTTTACTTCTATTATTAAAATTGCTTTTCTAGACCTCATCTTCGAAGCTGTTAAAATATAAGCTAAATGCAAACCAATGAAATATCAGCAATCTTGAGCCTGAAAAATGGCAACTACTTTAATTTTCATGATCCACTAGAACATTTGTATAGTGTTCATTCATTCTGCTTAGGGCTGAAAAACAACTCCAAAATTAGCTTTCCTAAATTTAAAGTACAAAAAAGTCACAGTATTTAATGCAAAGCAGGATTAAGAAAATATTGCAGTACTTTTACATACATTTTATATAGACATAGATACACACCTCTGTAAAAAACCCTATGGTATTTCTCAGGTAAGCTATTCAAAATTCAGTTAAATATGTCATTGAAAACATCTATTTTTCATGTAATATAGGTCAAAGTGCTTAATATCTTTGCTCAGTTGTTCAGTCATTACAGATACAAATTTTCAAGTGCAGTGGTAATTTAGAGTCAAAGTCAACAAAAGGACCCTGGTAAAATCAGTACGAGTATAAAAAGAATCACATCTAAATGCAGAATTTCTACCCAATAGCAGGGATATAGCAGTGAGCAAATGAGTGTTTGGCTGTGGGTGTGCATAAAGCTTGGAGACAAGGGTGTCTCTTCCTGCCCTATCAGGTAACTTTATCCAGAGGGAAGGTACTGAAGCTCTGGAGGCTGTACAACGCCTATTAACATGGCATGCCACAACCCCAGGGGAAACTGCCTCCACAGGCTCCTGCTGTCCTTGCAGAGGGTGTGAAATGACGAAATGTGCCCCCACTCAAGAGCAGAGGAGACCCAACAAGGTTAAGGAACAGTTTTGGAAGGTGCAATACCAGAGAATCACAGAACAGATGAGGATGGAAGTGACCTTTGGAGGTCATGTGGTCTAGATCCCCTGCTCAAGCAGGGTTCACCTAGAGCAGATTGTCCAGGACCATGCCCATATGGTAATGCAGAGGGAGCAAAGCACAAACCAACAGAGACCTGTCTGACCCAGTGTGTGTGCACAGGATCTGGCACTGAGCAGGAGCAGCTCAGTGACACGTGGTGAAGACTGAAAGGTCATGTTTCTCAAACACTACTTGTGCTGTGCATCTGCCTCCACTATGAATCTTTTCCTTTCCAGTCACTAGTAAAATCACCTCAGAAATCTCAATCCAAGTTTCCACTTGTAAACACAAAAGGCATACTAGAAACCTACAGACTGGCAAATACTTAGCACAAACATAGTAAGTAGGGGTAACATCAAATATTTTAGAAAGTGCTACAACTAAGAAGAATCAATTGTGCCCAAAGAGGCCTAGAGATGGGGTAGTCTGGTATAAACAAACGTTAAGCAGCCCTGATGTGGTGGATCCTGCACAGTGTGACCAAAGGCACTCGCAATCCCAGAGAGTTCTCAACAAGAACAAAGTCAACATCAGAAACAATCGACTACTGTAACTTGCATGCAACCCTCTCCATTCCTCTCAGACCACTGGGAAATTAAAATTGTGTCAAGAACTGTAAAAATATGTATCAGGGAATAATAAGGTATTAGGGTGTCCCTGCATCCTGCTACACCAAGAAGCAACTCGCTTTCAGAAATTATACTTAGAGTTGTACAAATGAGAAGTATGCATGAAGGCAGAGTGAAAGTGGAAGTTTGAATTTATTTATTTTATTGAATTAAATATTATTATTTATTAAATAAATTAAATATTATTGAATTTATTAACCCCTTGACAAGCTTCTAAATAAATAATAAACAATGCTATACGCAGACTGAAAAGAAAACCCCACATAATTCAGCAGCTGAACAATTTGTTCAATTAGCAAGAGAGGCAACTTCTCAAGCAAAGGATGAAAGGCAAACTTCAAGTATCCCCTCTCTTGGCTTTCCCAGTGTAAACAACCTCCACCTTCACATGCCAGTGTGTTACCCCACAGGGACACCTGTGCAGTGAAATGATTTTTAAAAAAAAACCAAATCAACGTGTTTCACAGCAAGATACAACATGGAGGCAGAAATACCAGATTTCTATAGGGAGAAGTCCTGCTTAAACTAGCATTTCTGAAAAAAAAAAAAGTTATTAAATTTTATCTTATAAGTCTAGGAAGCTAGCAATGAGAAAGTAATTGGTGAACCATAGTTTAGTGCTATGTAACTCTGGACATCAAATACTGATATGTCTCTTGGAAAAATCCACTCTGTTCTGCCTTTGGTTTCAAGAAGACAGGCCCAGAGTACTTTCATTTTGGCACTTGCAGTAGCTCTGCATCAAGAAGCCAAGCACTGTTAATCTTCTTAGGTATCTACATGTGTCTAGTCACCTACATGTGACTGCTGCTACAAGTATGGTCCACAGAGGTGAGATTCAGTCATATGTCTGTGGTACAGACAGCTAAGTCTGCTTACAGAGTCTGGGTGATTAGCTCCAAGAGAAAGAAGACATCTGGGGGCATGATTCATCTGACCTATTTTAGTTGTTTACATAGGATGAAATGTCTCTTCCTCTTTGTGGACAATAAAGCTGAGCCCAGACACTGACACAGCAGGTTGTCAGCATGTAGTGAGATGATTCCCTCATAGGTATCTGAGCTTATGTGGGTGGAGGGAGCAAAACAAACAAACAAACAATAACAAAAAAGCCCATCAACTTCTCTTTCAATAGTTGTGGGGGTTTTGCTATTTGAAATGCATTTTGTTCAAAATGCATCTTTGATATATAAGTCCTTTGGTACGACTAATAATGTCACCCAGTGCAGAGATCCACGGTTTAAAGGGAAGAAGAAGAAACATGATTAAGTGCAGAAAAAAATATTTTACAAATAAAGGCCAAGGACATATTACCAGATGCCAGAAAATTTGCATTATAGCTCCTGATATGACATGTGAGTTCAGCATGGTGCAACTATTTAAATGCATCTAAAACAGCTGGTGGGATTCTCAGACACAAAAGGAGATAATTGTCAATCTTATTCACAGCAATTAAATCTGTATAGACTAAAATAGGATCTATTGTTCCCCCCAAATACTGGGATTGGAGCCAGAAGCAACTTCGGTGGAACAGAAAGTTGGCAGTTTGGAAAGTGGCTGAGAACTGTGTAATTCTCTAGCATAACAGGGAAAAACCCCAAACCACAATCAGAGACCAAAGACAAGTTCTGAGATTTTTTACATAAAGAATTTCTCCTTTTCTGAAAATACCAAGGAGATGTCAGAAATTAATATGGAAACAGATGTCAACACAGACTTCTCTCAGTGTGTACTCCACACAAATGGAAATGTATGCAGTAATTTCTTCTGCTGACTGAAAAGAAGAAAGCTAGAGATTATTATTGCTATATTTAGACATTTGCACACTACCCAGATATGTACCTTTGGAGTCTTTGAGCACAGGATATTTAGGCAGGCACAAAAAGCTGGATAGCTCTTATGAAGAGGTCAACATCACCACTAAAGAAACATTAATCTGCTCTCAATTCAAAATTATCAACAAGTGGCAGCAAAGGATTTGCAAATCATTTGTCAAGGACAAAACTCCAGCAGCATTAAGTGATGGCTGTTAGACTGGGAAAAGTCACAGAGAACTGGTGCCATGATCTTCAGAGCAGTGCCACAGGCTATCCCACATTCATAAGGTGTCCCAAAGAGACCATAGTTCATCTAGCTGTGATGGGGGCAGTAAAGGCAGCACATGATAAATCTGGTTTCAACGTAGCAGGAAAAAAAAAATCCCTCTAACTCAGATGAGAAAGTGCCTGGGTCCTGATTGAGAAACTGCAGAACTCAGACTGAGGCTGGAACAGAATGTGGAATTGCAACCAAAAGTGTCCTGCCTAGCAAGTTTAGAAAGTTAAATCTGGACTTGAAAGAATAAAAATCTGTTTAGGACTCTGATAGAACAGTCTGACAGAAGAAATTTGATGTAAACTTCCCCTAACTTATAGGTTGGAAGGTGTGTCAAAGCTCCCTCTCCATCTAGCCATGCTGCAAAAGACTCTATGGGCAGCTTGTTGACACATTTCATCCCCTCCTCTGCCTCAAGATTTTTCCCTTCGCCCTGCATCAGGCCCATCACTCCCACTTTTTTCTCATTCACCCACCAAATACCACCCCTCCACACCCCCACATCCTCCCTCCTTTGTCAGATCTATTTCCTGGTTTCACAAGCTCAGTCAGACCAGCAGAAGGCTGGAGACCTCAAGCCTGGTAAGGGGGAAACACCACAGCTGACCCAGACAGGCAGCAGCAAGCTCTGCAACCTGCTTCACTGTGCAAGCCTGCTCCTGGGTTACATCTGTATTGTTATATATAACTGTCCCATCTCCAGTTCAGGGGGCAAGGGAATGGGCTACTCTCTTCATCCTCTCCCAGAACTGAGTGTGTGCATCCCAACTGCCCAGCACTGCCCACACTGCTCCTGGGTACCACCTGAAAAACTGCCAGATTACACAGGCCACAGTTGTGCTGGGGACACACTAGAACAAAATGCATAAATGCACAATAAGCACCGAAGCCAACATTTGCTTCAGTAATATTTCCTAGTACAAATGCCATCCTGGCAACCAGAACAGGACCTGCAATTAAGAGCAGTTTATCCCAGGCTGCAGGCTCAGGAATTCCCACACAGTCCTGTAAGGTCTCCAGAGCTGGACACTATCAGATGGGATGTTTCACTATGCCTTTCTACTTGACAATATCTCAGGACCCTCACAGAACCAAAACAAAATTCATTTTTCCTACACACTTTCTTTTGAAAAGGAAAACAAAATCGACTCTTATTTCACCATATGATCCACCTGAAATACAGTTCTGCAATAAAAGATGAGTACAGATAGCTACTGTTATGCACAACGAACACCATAATTAAAAATCATTCATCTTCAAAAGATCTTTCTCCAAACCTTCAAATGTGTTACATTATTCATTGGAAAGGTTTCTACTGCACTCAAGTTAAAAATGAAGTTAACTATTTTTCTGCAGCAAGAATATTTAGTAATACCAAATAGTGTTTTGTAGTGGAGAAAAGCCCACACAGTTATTGAACTATCTAACTGGGATCTTGGTAACAACGAGTTATAGGAACTTAAAAAGGATGGTGAACTGGCAAATCCCACCTCTTTGTTAAGAAAACAGCACAGCATCAGCATCCCAGGATGAGAGCCATTCCTGTCTGAGCACCATCATTTTGGATCACAAAGACACTGGCAGAGATGTTTGAAGCACCTTTTGATCCTGGGCAGCTCTAAGCCCTGGTTGTTGTCCATTCAGCGCTGGCAGGTGTTCTCCTGGCTTCTGCTCAGCTCAGCATGAACATGCTGCCGGTGCTGCATCCAAGTTCCCTCCTCAGGAACTTGCAGCACTAATGTATCTATGGAATGAGCCATGCAGCCTAAAGGATTCTCCAACTCAAGCCTGATAAAGCTTGACCCTGCCTCACATCACATTCTCCAGTCCCCTGGCAAATTCTTCAGGGTTCAAGCACATTCCTCCTGAGTTCTCTTCATCACTAAATACAACTGCAATGTTATGTTATGAGTATTTTTAATTTTTTTCTTTTTTTTTTTCTTTAAAATTACTCTGTCTGAGGTTCCTCCTGCCAGGTCTCTTGGTTAAAGGGATATGCTGGGGCAAGGCTACATCTCTTCCCCCAGTCCTCAGGATGGCATCAAGCCTTCTGACTCAATTGTTCAGCCTTTCTAGCTGGTTCTTGTCCCACCACCAAAAGACTTATTTCTCTTTTCTTATTGTTAGGAACTCTCTAGGCCTGCACCACCCTCCTTGAAAGGAAGCTGAAATAGGTATTTCCTACTTTAGGTCAACAGTATCCAAAGATACTGCCACTAAAAGAAAGAAAAATAAAAACTCCCAGTCGTGTGGTTTTATAACCAGCAATAAACAGAGACTTCATAGCAAACCAATATATACATTAGTCTTCAACTAATTCTCAACATTATGCTCCAGCTCTACAAGACTGTCTCCTAATATAAGACAGTACAACAGCTTAAAATATATTATGTCTTGCCTTCAAATTTCTTAATGCATTGTACAATCCAGTAGAATAACATTGAATAGCTTTTACATATGGAGTAAAAAAGATGTGGAAGTACCTACAAAGTAATAGAACAAAAAGAAAGAAAATATTTTAAGCATGAGAAACAACAGCTAAATTAAAAAATAGTATCTATATACTGCATCTATGTATAACCAATAAATTGTACTTTTTCTTATACACAAATATACAAACACACACAAATAAACCTATTTTTTAAATAACTAATGAAACATCTGGAACCTTCCATCTTTAAGTTGGATTTCTCACTCGTAACTGACAAGATCACAACATCAATATAATCAGCTTAGAATACCCACCTTTTCCCATCAGAATGTGTGTTTCAGGGGTAGGGGTAATAGTTCAATTGAGAAAAAGGAGATCCTTTACTCCATAGACTCAAATAGCCACAAAATATGATCATACCACCTACAGTACAAAATTAGATGGTGTTTTCCGAACCAGTTAAATCACCATATTGTCTTTATCTTTGTATTCTTAGGAGACATACATATATATGTACACAGCCCACATGTATATTTTAAACAGGGATAAACTTATCTGGTTAGGACATATTTATCATGTAAAGATGAAGAAATACAATCGCTGCAGTTCTCAGAGTGTTGAAATAAAATGCCCTACAGAATACAGGAGTAATCAGCACAGCAATTAGAAAAGAAAGATTTGAAACACAGAGGAGTCCTCCCCTACTGGGATAAAAAAAAGAAAAAACAGAAAAAGCAAGCAAAAAAATCCTAATTCCTCTGAAATATTGACTATATCACTAAGCACAAAATTCAGTCTTACAAAGAAAGGATTTTGAGTAATGCATTTCTAAACTGAAGAAATAGGTCCTTCTACAGCTGATGAAGGGATTAGTGGTTGCAGCAGGGGCAAAGGTGTCTCCTGCCACGTTATCTCCTGTTACACATCTCCCTCCTTCAACACATAAATTAAAAATTTTGTGGCCTCACAGTATCAAACAGGGGAAAGAAGGGCACACTAACTGACCTCCTCCAGAGCAGCATTATTGTGCTCAGGGGTGAGCAAGTTGCCATTTGGGTCTGCAGAGAAACCAGCCTGCAGCAGACAATGGCAGCAACTATGTTTTTCTTCTCTCCTACCCACTGCGGGATGGTGGTGCCAGGGGGAAAGGAAGGATGCCAATCTCCAATCTGACAGCCCATAGTCCTTATAATCTGCTTCTGTACATAAACTGGAACAGAACAAAAATCAATTTCTGAAGCATCTTCAGAACTGCCTTAGCACAGCTGTACTGTCCCTGATGTGTCAGAACTCCAAGGTAGTGTGTTGGAGTAGACAGCAGGGAACAGATAGAGCTATTTACATACTTTACTAACATTAGAACATTTTACGAAGGAAGGTTACTCTCCTGCTGTAGTACAGGGACAGACATCTTCACGTGTACACCAAAAGAATGGCCCACTTCCTACCTGATGGTCTTCTAGTGTACATGATGGCTGCACCAATCTCAATAGTTGCTCCAATCTCGGACTATCACTCAAGCTTAGATAAATATGTCTCTCACATCTGTGATTCCTTCCCTTCCTGTGAAAGTTATTTTGGCTGGCACTTCTTCCCTTTTATGAGGAAAAGAGACTTTTTCAGGAGGTTAGATGCTGAAGGAAAATTGCCTTTTCTTTTATTTAATTTGTTTTGCAAGCAGTATTTCTTCTTAAAAAGTCACGGGTTTTCAATTATAGCAAAAAAATTACTAAAATTGTTTAATACTCTTACTTCAACATGCATGAAACTTTGCACAGTCTTCTGGAATTACTGTGCTTTCTAGACTATAACTAGTCATTCAATATAAAATGAATTTCTGTCATAAATACATCAATGGGAGGCCAGAGGATTAAGCAACGAGCATCCCATCTTTCCCATTTATATGCACATACAAAAGCTTCACCATACTTACCTTTGTGACAACAGTACTTCCTGCACCCTGATTTATCTCCTGCCTACCAGCACAAACTTAACTACAAGGAAAGGAAAAAAAATCTAAATGCCTAATTGTGCTGGTTTTGGTTGGGATAGAGATCGTTTTCTTCACATAGCCCCTAATATGGGACTATATTTTGGATTTGCGTGAACAATTATAATATGGAGATGTTTTTGTTATTGCTGAGCAGTGCTTACACAGAGCCAAGGCCTTTTCTGCTTTTCATACTGCCACACTGGTGAGGAGACTGGGGGTGTGTGAGAAATTGGGAAGAGGCACAACTGGGACAGGTGACCCCAAACTGACCAAAGGGTTATTCCAGACCATATGACATCATGGTCAGTATACAAAATAGGGAAAATAAGGTGGGGGATATTTGGAGTAATGGTGTTTGTCTCCCCAGGTCACCATTACACGTGATGGAGCCTGGCTTTCCTGGGGATGGCTGAACACCTGCCAGCTCGTGGGAAGCAATTCCTTGTTTTGCTTTGCTTGCATGCGCAGCTTTTGCTCTACCTATTGAACTCTCTTTATCTCTACCTATAAGTTTTCTCACTTCTAGTCTTCTGATTTTCTAGTTGGTGTCACTGTGATTTTATTTTTTTTCTCCTCATTTCCTTCATCAGATAACAGATCTTTGGTACAATATACTGTGAAGTGTATCAAATAATATTTTTTTTCAGATCTGATATATTTTGAACATGACCCAAACATTTAGTAGACATTTTCCCTAGCAATGAAACCTTGTGTCCAATTAACATTTTGAATAGCCTCAATAATTAGTGCAAAGAGCACTACAATGATATTTGTATCAGACTTCTGTGCTTCCAGCATCTTTATCTCCTACGACCTCACAGTGGCCTTCAACTGGGCTTCAAATACCACAAAAAAAAGAATTAAACAAAAACACCATTGCAATTAATTTTCAATAGACCACAGACTTTCAAAAATATCTTGATTAAGGTAAGACTGATGATTTTTACTCATACTAACAAAGAAATCCACTTTTTGGACATGGGAACAATACTCCCCAAACTGTTTCAATCATCTCAGGCTTTGTCCTTTACGAACTGTCTTCAAAACACAGAGAGGGTTATCTTCTGTAAAAAAGGCAGCATCACTTTATTAACAACCCAAAAAAGCAGTGAGAGAAGGGGGTGACACTCAGCTTATTTGCTCTAAGAATATTCCCTGCTTCACCATCTCTCTGCAGGCATTTATGAGACTCAGTGGGTAACACAGTCAAATTAACATTCAGTTTGTGGGGCCATTTTGCATAACATTTAGGTATATGCCACAAGGTGAATGCTCCTCAACTCAATCTATATTGGGGTCTCCAAAACTTTGCAACTCTACTAAGCTTATCTACCTGAAGAATTACTCTTTCAAAAAGGAGACCACCTTTGCTTTCAATGTATTTGATGATGCCTATTTAATCACAGAAAGGAGTATTTTTGTCACCACATGAGGAAAGAGACTATCCTTCTTGTTAAGTGAAGGGGTGGGCATGCTTTTAAGTACTATCAGTTCGGTCAGAAGTTAATGGAAACAAGCAACAGCTCAGAGGTACCTACAGAACTCGAGATATCTGTGTCATGCTTATTCCTCACCTTTCAGGCAGTCTGATACTCATAGCTTGTTGTATCTTTAAAAGCAAATAAAAAACTGCACAGAAGCCTGAAATAGCCTAATGGAACAAACAGCTTTTCTTTCCAGCCTTGGCAGATTACAAGAATAATGAAGTTTACAAGCTTTTGAGAGCTAAATAAAAATAATAAAAATCCACAAACTGGCATGGGCAATTATATAAATGAACAGATGCACAGAAATCTATGTAAACAAAAACAGAAGTAAAATGTTTTCCTTCTCCTATTGTGCTTGTTTGCATCTATCTCCCAACAATGCAGGCCTATAGTCTACAATATATTCCCCTGTGCTTTGATGAGTGCAGGACGCAGTGCCACAGGCAGAACTGCTGCTCACTAGAATATGCCAATTTATTCCTCCTTTCAGAATATATTTCAACTACCTCTCACATATAAAATCAGAGTGCAGCTTTGTTTACATTTACTGCTGAGAGGAAATGATGAACACCAGAGGACATAGCCTGCAAGCACAGCCTACTCCAAGACTATCCATCATGGTGTGAGGCTCCTGCAGGAACTCATGTCACTGCTTGGGGTCAGCCCCCACCAGCCCTGCTCGTGCACCACAGATGAGCTTTACTGATGACACACATCTACAGACATTTCCACTGGGAAGCAATGGTTCAGTGGTAACATGCACAGTAATAAAATCTTCCCAGTCAGATAAAATGCAGCAGAACATATGGAAGCCCATTTTGCCAGCCTCTAAATAGAGCTTTCTGACATAATCCTAGCACAGTAAGGAGGACAAACAGCACAAAGAAGGCTAGACTGGGGAGAGGAAAGCAACATATGAATGGATATGATAATACATTAAATGTAAGGAGAGAACATTAGATTGTCCCCTCCCCTCGCCTCCACGCTCTACAGGTCTCTTGAAGTAGAAAGTAAGTTCTATAGACTGGTGCCATTTATCAGCACCCCCACACTTAATAAGTATAGCCCTTCCATTGTTTAATTGCAGGGTTTGATTTAGAAGTACATCTCTAAATTTGAGCTTTGCATTTAACAACATGTATTTCTCTGTTACTTTTCAAATACATATTATTAATTAGAAAGTAACTCCTTTCTTCACATCTCTCAGATGATACAGAACTGTAAAAACACACATTTCTTTCAAACTAAAACCAGCCTTGTTCACCTACACAAAGGTTATGCAGCCTAGGTCAAGAGACAGAAAAGTATGTCCTTATTTTGAATCCAACCACTCCACCTCTCCTCCCTTCTCACCTCATACAAAGCTAGCTAGGCTGTTTTACAGTACATGTAGTTTCTTTCATCTGTGCTAAGAGCTCCAGACAGGCAGTTGAGCAAATCACTCTTTCAGAGAGTAGATGACCACTGGCTGTTCCTGTTCCCAGCAGGTTTGTTGGTGAAGCCAAGTTGTGAGAAGAGTTAGAGGACAAAACTGAGGTTTTGCTCCCCAGTGGCTTAGTACCCACATCCTCTGCTGTAATATATTGGTGTCCTAAGGCTGAGTGACAGGGTGCTGATGCTCAGCCTATGGCAGTTTCCCAAATACCAAACACAGGGGTTTCTGCTTTCAAGACCAGGGGAACCAGTTCCACAACTCGGCATTGAAGGATGATTCTGCAGATTAAACTGCTGAGGACTGTGGGGTAAACCTTCAGCAGTCTCAAAAGCAGCAAA
Source organism: Manacus candei (assembly GCF_025592945.1). Lineage (NCBI taxonomy): Eukaryota > Metazoa > Chordata > Aves > Passeriformes > Pipridae > Manacus > Manacus candei. The sequence goes on along the minus strand of NW_026138091.1, from coordinate 7,573,189 downwards.
GAAGGGGACACGGGATACTTATACTTTAAATGTAGGCCTTTTTCCTACAAGTACCCAACAAAAATCTTTTTTGTTTCTTCATATACAGTTTCTTATCCATTTACAAGTTTCCTTTCTCCCAAGTATCACTAAAAATAATTACAACATTAAATGTAAACATTAGGTTCAAATAATCCCATTTTATAGGGACAGTTCATCACTTCAAAAAGAATCACCTCTAGGCAAAGGACTGACAGAATGAACTCCTGACCTCCAAAGGGTCCCTCGTACCCAAATTTGAACTTATTTCTGCAAGAAACTGGAAGACTGACTTAAAGTAAGCCTGGAAAAGCAAGTGCTTTTCCTGGGTGCAGTTTCACATACACAAGACATGAACTGAGTTAACTGCTTTCCCCATCCCTCCAAACAGGGAGTTCATATTCTGCTTCCTGGGAAGGACGTGTGCTTGGTTTTACACAGTGCTTCTTCTCACCCCCTTCACCCTCTTCACCTCTGGCCATGTAGTAGTTAAGCCAAGAGAAGAAAGATCACAGTAAACTTTTTCATTATCCATCTCTGTGTGCATACTCAGGACAGATTCTAATGCAGCAGAAACCAATATCAGCACTATTTTTAAAAAAAGAAATGCTGGCTCCCACTCAGCATCTCATTTATTGGGAGATCACAGATGTTCCCAACAAACGTTGGTAAAGCAGGATAAAATCAGCAAAATGAATATGTATTTGCAACCAGCACTGCGCTGAAAAAAGGCAACACCATTTTTTATGTCATATCAGACAAGCCCACAGAGGTTTACCAATCACAACCTGAATTCACACCAAACATATTGGTTGCCCTAGGCAACTGCCTTTTTTACCTCAGCAGAAGAGATAACTCAGGTATTAAATCAGATAAACTGTAATTTTTTTGCTAATAAAAGCCCATATGTCAGGCTTTTATCATCCTAGCAAATCAAGAAATAACTATGTGGAACCAAAGGCTCAGGGTTTGGCTCAAGCAATGAGTCCTTTTAGAGAGTCTTGTGAACCCAGCTCATCAGCCAAGCAAACAGACAGCTGAGGCTTGACCACACTTGGGATGTCTTTGCCATCTTCTCTGATGCAGTTCACTGTGCCTGTCAACTCTCCACAAGCTGCCTCCAGCCCTCTACTTGCTCACTCACAGCCAAACCAAATTCCTCCAGTGACTGATGCCAAATCACCAGCCAACACAGTGGAGCTGCAGGCACCACACCATCCTGACAAACCTTACAAAAGACTTAATCTGGTGGAGAGCACAGGCAGGCACCTCAAACCACCCTATCTTAAAACAACATTAGCTAGATAACACCAGTTTTTCTAAGGGAGATGCTTGAAAACTTTTCCCTCGCTCACCAAATCACGAAGCAGCTCAATGAGAGTACGATACTATGTTGGGCTTAGAAACCTGCTTCTGTTCCCAAATCCCTCATACATTGGTTGTGAGGTTTTGAGAAAGTTGATTCCACTCAAGACAAATTTTCAGTTTAGAATCTTGGCAAAAACAGGCAAAAATCATAGCAGCAGGTCCTAGATTAGCCAGCCACAAGAAGAGTTCTGCTCCCATTAAGGGTTCCTAAGATTTTTAAGTAAAAGTGTCAGCAGACCAAATACAAAGGTCTCCTTTTCATCACCTGAAAATTCATGCTAGGATAACATAACAGCTTGCTGTTCTATTGTGTTTATCTTTTTGTACAATAATGTACAAAAATTAAGAAAGAAGTGGTTTAAACTGTTGTTCCTTCTTGAAGTACTGCCATAACCTGGTTTCAGGAGGCAAAACTACCACTTCCATGTATTGTCTCAACGATTCCTTCTCTACAGCTGCATTCAGCAACAGAAACCACCTGTGTTGTTCTGATGAGATCTCAGGATGTGAGATGGTGAACTAGGCTATCGATAATGTGAACTCAGTACTGATTAAAGACTCCAAGAGCAAAGAGAAGTACATGAAGGAACAAAAATTAAAGATGTTACAAAAGAAAAGGATGCTCTAGATGTTGGGTTGGGTTATTTTTAATTTTTTTTAGGCTGAAACTTAAGGCTCAGGTTTGTTGCACCCTTATCCCAAATGCTCTCCAATCTCCCAATTTACAGTCCACAAAAATTGGTATGTCCCTTAGCTGCTCTTGTTCACATCCAGCACAGTGTAGATGGTTTGTTCAAGTCAACAGCTTTGTCCCAGCTTTGCAGGCAGGTTTTTACAGCTTGCAGTAAAGCTACTTGAACAGCCCTTGCCACAAAACATGTACCTGATTAGCTTCCTGCTAGTTGCACTCTGCATGTGATTGACTTGCACCTTGATGTGGTTTCTCCACTCAGCAAAACAGAGGTTGAAAGTTGAACTCTGCAGCAGTGCAGACATCAGACATGGTTGTAAGAGAGTTGTCCTATACCATACAAGATTTCTTGTGTGCAACTTTGATATTAATCAATTCTCAAGATATTTTAAGAGAAAACTCTTCAATACCCATAGGAAAAAATAAGTTTGAGAGAGAAGACATGGAAGTGGCTAGAGCATCTTTTTACCTTCCTGATCCTCACTTTAAGCAGCAGCTTATTTCAGAGACTAGTTTTCAATTTCAATAGGAGGTGATTGAGGTGAGGTGCCATGGCATATGGCTTTGCCATTTTGCAAGCTGAGGAATTTGAACAGTTCAGAAGAAACCTGCATCTGTTTTCTGGGGCCTTTAATTAAAAGAACTGAAGCAACAACTCTCCCCAAAAGGCTGTACTGATTCTTAAAAAAAGCACAGAATTGAAAGATGTGATGTTTCCAGCATCTGATACCCACTGAATATTATACCAATAACCACTTTCTACAGTCAATATTTCCACAAAACATGTAATAACTGTAAAACTTAGTTTGAAACCCATGGACTATTTTCAGTCAAGTAAAAATGTACACAGAACATTCACACAGACCTTGTTTCTGTAGAAAACACAGTAAATAATTGATCAGAATAATGACAAAGATTAAATAAAGAAGAGCAGTTAGTGCAAACCAGACTACGGAGCTGAACAGGAATGGCAAGTTGGTTTGTTTGTGGTAGGTTTTAAGGAGTTTTGTTTGTTTATTTGTTTTAAAGAACTAGAGGAAACCATGTGGTTTTATCCAGTAGATAATTACAGCATGAAGAATCAAATAAAACTGCACTGTAATTCCAATGCAGCATAATAGAGATAATGCCCAAAACACAAGGTTTCCATACTTTGCTTTCAGCTTCCTTGAAAGCTTAAAAAGGTTTTAATCAGAAACCTGATTTCCACACATAGCTAGACACAACCAGTACTACAACAAATTCAGCATGATGTGACATACTCCTAAACAAGGATAGACTTTATCTTGTACTTAAATTAAGTAGAAATATTGCCCAACTGAAAAATTTGTACAACTCATTAAACGAAAGCTGCCTGAGAGTTGCACACTTTTTTCACACTATCAATGTTTAAAAATACTCTTTAGAGTAACTCAGAAGATCCTCTTCCTCTTTTCAAACTAACACTGCACATGACCGGAAGATGGGGTTACTCGATACTAACACTCAAATTGAGCTCTACAGTAACATATTTGTTTTTTATATGATGCTCACAATAGAAACAGCTATAGGCATACTGAGCTGAATTTAATAGATTGAGTTTAGAATAAATATAATTTTTCTCTACATCTACTGTACTGGTTTTCATTCCATACTATTAAAACATAACAAGTGATAACAAATGTTATGTGCCTTGTAAGCATCCAAGATCTAGAATGGGAGATGTGCTAGCTGAGATATTCAATAGAAACTTTAATCAAAAGAGCCTAAGGATGTGGAGAGCAATTACTTCATCTCCCGCCATGAGACAACAGGTCACGAGGATAAAAAAGTCAGGACATTCCTCATGTTTTATGCAGGGACAGGAAAATAACTCAGAGCAGCTGTTCTGACCAGCTCTAGCAAAAGTGCCTTCAGAAGGACATAATACCCAAAAGAAGGATACAGAAGGAAGGTGCAGCTTTAGTGACTCTCTGGGACATGCCAGCCCAGCCGCAGGGCTCATTAGCCACTATGACAAGCTATTTAAGGTGCTGAAGTAGGTAAGAATCTTATGGTTAAAAAAACCAAACAACAACTAAAAAAAACCAAAGAGAAAACTTATGTCTAAGCATAACTCTAAAAATACATTTTGATGTGTCACCTTTTTACAGCTTTAAAAACAAACTTTTCCCATAATGGATCAAATAAATGTACTTTTAAACGTAAACCTTTCCTTTGAACCAACCTGATCGCAGGACATCTGGTACACAACAAGGTACCCCACCACCATGAACAATTCCTGTGATGCTCAATTCCTAGCTGAGTTCAAGGGTTCTCAGAGGATAATAGCACACTCCTTTACTAAACTATATGGGTCACAGAGGAATTGTGTGGGTCATTGTAGGGATACAAGTGGAAAAGGGCAGGCCACGTCCCTGGTACTCAGCAATTTATACTAAGCAAGTCTAAACCTTAGGAGTCCTCAAGGAATTCTGCAATGAACATGAAGTTGGCATATGAGTCATCAAAACACAGGGCAGATGAAGCTTTTAAATTCATCTACAGCCTGACTTGAGCTGATGGAGATGCCATTTCACTTTGTGACCATAGCAAGCCATGCTGTATTTTTGACATAGATTTACATCAGTTTTACAATTAAAAGCTTTATGTTTCCAATGGGTTACTGTCACAGTGCAGAAATTATGGTCAGTTTAGAAAAATTTAAAAAATTAATTTCTAAAATTAATTTTAGAAAAAATTAATTTCTTTCAAGATAACATTCAGATTGTAGCAAAAAAAATCATCCCAGGGCCTACTAAAACATGAATTTACATCTATGTACACTGATGAAATAAATGCAGATATGTCTTTCTCTAGTCATATTTTATCTTGTTTAACATTACTTGCTGAGGGGAATGGCACAGCAATCACAACAACAGAAGTCAAGGGACTATTTCCCATCACTCCTTCCAAAAAGTTACTTACTGATGATTTTGGTCAATGTTTGTCTTCAGCACCAAGTTCCTTTCTGGGGCACATAAACAAGGACATACACCTCTCCTCCCTAAAACACTTTCTAGAGGAATTTAACAGGTGTTGCCATCAAACGTTCAAGGACTCTGTGTAGACTGGTTGAACACTGTTTAATCTGCCAGAAGAGGAAAATATCCAAATTCTTCTGTTCTTGGTATCCATATCACGTGTCTGGCAAAGAGCAAGCCCATTAACAGTCATTTCATACACTCACTGCACGTGAGCAGTGCTTGGCTTCCAATTGCAGATTCACATCCCAGCTGGTGAGGAGTTACCTCCTCTCTCCCAAGATGATTCCATTACTGCTAGTCAAAACACTCCCCTTTGATGTTCTACATTGACGGGGTGAAAGGCTTGTCCCAATGACCTTGAAAATTATTTTCATTTGGAATTATAAAACCTGGAGTTAGAGCAATATGTGTTGGATAAAAGGCAAAGATCAAAAAAGAATATATTGGTCATCAAAATAGAAAGGTGAGAGTTGACCATTTGCCATTCCTAAAAAAAAAAAAAAGCCAAAGAAAACCCAAAACAAAACACAATAAAGGCAAACAAAATCAATAGAGTCATCATTAAAGCAAGTTCAGGGCAAAGATAAAGGAAGTTTTCAAGACTTTTGCAGTATGTAGCAGCATGGAATGAACCTAGCATAATATTCAGCGCCAAGCAAAATCACTGATTCAACTGAAGTACCTGACTGCTACAAATTCCCACAGAGATAATGCCATGAAGATGTAGTTTAATTCTTATCAAAAGCCTGTTCTATAGAGTTCCACAAGCAATACCAAGGAGAGAGGACTGTTCATGCCCCATTAGTGGATACAAACAAGGAAAATATTCACAAGAGAAGACAAAGGAAATACAAGAAAGGAGAATAGATGAAATCCTGGGGTTTTTTTAGCACCTAATTCCTCTACATTGGTGATTTTCTTTAGTTCTAACTGAAAAACTTTTTATGCGAGTGTACAATCTTGCTTTCAGACTTCTCTATTTCTTAGCTTCATTGCTCTGTTCAACAGAATTACAAACACCCAACTTATGTATAGTAACATTTATAAACTCCTTGAAGGAATAAAATTTAAAACTGGGGAGTAATCATAAAGCAAGATATACTTCTTTTAAACCAAGGCTTTGTTTGGACAGTGACACAACTTGCCATAATGCTTCAGTCACCTATATCTGAAATCTGTCCTGTAAAAATATGATGTTTCTAATCATTAAGACATTGCATGTTGCAGAATATAAATTAGAGTTATTCTCACCATCTGAGAAGCATTTACTATTTATACTGTGTTTTAATTCTGATGCATATTCTCCACCTTAAAAACACAAATATATTTGGCACTGAAATAAAAGGGGAAAAAAAGGCTCAGCATTCCAACTCATTTAACAATACTGATGAGATCACATTAAAACAAACAACCCCCTGCCAGACAGATAAGAGAAATTATCAACACTGTTAGATGAAGCCTTTATGCATTAATTCTACAAGAAGCTAAAAACCCCAGGGCTTTTGAAGGCAATACATAATCATCTACCTGCCAAACATTCAGAACAGCATCCTCCCAGGCAAGAATTCACAGCATTAAACTGACAGTGCTGAAACATGCAGTTATCCTGGATACTGTGTTTGCTTTTTTCCCCATCTACAGTGAGAAGCACAAGAGGCAAAACTAGCACTGTAATCCAAACATGAGAAAGGTTTACTTTAATTTAAACACTCTTTTCTACCATGAGCTCTTGGGAATTCATTGCAACTCTGCTCAGATCCACAAGGGTACCAGTTAATTTACAACTGTTCCTCCACCTTCCTCCTCACCCCATTCCCTATTTAAATCAAATAAAGCAAACAGCCAGGATTGGAGAAAAACAAAGACATCAATTTGCACAAAAACACCTGACTGCTATCACCAAGTACAGCAGCCATCTTTCACCACATCCCACCTCAGACCCAGCCTGGTAGGACTGGCAGCAGATGCCAATAGAGGTGCATAAGAAACAGGATGGAGACATAGGCTCTCTTGAATTTCTGATTTTTTAATTAAATCCAAATTTTAGGATTTTGGTTCACATCACCTCTGTTCTCCATTGGAAACTGTTTTAAAACAAATATACTGAATCTGGAAGTTGCAGTGTTACACAGCAGAGTCAAGTTAGTAGAGGGTTAATATTATCCATAGTGGGATGAACCCCTTCCTGAAGGAACCTGGAAAAGCCATCTCCACTTCCAGAGTGAGAAGACAGCCTTTCACAGAGGGCGAAGATGAGCCATGCTTGAGCAGATTTATCATGAGTCACAACACAAACGTGGCATTTCAAGTACAAAGTAGCTCCAAAATGTATAAGACTGGTAAAACAGAATAAATCAAACAACTGTGATTTAATGATAAGTAGTAGTACCAAATAACACTGTTTTAAGTAGGATACATCTACTTAAAAATGGTAAACGAATTGTATCAATATTCAATGCTCCCAGAAAGCAGGATCTGTTCCTACAACATGTAGCAAAATAATTTGACAAGCTTGCATGAAACCCTCTGTAAGACAACATATGACAGTTACCATGTCAGCAAAAAACCTTTTTCACTGTAAAACTATTAAAATAGACAAGCAAATATAGCCCCACTGACACTCCACTCTCAGTCCTACAGATGACCAATACATATTGCCTGAGGTCTTCCAAGAAAACCTTTAAGTCTTGAGGTGAAAAGGGAAGTTCTTTCCCCAATTGTCTCTGCTCCTCAATTTTTAATTTTTTTTTTTTTTAGGCAGGGGAAGCATGTTTAATGCCCACTGCTTCAAAATGCAACAAGGAGAGCAGACCAACAAGCAAATGGCTTTGCAAAATCATCTCAGAGGGCTTGGCTGTGAAGCTAGAAAATTGAATTCAAAACATGAGTGGTTGCTGGTTTGTCACAGCAGAAAAGTAAAATTAAGAAATTCACCTTCTTTTGGAAGTTACTTTTCATACCTTTATATTGCATTTCTGTTTCAAGCATTCACCCCAAACCTATGCAGAATCAAGGAGACAGAAATGCAAGCATTCCACAGGTGAAACAGTAAGAAGCCTCCGCTCCTGTTTACAACACTTCAGCAGGTGACCATACCTGCTCTAATCACCCAGATTAACTTTGTAAAGTTGTAAACTACTTTAGGAGCATACTTCATGATTCAATGGGTTGTCCTGTTTGCTTTATCTTAACTGCAGAGATTGTCTGAGTATACTAGTTTCATTTAAAAGATTCAAAGTTATTCAAGAAAACATTTTAAAAGTTACTGATCTGTCCTGCTTTCCATCACTCAGCTATATACCATCTCTCATAATTTCATTTTTTCTCCTCTCTTTACATTCAAGGAGTGAATAAAATTCAAGATAAACCCCTCTTGACTTTAAATCTAGATTTTTTAAAATCATGAGAAAAATCCTAACAACTATAGAAATTTTACACAGAGAAGGTGTAAGGCTTCATCTAAAGTTACAGGCAAGCACAAAATTCAAACCATTCTTTGGTTATACTAAGTAACATGTAAGAAATTAGGAAGGAATACAATTCTAACAAAACTGATTATTGGATTATGCAACCTATGTTACTGCTCGATTAATAGCTTAAGGATATCACTGAATATAAAACATTCAGAATGGCATATCCTGGCAGTTCATCTCCCATGCTCATGTCCAAGAGCTATTATCATTATCTTGCAGCTGGCTCCACTTCTTTCACTGCTCCATACTACAGGGAATCTGGATTTCATAGTTTCAGGGCTGTTTCTGGACAAACATTAGAGGGCTAGAAAGCAACATAGTTATACCACCAAAGCCTTGCCCAATAAAACACAAAGCCATCAGGCTAATCAGTCTAGTCAAAAAAACAAAAGAATTTTTCCCTGAAAAATTATGGCTTTACAAAGCTTTTAAGTGCAGTTATGTCATTTTACCACCACTGCTTTGTATCTGATACGATATAAAGCACTTTCAAATTTCTAAACAAGTATCTAATGATGAAATTGTCCCAGGTTTATGCAGTGTGAGAATGAAAACCACACCTCCTATCATCAATTTTTAAAAGTCAAACATCAGGAAATGTGTTCCTCTGCAAAGTTCCACGAGATTCTGCTGCTGTTAAAATGTGACAAATTTTCCTCTTGTGAATTACTGTTTTATGATTTGCCTTAAAAAAAAAATCAAAAGTCTGGAGGGCATTTGGGCTGTTAAAAATTAATGAACAGAGGCCTTTTAGTTCTTACTTTGCACTCAAACGTCAAGAGGTTCTCTGTGAAGGATTTGATTAATTTGAGCAGAATTGATGGGAGCTGCCCTCACAGCCCCTCCTTGCCAATTATAAGCCTTAGTAATTGTATGATCACTCACTTCTTTCCACATGATGCAGAATTAATGCTTTCACCCGTGAATCTCTGAGCTCAGATGGAGAAGCACCCAGATCTCTGTACCTGCTTGCAGGTTCTTCTCCTTTATCTGCCAACATACACACACACACACACACTGCACACTTACATGTAAATGCTTAGGTAATAAGTCATGAACAAGGACTCAAACAGGGAACTTTATCTTTTGTATTATTCAAACAATGAAGTTAGGCAAGATGTTTCAAGAACTAAATTACCTATGATAAGCATAAATACCAAGAGACTCATTCACAGGCTAAAAGCAGATCAGTGTAGAGATGCAAACAGGAGGAAAAAAAAATAAAAATCAATGTACACACATAGCCATATCTGTCCCCCAAACCAGGCAAATAATACACACTTAACTCTCTTAATAAAAAAATGTTTGGCGATTATTTCTCCCCACCTTGTTTCCATCCCTCCCAGCAACACCCACACGTTAGTTATATATAGCAAAGCAAAAAATTTGCAGGACTGTTTCGACTTGCAAAGACAGCAGGCAAACCAGAAGTAAAAACAAAACACTAAATAAATACATCAAATTTAATTAGAGCACCATTCCTTCTTTCCTCCCAAGCCACAGACTTCAGTGCTGGATTTTGGGACCCGCTCTGCATCTGTTGGGGAAGTACCTTCAAGCTCCTGGGCCAGTCCATGAGCTGTGCCTGGGGAGATGTGCCACTGCCACGGCATCGCCTCTCCCTTCCAAGCATGGGCCTGGGCACATGCCCAGGCAGTGCAGCACTGCCAGAAGCTTCCTTCTCCATGATTACTTCTTCCTGCTGGAACACATTCCCACTTCGAATGTGTAAAATCGGTTGAAAAATGCCCTTTGCAAATATACCAACTGCAGTGTAACAATTCTTGCTTGTGACACAGGCACACACCAGAGCAGCCAGCAGATGACAATCAAGCAGTTCACCTGTTACTATCAGCATTCCTGCAAAGAGGCACACAACAAAAACCGAATCCTAGTGCAAAAATACCAAATCTTACAAATTCTCATCTGCAGGTGAGCATGACCAGTAAGGGAGATGACAGCATAAGCCATGTAAAAATGGATACATGAAATTTACTCCTTCAAGTTTGGGCTACACAGAATTCATGTGTCCTCTCCATGCTCAGCCAAACAGCTGAATCAACTTATTTTATTCATTCACTGGAGATGCCCAGTCACAAGACGTTAGTTCTGCTAACTGGGCTCAAATACAGACTCAGGAGGACATGTCTTGAGGGCTGACATGATCTGGATCTGCCACTATGCCTCCTAATTCCCTTTGAATTTCACTCCAACTCAGGAAGCCTGAACCTGGCTATAAGCAGGAGCTCATACCAAACAGTAACCTTCATGCTTTGCATGGGATGGCATCAGTCTTTCCACAGAAAATAGAACTTTTTTGCCATAGAAATACTGATCCCACAAAGATTTTTCCCAAGACTTACCAACAGGAAAAGACAATGTTACCCAAATCACCAAAATTAAAGAACATTCATGCATCTCCTCTTCAATATTGCCTAAACATCTGGAAAACAGAGTTCCTATAAGGCCCTATACCCAGGCTCTCCCTAAAGCACATTTCAGGGCTTTGACTCTCAAAAATTCTACACCCTCAAACTGAAATACTGCACCAAATTTTTCCTACAAAGGGACAGCACTCATAATCCAGCCACTGCTATTTAGTGGGAGACAAACTGCAAAACATTCAAGAAAAAGAAAACAAACAAAAAAAACCCCACCAACAAACAAAACCCCACAACATGTATGCAGAGTTCATGTTTGAACTGCTGTATCATTGCATTCACATTTTTTCAGAAACACTAAAATCCTCACTTAGCTCTTTTTTCTTTGACTTTACAGATGATGATTCTGTTTTAAAATTGTATGTTCCTTTCACATTGGATTTCACTAGCTATGGCTGTACTACAGTTTGTCACTGAACCATATAATTAGGTTACATTTTTAGCTGACTACATAAATTGATCTTCAGATGCAATAACTGCATGTCCAGACTGACATTCCGGACACGCACAGGTAGTCTTGGCCATATCCTGCTCCCATTGAAACGAATGGTAAAGCTTCCTTTTACTCAACAACTGAAAAGCTCTTTTTGTAGCAGAAAGCACAGAAACTCTAGTCAAAAAAACCAAACTAACAGTACTAGTTAAATACTTTAGGGACACAGAAGCAAATTCGGTGAAAGCTGCTGGTGAATAGCAACTGATGACCCTGGGACAAGTCCCAGACTGTTGCAGAGAGCTGTGTCTATATGGTTAATGCATAGAGAAGCAATGAGCCCTGCAATTCATTAGATAGACCCAAGTACGGGGTTCATCTAAGGTTTTGATGTCTTTATCAGTGTTTACAATTCATTTTCATAATGAGTTTGCTTCATGACACTAAAAGGCTGTTATAATTCTTTATCTCACAATTATTTGAAATCAACAACATTTTAAAGACATAATGATGCCTTCTAAATTCTTCAGTTCAAGAATAGACAGAAATGACCCTTTCTGAGGAACTGAATTCTCAGATAAGGATTTAGTTTCAACTATGAGACTGTTCAAGTTTAAACAGAATTTTTTTCTTTTAAATACTCATTACAGATACTTGCAAATCAAGTAATCTAATAGAAGCCTCTCCATAATAAGCAGTCCCAACTCAAGGATTTACTTCCTGTGGCATTCTATAAGTCTATTCCTGCTTTCATGGACCAGGTGAACATTTGAGTTCTAGTAAGTAAAATGTTCAGGTAATTTCATTGAAGTATTTATCAGACTTATACAAAAAACAGTTCATTCACAGCTTGATGAATGTTTCTCCACGTGTGCTGGTTTAAAGGTAAAACGGTAGGAGAAATGAACCCAACTTAAAAAGAGATTATAAATCAGAGTTACAATTTAATAAAAATAATACAATAAATACAATTATATGGACAAACAGTTGGTTTTAACCCACAAAACCCAGATGTATAACCCAGCATCCTGGGGCACAGAGTGGTGTTTGTTGGCCCCCCATGCTGAGCCCCACGTGGTCCCCCTGAGTCCAACATTAAAGGAGAGGGAAAACCTCTTGGTGAGAGTGCTGGTCGCAGTCTGGTCAAGGGTGGTGATCACAGTCTGGTTGAAAGTGGTGGTCGCAGTCTGGTCGAGGCTCTGGTCCTCCTCTAGATCTGACGAATGGGCCCAAGACCCCCAAGATTATTTACAGTCAGGTTTGAGTGGGAATGCCCAGTACCTCCCCCAGGGCGGGGAGTTCCACAATGGGTGATGTGAGTCGTGAGATATTTTTGGAATCCTTGGTGGCCCATTAGCAGACATGACCCCTCAGGCTGGGTGTGGAGTTGTTCATGACTCCCCGGAGGAGAGTTATCTCACCTGAATCATTGGTGTGAGGATAGGAACATCCCCCTATTTCAAAGTCTTCCCAACACCCAGCCTATAGCCTTAGGGGTCAGGTGTGCTCTGGGTAGCTGCTGCAAATGGTCTATTGTTAACAGTTCCTGGGAAATGACATACAGAGTGTAGAATACACAGTTTGGGTTACACCCACACAGTGATGAACTGGTCCCAGCTGCTCTAACTAGGACACCATGGTATGTATTTTTCTTAACAAGAATTTGAAAATGTTACTCCCAGTATCTTGAATGAGTAAAGACATCTTTTTTAAATGCTTTCTAAAACCAGACTGAGATCAAGGGACTGCAAGTACCATGTAAATCTGAAATTCCTGTCCCAGGAATATCAATATCTGCAATATCAAAGTGATAAATCCTATTGGGTTCTGGACTTCTAAGGAATGAAGGACACATTTTTCCCCCACTTCATGAGAGACCAGCATAGACTTTTGAGTCCATTCACTCCATTCATCAATGTGCCACCACTACCCCAGTTATCTGGGAATGGTGTTCCAGCAGTTGTTCTGCAAGCACCAAAGCTTTCAGGGTTTATTGGGTTCTTAAGGCAAGAACGAGTCATCATGAGGAGGATATGGCCTTTCTAAACTAAACCCAGAAAACTGCAAATTTCAAAGTATGGCAAACTCAACTGCTCTTGTAGTGTACTTCTGTAACAGCCTTGAAGACTTGGAGAACTGCATCCAAGCATCACCCAAGAGCACCAAGCATCATGGTCCAAACCTGTCAGTCACTACAAACAACCTGGCATTTGGCTTGGAGCCCATGCCAGGGCACTGCTCCACTCAGCAGCATGTATTGCCTACAGTAAAAGCCTTGTGCCTGCAAGGCATCACTGCTGACTTGGCTGTGCCAGTCACCAGGCTGCCTCCCTGTTAGAGTGCATCACCTTAAAGTTATTTTAATGCATATCACTCATTCTTTCCCTGCTCTGCATCCACTTGCTTCCTCTTCTCTCCCTTGTTTAATGACAGCAACCTGTCTCCTCCTCCATCGAGCCTGCCTTGCAGGCTAGCGATAGCATTAACATTCAGATTTTAGCACCTCACCTCAGTCTGCTCGTTTCTAATTTTGCCCCTGTAGCTCTGCACTGTACTGTTCCTCTGCATCTTTCTGCTTCTGCTCTCTCGTTGCACATCTGTTGCCAGGTGAAGTGCTTAACTTGTGCATTGCAATTTGAAGGACAAGCCCTCCACCCTCAAAAACGAGGTGGGATAAACAGATATGACTTTGCAGCAAAACATCTTTCAGCTGCAGCACCTGAAAGGTACTGCAGACGAAGCCTTAAGGGATGAACCTGTTCATTTATTTGCCTTTAAGAATAACAGATTGCAGCAGCGCTGAAACTGTTTTCCAGTACAAAATGAACAAAACGTGCCATTAGTAAATCAATCCAGCAATCACCAGTTATCAACCCAGCTTGTGGATCACCCCCACAAACAGCTGCTTGCTTCACTTGCACCTTTCTCTCAGCCACCACCACCATTCACAGCCATCATCCAAACCTTAGGCACTACTGACCAAAACAAGGCTTCCACGAGCCACTCCACTTACTCAGTCCATCTGCAGCTGCCAGTTTTCTCTTATTTTCATTACTTACACCTACATATATTATTAGTTATTATTAATGATTTGTTTTCTCACCTAGGAGAAACACAGCCTATTTCTTCTAGGAAACTCCCTTCCCACCTCCCCTTGTGCCCCCCCCTCCCCATTCACACAGGCCCCGTCAGTGCTCTTACTCCAGCTGAACAGGTGACCTGAACCATGTTTTGGTCTCGGTATGGCTCACCTGTGGATTCTGAAGCATCATTTCAAAATACACCTCTACTCTGACACAATACCAGGTTAGCTGGATGGGCAGCAGAAAGGAGAACACTTACCAGCATAAGTTTGTTTTTAAAATCTAGCTTCCAGCCCTAAAGTTTGCCAATGGTTACTACAGTACTTGGTGCTGGCTCCCAAAGGCTAATGCAGCTTCCATGCACGTGTTGGGACCGTGCAGCCATTGCAGCCACAGAACCCAGGGAGTGCACTGCAGGGGCTCAGCCCCTTCAGGCCACACTTATCATCATCTCCTCTTGCTCTTATCAACTGGTGTTTCCCACTGCGACCACAGCACTAGTCTCACCTATGAACTTTTCCTGATCTCTAATGCCAACTGTTAAAATTTTAGGCATGTTTCACTGTTTTGCCTAGGACAAGAAGCTTTTTCTCTCATCTGTTCTCCAGTCGAGCACAAGAAGGGCACAACACTTGGGCTGTCCAGGGTCTTCCACCTTCTCCAGTCCCCAGCACAAACTCTCACAGTCACATCAGGGTAGTGTTTATTCCAGAGGTAAGAACAAAGCACTGAGAGGGAAAACATATGTACACAACAGCACAGACAACACATACAGCTGCCAGGAGGGCTTTCAAGCCCTGAAGGGCCACGAGTCAGTTCTCAGCCACCAGTGTCACCCACACCCTCCCAAACACCCTCCCAAACACCCTCCCAGCACTATTTTCCTTACACTATACTTCCTAAATCAGTTATGGCTCTTTTGGTCACAACTCAAGAGACTCTTTCAGCCATTTTACTAAAACAAAAGATCCAAAGATAAGACAAAAAGGGTGGAGTGGGCTTTTGACTTTCTAAAGACAATTGTTATTAGCCCTCCAGCAATGTAACACACCCTGTGTTCTCACACCAAATGGCACTCTGTGCTACCAGACTGTGATTTACCATGCACAGCAAACTGGTTTCAAGCCCACACTGGAAGACATAACATCCCAAGAACAGGGAAGGTCCTTAAAGAACATGAGTACCCTCGCATAAGCCAGGCCAGCAAGAGCAGACTGGAACAATTATAGAACAATTATGGAACTGTTAATTATGGAACAATTAACATTACACTCTTGTATAACTTTGGGACTTCAACATGAGGTCACATACATCCTTTTCCAAATTGATGATTAAATATTCCATAATAGCAATACATTAAGAAGGGGGGAAAAAAACCCTAAACAAACCAAAAAAAACCCTAAAACCCCATGAAAACAAAACAAAAAAACCCACTTAGGTTTAATGTACAGATGTGACTAGAACAGATGCTACCAGATGTGCAAAACACCTTTTTTTCCTGTTCTGATTTTTCAGGTAATACAGGTACAAAATACTTATTTCCCAGGTTTTGCTGTCTTACTAAAATTTCTACTTGCACAGGTCAAAGTGATAAATACCTATCTGGAGAACTATTTTCTCCTATTTCCAAGTCAAACCACCTGTAATTACACCAGACACATAGATCAGTACATAGAAAAGATTCATTATTTCAGAATCTCCACCTCCAATTCATATATACTTCCAAAGACTCACTTTCTCTAACAGCTTAATCTAAAGGGAAGCCACTTTACTGACTTCAACAGAGGCAGAATTATATCCTACGGTAACAACTCATATGAACAATCAATATTTCATCTGGATCGCAAGCTGAAATACCTCAATAGTTTATCAGAAAAAAAGCTAGTCCTCCAACCTCTATAAAGTAATATCCCAGCTCTTTTGTGTGGAGGCAAAGAATAGCAAGACAATGTAGAGAAGCATAGCAACATCTTTGTCTTAGATTGTATACATAAACTCAACTCTACTGGTGTAAGTGAATTTTTAAGAGGCAAGGTTAGACTTGTAGGTTTTCTGAAATTTAATGGTCCCATGAATGTCAAATCCTGCTGACAGAAATCAGATTTTATCTAATATCCCTGATGAACAGACTTCAAAGGAAGTTTGGCAGCATTAAACTTTCAAATCCTTACTACTATATTGTATTAGATAATGGACATAATCACCTTTGGTAAATTTTGCTTAAAGGACTAGCAGGGACAGTACAGATCTTACTGCATATTTTGTCAGCTTATTTTAAAAATCTGAATGTGCTGAGTGCTGCATAGGACATTTGTTTTTGAAACCAACTGAAACATCGGTGTTCAAAATCTTCTGCATGCTCCACAAGAAAGGAGTACTACAATTAAAAAGAAAACACACTCTTAGTAAAACTGTTCAGGCTTCTAGTTAGCTGATGTCCAAATTCAGAAATAAATGCATTTTGGAACATAAAGTATTTTAACAGAAGTAATTATAAACAATTATCACTATTTTTTTAATTCTGTGGCTTACAGGCTTTTTGGCTTTTCTTTTATTTTTATAACTTAATTTCTAATTTTTTATCACAAAGAGAAGAAAGCAATCTCTGCATTTCCTTAATACCATAAACTGGGACACAAAATGAGCACTCTTCCCTCCATATCTTGTGGCATATAAAGCATATTTTCACTTAAAAACACTAGTCCTATAATCAATATTTTTAAATGCACAGCCTAGGAAGTTATAAAAAGACTTCCATTAAGAATAGATTATGCTTCAACATAATGGTAAAAAAACCCCCACTTTTCTAATAAGTTTTATTTCTGCTCTGTGGTATCAGCTGGCTCTTGCTTTAACACACCAATAATTAGGACCCAGGCCATTGATGCTCCCATGAAGGTCAATAGATGGGTTCATTGTCTCTGCTGCATTTCAGAAGATGGCAATGATTGCAGCAGAGATGATGAAACTTGGTTTCTCACATTCTTATGTCCCTTGAAGCACCGTAACTCCATACCTGTTTCTGTCCCAGCTATCACCACAGTCCCTGTGTTTTCCCCTTCTCTTATGAAACAACATTCAATCTTCTGAGATAATTTCCAGCTCCTTCTGCATATCCTCCCTTGCAGGGGAGAAGTCAGCTTGCATTATGCCCAATCCCCAGCTATGCATGTGCTGACTCACTGGCCAATACACCCATCCTGACTGACATGAGTCAGTGCCAGCCCAAGAGAACAGATTAATCAAGATATTTTTAACAAGTCTGTGAGTATTCAACTCAAAGCCCTGCTCCTTGTATAAGTTTAACTTGGAAATTTTCCTCTGCAAAACTCCAAGCTGTGGATCAACCCCTAATACAATACGATAATATATATGATATGATAACAGATATGATAAACAAGTGTGCATCTGTTCTTCAATTCATTTGGCTTCATCTTGCCCATAGAGTCATGTGGGGTTGTTTGTTTTGTAAAATCAATTTCATTTTAATGCATATTTGGAATCACACAAAGGATAATACACGCGGATCTTTTCACTCCAATTATGGTATTTCCATCCTCGGTAATCTAGAGTAGGATAATGGAACAAAAGAGACTGGTGAAGAAAATATTAGTCTTTACAATTAGAGCTCAAAGGTGAGACCAAGCAGAGCAGGCAAGTTAAAAGGTCAGCCCTGCCTTGAGCCAGCTGTCCTGAAAGGTTTCTCTTTGCATATGTGAGGTCTTAAATAACTGATTGACATGGTCTGTCTCTCCTATCTTGACAGAAACTTGCTCTAAAACATATACCTACTTACGAATATTTACAAACACATATATATTTTATATATCTATAAATATATAGTAATATATATATATTTACAGAGAAGGAGACAAAGACTCAGAAATCCCTACACTGTTTCTCAAAAGGGATCATTACTTTCTGTATACGTGAAATTTAGCAGGCTCTTCTTTTTACTGCTTTTCTTATCAAATGACATATATACATTAAACTCAAATAAGGAACAATTAATCCTATTAATACAGTCACCTCACAATTAAGTATTTACACAGATACTGCAGAAAGCTCGTAGATATTTTATAAAAACTCCTTGGGGGCTGATTAAAATGAAACCAAAGGGAGAAGGAAACATGGTGACACAAACACTCTCCTTTAATTAATCAGAATTAATCAAAAGTAGTCTTCTAGCAGTCAAAGCAGCACCAGCGTAAATGTGAAGATATAGTAAATAACCCAGCAGAAATATAAATGCTCCAAGTACGGGCATCTGCTTATTAAAATGGGTTTTTTCAAGACTGCAGAATCCCTTTGTGTATTTTTCAGAGCAGCTGGGAGAAATGATCTTCAAGGACCACTTTTAAATTTCAGTCTTGTTAGTCTGAAACTGTGGGCTGCTGCTCCTCTGAAGTGGGAAGGCTGCCCCTTTGCAAGCAACAACACTCCAAGCATCACTGTCACCATATTACTCCCCAGTTGCTTTCCCAGGGCTATTCTACAACTGTCACCAGATATGAGCATTATCTAGAACTCCTATTTTTTATGTACATGCATGGTATTTGGGAGTTCAGCCACTGCTCAGCTAATTGGTTACCTGCTTAATTACCACCCCATCTGAGTAATCTTTTCTAAATGGGCAAAAGTGCAGAGCATCTCCATAGCTGTTAATGAGGTTGTCACAATCTCTAATCAGAGTGGTGTAAGCAACACCAAGTGATGGAAGACTGTAGGCAAGTGCTCTACTAATATAGCCAACTGCAATGAAAATACAGGTATTCTAAAAAGTACATTTACAATAAGTTCTGAAGCCAGAAAAGTTAATAATCTAGTCAGACCTCTGATCTACCACAGACCCTTATACACGATTGAATATCTCAGAATCAACATCAGTCATTTGTGTTTCTAGAAACATTTGGTGTCTCTGGAGTAACATGAAAGTTAGAAGCACAAGATAGGAGTTTCACCTGATAGAGCACTGAATTACCCACCACCCCATGGAAGATTTGTGCTTTCATTTTAATTGACAGTTTTACCTTCCAGGCCTCAGTTCTTTTTCTGTTTTTCTTCACTAGACAAAAGAGTTCCTTCATAACACTTTCCTCCCAATAAATATTTTCATAAATCTAATCACTTCATTTCTCAACCTTTTTTTTTTGTCCACCAGATAGGTTACATCAAAGTCTCCTGCTGTGAGTCAATTTCTTAGTCTTTGGAATAACTTCCAACAGCTCCCTTCTTAACCCTGCAGCTCTTCCAACATCCTTTAAAGGTTACTGACACCAGAACGTTGCCCAGTGCCCATGCAATGCGATGTGCAGAGGTAAAACCTTAGCCACCCTACAGTTCTGGGGCATGTTACAGATACAACAAAGAGATATGGCGAGGTTGCCTGTAAAGCATAGTGTGTCTTTTCAGAGACATCTCAGCTTAAAAGTAAGGCTCAAGCTATGAAAATCCCAAAGCCTTCAGCTCTGCCCACTTATGCCAAGCAGAGATTCATCTCCAAAACCTTCTGCATTGTCTTCTCTTCTGCTTTTTCCTCATTTAGAGCACACCAGCTTGTTAACCTCGTACTTTGGGAGAGCTGAAAGATCTCCACTGGAAGTGACTTGTCCTGTCCTACATCCACTCCCACTGGGTATGTCCCTTCTCATCCCAAGAAGTGTGATAGCTACCTCAAATTTTGTCAAGGTGATAGTGTGTGCTTCGTGACTTGAAAATACAGCATTAAGTTGTAAGCACTGTGTCTGTGCTCTGCAGTATGGAAATTTCAAAATGAGAGAGAAACCTCGTAAATCAAGTCTGTTATTTTAATAGATTTCCCTTGCAAGCTGCAGTCTCTGCAGGTTTATAAACCAATTTGGCACCATGCTACACACCAGTAATTACCAGAGCAGGAAATGCTCAATAATACGGAAATAATTCACTGCCATTACAGATACATAGTTTCATGTGAAGATACCCTTTTCTTAATATAGCAAACAGAAAAAAAGAAACCTTGACCCTAAACAAAAGAAGTGCACGAAACTCTGCCCACAGTGCTCCCCACAGCTGGCAAAGGTCACTAGATAGTCAGGGAACCTTCAAAGCACCTTTTGGGAGCAGCTACCAGACTTGTCCAGGCTTTCAGTACTACAATAATGGGTAATTCTGCAAAAGAGATACCTTGCCTACAGGGACCAAAGAGATACAAGGGCCAAATTCAGCCCTGTAACAAAGCACAGCAATGCTCTTGCCCTCACAACACCATAGGGTTTTATTTTTAGTTTTTAAACAAAGCATCTGATACCTTGTAACCTTCATGTAAAATGATCACTCAACCACACAATTATCACAACCACTTAAGGAAATTTTATAGTTTATACAGCATTTTTAAATTTGATCTAAGAAGTGACAGTTTGACAAAATCTCCTAAGAAACAGGACTTCTCAAGCACTGAATTTTTATCAAGGCTTTCCCATCTGCAAGAACAGCGCAGAAGTGAAAATACATAATAAGGAGTTTTACCAGGTCCAAACCACAGAGGCCACAGAAGATGATACACTGTTTGTAGCAGGAAAATCATAATGTATCTCTATTTAGCATATGCATGTGTGCCTATTTGCTCTAGATGCATGTATAATCAGCCTCAGTATAAATTAGAAATCATATGAAGGATTAAACATCAATTGCCTGTCCTCCTACACTTCCCATCCCTCTGCCGGGTCCTGAAAAAAACAGAAGGCACAGTAGCAATGGATTGAAACAGACTCTGAAATTGGAATAAGAGAGGAAAACAGCCATTTTCTTTTTGTTACAGAACCTATAAAAACCACATTCGTGTTTCAATGTCAACAAATATCACCATATTCTGAAATTGGGAAATTCTGATGGTTTTAACGGGATCTAAAAGATGCAGCAAAAATAAGGATTCTTAAAACTTGAAGATGCAACAATTATATTTGACAATGGAAGTTACTGTTAGGTAAATAATTATTTTAATATTACTCAAGCATCCCACATATTATA
The DNA here is from genome assembly GCF_025592945.1 of Manacus candei. Taxonomy (NCBI): domain Eukaryota; kingdom Metazoa; phylum Chordata; class Aves; order Passeriformes; family Pipridae; genus Manacus; species Manacus candei. Next base: position 7,551,672 of record NW_026138091.1, on the reverse strand, counting down.
ACTATTTCTCAGTGGCTCAGGGAGTTTCACAGAATCTCTTAAGTGTAATCTTTTGCTAGCTTCACCATCTGGGAGTTCACAGACAGCACTTAATCTTACTGGCTTTTTTCCAAGAGACTTACGGTATGTCTGTGGCACGTCTTTCTTTTAACAGAGAGGGATATTTTATTTTTGATTGTGGCTTAAAATAGCTCACTATCAAAATATTAGGCAGATCAGGTCTCCAGAGAGCAATACCATCCTTTATGAGAGTAGCTGACAGAGTTGAAACTTTGCTCAACGCTTTCACCCAGTATGCAGAAACTTCTTCAGCAATGAACAAATGTAGAAAACTTCTAACCACATGCAGATTAATCAACAGTTTGTAAAAAAACAAACTGCTGGTAGAACATAGGGCATGTCATCAAACGAGGAAAGCACTAGTTGGTGAGACGATGCAAGAATTACAAGCCAGGCCGTAAAGTCATCATACCTATCAAGGGATATCCCTACCATTATGCATATGGACATCTCTACCATTATCCATTGTGCATATCTAGGACAGTTACAGCAGGTTCAATTTTGCAGGTTCATCTTATAAAAGCTTTTCCTTTGTTTTGTTTTGGTCTGGACTTTGGAGAGTTTTGTTTGAAAAAAAACTCAAAAAGATCAAGGCTAGAAAGATGGTGGGAAGACAGGAAAGATTTTTCCTGTTGCAGAGTGTTTCAACCCTTCACCAGATGTCTGGAGGAAAGTGTCTGGGTGTAGAGTCACCCACACAATTCCTAAGATGGCACTACTGCTCTGGACAGAGTCTACTGTATTTGAAGCATATTTAAGTTTCAAAATTCCTACAGCTTTGTCCTCCAATGCATTTATTACAAACATGTGTTGTCCTTGCCCATGGCAGGGGTTTTGGAACTAGATGATCTCTAAGGTCCCTTCCAACACAAACCATTCTGTGATTCTATTCTGGCACAGCTTGATTTCAGATTTTTTTTTTTTTTTTTTATATCGCCAGTTAGTTCCTCATGAAGACTTTGGCAAGGCTGATGGTTATTCTGAAGGTTCTAGAAGTGAGGGCAGAAAAGGAATGTGGGCTGAGGGTAAGTGCAACACTTGAGCTGCATATAACATTTGGCTAGGGTTTCATATACCTATTAGTTTTGGGGATAGGGGGTTCTTGGTCTTTGGGCTGGACCTCAGCAGTTGGACAAGGTCTGAGAAATCAAAGTGTGATAAAAACTTTCTTGTCCCTCAACATTCTACAGGTAAAATGGAAAACACAGCCACACTGGACAGTACAGACTTCAAGTTAGCTGAGGAAAATAATATTGGCTCTTTTTGGTCAGAACTCTTCAGTTTCATGCTGATTTGCCACACAACTAATTAAAAGGATTAATGATCAACATAATTCACAAAATATATCTTTCACACCGCAAGATTAGTGCAGCTGAAAAGTAGAGCAATGTGGCTTTTTTATCTCAAACAGTACTTCAGTCAAGTGGCAGCAATCTTTGATAAAGATATAATTAGATATTTTCCATTTCATTCAACTGTTGCAAACAAACAGCAGGGGACTTTGAGTGAGCAATTTGATGGGAAGGGTCAAAGAAAAGCAATAGGCAAAAGAAAACAAAACACTTTCAAGAACATAACTGCCTCCCAGTATGGAAGCCTGCTGGGCACACTGAATAAGGAAAGGCTTTGTTTCAGAGAAAGGTCATGGGTTTGTTTTCTTTAAAAACCTGTCTAAAATGGTTTTCCTCAAAACATAATCTAATAGGCCATTACCACGACATACAGACGAAATCTATACTCTCAGCTATGGTACATGTTCTTCAGCTGCTAACACAAGGTAAGGCAGCTGCTGATACATGAACCCTTATGTGTAACAAGGCAACACTAGTAATGGTCCTACACTTCAATAAGTTGTCAGATTCTTATCTGCAGATTTCTAGACTAAATTCCTATTCAGTGCTGGTCAAGTGCTAATATTTTTTTAATGATCTTATCAGACTGCCATTTGGTGATTGCATTTCACTCTTCTCTAATAGGAACTGCACCCGTGAAACATGGAGGATGAAAAGGATAGAAGTCAGCTTTGCAGTCCCACTACTCCCTTCACCTCCTTCTTCTGAAGGAGATCTGAAAATATCCTACACAGCACATGGAGAGACTGTGACAAGTCAATGTTTTCCACAGCAAATCCTTCTTCCCATCAGTTGCTGATCACAGGCACATCTAGTCCACTACTCCACGTCCACGCTACCACTGGCTTCCTTGTCCACAGAAAGTAACATCGCTGTTGCAAAATGAAAGCTTTTGTAGCTCTGCATCTCCCATTGCTGCAGGGCAGCAGAGCCCCAGGTGAAGGAACAGACACAAGCAATAGGGAGGACCTTTTCTATAACCCATCCAAAGGCCATCAAGTCCCATTAGAAGGATATGCACAGCGTACACAACTACCTGGAAGTATATTATTTCTTACAGCTCAAGTATTTGTTTGGAATTCATGTTGTTTCCTAAAACAATAAGTTGGAACTCTTTCCCCTTCACTTTTGAGTCTGCTATCACACTTCCTCCCATATCCCCATAGATTTACTTTTTAAACAGCTAAACTCACACAGTTTACCAGGCTTACTTTGCTGACTAATATTGGATATGCATAATGCAATTTTCACTGTTTCAGACATAGGAGAATAATACCTTATGAAGATGTTCTAGCAGCAGCATTCCCAAACAAGCTTATTTTGTGCCTCATATATGAAAAACCCCATCTCTTTCTACACATTCCAAACATCCTTTTAATTTTGGTGAAGATAAGCTCTCCTGCAAAATGCTACAATAGCTCCATATATGACTTACACCCCTCACTGTGCTGTGTGACAACTACTTGTGAGCACCAAGTGCTTTCATACTGCAAGTGCCTTTCTCAGTGTAGAGAAAAAATCCCATCTGTTCCAATTCCTTGAAAGTATGGCTGTTTCACTGTACACATTTTAGTTTCTTCAGGTCTTGGTAAAGCCCTCACATGGGGAACCATTTCCAAACTTCTTATTTTCAAAGTCAACACCACCTCACCATTCCTCCAGACTGAGCTATTGTTAAATGATTCTTTACGACTAATCCATTCGCTAGTCAGAGATCTTTTGGGCCTTATAACGTTCCCTTGATTTTTGTGAAGTCTTTTCCAAACAGTACTCTTGCAACACTGAGGAAAGTAGTATAGAGCCCCACAGGTCTATGATACTTCTGAAGAGCTGGAACTCTCAACAGGAGATAGGGAAAGAGACAAAAAAAATTGATAGGTATATGGATATATTTCTTCTGCCTTTTTGATTCAGAAACGTGAGTTAAAATATTACACAGAAAGTGAAAGACAAGAAATAAGACATTACTTGATGCCAATGGCCAGGAGCAAATTACTTTTCTTCTTGATGAGGTAGCCTTCCTCAGTTCTTAGCTGGGGAAAAGCTCCTATTTTGGAATACCATAAAATAACCACAACGATCTTTGAACAAAAAAATTTGCTTTCTGCAGTGTTTAAATATAGACTCCTAAAACGAAAATACTTCTCACTCTTAAAGAAGGTGTTGTTTTAAAAGCAATTTCTCCCCATGATGAAAAGCTACATACCACTTTTTGGTACTGTTTGTGCTGACACTTTCAATTTCTTTTCCAGTCTCCATGGAACAGCCTTCTCCCACACTTTGGCATTTCTTCTGTATACTGGTTTTGGCTGGGATAAAGTTAAATTTCTTCACAGTATCTTGTATGGGGGTATGTTTTGGATTTCTATTGAAAATAGGATTGACAATACACAATGTTTTCAATATTGCAGAGGAGGGCAGACAAAATATCAGCAACTTTTCTGCTTTTTCACCCCACTCCACCAACAAATGGGCTGGGGGTGCACACGGAATTCAGAGGGGACACAGCCAGGACATCTGACCCTAACAGATCCAAGGGACATTCCATACTATATGGCATCACACTGAGCAATACAGGCTGGGAGAAAGAAGAAGAAAGAAGTGGGGAGATGTTTGGAGGGATGGTGCTTGTCCTTCTAAGTAGTTGTCATGCAGGGTGGAACCTTGCTTTCCTGGGGATGGCAGAACACCTGCCTGCCCATGGGAAGTGGTGAATGAATTCTTTGCTTTGCTTGTGCACAGCTTTTGCTTTACCTATTAAATTGTCTTTATCTCAAACCATGAGTTTTCTCACTTCTACCTTTCTGATTCTCTCCTCCATCCCACTGTGGGGGAGTGAGGGAATATCTGTTGGTGCTTAATTTCTAGACAGGGTTAAACCACAATACCCTGAATTATCCTTCCAAACAAAACAATAAATAACTTTGGAAAAATTTTCTCAGCAGTTCACTTTGTTTCCCGCTAATTGTACCGCTTTCTGCTGCACAAGCAAGTTCAGGTATTCCAGGTGAAAGTGTGAGAAATACCAGGTTAATTCAGGAATGAACCCAAGCGCGGCAGAGCAATCCCCTTAATGCTGAGTAGATACCTCTGTCATGCAGCAAACATGAAAGGTTCTCTCTTCTCTTCAAGAAGAAAAGGAGGGGGAGATTCTGGGTTTTCATGATACCTGTCTCTAACTTTAAATACCTTTAGATCCAGGGTCTCTGCACTTCATGAAACAGAAGACCCTGATATACAGCTGTAAAAGATTTCTTTGGTATGTCCTCATGCAATGAATTCTGCCCATATATTCTAAGTTACACAGGGAAGAATTACCTTTATCACTGTTTACAATCTCTCATTTTCTGTCATAGGGGCCTCTAGTCCCTATATTTTCCCCCAGTACAAAAATATTTAGCCTGCTTTCAGTATGCTCTCTCCTGGTTTTGTACGCTTTATTTTTTTTCCTCCTCTTTCCACTTCTGTTTCCTACTTGTTTTTTTCCATAGTCATCATTCCTCTTTAGCTCTGCCAATAATTAAGGGTGAGCACAGTCTTAACAGTGCTTTAAATGTACAAAATCCATTTTCCACTATCACATCCCATTTTGATTGTACACTAACATTTTCTTTGGTTTTTTACTTAGTAAAGCAACTGTTTTGGCATGATTTTCAAAGGGATATTAGAGGGGAAATTGTAATTTCAAAATGCGTACCTGCGTAACACTACTTCAAATTATCCTTGCCAAACACCACTACATTTCTCCAAGATTAAATCCATCTAGTTACTCATCTAGTGTTTCCAAGTTCTCCAGGAAGTCTGATACAATTTCAAAAGGAAAAGAACAGAAATTCCCCTTTTGATTATTTGATAGTGGGAGGAGCTTTGAGGGGGTTTTGTTGCTGTTGTGTTAAAGGCACCTAGTTATTTATTTGATAGTCTAAAGAGGTTTTCCAGCCTTAGAGAAAGTTGTGAAGGAGGACAGCAGTTACACCACATACCAAACCATCAGGATTCTAAGCAAGTGCAAGAGAGGCAGTGTGCCTTACACCCTAATCAAACAAAGTGATAGTTTTTATTTGTAAACAAGGCAGTCCCACACCACCTCTCAAAACACCAGCTTGACTAAGCTTATAAATTTATAGAATTACTATTGCAACATTTCATTGCTACTGCATCGTCTTTCCCAAGCATTTGAACTACTGTGACAGGACCAATACCTGAGGCCAACTTGACACAGAAGACAAAAGTGAACAATACTCCTTTTCAGTGAATTTTCTCCCTCAGGAACTGAACAAAGCAGCTTGTCCAGGCACCCTTCCAGCATTGCCCGTGTGCTCCCTCCCTTTCCCGGGACTCTGGGGGCAGCTGCCACCCAGACCTCCAAACGCCAAGCCCCAATGTCACTGCCACCACAAGAAAGGGCACAAGAGGAGGGGGAACCTGACAGGACCTCAAGGAAAAGCCTCAATTCACACAATTTTTCAAAGTTGCGGTATCTCAAATTTGCTGCTTGAAAGAAAAAGCAACAAGCTCAGTCCTCTGACGTCATCTCTCTCCAGAGCTCTTCACTACAAAGGATTCAGGCAGCATTTGACTCCAAGATCAGCCACATTTATTTTCAATTTCTCCAGCAAACAGTCAAGACATGAACAAGGTATTTTTCTGCCTTCTCCCTTCTTTCCCCTGGAAATAGAAAACAGGGTGAGCTGGTGAGAGCAATGGTTCTTTCTCCCCAAAGAATGGCCACAGGGGAAGATGGAACCTGTGAGCACAACTCATCTGCTCAGGTTGCATTTTTTACCTTTCACACAAGAGGACTCAGCCCTTTGTCCCCACAGCAGTGTGCTATCTGTGCTCACACATAGGGCAGGTTGCAGCATGCTCTGTGCTTGTCACTGAGGGTCCTGCCTCTGCCCCTCTGCAGCACCCAACAGCATTTCCAACAGGACATACCAGCGCTCCCACAGAAGTCTGTACTCTTGTTCCCTTAGCACTAAAAGGAAAAACACATGCCTGAATGGGGAAAAAAGTCCCCAGATCATTCACTTCAGGTAGAAGGCACAGCTTTTATTAGAGACAGCTCTGTCCCTGGTCTGCGTTAAATTAACCACACCACCAGTCCCAGCAGCAGCAGCTGTCACATATCAGCAAATAACACAACCCCAAATGTAAACCTCTGGGCCTGCAAAGCCCTGAAGAGCAATCCACAGTGCGTATAAGTTGTTCCATGCCTGTGTTTATACACACACCTAGGTATCTGAAAGGATTATGCTCATTTTGTGTTTCCATTTACATGCTCTTGGTTTCAGATTTCTAAATTAGGCTGTGCGACAAAAAACTAGAAACTCACTGCTGCCTAAGAGAGTTTCTTCTCTTGATTCCAGTGCTTTTTCAAAGACAGACGAGCCTAGTACTAAAATATTTCCCTGTTCCCTCTACAAAAACACTTCACAGAACTAGCTTGTGATTTAGCATTCAGACACTTTTCTGAAACCAAGCAAGAATGGAATTACAGCTAATCACATTAGCCTATAACTTTTTTCCCCTCTAAAAGCAGGATTAAAGGCAGATATGGGGAACTTTCCACATTCCCACACACCAGCTGCATTCTTCCAGACTCAGCTTGCTGAACGGCTAATAGAATTACCATCCACAGACCTAGGATTTTCAGGGATTACTCTGGAGAGGTTGCCAAAGGAACTAACCAGACCGTAATTCCCAGCTTCACACTTCCAGGCAGGGACAGAGACCTTAAAATGACATTGAGGAGTATGCCAGAGAGAGCCCTAGCCTGAAGAAGATGCCATCTAGGTTTTGCAAGGGCTGTGGATACACTGATCTTAATTAAAGTTTGTTGAGAATAAAGCAATTAACTGAAAGCACAGGACTGGAAATGTGATTAATGAGAGGGGTGACAAGGTAAGGGAGAGGGAATCGCCCTCCAAGTCTGATGCTGATATATTGTTCTTTAAAGACATCAGTGTACATTTTAATGTCTTAGCAATTCCTGCACTATGGTTGAGAGCAGATACGACTAAGTTCGCACCTTCAAATGGCACATGAAAATAGCTGAAAAACGATTATTTTTTGTTCAAAGAGTGAGAGGAAGAAGAGGAGAAAAAATTCTATTTACATTCTGCAAAATGTAAGTCACTCATATCAAACCAACCATACATAAAACTTTGATCTATGTCATGACATAAGCAGCAATAATCACTGAGGTTAGCTTTATGATCAGTATTTTCCATTTCGAAATGCCTAATCAAATAACAAAATCTGAAGGTATGCTCCACCCCCCATGGCATCATACATATGATGCAGGTTTCACTTTATGGCTTTTAAAGTTTTTAAATGATAAACATTGCAAGTCTGAACTTAGATCAAATCCTTGGAAAAAAAGAGAAAACTTTTAATTTTTTTTCCGGTCAAGATACCTACAAATAAGTTCAGCAATGAGAAACAAAACCTAGTTCAGATAAATCTAATTCCAACTCCAAAATTTAGCACTCATTAATGAAACAAAGATCCTTAATATAAATTCAGCAGAAAAAGCACTTTCTTCAAAATGCTGTTTTAAGAACCACTTATAACCAGCAATTTACAGAACCTAGTTTTATTGCACAGGCTTCTTGCAAAGCATCGCATATTGTTGAACAAATAAAAAAACCAAGACCCTCACTCAGCCTACCAAGACACGTGCATAGCCATGGAGCCAGTGGAATGAACAGTGGGGGGGATGCAAGTGGGACAGAGGAAGAGGCACTAAGCTTCCCCCATAGCCACTGAAACCAATGGAGGTGAGACCCTTTGCACTCCTGGGTACAAACACTGCTGTTCAGCTGCTTCATGAGCCTGGTCAGCAAGGCAGGGACATGAATTTTACACAGCAGTTCTCGCCTTGAAAACTGATTATTCAGTGCAACCCTGAACCCACTGGAGTGGACCCTACTCTCAGTTACAACACTTGGGCCTGAAGCAATTTAAGGAGTGCTCTTCCCAACCAGAAAGGAAGGTTTGCTTCCCACTATTAAGTTTCACAGCTTCTTGCTCTCTCCTCCTTATGGACAAGCAGCACAGATTACGAATCTAAAAGGAAAAGTCCACAACCAATGATAAAACAGCAACTTCCCTCAAGAGAGAAGGGGAAAAGAATAATAACTAATAATATTAATTAATAATTATTATTATAATAATTAATAATTGACACTTAATAACAATAACAACTATTATCATTATTATTGTTGTTGCTGTTATTGTTATTAAAATTATCAGTGCCACTTCGGCAACTTATTTTTCCAGCATTAACTCTCCTCTCCTTCACACTGCTTCAAAACTCACCAGAACCCACCTGAAATCAAAGTAGCAATGGCTATGATATTTTCTTAGCCTTCAAAGAGCTGTGTTTTTAAAACATCACAACTGAACAAAAGGACAAAACTCTTGCTCAGGTAGCTCATAATAGAAAGGTTTTTGTTTTACCCCAGGGAAAAGTTATCAAGTTTTTCATGGCTGGGTAACGGCTGAAACTGCTGTTTTGGGAAGAACTGAGGGATGAGAACTTTAAATCAGTCTGTCCACATGGTGACCTGCCACATCTGGAAATACAGGGATCTCTGATGAACTGCAAGGTAACTTCTGTTTTCTCTTTGCAAGACTTCTGCACAAAATGGACCACTTTCAGCATAAGACTCTACCAAGGACTGGATTGTTAGTTCTGACTGCAAGGTATTTTATGGCATTACAAACATCTGTTATGGCATTACACATCATCTGTTTCTGAGGAGGTCTCTAACACATACCTAAAGATAGAGAAATCATACTTGGCCTGAGTGAATCAACGTTGGCAGGAAAAAAAAAGAAAAAAAGAAAAAAAAAAAGCTCTGCTGCAGCACTTGGCTGGAGCTGGATCTCTTTTGTCTCTCTGCAGGGAGTTCAGAAAGCAGAAATTATCATAACAGGACATAAAGGAACAAATCAGGGAAATCCAGAAGGGTTCACTGGGGGGGCGTGGCAGAGAGGAGAACTCACCTCTTGTTTGTATCTTTACACAATGGGGTAGATGCACAGGACAGCACAAAAGGCACTCAGCTATGGGACCAGCAGATCAAATAAAAGAAGAAATGAACTGCAAAGACTTTGGAAACAGAGCTATGCCTATGAAAGGATAATCTCACAGACCTCTAGTGCCAGTCCAAGGACACTTTCCTGTAGGATTTCTGAAGCAGTGGTATGCTGGACATCAGATGCAATCAAAACTCAATCTGTTTCTTCCTTATTGTAGCAGAATACCACCATGGAAAGCATGAAGGCAATGGCACATGGTCTCCTACTCTTTTCTCCCACCTTCTCTCCTTGAAATTAGGCAAAGCTGACTGCAGTGTCATTATCACTGCCTGCAAAAGAGCCTGAACAGCATCAAAAACAGTCAGTCAAGATTGACTACACCTTATGGTAGCATTTCAAAAAGAAGAAACATAGAGAGGAAAAAAAGAGATTGGAAATGGTTATTTACCTTTATGCCATAATCACCACCAGGACCTTGGACATGCTTTCACAAGAAGACCCTTTCACAGGGTCTGACATTGATCATAGAATTAAAAACAACCTGACATTATGACAAGTGAAAGTGATGGACAGAGATTTCCCCACACCAGAGGAGAGAGAGGCTGATAAGATGTTGTCCTCTTTTTTCTTGGGTGACCAGACCCATTTGACTCCTGCTCATCTTGAAAATGAAGACCATTTAGGAGAAGGTGCATTTAGGCCAAAAAGAGGTTCTCTGAGGACACACCACTGCCCATATCCCTGTACCTCAAGCAGTTCTGGGCTTCCTCAGCAGATTCTCTTCCCCTTAGTCCTGTGCTAAATACAGATCCCAAACAATAAGCAAAGATCTAGATTCGCCACCCTGCTTCATGACAGAAATTTGCCTGCCTGCCACATCACACTAATAACTCTTCTTAATCAAGTTTCTTTTTTAAACCAGCATGAGTGCTGAGTCATATACAGGGTCCATATTTTGGCATTCCCCAACTATGTGCTGCCCACATCCCCTCCTGCACTATCCACTGCACTTGCTAACAATGACTGCCTAAGCTTGGTGTTATTTTTATCCTTCCCCATCTCAGACTTCAGCAATTAAACCATGCTACAATCTAGAACCACAGACATCCCTTTGGCTGGCTTTACCCTAGACCAGCTTCCTCCTGAAGGAATACTGGGTGCAGTATTTATTTGGAGAATGTTAAACTCTGCAGACAAACACTTGCCTTGAATACAGTATCGGGAGGAGGAAACACACCTGCCTCCAGCCATTTTATGAGCTTCATCTATTGAACAGCTCATGCAGATCAACCACTTAGCACCCTGCCACTTATAACCACAAGTACAGCTGGCAGCATCTACTAGACAGTAAGTTTGATGCTGGATGGGGAAGATAGGAGTGAAACCAGCCAAATGGCTTCAGTGGACCTACTGGCCATCTCCTACCTGCTTGAACTGCTGTAAAATACCATGCAATAAAACTTCCACCCCATGTCTGTTGGATATGGGGGGCAAAGGGGCTCAACACAAGCTGGAATTTCTCTCATCAACTCTGCTAACTGTTTTGCACCCTGAGCATTTGAAACTGTGACCTGTTTTATCTGATCTATGATCAGGAAACCACTCTGGATAATATTGTGTATTGTAGCTGGCCATCCCAAACATATATCCCATGAGGTAAATGTGACTGGCCAAATGGGAATCAAATCTTACAAGTCATCTTTTTCTTTGTGTTCAACAATAAGGAAGAAAAAAAATCATTAGAGAGAGACAAAAAAGGGTACAGTTAATATACTAGGGTGCTGCTGCCCAGTAGGACCTCTTGCATTTTAGAGCAGCAAGTTCAACTAGAAAAGAAATCCAAAAGGACATGGATAAAGATCCAGGTTAGAAGTGACCCAGGAGCCTCTATCTTCCTGGTAAATGCTGCTGCAGCACAGATATAACACCTACTCCAGCCCCATGCAAAGTTGCTATGTTTGCTCTGCCCAAATCATCTCCCTGCATTCATTAACAGCACTCTCTCACTCCAAGTCTTACTTGGGATTCATCTTACATAGCTGACTTAACCCAATCCTTAAACCCACAAACCATACTTCTTTCTCTAGTGGCACACAGATCCCATCACAGGAATGACCTGTACTTTGCAGCACTGCTTCCTTTCAAGGTCAAACTGAGCATGTTTTATTTGATCACATTCACAGCCTCAAAGCAGTTCACCCTAAGGGGCACAGCCCTGTCAGATTACTTTATGCCCTGATGATAACTGCGCCAAGCCATTCCCACTTAAAACTTTCCCAAGTGATGCAGCTGCAACCAAGAGAAATGAACAAAGCCGGAGTGTTTGCAGGTAACATCTGCTAACTGCCACCTGTGCCAAGGCAGAAGGGGCCAAAGAAAGGTTACCCAGGAGGACACAGTCACCCTCTGGTTTCAGAAGTTGCGACCATGCTCAAGCAAGCCTTTCAGAAACATGTGAGACAGCACAAGTCTTAAGCCTCTGAGGGACTAGCAATATGAGATAGCTTAGAGGGATGAATTTCATACTTGTCTCATTAGGAATCATGCTTGCACAAATTAGACAACATTAAAAATACAGGAGCACATGATTTACCTTTTTTTCCCTTCTTTATTTTTCTCCTTTTACCTCTGTTAGTTCTAAGAAATCAGAGACCACACAGGAAAAGCCAAGCACACAACGGCAGGAAAAATAACTGTGTTGTCTAAACACAGAACGTAAAACTCAGGACTCATTCTCCACATCTGTATCAAATCTCTTGCCAAAACTTATCCTCACTGCTCTATTTTCTTCACCTTAAGGAACCAGTACATTTACACAGGTACATTTCTCCAAGGTTATTCTGAAATAAATATTAGATGCTATAGCATAAGTTCCTACACAAGGAAAGGGATTTCTAAAGTTCTTAAAACTGTTATTATGCACAGAAGAATAATTCATGCACAAGAAGAGTTGTCTTCAGATACATGTATGGGATTTCAGTTTTTAGCTCATTCATCAGGTCCTACTCAGTCTTATGTTCTGAACTACAAAAAGAATAAAGGAACATAATTTTATCCCAACAAAGAGAATTGCAAACAACTTTTTACAAAGTTTAAAAAGAAAAGCAATTAATTACTTCTGTGTACTTAACCTGAGAAGACAGCCAAACAAAGCAAGATAAAAAAAGGTATTCCTTTTCCCAGGAGTATCATCCTCCTGAAATTTGTACCAAACAGAATACATGCAAGAATGTGTTTACCAATGGTGTATGAGTCATGCTCCCAGCTGAGGGTTAGAAAGACTAGCTCCCAGAATTGAGACTGTAACTTTCAATTCATAGAGGCAGGACTGTGGTGTTATCTCCTGTTAGTAAGAGTCAATGAGGATTAGAATAAGTGATCAGTAGTTGCAAGCCCTATGCTATCCTCCAATATCAAAATCTTGGTCAACTCAGGACAAGCAATTTCTGTGCTTTGGTTTACCTCAACTCACAGAGGTGTTAAGCTTTCAGTTGCTTCAGATTGTAAATACAATATTTAACATTTGTATAAATAGTTTGGTCTAGAAAGAACATGAAAGGTACTTCAGGTGGAAAAATAGTTCTGTGTTATCTTAACAAAACATTTATGATCACTGAGAAAGGCTGGAAGTTATTTTAACAAAAACCTCCAGTCAATTCTCATGTGGGTTCATTTCCTACAAGCTAAGTAACACAGCATGAGAAAACATGATGCAACATCATCAGCCTTACAAAACAACCAGTACTTAGAGTTGGAAAAAAAAAAATCCATGAACTTCCCCCCCTTCTTTTCATTTTGAACTGTAACAACTTGCCACTGTAGTAATGCTGTAAAAGGACACAGTCATCACTCTTCACCTACAACTCTGCATTCATTATGGGTCAGTAGCCACCACATCACAGAGAAAATGAAATTTCTACTGCAAGCCTGCAGAGCAGAGAATCCATGGTATCTCCTAAATGTAACATTATGGAAAAAGAGCCTGGACTTTGCCTCATCAAACAAAAGGTACCGCTGGGATAAAAAAATTGACTCTATAAGCCAAGAAGCACACACACCAGTAAAGTTAAGTTTCTGGAAATGTATTTTAACTTGAAACTGCAAAGATATCTAAAGTTTCACTTAGAATTTAAAAAAAAAAATTAATTAAAAAAGGCAGGCAAAAGTGTCTTTTGCATAAGGTCACAGACATCATACAATTAACCTTTCCCCTGGTCCCTTAAGTGTATTTAATAGTACCTTTTGATGTTCTCCAAAGAGATGGCAGAAAAGCAAGAGCAAAGAGAGGAATGCATGAGACACAGGAGCAGCTAGTTATGGTCCCATCCCCAGGATTCATACAGTTTAGAAAAGTGATTATAGTACTGAATTCTGGACTACCAGAAATACACATTCAAAATAGGCAGAAAATTATTAATCTTGTTTTTCTACCGCAAAATGCTACTCAGTTACAGTTTCTCTGCAACTCCACCAGCATGAGCAGCAGGCTAGTCCTTTGTCATTTGCAAATTTAGCATCTATTTTATTGCACCATATGTAGTCAAGGGAATTCAACCAGGAGAGTAAGGCTCTGCTACATCCTGTTCGTCCTCTACCTTCACAGAGGGAACAAGATAAAGCAGAAGAGGAAAAAGTGAAAAAAATGTTCTGGGTAGAGTTTGGATGCAGTGAATACCATCTGAGTCATTTCAGATTACATACTCCATGCTACTGCCTCTACTTCAGCACTTACTTTCAGAGTTTAACACTGGGGCCGAGGGCAGATTTAACAGCAGTAGCTCTGCAGGGAAGAGGTTGTAACACATTGAAAACAGCACAGAAAGGGACAAAAAAAAAGAAATTTCCCTCCCATTAACAGGGCAATCCAAGCAGAAGCTCAGAAACCAGCTCGAGGCTCAGACAGGGAAAGGTCTAGAAAAGCCCAGTGGCTGCAGGAGTGCAGTTGTTTGCGGAGGAGAGGAAGGTAACAAGTAAATAAAGTATCGGGTAGGATCCCTCTCACCCCCCCTTTCTCAAATAAATCAGTTAACTTTTCAGAGAGCAGCAAATCTCCTTACTCCTCTGGATTAAAGGCAGACTTAAAAGAATGTTTGTTAACAGACTACCTTCTCCCTGGGTCATTCCTGATGCACATCAGCTAACCACATGCAGAAAACTATGTTAAGGATGCCCTTGATAAAAGGAAAAGTTTATTTCTAAATTATATTATTATATTTATTATTTTTTATTTAATGACAATTAAAAAGCTTACTGGATGTGGGATACAATTTTAATTTTGCTTCTATGGAGTTTGATGACCATTAGACAAGTGTCTGTGGTACAAAAGTATCTCTTTGAAACATCTACTGGCCTTTTGCCATCCTGTATTATGAGGTGAAATGAAATTCAAGGTCTCAGGTCTCCCACGCGCAGAAGAGACAGCAGGATGGTCATTTTAGAAGACAATTTTCAAGCTGCTTACTGACTAAGGAGAGCTGAGTTCCTACGGGATTCCCAGTGAAATTTCAGGAAGCAATGATGTTTTATCCCAGCATCAAGAATGTTTTTGAAGATTTCATTTGCCTGCCTACATGCTTTGCATGATGATCACCCTATTAAAAGAGGGAAAGCTAATAATAAAAAATAAAGGCTAATTTACATTTCACTACATAATATCAAAGATAAGTAGGTAATTTTAAAAATAAGTTAAAAAATATGACACAGATGAGTAATATGGCAAAAATACCCATTACAAAAAAAGTTTAGTACAAGAGAAGTAAGAAAAAGGAGAGGAGGAGAAGTGCTTTTTCCAGAGGAACAAGTCAGATGAATAGGCATTTACCGCACAGATCCTAGGGAGGAGAGATAGTCAACAGGGTGAGCTCCTTTGTAAACACATTTTTTAGTAAGAAATACTGATCCTCAGGAATCAAAGAAACAAAAGAATTTCCCTGAAATATTTTGGAGACTCAGACTGCTTCAGTTCTGCATGGGAACCAAGTCTGACCTCAAAATTGAAACACCAACATTACAACAGCAAGGAACTCCACGATCATCTGTAAACTGACATGCTTTACAAGCTTCATGAAGTAAAAATCCCTTGTGTCCAGAGGCGTTCCCAACAATGAAACATTGAAATCACTTTTCCTGATTTGCTAAAACATGGAAACACAGAAAAGGCAATAGCTCAGGGAAGCTGGACCTTGCCACACTGCAGGTATGGTACATCTTTTCTGAGGTCTTCATAGCAAAGCAAACTAGTAAAATGTGAGTTGAATGGCTAACCTTCGTGTTATGTCACAAGCTGCTCGAGAGGACACCAAACTTCCTCCTAACATTCTTGCAAATGCTCACTTGCACTGTAACAAAAGGCAAACATTGCTCTGACAGTTTCCTTGATACAGACACTAACAAAATGCTAAATAATAGTATGAAAGTACTTTATCCTCTGCTTTCCCCAAGGCAACAAACTTCAGAACATGTATAAAAGTAATTTCACCTCCCTGGTATTTTTTCCATTTCTTTTCTCTATGTAACTCAAATAAGTTTTCCAAAAGAAAAACATAGTTTCAATGTATACCTCCCAGCAAGTCTTGCAATTATTTTCAGAAAGCCTGATAATAGCTCAGTAAGAGTAAAAAAAGAGTAATATTTGGCAAAATCTGCATTTGTCCATATTTTCTTCTTTTTCTTTATTCATTAATGCTTTGTCTTTGGAAGACAATGCAATTTTGGTGGAACTGCTTTCCTCTCAGCTTCTGCACAGTGAGCATTTTGATATCTTTTGGTTACAATGAAACTCCATTTTGGAACATCATATCCATGTTTCTAGGAAGAGCCTGGTAACACATTCACTGCTTCTCTCTCTATAACAAGTACAACCTTTCACTTAGCTCTGCTCCACCAACACAAGAACCAGTAACTGCAAGGGAAGGGAATGAGAACAAAGAAAAAAAGGAAAAAAAAAAAACACCACCAAAGATAAAGCAAAAAGCCAACCTCTTTCACATAGATAATAGGAACTGAGAAAGCCAGTGTACGCCTCCCAGTTAACCAAACTGCTCAAAGCTCAAGAGGGAAGAGTAACAATAATATGAAAACAATCCTGGTATGTTGTTCTGGTTTTATGATCACCAGAGCCATTTACTGTATCTCCAAACACTCCCTCACATCAGATGTCATCCACAGGGTCAACCTGCACTTTCACTTTCCAGCATCCATGTTTTTCTGCTCCCATAGTTTCAGGGAAGCTCACGGGCAGCAGTGGATGTGCATACCTGGGAGCCAGAGAACCTCCCTTCCACTTTGTCACCAACTTGCAATTACAGTTACTTGCTGAAAGCCACAGCACCTCACCTCACCTAAAAATAGCAGCATGTATTTGTTTTAGTAAAGAATTGCTTTTTAAGGAACTATTATAGTGGCAGAACAATTAGAGCTTACTTTAAAATATTTAAAATTTTAGTTCCTGGGGAATTTGCCCGGTAGTCTATTCAATTCTTTAATAATCTGAGGGGAACAATCAAATTTAAAATTCTTTAATAAATCTTTCATCCAATTTCAGCATCCCCAATGACAGAACAAGCTCTTAAATAAAGCTAGTGATTGCTCATTAACAATGTGAAGACTTCACTGTAGTTTTTGCAATAGTTTTTTGGGGAATTCATGTATGCCTGAAGAGACTATAGCAAAACAGCTTGTAGTCTGTAGTTTAGTTTAACTTCTGTAATCTCAGAGTTGGTAGCAACACGGATGGCGATTCATGCTCAAGACAGTAACAGAAAGAAACCAAATACTGAATCCTGCACCCATTATCATCAAGGAAAACAATGTGTTTACGGATACAGCAATCAAGTGCAAGGACATGCCTTGACTCCGAAACTACTCCCACTGCCAGCTGGATGCATCCAAACGAACACTGCCTTTTGCCTGGCTGGCAAGGCTACAACCAGGTCCTGATCAGACACCCTCTAAAGTAAATATCATGATATGAGTGTGTAAGGGAAACAAACCACTGGGAAAGCCAGTCCAGCTTCGGGGTTGGCCATGGATTTTTCTTTCAGTTTGGAGCTTGTGTCCCTCAAGTGTCTACCCAAACTGGAAAGCACTTTGGGAATATGTAATCAGCCACCACTAGCAAGTGCGTCGGCTGCCAGGTCCATAGGAAGGTGTCCCAAACCCCACACATTTCACCATTCCTGGGCAGCGGGAAGCATTTACACACGCACAAACCAAACCCTGTTTCCTTCCAAAGGCCCTCTTCATTCCAGGGTCAAGGACCGAGACTGTTGTGCACCGACGGCGACCCCATCCTCGGCCCTTGAGCCCCCAGAGCCGTCACTACGAGTCGAGGAGCCAGGTGCTGCTCCTTGCCATCCTTCGCCCGTCCGGGTACCGGCCACTCCCGCGGGGACTTTCAAGGGCAGCAGACCATGCGCATCCTCGGGCTCCCAGGAAGGAGCTCCCCAGGTGCAGAGCTATAGTCGGGGCCGGACACACGGCGCCGCGGATGCCGCCCACCCCGCCGCTTACCCCGCCGCTCCCGCTGCCCGCGGCGCCGCGCAGGCCCCGGGCTGCGCTCCCGCCGCCTCCGGCAGCGCCGGCACCGCCGGGGGAAGATCCCGCGGCATCGCCGCCTTTCGCCGCCGCTGCGCCGGGAGCGGGGGCAGCGGGCTCGGCCGCGCTCCACCTGCTCGCCGCGGCGGCCGCGGTCCGTACTCACTCCGCGTAGCCCGTGGTCCAGGGCAGGCGCCGGGTGTCCTTGCTGAGGATGAGGATGGGGCGGGCGATGTGGTCGGCGGAGCACTCCACCTCGTCCGGGGACAGTCCCAGGAACTCGGGTCTCCCGTAGGGGAAGCGGAGGGGCAAGTCCGCGCCACTGCCGTGGTCGGCGCCCGCGCTGCCAGCCATGATGCCGCCCATGAAATTGGCCACGGCGGACTTCACCCGCGTGAGCATAATAGTACCCCCGCCGGCGGCGGCGGCAGCGCCGGGGCCGCCGCGCGGGGCGGGTTGCGGGTCGCGCCGGCGGGCAGCGCTGCGGCGGCGGCGGCTCCGGCAGCGCCCGCCGCGCTCCCGCAGTGAGGTCGCCGGGCCGCGCACAGCAGGCGGGGGAACGGCGGGCTCAGGGGCAGCCGCGGGGCCGCGGCCTCATTGCAGGTTTCCCCCTCCCGGCGCGGCGCTGGGTGAACTCAGCCCGGCGGCAGCGGCTGCTGAGTCATGTGATAGCGCGGCTGGATTCGCCCGGGCGCTTCCTGCTCCTCCTGCGGTACCGGCGAGCTCCTGGCACACGCCGGGCACGGGCGGCCGCCGTCCCCGCCCGCCTCCTGCGCCGGGGGGTGGCCCGCGGCAGGTGCGCGGCGGGCGGAGCCTGATCCCGGCGGGGCCGCCCCCGGCTCCCGCAGCGATTCGGCCGCGACCCGTGGTCTTGCCCGCGGTCGGCCCCGGGAATCGCCGCCCGGGAGGCGTTTCCCTTACCGGGGGGTCGGAGGTCGCCGCCCGCAGTGCGCTGTCCCTGCTGCCCCTGGGCTGAGCCAGCGTCGTCCCAGCCCCGGCAGAGCCCGCTGATCCTGCCAGACAAGGCTCCCGCTTGGAAGGTTCACAACCTACCTTCTGCTCCTTAAACACATCGAGGATATTTCTCCCCCGGAACCATTTGTTAGAGAAAAGAACCTGGGCAGTGGCCGAAAGCGAGCCCTGCCGCTGGCCTGCTGTGTGTTACCTCTGCCTGCCTGCGGGGCCGGGGACATGCCCCGGGGCGCCTCCGCGAATTGCCAGGCGTTTAGGATGCTGTCAGGAGGAAAAATGAAAGGACAGGCCCAAACATCTTTAAATTTGAGGACATAGGAATTCTTCTCTTGCTGTGTCATTTTGACCGTGTCATACTCTTAAAAAAAAAAAAAAAAAAAAGATTGGGAGGTCTGTTGCACGCGGTTATCACCCAAATGTGCAGAAAGGTTGGGTGTGCCAAACCTGCTTTAAGAAAACAGAGGTGAGGGGAATGTAGCAAGAGTATGTAGGAAGTCTGTCCTCTGTAGCAAGGCTCTGTCTGTGCCCTGTGATGTAGCAGCACTCCTGAGATCTGTAAGTCTCACAGTGACCCGCGAAATGGAGCAGGTAGGCAGGGCAAGCCGTGAGAGCAGTGCAGTGCTGGAACTTAGCAGGAGAAAGCCGGTTAGTCATCATACGTGGCTAGTGGGGTTGATCGGCTGTCATCTCTCTGGCTCATACTAGAAACCAGCTGGCATGCAACTGAAGGCAGTTGCAGAGCTTTGGAAAATAAGCCTTGTGAGCTTGTTCAGTTTCTGATTATTAAACAATATCCTGAGAGCTGAGTTCAAACAATACCTGTGTTTGCTTCAGGTTCCTTGTGTACAGACATGACAAATGTAAAGATGTTATGACACTTACAAGTTTTTATGATAAAACTGTTTGTTAACATAGTCTACAGAGCCAAAAGTAGATTAGTGAACAGGGATGCTAAGAGTATGTTAAGTGCCTTCTGAAGTATATTTGGAAAAATATCTACCACGAATTAAACATCAAATATACACCTTCTTTGGGACAAGTTGGTCATTTTTCCTATCTCTTTTTTTAGTCATGTCCAGGGTTGATATTGTAAGTATTTTGAGGAACAGTAAACCTCTCTTAGGTCAAAAAAAAAACCTTGACACTAATAACTCACCATTCCATTGCAATATAATGGAAACCTTGTGGGTCTTTCTTGCATGCATTTCCGTTTGCTTTGCTTTGCTTCCTGGTTATGTTGCAGAGGTCATAACTTTAAACAAAAAAATAAATAAAAGAGAAATGAAAGGTCTATTAAAATCCAGGTGGGTGGTTTTGGTTTTGGTTTGGTTTTTTTTTCATAAGCCCTGTGTGTTGGTACTGTTCATCTACATTCAGACATTCTAGGCAAAGCCAAGCCTGAGGTGGTGAGATTCCCACTACTTTGTTTGGTGAACTGAACCGTATATTTGTCCAGTTTCAGTTCATTCTCCCTTCCTGCAACTTGAGGACAATCTCTTTATACTATTTTTTGTCTGCTGGATGACCTACGTTTTTTCATCAGGCCGGCGCTCCAGCACTCATTTTCCTCACTAAGGTTTTAATGGACCTGCCACCCAAAGACGACAGAAGTGAGAAGAGGGACATGAGCAGAAGTTGACATGTAACCCTTTACCCCTCACAGGTTATGAAGTATACTCTTGGAGAAGCTGCACCATTTACCGGACCCAAAAACTTTGAAAAATATCATAGACTAAAACTCAAACAGAGAGAATGCAGTGTTTGTCCTCTGTCTCCACACTGCAGTCACTATTTTGCACAAAACATGAGGGAGAAATGTAAAGGAGTATGTGTGGTCTTGTTAGTGTTTAAATGGTTATCTCTGCTAGATGACAAGGAAAAGCTCAGATCAGACATGTGGGGAGACAGCTTAACAGCTCACCACTCAAAACAGATCTGTGTGCTGTTTGAAATTCTGTGGATGCTTGCCTCTGGCACAAGAATGCTGTAAGGATACAACAGTAAAATAGGTGTGATATGGCCTCTTCATACTGAAAAGTATAAATGTTTCAATTTCAGTTCTCTTTGGGAAAGAGGATCATATTCACTTTTGAGTCAGAAGTGAAGCCTCACTTCTCAAAGGAAGTAATGTTCAGGCCTGGCAAGGCCTGGGCAAGTTCCCCAAATCTCCTAGCCTGTGGTCCATCTGGTCCAAGCAAGGCATTTTTCTTTGATGGTGTGTAGACCTCTAAAGGTTTGCATATTGACTTCAAATAAAATTTTTAAGCTGAATTCTCTATGCAAATGTTTGAAAATCAGCTCTCTGTCCTTCTACAATCCCATGAGTAATGCAAAGGAAAGATGACAGGTTGGAATTTTTTAAAATGTTAACTTATTTGTGACATTGGGATAAATATACTTTTCTCTCTGAATGGCTAACCATGCCACAGAGCTAGTGAAACTGTGTGTGGGCCAGAAACACATTCAAATGAAGCATCTGAATTGTTATGCCACCTTGCCATGCATCATATACAGCATTCAACAAATTCAAGAGCCCTTTAATAGTGATGAAAACAGATTTACACAGAAACCACTCTAAACTTTCATGCAATGATAGAATAATTCTGACTGGAAATTACTTCTGAATATAATGTGCTCCAACTTCTTTGTCAAAGCAGGGCCAACTTTAAAGTTATGTTACATTGTCTAGAATCTTGTCCAGTCAAGTTTTCAATATTTCCAAGGATGGAGATGCTACAGACTCTCTGCGCAGCAGTTCCAATCTTCAACCAACCATTCATGAAATTTTTTTCCTGGTATCCATTTGGGATTTCTGTTGTTACAGTTTGTGCCTGTTGCCTCTCATCCCCATTCACTTTTGAGAATATGATTCCTTCCTCTCTATACCCTCTCATTAGATAGATGAAAACAGAAGTAAAGTTTCCTCCCCTTAGCCTTACTTTCTAAAACTGAACAAATTCATTTGCCTCTTCTTGCAATAACCTTGGTGGCCCACTGCTGGACTCACTCCAGTAGATCGGCTGGGGAGCCCCAAGCTAGACACAATACTCTCACTAGTGCCATTTAGAGGGGTATAACCAATTCCCTTGACTGTTGCTAATACACTCCAGTATGTGTTTAACCTTCATTGCTGCAAAGGCACATTTGTGGCTGATACTCACTTTGCTGTCTGCCAGGACGTTCAGACCCTTTCCTGCGATGTTGCCTTCTTGGCAGTCAGCCCTCAGCATGAGTTTACCCTATCCCAGTTGCAGGACTCTGCATGTGTTCTTGGTGAACTTCAGTAAGTTCCTGTCAGCCCATTTCTCCAGGCTGCTGAGATCCCTCTGAGTGGCAGTCCTGCCCTCCAGCTATCAGCTTATTCCCCACAATATAGGGGAAAGGAGACAAATACTTAAAGTTGGCAAAAAAACCTTAGGGTTATCATAACATCTCTGTAGATATTATTTTTATATAGAACCATAGAATATCTCAAATTGAAAGGGACCCATATGGATCATGGAGTCCAACTCCCTGCTCCTTGCAGTACTACCTAAAGCTAAGCCATATGGCTAAGAGCATTGTCCAGAGGTTTCTTAACCTCTGACAGGCTTGATGCCTGTTCCATGACCAGCTCCCTAGAGAGGCTGTTCCAGTGACCAAGCGCTCTCTCAGTGAAGAACTTTTCCTAATGTCCGGTCTGAACTTGCCCTGATGCAGCTTCATTCCATTTCCTTGTGTCTTATTTTTGTCTTTCCAGTTACTTTTTTAAAGAACTGTCACAAAATTCACTTTAAACAAAGGAAAAGCTTGCAAAATGAAATATCCACTTGGCTCTGAAGACTCTGGCTCTGGCTTGTGAGTACTTGAGCAGAGATTATATTGTGTGAAGCAGCTGGAAGCATATCCAATGAAAGTGCATTGACTCAATGGTTCAAACGATTTCTGATCATAAAAGTATTTCTGGAGCAGGCCCTTTTTTGTTTATTTTGCAGAATATGGCAGTACTCGGGGCTCTGCCTCATAGGAATGTGAAATTTATTTCAACAGTGTAACCCTTACTAGCTTGTACCTTGTTTGTACCTTATGTTCCTTGCTTACTTTCTTTCCTTTTCATGCTTTGAATAAAAGCAATGGAGAAGTTCCCAAAGACCTTGGTGAGAGAAGAAGTAGGCCTAATGTGAGATGAATACACCATTTCTGCAGGTGTGAACTTTTGAGTCATGTTATCACAGATGTAGAGAATATCCACAGGTATGAACTCAGCTGCCAAATGAATTTGGAGAGCATGTCATAAGTGTCTGACATTATGGTGATGAAACTGTATAAGCAGGGGAAAAAAAGGTTTTTAAGGAAAAATTGGTTGTACTTCTCTGTTAATCCCCCATAAAAAACCACTTAAATCCTTATTTTTGCATATGATTTTACTTAGGAAGGTCACCATGTCATGTGGTGATCAATGAAGTTATTCTTACCTTTTCAAAAGGACTGTGCAACCTTTAATAAGCATGAGGAAGCTCTTTATCTCCAGAGAAAGGCCCTTCAGAAGCACAGTGCCTGAGGCATCATAGTGATGTGGAGAACAAAATGCCACTTATTAAGACATCAATCCTACTTCCCGCAGTACCAAAACTCCCATCTGTGCCTGCAGCAACCCCCAGCATTTCTAGGCTTATCAGAACTGATGAGATGGAAGGTGTTGGTGCTCTTGCCAGTTTGCATGCAAAGGCACCAATTAAATTTAAAAATACATAAATGTTAGCAATACTTGAAGTGATATATTTCTTCTGCTGTACCTGATTTCTACTGCACCATTCTCTAGTTAATGTTAATTTCACACGTGGATTTCCTTTTCAGAGACTTCTGCGTCTGAAGTTCAGAGAGAGGACCTCTGGCAGAACATGGTTAGTGTGATGGTCCCAAGGCTTTGTGGTCTAATCCAGTCCCCTACAGAGCATGAGTTGAGTAGTCCCAATGAAGGCTTTTACCCAGAGTCCAAACCCAAAAAGTTGTATCAGGGCCAAACCCTCTTATATTTTTTTCTCCAACATGAAATTTAGAGTAAAATGTTCTTTTTCCATTGCTGTCCTAACCGTGAGGTGACCAAAACTTATAAGTATTTTGCTACAGGAGCTATAGCTAGATTCACCTTCCATGGCCTGATGCTTCTGCAGGTCCTCCTCATTATTGCCTCTATCAGAGACCTGCTGAAGCACAGTGTGGGTTGGTGGCATGGGAAGGACAAGCATATATACAACATTTCTGTTAGACCAGTGTGAAATTAGGGGTAAAGCTGTTGTATGCACGGGTTTCGTGCTAATATGTAAGATGGATACATCAGGAGACCTGGGGTGGTAGGTAGAAATGGGAGCCAGAAGTTGTCTTCCCCACCCCTAATTCAACTTTATGTGGAGAATTACCTTTGTTCTTGATCATGTGAATGGCTAAAAACCTATACTTTTAGGGGTCTGAAAGCTAGAGATTCTCTCACCAGCAGGAGTTAACCAAGAAGGTATTTTCAGAGCACACCTCTTGTACTGACTCAGGATGGCTTTAGCCAGGGTTAAAAGCTGGTTAACCAGGCTGGAGCCCCAGTGTTCTATGCCCCAACAGAGCCTCCCTCTCCTGCTTTTGCGGACTCATTCTTTCTGCCCCTTCCCAGCAATATTTAGGAGGCGATACAAAGTGGAACCCTGTCCTTACTCAAAAGTATGCTGTATAGCTGTGTGGAGAAAGTATTCATGCCAGAAAAGTGGGTTCATATCCCTTCTCACAGTGGAGGACTAATAAATGTAAAATTATGAGCTACATGAAAGCAGACTTCATTTATGTACCTAGGCAGGAAAAGTGCTATGAAGAGGGATCTTAATTGACTGGCAATCACATCAAAAGATGTCACAAAATCTTATAACTGCTTGCAATCTATGTAAATATAAATAAATACTTCAACATAAAGCTGCCCATAAGCTCGCAAGAGTCTCACGTTTGCCAAACACTATGGAATTACTTTTTCTGCAAGAATCTATCTGCAAGTATACTGGAGATAATTTCATAATAAGCAGCATCATCACAATTTTGCTTTTACAGTATCTTCTTACTTTCCTTTATCTGTTCCTTTTTAATGCCCATAGCTAAATCTGCTAATAGTGGGATGGAATGCAGATTAGTTTGTTTATGTGCTCCTGGGGGCAGCTTTTCATAGGGGAGGTGGAGCAAAATTATTACATCTTCTGTGAAACTCCTTTGCCCTGGCTCCTCCGAAGGAACATCTTGCCCTGAGGATGATGTGAGATGCTTCAAAATGGCAGCAGCGGCAACACTTTCACTGGCAGTCTCAGCAGAAAAGCTGAAAGTAATCAAATAGGTGGCAATGCAGAGACAAATGAGCAGTTAAAAGGACATGTGGGTATTTGTAGGGTTAAGGGACAGCACTAAAAGCTCTACTGAGCACAGGCAGGTGTATTTCAACTCCTTCAACATTTTGGATTGAGTAAGAGCATGTTTCAGAATATTAGTCTTGACTCGTGCCTGAGTTAAATATGCATTAAACACACTGGAAAGTGATTTGTATATACCACATGGTGGGGAATTTTTAAGTAACCTGCTAGCTGCCTTTGCTGCAGGCACTCCTTAAATAGAGCAGTCTCAGGAGTAAGTGGGATGGGTGGGCCAGGGACTTCTTGTCTGCCTATTATAGATTTGAAAAGAGATATCGGGACTTTTTTCCAATATCAATTACTGGACAGTGTGCACCTACAATGAAAGCCCATCCCATCCCTTTTTCTGGGGTGGGGGAAAGGTAGGAAGGGGGAAGGGGCAGGGTCGAGCACAGAGAGGCACGGGAGCGGGGGAGGCTTCTCTATAAAACCAGCTAGCCCCACGCCTCGGAGCCTTTTGCTTGTGGGTTCTTCCGTCGCTCACAGTCGCCAATTCTGGGTTTCTCCCGTCCAACACCCCACCCCAGCCCGTCCCCCAGCTCTTTCCCGGAGTAGAAGCCTTCTCCCCGACTGGCACCCGGTCGGGGAGTAGCCGAGCCTTTGCCGACCATCGCAGCAGGCTGCAGGGAGAAACCCCGGGAAAGAATCCCCCGCCGACCGTCTCGGTATTTTTGCCCCAGGCTGGGGTTGCTGCAAGTCAGACCATTTTCCCGCGGCAGCTGCCTGACTTTCCCCAGCGCTCGCCGCTGCAGGCAGTTCTTTTTTTCCTGAGCTGCGGAGCCAGAGTGGTTACTGAGGATCGCACCATAGCTTTGGGACTGCAGGGAACAACCACTCCATTGTTGACGGCGGAACACCACTGTTGCTAATTCAGGTTTGTAACATATATATATAACATATAGTGTGTATATATATATATATATATATATATATATAAAGAGCTGTTGTTTTCCTTTTCCACACCTTTCATTTGAAGCCTCTTAATTTCAAAGTTATAATAACTTAGAGGGAGGAGTTTGGTTCTTTTTTCTCTAACCCACCTCCCTTAACAAACATTTGTGTCTTGCAAAACTAAGACACTGCCAATGGTGGCTTAGGCGCAGATGACAAACATGAAGAAGGATCCTCTCCCTACAATTGGGCTGCAGCTTCTGCTGCACAAGCTTTCCTGCAGTTTGGGCCAGCCTGGTACCAACTTTCAGCTGCAGGTTGGCCATGGTCTTGCGTGCAGCACAGTCAAGCCTTAACCATCATGCTTAGAGTTAGGCAGTGCTTCTTTTTTCTTTCTTTCCCTTTTTTAATTAATGAAATGAACAGTTCCGGCAGAACTTCAAGATTTGAATATCAGCTTGGACACATAATATCCCAGGTGCCTTACATGGTACTCATTCTCAGCCAACTTTGCCAAGGAAGGAAGTGGGATTTTTGAGCAAGTTGTCAAAACTCCAGGCTTCTAGACTTATGACTGAGTTTACCAGATGTTTTATGATGCCATAAACCACAGTCCCATCTATACTAAATGATGGCAGAGAAACTTAAAGAAATTATATTAGTTTTGCATTAAGCTCTTGGATTTCTGTACACCTTCTGTAAGCAGGAATATGGAAACTGTTTTCTTCCTTCTTTTTTTTCTTTCCAGCGTTGTTCATGAGGTGCCTGTGGCCTTACATGTCAGCCTGACTATCTGCTTTCTCAAATACATGACATTCTGATATTAATATGCTATCATTCAGATTGGTACAACTAATATACAGAATCTTGCCAACAGACAAAAAAAAAAGAACAACAAAAAAGGCAAACCCATATATTTAAAATTTATTGGCATTTCCAACAGTTTTGTGAAGAGGTAAAAGTGAGTATATAAATATTTATTAAATTTTTTTAGAATAAAAAAAAGAGCTCTCCTGGTTTAGTTGCGAAACAAGATACTACAAATTTTGTCCATTCTTCTACAGCATCCTTCAAAGATCTCTTGTCATAGTATCTATTGTTTCTTCTGCAAAAGGCTAAAACATTTTTAGCTTGGACAAGCACATTGATTTTTTTTTCTCCCCTACTCTTCTTGTATAACTTCAGCAGTCTCTTTTATTAACACTCATGAAATTTTATTTAAATAGATTCTTCCTCACCATGTTTTATGTATTGAGGGTGTTTGGTCTTAATTTGTCTTAGTTTTTTACTTCTTTTTTTTATGGATTAAAAGTATGGCTTTTGACAATCTTCTGCAGAGTGATTTTTAAAGAATACTGTTGTTATTATTATTAATAGTAATAATGGAATAATTTTTTCATGCTTTTTCCTGTCACAAAAATGTGATAGTTATGTCTGCTTAATTTCTCCCAGTTGGAATTAGTGACTAAAACCCAGGACTTAATTCAGTACTACAGTGCTACCAGTTAAGGGAAAGTCCCATAAGAAAGCATTAGCAATGTGACAGTTATGGCCATCCTGCATATAGCAACACTGAGGAGCTTCGGTGTTTGGGAACTGGGCCTATTTCAATTGTGCTGTAATACAGCAATCAGGCTAATTTAAAGGATCTTCTAAGATTGCAGAAACCATGGCTTCTTCAGATGTTCTCAGAAAAAACCCAACCCACTGCTCCCCAAGCCCTAAACAAACAACAACAAAAAACCCCACAAACAACAACAAACCAAACCAGCAACCCCCCAAAATAAACAAAACAAGAAACCACAAAAAAACCCATAACAAAACTGGCAGCTCAGTCTGCAAACCTTGAGTCAGGGGTAAGTCAGTTCAGCTCTGGAACAAGCTGATGGAGAAAAAGTTCGAACAAGATTGTCTGAACATCTCTGTTTCCGTGGCCAAGGCAGCCACGGGAAATGTCCTAAGCAAACACAACGCTACAACAATAGGCAATCTGCACAACCTTCTGCTTACTCCAGCTGATGTATCTGAAAATCAAATTAACCTCTGACTTTTATGGGTCATGGTCTTTCAACTATTGTGTGTAACAACCTAAGAAACCGGATATAAAGGATGCATTTTAACAGATTTAAAGCAATAAGGCAAGAATCATAATCTTCCACCAAATAGCTGACATAGAATAAGCATGCTGACCTCCTGGAAATGTAATTATTTGTGATTGAACATCTGTGTTTACAGGGTTTTTTTTAGGGAAAGTGTTTAAAAAAATATCTTTAGTTATTTCTGTGGAGCTGTAGCCCCTTTTGAGAGTGATACATGCACCTCGAAGACATTTAAATAATAAGAGTAAATAATTAGCATGCCATAACGTAATGCTGATTGTCAGCAATTGCTTTTCAGCTTAACCACTGAAAACAATTCTCACCATGGTACAGGGGAGTTCCTTTTGTCCTCTGTTTTCATATTCCTTTACTGTCCACTTCATCCCTTTCTGGAAGCCCTGTCTGAAGCGGGGAGGTGACAAGGGCTCACTGGTCATGGCTGACAAACCTCTCAGCCTCCCAGGATGCAGTGCAGTTTTGGTACTCCATGGCTGGTCCAAAACTTGACACCAGCCTAAGTAAAACTGACTCTGGTCTCCCTGAAGACAAGAGTAAAGTAACTCTGCTGCTGCTTGCTGCTTTCCTCCACCAGGCACAGCATGGGGCTGGCAGTGAAGGTTGTGGGGCAATTTTGGGGAGCTGATCAGCCCAGTTTTAGAAGGTCCAACTCTCAAACAACCATCTACCTGTGCCAAAAAACAGGAACCATGGTCACAGCTACACTGTTGTCCTTGGTCCTTTGAGCCTGTGCTTTGCTATCCCAAATCAAAAATTGGTTTCCTCCATGGATTTCAGTATATCTCTATTTGCATTTTTACACCAGGACTTACTGAACTACAGGAATTTGCAGTTCCATAAAAAGACCTGTGATTAAGAAGAATCTGGAAATGTATTGTCTATGTTTATGCATTATGTATTTAATAATAAAGGATTTAGATGCGTGAGGAGCACTGTAAGATACTTCCTTGACAGTGCTCAAAACAATCCTGATGTGGACAGACCCCCATTTCAGCAGCAGTTAGGGAGAGATGTGGGCCTGGAAGTCAGGGTCAAACAGTTCCCTGTCATGATAGCAGGGAAAGAGTCTGAAGCTCAAGAGGAGACCGAAGAAAAGTGTTGACACTACAAAGAAAGCTACATTGCTCCATTAAATCTGATGAAACCTGAAATTCAAAGCTGGTCAGAAAGGCTTGTATAAACTGCATAGGAAGCACTCAAAAATGCTGATGAGCCAGTATCTCTCCGACCCTGTTGGCTACAGTAATGTAGTAGGTTTTCAAGGATGAAGCTCTTTGAGAGAAGTTTCTTGGGAAAGTTTTATCTGTTAGTGCTTACAGTCAAAATCAACTGCTCCTTGAGTTTAAACAAACATGTTTAAGGAAAACAGAGACAGCACTGTGCCGCTCTGCTTCCCAGTTTGTTTTATGTGCTCCTCACGGGATTTTATGACACAGGATTATAGTTCACACATACAATTATCTTTTTATTCTAGATACCCTAAAGCCATTCAGTGAGAGTCCACATCCAGGTACTTTTTTTTAACACGGGACCAAAACTGGTCTTTGACACTGCAGTATACTGAGCTTGCTGTCCTTTTCTGGGAGTGCACAGGGGAGCTACCCAAGCAGAGCAGGCACCATGCCTCATGATTTTCATGTGATACCTCTATCTGGAGGGGTTTGTCTCAAGGCAGGGTCTCTTCCCTGAGCACAAACTTGCAAATGACCAGAAACCCTCCCAAGGATGGGAACAGGAAACGAGTCCCTACCCCTCCTGGGAAAGGAATGAAATCGTGAAGAGAAGTGGTGAGAAGTGGTCTGTGGGAGGTAGCAGCTACCCCATAGGGAAAAATGGTTAAGATTTTAAGATGGGGCAACAGAGGGTTGAAAATGGAAAAGGCATCCAGCAATAATAAAGATATTAATTCAGTAATACAGATTATGATAATTTTGGACTATTATAATAATAATAATAATGACGTTATTAGTTGTAATGTTTCAGTAAAGACTTTGGTTCTTGGTGAAAAAGAAGTTTGGGAACTACTGATTTCATAAATAAAGAGTGTTTTGGTAGGTTATAGTAAATACTATTGAAGTAAACATCATTGTCTGTAATTTTAAAACCATATATTAAACATTGTTTTGGAGACTTTTCTGCAGGAAATTCATAGCTATTTAAGCCACCTTGATGATGTCACTCTGCAAAAACACATCCATAAGAGCTTCATAGAAACTACAGGGTTAGAACTTGTTTCCAACTGCTCCTGAAGCTGCCAAGGAAAGCAAACCTTATTTTTAGAAAGTTCTTCCACTTGGCTTCAGCCACCTTTCAGCTTCAGAAAAAATTGTGTGTGTTAGCAGCTCTTGAGAAACAGTGCACTTCCATCAGGCGCCCACAGCTTTATTACGGATTTGGACTTAAGCACTTGACTGAATTTCTGACTCAGTAGTAATTTTTATAAGAAGTCCTGGTGATTGTAAGTCATCAAAACTAGGGGCTCATTTTGCTGCCTTCAACACTCATCTTTTCCTGTTGTTTCCTAACACACACATCATCAGTTGTATCTTGAACACTGATTTGGAAAAATAAACTTACTGTATCATGATAGTAATACTGTAAGAATGCGTAAACCCAAATAAATTTTTTATATGACAGCTTGATAGAATTGCTCACCCATGTAAAATTAGCAATATGCCAACACTGGCAGGATTAGGACATAATCATGTTTTCTGTCCCTTTTTTGATGATAATTGTTATACTAAAGATAGCAGTGAAGGGGAGCTGCAGTGCATGTGGTTTTAGTTTTGATAGCTTGGGTAATAGCAATGGTCACAGTGAAATGAAATAATGCATGTGTCAGCACAACAGAGTTACCAGAGGAAATATCCAATATTATTCTTGATAATCTCCCCACGATCTGCACTGAAGCCCAGACTGTTGCTTCTCCCCACTTAAACTGAAGTGCTCTCAGCCAGGGCTACCGCGATGAAATCACAGAATGGGTCGGGTTGGGAGGGACCACAGTGGGTCATCTGGTCCAACCTCCCTGCACAAGCAAGGTAGAGCATATGCTAGAGCATACAGCAAAGGATTCCATCCAGACAGTTCTTGAATATCTCCAGTGCAGGAGATTCTAAAACCTCTCTGGGCAATCTGCTCCAGTGTGTGGTCATGCAAAGAAGTAAAGAATTCTTCCTCAAGTTCAGGTGGAATTTTCTGTGCATCAGTTTCTGCCTGTTACCTCTTGTCCTATTACCTGGCACCACCAAGAAGAGCTTGGATACACCCTCTTGATATCCTCTCTTCAGATACTTATAGACATTAGGAAGTCCTCTCTCAGTTCTCTCCTTTTAAGACTGAAGAGGCCCAACTGTCTTAGCCTGTCCTTGTAAGAGAGATGCTCCAGTCCCCTAATCATCTTTATCATTCTCCGTTGGACCTGCTCCAGGAGCTCCACATTCCTCATGTACTGAGGAGCCCAGAACTGAACACAGCACTCCAGATATGGCCTCACCAGGGCTGAGTAGAGATCCTCTGGGAGCTGCTGTTCAGCCAGTTCTCAACAATTGGCCCGACTGCCCACTCATCCAGCCATCACTTCCTGATTTTTCCTATGAGGATATTATGTCAAAAGCCTTACTGAAGTCGAGCTAGACAACATCCACTGCTGTCTTCTCATCCATCCAGGTAGTTGTTTCATCATAGAAGGCCATCAGGTTGGTCAAGCATGATTTACCTTTGGTGAATCCATGCTGACTGCTCCTAATCACTGTCTTGTCATCCATGTGGATAGAGATGGCCTCCAGAAAGAGGCTCTCCATCACCTTTCCAAGGACTGAGATGATGCTGACTGGCTGGTAGTTCCCTGGGTTATCCTTTCTTCCCTGTTTGAAGACTGGGGTAATGCTTTCTTCCACACTGCCCAGATGCAGAGCCAGCACAGGCTCTCTGTGAAAGAGAACGTAAGATCACAGCAGCTCATTCTTCTCAGGCTTGTAGACAGTTACCTTTTGTAGAAACACGGTGCTCAATACATTTTTGTACAAGTCATGTGTTCTTCCTCTTCTATCTCTTCCAAATTCTCAGTGTCTCTGCATATCACTTCTAACCATTAACAGAGTAGCTGCATATCTAGTATAATTAAAAAGTTCATGTGAGCTCAGAATGCTCTTAATAAAATAGGGATTAATTCCATAACAACAACAGCAAAATCTATGCAGAAAACTGTTGCCTTTACAACAGAAAGAAATGTTATGTGAGAATCTCCTCCAGGGTGGTGGATCTTTTGATATTTTTTCATATAAATCTTTTCAGACTGTTTTTTCTTTTCTTTCTGCAGAAATAAAATAAACATTTAAAGAATAGCCAGAAGGCAAAATATTACCACATATTAAATTTGAACAAGTTCTTCTGATTTCTTTCATAAATACCATTAAAGTCAAAAGAGAATTCTGCACTTACATTCTGAAGCATCAACGTGATCATGTGATTCACACTAAAATTCAATCTGAATAGCAAAGTTTGAATGCACTATAAGGGAAACCAAAACTACCTCAAGGCTCCTTCTTATCCAGTACAGGGAAAGAACTATTTCTGTTGGAAAGTTCAAGGAGCTGTATTATGCATGTGCATTAGTGTGTCTGCATACAGAGTTAATATAAAACACTTTATACTTTTGTAGATGGTATATGACACTATAATACACATAGATTCAAGTGGAAGAGGTGGTTTCTGGTCTGGGCAGTATGACTGAGTCTGTCCTGGTGTGAACAAGTGATCTCTGTGGGCACACATCCTGTCCCTGCACTGCCACGCTGCCTCCCAGTCTGCCTGCAGCCCCTGCTGCTCTGCACCAGGACAGGGCTGCAACCCCTGTGCAGCCTCCTGAGAGATGGCAGTGAGATGTCTGTTGAGAGTATAAGTAACTGAACCAGGCCAGGCACTGTTTGAGTGTACGCACTGTCTTGGAGAGGGCTTGCCCTTGAATAAGCGGGCCAGTTTACCTCTAACTGGACATGGTTTGCATCCAGCTATGCAAGTGGGTTGATGTGTGGATGCACAAGTATAGAGCAGGTCAGAAACAGGAGTGTTTTTTGATTTCCCCTGGTGGTGTTGCCAGCAAGGCAGTATGATTCACATCGGAAATTACCACAAGGGTGTGCTGTCACAAAAATCGCGGCTGTTGCATTATGGGGTCCACTCACAGCACCTTGTAGCCCCTATCCGTCTTCTTCCTTTACAATTCAAAATTACAAGTATGCTAGTATCCCCCCTGGAGTGGAAAGGAGACAACTCCACTGTAAAGAAGACTTTTGAGATAAACAGTTTCTTGTAATTGTGTTTAGCCTTTGAATTCCCCAGCCAACTGAATGCTAAACCATGTCCTGCTGGGATGCAAATAACTTTGAAAGGTGAAGAGTGGAGGTCAGAGTACTGCCTCAGGGAGTTCTAGCCCAGATTTTGGTGTACAGTGAGCCATATCGTCTCATGATGACTCACAAGGCTCAGCACAACCAGCGCTCACATGGCTAGCTGGATCCGGGAGCACCCATCACACCAGCCTCAAGGATGAATGCCAATACCTTCAGTCTGCCTGGGAGCAGCCCATGCAAAAGAGAGGACCTCTGGCAGAGGACTGTTGGGGTTTAACCCCACCTGGCAACTAAGTACCATACAGCTTCTCCCTCCCTCTCTCTCTGTCTCCTTCCCTCCTCATTCCTGGTGGGATGAGGGCAAGAATCAGAAAAAGGTAAATTCCATGGGTTGAGATAAGAGCAGTTTAATAACTGAAGTAAATTAAAATATAATATTAATAATAACAACAAGAGCAATGAAAAGGCAGATAAGAAAAAGAGAGTGATAAGACACAAGAGAAGCAAGTGATGCACAATCCAATTGTTCACCACTCACTGATGGATGCCCAGCCCATCCCTGAGCAGTGATCACCTCTCCCAGCTAGTTCCTCTCCGTTTATATACTGAGCTTGATGTTCTGTGGTATCTATTGGTTCTGACCAATACCCCTTTGGCCAGTTCGGGTCAGCTGTCCCGGCCATGCTCCCTCCCAGCTTCTTGTGCACCTGTTTGTTGGCAGAGCATGGAAAATTGAAAAGTCTTTGATTTAAGTAAGCACTACTTAGCAGCAACTAAACCATCACTGTGTTATCAACATTATTCTCGAACTAAATCAAAAACACAGCACTCTACTAGCTGCTAGGAAAAAAAATTAACTCTATCCTACCCAAACCCAAGACAGGGCAAAGCAGCTGCTGTTTCCCATTCCAGGACCCCGAGCTGTAGCCCTCTTCCCTGCAGGGCTCACTGAAGGCACTAGCATGTGTGAGAATGCCAGCCCTCTCCACTGAGTTTTTAAAGAACATTGCTAACTCCATACGTGTCTCTTGGCTCCATGCTTTTTATTTCTGTGTTTTATCTGCTGGCATCCTTAGAGTGTTAAAAGTTGCATTTAACCTTGTCAAAGGAAGCCTGTTTCTATTTTAAATTGAAGCATTTTATGCACAAGTCATATTTTCCTTGCAACATTTCCTTATGGTTAAATATTTGTGTTGGAATTCCTAAATGATAGTAAAAAAAACAGTAAAATGAGCAGAGGAAGAGCAACTTCTGTTACAGAAGGGAGTTTAATGATATCCTCAATATCTTGTATATGAAACTACTTTATATCCAAGGCAGTTGAAGGAGTAGCAGCTATATATTTTGTGACAGGTTTAGCCTTTCTTTTTTTTTTCCCCACAAAATTTTTATGAACGTATCATGATTTCCTGAAACCCGTTTGGTGAAATCTCTTGGATTGCTTTATTCTGCGAATTGCCTTATCTCATAGGTTGACTGACGAGGGTTCTCATGCTGATACATCATCTTCTCGCACATGCAGCTGCCATTGCTGGGGCAAGTCACAGTTACTAGTCATTTCCTGGGCAAGTGTGTACTTACCCTCCTTGCATTTATTTAAACCTTAATTTTCTCCAAATGAGCCAGTGCGTGGCACTAAGATCCACTTTCTTCTGGACCTGACTAGGCGTTTTCCTAGAAAAACAGGGTTTTAACCATTAGTAAAATCCTGTAAAATGACAAAATTTCACAAAAAAATGTTAAATTTACAGACTTGTTGCACTAGAGAATGGAAATAAATTAAGTTGGCTTGGCTTTGCTTAATCTCAGCTATAACCTTAGTGCTTCAGGTCCTTGGAATGAATTTCCTTGTTACTGTGCACCAGGGTACCCCTTCTCCAGAGTCCTAACAAATCCTGGCTGTTGCTTGACTGCACACATAGCAAACACTTCTGCATTTCTCAACTGAAATTCTTCGTGTGTTTTCTTCCCATAAAAATTGGTTCCAAACTGACTTAGCACAAATATGAAAATATCTGAATCATCCCTTAGTGTAAATGTTGTTTGCTCAGCTCTCCTTCCTGCAAGTGTCTATCGAATGAAGCATGTGAATAAAATCAGTGGAAAGAGAAATAGCAGCAGGACAAACATAACTTAGCAGATTGAAGGGAACATCAGTGTGTATTTACAATGTTTTTCAAATTTTTTCCTAAATCCAGGTAAAACCTGGCCATCACCTTTCACTGATTATTTGGAAATAAAACACAGTTTCTTGAAGTGCTTAAAATTCTTTTTGACCATCAGGGTATTTTAGTAAATGCTACTTTGAAATGTAGACTTCAAATCCAAATAGAAGCTTTTGCAATGTTAACTATAAAAACTACTAGAAACTATTGCCTCTGCCTAAAAACAGTGGTAACCAAAAAACCTAATCTTTGTCCATTTGCAATAAACAACGTCTCCCGTTTGACTAGAGATACTGCATGCATCCTCATTTTCTATTCTTTCAATAGGTATTCTGAAAGGGAAAGTACTGAACAGGTAGGTAAAATACATGGGAGATCATTATTATTGCATGGTTGTAGTCCAATACACTGAGGTCCTTACTTCAGCTGGGACTTGATAATGGAGATAAAATTAATGATAAAGAACAGTGCCTTTTCTTTAATATCTCCATGAAAATATATTTTATATTGCCACAGAGATAGCAGTATAGCTGCATTATTTTTTTCTGCAGAAAAACTCAAGGTAGACAGCAACCATTAATAAACCAGACAATTTTCTTCAATACTGAAAAAGATATTATGAGACCATAAGATTGTTCAGCTGATGAACCTGCTTCTGTAATCTGTTTTGGATAATAACGTTATAACAGCACATAGAGTATGCCTATGTGAAAGATATTAATTGATTTCTTCTGAAGCAAAATATGAAGTAAAAAAAAAACAGCTGTCTGAAAAGAGTGTAATTGTTACTGTGTTACACAGGAATTAAAGGCAGAAGTAGGGGTGTTGCAAACATTTGGTTACATTAAAATGAAAACTAATTACTATGGGATGAGTGGGACTGAATTTTGTACAGAAAACATCATGCATTTGTCTGTTTATTTAAACTATGCTTTTCAGATGCTTTTATTAGGTCAGTCTAAACCTCTTGTATTACCTCATTTTGAATTGTTTTTCTTCAAGAAACTTCAACTGATTCAGCTGTACTTTCTATCTGAACTCTACCTCACACTGAATTTTAATGTCAAATATAATTTCAAAAAAGTTCAGATGTGATTGAAGGAATGGTAGAAATAGGTGTCAGATTTCTCAATGCCTAGTATTTTTTCCACTATAAAGTACCTGTAGTGACCTTTTAGGTCAGAGGAGGAATATGAGATTTGGCAAGGGACTTGGTTCTAGACTCACTAAACTTGTTATTTCTTCTGGGAAAAACTACCTGTGTTAGAAACCTAAGAAAGTCTCAAGCTCTACAAGTTTTCCTGCATTTGTTTAATGCAGGTGAAAATCACAGCAGACTTACACCAAGAGAACAGATCTGCTTGCAGGCATCCAGCAAGAAAGTGCAAGGCTGAGGGGAGTTGTTTCACATACAAATGACTCTGAGTGGCACTGCCAGTGTTCCTTGTTCTGCATCATGCATTTAAGTGTGTACTTTGTAGCTATAGTATGTATTGCTCCATCCCGGTCCCACTGCAAGCCAAATTGTCTGTTTGGCTGTTAGGGTGATGGAGGTCACTCGCTTTCATATTAGATGACAGCGATCGTCTTTCACTCCATATGAAAGTAAAACTGCACTTGCTGCCAGAAGAATAAGAGCACATTAAAAAAACAACTAGATAAGCATACTAATTAATAAACACTTGGAATAGTGCAGTTAGAGGCTCAACTCAAATTTATTATAATTCCCATTGCTATGTAGTGTGTACATGCTATCATAATCCACCACTATAACCTAATTATTAGAAACACTGAAAATTAGAACAATAATGGGTGTCTGGATCATGCTGACAGCACACCGTGCCATGGTCATAATTTTTATTGCCCTAATAACACTAAAATAATGATAACTGTAGGATCAAATGGGTCTAAATGGTGAAACCATTCGTGAACTCAAGTTTCAAACTCAAGTTTGAAAGAATCTGCATGTCCAATGTCACACCAAAGGGCTGACTTTTGGAGTGTGCCATTTAACCAGCTTGTGTCTCATTCCAGGTTTTAATGAAATTCTACATAATTCTACAAAAGTTTGGGATCAAACCTTCATCTTAAATCATGAATTTAAGATGCAAGTCTTATAGGTAAGGTGTTTGAAAAGACCAAAATTAAGATAACTATTTCTATAGTTATCTATAGATAACTAGATTTCCTCTGCTACCTCAGTTATTAGTTTTTCTCAGTTGTGTCTCCAAAAAGCATCTTGGCTGTAAATTCAGGTGCCAAAGATGCCTATTTAGGATGGCTGAAGAATATTTCTGGTTGTAGTGTGGTACTGGGATCAAGCCCTGCTCTCATAGGCTGTGTTTGGCAGCACCAGTGAGATGTGAGCCACTGCATCAGCAAGACATCAGGCTCTGTCCTGCTCAAAGGACAGACTCCCAGATGTTGAAGGGATCCCATCAGCTGCTCACAATCAGAAATCTGATAAACCCAGCACATGGGACAAAACTGGCAGGGTTCTCCACACCATTCTGTTAATTCCCTGGAGATATGCAAAGCTTCATGCAACATGTGGTGTTTTCTCATTGGCCATCTGTTATGAGCACATAACATTGCTTGTGCTGGTGACCAGCAGACTAGCTACAGAGTTGGATTTCTCAGCCTGCCCCTTCCGAGGTGGGAGTAATCACTACACAGAATTAAAATGCAAAGGTTCCTCTCAGATCACATCCAGATGTTCATTGCAGGCAAGGAAATACAGACCACATGGTGGTGGCTCTTCCAACTATCACACTGAGTCCTGATGAGACCAAATAGATTGCCATGTAAGCTGTCAGGGAACCTGACATTGACACATTTAGTTCGGGAAGCTTTTGTAGGCACTTGCAATGGAAGGATGCCTTGCAGGGTGATAAGCACACTTGGAAGATATGTTTCAGAAGACTCAGGCTACTTAACTGTCAGTGATATATCTGAATAAAAATATATGCATATGGCAGCATAAGGAAGATTGGTAGTTTTGTTCGTCCCTTTTAAATCAGATGATAACCACAGGTCAAGTTTCTCTGGCAATAGAAAGATTCTCGTGAACAGAGCAAAACTTGCTGCTGAAAAAGGTCACACAAAGAAGGCAGAAGAGAGCACTTCCCAACCTCCTCTGGCCTTGTAGGCAGAACATAACCTTCATACAGTGACCGCAGTACACTTCATTTTTTGCAGGAAGGAAAGCTAAGGAGAAGGGACAGTCTTTTTATTCCTATAGTCTCTGCCATCCTGAATCACTGGCATCTTGTTGCTATCTTAACACAAATAATGAGAATAATACTAGGAGATGAGGCTTCCAGTTAACCCAGAGTTTTTCCGGAACGCCTACTACAGACTTACATCCAAGAACTATTAGAAATAGTGAGTAATTGCCATTCAGTGCCTGCTACATCTGGAATAAACTTAAAAATTGGTTCACCTTGTTCTTTCAATGCCTTGAGACCTCAAAGCTGCTGTAGGCATGATGGTAAATGCCTTGCCAGATCATGTACGTACCGGGGAGCCATGGAAGGAGATGAGGCTCCCAGTGGCACTGTGGGAAAAATTATATATGCCTCAGCATTCTCAATAACATCTATTGGACAACTCCGTTGGATTGGTTCCCAGCATTAATTTGCAATAATCACAATAATTTACGTTCAAGGCCTAATCAATGAAGTTCTGGATATTTATGGGAAGGGGGATCTTGAAAGGATAGGGTGTACTTTCTGTTCTATTTCTGCCACTTTTTATTCCAGTGAAACTCTACTCATGACTCACTACTCATTACCACCTCCTGGCAATGCATGAAGAGAGAAATGTACAGCAGAACAAAATGTTTCTTATCCTGGTTATTTGCTTCTTTTCAACAGCCCAATACCTCCTTTACCACAAACTGGTAAATGGCTTCCTCATAATTTCAAATCCTCAAAAATATGTATGTGAGGAAACACTTGAACATATGACTACCCTGAGGTTATTTGTATATTGGTTTATCATCTCTGTGCTGAATGGTTGGGGTGAGTCGACAGTGGAAAATCCCTTTCTGTGAGCTGCACAGACAGGAAGCATTTAGGTTGGGATCCTCCAGCAACAGCATTCGACTGTCTCTGAGCCATGGAGGCACCTACTATCTGATGGTGACAGGTGCTGAGGGAAGTTGCTAACATAAAGAATACCATGAGATAAAGAGGTTTCCTTTATATAGATAGCCACAGAATCATGGAATCACAGAATAATTTCGGTTGGAAGGGACCCTGAAGATCATCTAGTTCCATCCCTCTGCCATGAGTAGTGATACCTTCCACTAGACCAGGTTGCTCAAAGCCCTATCCAACCTAGCTTTGAACACTTCCAGGCAACCTGTGCCAGTGTCTCACCAACTTCACAGTGAAGAATTTCTTCCTAATATCTAATCTAAACCTACTCTGTTTCAGTTTGAAGCCATTGCTCCTTGTCCTATTCACTACAAGCCCTCATAAAAAGTCCCTCTCTAGCTCTCTTGCAGGCCCCCTTTAGGTACTGGAAGGCCAGTATAAGGTCTGTTTGCAGGCCTCTCTTCTCCAGGCTGAAAACACCAACTCTCTCAGCCTTCCTTCAGGTAATTAGTAAGGTAATTCTTAACTTCAGGTACTAGTAAGTTAATTAACTTATTAACCAGTACCTATGTTAAAAGCACCGCTGGGTTTGTGATATGTTCGTTGCTGTTCAGGCTGGTTGCTGGAGCTTTCTGAAATCTCTAACTTGGTAACATCTGAAGTACACCTTTATCTCCCTCTGCTACCTTATATGACTGCTGCTTCCAAATGTAGGACTTGTACATGGGCTTTGTCCTTCTTGCTGTACAGGGTGGTCCTCAGCAACCTGCAGAGGTGCACATATGGACAACATCTGGCCTGTATGGCGGCATCCTGCACTGATGTGCACCATCCCCTTTGTGCCCAGTAGTCACTTTTGGAAAGAAATCTGATTACACCAATATGGAGAGAGCCATGATGGATGGCAGTAGGTCCTCTGCTCCATGCAGTGCAGACGTGGACATCAGGAGTGAAGATCACTGAATTGTGGCTTCAGTTTCCATTCACTTGAAGGCATAACTCTTGAAAGCTCTCTTCCTTTGGAAGAATTAACCTTACAACCATGCAACACTTTATAAAATTATTAACTATTGATATTTAATGGGGAAAAGAGTCAGGAATCTTTCTGGTTTTAGTGCATTTGATGCTGTTGTGCTGAGATTACTTTAGGTGGAATCTTATTAGTCAAGGGTAAAGTCCACTGCAAAAATGATGTCATAAGCTTTGGGAAAGAAAAGTATATTTTATCTTATTTTTAAAAGATTTGGAAGCAGAAGCAGAGTCCTAAGAACTTCTAACTCTGTTTTGTGAGCTAGTAAAAAGGTTAGAGAGCTGATGACTTCTCAGCAAAACAGGCACAACAGAGGAGTGGTGATCTGAACGTGGACCAGCCAGGACATTCCCAGGTGAGTAGAAGCGACAAGTTGAAGGATAAACCTCACATGGAAGGTGAACCAGATTACAGGGAAGAGTTTGTGGGAGGTGGGTTTGCTGCCACTGAAGAGATGTAAGGAACAGGGGCAGCAGCCACCTCAACACCTCTCTACCCCATCCACACCTCTCTCAGCAGCAGAAGCTAAATGATCTTTCCAGAGATGTAATGCCTCTTCACGAGATAGTGAAGACAGGACAACCTTCTTTGGCCAGCCCTAACACTGTGATCCCCTCTACAAATACCTAATTTTCTCATGCATAGAGCCAGTGCAGGATATAGGATAGCTCGGTATGTCTGGAATCTGGAATCTGAATTATAGAAATAATATAGGAATCTGAATAATGGAAACACACTGAAATTATCCTGGGGAAGAAGCATATTCAGTTACCCATTTAAGCCTGCAAACATTTCATATCTGACAGCAGGACAAAGCACTGCAAAAATTCCCTTATGAATGTGAATGTCTGCTCTGATTTGCACTTAAAAGGCAACATCTGATTCGTGTCTGCATTTTATTAACAAAAGACTGGGAAAATGAAAGCTTCTCAGATATTACCTTTATTGTATCAGGTATTTTTGATAGTATATTGTGGAAGAAAATGCCACATTTCATTAAAGTCTATAATTCATACACCACAAAGGATTTGGCAGGAGTTTAGAAACCCAGAGGTAATTTTCAAGTTATCCCATTTTTCAGTCTCTGAAGACTCTTAAAAAAATACCTTTGATGACCTCTAAATCAACTGGTGTTCACTGATCTGTGTGAGGATGTGTGCTGTTGTACATCAGCTGTGGGGATGCCTTTGGTATAAGCAGCTCAGTTGTTGTGTCAGCAGTTTTCACACTTTAATTTTCATAGAGTTGGTTACACAATGCATTCTCAGACCTTCCAACTGTGCCTAATGAAAATTCATACTGACACTCATTCTCATCTCAGCATCCCTCTCGCTCTGGGTGTTACCTTATTATTTTTTTATTATTCCACTCAGAAAGAACCTCATCACTCCCAATATATGAAATGTGATATATGCTGAGGATAATCTCATGTCACTTCAAGGCTTCTCCTCTGCTAGTTCTCTCTGCATGCTTCACCTCATCTGTTTGCCACCCATTAGAAAGGGTAGTGCAACATTTGGTTTTGAAGGGTTATGTGCTTGATTTTATGTAATGTAACTGCATGAGCAGAGCAGTAATTTACGACGAAAAACCTGTTTGGCAGTCTTGGACTTTTTTCATGGATTGTTTTTGAACAGATTGTAATTTTCTTGAATTTATTAATTATTCAAAATGTTAATTACTTTGGGGGGAATGATTATGAGCAATTTTATGTGAGCATTTGGTATGCCATATTCCACTTCTAGGGCCATTACTTTCTTGTATAGATAGATGAAGGCACATTGTGTTTTCTCTGTTTTATTGACAGAAATGCTAAAAAATATCAAGGCAATTTTGCTCAGACTGTAAGAGCTTAGCGAGAAAGAAAAAAAAATTAGAACACTTTCCCCTAAAATCTTGGCTAGATAAAAGAGTCTTTCTAAGACTAATTTATGAAATAAAGATCGCTGTCAGATTTCTTTTATTTACTTATCAAATTTTAATTTCTCATAATAACTTGCACAGAAAGGTAATAGGGTATGTGCTTATAGTCCCAGTGGGGGTGTCCGACAGCTTAGGTCATGACTGCCTTGTGCTTTATTGAAAGGTATATTTCTCTGTACAAAATATTCTGAAAATACAGTTGTCATCATGTTGCAAATTTCTCTCAAGGTTATTGTGAAGGTGATT
This sequence comes from Manacus candei, assembly GCF_025592945.1. Taxonomy (NCBI): domain Eukaryota; kingdom Metazoa; phylum Chordata; class Aves; order Passeriformes; family Pipridae; genus Manacus; species Manacus candei. The sequence goes on along the minus strand of NW_026138091.1, from coordinate 7,508,462 downwards.
CTTGGTAGTTTCCTGTCCAGAAGAATGGCATCAGATGCTTATGAGGTTTGCTTCTGACACTTACTTTCTCTTTCTATTCAAGCATGAAAAGTTTCAAATCACCTTAAATGAACATTTTGTGGGGTAAAATTCCGAGTTCTTGAACAGCAGGTCACTTAAAATAGATCTTAAGTTGATTTTAAAAGTAATTTGAATACTTGAGTTGGAAGTATATTGTAATGCTTCCTTCAGTCTGTTCTTGGCTACTTTTGCTTTAAGGGGGAAAGGGGAGAGGAATGGCAGTTGCTGTGAGGAAGAGGTACACATTGCTTGGGTCACTTATTTAAATACAGATCTGAATTATGAGTATGACAAAATTGAAAATTCACATTTTAATTACGATACTCTTGCCATTTTGACAAATCTGAGAAATGTTTTGTGACTGGCTGCTGCTGATAAATCTTTCTGCTGTGTACAGGAATTGAAATTCTGTAAGCATTGTACCTCTACAATGTACCTTGTTCATGGCTTTGAAGAGCAGGTCTATTTATGGAGTTCTTTAAAAAATTCACTGCTAGCCAGACTTTAGAGTAATATGCTGCATGCTGAGGACCTCTCTAGCTGTTCAGGTGAATAAAGAGCACTTTCCTCCCATGGCTCTGCACATGTTAAGTTGTAAGTAACAGAGGTTGCAGATGCTGCAGAGGACTGTCATCTCAGCACAGGAATGGATTGCACTGCAGCCTGAGTGAGCTTGTGAGAGCTCCTGTCTGTAGTTCTTTCCCAGTCACTTCCAGGATTGTTTTCCACCAGCGGTCCAGCTTTTACTTTACTTCTTTTCCCACAACTTTCCACTGTGTGGGTTATGTTTAAAAGACAACTAGTTCAATGCACTGAATAAAACTGCTGTTTTATTTATCTTTGGGAATGGAGACTAACATGTAACAAGTAGTGTTTGAGAAATAGCAGAAAAGAGTAGATCTTGTAAACTTGCACCACCTCTGCAGCTGCATTTGATGCTCATACACTCTTGGGTGCAGTTCTTTTCCTTCCACTAAACATACAGTGTGTGAATGACATCATAGATTGATAGAGAAATCTGACTTTGGTGGCCCAAATGTACCTCAGTAAGGTAAGTCCTACTGGAGCTGAAGAGAGAGTGGTGGCAGGGGACTGCTCCTGTCCTGAGGCAGACAGACTCTGGCAGCCCAATGGGATGCTACTTCTGGATCACCTCAGGCTCTCTAGGTCTTTGATCCTGTAACAAGCAAATAATGGGGATGTCTTGCTGATACAAACTCATCAATTTCACAGTTTTTTAAAGTACTAAATGACTGAGTCGCTAGCCAAGGGGGACAAAGACCCCCTTGACATTAATAGGAAGACTCACTGACAGGAGCATTGGATAAGGCTCTGAGAGATGTCGGATCACTTATAATTAAGGGAAAGTAAGAGAGAAACTGCCTTAAGGAAACCTTACTTTGTAGCTTACATCTCTACTAGCTACATCTTCAGTGAAGAAAGTTGTCTTATCAAAAGGATCATCAGCTGAAAGTTAGCAGGAAGACCATTTCCTATAGAGTTACACAGTAATGTTTACTTAGGAAAATAAGAAATAGGCTGGAAAAATCCCTCACCTAAGATTAGAGGAAGGTAATTGGAGCAAATCCCTGCAAACAAGAAAGTTTAGAACATCCTGGTTACAGTGGAAGTGAATACCAGACAACTTCCCACTTCTCAGAAGAGGCACTACATATGCCTTTGGAAACATTCATCTAGCATAATCTACCTCATCAGAAACAACTGAACCGAATCAACACAAAACTATTTACCTTTTCTAGTGTCACCTTCAATGTCACCTAATACAGCATAATTAAATGCAAATGAAATTGTAATTAGGAAGAACACTGTTGTTTCTGGTAATGATCAGTTAGAAGGTGTGCTTGTGTGGCAAAGCCAGAAGGCTGTTAATTACATCTCTTTATGAAAGAAATGCACCTTCTAAGAGTAAAGGGAGTCCAAAGATGAGCAGATTCCTGCTGTTTGTCTTGTCAAGACTGCAGCTGTGGAATGTATAACCAGTGAGAAAGTCGTCATAGATCAATTTGCAAAAATGCTAACAAGGCATTAAGAACTTTCTGAAATCTGTAGAAGTGCTTTAAAAAAAAAGCCCTGAAAAGTTTCTATAGAAGAAGTTCAACAGTTTTGGCACAGGAAGTAGGTATCTTTATATATAAGGACACCTAAAGTCTTGAGGCTTAGGAACTGAGAAGAACTGACTTCTGTCTTAGACTGTCTTCATATTTTGCAATGATCTTAAAATTTAGTAGGTTGATCCTAAATTAGTCAGCAAAAGTCAAAAGACCAGTCCAGTAGCTTTGCACATTCGAAGTGCTCCTTAAGTGTTATTTAACAAGCAAGAGTGAAAATTAAGCAGTATATAGACCTTACATTATACTCTTGCACAAAATGAATTTTTTCTTGAAGACCTTAAAATACTTTGTTATTGCCAGGCAGAAATTCCTGTTTATCAGCCCCAGGAGCCCATTCATTACATGGGTTAGGTTATAATTTTAACTACCTTATCAAAAAAAGGCATGAGGAGTGTTACAGTGCATGTGACACCATGGTGAAACTGAAGCATTTGGAAAGGCTCTGGATTGAGGGAAATCCCAGCCAGCTCCTCACAGATCCTCCAAAGAGAAGTGGTTGCTACAGAAATAACTTACTGGAAGCTCTGCGAGTGGTGTTGCATCTGCGCGTGGCTGTATGCTTGGTGACATTAGTAGCTAGGGCCATGAAGAAGTTTTTAAATAAGATCTGAGCCCTACCACGGTAGGGTTTTGACCACCACACAGATTTTATCAAGCCAAATCTACCAGAGAAAATCAAAGAGGCCAAATTTGCTGTAGGACCTCTTCTGAGCAAATGCATATCATGGCTTGTTTCAGCAACTATGTGGGAACACCCTCTAAAGCAATTATTTCTGTAGAAGAACAGCATTATAGCAGGAAGAGACTAAATCTAGATCTCTTGACTTCAGTCATCTAAAGGCTGGGCACTGTGTATAGAGGAGGTAGACAGGCATTCTCTAAAATCAAGGGAGAGAGATATAAGCCCTCCCATGATGGAGTGATTCATTGTGGTCCAAAGAAGGCATCTGAGACAAATTAAATGAATTGTCCCCTGGGAGATGCCTTTCCACTGATAACAGAATGAACCCAGACAACAGACCAGATACTGAAATCTATGAGTCTAAAATTAAGTGACAGAAATCCTACCTTTCATGAACAAAGATTGTGTTTTAATGGGAATCATTTAAGACACAATATAGACATAGGAAGAATGAAATATAAAATATAAATGAGGAGAAATAAAGGATCTTTCACCTGAGGAACAAGCATTATGAACTAATACACTTAAAAGTCTGTTTAGAAAATCTTAAGCATACAGCTCAGTAAGTAAATAAAGAGTAAAACATGCAAATAAGAAGTAAATAGCACATATGCATACACTATTTATATACACAGTTGTTTAGTGTGATAGAAAACCATCTGGATTCTTCTTCCTTGGTTTACTTAGTTGCTGGTTGGAAGCTGCCCATCCAGGGCATCATTGTGGAGGAGGCTGTGGTGTTCCTGCTGTGCAGCACCTCTCCCTCGCACCCTGGGGGAGCATCTCAGCCAGGGTCTTATGTCAACTCTGCCATGGCCTCACCCCACACACCAGTTTACCTAGACTGTTAATTTGTGATCTGGTTACTGCTAGCCAGGCTTTGTGGAGGGAATTTTCTTCATACTATTGTCTCTGACATTACTTGCCACTTAGAGTTTCCCTTTATTCAAGTTCCTGTTAGCATGACTTATGTCAGCTTAGGCTGTTATATCACATAACCTTAATGCAACCATCTCTATGGAAACCTATATAGTTCAGTGCAATCTAAGAACCTACCTGCTATTCACAAACTAAATAAATAGTTTTTATGTTTATATCAACTACGTGTAGCTCTCTTGAATAATTAATTTAAAAGATTTCATATGCAAAATCACAAATAAAGTATTGGAATTTTATTAAAATTCCTTTTTCTTTTTTTCTGAGTGGACAAATTCATTAGAAAAAAGGGGTAAAACACCGACATGTTCATTCAGAGGAAAAACTTCAGATGGTACATAGGTGATTAGCTGTTGAATACTTGTTACTGTTAGTGTGAAGAGCTGGTTTTGTTCCCTTGCAATCACACTACAAAATTACTCTTGACATGATCTCCGGCAATGTGCTGAGCATTATTTTATGGACTTAATTCAAAAATTCTAATGAATTTTTATTTTATGAGACAGATTGTGAAACGGAAAAAAGTAAGCACTTCTTTCCTATGCATGATTTCTTCTGAGTTTTCTTCTTGAGGTAATGTCTGGATTATGACTTTTTTGCTGCTAGTTCAATACATTAAAAATAAGCTAATGCAGCATTAACTAAGCACTAATAGGCCATTAAAGACAAACTTTCATACTGGAGAAAAGAAAAACATTTCAAATGTAAATATAAGTCAATTTCATATGCATGAATTTTTGCTATCTGATGCCATTTGTATTAATAATTAATATATGTGTTTCATTGGGATCTTATCAACCTCAACAGATAGCTCTAATGCTCGGCTGAATATTACTTCTTTTCTTTACAAATGATGCAAGAGGCCAAGAGGCATTGCTTTATCCTCTCCTGCTGACCACCTGGCAAGAGGACAGACCCCACAGAGCAAAGATGCTGGCAGCACCACAAGTAATCCAGCAGCGAACAACCATCAAACTGTGTCCTGCTGTCTGAAGCTCTTACAATCTGCACGACAATCAGCAAATGTTTTCTCCTAGTTAAGGGCATACACTAATACTGCCAGTGCATTTATTCAAAGTGCAGATACATGCACAGCTATCCTGGGAAGTTCATAACCTTGTTAAGAGTCCCAGTGCAGTTTTGTGCAAGTACAAAGGTAGAGTCCTTTGTGGATCTGGTTCAAACCAGTTTTCTTGCTCTAGCATTCATCATGAAATGCCAGAAATGCAGGCTGGAAGGGCCCTGAGTGTTACACAGTTACCTGCCCCCTTGAGGCAGGGCTCCCAACACCAAGGTGATCAGGTCACACGTGGCTTTGTTGAGGGTCTTCTGGGACAAAAGGTCTCAGTCCTCTGAGCAGCTGACCCCGTATTACATATCCTCCACACCTGAGAAATGGAGGTTGTTCTGTGAGGTTGCCCCTAGCCAAACATGAAGGTGTGAGTCTGTTTTATAAGGAAATGTGCCCTTTTTTTGGTGTTTAAGAGGTATTTGGGAGCAATTTCCCAAACAGAGCTTCAGTAAGAAACAGTGAGTCTCCTCTTAGTGGGGGGGGGGTCTCTTATTCGGCTACTCACATGCGTGCCTTATAAATAATGTGCATGGCTATAGCTAGTGATCCTGTCCCTTTGCTAGCCTTTGATCAGCTCTTTTGCCAGGGAGTGTACAAGTTAATAAAAGGCTAACTTGTTGTTTATGATCAGTGATAAATCTTTAGGGAAGAAAAGGCCTTATTCTCCTTTTCAGTAAAGATGAGGACCATTTTAAGGCTCTAATTGTACCAGGACTGTATTACACTTCTCCTTATATACCAGACAGTCCACTGAAATCAAAGGGAATGCTTGCTCTGCCTAAACTTACAAATGCATCATGCTTTTATCAGATCTGGACTTGTAGCAGATGTAGTTTGAGATTATCTTAAATTTATCCATTTACACAGCTGACAAGAGGAAAAGAGAATGAGAATAGATGGTTAATGTAATGTCTTTCATCTCCTAAAACAACTCTCCAGATAATTTCCTAATGAGGAAATCTGTCTGAGTTGTTGCAACTACATAAACTATTGCATTTTGCTTTGGTATAGATAATCATGATAATAATATTTGCCAGTAGCAAAATGCCATAGTAAGGCAGGGACATGATTTTCATTTATCTTTCTCAGCTTGGGGGATTGTCTTTTTTAAATCCCTTCTTTCAGAGAGGAGCTGCTCACATAACCAAAGTCCAAGGTGCATTTTCAGTTTTAGTCTACTGATTTGATGATTCAGTTTCTTGCCTTCTCTACAGTCATGTGAGTCTTTATTACAGAGAGTTATCAAAATGTTTTGTGTTAGCATTTAAGTGCCAATATGTGCATACGTACTACATAATTGCAAAGAGGCAGAGGAGATTATTTTTCTCATATAGAGACTAAACAGGACATCAGAACAAATTTCTTGCTCAAATCAGTTTACAATGTTAGAGTCAAATAAGATTTTGGTCAAAATCAAAGCACAAAATCAACTAGCTCATTACTGGTACTTGTCCATCACCATTCCACCTGGTCCTAAATGGGAGACAGGTCTGGCTCAGTGCTTGTAGGCAGCACTGTTTTGAGGTGGGTTTGGTGCAGCAGAATCAGAATCAGGATCCCCACTTTTAGATCATTACAGATCTAAAAGACTTATCAAACAGATACCTCGATTGTAGTCTTCTCTAATTGTTGCCTATATTTAATTGGAATTATCTCTGATAAGCCAATACTTTCAATTTAGAATGATGTTCTGATAAATGTTTTCTCATCTTTGAAATACGAGTGTAGCAGAAATGCTGTTTGTGTCTGACATGAACCATTTTAACATGCGGTACATTTGGAAATTAAATCTGCTCCTGTGTCCCATCAGGACTGAAGCAGATGATGCTAAGTGCTCTCATTTTTCTGCTCTTTAAGATATTTTTATCTGGATGAGTCACTAGGTATTCTGGTCACTCCTGTTACAGATGCAGCTATGAATTTCACAGGGAAAATGTCAATTATGACATCTCTCTGTGACAAATATTTTCATTGCAGGGAATGTTTGAATCATAAAGAAATGGAGACCAGCCATGGAAGGGTATTTGAGGGGTCATGTAGTCTACCCCTTCCCCAGGGCAGGCTCAACTCTGCCAAGTTTTCCCTGGCAGAGGTTGGTCTAACCTGCCTCTGAGATCTTCCCATGCCCATGCCTGATGTCACCATGACAGCAGATTCCCTGGCAGACAAACAGCCCTGGTGTTAAGTTATTTGAAATCTGTTGTTTAACCTGAGCACTCCACGTGGTGCTTTTTGAGACTATTTCTTCTCATCCTGTGATCCATGATCTGCAGAACAGTTCTACAAATGCCAAAGCTGTTACCATATTTCTCCTCAGCTTTCTCTTGCCTAAGCAGCCCCAGTACTCTCAGTCTTGCTTCTGAGACTGTGGACTCTTGACTTTTATCTTACTGCTTCTGCCTTGGTTTCTCTTAAACCAATCCCATCTTCCTTAAAGTAGAGCTGAGGTGTTACCAGTAACAAACAAGGCAGAACGTGTGTTCCATACAACTCCTTTGTGCATCCTACTGTGAAGCTGCATTGTCATGGCAGTGTGACATCACAACCCAGGTCATCCTCATCCAAGTACTCTTGTGCACCCAGAGCCTTTAATAAAAAGCAGTTGTTTGGTCCACCATTTGCCGTATTGTATTTTTGATACCTAAATTATCTATTTCACACCACTTCCATTTTTCAAAATAATTTAAAATTCCTGATGTGTCCACTAGCTTGTGTTCTGTACAAGAGAGTTATATTGTCTAATGTCTAAACCATTAAATATTGGAGAAACTTTAGCAGAGATTTACTCATCCTTTTCTCTAGAAGTATAGCTTTCCAGTCACTTGTACAACAATTTTGTAGTGTTTTCAATAGAACTGTTTTCTTATCTTGCTTATGAGACTCCCCTGGGAAGCAAAGTCAAAAGCAGCACTACAGCCAATATACAGAAAGCTACTGCTTCTTCCCTCATTTCCTATCTATATATGATATTAAACTTTTTTTGCCCTTAGCAGTGTACTGTATTTTTTCTTGCCTTCATGTTCTTGCAAATGTTCTTTCCAAATATTTTTTCTGGTCCTTTTTCTTGTTACCTCCTGTTCTATTCCTTGGCCTTTCTGTTTTTGTCCTTGTAGGTATGTGCTAGTCTTACATATATCTTCCTAGTAACTTGACCTACTTCCCATGCCAAATAATTTTCAGGTCACTGAATAACTCCTAAGTCAGGAAAAATGGTTTCTTACTACACGTCCTGTATCTCCTTCATAGGAAATAATCTGTGCTTGTCTTTTTGAAGTTACCTTTTTAAGAACTTCCTTTAAACTACATTTTTCCTCCTGTTTTTCTTCACTCTCAATTCTACAAGTTGACCGATGCTTTATTTCTTCAAATCCCTTATTTTTATTTTACTGCTTTTAATTTATTCTCTTGCTACGTGTCAGGAGTACCATTCTTTATGATCCCTGTCATAGGGCTTGCCTTCTGCTTCACACTCCAGACCAACCCCTCTTCTCTTGGCAGAAACAAGATCCAATGGCTTTTTCCTCTCTGAGAACCAAATAATAATCTCCATCACAGCAGGACACTTCCCCTCCTCTTTTATATTCAAAGACTAGTGGTGGTCACAGCAGACAGACATAGGCACGGTGCACACCTCAGAAACATGCCTCTTCATCTCCCCTGCCCCCCCAAAATTATAAATATATCATGTCCCTTCAGTTATCAAATCAATTAAGTAATAATTCTGATCATGAATGAAATTTGTCTTCAATTAGTTTTTCATGTTTCTTATATTAGCATACAGTCCTTCAAGGTAATCATCCCACTCTTTTCTTTTTTGTCTCTTGTCATTCCCAGGGCAGCTTTAGTGCTGTTTTCAGGATGTGAAGTATCTGCCTCTTTCCTAGTTGGCTCAGGCTGTGCCTGATAATGTTCTCACTTCTCTGTGTGAGATGTGTTCTCTTTCTTCAAGTATTACTGCCTCCTCAGCGGGAACCTGCAGTCTTTGCCAAGTCCTGTCTCTGACCACTCCATCCTCTCCAGATGCTGATTTCTGCCCTGGCCTTTACCCTCAGCTGGAGGTCCTGCTGAGAGCCATCCTTATACCTCTCCTCCTCGAGTCCCTCAACAAAGTGCTCAGTCCGAGCTTTCCCAGGGCCTCGTTCAGTGGGAGAGGTTTTCTAACAACTCTGATCCAGGCTCTCACCGTGTACTGTCCCTTTTGGGATGTCAGGTTAGATCTGCAAACAGACATCTCTGTCACCTTCATCCTCCTTCCTCCATAGGCTGCCAGTTTTGCGTATCTTAAACTAATAAAGGATGACTGTCCTCAAACCTTACTAGTGGTGATTATTCACTCAGTACCAAGGCTGAGCCTGGATAACTACACACATTGTGAGGAAGAATCTTATTAAAATACAACAATGCAGTAACACCATAACTGCACTGTACCCTCCCAGTTTTCATCAACACAAGAACGGTTTCTAGCCAGTGGTCATGTCACTTTACTATTTTTATAACAGGGGACACTTCTATGTCCCTGATTCAGCAGGATGTCTAACTCTAAACACAAACTATATAAAGCCAAAAATTAATGCTCAAATTATGAACTTATGACTACATCTCATCTGAGTCTAGACAAATGGCAATGTGTAGAATTACTTTTACTAAAGAATAATATGTGCTACTAAATACCCTGAAAGTCATAGGTGAGAACAAAACTGTTCTTATTGCCAAGTCTGAATTCTATTCCAACTTGCAAAGTATTAAACAGTTTTTGTCTTTGATCCTGTTTCTGAAAATCTCAGATTATACAAGAATCTCAATTATTAAAAACTGAGCAACTCCTTCAGCAGCAAAACAGCAAGTTGAAAGAGCTTTGATTTGTGGGGTTTTTTTGGTTGGTTTGGGTTTGGGTTTGGGTTTGTTTGTTTGTTCGTTCGCTTTTTAATTGTGCTATGTGAAAGGGAATTGTGTGACTAATGATTTTGAACTCTTTGGACTTGCCACAGTGCCAGATAATTGTGGCAAATATTTGCAGGATTGGGATCATTATCTGAAGCACTCCATTCTGTCATATCTTCTTACCTACCTACCTACCTGAGACCAATAGAGAAATAAAATAAGGATAATGAATAACCAAGATAAATGTCAGCACTGTGAAGCCAAATTCATGTTGGTGGCCACTCACTGGACAGCTGGCTATGAAAGCAGAATCCGTCAATGGGAGCTTAATGTAATGCTGTGATCAGAAGTAATGCGGATTTGTCCTAGTGCTGAATGGGACCCATTATTAAACTGTATGTACTACAGAAATGTATTTCTCATAATTATTCATTATCATCCTCATTCTTACTTGGAGAGTATCAAGCTATTTAGAATGTTAATCAAATAAAAAAGAGGTATTTTATTGCTGGCTTGGCCACTGGTATTTTATTAGCCAGTAGCAGTCTTCTCATACCTTAATCAAACCAAAGCCATGGTCAGGGGAAATCCACTATATTGAAATGAACAAAAATTACTCTGTTATGTTCCTTCATTTCCCCAAGTTCGGAAATTTGCAAAGGGAAGGGCTATTACACCAAAATATTACTAAAGTATTTCAAAGTGAGGATGATCTAACTACAACTTTAAAACTAATTTTAATTACCTTTTATTTTGTCCTTTGCCTTGCTATGATAGAATGTCTACTGGAGATGTTCATTTTCATGAAGAAAGCTTTTTAGGTAATGTGGAGTTGTATAGGGCTTTAAATGACATTTCATTTTCTGAGAAGAGGAACCAGTTAGTAGGTGTAGGGCCTTCCTTTTTGTTTCAGTGATAACAGACATGAACCTAACAAGCAAATTGGGCAACCTGTGAACTAGCTATGGATCTTTAAGGCCTGGGTACCTGCAAGATAAACACTACCACCACCTAATAAGTGCATGGGATAGAGAAAACCACTACTTGTTCATGTTTTTATGGGTTGCCTTTTGTTCCCAGTGGAAAAGAGCACGATAAAGAAAGAGAAACTGGCCAGTCTTTTCTACCTCCACCCTGCTTGGCTGGAAGGTGGCAACCATGTAGCACGAAGAGAAGCCTGGTCCCTCCTAATGAACAGAGCAGAGCAGAGTGGGAAGAGCAACCCTGGGAAAAATTGCTTCTTCCAAGTGGATAGAACCAATAGGTCCTTTGAGTGCCCCAGCATATGACAGTGCAGTTCGGAGCTGGGCACAGCTATCATAAAAAAATCACAACAGCACCTGCAGCAGTTGTTTATATGGGATAATATTAGAAATTACTGACAATAAAATTGTAGCTTTTACAATGACTTTGCAGTTCAATGAAAGGAGAAGCACCAGCTCTCCCAAGAACAACTACTCTCTATTTGGAATAATAGCACAGACTTCTCGTGATCTGGAACTCCTCACATGAGAAAAGCATTCTAATTCTTACCTTTTCACTGTTTTACACTGGTCTGTCCCCACTGACAGTGGAGTGGTTTCTTGCAGCTTTTGACACTAACATCCAGGTTTGGGCATAGCATCTGCTCTGGCAGCAGCCACATCTCACCACTACTCATGCAAGTTAGAAGGTTACAAATTTACCTCCTGCTACTGGGTGTTAAAATCACAGAACCATAGAATTGGTTAGGTTGGAAAAGACCATTAAGATCATCAAGTCCAAATATACTCTTGTTGGGGCCAAAGGACAGGCCCAAACAACTCAGGATGTTCCCCAAAATTGGAGATTTACCATACAGCCTGCCTCTTCATCGTCTACTACCATGCTGTTTTTCATTATTTACATGGGCAAGGCAGATTCCAGGCCTATTTAAGGTATTGAGCTGACAGCTAGTTTTGTCCATGCTAAGCAGCTGGGATCAGTGTGGATGCCACAAACTGATGCAAAGATTGACAAATACATACATGTAGGAGAGAACTGTGCTTTTTTTTATGCAAAGACACAGAGCAAAACACTCAAAGTCAAGTGAAGTCAAGTGAGTCGAGCAAGCTGAGCTCAAGGCTCTGAATAGCTGAACAGCACTAGGACATAGGTAAAATCGACTCAGATTTGGAATCTTGTTTCTAAAAACTGTTAACATACACCACTTAGAAACAATGAATCATTTAATACAGTGACTAACAAATCTGTACCGGGTTAAAGTTTGGTATTTAACCATCTAAACAGTTTCACTAAGTACAAAAAAGCAATTGGAGAGATTTTCTTACACAGGGGAAGATACTTTTTCCATATTTTAATGAGAAAATAGGATTCTCACTATGGTATTGCTGTTACCTCAACATGCTGTGGTTAAACTCTCATGCCCAAGGCTACAAGAATTAAGTGATTTCTTTGGTTCACTGAAGTTGAAGCTAAAACAGGAACACCTTTCTCCATCCTCATTTACATCAACAGCAGGGTTATCAGAGTGACCATGGCAGGGAGTGGATGGCAGTACACCTCTTGCTGCAGGCACAGGTAAGCGTGACATGGACACAGTAATTTAGCACCACTGCCATCCTAGCCTTACCTCCCCCAGCAGCACCTGCAGAAACAGAGAGGTAAAGCTGCTGCGTCCAGACACAAACAAGCACAAAAGTCTGTGGGGAAAAATATAAATACCTTCTGGATCCCAAATATAGTATTTCTAAATAAAAAGGATTTATACCATGGTGTCTTTTTTCTTTTCTAAAATGTAGCTCTTAACAGATGAGGATGAACAGTTTGGAATTAAACTGTATCCTGCTGAGTTTCTAGATGCCTTTTTACAGTGCTAAGTTCTGGACTGCATTCTCACCATTCACACTTATTGGAAGGTAGTTTTTAGCTGCTCAAATAATTTTTGCTAAAATGTGATTCTTCCAAACCATCAGATGTCAGCATTTCCATAGCCTGCCCACTGGCAAGAAGTGAGTGACTAGAATTTAGAGGTGTCACATCAGACTCAAGTTTGTGATTAGCCTATGGAGAATGAAAAGTGTTTCAAGAGTGGCAGGTCTGTCAAATATTTCATTATCAAAGTGGATAAAAGACTTGAGAAGTAATTGCAGTGAGTATAATGCCTACAAGAAGTCAAGGAATCCTCAGGCACATTGTGAGCCCAAATCATGAGCTAGGAGGCCAAAACCTGCCTTCCCATGAGCAGTTGTTGTCACCAGAAGGACTCAGAGGTCACTAAAAGAGGAATCGTTTCTGAGCATCTTCCATTTGTTCCTTGTGCCCTGACTGATGGATTAAACTGGAAATTTACATACCTATGCAATTTATTTTATTTAAATAATACCTCTACCATCTTATTAGTTTAAGTTAGCAGACTAATAAGATTCTTCCTTCTGACTGTGAAAACACTTTTCAAGTACAGGTAACCAGTGCTTGGTTATTCCTTGAATGGCACCTTGCATTCTGATGGCATGTTAGATTTGAGGTTGTGCTCAGGTGTAACGATGCTTTCACTTTGCATTTAGGATTATATGACTTTTCACTTAGTCATTCCCAATCATTTCTTGTAGTATTTTAGGTAGCCAGTTTGTCATGGGCATCTGCTGATGGGTGTCAGAGTTGGGTGGTACCATGCAGAGAGGAATCATTCCCTTCATCAGGCTGCAGAGGCATGTGGTTTTGGAGCCAGAGCATAAACACTTCTGTTTACTATTTCTGTGAGCCATGTGACAACCAATTTTCTCCCTGTGACTAAGGATTTGTTCATTAGATAGCTTTCAAATAGCTCTCATTGGCCATAATGCTCTAAATAGCTGAAGATTTGCCAGGGTACCAGCTATGAGTCACAGTTTTGTCCACCTGAGATGTAGCCCACATGAAGCCAAACCTGACCTGCTCCTCCCTCACATCCTTTGGGTGCATCCATGTGCTCAAGAGTGTGCCACAGCTGAGCTGGGAACACTGTCCACAGGAAGAACAGATGAGAGTTTGGTACTGCTGGGCAGACCCAGGTCCCTCTGGTGCCCTCTGTTCCCTCTGGAGCTGGGAACAGACACTTCCACACCCAGCAGTCTCAGATCAGGTCTCCTGGAGCATGGATGTGAGGCTTTGACCCCAGCCTTCAGCTGTAGCACTTGGTGCTGCAACAATCACACAACGGGTTTTGCTGAACATGTCCTTGCTTTAAAATCTGTCCCAATTTTTACAGATGATTTTTTTCCCTGACTTGGCCTGTTCCTGGACAGTGCAACTAGGTCTTTACCATGCCTTGGGTGAGCTGAAAACTCAAAATTCACCTTTAATACATTACACTGAAATGAGCTATGTTTTCTATGATAGTCCACTAAAAAATGAGAAGAAAGGATTTGGATGTTTCTTCTATCAAAAAACTACTTGTGGTAAATTACTTTGCTCAACAGCCAAAGGAGAAATTATAATGATTCTGTATGTCAAGTTAAGTGGGAAAAATCAGGAAAGTTTGGGCCAGATGGCAAGTCTTCTAGGGAAGAAAAAGCAATGAAAAAAAAAACCAATTTAGAGAAGCAAAGAGACAGAGCACAGAAAAGCAAATTCAATCTCTCTCCTTCATAGGAAAACCGTGTAGTTAGAGATTTCTGCCAGATATATATAACAGGATCTGTGCAGCATTGTAATTTTCCTGTTCTTTACAAAATATATTTCCCTCTTATGCATTTATTTATAACTAGACTCAGACATACCAAGTGGCACTAAAGATCTAGTCCCTTTGTTTGGTTTTTATTCTTTTCGACATTACTTGATGATAGTGATTGATGGATAATGAGGAAGCTTATTGTGGGCCAACAATAAAACAAATACAAGTTGCATCTTCAAGAGAAAAGAAGATGGATGATAAGAGGTGAATCAGTTGGAGCACTCCAGAAAAAAACCACCAAACAACTAAAAACCAGAGTAAGCGAGTGACAGCCCCTGTTAGCTGCAGCCAGAGATATATCAAGGAAAAATAAAGATCAAAATAAAAACCATCCATAAAGAAAATGTGTATCTTATCAGGATGGATCAACAGATTTTAAATGATCAGTTAGCATTTGAAATTTCAGATTATGAGATGTTGACAATTAAAGCTGTGTTTTGTCTGCCAGGATGTCAAATGTTGCTCCTTGGAGGCCTGATTCATTAGGTAATTATTTGAGCCACTCTGTTTCAGTGCAATTGCAAGCATGAAATAGGCTTGGAGCTCAGCAGAGACATTAGCTGTTATTGGAGTATGACTTTCAGCTTGATTTCTGAATGCAATAAGAAATCAGGGACCTCCTTCTTTGCAGCTTTTATTATGCTCCCAGTTGGCACCAAGTAATAAATAATTATGAATATACCTTCTGATCTCTTTTAACTTCCTTTATTGCTCATAAACACGCTGGGAGCCTGTCTGTGGGCAACCCAAACAGACAGCAAGGAAGTTGAGAGGTGACAGGCTACCAGCTCTAACATACCGGTACCATTACTAATGGTGTTTTCAGGTTATTGTCATTTGGTTGCATGGAATAAAAAATAATCATAGAATCGCAGAATCCTTTAGGTTGGAAAATACCCTTAAGACCATTGAGTCCAACTGTTAACGCAGCACTGTGAAGTCCACCCCGAAACCATGTCCCTAAGTGCCACATCTACACATCTTCTAGATACCTGCAGGGATGGTGACTCAACCACTTCCTGGGCAGTCTGTTCTGATGATTGATAACCCTTTCATTGAAGAAATTTTCCTAATATCCAAACTAAACTTCCCCTGGTGCAACTTGAGGCCCTTTCCTCTCATCTGATCTCTTGTTACATGGGAGGAGAGACTGACACACACCTTGCTAATATGATGTATATCCTAAGGGGTAACAAAAGAGGAAACCTTTTCTATGACAGAAAGAGGAACAGTTGATCATCTGAACTATCTTGACAGTTCTTATTTTGTCAGTGCTGGTTAATTAGTTACCTTCTACATCAAGCCTTGGAGTAGCATTTTTGATGCTGCACGTAGACATTGCAGCATTACAGGAGACCTGCACTTTTACAAAGTGTAGCGACACTCTAAAAAAATATCAAAAAAATACTCCAAATTCACCAATCCAAAAGAGATAGACTTCAACACTATGCACATTTCTACAAAACCAGATTCCTTAGTTTCTGAATGTTTGTATTTTCTATGTATATATTTAGGGGTGGGTAGTGTGGACTAACAAGGATAAGGATTTAGCTCAGATATCACTTGACCTTTGAAGCTTTGAGTCTGCAAATGCTTAATTGCACCCACAACTATTTGAGCAGGTATCTGCAAACACAATAATTGCAGAGACAAGGGCTATAAACTCCTTTGTTAGAAGTCTCAGGTTATCTGTAGAAATAACCTGCGATGTTCTCTCTGTCTCAGCCTTGCAGGTAGCACTTGATGCTGTCATAAAACTCTTGGCAATCTCTGCTGTCTAATGGCTTAGTTCACAGATACCCTCATCCCATCTGGAAGGTGGCATCTGTCTGTGCCCCTCATCTTCTTCTGAGTCCGCTCAGTATATGTGGATGGGTAAAATGTGCCACTCTCCCACAAATGAATAACTTTTGAATTGTCTGGACTGCCTGTAGTGTTGAGAAAACACAGCAGACACCCTTCCTCTTCTACTTGACCTGCAGGAATGTATTGAACTTCTCTAAAAACAAGACCTAACTATGGATGTTTATTCAGCTCCCTCTTCCCTCCCTTCCTGGAAAGCACACTGAAATAAGGATACTCAAAAATAAGAGTCAAAGGAAATTGAAAAAAGTTGAACTGAATTAAGCAGCTCTGTGTAATATTTAAGAAACTGGAAATAGCAAAAGATAATAAACACACAGACACAAGCACATACAGACACACATGCATATATGTATAAATTATTTTAAAATCCAATAAGACCTTTCCCCAGTGTTATCCTGCAGTATGTTGAAAACACTGTGATGTTATTGATGCTTAGAAGCTGAAGAACAGGCGGATTGTCTTCCTCTCGTTGCCAGTTGCACCAGCTGTGCAAGTGGGCTTTCTGTAATCCTGCATCAAGATAATGCACTTCTAATCTTACTCTTTAAATGTAACTCCTGAAAAAGGACACAGCATCCCCTCCCTGTCATTGCATTTTCACAAAGAACCATGTTCTTTATTTCATTCTTCAAAATTATTGTGCTGTTCTGAAAGAGCCCTTACATTCAGATGATCTTAATTTTCTAATAAAAACTATCATTATTTTCCAGCAGCAGAGTCAAGGACACAATTGCTTCACATATATAATAGAATTACCTAAACATGAAAATATCCCTGCAAACTGAAAATTAATTATGATTTCTTCTTCCACATGCTTTAAACAGCAGCCCTTATAACCTGATCCCAGGATCATTTTACTCCTGTTAAATTGGTATTTTCTCAAAAGAGATTAAGTCGCAAACCTGGTTTGCAGTCTTTAATCATAGGATTAGTCACACTGATTTAAAGAATTTCTTACCTGTGTAATGACAAGATCAAGTACTAATCTGTTTTTTTATTCTGGAGGAATAGCAGCAATACCTTGGATGTTCCAAAACCCCATTTACCTTCATATCTATTCAGCAACCCGTACAGGTAACCCTTGAATCAGTGTATTGGATGTACCCACACCCTTGCTGAACTGTACACACAGGGAACACTTACAGTTGAGATTGTTACTGCCATGAGCCTCAGGAGCATAATGAACCTGGCACCCCCCAATCCCTGGGGTTACTCCTATCCAGCTTGATCTCTGTTAATAACCAGAGACTCCCCAACATCTCTGATGGTCTAAGCCTCCAAGTGATGTATAAGAGGGCAAGGGGACTGAAGAGTAGAAGAGTATTTTCAGTCTCAAAAGCCCTTTAAGGCATGTGAGGTGGACATCCAAAGAACCTCGTTTCAATTTTAGAAATGAAAATGTGAAGAGATTTTTACTAAAATTTAGAGAAGTCCAGTCAGATTTGGAAAATTCCTCATCCCGACCTTATGATGGATTGTATTTAAAACATTATTTTCCTTTGACAAAATTTGAAGTTCACTCAAATTAAGAAAAAGTATATGATATGAAAACATAATGTATAGAGCTCCAGAGGCGAACACTGGTCCAAACAAACAGGTTTAGGATTATGTTTCCTCAGTATTTTTTATCGTCAAAATAGGCAGACAAGGAAGCTGCTTGTACAGCCGAAGATACTGGGCCCAATATAACGGCACTTTTGCTATGTTCAGCTGTTTTCCTATGTTGAGGGCTTCCCAAAGCACCTTATAAAATGTAAGGTAATATTATTCTATCCACAGTAAGAGCCCAGGTACCAGGGCCATCACCATGTGTCAGCAGAAAATGCAATTAAAGACCTATCATATAAACTTTTGTCTAGAGAGGCTGAAAATTACTCCCAGCCTTTTTGAAGGCTGCAAATTCTTTACATGCAACCAAGCACAAAGGGATCCTATATGAACAAGGTACAGATGTTCACAACTGATGTGTATGAATGATTTAAACCCCTGGGCCTGTAGGCAGTTTTTTGCGGGCAGCAGAGAGCTTTGCCCAGACCAGGGACTGCACAGGGAGTGCAGTGGTCAGTGCTGCAGTGAGTACAGGCTGCCCAGAGGGAAGAAGCTGCAGCTACCCAGAAAACCCAGCTAATTCCTTGAACCGATTTATTTACACAACCTCCAGATGAGTACACATAACATTGCCTTTGGAAATGATCCAGCTCCTCCCTTGGAGCTGAAGAAGGAGGGCAAGCCTCCTTTGAGAGGCCATTGCTGCCTGTTAATTTGCCGCAAGTTCTGCAGGAAGCGGGACGATGGCCTTGTCACAGCACAGCCTGCTGTGCCAACCCATGCTCAGTGATGCCTGCTCAATCCTGAGTGGGAGCAGTGTTGCCTTAAGTCTCCTGCTGACTAGGGTGCTCCTGCTTAAACTGCCTCTGAAGAGGAGACCTCCGTGTTTTCTGTGTGGTTTGTGAGTCTACCCAGGGTGTGAATGGGCCATTCACTGTGTGCTATTCTTCCTCCCGAACTGGTGAGGAAACATGGAGGAATGCCGGAGATTTCAGCAAGTTCCAGGGGCCGCTTCAGGGTAGCAGGAAAATGGCAATTTAGCAGTGAAAAGGATGCAGGAGCCTGCAAAAGGAGCCGGGGCTGCCTCTGGGGAGTGGTGGACATATGTGCACACACAGATACACAGGCACACTGCTACCCCAGTCCCCAGGCTTTCCTCAGGGGGTTCCTTCAATTCAGCTGGAGCAACCAGAACAAGCATTGCCAGTGAGCCCACTGGCTGGGCTGGTCTGGCCAAAGGCCAACAACAATAAACAGAAGCCAGTGGGATGCCCGCTGAGCAGACCTGGGACACTGGGGCTTTTTGCAGTCTCTTCACTGGGGACATAACTACTGTCACTGTCTTCCCAGGCCTTGAGTAAATTCAGTAGCACTGGGGTGGCCAAAGGAATTAAAAGTCCTAGCAGTGGGAGAATTTCTCCAGGTGCCTGTGGGGGAAAGAAAGTGCTAAGGGAGAGAGCAGGGAGAAAAGAGATGTGTGGGGACTGAGACAGATCAAAGAAAACACGTATCAACTGAGTAGAGGTAAAATATTGTAAAGGAGGCAGAAAGGAGTGTAAAGGCTTCGAAGAAAGAGGATAATGAGGAATAGGAGGGAAGTACATGGAGACCCAAGGAAGGCAATCTCTGGCCGCTTCCCCATGTTTTACAGTGCAGTAAGTCTAGGGCCATCTGTGAGATCTTAAAAGAGGGGCAGGAGAGCAAAATGCATTCCTCCTTCATCACACAGAATTGTTCTAGAGAAGGAGGACCCCAGAAACTATAGGCCTGTCCATCTCTCTTCAGTGCCCGATAAAATCTTGGAAAAGACTATTCTGGGAAGTACTGAAAAACACCTGCACAACACAGTCACTGGTCACAGCCAGCACAGCTCCATGAGGGGAAAGCCCTGCTCATCAAACCTGATTTCCTTCTACAAGGATAAACCACCTAGTTGATCTAGGAAAGCTAGTAGATATAATTTTTTGGACTTCAGTAAAGCTTTCAATACTGTCTCTCACAGTATCGTTCTTGACAAAATGTTCGGCACACAGCTGGATAACCATATTATGCGATGGGCGAGTAACTGGCTCACAGATAAGACACAAAAACTTATATTGAATAGGGAAACATCAGGCTGGTATCCAGTCACTAGGACTCCATCCTCAGCCCAGTTCTCTAAAAATCTTCATAAAGTGCTTGGACACAATACTTGAAGGAATACTAAGTAAGTTTGCCAAGGACACTAAATTGGGTGGAGCTGTTGACTCCTTCGAGGGCAGAGAGGCCCTGCAGATAGATCTCAACAAATTAGAGGACTTGGAAATTAGCAACCATATGAAGTTCAACAAGGAGAAGTACCAGATTCTGCACCTTGGATGGGACAACTCTGGATGTTTGTACAGGCTGGGGGATGAGATGCTGGAAAGTAGTGCCATGGAAAGGGACCCGGGGGTCCTGTTTGATGGCAAGTTGAATATGAGTCAGCAGTGCCCTGGCAACCAGAAGGGCCAACCATATCCTGGGGGGCACCAGGCAAAGCATCTCCAGCCAGTTGAGGGGGATGATTGTCCTGCTCTGCTCTGCACTGGTATGGCCTCACCTTGAGTCCTGAGTGCAGTTTTGGGTGCCACAATATAAAAAAGATATCAAGCTATTGGAGAGTGTCCAGAAGAAGGCAATGAAGATGGTGAAGGCCTTGAGGGGAATCCTTATGAGGAGTGGCTGAGGTCACTTGTTTCGTTCAGCCTGGAGAAGACTGAGGGAAGAACTGATTGTGGTCTTCAACATCCTCACAAGGAGAAGCTGAGGGGCAAGTACTATCTCTTCACTCTCATGACCAGTAACAGGACTTGAGGAAATGACAGAAAGCTGAGTTGGATATCAGGAAAAAATTTTTCACCCAGAGGGTTGTTGAGCACTGAAACTGACTCCCTAGGGAAATGGTCAGAGCACAAATCCTGACAGAGTTCAAGAAGCATTTGGGCAATGGTCTCAGGCACATGGTGTGGTTCTTGGGGTACGCTGTGCAGGGCCAAGAGTTGGACTTGATGATCCTAATGAGTTCCTTCCAACTTAGCATATGCTGTGATTCTATGAGGTCAAAAAGGAAAAATAAAATAAGAGAAAAGCAATATCAACAGAATAAATAGTTGTAATAAAGGCTGGTATTTTGAAAGTTGCTTGAAAGTGTTTGAAAGTCTTTCATGATAGAAAAATTGTGGGAGTGAGAAAGGGAAAGATCTAAATAAATGTAGGGGGGACATGACACAAAGGCAAGTATTTTAAAGTTAACATATTATGTTACTTAAAGATATAAGCAAGGGTCATTCCCAAAACTTTTTCAAGTCGGAATGGGACAGAGCAGCCACAGTCCTGGAGGAGCAGGAACATTTGTGAGTCAGCTGTAACACTTCCATGTCAGGAGAAAAAGCATCATTTTTTCCATCTCTATATGAACCTAAGTGGAAGAATAAGAGAGAAGTAAATGCCTTTTGCCTGAATGTCTAGAAAAAAAAATAAATCAAGGGATTAAATGGATGATGAGTACTTGCAATATGCGGGCCAGATTTTAGATACAAGAGGCTCATAAATAAGCATGATGGGCTCAGAAATTTTGGCCTTTGGTCAGTCATAGCGGTGGACTTCTTTAGGCCTCCTGGATGAGATTTTCAACATCCTAAAAGCAAAAACATAAAAAAATGACTATTGAGAGCTGTTTCTTCAGAAAACAAAAGCATGGTCTGTGAGCAAGGCTTTCTGCAGCCCCATATATGAGCTCCCCTCTGCCAGTGAGGGCCAGGTCCACTGCAGCAGCTCCTCCTCACCACAGAGACTGAGCACAGACTGCCACTTCCATAAAAGAACACTGAGTCTGGTCTATCAGTTGCCTCTCAGGGGACTTATGGGGCCAGTGGCACATGACAGTGGCTGCAAAATCACCGCCACAGCAGTAAAAATCACACCGCATTGGTGGAATTTATAAAATTAATTACTTTGATCAAGAGACTTTCCAGTCCAAGGAGGGACAACACTTGGGTTTATGAGGTAGGACAGCTTCTTAGATGTAGGCAGTTTCTTCCAGAGAGCAGACTGAGAGAGCATCCATTACTACTATGAAACTTCTGACAAAAGTTAGTATTCCAGTGAAATTTAGTCCAGACTTCTAAATTTCTCTTTGAGGAAAATGAACCTAAGTTTACAATGGAAGGGTGGAGAATTTTTGTTTATGGATATTTTTATGAACAGATGAGTCACATGTCTGTCAGCAGTTATCTAACAGAGCTGGTTTTGCTTTGAGCTGGTCTCACTAGAAGACCACTCTAGGTACCTGTCTAGATGGAAAGATTATATCACATACTTCATTTTCACTTAATGTTAGGAATTGCATTTCTTTTTTCCCCAGCATTTCAAATACTGTACAAGAACTTTATGATTACAAATTAATTGCTTTTTTATGATCTGCAGTGGTTGGACTGCAATTAATCTGTGAGAATCGCTAGCGTTGTCCTTGCATTAGCCACAAACACCTTATCTCCGCTCAGTTCATCCTTAGCAAAAACCCATGTATTCTAATGAAATGAATTTATTATGGACATTTCAAATGCATCCAGATTGCGGATAACTTCTAAGTGATTTTGTTATTATTTCTCTGCTATTCTGCTACTGTCAAGGCCATTTCTTCTGTCTTCTTTCATGATCTGTCTTATGGAGATAAAAATCAGCATCTCCATTTCAGCAGCTGGAAAAAAGGTGCTGGAGGGCCACATGACCCCTGTCTTTCTGTGTATCACCCAAGACACTGATCCTACAAAATTTTCCATCATGTTGTGTGAGAACTAATGTATTCTAAAAACAAATGGCAAAGTTCCAGCATATGCACTCTTCATATTCCAGTACTAGTTAGGTGGTGAACAGTTGCTGGGAAAATGGTGAAGACTTTCATTACTGACTGAACGTACTCACAGTACTTTAAGCATTAATGGCACTCAACACACCAAGTATATGAATGAAAGGAAAAACATCACAAGAATGAGGCTTCAGGATTTCAGCACATGGACCTGTACCCCCAAAAAGATATGTAGAGAAAGCAAATCAGATCATGTTTAACTCATGCCATCTGCAAGCTCTTGCAGAGGATTTGTGCTCCAGATAGACATAAATTCTTAAGATTCAGGATAGGTTATTTAATACATGTGAAGCAAAAGATTGCTTTTGGTGATCCACTTGAGGACAAAATACACACAAAAGAGAAGATTTACCTGTACTTATAGATGTGTTAATACCTGTAACACTCCTTTTACTAAGGGTTTATCAATACCATCATTCAAGTCTCTAAGGTATATAACTGACACGAGAAAAGTGATATTCAGCACTTATATGACCTTTACAGTTTCAGAGACTATCAGAGTATGCCCTGAACTGGGTCCTACCACTGTACCATTACACAAAGGGAGAATGAGAAAGAGTAAATGGTTGACCAAAATTATGTACTAAACCAGAAGCTGAATAGAATTAATTTTTTGCCTGTATAATCTTAGTCCACTGAGTCGCTCAGCCTCTCTACAGCTGTAGACATTTAGGAATCATTTGCTGGAAATTGCTTCTCTAGACTCAACCTCCTAGTTTAAATATGCATTATTTCTTGTTGCCCTTTCCACTCTGTAGAGTATAAGGGATGGACAAACTGATCCCTGATTGCATTCCAGATACAGCACAGTCAGGTTAAAATGTGCCCAGATCTGAGCAGAATGCAACTTCGATGTGTCTGACAAAGCTGCTGGTTTGACAAGTGGTTACAGCCAGTCCTTGGGCTGTCTCTTCAGCCAAACCTCTCTCAGTTTATCCAGGTTTATGCCATCTCCTTCACCTCTACCTAGTCCTAGTACATGGTACTGGCCACAGAGTCCAAAAATGGGGAGTCCTTTCACCTCATGATCCTCTTCTAGCACTCTGGAAAATGGCTGGTTCATCTTTAGGGAACTGCAGCCAAGTTGAACACAGGCCTGTCCTCTCATCAGCCCCTCACAAGTCCAAGCTAGATTTGTAAAACCATATGAAGGGCTGGCTAGTAGCAAAGACCCTCAGCAGGACTATGTACTTCAGGACTACATAGAAAGCTTGTCAAAATTAGTCACATTGCAAATCTTTCTAAAAGACACCAAGGAATAAATTCTATGACCACACAGAATAACTCCCAAACAGGAGGACACAAAAGACTTGGTTAAAGACTCAGGATTGTAAGAACCACATGAAAATAGAGCACAGGCCTCACAATACACGTCTGGAACTGATAGGAGCTTTCATAAGCCTCTGGACATGACTTTGTAATCCCTTTCTCAGATGAGCAGGGCTTACTCAGACAAATAATTGCTTTCAAATCAATAGGAAGCTTGGTATGGATAGTTGCTTTCAGCTCTTGCTGCTGTGGTCTGCTCACATTGCTTTACACTGTACTGTTTGACTTATGCCCCAGCACAGTGAGATCTGGACACAAGTAGTGCCCGGAGAATCACATCTGCTGCACACCCCCAGCAGAAAGTTTCTTCCTGCAGGACCCCCAGCTTATCTCATGTTGCAGCACTGGGACAAGGAGTGGGCAGTTTGCAGAGAGATGTCAGAAGTGATTTGCATTGTGCTCACACACACAGCTTCAGTATACAGTGCAGGGACCAAATCATTATTCTGCATCTACAATGTCTCTCTTACATAGGCTAAGATCAATATGCATTGTTTCCAGTGTGACCTTCATGGTGAGTACTGCCACATGGAGAACACATGATAGCTCTTACATCAATAAAAAATGTTTAAATAGCAGCTTTTAGCTGTAGTTTTCAGTTTATATCATGGGGTTTTTCCTGAGGCTGTTTGTGTCGTGATCCAATCTTCCTTATTAGCCACATAGCAACTTCCTAGTTAGTTGATGAAGTTTCTTAAAATAACTACTCTAAGAGATGAAAACAGAGCTGATGATCTGATTATCTTCTGGTCTTTTAATGTGATGTGCTACCTTCTAAACTGAAACATGAAATTTTTCCTTCTCTGGTTATTTTGTTGGTTTTTTCACCCTGGTCTCCACTCTTCCTTTTTTTTATCTGCAGTTTAACCCAGATACACATTGCTCGAAAGACACATCTGACTTGAGTTCTGAATCTATATTATTCAAGTGACTTTGCTGTTTCTATTAAGTAAAATGATTTAGTTCTACAGCTTTTGATTAGAGAAAATGAAAGATCAAATAATTTATCACTGAGTTACAATGATTATAAGGGCCACAATACTTAAGGAGGAGAATTATTAAAATGTCACATACACTAAGCTGTTTATTATTTTGCCAGTCTTGTAGCATTCCTCTCTATTAACACAGAATGATACATTATTTGCAAAAAAACCCAAGTCACTGAAATTAAAGAAAGTTATTGAACACACAAGACATGCATAAATCGGACTGTTCCTGAACCTGGACAGAAAAGCATGAAGTTCAGCTTCTACCCTTGAAGAACATACATCTGTTAGCATGTTGTCCATGAGGGACAGAGGCTGCTCAGTGATCCTGCAACATCAACAACCTCATCCTCTAATCTTCACAGAACCTGCTACTGCAGGATTGTGGAAGCCCCTACCTTTCTATTTGCTTCCCTGGGGGTGATGGTAAAGTCTTTCCTTGTCCCACCACTGCCATATTCACTGATGCAATGGGATGGCCCAGCCTCTCCTCAGAAGGAAGAACCCATTGCTGACACACATTTTATTTTGAATCAGAAGACTATTTCTGGATGCCACAAGGCTGACTCACCAGCCTGAGTTCAAATCCCCAACCAGAGGATTCAGTTCCTTTTGCTTTATTGCTCTGGTTTTACTTCTTCATAATAAAAGAAGAAGCTTCTGAGCACATGCTGAACATATCCTCAATGCCTTTCCTCTCTGTGCCGAGCACAGGCTTGGCAGAAACCTTTCTCTGTACCTACATGGTTTTGGAGTTTAGAGAAGACATTCTTTTTTCTCTTCCTTCATCCCAGGACCACAGGTATCAACACAAATATCCAAGAGTCATAAATAAAGGAGGTTCTTCACCCATCCAAGATCAGTGTTCCTTGCTGACATAAATGTCACATGATCTGCAAGTGAATTGTCTTGCATGCAGGCCTTGGCAATCACTTGTCAGTCAGTGGCTAGAAGCTTTAATTTCATCACTATGAGGGATTGCCATGGCAGAACTGGACCCCATGGAGTTGTTATTTGAAGACCTATTTGTAAAGCATTTCTAAAGGGTCTGGCTAGCAAAGGAATCTACCAGCCTGCTGGATCACCAGTTCCAGTCCACTCCTGTCATGGGCAATTATGTTTTGTCATTTTTTTAATTATTAAAGATGTAAATTTAAATTAATCATTTGTTGCCCAAGAGAAATAGAGGCATTTCAGAGATCTGGAATCTTTTTCCTGAGTTCTGGCCTAAATTTTATTTACGGGCAATCTATACCCATCTGTTTCTGTGTCAAGTATATTCTTCATCCTGAATAACTTGTCTCCTTCCTCAGCACTCACACCTCAAGGTATTTATAGTCAACTCTCATAACTATTCCCTGACTTTATTTTGCTTGTCTAGACAAGCTGTGCTCTTTTAACATCTTTGTTTTTCTTTCAAACATCGCTATCACTCTGTCTATATCTATTCATCATTTCAGTGTTCTACTTCACCTGGACATCTGACTGTTCAACACAGGACCACAGGCAACTCCAGAGGAAGTTTCACCTTGGCCTTATATCATGTTATAAACACTTTTTCACCAAGAATATTCCATTCAGGTTGACTTTTGTCTTTTTGACAGGGACATCACACGGGCAGCCTAGTAGTCTTCCTGTAACTAAGAGACCTATGTCTGTCTTCTCTCCTGTCATGTGCCTATAATGAGAGTGAGGGCACGCATCAGAGGATGTGCTCCATCAAACTGGTGCTCTCAATCCCACTATTTCAAATACCTGGGGAGTTAGGCATCAAGGTAACATGGCAGACTATCACAGCAAGATGTATGGTCCAAAGGGATGTGCTTGCATGGAGCAGGGAGATACCTCCAAGGTGCAGGTTGGCACCTGGGCACCCAGGATCATTAAAATATGAAGAGCTGTTTAGCAAATTTGGGGAATGATCAAAGGTAGCGTACATCAAGTTAGCTTCAGATAGGCTAATAGGAAATTAGCTAGCAAAAAACATTGGAAGGAGGAGGTTCAGAAGAGAAATGAACCCAAGTTGTTCTCTGATGGGGGATTAGAAAATAAACTTAGTTTTAGCTGGTCAACAGATAAATTATTTAAGTTGCATTGATTGGAATTATTAAATCATGAGCCATTACCTTATTTAGATTAAGACAATTTCCTGTTAGTGGTAGCAGAAGAATTAGAAGAATAGTGTAACTTTCCTGTCCCTCAGTATGTGTGTGGAAGTCATTATTTCCTTGCACCATTCTCACTGCAGCTGGGCTGCTGCACATCAGGAAGGACAAATCCCTGGCCTGAGAGAGCAGAAGCATAAAAGAATGTAACAGAGCAGCATAGTTAGGGGTTACACATCCATGTATGAGAAGAGTGTTGTCTATATCCAGCCCTCTGCTCCCTGGATTGATTCTACATCTTGTATTGGACAGTCACTTGTTTAAATCTTTGTTTAAGTTATTGAGATAAGATTTACAAAGAGAACACCAACAAACTCTGAAGGATGAGGACTATCTTTCATCTGTCCTCATATTCAGCTGAAAACTATGATTTTACTCTTAACATTTGTATTCCAAGGCTCTATTTCAACTCTATATCACCCCAAATGTTCAGAAATGCTGTAAGTATTCTTACCTTGTTTCTAATTCTTTTTTTCAAAAATTGAGTTAAAAAAACCCGATGAATAACCTGGGATTTACTGACCTCTAATGGCTAAATTAAGATCTTCCACCTTTGTTTAAATATGCCACTAAAATGAAAAAATACATTCAGGAACTGCAGGTTTTTTGATCCAAGACACTCCATCTTCAAAAACATGTCACCTCCTTTTGGTGGTAGGGAATCACTTATTATTTTACATGGGATGAGTAATAAGTTTTTTGATTATGTGAGTAAATTATCAGTCACTTTCCCATTCCCTGTAACTAGAATGATAAGGGGAACACAAGAAGCTCTGGTGCCTGGCTTAGTGCTTTTTAAACAGTTCTGCATACTCTGCTAATGCAAAGCAAGCAGTTCCCTCAGCAATTTTAAACTGTTTACCTATGGACAGATTAGGTTTACTGTATAAGCACATTACTGGAATGTTTGACAAAAAAAATATGGAAAATCAGGACTGGAAGATGTGAGTATTGCATCATGAGCAGGACTTACGAAGACTGGGTTATTCTGACCTCTGGTGACCAAAGATGCAAAACTAAATCCCAGGGAGCTCAGTGCTGTGCTTTGTCACCCCTGCATCCTGCAGACCCCTGGCTGCAGGCAAAGGAGAAGGCTGGTGGGAGGCTGGAGGCATTTTAACCTACTTGGATTAAAATACATTAAAAATAAGGCCTGATATCATTATAGGATTTAGTTAGCTGTGAGCATTTTGAGTGAAAGCTGCATTTGCCTCATCAAGAGCAGGCAAAGAGCAGTTCAGCCCTCGTCTACCATTTCCATGCTCTACTAAAAAACAGTCCAATGGGACCACCATTCATCTGCCATCTATGGCCCCTTAGCCCAAAGAATCAGAAGTTATCATTTCTGTTTATGGTCATGGCTCATAAGGTATTGATGCCTCAGAGCTTTTTTTTTTTATTTTTTAACTTTTATAGATTTTAGTAGTAGTTTTGTAATAAATTTAGATTTTAATGTAGCTGTATTATGTTCCTTACCCTGTAGCATAATGTTTACACATACCCAACCCTACTACCCCATTTCATATCAATCCCTCTAAAATTCTGTTAGTGTGTTTAGTCTTCTTTTCAAGGTAGAATTGTAGAAAAACATCCTAAGGCCTGGACCAGAAGATATCACACTGACACAGCGACCTTCAAGCCCAGAACTCTGGAGGAACTCCAAGGACTGTACATGCTTTGAAGAAGATGAAGATGAGGAAGAAGGGGTCACAAACGCTCCCAGACCCAGTTCCTGAAGGGGCGTGTCGGGGGCAGAAAGGAGCAGAACAGTAATTTCCTTGTGGACATAGGGTGATGGTCTTACAAAAGTTGTAGAAACCTACAACACAGACTCCTGTAAGTTTTTTTCCTTAGGATTTTTATGTAGTCAACAAAATGTGTTTTTAGGGTGTGGGTTACTTACTTGTTTGAGACATCTGATCTAGGATGCACAGTCTATACGAACTGCTCCTGAAATGATACCAGTTAAAGTCAAACAGTAGATTCATTATATCAGTCAAAAAAAAAAAAATCACACCATGTGGTCCCTTCTCCTGTAGTTCAACCATGTTTTACTGCCTATATCACCAAGTACAAAATGTTTGGGGTTTTTTGGTTATGACTCTCAGAGTTTTGACACATAAGTCCATTTCTAAAAAGTTCTTTTTTCTACTGCCCAGTGCTGAGCTAATTTGTCAGGAAAAGAGGTGTAACCCTAAAAAGAACTTTTTGGAGTTTGTTACATATAACTGTAATGCTTATGTATCATATTTCTGCTTTGCACTGTGTCCAAGATGCATCTTCAGTGAAAATACAACAGTACCAGACTTGTACTATTAGTCCTGTTGATTTTTCATTGGTTTGCCATCAGATTACATACTGATTTCACAGTCTGCTTCATTCACATTCAGAGTCCTGAGTCAGGGCTGGAGAACCGTCTCCACTAACCCGCTCTTTGGTTATGTTTCTGAGGGCAGTGCATTAAGGTCTGAAGCAGCAGGGTGCCGTGTTTGCTTTGCCTCAGTTATTAACTCAGGTCAGTTGGAGACAGGGGCATGTGGCAAACCTGTTTTGTGAATTAAGTTATGAAATTCACTGTTCAGTCTGTATCTTGGCACTTAAAAGAAAACTAAAGAAATTAAAAGAAAACTAAAGAAATACTGATTCCCTAAACGGTAAGTGTTGATAACTTTATTTTGTAGTTATTGGTTCAGCACTCGGAGACCAGGCTGTGAAGGATACTACACAAATGTGAACAGCTGAAGTACCTTCCTACAAGTACTGCCTGGTCTTATTTGAAATATTTGAAATTATAAAATTTGCACTGCTTTGTGGAGAGGCTGTGCCAGGAGTTCCTGAGATAGCCAGGCACATTTTCATATGTGTACTTTGCCTTGTAGCTCCAGCAATCTGTCAGTCACTTAGAAGTTTATGGCCTACAAATATTATACACTTCAGAGATATAGCAAAGTAAAAAAAGAAATAAAAGAGATGAAAAGTAATGAGAGAATCAGCTATAGCTTACAGACAGTAGCAAGAGGAGTGGCTTTCCCTGTCTGACTACAGTGGTGGTGGTTATGAAGAGCACTTCCACACAGGATAAAATCATGTCTATGAAGAGTAATGCTTTAAAAATAGTTATTTGTAAATTAATCCCTGCAGCCCCTTAATCCCTGTTGCTCTTTCCATTACTTTCAGGGTACTTGCATGTTTCTTCTACTTAAGTGGTTAGAACTACAAGCAGCTTTTAAGGGCAAACTCAAGAGGGAAGAGTGGAAGAAGTCTATTCCCTGCTGATTGACACAATTATTCCAGACCACAGTCTTAGATTCCATTTGTTCTTCCTTAAGCAGTAAAACATTTTTTGGCCTAAGGATTGTCTGTGTAAAGAAGAAAGGGGAATTTACAAACAAAACCACCAAGTAATTTAATTCCAAATGTTATTAAATCAGGATCACATAGTTATCAAGAAATGGTAGGGAAAGTCTGTCTTTTCCTTTTGTAAAGTCAGATATGTACCTTCCATTACTTAACCATGGGGTCCTCACTATGTCAGGACCCTGCCAAAATTACAATGTGAGAGCAACACATTCTGCGATTGGATATTACTGTTTCATGATTTTTAAAAAAAAATGATTGAAGAGGAATACCACCCACAGAGAAAAGAACTGCTATTTCAGCTGATTTCTTTACTGGACTTAGGAGTAACATCTCACATTTCAGCTGTGAGCCTTATCTCAGCGTGTGTCATGGACAAATAAAGCAGTTTAGAGATTAACAAAGAAATATAATTTAAAACATCGTTGATCTTGCTTGTGTTTACATAAATATTTTATACAGAGAC
The DNA here is from genome assembly GCF_025592945.1 of Manacus candei. Taxonomy (NCBI): domain Eukaryota; kingdom Metazoa; phylum Chordata; class Aves; order Passeriformes; family Pipridae; genus Manacus; species Manacus candei. Next base: position 7,477,401 of record NW_026138091.1, on the reverse strand, counting down.
AGAAATAAAACATTACTAATCCATATTAAACAAATTGGAAAGAAGCAATTCGGTAAGTAGTCTGGGGACAGGTAAACTACAATTCTTTAACTAAATACCACTATTTCTTTCTGTTCATTGTAGTTTGTATATAATTCTTCTCTTTAGCCCCCTCCAAAATGTTTTTAGTGTTTTGCTTCAGTAATAATAATTATTTGGACAGTTAGGAAGCGGAACAAGAACATGAAGATGAATCAGTGCATTTTTCCCTGTATTTTATCGCAAGACTCCCTTGGGAGCAGGATTTTGGTGGAGCGGCTGTCAATCAATATAATTGTAATGACCTTTAATATTTAAATCCTGTTACAAGGGGTCTGACTGAAAAATTACAATTTGAGAGCTTTTCCTTGTTATGTTACGCAGCCTTTTCCTCATCTTTCTTACTCCTTGTCAGCTTCCTGCTACTGTTTGGTTATGAGGCTGTGTTTATTAGGGAGTGTTGCCTGTCAGGGGTAGGAGCTGAAACAAGACAGGTGCATTGGTAGACATGACCACATGAGCAAGAAACAAGAATAAACAAGAAGTTAAGTCATTATAACAAGACCATATAACAAGAAGATGACTATGAGCTACAGGTTGGGAAGAGATCACCACATGTTTGCCTGCTTTTCTGCTTATTGTAGTCATCTACCATTGCTACTGACAAAGAACAAGACACTGGAGTAGATGGGACCTGTTCATGTCTAATGTTTTGCTCCTATGTGATGACTGAGCAAGGGAGTGCTAAATGGGGCAGCAAGTTTCATTTGGTGTGGTTTAACCCACTTTCTAAACCTACTTATTTCTACATTGTTAGCTTCATAAATCAATAAAATAATTAGTTATCTGGCAATGCTCACACATTTACCAGCATATACTGAGATGTCCTTTTCTGTTAGTTGTATTTCCATCTCCTCATGCAGAGATATCAGATTAATTAGTGAATCAGATCTTCCCAACCTGGGGGTCACTGTTGTACTTACTTACAGTGCATTATTTAAATCAATATTTGGATAATATCAAGAGTAAATGGGAACTACAGGAAATAAGACCTCAGAACATATGTCAATCAGTAAAATATCTATTCCACCAGAAAACAGTTTGACATACCTGCAGTTTCAGAGAAAGGCTGATGCAGGACCTGGCAAGATCAGTCACTGGAAAAGCTCCCGTGAATCAGTTAGTTACAATATGTGTTCTGAAACAGTTACCAGTTTTCTAAATTCCAAGTAGCCAGCTGGTGTTTAATTGCAATACATTGATATTTGTTGAACTGTCAAGAGCTTTCAGCAATGAGTAACTACTGTTGATAAATTTTAGTGAAATAAGAAAATACTTCGATCTCAAAAGATCAGGCTTTGACATTAAGGAATATATAATTCTCTCTTGTAGAGAGAGTGCCAATAACAGAAATCTGAGAAAGATGAGCCTTAGACAGAAAGGAAATTCGTAAACAGCTCATGCTGGATAGATTTCTTGTTTGGGGTAGTGTGCAGGATGACATCAGTATGTTATTCACATGTGTTATTTGTGAGAGACATAAAGACTACAGGGAGAGGATAATACAAGTTATTGTATGGATATCCAAAGTCACGGTCCAGCGCACGTCTGAATATGGTAGCGTGTGAGCATTTGCCATGTGGCATGAGAACTAGGGATCATTGTGATTCCAGCTGTGATCGGAAAATGCTATGGATGGAGAGTAGCTCTCTTAGTTTGTGGGGAAGATCTTTGTTTAGAAAGTCAGCTATCTGGAGGCTTTTTGAACAACACTCTTGGGAAATTCTGGCTCTGGGTTTTGCTCCGGTGTGGGATGGCTGCCACTGCTGCTGCTGAGGCCCAGGTCCTTGCTCCTGGGAGAATGCTGACCCAAGCTCCACCACCGGGGAGAGAAGGAACCACTTAATTTTCCATGGAGCTGCTTCTCTTCCCTCAGACTCCCTGGCCTCCTCAGCTGGCTGTGGGGAAGGCAGGTGATGGCACTTCCTACTCCTCCCAGTCTCATGCCTGAAATGTCACCTACCTGCTGCCTGCCACAGGTGGGTCAGGTGGCAACCGGCGTTTTGGAACCCCTGGATTGTTTTATCCCGTAGCATAAATATGCTTTTTAAAAATTATTTTACCCCAGAGGATAAAATACGTCTCAGAAGCAGGAAAGCTTTGCAGTAGCAGCACATGACCACAGTGTGGTGCCAGTGTAATGGCAACAGGGACACTTCTGGAGGAGAGACTGTGCCTCCGATTTTGGTTGGTTTGGGGTTGGTTTTTGTTTGTTTGTTTTTCTTTTAAACACTGAGACAAACACCGCCTTCTTCTTCAGAGTGTCCAAAATACTGGCACAGCTCAAGGGGTTGCTCTTTCAGGGCCACTTCTCTCTGCTTTTCAGCATTATTTGGCCCTAAACTAGAACGGCTCAACGACCTCAGCTGGGTAGCTGTACTTTAGCAGGGTCAGCACCAGCACAAAGATTGCGTTCAAGAGAGATCCATGCTGATGGATACAGGGGTCTCCGTGTATCACCGTCACCACCTCTCAGGATTCCCACTCCCACCAGTGACTGCAGGAGAACCAGAGAAGAGTGGGGTGTGAGTTTTCAGATTCTTCCTGGTGGCAAATTGGGTTTCTAAATACTTTCACCCCAAGATTCATCTTTCTGTAGAAAACCACAATTTTGTCTGGAAACAAAGTCTATTTGTTTTCATTTATATGGACCCCATAAGGTGGATAGGCAGGTTATCTAAACTCAGCTAAAACTCAGCTCAGTTCCAAACTCACGTTTGAGGAACATCTTACCAGTGATGGACTTGTTATCTAAGGATGCTTCGGCCTCAGGTCTAAAGGGGAAAGCAGGTGCAGAGGTACCTGGGAGAATTTTAATTTTTTAATTAAAAAAAAAATAAAACCTCTTAATTTTTCCTGAAAAAAAAATTGTCCTTAATGATGCAGAAAACCCTCTGCAGAGCCAAAATCATGGCAATGGAGTCTGGATGTACTGACATACCAGCTGAACTATCCTGCAAGAAACAGGCAACTGAGTCAAGGACTAGAACAATGTACAAATAAATTAATTACTGGTATTTCTCATTCAAGATGTCTTCAAATCTGAATGATTGTTTCTGGAGGCTCCTTGACAGTGAGTTGAACAGACAAAGTGAGTTAAACCCTTGACAGTGAGTTTAAAAAACAGAGGAACAGAGTGCCAGATTCTTTTTCTTGAGCTAACATAATGCTTTGTAGACAGTATCTTAATGATAATGAATGCTATTTGTCTTTAGGAGTTTATTGCCTATGTAACCAAAGGCTGACTTACACTTCTATCTCCCAGACCTTCACTTTACAGTGTTAATCATTACCTACAAGAGAGACTGTAACAGTTGTAGCAGGGGTGTCCCTATCCAAGGATTACATAGCTTTGGATCACCACCAGTATGAATCATAATGGTCCCCACCTCACACACAAATGTGTATATGAAAAGTTCATTTGTTATTATGAACTCTGTCTACTTGGCCCCAAAATATTTAGTGCATGGCATTTCTCTATTAAATGTAATGTAAGAGTCTGTGAAATTCTCATGATTTTTACTGCATGTAACCCAGAAGACTGATAATCCCTCACTACAGTATGAAGAATGAATGGTTTATGATATAGATTGAGGCACATTTCTAAAGCAAAGAGCTGTTTATAAAAACAAAAACTGGAAGTAATGAGGAATTTATGCAAGTTGTAACATAATAAAAAATATCCACAGTAATATATCATCACTTGAAAACATCTACTGTATGGCTATTTATATTTTTGTTACTGGGGTAGTTGTATGAAAGTTTTCTGTAGTTTTAGTAAATATCTGAGCATTTAAAGTCTGACAGAAATGAGTCTATATCATTCACAATTCAGCTCTGATTTAAGGGATCAAATCTCTTAATTATAGGAAGAATATAGGTAGAATATTGCAACGTTGTGTAAATTCTTAAAGCACGCATGGCAAACACCAAAATGTGCATGCAGCCTTAATAAAAGGTGTGGATGCATGTTGACTGCAGGAGAAGGTGAAAAGGAATAATTTAACAATAAAGTGGTGTGCATAACAAAGGAATTTCAGCACAGAAAGGGCTTTTCAGGTGTAAGAACTGAGATGTTTGTAGGACAAGACTGATGGAAATTAGAATTCTGTGTATGGAAATAAAAAGCTGAAAGCTGCGAGCATATGAGACACAGGGGACTTAAATTAATGCTTGTGGCAATTTAAAGAGATCTCATCCATCACCAATCTAAATTGTAATTTTTCTTCATCTGACAATGCTTTGAATCCTCTTCCAGGCCTGGTAGGAATGTGTCTTGCATCTGTTATGGAAACCAAGCAGGGCTCTTTTTTAGTGTGTCTTCTGCTGATTGGAAATGTAAAGCCAGTTCTCACAGCCACTGCATGGCATATTAGGGTGCTCATGTGAACTTTGTGGTACGGTCCCAAGGCACAAAGCAATCCTCCCAGGTAACTAGCAGGGGAGATCAGGGAACTGATCCGCAGTACTGCCAGCTGCACCACTTTACCTCTACATTTTTAACATGGAGTGTGTTGTTGATATCAATGGCTGATTTTCTTTGCCAGATGTTCAGGACACTTGTGACTTCAAGCACCTCAATTTTCCTTTCTTAAATAAAGATTCAAGCTCTTATGATGACAGTGAAAATCCTGTCTCACGACAGCTGAATAAAATGTGAGGCTCATTTCCGAAAACTGTGTTTTCATGTTTGCTCTTAGAAGATGTAGGAAAGGAAACTTATGGTTTGAAAGGAAAAGGAGAGAATTTTCATTTGAATGCTGGTATAAGAGTGTTGTTGGAGGAATATTCATTGCATTATCATGTTGCAAAATTTTTTTCATGTTGCATATGATGGAAAGGATGATGTGATCTATAGAGTTAAGGTCTCACTTAATTGCAATGAAATAAAACCAAAAACATCCTAAATTAAACTCTTTTTTTTTTTTTTTAATCTAAAAAGTCCTTGGCTTCCTGACTAGGGTGACAATTACAAACATGAGGTAGACATGGATTATTTCATACCTGTAAATTAGCATACCCACATTTTTCTGTTTTGGCCATATGCCTTTTAATAACTAGGGTTTGTGTCTTGCTTACAGAATTGTCTGCATAATGGTGAAAGCCAGTGATCTTTCGTAAATCATGCGAGACACATAAGTTTCCCCATAACAAATTTCACAAAAAACACCACTTTGCAAATATGTTTTTAAACTATCAGGCATTTTGATGTTACTTGAAAAAATACAATAAATTAGGCTGGTATGGCTAACATTTCATCCTATATATGTAATGGAAAAAGAAGAACTCAGTATTTTTTAAGAAGATGGAAAACAAAAGAGTGATGATTTTTCTTATCTTTGCAGTGCTTCTTTAAAAAATGCCATCTGCCTTGTATTAAAAACTTAAACCTGGTGTAGAAACTTGTTATTGTGATTTTACATAACCATATATTTTGTAAAGAAAACCAAGAAGTACAATATTGGACACAGAAATATACATCCCTCCCAGTTAACTTTGGGATTCTCTGACCAAAACCATGCTTCTGATGGGGTACTTTCTTTCACGTAATTGACATTCTGAATGGAAACCTATTTTCCAACTTCATCACAGTGTGGGAAAACAAGACAGAAGGAGACATGTAACTACACAATCACAGAAAAGCAGTCTAGGAATCTGGATTAGCACAGTTCATGGTTTTAGATTGTTTAAAATATACAACCAATGACATTTTTAAGAGAAAATATAAAAATATGCTTTTTTGAGAGAACAAGATTTTGCATCTTGACCAGATGCATGCAGCTTGAAGATACATGTTTCCCAAAGAAAAAGGAAAGCGTAGGACCTTCTGCCAGGAAGTAAGTACATTCTCATGGCAGTGAATGCAGGGTAAAATGGACAAAGCATTGTTTTACTAAGATATTTTCATACTCTGCGAGTTAAACTAGAACAAAGTACAAGCCTTTTTAATATGAGAATGGAGAGGAACATAGAGCAAGTCTTTCAAGAGTCAATTTACAAGGACAATAGGGCTGGGAAGAGTATGCTGAGGGGAGCATGACACTGCACTGACATTGCTCCTTCCATACCTTTCCAATCTGGGCCACCCATGGTGCTGGGGTCCTTAACTGGAACCCCAAACTGCAATTAGTATTAGGGTTAGGGTTCAGAAAACCACAAAACCAAGTGCTCCAAGAGCACTGAGGCTGGAAAATACATGCCAAAGAAAGCACAGCACCCCACTAACATTTCTTCTTCTGCACTTTTTAAACCTGGGCCATTCATAAACCTGGGGACCTCATCCTCAGCCACAAGCTGCTGTTTGGGTTAGGGTTTGGGTTAGGGTTCAGAAAACCACAGAGTTGACAGTTTCAGGGACTCTAGGGTTGGAAATGACATAGCAATGCGTGCATGGCCCTGCAGCCACATTTCACCTTTCACACATTGTTAATCTGGACCACCCATGGTGCTGGTGACCTCTGCCTCGCCTCCTAGCAGTCATTGGGGTTAAGGTAAAGATTAGGGTTCAGAAAACTACAAAGTCTGCAGCTTCAGAGGCATGGCTTAAATTTGAATTTGACTGGCCTGTCGCTAGCTTCTATCGATACACGTTCTGTGCTACGAACCAAAGGTTTTTTCCATACAAGGGATATTTTCTCTGTGGCTGTCTGTACAGGTCATAGCTTGTAGCTCAAAATTTGCAGCATGTCTCTAGATGCTCAAAGTCATCTCATCAAATGTGCTCTGTCTTGGTGTTCAGACCCATCTCTGTAAATTGAGCATCTGAATCTGCAGACTGGCTCATACCTATGGGTGTCTATGATTTACTTCCGTCATCTCTAAGCAGAGGCCATGCAAAAGCTGTGTCCCACAACATGTCTCTAAGCAGCACATTTGTTTGCAAGATATCCTAGAAAGTGGACCAAACACCCAGGATCTTGGCAGGATAGTGCAGAAATCTGTTCCCCCCTCTTCATGTTACACACCTCAGAAAGATACAACATGAGTTTGGTACTTTCTGGAGTGGTGCTGAAACCTGAGCAATCATTAAGATGTTTTCTGGGCAAAGTCTCTTCACAGTCAAATTAAATGTCTCATCCCATCGCTTCTAGGGAAGACCTAGAGTTCTACAACCATTCCTCTGTACTGGAAAGTCCAGGTCTGTGCTCCAAGGCAAGCTGTAACATCCCTCATGGGTGAGAAACACAGTGCTGGGCAAGTGGTGCTCTATAGCCTTGGAGGTGTTAGGTTAAACTTCTTAGGTTGCAATACAGATAATAATGACTGTGTGGTGATTCACAGTCTCCCATGGAGTATTTTTTCTACATTTAGCTAATATCTGCCGAAACAGAATTAGAAAAATATGACATAGCCTTTTCTATTAATTAAATAAAAACTTATTTAGGATTATACTTCTCTGCCAATAGCACAGCATAGCAGTGGACCTAAAGCATCAAAAAAGTTCCCCATATGAGAAAATCTTCTCATCTACTTTAGCAGACTCTATCTTATATCAAATATTACATCAATATTATAACAGTGTGATTATATTAGACCAAATTGATAGATTTGCAGAACTGTTCAGGAGAATATATACTGTCATGAAAATCACTGTAGTTATTGAGGGGAGTCAGAACAGTTCTGAGAGTATGCACCTTACATCCAGCACTTCTGAACCTTCCTGGAAACTGTGGGGTGCCTATGGCCTTGACAGCCAAATGGCTGGTGGAGTGTCAAGAGTGACTTAGTGATTATCTGATGTACCTCCCCTATAGAGGGTTCCACTGAATCACAGTTTGTAGAATTTGGGCAGGTGGCAGGATGTAAGGAGAAGTCTCAGATCAAAACAGGATTTACAAGTCCTCCTAGCTAGGGAGGATTTCAAGACAGGAGACTTTGATTGCTGTAGTTAATGATAAAATAATTATTCTACTGTCAGCGGGACTAAATCATAGCTTTTGATTATGTGAAAAGTACCACTCATACACTTTTCCTTGCCTCTTCCTATCATTCCCACTGACTAGAATAGATATAAATGCAGTCCTAACCTGTAACTCTCATGGATTCTTAAACAGCAAATTTAACTGCTTCAATCTTCACCATGGGGAAAAAAAAAAGATGCATGGCCTTTCTTGAATCAGCTGATGATTTGCAGAGGTGTCATCAAGAGGGTATAAAAGAAAACCAACCCAGATGCCCAACGCTGGCCGTTTCCTTCTGCTTGGGATTAGAACATTGATTTCATAGCTTCTACATTTATTTGTTGAGTTTTTTCCCAAGGGAATCAAAATCAGTTTGTTTATAGAACAGATTAGCTGTCTGCTGAGAACTGTGCTCACAGGTCAGAGGCGAATTGTCCCCAGGGTGAAGAGTAGAGGGAGAGCTCATGGTAAGAGTTTGCTAAGTTCATATTTTTTCTGTAATCTTCTTCCTATTACCAGTCATGACCCAAGGAATTAGGGAGAGTGAGTTAATTTAATATTTATCATAAAAGACAAACTCAGCTAAAAAAAACCCAACCAAAACCAATAAACACAACAGTGATCTAAAAAGAGCAGGGCTTTTAGGTTTGCTTAGATCTTCAGATTCAAAAGTAGATTAATTCCTCTGAAGTCTCACACTGATTTGGATGGATTCCCTCAAGTCTCTTCACTCATGTAACGATCCTGAAAAGAATAGTCTTATAGCCCAAAGGCTGCTTCTGTTAACTGGGGACCATGCAAGATTTACCTGCTTCTGCACTGAGCCACCAGCCACACAACCTGCTGTTGCAAAGCACTGACATGTGGGATTTTTTCCACTTTTTCACACCTGTACATATCTCCAGCCCTTAACCATTCGATTCCCTCACAACTAGTGTGTCAATAGTGAACAGAGCAGGTAATTCTCAGATCTTCACTGGTTCCCAGTAACTTGCTCCATAACACCTGTATCCTGAGTCATTTGCTAGTGAGTGCCATCCACGTCTTGCACAGAAGACCCAGTTCTACTGAGGGAAACCCAAAGACAACATAACCATCTTCCTACCCCTAGTCCCTGCCTCAAGTGTTTTGGTACTGCACCAGGATCCAGCATCACAGGAGGCAGTAGAAGGCAGAAGCTGGTGGAGAAACAAAATCTCATGCTAGGACTAGGGTTGGCAGGTGCATCCCCAGACACTGAGATCCTCCAGAAGCAGCAGGTCTGTCCCTATCCACTCTAGTCCTGGTAGCAGACTGTAACCTGTGTTGCACAGCATTGTCCAACAGGTAGTCCTCAGCTCAATGCTGTACAGCACCAAGAAGTTGCACTGATTTCTGTAACATGCCTTTAATACAGATTTAACATTTCCAAGCACAGTGTAACATTTGCTGTCATGTTGACCTGTGCCATGGGTAGTTCTGTACTCAGTGGATACAAGCTCACTTCACTCCAGTATTTGGCACGCCTGGCACTGGAGGAATCGGTGCCCTTTCAAGGCTGCATCCTTCTACTGCTGCCCTTCTCTTTGCCGATACTGCTGTGGTAACAAATGTCCCTCCTTCCCTTCCTTTGGCTTTCCATTTCCATGTCACTGATTGCAGAAGACAGGAGGAGGCAACCTGATCATTGATCTTTTCTTTCCTCCTGCATTACCTTTCTTGCAGAAAGGGATGGATCTCTGAATCAAGCACTTAGGTATTAAATATTAAAACCTTTGTAAGTCTAAAGGCTTTATACTAAGTATTGCAGTTTTCCCACGTACACAAATGTCTACCTCAGAGCCTTCCCAGAGTGTTGAAAACTTGACAGATGTTGCTAGACAGGTGGGTCCCTGGTTCATATTGCCACTAGACATTGAAAACAACACAGGAAGTATCTATTTATCCTTGTTAACAAAAGCAGTGTGAGAGCACAGATGTCACTAAATTCAATGTTTTACAGTGTTTTCTGTACCAGCAGTGAAGTGGCTTGCAGATTATTTCCCACTTGCATCCCTCCCAGGCAGATATCTTTAGGCTATAAATTTCCACCGCCTCCCGTGACTGACATATTTTAACTAAGAGATATTAATTCTTAATAGAAAAACTCCCTAAAAGTTCACACACATTCCTTTCCCAGTTTTCAAAGCGTGCCATAAAAGCGCTTGCCTCATTCTTTATTTTGTCTTACCTTGGTCAAGTCGTGAAGTGGACAGAGTGTTCTTTTAAAAAATGTGAAATCATTTGGGGTCATCTAAAAATTTCTACTGACTTTCAACTCGAGTGCTTGTTTATCATTTACCATTTATATCTTCTTTTTGTGTATGCGTTTTTTATTTCTAGCTATAAATATCCTTACAGCAGGGAGTAGAGGGGAGTTCTGTAGTGGATTATAACTTGCTTTTAAGGCGTTTGTAATTTTTCAAACAGTGCTGGTTCAGCTGGTACTACTGGATTGCTATTTCTAAAGGAAATTCACTTTTAAATAATGTAAGAAAATCCACCCTTAGATTTATGCATACAAAACCTTATTAAATTCAGCAATTTCTACCCCAATTTTTACATCTTAAAATAAAGAGAAAAATGAAGGGGAAGAGGACAGTGACTTTAATCATATTGCAAAGATATAGTGTAACTGGGAATCGTAATTTGGCCTAGAGGTAGAAGGACTGAGAGGTCTTAGGAAAACGATATTCAAAGTAGTCTTTTCTCTCTAATTTATCTCCACTGAAAAGGGAATTGGTTATAAAGGAGGCATATCCAGAGGGAAACAGCCCCTATGCCTTCCACTGGCAAATCCTTATAATATTCCAAGAGGTTAGGGGAGTCACACTCCTTATCACAGGAACTGAAGAACACCAAACACTTTAGGGAATGATGTTTATTGAAGTGTTTGCTAAGAATAAAAACCAACATGCTACATAGTCTGAAAGGTATATAGGCCTCTTCTATAGCCTTTGAAGAGGGAAACATTATTTGAATCTCTCTCTTTTTGAAATGTGCAAAGCTCTGTCTCTTCACCTAAGGAATACTGCAGTGAACTGCATGTAGTGAGCTGTGTTAAGGCTACTATCAGACAAAGTTATGCAGCACTCCATCTCTGCTGTCAATTTAAAAGAAATACCTTGGACTAAGGGTTTGTCTGTAATCCAGCAGACTTTCAACAGAAGAAGTGCCTTTAGTATACTCAGGGACTTTTCAAAACAACCAAGAAAATTTAGGAAGAAGGCATCTCCAAATACACAGTGCCAGGTTTTCACAGGAGCTCAAATATTAAATGTCATCAATCTGAAAAAAGAAGCTCTAAATATTTCCTATTATTATTACTATTATTAGTAGTATTTTGCAAATAAATATTACAATGACAAAAAAAAATCCCTTCAAAAATTGTATCATATGCATTAGCAAACCAAGGATGATTTGTCAAACTTGGTCCATGCACAAGGTTTAATGAGAAAAAGGAGGGTGCAGGACTGCATTCACAGCAAAGTTATGGCTGCTTTGGCAAGCTAACTCTGTTTCTTCTCACTTTCTCAGAGATCAGCAGCATTCCCAGGGCAACCCAGTACTTAAAGAAGACAGGAATAACCTGTCAGAGTCAAATACTCCCCGACCAGGTTCTTTTAGATACTGCACATATGGAAAGTCAAATGTTTAATGTCAAATATACTTATTTAAAGATAGCTGATATTACACAGGATTTCTGATTTAGCGGAATAATACATAACATATTGAAATCACAACACCACTGTAAGTTAGACTTTGCAAAATATATAAATAGGAATTGCAATCAACAGTATAACTGTGTGATTCCCATTATCTGCCTCTATAATATACTTACTGTCATGGTGATGGGAATGCTCTACAACTACCTGAAAGGAGGTTGTAGCCAGGGGGATTCGGTCTCTTCTCCCAGGCAACTACCAGTAAGACAAGAGGGCATGGTCTTAAGCTCTGCCAGGGGAGGTTTAGGTTAGATATTAAGAAGAAATTCTTTACAGAAAGGGTAATCAGGCATTGGAATGGGCTACCCAGGGAAATGGTGGATTCTCCATCCCTGGAGGTTTTTAAGATGAGACTGGATGTGGCACTTAGTGCCATGGTCTAGTAACCATGGCAGTAGTGGACCAAGGGTTGGACTTAATGATCTCAGAGGTCCCTTCCAACCCAGCTGATTCTATGATTCTATAATTCTATGATTCCCAGTTGCCAGAAAGGAACACATGTGTTGAAGCCAACTCAAGCTTGTTTTCTTAAAAATACTTTTGCTAGTTGTCTAGTTTTTATGCTCTGTGTCAGGCTGAGCCACATATTCACTCCCTCACACTGTTCTGGCTTTACTCTGGGAGGCATTTACACTATTTTAATGAACTTGGTGAGAAACATTTACACTACCAGTTGAGCCACTCAACTGTTCATAGCTGTTTATCTGAAACAAAGACTACTCTCCTTTGCAAAGGAGTCCTGTTGCAAAAAAGTTGACTTATTGGCAAAAACTGTTATCAGTCACATTCTACATTATTCATTGAGTTTCATGGTTATATCACCCTTGACCAGCTCCTCTGAGCCTTCTTCCCTTGTAGGGATTTATTAGTCAGTCATATGGCCCAAAATCTTCCTGCTCCATCTCTTCCTTGTCCCCAGATTCTTCCCTTTTTGATAACTTTTATTCTGCAATTGATGTGGTTTAAAAGACTGCTAACATTTCCTGTTTCATTATAAAATAAGGGGGGACTAAAATTTGGAGCTATGGGACCAGAACTATTTCAGTTTTCAGCAAAATTAGAACATATGTAGCCAAAATCAAAATTTGGCTTGTGTCTCAGCTGGATTGAATTAAATTTGACACAGAACAGTTGCAGGTTACTGAAAAGACTGATGACAATATGTCTTTGTTATTTCTGAAGTCTAAAATGGTTTTGATCCTATTTTTGTGTAAGATTGGATATGGTGCATCTGTTCCTGTTTCAACATTAGTTATGCTTTCATTACCCTTAATATTCAGTGGGCCAGCACATAATTCAAATACTGTCCAAAAGTCTTCTACATTTTATTCCAAATATTTCAGATTACAGGTCCCAAACTCCATGGGGTATAGTGTCCAGACCCTTGAGATAACACCCACCAACTCAGTACACCTTGACATGTGACCTAGGCCGAGAGACAGATACTCCTGAAAGCAGAATTGCTGCATCATTGAGTGCTCTGTTGTGCTTTTCCCTCCTGCATCTCAGCAAGGCCAATTTGTAGCAAATTACTATAACACTAATTGACTATGAGGTGATATGGAAGGGAAAGGTGGTTTTGATTTACTCTATCTCCACAATGATTTTCACCCATTCACATGTTCACACGCATACACTCAGCAGCACTAAGACATGTACCTTGGGGCTAACAATGAGGAACTGATATCGCTTTGCCTTCATGCCCTTTAGAAGTAGATGCTGTTTGGGATCTTTTGCCTCAGTATGCCAACCGAGCCCTCATAATTCTTGCTTTATTTATCTGGTTATTTTATGACGCCAGTCCTGTTCTTCATCTTCTTGTCACCTTATCTTAAGGTCAGTTTGTCCCTCCTCTTCCTTTGAATGAAATCACACACATAGAGCTATTAATCTTACCTCTCCTTCTAAACTTTGTTCTGGTTTCATCTGCAACTTCCACACAAATATTTCAATCTGTAATTAACTCATATCAGTCTTACCATTTCTCTTACAAATCTCTACAAATTCATTTGATTGCAGTATTGCACTAATGCTGCTGTGTCCTGTCCAAGACTGTGGCCAGCTGCTGGTTTTAGGGTGGCACTCCATCACCTCTTGCCAATGTGACCTGGTGGACCCTGGCTGGTGGAGAGACTGTGCAATACAACTCTGTATGGCCATAAATTTCAGTTCAAAAGTGACATCCTCGCCAAACTTCCAGACACACATCAGTAGGAAGCCAGGAGCATTTCCATGATCCTTGAATGTCTCCTATAATCTCTTTTCTTTAATCTCCAATTGATTTAATACAGAAGACTGCATGAGATTGATTTAGTTATGGCATTGACCCCTCTACTAAATGTAAGGTAAACAAAAGGTCACAGAAAACCCCACCTGGATTCAGATGGATGAGAAAAACACTGAAATTCAATGATTAATTCCCTGTTGGGCTGAGCAAAGGCTGATAAAAATGCATTGTGTTGGAAAACACTGAAATTCAATGATTAATTCTCAGTTGTGGCTGAGCAAAGGCTCATAAAAATGCATTGTGTTAGAACCAGTAAGTGAAATGCTTCATTTGAACATAAATATGAACTCGTTCAGCTCTTAGACCAAGCCTGGCTAAAAGACCAAGTACAATAAAAAGTAAAATAGCAAATAGCATTCTTTAAAAGATTCTTTAAAGCATCTTTAAAAGATAGCCCTGAGGCAATCAAATTGGAGATGGAGAAGTCTGTGGGGAAGACTGTGCTTTGTACCACTGCCACAGCTTTATCATGAGTGTCAGGTTCAATGTGTAAGCATGAATTTTCCTGCTGTCCTCGCTACAGCTACACAAGAGACTGGGAAGCCCTTTGACCTGCTAGTTATATATTTACCTACTGCATCCCTTCAGATGACACTCATTCAAGCCCAGCTCCAAGAACAACTGAAAATAATACATGTGTCACATCCCTTTAATTCTTTGTCAGGTTGTCAAAACTGAAGTTTTACTTATGCCTGAGAGTGCACACCACAGAAGAAAGATAATTTTGTCCTTAAAGTGCCAGCATTTTATAAAAAATAAAATTGCCAACCTGTAGGGAAAAATATCAAGATCACCCTTCAGTGCTAATTTGTAATTTCTCAGACATTTTCTCTCCCAGCAACTGGTTAGCTCTTGAGAGGAGATCATCTCACGGTTAAGGTGCTGTACTGGGAATAAGATACTTTGCTTTAATTTCCAGCACAGCCATGAAGTTTCTGCACATCTCTAGCAAGGACTTAGTTTGCCTCCCAGTGCTACAGTGCTCTTTTACATATCCTGGCTATTCACCTTTAGCACTCCTTAGCAGGGCAGGGGTGAGGGGTGAACCTGCTCTGAGAAATGCCTCTCGGCTGAGCACTGACTTGGTGTAATCCCTATCCATCCTGCTTGCTGGTACCCACACATTCTCCCATGCTGACACTATCACTACCAGCACCCACAGGCACATCAAGCCTGGTGGGAGCCTACCAGAGATTGTTCCTGGGAGCTAGACTTCACCTCATCTCCCAGGTACATCCCTATCAGCCGTGTGTTTTGAAGTCCTATGTGGTTCCTTTGGTAAGCAAAACTTACAAAACTCCTCAGAGGCTGCCCAGCACAGAACATCCTTGTTCTTCTCACAAAAGCCAGCGATGAGATGCAAGGCCAATCAAACACCCCACAGAGAGAAGGGGGTGCCTGTGCTGGGGTATCCCAACAGATCTCCAGTACACTCTGCCTTCAGGCAGAGAGGCAGACAGATAGGGAGGTCTCATCTCAGCATCAGTGCTGTGGCACAGCCCAGCTGTGTCCAAGGACAGGAGGCAAGGAAGTCTGCAGAGACCCCATCTGCTCTTGTCAGCCCTCCTGCACTGGGATGCTGGCACAGACACACCATTATCTGTGCTGGGAAATTGGTGCCATTGACCTTGACACAACTGTAGTCTGTGGCAACCCCAATAAAAACTGAGTGGTTAGCAAGAGTCAGGGACCAGAGGCACATTGGATGTTTTTGAGGAAAAGCAAATTTATGTGTGTGAACTTCACCATGCCTCAAGGTTTAAGACTTGAAAGAAATATCTGATCTAGTTTTTTTTTAATTAACACAGAGGAAACCAGGAAAGTTGATCACCTGTTTGCAAAATCTCTGGTCTTTGATCTGGTCTGGGAGAGCACAGAGGTGGGCTGAGGAAATCCTGCTTCAGCCCTGTCCCGCTGTTGGGTTGTGCCTCAGTGTGGCTGTGGAGCAGACAGAGAACCTTGGTGAGAGATCAGTGTTGAGGGAGACTCCTTCATCTGTGCCTGTGGGTCGTGTGGCTGTACCCCAGTCTCTGGAAATGCCGTAATGACTACCTAAATCTGCTGGGAAAGAGCACTGCCATGATGGATGCCTGGGCAAGCACAAGCCAACAGCACACTGACTAGGAACAAGCAGAAATTGGGAAAAGGGCTACATTGGGAAGAGCGATTTGCAGATCAAGCTCTGCTTGCTGCAGGTAGGGCCATAGCTGGTCCCATTTGGGCACCCTGCTGAAGAGGGATGTGGAGAACCTGGAGTGCACAGTAGCAGGCTGCAAGGTGCTCAGTGGTGAGGAGAGGATGAGGGATTGGGTTTGTTTCTTCTGGCAAAGAGGAGCCACAGGGTGCTTCAGCAGCAGTCTGTCATCCTTGGAAGGGCAGCTGCAGAGAGGATGAAACCCAGCTCCTCTCAGGATTGCCACTCTCCCAGCAGAGGAGCAACAGCCATGAATTGAGCTGGGACATCCTGGCTAGAGGTGTGACAGATGCCCATTTGGGAAACCTAAGGCAGTGCTACATAAAATCATGGTTTTAGTCAACCAAAATAGCATAGACTGAGGAGCCAGAAACACCAGGACTGGCTCCTCAGACATAGCCTGCTGTGGGGACAAACAGTGCTAACATTCTCTAGTCCTTGGAGTCATACAGTAGTGTTAGAGCTGGTATTATTTCTGTCTCACATATATCTTCTCCCACTATTAAAGTGACAGAATTGCAGCCATTTCCTTTTGCTACAAAGAGTGTTTGTTGTTTCTCATCCCCACACTGCTGTTGCTTTACTGCATGTAACAGGGCTGCGTGTCTAGCAAGCAAATTTCCTTCTTTGTACAAATGCTTTCACTGAAAAGTGCTGAAATTAAGAAACGAATACTTTCTGATGAGAAACAGTTAAACAAAAGATCAAAGGTAGATTAACGGAAGGTGTGTTTGCATGGTTTAGTTCTTATAATTGGTATCTCCAATAAGCATGGCATTCTGTAATTTACAGGTCAGATAAGCATAAAGATCATTGTATTATGCTTGGAAATTTTTTCTGTAAGATGATGGAAGTATTCTCTTGTGCTTAGTACATGATTGCAAGACAGAAAAGAACTTTAAGTTAAGAAGATTAATAAAAAGATAAAGAATGAACAGTTTCAAATGCTTTTCATGTTAGACTACCCTCTTTCATATAATACCTATAAATCCCAGGGTCTGGAGAAAATGTGTTTTAAAATATTTATTTTTTATAACTGATTAATCCAAATGCCTGGCATATATTATCAGTATTTCTGCTAATTAGTAATATGTTGGCTTGGTCTGGCTTCTTCACTGAAATGAAAGCTTGAGGATTCATATCGGATAAAACAGAGGAACATTTCCAAACCTTCTGGAAACTATACTCTCAGACCAAGTTTTAAATAAAGGGAAAAGATTATATTTATCTATTTAGATTAGATATAAAAAAAAGAAGCTTTTTAAAATGAAGATGTTAAAACATTGACACAGGTTGCCCAGGGAGGTGGTAGATGTCCCATCCCTGGAAACATTCAAGGTCAGGCTGGATGGAGCTCTGAGCAACCTGATCTAGTCAAAAGTGTCCCTGCTCACTGCAGGGGGGTTGGATTTAAAGGTCCCTTCCAACCCAAACAATTCTATGATTCTATGATAAGATGTGGTTAGTCATAAACCACTAACACTACAGGAAAATGTTAAAATAAAGGGTTTATACTTTTGCCTTAACAAATTATTCTGTAATAAACTTCTTTCACCAGAAAACGCTACATTGAAAATGTCATGATTAAAGCTGGTAAAAAGAAGTTAAAGTCAAAATACATAAAGGTATTTGACTAATTTTTCATCAGCTCTTGATGTGAGAAATTGGTACCTGGTCAAGCACAGACCTCAACAAGACAAAGATAGGTTAGTGCTGTGTTTTGAAGCAAAAAACCTTGTTATTCTCCCATAAAACACTAGACATAAAGAGGTGGGTCTACTGCATCTCTATTTCTCAACTCCTGCAAACAAGATCACTGAAAGGAGTCTCAGCTACCACATGTTTGATATTCAAAAAAAGAAACAAACAAACAAAAACAAAACAGAAAAAAACAAACAGAAAAAAACCCTTCTATTTAGTTCTCATCTCATCTGCAAGACATTTTTATAGACTTATCCCTCCATGATCTGGTTTTTCATTGTTGAAGAAATTCAGCCCCAATTTTTGGAAATGTTCCCATCCCAGATAGCAGCATGTAGAAAAGGGTTTTAACCACTGGTCTGCCAAAAGAGACCCATTTTCTCTCCAGGCTCACACAGAGGCAAGGGAGGATAGGTACCTACATTGGTGTTCTGGAACACCTCACCTGAAGGTATTCCGACATACTCCGATGGTGGGGCGACAGCCTGCCTGGTTTCCCAGAGCCTGCTAACCTGGAGCAGGAGCAGTGCAGAAAAGTGTGGGTTCTCTGCTCTGCTGCCAGCCCAGCAGCAGTGCAGGTAACCCCTGCCTGTACCCTTCTCCTGGGTTCATGCAGAAAGATGCAAGTGCAAGTGTCCCAGTGAGTGCCTGCATTCCCTTGTGTCCTTGTCTTCAGAAGGATTTAAAATTTGTAATGGGAATATACACACAGGAGCTCAATTCTGTTGGTACATGAAGAGTTAATACTGCCAAACCAGAGTGTCTTTCCAGTGAGAGAGCTGGAGTGTGCTGAGTAGGCTTTTGGGGTGTCTGATTCATGCTACCTATTTTCCCTATACTCAGGGAAAACCTGCACACACACACCCCTCACCCACAAACCACAGGGTACATGGACTTGGAGGCACACAGAGCTTGTTTCTTTATTTTACAGGAACCTCATATCTTTGGTGGAAAAAAGGACATTTTTCATCAAAAAGGTCAAATCTGGGGATTTTTTTCCACTAAACCATTAAGTCACCTTAACTTTGCACTTAAACACTTGGGAAGGAAATACGCTGACCAGATCATTGCCTCCTTTTTTCTTACAGTGCTTCTGCTTCTGTTGACAACAGTCATTGATGGGAGCAGGTGCAAATCATTTTACACTGATTATATTCTCAAAGTTTATAATCGTGCAGATTTCATAGGAAATCAGGACTTCATATGCAGTATGTGGCAGCCAAACCTAACATGCCACACTTGCTTTCCTTATTATTCCTTTTTCCTCCACACAACATTATTAAGAATTTTAGGTATTGTCCTCATGTTTTTTCCCCCCGTCCTAACTCTGAGTATTAAGATATATCTTTCTTTGTTGCACATTGACCCTTAGGATTGTATTATCTGAGTATATAGAGAGTTTTGCCTAATTAAGGATTTTCTTGCAAATCTACCTTTAAAGACAAAGGAGATGAAACCTGTAAAAGGTTCAGCATGAAGAGATGGGACACACTGAGAGATTAGCTGCAGAGATTATTCTGTCTTTGTAAGGCCAGAGATGTCATCTGGGTATGAGGAGATAAATTGATCTCTTGGTTCATTTTGATTCTGGTCTTTCTTGTGACATGACTAACAAAGACACCCAGCTGGCAGAATCTTTGCAATATGAGCCTTCTTGGTTAGCTATTGGGATAGCATCATCAATTGCATTCAAATCAAGATGATGCTATTAGATGGCAACATTTTGTAGTTGCCCTTTAAGAAAGTAAAATCCTGAACTAATAATGTGGAGATCTCTTCTGATCTCTTCTGTCACTAAAACCTACACTATCTGCAATACAGGTGTACCAATTTGAGCTAGTGGTCTACCTGCCATTAAAAACAATGAATAAATTATTTTCTTATCATATAGCAGCGGAGATAAGGGCAGTGTTCTTGATATCTCTCATATATTGACTCCCTGGACTCCAGAAACTAATTCTGCATTGGCTACAAAAATAATCACTCTTGCTCAGATGGACCCACCTGCACTGCAGGTACATTCATGCAGACAAATTCCACCTTTGTGTTCTCCAGCTTTGAATACCTATATTGAGGTACTTGGGTCATAAATTTAGGAAAAAATGAGATTTTGTTGTTTAATTACACTATGGCTCACACTGTGACCTCTGTGCAACAGAGGAGCAAGTGTTAATGATACATCTTACATTTAAAGAGTGAGTCAATCTTCATGGTGCTTTGACCATCTTATCTCCAGTATGGCATATTTAAAATATAACTTTTCAGGGGAATTGTCATAATAGATGAAAAAGAATCCCAAATTCCAAACAAACAACAAAGGAGAACAAAGGCAGAACTCTCTCCCCATTTTCCCAGCTTCTCTTCAATTTAATAACACTTCAAACTTATCCCTTTAATAAAGAACTTCTATATATCAGAACTTAGGATTCTTGAGCCTCTGAACATCAACTTCATGGTGAACTAGGTTATCAGAGACACATAACTAAATCCTTGCTTTTTTCTGTTGAAAAAGATGAGTACAATTTGGTTTGGGAAATGAGGTTATATATTGTCATACAAACCTATCTTTTGCTTTTTTTTATTATTTACTGCATATAATTCCTTGTTGCCCTGACTGCCCTCACAGTGTTTGGAATGTTGGAGATAATGGGACTACATAATGACTGAAATCCACATGAATGCCCAGATGTCTCACTGAACTCAATCCTTAGCTCTATGTCTAGTCTAATACTCGGAAGCCCCTCCTTTGCTCCCATGGAAACACTGAAATGTCTCACATTTAGAAAATATTATGGTGCCTATTTAATAATGTTTTCTTCCTCTCTGGAAGAGAATTACTCAGATTAATTGTGTAGGAAATCAGTCTGATGATTGGATTTCCTTATTTTTGTGATATCATCCAACAATACTGTGAATTGTTACCTGTGGTTTCCTCTGAAGTGACCAACACCTACAGTATTTCAGAGGATGCCTTTGTCCGTATCTACCCCAGTTTGAAGATGTCTTATTGCATAACTCTGCCTGATTTACAGTGAACCAGAAAAGAGAATTTGCTATCCAATTTTTTGTTACTTTTGCCACTATTTTGTACAGTTACTACTCTTATTTAGAAAAACATTTGAGTAGCACCTAAGTAAGTTTCTCCTTTTGATAATAATGCTAAGAAGTAACATGCCTCCTAATCCTTCAGGTTCTTCATCCACTGCTTCTCACTTCCACACCACCTTCAATCAAAACCTTTCTAAAATAATAGGAAGATTGTTGCCTTTTAGTTTGAAGATTTTGTCATGCAGCCTGACAATCACTTCTTTCCAAAAAAAGAGGAATGATATTTAGGCTCCTTCCTTTCTCCTCCCTGAAAACTCTGCCTGTCCATATTTCCCACAGAACAAGTTTGTATTGTAGGGCCAAGAACTTACAAATCACATGTTGAATGCTTTAGCCTGGGGAGATCATTGTCCTTTTTTAGACATAGACTTGCAGACATCTCAGCAGAGATACTTATTAGATTTGTAAAAGCTTCATATCACTACAGTTCCAGGAGACAAGAGGGTCTTTTTCTAAATATATAAAACATATCTTAAAATTGCAAAATGGAAAACATTTTTATACTTTCAAATAACCCTTGTGCTAAGACATGTTTTATTTGCTCTCTGAGTCACCAGTTCATCTCTCTCCCAATACTCACTGTGGGTTTTTTATTTGATAAGATCCACATTCCTCCCTCCAAAAGGAATTTATGCTTTAATTACAACTCCGTCTGCTGCTGCTCCTGTGGTCCTTGTCCCCACTGTTGTTGCAGCCATCCATACCAGGGTCAGGAAAGACTATGGCAGGAGCAATCACACCAGTAGTGGTGGAACAGGCTGGGGCAGTTACTGTGCCAGTCTCTGTTTACCTGTTCCTTGACTTTCAGAACAGGCTTTATGCCTGGAGAGCCAAGAAGTTTTGTCAGGTTTTGCTACAAAGCTGTAAAAGCTGATGGGACACCTACAGCCTTCATTGCAAGTGCTTTGCTTGAAAAGGAATATTGAACTTGTACATCGTACTTCTCACCCATGTGCCCTATAAGAACTTATGGAGAAAGATAAATATCATTACCTTGAACTGAGGATGGATAATTCAGGCATCAGTAAATTAACATGACCCATACTAGATATGCAGCCACTGTCACTTGGAAGCATTATCCAGAACTAGGCCTAGCACATTTGACCGGGAAAAATAAAATGCTGTAGTCCTAAGCACAAAAAATACTGCCATAGAAAGAGGACTGTGATCTCAAGAGCATTTTGTCCTGTTGCCCACAGTAGTAGTACAATCGATTTAACAATAGACACTCATGAAACAGTAGTCCTTATTTCTGCAATTGGAGGTCATTAAATCTTAATTCCTACTTATGCAATTGTTAATAGTGTTAGCACCTTACAAAAACCCATAAGGAACCACAGCAGCTCAAAACTGTTCTAGGGAATTACTTAATTTGACATGACACGGAAGAAAAGGCACTCTTGCATTTGTTTCATCAGTAAAAGGAAGAAAACACAAGCTAATGAAGAGATGGGGAATTTGTAGATGTCCTTCCACTGATCCCAACAATTTTTTCTAAAACTTTGCTTGCAGACAAAGTGCTATATCCCGAAGCTTCCCCTCCCACCCACCCTTCCCCCCCAAAAAAAAAATTTTGGAAATGGGAAAAATATTGGAATTGTGCAAAAGATTATTCTCTGATTAGAGGAAAGTTCATCCATACCCAACAACATCTTGTCCACCTGCAACTAAAGAGACTTGCCGGTCTCCTCACCGTACAGCTGAGAAGAGAGCTTTGCACTCCTGATTCTACCTTGCAGTCTCGCTTTTCAGAAATGAAGTAACCCAATGGACTGTGTCAAGAATTCAGCTAAAAATGTCCTTATGGAGACCTAAAGCTAATCTGCAT
Source organism: Manacus candei (assembly GCF_025592945.1). Classification (NCBI taxonomy): domain Eukaryota; kingdom Metazoa; phylum Chordata; class Aves; order Passeriformes; family Pipridae; genus Manacus; species Manacus candei. The sequence continues at coordinate 7,454,561 of NW_026138091.1, read as the reverse complement.
GTAAACTGTTACTCTAAGCAAGTTTATGCTAATTCATGGCAAATTACTGAGCAACTGTACCAAAACAGTGCTTCATTCATTTTTATGGCTAGGCTTCGCGAACGAAGATTTGGGAAGGCTCTATCCACATTTGCCACACAGTGCTACAGTGTTAATTAACACCATTCAGGATCCAGGGTTTTTGCAGGACTTTTGTCTGGGAGAGGCAGACCCTTGCTGGCTGGCTCTAACAAAGCTCAGCAGGCACCAGTTATGATTGTTGTTTGCTTGCTTTTGCATACCTGCATAAACCCTTCTGCATGACTTACATTACTTTCAGCAGTTCCCTGCCTTTTTAAAGACTAGCTGGACCTACTCTTGTGTGAGGGACTTTTACCTGAACCAGCCAGGACTGCTCCCTGTGGAGCGACTGTGATCTATCCCTGGACTCAGAAACCTGTTCATTTATGTATCCTACAATTCCTTTATCCAAGTAGCAAGTGACACGTTTTCCAGCAAAACCAATTCCTAAAGAAAAACACAGAAAACAATAACTATAGCTCCAACTAGTGCTCAGCACACAAACTCCTGTCTGCCTCCCCAGTCTTTCATGAAGACAACAAACTTCCTCCCATCCTGTACAGAAGGGACTGCACAATTGAAACTCGTGCAGACACTTTTTTAGGAGAGGACACTGTATTTAACTAGTCCTTTCTGTAAGTGGGGAACTCAGTCTAGGAGAAATCCGTAAGAGTTTCTTCTATGCAATAACTATATCTCAGCAGTAGTTCTACTGTAAAATCTGGGTTCACTTCCCAAAGCTGGGTACCTGCCCTGGAACAACCTCCAGCTCTGCAGATCCTTCCCTTCTTCTGCTCTGGTTTCCATATGCATGAGTTGGAAAGGAGCATGAATGAACTTTAGCAAGGTCCTTCAATCTAGGCAATTTGGAACCAGTCATAAGATTTTCTGGAGACAAAAGCTTTGTCTTTGCAGTACTGGGCACACATGAACTTGTGTCTCTTGTGATTTTTTGTAGATTTTGGCCGTGATGTGGTAATAGAGAATATTTTTTTTTCTGAGTCAACAATATATGTACCTACAAATTTAAAAAGAAATTAATGAAAAGAAGCTTTCTAGCAACTTATGTTTCATATGTAGAAGAACAAAATCCTTTCCATTTTCTGTATCATCTCCACTTTTTCCACCTAATTATTTTTAAAAGGCTGCAATTCTGGTAACACCAGAACAAACAACAGAGTGTAGGCTTATCCATTCAATCATGTTTTACATTAGAAGCTGACTATTTAAAATAAAATAAAGTAAAACAAAATAAAATAAAGTAAAAATATCAAAATAACACCTATAGAAATGCTAAGTTACATGTTTTAACAATACTAGCAGCATAGAGTCAAAAGCTGACTGCAGATTGCTTCTTTGTTCATGTCCTTCATGCACTATGTGTAATAGAAAAACATTTTAGTTTTGTTCACTCCTTAAAGCTTTTCATGGAAACAACTTATTAAAATTAACAAAGAAATTTTACATTTTGCAAAATATGTACTGTATTACCACAAACATTTCTGGTCCTGCAAAATCTAGATAAGCAAAAAAACCCCAGAAAGCTTCTGATCGAACAAATATATAGGTTTATTAGAGCATGTTTCCATGTTTTAAACATGCAATGGTTTCACAATTTTTTATTTCCTTCTGTTTCCAGTAGTGTGCCCTCATGATAACTCAAAACAGCTGTTAAAAAATATCTCCACGGATGAACAACTGAGAAATATGGGCTGTATCTTCCAGTGCTACAGTTATGTGAAAAATGCAGTATTTCCAAAAGATGCCTGAAAACGAAATACTGTTAAACTGTGTTGTCAATTTAATTACAGAAAGCCTCAAGTGTAAGCCTAGATTTTATAACATATTCAGAAGAAACTAAAATTCATAATTTTGAGTCTTTTTGCTTTAATACATACATTGGCCATTAGCTCAGTTTTATTATCAACATCATTCTTCATATGTTTTCTCACTATCTTTTCTGTTTGAATATAAAGCCCAATAGAAAAACAATTCAATTATGCAAACATGAAAATTCTGTTAGTACAGCTAATTGCTTTTTAATAGATTTCATGTACAAAGAAAGTAGTAGCACTAAGAGAAAACTAGGCAAAGGATAATGTACTTAATTTGAAACATTTGCAATTTCAGTAACTGTTAATTACCTGCTTGCAAAATATATGCAGTACATATAATGTGCACAAGTATACACACACAACACCATTGCATGCATTTTTCGGACTTAAATACAACTTTAGGTTCACAAACCTTCGTCCGGAACTGGTGAGAGCTGTAGTCACATTTGTGTACTAAAGGTGGTCAAAAAGATAGTCATTAAATATAAGCTATTCCACCATGCTGTCCTCTGGGTTCTAGTGTTTTGAGCAACAACAAAACGTTAGACCAGATTTCTGTCCTGAAGAACAGAAAATGCTTACAATGAAAGTAGAGAGAAGAGACAAGATTTTCTTCAGCTACTACAAAATCGATTTTTTAAAAAAAATTTTTTTAGCTATAATATTCCCTATTCCTTGACCGGATGATATGTCTGGAAGCTTCTGGACTGGATAACAGGTTTAATATGATCTTATCCAGCATTTAGCTCTATTAATTTCTGTTGCCATTATTGAGACAGGCATGGGGACTATTCTCAGTGAAAGCCACATGGTGACCCCATTTTTTACTCTCCTTAAGCAATTAGAAAAGCAATCTTTTAGGTTTTAGTGGGAAAAAGAGAAACCTGCTGTTGAGGTTCCTCCTTGCATGCATGTTATGTAGCCAGGTACATGTTCCACTGCTCCAGCAGCAGAAGAACACCTGGATTTCAGGATCCAGAATGCTCAGGAAAATGGAGAAGACAGGTAGCTGTACTTCTCAAATGATCCTCAGGACTTAAAATCACAGCAAAACTTATTCAAGGAGCTTCAAAATCCAACCTTAAGATAAATTACATACTCCACTGAAAGACTTAACAGGTTTATTTAGCATCTGAATGAACTACAGACTACTTGGCATGCATTGTAGAGAAAACAAGCACACCTTGAAAGTTTTGTAATTAGCAAATGTGTTGTGATTAATTTTTATTGCACTTTACGGCCAATTTTGAGTGCTATATTGTTGTGATCTGGTAATTAAAAAAAAAAAAAAGAAAAGACAAACCAACAACATTGAAAATTTTTATATGTTCCCTCCTTAAAACTAAAGATAAGAAGACTTGTAAGTTTGATTCTCAGATTTCTGTCTTGGAATATACTGGTTCTAGGGCTCTTACCAAATGCCACACTACTGAATTGATGGGGTATTTGCTTGACAACCAAATGTGGCTTGATCCTAGCTTGATCTTAATGAAGAAAAAAAAGAGAATATGCAATTCTTACCCATAAAGCAAGTTGTCCTGGTATTCATTATGCATTTTCTTGGTATATTTATTTGTCACAATGCTGAGCTAGTCATAGCTTGTCATACTTATTTATCAATATATTTTTCAAATTAGTTTAAAAAAATAAAGGTAGATGCAACAACACATACACGCACAGAAATATATTGTAGAACTTACATCAACATGAAGGGAAGAAGAAATGTTACCCTAAAAATGCTCACCCACCATACACACACATACATTGACAATACTAAAGGATTTGTCTTTAGTAGGGTTGTTAAATTTCAGTATCTGAGAATTGCTGGATCTTTACAAGATAAAACAGTATGAGCAACTGAATTCCAACAACTCAGAGTCTGTGTTCTTTATTTGGACAGCCAGGACTTTTTCCCACCTTCTTTTTGTGTTTAATACTAATCTGTAGTCTTGCTCATATTGTCTTCTTTCCCTGTGACTTCATCCGACAATCATGAGAAGTTTTATGCATTAACGCTACAGAGTGGAGTTACCCCAAAACATGACAACTCTACTATTTTTACTGCTTTAAACAGCAAGCAAACAATGCACTTATTATTTTAGAAACAGACAAAAAATTAAAATAAATTCTATTTAAAAAAATAATTGCTTTATTGTTGCCGTGCCTTCCTTATCAGTTGCTCAAGTTCTAAATACCTTTCAGAAAATAATTTACATGCTGCAGGATAGCTTATTGAGCAAGGCAGCATGTTAGCCTTATAGCCATGTTATAGTCATTCCTCGGTACTGTGACTGGTGCCTTTGATAGGCATAAAGTGTCATGCCCTCCTGCCCCGCAGCCTGTCTCATGTTGGAATGGGAATGAAGCTCGTTGATTTAGAGAGGGGCATCTCCCTCCAGGTGTTTAGGCTGTGGGTTGGGCTTCTGTTGTTGGTGAAAGAAGTCTGTCGCCTGCTATTGCTGTTTGAATCTTCTTTACTGAGCGTTTGCTTTATTTTTTGACAGCAAGGGAAGCTCTGTATGCAGTCTTGCAGGAGGTGCCCACTGAAGAACATGTAGATCCATGGGTTACAGCAACTGTTCAGACTGGCCAGCAGAGCCGTAACAGTAGTTGCAGTGTTTTCAGAATCTGGGGAGGGGGGAAGAAAGACATTTAATCATCAAAAGAATTTGCACCATCCAGTCAATTGCTTCATTAACTGTTGGATTTATTTTCCTAAATATTCTAGTTCTAAAAGTTGAGCTGCAGCATTTGAAATGAGTAATGAGAACATAATCAGGAAAGTTCTTATTTATGTAAGGCTGCCATTGAAGTCAATGGGAATTTGTCTGAACAGACTTCAAAAAGTTGTGACAAAATAATTTATGGCATAATCCATCCAAAATATTGCTTTAGTCCCATTTCCATTGATGTGTATCCATGTGTTGATAAGTTCATACTTTAAATATTGAACAGTTTTTATCCAGAACCCTGGGAGACAATGGCAAAATTCCCACTGATTTCCCACTGCTTTCAATAACACTGAATTTTGCTGTATACATCATCACGCTGAAAAGTGTTGAATGCTCAACTGACTACTGGCTTATTGATCAAATCTGGATTTTGGAGATTAAACGAATTTTACCTAAGGGAAAATCGAAGTTAGCACTATGCCATGAAAATGCTGTTGTCTTCTACCTTCAATAACTAGTTGATAGTTAGATCAAATACTCTAAATATATATTTAGTCTAACCACTTAATAGTGATCTTTCTTTGTAATTATGGAATCTCCAAAGAAGTGCAATTGCTGTGTTATGCAGTTCCATAGATTTAAAGAATCTTCAAACAAACCTAGCAAATACCCATCTATTCAAATAGGTTTCATTTCTTTTGAAGTAAAAAAAAAAATCTATTTGCACACCACAAGCCTTTAGGCTTGACTTTAGTCCCATGCTAGAGGCAATCAATGCTCTCACGACAATAATTAATTATAAGCAATAGTTTGGGTATATTAAAAAAAATAAAAAACCTATGAATTCCAACATTTTGATTTAATTCTTTCTCATTATGAGGAAAGAGGGTATATGGTGCCTGCCATATAATGCTGCCTGCTCATTACCTATGTAATAGCATTTAAACTCGTGAATTATTTTTAGCCATATTTAACAGTGGGACAGGTAACTCCAAAATCTACATTGCCACTGATTCATGCAAACCGGTGACTGACTAAAGGGGCTACTCAGAGGTGGCTGCCCTGCTGAGAGGAAGGGTTCAGGGTGCACTCAACCCCATTATTAGATAGCAGATACAGAAAAGAAGGCTTATAACTGCTCCTGACATATATGTGTATATGCTTCACAGTAACACAAAACGTTTCTTAAGTTTTCATATCGGCAGCTTCAAACGGACGAAAATGTTGCTGGCTGAAATTATGGCAGCAAATATTTGCCATTTTCCATTCGCTCGCTTTGCTCTGGATGAGAACCCAGCGGCTGCTGCTCCTTTCCGGGGACCCAGTTGCTCCCGGGACAGGCCGAGCCGAGCGTCGCGGCCGCCGCCGCCCCCGGCGCCGCCAGGTCCGCGAGTACGAGAGGTGCCGGCGGGGCGGCCCCGAGGGCTCTCACCTGCCCGCACAAGGGCGTTCAGCCGCTATTCCCCGGCGGGAGAGGGGCCCGTTCGGCCGGGCGGCGCCGAGAGAGCACGCTCCGGTCCCACTCTCCGCTTCGCGCCCCGGTCCCACTCTCCACTTCGCGCCCCGTCTCCCCCACGCTCGGCTCAGGAATGTGCAGCGCCCGGGACAGCCGGCTGCACCCCCGGGGGACCCTAACGCGTGCGGGGCGGCTGGTGGGGGAACCGAAGGCGTCACCTACCGACCCAGGGGAATCGCTGGTCCCAGACGGACCACATCTGGATGGTGAAGAAGGGCGCCCAGCAGACAACGTACACCGACACGATAACGAAGGTCATCTTGACGGTGCGGATCTTGGCGCGGGAGATGGTCTTGACGCTGCTGACACAGGGAGCGAGCAGCAGCCCCCGCCGCGGGCCGCCGCTACCCGCCCGCCGCCCGCCACCCGCTGCCACCGCCGCCGCCTCCTCCCCCGACGCCACCGCCTCCCCCGGGCGCGTCTTCCCCCGGACGTTGCGCCAGATGCGGTAGCAGATGAAGCCGTAGCAGGTGATGAGTATGAGGACGGGCGCGACGAAGATGCCGCCGGTGATCCAGGTGATGTAGGCGCGGGGCCCCCAGGGCATGATGAAGTGCGCCCAGCAGTCGTAGACCTGCGAGCCGCGCTCCACCTCGCTGAGGGAGAAGATGAAGTACTGCGGGGTGCTGAGCAGCAGACTGAGCGCCCAGGCCGCCGCGATCATCCCGTACGAGCGCTTGGTGGGCTGCTGCAGCGTCTTCAGCGGATGGCAGACGGCGATGTAGCGGTCGGCGGTCATGGCCACCAGCATGTAAGCCGAGGCGAACATGCCGAAGACCTGCAGGTGCTTGACGACGCGGCAGAGTCCGTCGGAGCCGTGGAAGCGGTGTGTCACCTCCCAGCAGAGCTGGGGCAGCACCTGGAAGAAGGCCACCACCAGGTCGGCGAGGCTGAGGTGGCGGATGAAGAGGTGCATGCGAGACGCCTTGCGCGGCGTGCGCCGCAGGGCCAGCAGCACGCTGCCGTTCCCCACCACCGCCACCGCGAAGGTGACGGCCAGCACCGCGATCTCCAGCTTCGCCAGCTCCTCGTCCCGCCCGAAGGGGTCCCAGCCGCCCAGGCTGCCGTTGGGAGACCCCGACCACGCCTCGGGGCTGGGGCTGCCGCCGCCGCCGCCCGGCTCTGTCGCCCGCCACTGGCTGCCGTTCCCGGGCGAGGGCGCGGCCCGAGGGGAGCCGGCGCCGCCGGCCAGGCGCATGGAGAGGGCTACGCGGAGGGGCCCGGCTCGACCCCCGCACGTCCGCTCGTCCGCCGCCGCCGCCGCCTCCCCGCTCCGGTGGCGCGGAGCGCTGGGACAGGTGCCTTTATCCTCCCGCCGCGGGAGGCGAGGCGGGAGGAGCTCCCGTGCCAGTGGCTGCCCAGCGCCTGAGGCCAGCCCTCTCCTTCCTCCCGCCACCGTCCACTCCGCGCCCCCCCCCCGGCCGCCCCGCCGAGCAGGGAGGCTGGTCTCGCCGCGGGACCGGGGCCGCTCCGCCCAGAAAGCTGCGCTGGGGGGAGCGGGGTCCGACACCCTTTCCCGGCCCTTGCGGAGCCCGGCGGGGCGGAGCACCGGGAAGGGCTGCTCGAGCCGGAACGGTGCGCCCGGAGAGCTCCCCTACGGCCCAGTAAAGCAGCACTTAGAAGTTTGATTGAGAATAAAACTGAGTAGATGGAGGTCTGTCAGCATCAGTCTTCACACCCCGATCCAGCTACCAGCCAAGGCATAGTGGCTTGTCGGGGGAAGTACTGGTTTGGCTCTGAGAGAGATTCCATCTGGGCCTTTGGTATTTCCCAGTCATGCTCGGATCAACCCCAGAGAAGCATATGATTGGAAAAAATAGTACAGAGTTTTAAAGCAACCTAATGTTTCTGAAGGTTTCAGGACTTCACGTAGGACAATAAATGTCATCCAGACCTTGGCATACAGGTGTAAACCACACATTTCTGCAAGTACAATCAAAATCTCCACATTTGCTAGAGTTTCTGGCAGTGAGTCCTTTAAATCTCAGTTTTAAACATGTTTTAGCTGAGGAGTTTTCCTGCTCTTGATAGAGTGAATGGACTTGGTGCAAATTCTGGTCCCATTGTCATGAGTGTGGTTTTACACCCTAATTTTATCAGAATCTGAATTTGATCCTTCATTTAGAAACTCCATCCTTCTGTCACACAAAAATGTATAAGATCACAACAAAGATATATTATGTTAGGTGCCAGCCCTACTTTGGTTTTAATCAAACTGTCTGAGTTTGCTCATATGTAATTGCAGTTAAATTTAGTTATACAAAATGTGGGTTTACAGAGAGAAGAAACAATGGGGAGAAATGAAAGATTAAATCTTACTTCTTTGATTAAAAACGTTTCTAAAAATTTTTACTCCAGAATAGTATAGAAGTTTAAAATAGAAGAAGATTATATGCTTCTGAACATGCTAGCATTGTGCAAGGCTTTACTCCAGGCTTTTTATCACTTTCTGGGCTTGTTCATGTGTGGGAAGGTGTGTGCACCCACCCCAGTCTGCCACTGGAATAGTGATCCTTCCTTCACTTGCGGATTAATGGCAGGAACCTAGGAGTACACCTGCTCCTACAGTGCAAAGAGCTTTTCCATAAAAAGCTGTAAGAAAACCCCAAAACCTGGAAATACAGACAGTAAATGTAGCTGTCCTAAGTTTCTAGTAAACTTATTTTTTTAAACTTGACTTTGTTCCAAAGCCTGATTTTTATGAATGGTTCAGTGCATTATTTACAGCTTAGTGACTATTTCATTGTGTTAGACCTAGGAACTGTGCACCACACAACACATCAGCATGTTTCAGGTCAAACAGAGAGGGAAATTAAAGCTACGTATCACAAATCTCACAATACTGCACCACTGCCAAGGCTTCTTTCACATTCCTTGCCCGTCTCTCTGACACACTTTTACAGGAGTTGAATACTATGTAAATGAACAGTGTCACTCAGGAAACCCTGCTAACAGGTTTTCTACTGTGCAAACCGTGTGAGGATTATAAAGCTCTCTTCGCTTCTGGGTATGTCATCCATTAACAGAAGAGATGAAACTTCAGGGTTGACGAAGACATATTTTTAACAGCCAGACAATAAGATAAGAGTGGTTGTTCAGAATACTGAGAGTTTGTCAAGCCCATATCATCTCAGAAATATTCCTATCCAATCCATACTCTGTTCCTCAGAATAGCATTTATAAGATATTTCCAGAGCAAAGGGCTGGAAACTCACCTCAGTATCATTGCACAAGGCTTTACCTAGAGATTACTCGCAATATTAAGCATGACATTGATAATAATTTTTGCTGGGTTGTATTCTATCAGAAAAAAAGTAATCTAGGGCTAGTCTTTGTGCCTTTTTTTGTTCCATTCTCAAAATTAGTCAATATTGATGTTTTTATAGATAATATATCTAACCAGGCTGTTGCAAATTTTTTTGTTTCAACAAAATTAAGTAATTCAGTAGAGAGTTTTATTTATATCTAGTAGTTAAAAAATGTCCTCCTGCTCTAGATGTTAAGCAAATTATGGACTCTTAAGGTTTCTATACCAGTTTAATCAGCAACTAGTCTGATCTTGTTTGCTTAATTCTAACAGTATTGGTGTTCTTCAAATTAATCAGTATAATTTTTAGTTTTTCAAGTAGGTGTCCTTGTCGAGCTGAATGAGAAATGTTCACCTATCTGACCAGAGTGACCAGACATGGAGAGGGTTCCTCTGCCTGCCGAAATCTGTAACATGGAGATCAACACGGGGGAAAAATTGCAGAATTCCTTTCCAAAGAGAAAAATTGCCACTGGGAAGGCTGCTAGATGAAATGTACATCTTTGCCCTGTGCTTCACTTGGAGCTCAGCTTGGAGATGGAGGCTCTCAGTAAAGAAAATTGAGATTACTGTTACAAGAAATCTTTATTTGTTCTCGCTAGGCACACAGCTTTCTGTAAAAGTGTCTGAAAATGGCAAGGGTTTCTGGTATATTCTCTGATGCCAAATGGGTGCTTAAAGGTTGCCAGATATCTTTGTGAATGTTGAATTCATTGAAGACTGAATGGTTTCTGTCGAGTACTCAAAAACTTAACTGAAACATGATCCAATGTGTTGCCAAATGCAGTTGTATTTTGTTCATCCCTTGCTGTTGTGGTAGTGACTTAAGCTGCAGTCTTAGCCTCTTCTTCCATGGCAAAAGAAATGCTCTGAGCAAGTCAAAGGCTCAGAATTTTAATACTGGAAAATTGATGATGATTTGTATTCTGCAAGATAACCTCAACAAGAAAAGTAGGGGTCTTTCTGCATAATCTTAGGGAAAATCGACAGTTTTGAATTGTAGCTACTGGTAGTCAAACCATGATTGTCTGCCAGGTTTTGTGAAGAGTTGCTCTAGTCACTAGAGTTGCAGAAAAGCACTATGAGCAAAAAAAAAGTCAAGCTTTTTAATCAAATAAATTCCTTATGCAGGAAAAGGGTTAAAGCACGGCTAAAAAAGGGAGGTCTGTTTATTTGTAGAGGATTCTGCTGCCTTGTTAAAAAGCACATAAACCATCTACATAGATACAAACAGCTGTCTCCTGGGATCTGTCTCCAAGTTCAGAGTATCTGCACTGCTCCCTTTGACCAACACTGTTCGGTAAGGGTGAGTTTGATAGCTTTTCCCAGAGAGCCACAAGACTTAGGTGCTGCAGATCCCAACCTTCAAATTCAGGGCTGTGGGAACCAAGCATGGGAAAAAAGCCCATGTGCTGAGTGAGGGACTGCTAGAAGCTGGGGTCACCAGGAAGGCAAGCAGATGCCCCATCTATTTGCCATCCCTGGGAAGGAAATGTTACCTGAAGGCAGTCAGGAGAACATCTGGGACACAAAGCAGCTTCCTGAAAATGCAACCTCTATTGGTCTAGCTTTTTGGCTACTAAAATGGAACTAAATGGAGAATTGCCCCAAACTGCCTTCAAAGCAGTTTGCAAGTCTGAATTCAGGGTTCCGGAAAGGCTGTAGTACAAGACCAAGACATGAGTAAGACTGAGGGCAAACTCCTACTCTACAAAACATGGAATTAACAAATGATCCATAAGAGACAGGAATTGAAGATTAGCCCTCAGGACTCAGTTTGCAAAAGCCCAGTTCATTGTCTGGAAATGTCTAAAAGTGGCCAGGAAACAAAAAGCTTTAATGTTATGCCCCAAGTTTTCCTTTGCTTGTTAAACTGAAAGTACATCCAGATTCTGGTGTTTGTATACACAGGAAATTGTGTCTGACCACCCCTGTTATACTGTGTTTCTTTTTATGATGGCATGTCATGGTTTAACCACAGTCAGCAGCTGAGCACCACCAGCTGCTTGCTCAGTCCTCCCTGGTGGGATGGGGAGAGAATTGGAAGGGTAAAAGTGAGAAAACTTATAGGTTGAGATAAGAAGAGTTTAATAGGTAAAGCAAAAGCCTTGCATGCAAGCAAAGTAAAACAAGGAATTCATTCACCACTCCCCATGGGCAGGCAGGTTTTCAGCCATCTCCAGGAAAGCAGCGCTTCATCACACATAACAGTGACTTGGGACCATCACTCTGAACGTTCCCCCCTTCTTCCCTCTTCCCCAGGCTTTATATGCTGAGCATGACACCACATGGTATGGGGTCAGTTGGGATCAGCTGTCCCAGCTGTGTCCCCTCCCAGCTTCTTATGCATCCCCAGCCCATTTACTGTTGGTGTTATGAAAAGCATATAAGGCCTTGACTTCGTGTAAGCACTGCTCAGCAATGAAAAAACATTTCCATTTGCTGAACATGGTTTTCAGCACAAATCCAAAATATAGCCATATACAAGCTACTATGGAGAAAATTAACTCTATCCCAGCCAAACCAGCACATGGAGGTTGACTGAAGTGTTCAGGTAGTACTGCAGAGCAGCCTGTGCAGCTAAATGTCACCAGAAGAGGCAGCATGTTGCCCTTTTCCTTTTCCCTCCTTCCCTGCATCCTTGCTGACCTGGCTTGACAGCATTCAGGGCCTTAAGGATTCAGAGTTCTCAACCATTGCCCTGAAAAAAGTTAACACAGCAGCTTTCCAGCCTATCTGGATTTCAAGGCAGTGAAGGAGATGGGCATTTGAAGGGATGATCAGCCTTTCCGTGTTTATAACATTGTGAAAGGAACATTAAAAAAAAAAAAAAACATGGGGAAAGCTCCTGCCTTCCCCATTGCACCACATTACTGAGACTTCCATCATGTCCAAGGCACAATAAAAATTTGTCTGAGACAGTTTAACTAGAGCTTCAGGCAGCAAATATCTCATTAAATCTGAAGTATTAAAATCATCAGGGCATAAATCCACAGATTCATTCAATACTGTCATTAGTAGAATAAGAAAAATTTAGAACTGGGCTTCCTCACATTATATCTACCTGGTGAAATGGTGTAACCTCAGACTTTCCAGAGCTGAAAGAGACTTAATATGCATTTTGCACTTCTACAGATAGTAGAAGTGTTTTTGCTTTAAGCACATAATCAGTAGTTTTATCTCTCAGTTCTCTTATTTCAGAGATGTAAAAGGTTCTTGTTGCCTTGAACCAGTTTCTAAATTACTCTTATCTATAATTTCATTCCATCTGTAACCTACTGTGGTGGGCTGATGTTGGCTGGATGTCAGGTGTCCACCAAAGCCACACTATCACTCCCGTTCTTAGGTGGACAAAGGAGATAAAAATATGAGGAAAAGCTGGTGGGTCAAGATAAGGACAGGGGTAGATCCCTCACCCATCACTATCACAGGCAACACTACTTGACTTGGGGAAATCAGTTTAATTTATTACCAATCAGATCAGAGTAGAACAACAAGGAATAAAACCAAATCTACAAAACACCTTCCCCCTACCCCTCCCCTCTTCTCAGGCTTAACTTCACTACAGAATTCTCTACCTCCTCCCTGACAGCATGGATGAGGAACGGGGCTGTGTTCAGTTCATTACATGTCTCTGCTGCTCCTTTCTCTGCAGGACAGGACTCCTCATACTCTTCACTTGCTCCAGTGTGAGGTCACTCCCCTGGGAGACAGTCCTCCATGAACTTCTCCAATGTAAGTCCTTCCCACAGGCTGCAGTTCTTCATGAATTGCTCCAGCGTGTGTCCCTTTTCATAGGGTACAGTGCTTCAGGAGCAGGCTGCCCCAGTGTGGGTCCCCTGTGGGGTCACAAGTCTTGCCAGCAAACCTGCTCCTACAGGGGCTTCCCACAGGGTAACTATCTCCATCAGGCATTCACTGCTCTGGCATGAGGTCTTCCATGAGCCAGAGGTGCCTAAAGCACCTCCTTCCTTTCCTTCTGCAGTGACCTTAGAGTCTGCTTCTGGCAGCTCCTCATAGAAGCTGTAACCTCCCCCTGTCCTAACACCCCAACTTTGCCACACAAACCTGATGCACCTACTCTTTCTGTCACTGTGTTAACACCTACCTTCCTTACTCCTAGTGCAAGTTTTGATTTATCAAGAGGCAAATTAATAATGGTGTTTGCATTCTCTCCTAGTTAATATACACTAAGCCAAGGCAAAAGAAAATACTTCTCAGAGTTTGGTGGCGAGAGTGATCAGTATAAGCAAAGTGAAATGAACTTTAGGGTTATTCCTGTGATTTTTTCTCAGAAAATACTTGATATAATGAGATGAAACTCTCTTACAAAAATATTATAGTACTAATAAAGGTTCTCATCAGGTATTTAAGGTATTAGGAAGGAATACAGACAATCTATGCATGACAATTTTTATGAGGAATTTGACTGCATCTGACAATGACACTATCAACTGATTCTAAGAAATCGTGAATTTGTGTAAAAGCTAGTCATTGTACAACATTGCCTTATGCACCCCAGAACTATGCCAAGAACAGAAAGCATACTGTGTTTGAGAATACACTGGCAGAGTATTACTGCTTCATAATTCTAATTGAAAGACAAAGACACTTAACATTTATGGAATAAAGGTAATAATGCTCCTGTTTATGGCAAAATTTATTTTTGTAGCTATCATTAAGAAACACATTCTAAAGCATTTTAAAGTTAATTGATTTTGAAACTGTGTATGTAATTTTTCTCATGGTGAACATTTTGAAGAGCCTGCTGATACGGAATATTGATGATTGATGCAGAATACTGATGTAACCACTATGTAAAGAAAACACCTCTCAAATCATCTGTACTGAAAATATTGTGGCAGCTGCATTCTCACAAGTTCAGGGTCCTACTGTCACAGTCATTTTACCACTGCATTCCTGAGAAATAGGTTTCAGTCTTTCTATTAGACCAAGAGGAGGTACAAATGCCAGCTAGTCTTATGGATGCTTAAAACACATTAATTTTCCAGCTTCTTCAGGATTATCCTATGTGAGACTGTACTTTCCATATGAAGCCAAATCACCTCTGGAAGAAATTTGGCTAAAAATCTTTTAATTATAATGCCAATGTAAGGATCCTGAAGGCTACAGATGTATTGCTCTCTTTAACCTGAGCTGTGGCCTACAGCGTGGTCAACATGCAGAAGAGGCAAAGAGCGTATTCCCTACTTGCTTCCAGTGTGTCTTCTCTTATCACATCTCCTGTCCCTATCTGAGCCCGCAACAAGCTGGCAGTCCAGACAGCACAGGCTCTTGTCTGTTAGGCCTCTCCAGAGAGAAAACAAAATAAATAGCGGCACTGAAGAAGGCAGAGAAGGATCAGACGTTGACAGTCAGAGAGAAGAAAGCTTAAACACAGTTCAAGGATCTTGGAGCTGTCTGTAGGGTAACGCATGAGAGTAATGCAGGGTCTGTAGGGTAACTGTAGGGTCTGTAGGGTAACGCAGGAGAATCCGAGCAGCAGCTCTGTGTCTCAGGCATGGGCACAGAAGAGATGCCCTGGTGCCTCAACCTTAGTTTCACACAGTGATGAGGTAGATTTGAGTGTTGAAGAAGACCAGAAGAAACAGAGAGAAAAAGAGGGAACAATCAATGATATTTAGATAGTGCACTGAGTATCTTGGCTGCTGATTTCATTGTGGGTTTTTTCTAAATGTTTGTGGGTGCAGACTGGTAATTAGCAGCCCTATGTCAAATATGGAATGATTTTTGTGCAGGTATCCAAATTGCTGTAAGTCAAATTGTATCATGGCAAGTACTTAGATGGAGAGAACTTACTAACATTAATTACTGCGGCTTCAAGGCCCTTTGAGGTATTCTTGCTTTATGCTTAAACCTAGTACAGTTTATAATTTTGACTCCAAACAAGTTCTCCTCCTGGCAGCTTTAAGCAGACTCTCTTTGCACTTCCCTTATCATCATATTTAGCAACTCTATATTGTAGAACATTTTACTTGTTCCTTTTATGACCAGAGGAAAATTTGCATGTTTCTTGGATAAAGAAGGATAATAAAGCAATAAATTTTAGGGGACAGGAAGTACTAACAAACTGGCTAGCATGACATGAGAGGAAAAGCATTCTCGTGAGATACGGCCAAGCTATAAGCCAAAGTGTATCATTTTATTTCCAGTGAATAAATATTTTTAATGGTTTCTGGGTAAACTTTGTCATTACATTGCTTATGCTTGATTTGCCAATAGCAGGATTAGTAAAACCGTGTGAGATGGCTTTTTTGGGCTACAGAAAATAGGTTTTATAGTTTTAATTTTCTGTCATCTGTATAGGGAGGAACAGAGGTGATTGTAGTGGAATAGCTAGATCCAGATCACACTCAGATAGAGCAGAGGAGTACAGAAAATTTGAAACAGAATTCTACAGTTAGAAGCCAGACATGGAGTTTCTTGAAACTCTTAGGCTTCAAGGAGCATTCATATATGAACCTTTTCAAAAGGAAAGAAGAAAAAACTTCTCCTTGCATTTCTCCAAAACAAAAAAATGAAATCTTCCTAGAACTGATCCTTTCAGAAGGCTTCCATCAATGTTTGCTCCCTGTTTGCCTCTCCTGAAAGCCTGTATCATTTACTGATAAGTAAATGGCACTATTTCCTACTGGTTGTGATTTTCTCTGAATCTGTTTTAACTGGTACAGAAAACATTGTGCTACATATTTTATCTAGAGAAGTCCTGGGAATTACCAGGAGAGTATGTATAAGGAATGGTGTAGGTCGTATAAAAATACAACAGCAATGTCATCCACAACAAGTCTTCAAACATTACACTAGTTAATTTCATTATTTCATTGGTCATTGCTATCTTACTGTCTCAAGTGAGTTCTAGGAAATGCTTGTCCTTGTTTTGATCAAGTCAGCATCCTTCTTCTGTTTCTGATACCTTCACCAACACCACCAGCAGTATGAGAGAAGATCCAGTTAAAGAGAGATGATCTGATCTTCCCTGGAAGGTTGAGTCTGTTATTTTAGGGGACAAGTGTATCCCTACAGCTGCCACAGAGCACACCTGTTCACTTCCCTATTCCTAGTAAAGTAATTAAGCTGTCTATTAAATTAGTGCTTTCAATTATATTTTTAATGTACTTCTGGTTAATATTCATGCTGATTTGTACTGATGTTATTTATATATTCCTTGAAATTATTGAGTGGACTGCCATTTTCACTTCTTGAACAGTACAATGTCTTCAGCCCTTGTAGGGATACAGTTTCTGTTGTAGTGTGACTTAGTGTAGCACCTTTTTAATAGAGCCTTCCCTTCTGCTACTTCATTGTCACCTTGTGTATAACAAACATTTCCAAGTTATGGAACTAGCGGATACTTATGAACAGGAATCAGAAGTGTTGTACAGAAGCTTTGTTCAGGTCCACTCACTAGAAAAACTCTAAATTTTTAGGGTAGCTGTAGAAGATAATGAAATCAACAACTAGAAAGGATAAAGTGCCTAAAGTGAGTTGTCATGGAATTTAGAGCTGTCAAGCTGACACCTTATGGACTGAAGCAATAAGATAACCATGGGCTGCACTAATTTTGGATAATAAAATAGCTTAACACAAATAATTAAGTATTTTAAATTTGTATTCTTTTGACTTAATGGTCAGTGGAGGGACTTTATAAATTTTTTTTTTCCAAGAACAGCTTTAAACCTCTTAGAAGGAAGCCTTGGATAGCTCTCTGAAATTAGCAGAGCTGAGTCTGACAAACAAAAAAACTGGGAACTGGTAGTGCAAGAGGTGCATATGATTTTTCCTGGTAATGGTATAAAAAGATTATATCAGTCAACTCACAAGTTATTTGGCATATGGAATAAGTTCAGGAATAAAAAAGGTAAATGGTGTGTAATCCCAAATTCAGGAAGTGCCCCAAGACTTCAGTGCTGTCTCAGTGTTGTCTCAGTCATCAGTGAGATCCTGAAACTAAAGCTAGTCATCAATGAGACCCTCCTAGCTAGAGATGTGATGGGCAACTCACATGTATGAATGATGAAAAGAAATTCATTGCCAGTGAATGATTCTGAACAAGATACTGGTAACATTGTTGCATACAAGAAATCCTGGAAAAGACTACCAGAAATAATGAGAGATCTTCTTCATCTCAACTTCTTCCCATCCTCTACAACTGGCAACAATCAATCTTAAAACATCACACAGCTTTTCATGGTCCTTGACGCCATCCTCATATGCCACTCAACAGTGTCATCAGAAAGAGCATTCCAGAATACACTCAAGCATCCTGTTCACATCAGTATCCAAAGTGTCTGCACCCTGGGTGTTTCCTATGGTGAATTCATGTTTTTCATGACTACATTGCAGGGTAGAGATTTAGGTCACTACATCAACAAGGTGCAGCATTGAAGGGTACTGCTGAAATGCTGGAAAGGAACACAGATCAAGTCTACATGTACAGTGTGGGAAAATGTCTCTTTAGCAAGGTACTGAGACCTATTTGTTACAGTATTCTGTGGTTTCATATCAAACCGTGAGCTGTTACTAGAAAATATAAACTTTTTACATTCACTCAACTCTATGGATCATTTCCATGATCCCATACTAAAATATTCTGATGCTGCTTGAACCTTATAATAAATTGCATTCACATGATTTTTGATCAATTATTCCAACTATTTCCAAAAGGTTTTAGCTTTGTATTATACTAGGACAGGCTAAGTATTGGGACATTTCGTTTTCCCCTAAAATTCATGGATATATACAAACTTAAAAATTTTGCTTTTATGGCACATTTTGTTGCTACTTTCTATGTCATACTCTTTCATAATTTGCTTAGAAAAATGTGTTAGTAGAGAAAATTGTCTTTATAGAAATATGTAAGAGAGATTTTCATTTGCAAGAAGGCAACCCACAAATAGTAGGTTGCAAATCAGTTATTTTTGGTCTTATACATACACAAGAGTCATATCTTAATCTTGTTCTGTTTTTTAAGATAATGTCAGAATCTTATGCCAAGAAAATGTGATAGGGAATTGATTTTAAAAGACTACAGGAACAAAGGTTTTGCCAAACTCAGTAACAAGAGCCAGACACAAGTTTTCAAAGGCTTTAAAAATTTGGAGTATCTATTCAAGTTTAAAACTCTAAGATCCTGACTACTAATGGAAGATTATTCTGAAGTTACTATACTTTCTTAGGAATCTAGAAATATTTGGAATTACTTAAATCAGATTTTTTAGATTTAGTTATTTCCAGCAGAACTACAAAACACTGAAATAGGGAAATTTTAAGCTTAAAATAGCCTAGGAATTTCCAGCTGCAAGGTTAAAGGCAGTGTAACCATGAAGATGAGATAAAATGATAAGTCTGGTTAATATATAGAAAGCAACTGCATATTCATGAGCTTCTCATGGAGGTACTAAACTAATGAAAGAAGGGACAAAAGTACAAAAAGGGAGTTTTAAAATCAAGCCAGGTTACAAGATCAGTATAAGCTTTCAAATCCCAAAATACTGTGAAAAGTTATGGAAATTCCAGAGCTAAAAAAGCGATTCTTCACTACACCTTCTCCTCTTCACACAATATATTTCTACAAGAATGGCAGTGTGAGAAATATCTCTAATTAAAATTTCAGAGACGGCCAAATAAAGTGAACAAAGAACTTTATTGACAGCACGCTGAGTGCACTAGACTCGTGACCAGGTCCGAGCACACCGCGAATGGGAGGGGCAAGCCCTTTTAAGACCCTTTGATTTACATAACCACTCCCTTGCTCCTCCCATGCCGAGACTCGCTCTTTTCTTCCTTAGAAGGTGATATAGTCTTCTTCTTGCAGTTGTTTTAACCAACCTATCAAGTTGTTTCCCTGCCCCCGGCCGCATGGTCCCTTGGCAGTGAGCCCAGACTGGTCTTACTGCCTCATATACTTTCCAGCCCGCCTTCACACCCCAACTGTAAGTAACAGTAACTAACTGTAAGCAACCCTATAAGCAGAACAGTAAGCAGCAGTAGGTGACTGTAAGCAGAGCAGTGAGCAGCCCACCAGTCCTTGGCCGCAAAATTGGCTCCCCAACTCCCCAAATAAAATGGCCTTCAGGTATCTCTGCACGAGGCAACCATGGAAACCCCTCCTTGTAATAAAACTGTCTTATTCATTTTCTACAGCAGGAATAGAGGACAACTACAGAGCATCAAGATGAGCCAAATACCTAGGCTGTCACTATTTCTTCAGCTTCAGCTATCAGACTGCAACATCCCAGATGAATTTGTCAAAACCCAGTCCAGCAATTAGGTTAATGAACTCCCTTAAATAGCTGTAGTGTGATGTTAAAGATGCCACTTTATTTTACCTATGAATAACAATGGCCATTAACAAAATTGTATCTTGAAACCCGACATGAACTAACCTCAGCAGAAATTCTCAGCAACTATTAATTTGCTGAATAATTTTTTGATGTCCCCTTAAGAGTGACTGCTTTACACAGTTCCATAGATGCTTTGGGGAATACTAATTTTAACTACAGAAGTGACAGATGTGCCTGAATAGGCATTCAGAGGGGTCATTAAGATTTGATCTCCTCTTTCTTGTTTCTCTGGATGATGATGATGATGATGCATGTGCTTTGAATAGAATTACTCTGCACTACATTAACACATCCTCACCTGCCTGACAACCTTAATACAATTCCTATTTTAATCGTCAGGGAAGAACTCCAGACAAATTCACAATGTGCAGTAAGGACGGGCTTAGTCTTCATAAATTTTATCTTTGATTGTATTGTACATGTTCTTTTAAGATGACAGAGAGCCAAATTAATATTGGCTTGCAGATTAATTAAGCAATACAGTCCTTCACAGTATCATTATGTACTTTTCTCTTATGTTCATAGTTTAGTTTATCAATATGCAAGAAGTTTGATTTTAAAGTTCATCATGCAAAAATGTTGCCTGATTGTTCTGCATGAAGAGGAAAATTCTCTCTTCTGTTACCAGGCTTGCTTGGTAACAAAACCTTTTTTTCTAAAAGGATTTGGTTTATCTGCAGAATGAGGATATTTCTTCTGTAGTAAGAATAAACATAGATAAAAATTATATTGGACTATATAGATCTCTTTAGACTTCCTGGAACCAAATAAGACAATCGCCAAGGAACTGTCATGCATATTGCACATTGCAGTGAAACCAGGAGATACCCAGGGCAATAGGAAGAAACAGAATGGATTGTAATATAAGCTAAAACCTTGGTGGTTTTGTTTCGCTTCTTAGAATGTGAATTGAATTTTTTCATAAGTGCTTTGGGATCTATGGATACAAAGAGAGCATTTGTGTAACAAGTGACTGCACAAGATACAAAGGCAGACTGAGCTGTCCCGTGTATGTGCTACCTAACATTTGCTAAGGAACATTGCAGATTTCCTTGCGATGCAATGACCATATCCAAATGTTTTTTATGAGAACCCTTGAGGAAATTAATTTCCTCAAACAAAATTAATAAAGGTATACAACCACTCAAAAAATGCATGCAGCATTTTCCCTTTGCTTCTCTTGCATAGATTTCCTATCTTTCTGGATTTATAAAATGAAAAAGCAAACATACAAGAACTTGGAGCAATTTGTGTGCGCATTGCAGATGCCAGAGGAGCAGCCTCCCTGTGTGCCTGCAATTTACAGAAGAATATGTAGAATAGACCAAGAGTTTTGAGTTGTTGTGTTTATCATTTGTGCCCTGAATCAAGACAGCAGTAAGACAGGTGAAATGATACTGTAGAACAGAGATGTTATGAGAACAGAGATGTTATGAGTTCTGATGGCCAGCCCCTATGTAAATGCTATTTATTTCCTAAACCAGCACCATGCAGCAGATGAGGAGCACTGTAGAGATGAAATACTTACTCAGAGAAGAAATCACTTAGAGATGTGAACTATTTACCAGAATGATACATGCCTAGTATTTTGGGGACTGAGACAAATTTAGAAATATAACATCCCGATTCTTTTCTAGTGTCTAATACACTAACTCAAATGTCACTTACATAAACAACTGAAATCTGTCCTGCTTGTAATGTGCAGTTTGCAGAATTCAAGCTTGGATTTAGAAATAAAAAATACATAGATTTTATAGGTATGAGAGTATATGATATTCAAGCATGGGAGCTACTTTATAAACTGAAACTGAAGACATTATGTAACAGTGGATCTGAAAGAAAAGAGTTTCTCTTTAAAGACCTCAAAATTAGAATCCATTTACGACTTCAAGAGGCAATATGCATGTATGCAACTGTTGATCGTTTTACTAAGGGGTAACAAGATGTTTCTGGTGAAATATATTTTAGAGAGGGAATGAACAGTGCTACAGCAAAGGAAATGGAGGAGTGGCAGGAGAGGAGACAAGAAACAGGAAAGAGGGAGGCAAATAGAATAGGGGAAATGAGGGAAGATCAAACACCAATAAGGGGACACTGCCCATAATGGTGAAATAGCTATGTTTTTATGACTGTAGTGGTCAAAGGATAGAGGAGAGGCAAGATTTGTAGGTGATATCATTAATAATTATTTGTGTCCATTGCTTTAATGAATCTTTGCCTACCAATGTGACCTCTTGTACTGGCAACCACCAGAAGTAGCTGAAAGTTTTCTGTCAGAAAGTTTGGCTGACTTGGGGTTTTGCCTATTTGCTTTTGTTTATTGCGAGTATATTAAGGAAATGTTCACCTCTAATTTTTCAGGATTTTGTGGAAAATCCTTGAATCTAAATGCCTCAAACATTTCATTTTCCTGTGAAAAGATTTAATATTGCTTGCAGCAGAAAACATAATTGAAAATTAACATTCCCTTTTGCTAAGTGATTTTTAATATATATAATTTTCCATTAAATGTCGTTGAACATGACAATACTTGTCATGTCCTTAGTACATTGTCATTTCTTTAACATATTAAATTATCAACAACTCACTTTACTGAATCAATGGAACAATTTTCTACCTAAAAGAACTGCCCTAGTTCACAACAATTTTTTTGTATTGCCTAACTGCTGAATTAATTTGTGACTATTTCCTAACACTACTTCAGAAGAGAAAAAGATATGAAGGAAGGGGAATCACACTAAACATACCCTGAAAGTCCTGTGATAGGTGTCCCACTGGTGGGAGCTGGACTACAGCTTTTCAAAGCCTCCTGCAGTAACTACAGCAGATGAAGAAACAGCTGCTGAAGAGTACTTCAAACAGTGACCAGTTATGCCTCCAAGATGCTGTCCCCACTGAGTACAGGGAACAAACTCGGATGGATGCATTGATCTCCCAAACAAGATTGACTCCATCAGGCACGCCTACTTCACTCAGGGTTACCCTAAAGACAGAAGATTACCTAGCATCTCTTCTCCAGTCGGGGCTGGGGATCTTCTAAGCCCCAGCTGTCCTCCAGTGTTACTCAGATCAGAGTAAGTTTTATCTGAGCTTTGTGGAGCTTCTGATGCCCTGGCCTACCAAGGAGAGAATGTCTACACACGATCCATCATCCAGGAGCAAGATGATGAACCCTGTGGATGACATGGCAGGCTCATAGTCTAGGGAAGACAAAACTCAGACCTGGGTTTCCCTGAACAATACAGTCGAAACTTCTGTGCAGAGGCCACACAAAATTGTTGATTGCTGGGCAGAGCCTTTGAGGCAGGACAAGCTGCAGAGGTGGCTGCAA
Organism: Manacus candei; assembly: GCF_025592945.1. NCBI lineage: Eukaryota > Metazoa > Chordata > Aves > Passeriformes > Pipridae > Manacus > Manacus candei. The sequence continues at coordinate 7,431,476 of NW_026138091.1, read as the reverse complement.
CAGTAATCAGGAGATGCAGTGCAGGAATGGCAGAGGTAGAGAGTCCAAAGGATCCTGGGGGGGCATAAAGTAATTCAGCAAGCTGACAGTAGCCCAAGAAAATCTTGTCTTGCTTGGAGGGGATAGGAAACATTTTGTGAATTTGTTTTTGCTGTGTAGTTCAGAAAGGCATTGCAGAAAAGGCAAGAAGAGAGTAAATAGCAGTGGAGAGAATTTGTGGGAAGCAAGTAGGGAGTGAAAAGTGAAGAATCTGATGTGAAAGTAGGGACTATGGTGGGCAGTGTTAAATTGTCAAAAAGGTAGAAGAAATAGGAGACAGCAGTGTAAGGAGGTGTTGAGGTTGCACATGTCAGGAATATGAACAAAGGGAGAGAAAACAGAGATCTGTTTCCTGACCCTTCTTGGGGTAAGGCATAAGGATATTATGGCTTCTGTTGCAGTGTTTGCTAGGGCTGTGATGGCAACAGATGGCTTCATGTCGTTCTTGATGGTGTCTGCTGTTGAGACAGGAGAGGAAAGCAAGGTCAGAGTAGATGCACAGGGCCTGGAAGGCATTAGTGGTGCTTCTGCTGTGAGGTTCTTCCATGGGTTGTTAGGGCATTAGCAGTGACCACAGCATGTCTGTCTCCCAGTGTCTGTGTCCAGCTGTCCAAATATCCATTCTGCTGAGACCCTGCAGGGTGCAGGATCAATTTCAATGTGTAAGTGGCCTGGGCTCAGAAGTATTTATGTCTCTTGCCAGGGTCACTGACAAGTAAACACATAGTTTGGATGTAGCCACTTCAATTTGGAGGCAGCAATTTTCAGTATGCAGACACAGGCTGAGCTTGCCTCTTGGCCATATGGTCAGAAATCAGTCAGGGTCATTCTAGTTACAACGTGGTTACAGACATGGTCCTCTTGCAGGCAACTGAGTTTATCTGGGAAAGAATCACTCTCCGCTGCACCATCTGGCTGGTTTTATTTCCTCTCAGCAGATACCTGCATTGATCTACCTTTATACAGGCCTCCAAGTCCATTCTGTTGGCTCACAACTTCAGTCATTACCTATGAAAAAGTGTTGCCTTAAATTTCTCATCACCTTTGTCCCTTCAGAAGTTGCAAAGGGGTTAAAATAGCTTAGTGACTGTGAGCTCTTCTCTGTGACTCATTTATGTCAGCATAGACCTTGGAGAGAAAGTGACAGCAATGTATGTACATACAGCATGGTACTACTATAGCAACAATCCTAGTGGAAAGCATTGCCTTGCTCAAGATCACCCTTTCAGAGTCTATGAAAAACAAGGAAGAAGAGGGAAAAGGAGATACTTTGTGAGTGGCAGGTGAATGTCAGGTGCACATGCACACAACATATTTCCTGACACTTTCTTTCAAGTTCTTGTCTCTTCTCTTCTGCTTGACTCATTGATCATAGAAATGCATGCAGAACTCAACTCAGAGGGAACAACTCTGCCAGATCATAGCAGAAATAACTTTTTCCGAGAACGCAACATTTCATGTCCTTCCTTGTTGTTCAAGTAGGATTATGATATCTTCTCAGATAAAAATAAGCTAAAATACTTCAAGCCAGTGTTATTTAAATAAAAGGTAGTATTCTTCTGCACTGTGGAATAAAATAAGTATTTGTCAGTGCTCTAGGTAGAGAAGAACTAAGATCAAATATGCTCTTTGTGTTTAGAAGCCCCTTTCAGCATTAATAAATATAGCAAAGCCAAAGCTTACAATGTCCCAAATTCTTACACAAGTTTCTTCTTTCAGTCAATTTCAACAGATTCACTGTCACCCAAATGCTTTGTTGTGAAGATTGATAACTGCCACAGTAATGGGAGGCAGATCCATTCGTTATCCAAATGACTTCACAGATAGCACTTAGTAATATTTTAATTCCTTTACCAGTATTTCTGGTCGTCTTCCAGTTCTACATGAGCAATCCCAGCACAAGTTCCTGAGGAAATGCACTTGCAGTTTCTAGACTATTAACACCTACATGCATGACTTAGAAGATTTTAAGCAAAATTTCATGTTAATAATACCATAATGGTTTGTTACTGAATGCAGATAGTTTGCACATAACAATTCTTACATTTTCTTCCACTAAAATAGTCTTCATTTCTCCCCTACCACCAGAAATGAGGTAACCTTCAGTTTTCCGCTATTAATATATACTGGAAAAATTAATGTCTCCCTCCTTGTCTTTCCCTGGCCTATAGCTCCTGGCTAAATCACCCATTCCCTTCTTCTGCCTGTTCTGCTGTCAGGCAGTATAAACAATTTTCCTGCACTGTTTGGTGGGATCCAGGAAACAAATGATAAACAAAAGTTTAAATCTATCACTTGTGTATTTGGAGATAGCATGCACAGGGTCTGGCTTGCATACTTGTCCCAAAGAAAAACGGGGCTTAAGCTGTGACTAGTGCCATTGCCAGAGGAAAAAATCTCCCAGCTTCAAATCAAGCACAAGACATGTTTAAATCACAGAACATAAAGAATCCACTGGGGGTCTCAGTAAATGTCATCTCACAAAACTTCAAGGCTCCTATGCACCCGGAGATAGAAACTTTTACAACCCCAGGAGCCCCTCTAAAGGCTGGGGGTCATGCTGAGAGGGAAGAGCTGGGTGATGCTTCTCCACAGACAGTGTACAGCACCAGGAGATCTATCAGAGAAAATTCTCATGGGGTGGAAGGACAATGGTGAAAGGAGCAATAACCCACACGTTCTTTCAAACACTCTTGAATTCTGGCTTGGAAAAACAATTGGGACCTGGATGCAATGACAGTCCTTCATGTCACCTTGTGTTTTTGCCAGCGGCTAACTAAGGGTGCAGCAAATATTACCCATTTATCATCAGGACTGGCATGGAAGACAAGTTTTCAGCTGATTTGGTTGGAACTGAGGGTTCAGCTCTTCCTGATGCCCCTCATGCTCTTACTCACTTCCTTTGGTGAAATCAAGGCTTCACACATAGCATTATCACCTAGAGCTCCAGAATCAACCTAGTCCAGTGAACAGAACTGTGTTCTCCTTTTCCCCCTTGCACATCTTGTCGCCTGCTTTTGGGAGTACCTTGCACTGAAGTATGTGATCAAAGACGATAGAATCAAATTTCACAAGCTTTGAAAGAAACTGTAGAAATGCTGGACCATTCCTGTCCTCATTCATCTGCAATTTTGTTAAAATATTCAGTTCACACAGTGTCCAGTATTGGTGCCTGTCAGACCTGAGGGTTCTGCTTGCTTATCCAGATGTCAAAAAGAAAAAAATAGAACATCTTGGGCACTTGTACTATACTGCTGCCTTGCACTATATCTAGTTTTCTTTCACTTATGTAGGAAACCTGTTTGAATTTTACACCTCCTTTCCACTTCATGACAACACAAACAAGGAAAGATCTCTCATACTCTTCAGTAAACCTGCACCATCCTTTCAAACCCTGCAGTAGATTGCAATTAATTTTCATATTTGCGTCAGAATATTTGAGAACAGGATGCTTGCAACTTCTGAGAAATAATTGAGGCACTAAACCCACTTTGCTTCCACATGACCTTCAAACCAAAGGTCTGTACATATTCCTAACACTCTCTTTGCAGGTGGTAAATTTTATACCATGCTTCTGGCATGAAGGACAATTTTTGTGTCTAAAATAAAATACAGATGAATTTTCTAAATTTTGCCAGTATTGAATGACTCAAAAGTTATTGTTCCAAGACTGATTGTGCTGATGTGGGAGTTCAGAAACGTGGCTGAGAAAATTATGAGACCCAGTTATTGGAAGAAATAATTATTGTCTTACTTCTGAGAGATATTCCTGCTTGAATCTGACCTGGCTTTTCAGAGGAATGGAGCTACCCAGATACCTGCCTGTACTGAGCTGGCAGTGTCAGAAACAAAACCAACACATCACAGATGAATTTCTCAAGCCAACACAGGGAACTAAGCATGCAGGATAAGCATTTTTATCAATACTTAATTCTGATACAGTTGTCACTTCTCTGTACCCTGTTTTCAACAGGGAGGGAAACCAAAACCAAGCATGACTTATTAACTTGAAATCTTTTAGGGGAAAGAAACTTAGTACCGAGAAGATTATATATATCTATATATCTCAATCTTTAGGCAAATGAATGATACTGGAGAAGTTTGGAAATGAGGTGGTAAGTTATCTACTGGGCATAAAAACTCAGAAAGCCTTTTCACCAGTCATCTGCTCCCTGTCCTGTCTGCCAGCAGAGCAGTTACCTGATGACTTACTGCAGGAGGACACGTGCAAAAGCTAAATATAGCTTTGTCATAAGTGTTTCTATTTGAAACATCTATGCAACTGGATACAAAATAAATGCACTGCAGTAAAACACACACAAAACACAGGGAAACCCGTGACATGACACCACAACCTGCAATTTGAGGAGTGCTCTGAACACAAGAAAACAATTTTTACTGTAAGCATGATCAAACAGGTTACAGAGAGAGGTTGTGGAGTTGTCATTTTTTAAGGGATTCAAAACACGACTAGTCACAGTCTTGGCAATCTCCTCTAGGAGACCCTGCCTGACCAGGTGAATTGGACCAGATGATCTCCAAATCTCTCTTTCTACCTAAAGGCTTCTGATTACTTTGTATAAGTACTAACACATAGTGGATTCACGTGTCTTGTTGAGTTTACACACACATTGCTTCTACTCTCCTGTGTTAAAGCACAACAGAAGTTCATGCAGACCAACAGTCTGTGAGACCCAGGTAATGATCTGTGCAGATTATAAGGCATATTGTGAAAATAGACTAAAACAGCTTATCCTTCTGCCTTGATCTGCCCATTTATCCTACTAATATTTTTCTCCAGGTTCTTTTACTGACTGCAAAACCCCCCACTATTAAAGGCAACACAATATTGTTGTTTCCTTACTGCGCATGACCCTGAGACTAACTCAGTTGGTTAGAGCATGGTGCTAATAACACAAAGGCTGTGGGTTTAATACCTCTTCAGGCCATTCACGTAAGAGTTGGACTCGATAATCCTTGTGGGTCCCTTCCAACTTGGAATATTCTGTGATTCTATGAAGAAAAAAAAGAGAAACAGATTGAATAGTTCATATGCAGAGTGTGTGTAGCTGTAGTACTGTTCAGGATAGGAGGGAGCATTCTTATGTATGCTCTGGGTCGCTTATGGAGACTCCTACTGTACTGACATGACAGGAGTCCTGTATATTTTGTATAAGCTCATAAAGAGAACAAAGAGTCATTCTACTTAAAGGAGATATTTTGTGGCAGCTTGCTCTATTTTCCCTTTTTTAAATTTTTTTTATGTGTCATTATTGAGTGGAAAGATGGAATCTATCTTTCCATTTTCATTCCAGATTAATCTTTCCTACACTGGATGTCCAAAGGGCCTCTGCTGGTTCCTCAGGGAAGCAATTTCTCCAAGCCAGGGGGCCAGTTTCCATTTCAGTGGCTTGTCCTGCACCCTGATGGACCAGGTCTTCTCTGTATCCTCTTTTCACAAGCCTGCATTTGCAAAAAGCTAGCATTAGGATGGATCTACTGGTCAGAATAAGGGCCTTTCTGAGTCTGCGCCCTATCGCTGCCAGTTGCCAACACCCAAAGAGATGTGTGCTATTGTACTTTACAAATATTTTCCCACCCTCCAGCAGTTTGAGGAATAAGGACTTTACTGACCCAGAGGGGATGAACGTGTTTAATGGCTGTCACTGGTTCTTCCGTGAATTTGGTTCAGTTGCCATTTGAACTCCTTAAAAGACCTAAGGTGGCTGCATGTCTGCCACTTGCTTATGTTGGAAGAACCAAACCTTGGACTTTCTTTTATACTGAACATACTACCAACTAGTTTATCTCAATGCCTTTCATTTTTGTACTGAACAGACACTGAAGAACTTTTTCTCTACTGCTACTCATGATTTCAGAGACTTTTGTAATAGCTCGTCTGCTCTATTGTTCTTTTCCAGTTAATTTGGACATTCCTTGTACAGAATATATCCCATACTTTTAACACTCTTGTGGTCTACAACTATAACTTTTCCAATGGTATCACGCATTCTGAAATGGAGGAAAAGAAACATAACATAGCCATTCAGATAAGAGTACACCATCAATTTCTAGAGTGGCATAACTACTTTGCTATGTTCTTTTCTAATCTCCTCCAAGTGATTTTTTGACTATCCCTGACCATTAAGGAGGTGGTGGAAGCAGGATCAAAAATATCACTTAACCTACTCCCAAATCTGTACCTACCCCTATAATTCACCTATGCCTCTCTGCTGGTTTGAAAGTAAACCAGCGGGAGAAATAAACCCAACTCAAGAGATTACAAGTCAGAGTCACAGCTTACTAAAAAGATTACAAAAGATACAATGATACAGAAAAAAACCCTGGTTTTAATCCTCCAAAGACAGATGTATAACCCAGCACACTGGGACAAGACCAGAACAGTGTTTGTTAGCCCTTGTGCTGAGCACCATATGGTGCCCCCCGGTGCAGAGTAAAAGGAAAGGAAAACCTGTTGGTGTGGGTGATGGTTGCATTTCTGTTGAGGTAGCAATGGCAGTCTTGTTGAGAGTGGCAGTGGCAGTCCTGTTGAAGTTCTGGTCCTCCTCTGGATCCAACAAGTGGTACCAGAAGTCCCAAACCCCAAACTTTATATATGCTCAGGTTCAGGTACCTCCCCCAGGGTGGGGAGTTCCACAATGGGTGATTTAACCCTGTGAGTCATGGGATATTTTTGGAGTCTTTGATGGTCTAGGTCATTGCAGCTGCCTGTTATACCAGTCCAGTATGGCCCATTAGCAGAGATGACCCCTCAGGCTGGATGTGAAGGTGCTAATGCCTCCCCAGTGGGGAGTTATCACAGCTGAGTCACAGGGTTGACGGCAAAGAAACACTCCTTGCAGAGTTCTTTAACACCCATCTTGTAGCCTGAGGTGTCAGGTGTGCCCTGGGCAGGTGCTGCAAAGGATCTGTTATTAATCGTCCATCAGAAATGACATAGAGGGTGTAGAATACACAGCTTTGGTTATTCCCACATAGTGATAAACTGGTCCTGGCCCTTGTATCTAGGACAGCCTCTGATATAAATCTAAACTAAGGTCCAGAAAAAGGAGGAAATGTTAAAGTGAAAGCTTGAGCCATGGTGTATCACATGAACTCTCATTCACATGTTCTGGACGGGTCAGGGATGGTTAAGGCACATGCCACAGTGCTGTAAAGGACTGACCTTTGAGTTCCCCCTGTGTTAGTGCTCCTCATTATGAACAGAAAACTGACCACACTAGAGCAAACATATCCCCTTTCCAACACATTTTGTACCTCAGGCATAAGTCAGTTTTCAGAGAGCTGTATACCTTCCTTGACATAAGGATATCCTCGAGTCCTCTGTTTAAAGATGAAAAGCAGGGTACCTGCATGAGTGTTAAGCATAAAGTCAACAAGCACGTTTCACTTTTTATGATGCCTAATACCCTAGGACACTTACTACCCTCTCTATTTACTTTTCCCTTTTATCTATATGCAGTGACAACGTTCAACTTCACAATAGATGTGCTGGTGAATGTCACAGCTTCTGAAGAGTCAGTTAATGGTTATTGCAAAATGTCATTTGCATCATCATTGCACTTGGACAGGGGCACTCTGTGCTGGGTTAGGAACTGGCTGGATGGCCAGGCCCAGAGAGTGGTGGTGAGCAGTGCTGCATCCAGTTGGTGGCCGGTCACTGGTGGTGTCCCCCAGGGCCTAGTTCTATTCAATATCTTTACTGATGATCTGGATGAGGGGATTGAGTGTACCATTAGCAAATTTGCAGATGACACCAAGTTGGTGGGGGGTGTTGATCTGCTGGAAGGCAGGAGGGCTCTTCAGAGGAACCTGGACAAGCTGGAGAGATGGGCTGATTCCAACAGGATGAGGTTCAACAAGGCCAAGTGCCGGGTCCTACACTTTGGCCACAACAACCCCCTGCAGCGCTACAGGCTGGGGACAGAGTGACTGGAGAGCAGCCAGGCAGAAAGGGACCTGGGAGTTTGGATTGATGGGAAGCTGAACATGAGCCAGCAGTGTGCCCAGGTGGCCAGTGGCATCCTGGCCTGGATCAGGAACAGTGTGGCCAACAGGTCCAGGGAAGTAATTCTTCCCCTGTACTCAGCGCTGGTGAGGCCACACCTGGAGTACTGTGTCCAGTTCTGGGCCCCTCAGCTCAGGAAGGATATTAAGGTGCTGGAGCAGGTCCAGAGAAGAGCAACAAGGCTGGTGAAGGGACTGGAGAAAAAGTCCTGTGAGGAGAGGCTGAGGGAGCTGGGACTGTTTAGCCTGGAGGAGGCTCAGGGGAGACCTCATCACTCTCTACAACTCCCTGAAAGGAGGTTGTAACCAAGCAGATATCAGTCTCTTCTCCCAGGCAACCAGCAGTAGGACAAGAGGGCACGGTCTTAAGCTGTGCCAAGGGAGGTTTAGGTTGAGTATTATGAAGAAATTTTTTACAGAGAAGGTAATCAGGCATTGGAGTGGGCTGCTCAGGGAGGTGGTGGCTTCACCATTCCTGGAGGTTTTAAGATGAGACTGGACGTGGCACTTAGTGCCATGGTCCAGTAACCCCGGTGGTGTTGGATCAAGGGTTGGACTTGATGATCTCAGAGGTCTTTTCCAACCCAGTTGATTCAAAACACACTCCCCAAAGCCACCAGGAAAAACAGTCAATTTTATGGCCCATTATTAATGACATTTCCAATTCTTTCCTCAACCATATTAGCTCTGTTGGTTAGAACACGGTGCTAATAACACCAAGGTCATGCGTTTGATCTCTATATGGGCCATTCACTTAGGAGCTGGACTCAATGATCCTTGTGGGTCCCTTGCAGTTCAGAATGTTCTGCAAAATCAGAAACAGTTCTTCTGTGAAATACTTGAAATTGCTGTGTCTGTCTGCTGACCTGGAATAGCCAGACATATTATTCCACTTTACTTCATTCCTGGTCAGTATTTCTTTCTTTTTGCACTTCAGCAACATTTTGTCATACCAAGCAAGCAGCAATAGCCCAGCAATTATCTTGTTGAGATCCAGACAAACCATTAGGCGCTACAGAAGTACTTTTAGTCCCACAGTGTTATGTATCAGTATCATCTGTAACTGGCAGGTCAGTTTTTCTTGTTCTGGAGTTTTCCTTTCATCAATATTCTCTGTAATGCCTTTGACATTTCCCTGTTTATGTATTCCAGAATAACCCTGCCTTCAAAGGTAAGCATGTACTTTTTCTCTCCAACCAAGATTAAAGTGGGTGAAATGTCCATAGTGATCCCCCAGTGTTCAGGTAATCCAGTCCTAGCTGAATCAACCACTATGTCTTCACCCAGGTGATGTTTGCTTAAGTTCAACTCAAGGCTCAGTCATTTGCCTCCAGATCTGACATCCAAATAAATCCTAGTCCAGTTGGGTTCCTCCCTATAATTCTCACACTTCAATATGTCATCAGAAAGGATCATCAGGACTGAGTATATTTCTGATAAAAGGGCAACTACTCAGGAGGGACCCAACCAACCTGAAAGAGAAGTTAAGTTTTGAGAAAAACCAAGTATACATGTATTTTCTTTGGTGTTCAAGTGACATGTACAAGGCCTTCTTTGGCCTCCTCTGACAGTGAAGGAATGTGGACCTCTTTGCCTGTTCATGCATTTCTCTGCCTACTCTGGGAAAAATATGATGCTGGGACAGAGCAGGTCACTGTGAAAAAAACTGCAGACCTAATCAACTGCTGAAGGTACTCCTGAAAATCTGTTGGCTGGTTCATAGAGAGAAAAGAAGGCTAGGACATTGTGCAAGGGATGCTACACCAGAGTAAAGACTCCTACAAGGACAAGGCACTCTTACAGAAGAGTGAAGGCATTTTCCCTTTCCCACCTTGCTGGAAGCAACTGGTCAAGAGTGATTTTCGGTGAACTGAGGATGTGCTCATGGATGGTCCAGAAAAAAATGCCCCAAACTCTCTAGAGGCAGTTCAGCTGGGGCTGTTGCAGGAACCTCTCGAAACTGGAATAGCATCAGGAGCTGAAAAATAAAACAGTGTTGCAAAAAGTACAGAAGGGAATTTTCTGGTGTGTTGGCTTCCTTCTAGGAGACATTTAAAGAAATTGCTGTGATGCATTGATTTCACAAAGTAAAAAAGGATATTCCTAGCTCATTCAGCTGTGGCGAGGGGTCAGGTTCTGGGTTATAGAAAGAAAATTGAAAGGTAAATAAAAAATAGCCATAATCCTGTGCAGGCCGAAGCATTTTAAGAAACTTTTCCCTCCTGGTTAGAATCTAGCAAAATATGTTTAAAAGCTGTAAGATATGTTCTTTCTTGGAATAATTGGGCCAGAAAGTCTACATAACAAACAAGAAAATTGCTACATCCCCTGAGCCCCAAGGTTAGGGGTTCTGTACATTATCAACTATGATTTAATATAGTGGCTGGCAGCCTAGGCATAACAAGCTCAGTAAACTGTGGCCATGAGGATAAGGTAGAAGTCTATTATAGACAGCCAAAGACCTCTGTAGCAAGATGTGGGGTCCAGTAACTGCCTGTGAGACCTTGAATTTTGAGATGTCCCTTTGGAGAGGAGACCTACTGTTTCAGACAGAACAGAGTCTTTTCCCTTTTTAGTCTAATAATTTCCTAATTAAAGCAAACCAAGAAAGTTTTATTGCACTGTAATTCTAGGTTATGTAAGTGCATACACCAGCTATCTTACTACAAATACATTACTGTGAATTAAAGTTGAGACTGGTAATTTAATCTAGCAGCTCTAGTGTATACTGTCTTTCGCTTTGGAATGAGATCAATTTAAAGCTGGCTGTCTATTGAAAAATATTCTCTCACTCAGAAACTTACATTCCCAAAAAGGGTGTTCTGTTTGTTCTTTCTGCCACTGTTGTATTTTTCTATTAATATTTATTGGTAGTTGCCTACCAGTGAATCATTCAATTAATTCTCCTTGATATGTCCTCATGAAAGGAATTTAGGTGAACTCAAGCTTAAATAATCCTTGTTGCACCAGATACTAATGTCTTTGCAACATGGAAATTCTTCAATATATTGTCAAGAATGCACGTCATACTATACTAGATCAGTTATGGGCTCAGCTGGAGAAACCTCTATTTTGGAAAGCCAAAACTAATACAGAGTAAAAGCACAGCTCATTATGTGCATGTACTGTAAAACATGAACTACTCATAATAAAAATATGTTACTATGTCACATTGCATGTCAGACAAGTAGGTGTATCAGGGACAATGTGTACCTATTTTTAATGCGAGAGAAAGAAGACACACAGGATAAGAAAAAGACATGATTCATCATCCCAATAGCCTATAATTCAGGCAAAATGCATAATTCCAAATTAATATGCCATGGCATATTAACGTAGAACCCCATCCATGGAAGTTGAGAATGGTACCCAGAGTGGGACAGACTCAACTTGCACACATCTAGACTGCCTTTCAGACTGAATATACAGGATATTCTCTCTGGTTCATAACCTTCACGCTGATTTCCCTGTCCATTACAGTGTTTGGCAAATAATTTGTACCCATTGGCAATATACACAAGAACTGCTTCTCTAGTCACCACTGCACAGAGCCAACAGGCAAGGGTTTCCAAAGTTTAAGAAGTTTAGTATGGCCCAGCACTTAAGTCTTCCAGACAACTGTGACAGTCTAAGGAGGAAAAAAACTTTGGGATATAGGAAACAACCTTGGTTGTTTAACTCTGTGCATCTCTGTGAATATCCTTAAAGCAAGGTTTATAAACAACCATACAGTCTCTAAACTGAGGCATGACTGGAAACAGAACATAGACATTTCCAGTTTTCATTGTTTGTTAGGTTCTTGGATTGTCATGAGTAATCAGACATGTAGGCTGAAAATTGAGATGTGCAGAAAACCCTTAGTTCTTCACTAGTAGAAAAATACTAAATTAGAAGGAAAATGCTCTTCACCTAGAGGTCTGTTTTGGGCTTTTATTTATTGTCCCTTTTCATATACGATAAATACTACTCCTGGAGCCAACGACTCCTCTTAATGCTTGTTGTATTGAAGTGCTTGAAATTAGATTAGCAGGAACTCCATGGAAAAAAAAAAAGAAAATTAATTCTCCTTCCCAAACCTAACAACCCATTTAATCATGAACCTTATTTATAATTGGGTTTTGCCCTTATAGTAAGGTTTTAATTTGGGTTTGGGATAATGCAATGAAACCAGTCCTGGTTTAACACAGAAGGTGCTCTGTAGTGGCACAGGAGGATGGCTCCAGATGACCCATAACACATTTGTTAGAGATGCTATTTTTTCCTATAAGGAGAAAGACTGAAGTCATTCAATCAGACTTCACATCAGTCTGGTTAAAAAGCTTCAGGCTGAAAATGAATCATAAGAAATTTAATCATGGCTTATAAAATATAAATGCTTTCCTCTTCAAATAAAGTTTTTTGTAATTCTAATATATAACTTGTCTTTCCTTTTCTGCTTTATCTGTGACTCTGGTCAGTTTTTCTTTCAGAAAAAGAGTGGTAAATCAACATAGTTTGGGGGGAAATGAAGAGTATACAAACTCAGTATACAAAATATATTTACAAGAATAACTTTTATAAGAAAGTTAAAAAAGGTAATCATGTAAACCTTCTGAAAGAAATGTAAACAAGTATTAAGTACTTTTGCCTCTGTTAATCCAAAAATAAACATTCGCAAACAGGAAGTTTTGGCTGCCCTATTTTGCCATTCAGCTGCATTTTCAGAATTTTAAAATCTGAAGTGTAAAATGTTGATAAATTTTAAAAAGGGGACTTTAATCTACTTCACACATAAAATGGAATGAAGTCCATATTATCACAGTCTGTTCTCATCACATAGCCATAATAACTAGCATAGGATTTTTCATGTGCAAGATAAAAGTAAAAGCTGCTCTTAGAGGGAAAAAGAGAATGGTTAAAGTCTATTAAGTGACATAACTAGTGCACCTGATTACACAGGAACTCCATCGTGTATGATGAATAGTACACAAATAAAAGAATGCTTATATCATGCAGAATTTTGATCAGACAAGAACCCTTGGGACACAGACCAAGGCAGAAGACTATCAAGCTATTACAACTAGCATACTGATTACAATAGAATGAAATTCTACCTGAAGTCCCAGAAGAGAAAAAGAACAGAAAATAGTCGTGCACATTATTATTATGTCTATAATGCACAGTACCAAAGAAATCATCTAATGCTTTGACTGTGAATAATAGGATAAACAAAGCCAAAGAAGGTAAGTCTGCCTTCTTCTCATCTGTACATTTAAGTTTAGGGAAATGATGAAACTGTAACCTGTTTTGAAACAATCTGCCATCAAAAGGGGCAACTTCACCCTCCCCAACCCTTCTAACCTACTTATATCTTAAGGATCTTAAGGTTCTCCTACTTATGGTAGCAAGAGCAGTTGTAGATTGTTAGGTCAGTTGTAAAACTGAATTCTCAAAACGGATTTCTTAAATGTTTTCCCTTTGGGCAAATCCAGTAACTTGACAAACTGTGTCTAAGTCACCTAGGTAGCATCAGAATTAGTGCAGCTAAAAATACCCAAAATACCCAACAAATGTGTCTGAATTGGAACAGATAGATGCAAAAAAATGCTGCTTTGCTGTAAAATGTATGAGAAATGCAGTTTTAAAATAGATGACATTGCATAATCATCTAACAGCCTGTAGACTTTCACACAACTGTGAGAGTGCTGATCACCTCCCTGAATCATTCAAGAAATATTGAAGCTGAGTCAAGGGAGAAAGAGTTTTCCCACACATACTACCAGTATTGGAACCAGGGCATGAATGAATCAAACCCAGTAACAGCATGGCACTGTCAGTGAGTGAAAGTGCCTCCTGCATTCCCAACTACATCTAGGAGTAATGGGTCTACTCAGACCCTAAGGCAAGCATCTTTCATGCAAGTTTTTCCTGGGTGATTAAGACTCTACTTACTGTACTACTTCAGTGAAAATGGAGACCTCCCTATAGAGGTCTATGAATTGGACAAAGTTGTGGCAAGTGCCCTGAGGATGTGACCAAGAGCAGCAGGGTGTCCCATGTCTGCCAGAGAAATCAGCCAAGGCAAAGTTGTGCAACAAAAAATGGACACTCTCTGAGGCATCTGGGAAATCCCTCTGTCTATGTTCATACCGAGGGACAGAAGGAAGATGAGAATGGAGAACACTGGAGGACAGGTGGGTTCCCGAGAGTCAAACTCTCTGAATGGAAAAAAACCCCTAAGATATCCAGGGTCACAAAGCCAAGCAGAGTGCCATCACCCAAGGAAAGAAGATAACTTCATTGCTTGCAGTTTTATAGCAGTATATGTAAGAAGACAAGTGCAGATACAGACATTGAACCAGTCATATTTTATTCTGAAAAGTTTCACCCAGCAAATTGAATCTAGACAGGGCCCATGTTTTTCAACTCAGCTACTCCTGTGCCCAAACTAGTCACACACAAGAGTTATAATGCTGAATTGCAATTCTGAGATACTCTGAAGAAATATCTCTGCTGCCTGTCCTCTCCGAGAATTCATCACCTCCCTGTTTTTTCTGTGGAAGTAATACCTTTGGTCTGGGTGAAGTGCAGCTTCTGCTGACCTATGCTGCCATGAACTGTGTGTGATATCACTTTGTAGGTATAATAGGTTACCTAGGCCCGAGAAAAGACTGAAGGGAGTTGTGTCAGAGGGATGAGGAACTGGGACAGGTCCCAGTAACCATGTGGAGGAATTGCTGCTGATCCCAGGGCACACAGAAGAGGAATGCAGAGGACCAGTTTAAGGGGACCATCTCTGACTGTCTGAGTTAGGACAGATGAATCTCATATAGAAATCGCTGGGAAACGCTATCGTTAGTTGTTGTGTTTGTCGAGACTCAGGAATTGGACTGTGGTTGTGTGGCTGAAGTGATAATCCCTCTAATATCGGTTTCTAGGGAATCACCAGGAGGAAATCACACACTGCAAGGTGCTGTGATGGTCTTGGCTGCTGGAATTAGCCCAGTCTGTCTTGCCTGCACTGAATTCTTATATAGAAGCTACCTTTAACAGGTTTCCAGGACCTCTCTGGCAACTCTCTGTGCTGAGCTGTTTGATAGCATCTGCTGTGGACTAATCCTATCTAAAAATCTGTTAGAAAAAAAATAGATTTCTTCCTTTTTTTCAATCCCTTAGTCTTCCCATTCCAATATCCACTCTTCTTGGGGTCAATGGCTACATTTCTTAAGTAAAATTTGTATAATCTAGACCTGTAATTCCATGGTTCAAATAAAGGAGGTATAATCATAACTTCTAACATAGAAATGCTGACTGCAAAAGGCCTCTAGATGGTGAGGGTTATAGTAAGCAGTCTTGTCTGTTCAATTTAACAATTCACAGTTAAGTGATGGACCATACAAAACAGGGCTGTCTTGTTCATTCCTTTGCAATAACCAATGATTGACCCAACCATTTTTGTTTAAAAAAATCCATAGCGTATTACAGTTGAACTGAAATATAAATGTAAGTCTAAGAAATCTTTACATGCTTTGTGAAGCACAGAAATTGTTTAATTGCCCATAGAGCCAACATAAAATATTTCTCTACAGTTCTTATCCTACTACTACAGGCATTACAGTGTTCTCCAAGTCAAGATGAATTTGTTGCCATGGTTATTGCAACTTTACTTTCCAAGTTTCTTTAAAACAGTGGCTATTCTTTTGGTAACAGAAATGGGTTCATTTACCACAATAGCTTCAGAAAAGTTCCTAAAATGCAGTTGTCTGTATAGAAGTTTTGAACCCACTGTGAATTATTCCTTGTATGTATGATGGCATCAGTTCTCCTATTCACACCCAAACCTTCCCCATGAAGGAACCTGTAATAAGAATGACCATACTTAACACAACTCCTTGGGCCAACCACTGTTCACCTCATCCACTGATCACCTCACTCCTAACAGCCCCTGCCCCTACAGTCTCCATCACCTGAGTATGCCAACGCTGGTTAAAGTTATTTGTGTTGGAGAATTGGCTAGAGCCTCCTACAGAGACCCTCTGCCAGGCAGACCTGCAGGACAGACAGCCTAGTACAGCAAAATGAAAGTACAGCACATCTCATTGTCCACAAACTATCTATAGCCAGCTATAGCTTTGCAGAGAGAAATGTTAGGCCAGGAAAGTACTGGAGCAGGAGCCTGCCAGCTGACACAACCAAAATGCTACTAGATATGCACTTCACAGTACTGTCAAGTGAAGATTCTAGGGAAAAACAGAAAGCAAACAGCACAAAGGGCCATGTTGAGCCATTTGCCTTACTCCAAAAACCAGAGATAGTTCCCAAAGCATAATTAAACAAATGTAATATTTTCTATCACCAAAAATCAATCCAGGATAAAATTGTGATGGTACTAAATATACATATTGAGGGAAGGAGAGTAAAGTCATTTAACATAAGATGTTTCAGTTCACACAGAATTGAAATTTAAATTGTTTTTAACTTTGTTTATTGAATCTTATGCTGTACCTCAGTAGAATCCTCCAGTAAAGTAATTTCTGTGCAGATGAAACCCAGTACTACTGGGATTTTGGCTTTACTGTACACAATTGCAGGAAAGTTGACAATTTGGTGCAAAGCTAATTTATAAACATATTCCGAGTGCTTATATTGTGATTGAAATACATCGTCAGCATGCATTGCAAGCTGACTGAGGAACCTTGCATTACCAGACTAATTGTTGCGAGCAGAAAGTTAAACAAAGTAGCTAAATATATTGGTGTATTTTTGGCCTGCAATCAAGGCATAGGAATACCTCTTTTGCTTCTTTTACACAGCATTGATGTTTCACAAGTACAGCCAAAATTGTAAAATATTTTGAAGAAATTGTGATCCTCTATTTTTAAGCCATTAACATTCAAAACATGTTGCTTTAACTGTATCCTTTCCTGTATTATTCTGAGAAGATGCAATTCATCTGTAAAAGCAAAGTATGAACAAGCCTTTTAAGAAGAAATTTGAAGGCAACCACAATTAATTTTCGTATAGTGGCCAAAACATAGCCTATACATCTTGACCGGAAACTGACTTTAGTTGCAGTAAACCCTATTTTAGGTAGAAGGCCATTAACATTATTAAATCAGTAGGCTATTAGGAGAAACAGCAACACAGGAACTGTAGTGACATTATTCATTAGTTGGTCTCAAAACGAAAACACAATGATGTCTCTATTCCCTGGTCTCCCATACTGTTTAATGGTTTACCATCAAGGTCCAGGAATTGACTTTCAAGTAGGAGCAGTTCCCCTGCACAGCTTTGAGACAAACAATGGCATTTGCCCAAGCAACATGCTTAGGAGAGCAGGACAGGTCCTTGGAAAATCTACCTCAAGCTCTCTCCTTGATTTGCCAGCTCTACTTCTTCCAGCTTGGGAAGATGACTCCTCAAGAAATGCCATATAAAACCAGACAACTCACCTTGCTCAGGAGTCCAGGTCTGCAGCCAGGTCTCAGCAGAAGTTAAGTGAAATGCTTGGTATGCTCACTCCCTTGAGAAGCAGGGTCCTGGCTCAGCTCCAAAGCTCCCCAACTCCCTGTGACAATCAGATTGTTATCCTCTCACCTCATGTCTCTATGCCAGTCATCTACTAGTAGCTAAGAGTTCTTTATCCAATTCTCCATGATCCAGAGATCTCAGACCAGACCCTGGACAGTTTATATGGTAAAAGAGTTTTCTGAGTTGTAGATGATATCTAAGTCACTGTCTGGAAGCCAGTCAGATCATCTTTGACCTGCCACAGGGCAAGTACTGGACACTTCTAACATCTCTGAACAGCCAACTACATCTTGTATGCACATTCCGCACTTCCACACTACCAAGTAAAATAGCATCAGGCTGTGCTTTGCAGAACAAACCCCCAGTTGTCACCCCACCCAGGACACATCAGAGGTAGCAGCAGCAGCAACCAGAAACACCCTCATGGCTGTGGAGAGGGGCATGGTGGCTCCAAGAGGACAACATAGTAGGCAGGGAAGAAAGGAAGTGCTGGTGTCTGTATGCCAAAAGTGGGGGACATTGCTCCAGCTAGGGTGTCTCTTGTCACCCCAGAAAGCAGTAGCACATATCCACAGTCACAAAGCCATACGCGTTACCAAAATCAAGCACCCACCACCATCTCAATGTAGACAGACACTTTCAGTCCGGTCTAACCCGCAAAGGGGCCTCAGTGGCAGCTTAGTTCATGGTCCCCATTGCCACTGCAGCCGGATAGATCAGGGGCAGCCAGGGGCAGCTTGCCTTCAGCAACCTCCCATGTGGCCTCAAAGGATGCCTCCTTTTCCCTCAGCCCCTCTCTACTTCCCTGCCTCTTCATCAGACCCCTTTATTCTCTCTGCCCCTGCCAGCAGCCCCCACTCATCCTCCGCTCCTCTGCCCCTGCCTCATCTCTGTCCCATGCCTCTCCCCCAGGCATGGCTAAGGAGCCTCCAGACAGACTGTTTTGGAAGTGAGTCCATTGCTCCATCTCTTTGCCTAAGTAGCAAATATATTTGTTCCTCAGGAAAGCACATATGTACCAATGACTAAGCCATCGGATTAAGGAGGTTGGGAAGAGCCAGCAGGTTTGGAAGTGTTGCTGTGGGCAGGCAGCAAGGCACAGTGGTGAGGAGACTTCTGTGAGGCAGAGGTAAATGGTGGGAAAGTGAGGCTGGAGCTGTGGTGACAGGAGGAATCTGTGCCACCTGAGTGGTGACGGCACAAGGCTGGCTGCTCTCATGGAGAAACTTGGCCAGCCAGGGGCAGTGAATGGCATGGCAAGCATGAGGATCTGCAGGGCAGTCACCTGACTGGGGGACAACATGTGGGAGCATGTCCCAGCCCACTGCTCCGGGTAGCTCAGGATTTCACAGGCTTCTCTTTGCAGGAAAAGTGGGAGAGATCAGGGGTTCAAAGGCAGTCAGGGGGGTTCCTTAGCCAGGGAATAACAAATGGCTGCAAGGGCACTAGGACGAGAATTATGCCCTTTAAAGACTTCAGTAAAGACTAAAGTAACTTCATTACTGTTAGTAACAAAGTATTAACTCTCCTCTTGGCAGTTATAGCAAGTGCTGCAGCCTTTCATACCAACATACCTCACACACACTCTCAAAATATGAGGAGCTCACTGCATGCCATGCTGTGAAAATATTGCTCTGAGAGGTGCCAAGCAGCAGTCCTGTTACTTGTGTGCCTTGCGGACTAACCAGATGGAGTGGCAGAGGAAAGGCAGCAGTGTGAGGGCAGTCCCTTGGGTAAAAAAATTTCCTAAGGGACTCTGGAGTATAACTGATACCATTTTCTTCCAAGTTGTGCAATAGCTCTAGTATCTTTCCTACACAGTAAGAATATATCTGATCCTATGACACTGCTCAGCTTCAAACTGCTTTTAGTCACTTGGGATGTATTCTAGACAGGACAGAGCTGCCAGTGTCTCTTTGACAAGGCAATACCATAAAGATTAGAGCAGATGTAGAATCCTAGAGGATTTTCCATAATACAGAAATAAAAGCTGACTGAGATTATACATCTGAACTTCTTATGTGTCTCCTGTTGATAAGAGCCTCTATTAAATGGGGAAATGGCAAAAATAAAATTCCCCTTGTTAATTAAGTCTACTTAAGTTTTCCACCATTAACTTAGTGTTTCTTAGAGTATCCTCAGAAGAGAAGTATGGGAGAGATTTTGGCAGTTAAATTACCTTCAGAAGGGTTGATTTGGTAGTCAACTTCTCTTTGAGGACTAGCCATAAATCTGTTTGATGTTTGTTAATGTTTAAATTGCTAATAAACATTTAAAAAAAAAAGAAGACACAGAGACCTGACACTCAAAGAGGCATGCTTTGTGAATTTTAGTACATGCCTCATTTATTAGTCAAACAAACATGAGTGGCATTTAGTCTAGGAAAGCAGTATAACCAGAGGTCATTCAGTCTTGCCTGCAGACATCTGACCTTTGCCTACTGGTTGGCAAAACCAGCCATACAGTCCCAGCAGCATTTGTAAACGCAGACCTCATTCCCAGGGTGGCTGCAGCTCCTCTGAGGCTTCTGAGGCTGCCTCTGAGGCCTCCATCACAGCAAAGTCTTCTGTGGGGTCAAGGTGATGAGGCTCCAGAGGGTATGGCTGACCTCCTCTCCACAGGCACAGGGCCTGGAAGGGGCATTGCTGCTGTAGGATTGCAGGAACACTTCCCAGCAGAGCACTTCAGAGCCTTTACATTCATGAATACTAGCTGCTGGCAGGTAGTTGTTAATCCCTGTGGGTAGTGCTATCTGGGGCCAAAATGCATTTATGGGTGTTTTGACATGCAAAATTTTCCCATGTGATATTGGGGAACAAGCTAGACCACCAGTTACAGAATGAGTTTTGTAAGAACAAAACATAAAATGAGACCTATTTGCCTAATCTCAGGGAAAAATCTCTGCTCATACCCCAAAATTACCAATGAATTTAAACAAAAATCTTGCAGCTAAGACATATGAACTGTCATTTTTAAGACTCCAGGAGATCTTGCTGCTGTGTCCTTGTCCTTGCAATTTCTGAGAAAGAAAGTGTTACTTCTCCCAAAGAAGAGAAGAGAAAAATCCTAACTTCTAAGTGGCAAGACAGTTCTTTACCAGCTGTATTATCTCCCAATTTCTATTTCCATCTGCACAAGCACTGGGCATTCCCAGCTGATCTTGGCTGTTACTTTCTCTACAAACACATTCCAATTTGCTTTCTGTCTCTCTGTGTCTAGCAAAATGGAAATGGAAATTCTCTCCTGAATGCCCCTGCTTTCTCCAGCTCTAACTGAAGCTTTCATATGGCTTGTTTCAATGTCACATTGTCTCAGTAATAATCGTCAAGTCTGGGATTTTGCTAAATTTCACGGAGCACTTCAGAAACTCCAAAGTCAGCTCAAAAAGAATGAGTTTTTTGTGAACCAAGGTATCTGAAGGAAAGAGCACAGAATGGCGTGCATTCCTCTCCCGGTTGAGACATGCACATGACTCAAGTAGATGGACACATAATGATTACATATTACTATTTTTTTATTGCTCCTTATAATTCATTCCTTTGTTTCACCATTACATTAATAGACATGCCCTTTTAGAAATATCTATCTTCATCTTGTGCTGCTGGGTTAATAATTCAGGTGACTTATGTCTCTAAGCAAGGGTTTTGTAAAGTGAATCTATTATGAATATTCAGACAGGTTCCCTCAAGTTAACCCAGGCTGGCACTGCAAGAAAAATAGTAAGGAAGGCTGAAACACAGTAAAGAAGAGTGAAGCATTCCTTTCCACTCAATAAATGAGGACCAAATAGTAGTATCAGTATTTGTGATTGACCAAAAAACTGCCTTGTATATTAAATATCTCTTATCTTTCAAAAGGACAAAGGATATTTTATTTAAGGATTTGAGTACAAACACACTCATAGGTGACAGTATTCAGCAACCTATAACCCTCCTTGCTGACACTAACAGTAGAGAAGTCTACCCAGAGAACAGAAAAGCCAGTGCAGTAAGTCAGCCAACATATATTTATTTCTATAAATTAAAGAAACCCTGACAGAAAGAAAGAGGATTTTAAAATGAAAACAGTAATAAATAATAGCAAGATAAATACAGCAGTATCTTATTATAATAAAACAATTTTCAGACCAGTGATGGAAAATACCCAAAGACGACACATGAACAACTCATACATTGATTCTGGAACCTGTCAGTAGGAAAGGTTCATTTTCATTTTCATTGCTTTGTCATTTACCCTTTTTGTAAAAGGTGAACAGTTAGATGCTGATAGCAGGTATGTTTGTATCAAAGGTAACCCTGAAAGGAACATTAACAATAACCTCTACATGCACCCACACACAAGGCCAACCCTCTTAACATTTTTGGGTGGTCATAGTAAATGTTGGAAACAGGAAGGGAAAAGGAAGAGAATTTGAATGAAGCCATAAAGGTGGACTTCAATATCCATCAGATTTTGAACATAAGGGCTGTGTTTGTTAGCTACGTGACTCACATACCAGGATCAGTATCCGCTGTTTCTCCAGCATCTTAGAAAATAAATCAACCACAACCTTAAGAGAGTGAGAGGATTTAATTAATCATTGCTATATCTAGCATTATTCAGCTGGGAATTAACCTACATATAGTAACTTCTTATTCTACTTAAGGTATTTACAGGTGTCTAAAAGTGACCAAGAGAAAACAGTCAAGACTCAAAAGACAAGAAGAAGTAAGGCAATAATGTAAAGTATTATCACTAAAGATTTCATCTTGGTGAATGAAACAGGAATAAGGTTCCTTCAGTTTTGCAACTCAGCATCAAAATATATAAATTCCAAAATTTCATGAGAAAATACTGGAAATAGAGTAAAATGGAATCTCCCATGAAATTATGAGAATGTAAAGGAAGCAGATAAGAGGTTAGGGAAAAGCAAAGCAAAGCAGAGGACAGGGAAAAGGAAAGGGAAGGGAAAAGGAAAGGGAAGTGAAGAGGAAAGGGAAGGTTTGGGAAGGTTTGGGAAGGGAAGGTTTGGGAAGGGAAGGTTTGGGAAGGGAAGGTATGGGAAGGGAAGGGAAGGGAAGGGAAGGTTTGGGAAGGGAAGGGAAAGGAAAAATCCAGACAAACAGAAACAAACAAACTAAAGAAATTCTTATAGGATGGTGAGCCCATAAGGATGAGGGAGAGTTGGTAACTAGCACAGATGAGGTAGAAAAAGCCTTTGGAAAATTTTGTAAAAACCTTGGTATTGCAGAGTAATACTCAAGATAGTAATAGAATAGCAAAGAAAATAACTACCTCAAAGACCTACCTTTTCTTTATTTAAAAAAACAGAGTATAGATAAATCCTGAATTATTTGTATTGCAGAAGAGAAAAGCGAAGCCTTTATAGCATTTTTAATGTGTGCATTCATTTATTTATTTAATAAAATCAAACAGCAAGGAGTACTTTAAGTTCTCTTTAATAGCAGTTTGAATGAGTCAGATGCCTAAAGAGGGCAAACTGGACCAGCTGCTTTCCACAGAAGCCAATTTTATTGATTAATGTTGACACAGAGATTCTTGCCAATATGTTTGGCAAATAAAGAGAAGTGAGTATATCAGTGTTATGTACAGCCAGATAAACCAAGATTTGTAGTTTGCTGACTTTCTGTGGAGTACAGTAAGAAGACCTTTGAGCAATACATAATTTTCAAGGGAAAAAAAGCGCTTTTGGGCTATTTTAGGCTCTGTCTACATGTCTACATAGCCTTTTCTTATGCACTGAGAAGGGGATGATAAGCTGTTGTTGTTTTGTTTGATCCCAGACATTCAAAAGCATATTGGTACATATATATGCATGGTAAACACGAATTCATTCTTGCCTAAAGCAGAAAAGAAGTCTTTTGACCAAGCAGAATGGACAGGGAAGTATGTGAACTTCAGAAAACAATATTACTGAGGATTTTAATTTCTGCCTTACTTAAGCACTGCAAAATTTATCTTTTGAAGAGTGAAATTATCCTAAATAGTTTTAAGTTAATAAAATGTACCTGGCCAATGCTCTCTGTCCTGCTTTGGGGTATGTGTCTGAACCACGAAAACTCTTACCTTAGTAATATCCTACATCTTACCACATGAGGAATAAAAGTTGGATCAGACCAAGATCACAGTTTTAGGCAAATAGTTGCTAATTTCTGTACAACATCCCTGTTCTTGAAAGCAATAACATCTGTGTTAGATCTTAGTTCTGATTCAAATTCCTATTTTGCTGCAGATCTTGTAGTCATTCGCACTGTCCACAGTGGTAAGACACTCGAGTCTGCCTAAAAACCAGGCAGTACTCAAAACCGAAACTTGGTGTTTGACTATAAATCACATCATATTTCACTCCTGCCACTCGAAATCATCCTCCAGCAACATTCCAGGAAGTCCTCTATTGCACTGAATTCCTTATGATTAGCCAGCATACAGTTAGCAGGAGGGAAACAAGAATTGTAACCAGTAACCATTTCAATTTTGAAATCTACATGACTTACCAATCAAAATGTTTATACCACAGAATACCAGTAAACTATTCTTTTTTATGTCATGTTGGGTAGTAATCCAAAGAATGTGAAGCCCTTCTATGTCTCCAGATAATTAATGTGGCTGATATTTTGAGGTTGAATAATACAATGTTTTGGAAAAAAGTCATTTCAACAACAAATAACTTTCCCATGTATGAGAAAGAAGCACAGCCACTATTCATCTACTTTACTATTCCTGAATTATACTCTATGGCCCTACCAGCTGAGCAACAAAAGTACAATCTATTGACCTACTGAACTGTTAGTGGAAATTAAGAGTATATAATGCTTACTAATATCTTCTTCTGAAAAGTGATGGTTACAAGCGCATGAGTTGATTTAACGATCTGTGAATATTCCAGCCATTACAATTTTAGTCAGAGCTAGCAAGTACTTTTGGCAAATTTGGTGTATCCACAAAGTGCTTGTTAAATTCTTTTAAAATGGCATATGACATTTGACATTACCAAAATGTATTGCTTTCCTTTAAACAGTTGTGCAGGCCAGGTTCCTTGAGAGCAGAGCTCTGCTACTGCATTTATCATTCAAATATCTCTCTACATGAGCCTGCAGACTCTCTGCTCTGTATGTGGTGTACAGAAGTCCCCAACAAGCCAAAGGGTGGGGCACATCTACTCAGGACAGAGAAAGATGATCTGGAATAATAGGATCACCACACAGCCAGAGCTGTGTCCGTGTTTAGTGCTTGGTTGTGGAAGCAGCACCTTGGCTCTCATAGGAGGGAGACAGCCAAGGATCGTGACAAACGCAGCACTGCAGGAGCAGGGACTCACCAGCTCAGAGCCCCTTTCATGTTGTGCATGCACTGTGCAGTGCTGGTGATTCAACAAAGTCCATGCTGGAAATAGGGCATGCAGAACAAAGCTGAAGCAGATAAGTGCTGGAAAAACTTAACCCACTAGTCTCTATTTCCTGTTTCAAAAGTAAAGCTTTATAGCTATGAATTCATTCACAGTCAAGGGTATTTAGAAAAATTAAGGTCTTTGCATAGTGAGGCCTTTTCTGAAGCTGTCACAGACTGACTCAAGCCTTCTGGACTGAGGTTTGGCTCCCAGTTGCACAAAGATGCTCTGGCTGCTGCACTCTTCACCAAAAGTTTCTATATGCTTCAATCATACTTTCAAGTTGAAGTTTAATGTCTACTTGAAATGGAAACAGCGATTTGACAAACACTGTACTAAGTGGTGAAGCCAGTTAAGGTTTCTCCCAGGCACTTTTCAGAAGTTCTGGAGCCTGCTGTCTATTACACATATAAGCACAGAAATTTCACAACTGTGTCTGGAGAACATTTAGTTCTTTTATGAGATTCTGGTCTTCCATTTAGTTTATCCAGCTCCATCTATCCTTTTTTAACTGCTGTATTCTGAGGCATTACAAAGGCCTGAGGAGATGGGACTAGCAAAGGCAGTATCATCTTTAGCAATAGAATAGCAGATAAAAGTTTCTGTAATTTTATCTTTTTTTTTTTTCCAGTGAGCAAATGTGTCTGATTCTTTGCTTTTCCATGAAGATTTCTTCTATCTTTCATTTTAGAAATGTTGCCTTACTTCATTTTAAATCATATTCAGACTGCATAAAACACAGCCCTGAAAGCTTCAGTTAAAATAGTTGTGCTCAATGAAGCATTTTCTTTGATTATGACCAATGATAATAATGAAATTATAGAAAATTCATTATAATTTGGCACTGCTTGTAAAATCATAATTCCTACATTACTAATGCAGAGCAGCAGATCCCCGTTTCCCTCACCTGCCCAACAATGTTAATCCTAAGGTAGAGGGTGTGAAGCAGGTTTTTTTTACATTTTCTGTTACATTGAGTCAGTAATAAAAAAGTAAATGGCACTTTCCTGATCTTACTTCATATTCCAAGAAAGAAACCTAGAAAATTCCTCAGCCTATGCCATATACAAATAAATAATATACACAAGATATGTGAGAAACGCCAGGAACAAGCCAGAGCTACTTTATCTCAGAACATTTTTATTAACGTAATGTACAAACATTGCTGTTTCCCATCATGATCTCACATCATTCCAATATTATAAAGCAACACATAAAAATGACTATCAGAAAGAAACATTGGGGTGACTAAAACCTTTTTGGGATGACATCCTACCTACTCCACCAATCTCCTTTCTCCAGGTTTGGTGTGATATGTGTGGCATGTGAGCAAATGAATCTCTTTTTTCAGTGCTATTCTGGGAGGGGTGTCAGGCGGTGATAAATCTGCACAGAGCCAGAGCAGGAGGCCCAGCACAGCTGGTTCTGGGAGTCACCAGGACCTGCTGGTCCAGCTTCCTCTTCCAGACAGTGCTGGAAGAGCATCTCTGCACCTACAATTCCCACTGTTTGGAGTGGGTCAACAAGGAGAGGGAAGACATCACCCATTTTTCTCATGATGGCTTTTTACCATCCTGCAGGACCACTATGCTTTCCCCCATGAATGTGTACAGACAGATGGGATAACTAGCACCATCTGGGTGCCACCCTAAAAACACATCCCTGCTGTCTGCTGAAGAGAGCATCTCTTGGAATAAAACCCACTAAGTCTGAAAAAACTCCAGTGGTTGAGTATGTGTGAAGTTTGAGTAAAGACCTTCATTACATGTGCAGAGCAGGATCAACAGATAGTGACATCACCACCACAACAGCTCAAAGTGAAGTAATTGTGTGGTCCAACTATTGTTGAGGCTTAGGAGAGAGAGTTTTCATGATGCATTTAATTAATTTCATCCTCCATCTAGGTTCATAGACAGAATTAGTTGACCCAAAATCAGAAGGATTTAGTTTTTCCTCAAGAGAATTAGATAGCTGTCACTCATACAAACACTACATTCAAGAACTAGCCCAATCCAGGATTTACAATGTTGGTCTGTCTGACTGTGCGTCTGACTGGAATTCACTACTGTTTATTTTAGTTTTAATATCCACAATTAAAAAAAATTAAATTAATCCATTGTGGAGGAAATTAAGCAATTATTACATTTCAAGACATTTCCACCACTAGGAATATGCTAACAAAATAGAAGATCGCTTTACCATCTTGCACTTTTGTCCTTGATACGGCATCCTGAACTGTTCAGCTTAAAAATAAAAAATTAAATTTATAGGCTCCATAGAGAGTTTTGTATAGAATGTTTTAAAGTGTCAAGAATTATTTAGGACTTGTTTCTCAAAGAGAAACTCCAGTAATTTCATCAGTGTAGCTGCTTTAAGCAAGTATTTTGCTGAAAACATGATCTATCCATGTAATGAATGGAACCATATATGTATGGAGAGTAGAATTTGGTCTCAAGAGTGGTCTTGAGCTATGAACAAACTGTTTCAGTTACAATTACCAAGAAGCTTTGAAACAGAAAGAGAGGAGATGATCAAGCTAAAGCAAAAACTATGGTACATATAATACAATGTCAAGTTGTGGGACTGCAGAACAAACATTTATAAAATGTTTTCTGAAATATTTTTACTGGGATGATGTTACACCAAGGATTAAAAAAATCCTTAAGATTTCACCATAGAAAGGTTTATGGGGTTATTTAGTTGAAAAGCTCTGCAAGAACCAACAATGATCACCAACTAGGAAACAGATGCAGATAATTAAGGAAAATAATTCCTTGAGTTTTATGTTGTCATTCATTCAAAATTAAGTCTACTTATGATGATTAAAACACAAAATATTTTTCAGCAGTAGAGCTTCCTGTAAATTGTAATGATACAGTGATTCTACCTAGGTTTTGACTAGGTCTGAAAATTTTTCTTGGGAGAGAAATCCCCAGCCCTTTCAATAGAGAAGGGAGAGGAGAGGCTGTTCAGCCAAATATGGTGAACAAACACTAAGTGAGAGAAGTTTATTTAATGTGGAAAAGAAGGTGTCATTACCAAGTCAGCAAGAAGATAATATAAAGATTAGACTCTGCAAATGTTGTTCAGCCAGCCAGTCACCATAAAAGGAATTGATCTAGCAAGTATCTAATACAGCTCTGATTTTGATTCCATCTCAGCAAAGCAACAAATTCATTCTCATATTTAAACACATGCTTTAATACTTTGGTGTGTTTTGGCTACTTGGATTCATATTGTGTCCTGCCACTTCTAGTTTTGCAAATGTGCTGACACCTATGCCACATCTTTTGCAAACGAGGCTACAGATAAACTTGAAATAACCAGTTTTGGTTTTATGTGTAATAGCCACAGAGGTAGTTTCGTAATCAGGCCATATTTGGATGAACAGGCAGAAAAAAAATAAAGATTTTGAGAAACCATAGATGGCATGAAAAAAGGCAAAAACCAGAGTTTCTTTTTCAGAAGAAAATGCACGTAATTCCTTAGTTTTATCTGCTTAATTGGGTCAATGCTTGTGCTTAAATTTAAGCATATTCTTGAAGGTATTCCTGGATGGCACTTTTTCTTTACAAAAGTTAAATTTCAGACATTTATATAAAAATATTATCACCCATAAGCTGCTAGATATTACAACAGTGTTTTCTCTTTCTTTGAAATACAGCTAATGGGTCTCATGTCTAGACACTCTGTGCAGAATCCACCTATTTGATAAGGATCCTGTGCTGTAATTCACATTTCCAGGACCAAGCTCGTTGCTGCCACAGAAGTGAACTGTACTGGCTGCAGCCTCTGTGCACAGTTAAAAAACAGGTGTTGATTTCAATATTGAATTTTACAGTATTGATATTTTCATTCTGATTTATAGCAAAGTAATTCTTAGTGCAGATACCACTTTACTTTCTGCTACAGTTTTCATTGGATTATTTGTGGCACTGTTTCAGGTGATACTTTGTAAAAATTTTTGTAGGTGCTTCTGCTTGTATATGAAAATATCACTTAAGACTATTTTTACTACCCACTCTAATAATCCTCTTTATGTAAAAGAATATTAGGACCTTAGTATAATTAACAGTAAGGACTAAAAGACACACATTCTATAGAATCATAAAATGGTTTGAATTGGAAGGGCCCCTAAGATCATCTAGTTCCAACCTCTATGCTGTGGGCAGGGACACTTTTATACAAGATAAGGTTGTTCAAAGCCCCTTCCAAACTGGCCTTGAAGAAAAGTTAATTAAAACAAACAAGCATAATATGAAAAAAGTATATTCTGTTCGTTCGTTTTGACAGGTGATTTTCTTAATGACAATATGGCAGACTGATCTGCTTAATAGATTATATATTGTGGAAATAGAAAGACAATGCTACAGCAACAAAGAGTTATATTTAAGTTTCTATTTTTACATGTATTTAAAGTTGAGTCTAAGGAATAATAACCAAATAATCTGTTTTGTTTAGGGGATAATCAGCAGCAATAAATTTCACTGGAAATCCCAAAGGATATGAATAGCCAGTGTTTCACCCTGGGCTGCTGCTGACAAGCAATTCTGAAGATCTAGCATACACCCTGCTCACTCCTGGAGGTCTCCCAGGATGGATGGGGACCAAGAGAAAAATGTGAATGGTGCTGGGGAGCAGCTGCCTCTCCCCAGACACCCTCCCTTCCCAGTGTAGCCCAGTTTTCTTAGTGTGTAAGAATGCCACACTGCAAAACTCTTTGAGATAGCCTCTGTGCTGCAGCTGCCCAGAGCCCCAGGGAAGCGTGGCAGCCCTGCTCCACTGAAGCCAGTGTGTGCCCACATGTGCTCCTGCCACAAAGGGAATACAGAGGGCATGTAGGCCTTTCCTGCCACTCGAAAACTTTGATACTCTCTTGGTCAAAAGGCTGGCCCTCACAGACCTTGAGCATTTTCCATCGAGTTGTGTAAATGTTCTGCTGAAATTCACAGCTTGCTATCAACAATTATTAATCATTGATTATCTCTTTATAAACCATTCATAACATTAATAACCCATGATCCTACCTCCAAATCCAAAGGAGAAGAATCTGCTTTGGCTATAATAACAAAAAAAAAAAAAAAAAAAGCAAAGCCCTACCTAGATCTTGGTAAACTTGGCCATCATTATCATCATCATCATCCTACTTGTGCTGGTGCTGTCTTTTTATTAACATCTGTAAAGTCAGTATGTTTGCAGGCTTCTATCAATTATATGGCGTTGCTACAACGCCACTACTCTAGTGTACCTCTTGTTTTGGGGGGAGCTAAAACATACAAAATAGAAATGGAAGATTACTTAGACATATGATAAACCTTTCCATTGCAATAGTTACTGTAGATGGCCAGTTCTGTGAGATTGTTTTATTGAACCATCCATGCAAGAAAATGTTTGAAGACCTTGTAAGAGAGAATGAAGGTAGTTTGCAAGAGGAGTCATTAAGAGAAATTACTATTTTTAGATACAGATATTTGTAATATTACTTGATTCTCTTTTAATCAGCCCTGAACCACAGATAGATAGATTTGCTGTGTCTAAGTATATTTACTATACTGCTCAAAACATCATCAAAAATCATGATAGGAAAGACTTCCAATCATGTAAAACATGAAAAACATGAAAAACATCTGGTCAGTTCTGTTTGTAATAAACAAAAATCTCTATTTCAAATTTGAATTTTGCGTCAGTAGAGCATATGCCTTGTATATACCCTAAGCAGTTACTTAAAGTAATAGTAAAACCATATCATGTTCCATGTCCCCTCCTTAATTTCTGAACCACCTGCCTAGTTTTCACAAGATGTCAGTCAGACTACCTTCAATCCAAGCACCAAATTAATCTCCTTATGACTAACTTTAACATCTGCTCCAAACCTCTTTTACAAAACAGCAAGCAGTGTTATTCTTTTCGTTCACAGACATGCATAGTTAAACCTTCTGAGGCTTTCTGAAAAAACTATATGCATTAAAATACACTAAAAAAACCCCAAAACTTGAACCGATAACATCATTTGGACCAGTTGTACCACAGTGTGATACCCAAAGGAATTGAGCATTCATTACTTCTAAACAAGTTCTTGAAGTTATAAAAGAAATAATAGTATTAGAGTACTAATAGGGACTATTAGAGTATATAGGGACTATTGTAACCTTTATTTGACTGCAGAATTCTATGTTGTGTGGCAATCAATAAACTTGATTACTGCATTCTGATTGCTTTGGAGTTTGAACAGAATAAATGAGAAACCACTGCTAATCTGCTGCCTGTAATGCTCTGAAGTATTCTTCTAAGGACAGGAGCAAATAACAAGTAAAGAAGAACAGTCACAAGCAAAAGCACATATCAGGGTGTAATTTTGCCAAAAAAGAATCTTCCTGGAGTTGCTGCCCGTATAAGATCTCCACATCTGAGGCTGGACATGAGCACCTCTGCATCACCAGTGCTGTATGCAGGGCACTGCATTCGGCACCTGGATGCTCACACAGCCACCCAGCCTCTGTGGCACAGGGAGCAAAGCCCATTGCCCAGCATAGCCCACCCCAGGGGCATGCACTGGAGCAAGCTTACTGTCTTCTGTTAAAAGCAAGGAGCAGTCATGGTGAAACCCTGTGTAAAGTCAGCAAAGAAGACACACTGCTTCAGGAAGAGGATAGCAACCAAACTGTTCTAGCAGTGACAGTTTCATCTCCTACTCATCACGAGGGAGAACTTTCCTCCCCTCTTTTCTCACTTGGTTTGCTTTAATCTTCCTGCCACCTCATGTGAGCCAGGTTATTGCACTGATCAGTGAAGACTCAGTTGTCTAAGAGTTGCTGTCTTCTTCACATCGGACTACAACATGTACTACTACTATAATACGTAAGGCCTGGCAATGCATGGGTCCCAATACGAGTAAAAAAAATTCAGAAAACGTTCTGAAAAATTAAAATCCAATTACTTCTTTATTGTAGAGCTCCACCTTATTACGCAGCAATAGAAGTAAATAACAGTGATTATTCATCATTATAACTAAAGAGCATTTGCTGAGCTGAGACAAGATATTTGAAGTATCTTCCTGAGCCACAAAGGTGAGGCCTGATCCTGCTTCATTATCAAAGTACCATTATGGGTTGCAGCTCCCTGAAGAGTACAAAGCAAGTTGACTTCAGAAAACCCTGATGATTGAAACTCCTTAAACTCTGTTATTGTCTTTTTCAATCTTTTGCTTTAATAAAAAATGCTGAACTTTGCATTCACTGGCATAAAGGTCATCTCATGCACTGAAAGAAAGTCAAACTGGTCATACTTCTAAAGATCATGCCAGAGTGTGTGTGTCTTAGAGAAATGGTTTCCATACCTTAGCAGAAAGCAGTACAACACCTCTACAGTTTGGCCAGAAAGTATTAGAATCCAAAATCAGTTAAAAGATATGTATGCTAATACTCTTCCCAGTCCAAATTTTTCCAGATCAAAATATGAAAATAGTTCTTAAGTGTCCTAGTTAGAACAGCTGGGACCAGCTCATCACTGTGTGGATGTAACCCAAAACTGTGTATTCTACACCCTTCCATGCCATTTCCCAGAACTGTTATCAATAGACCATTTACAGCAGCTGCCCAGAGCACGCCTGACCCCTCAGGCTATAAGCTGGGTGTTAAGAGGCCTGTGAGATAGGAGGATGCTCTTGTCCTCGCACCCATTGTGGAACTCCCTGTTCTGAGGGAGGTACTGGGCATTCCTGCCTGAACCTGAGGATAAATAATCTTGGGGTCTTGGGACTTCTATACCACCCGTGAGATCCAGAGAAGAACCAGAACTTGGACTGGACTGCGACCACCACTCTCAACCAGACTGCAACAGCACTCCCAAACGGACTGTGATCACGACCCTTGACCAAACTGCAGCCAGCACTCTCACCAACAGGTTTTCCCTCTCCTTTTACTTTTGGACTCAGGGGGACCACGTGGGGCTCAGCACAGGGAGGGGAGGCCCAAAGAACACCACTCTGTTCATGCCCCAGGGTGCTGCATTATACATCTGGGTTTTGTGGGTTAAAACCAATTGTTTGTCTGTGTAATTGTATTTATTGTATTATTTTTATTAAGTTGTTATTCTGATTTATAATCTCTTTTGAATTGGGTTCATTTACCCTGCCAGTTTACCTTTCAATCAGCACATTAAGTCTGAAGTTGAAAGTGTTAATTTTGATTAAAGGGTTTTGCAATGGTATCCGAAACTATAACACATAAGTTACCTTTCTTTTTCCAGGAGATAATTTATTATATAAATAGATCTCCTAGAAAGTTAGTAGTGTCATTATGATGCTGTTAATCTCACAGATTGACAGCTATAATGGCCACAGCCATCGCATTAGAAGGAAAACACTTGTGAACTCCTAGCTATAACTCATTTCTCTGTATTTTCAAATTCTGTTAGAACTACAAAAAGGTTACTCTGTTTAGTCTGGAAATATTACACCCAAAGGAGAAGTTTGAGCAGCAAGAACAAAACCATCAGGGTGCAACCTTAACGAAGTTATTCTTAAAAGCAAGTGATACATTATTTTACTGTGAGCAAAATGGTATACAATAGTAATCTGTCTTCACAAGTAGGGGCAAAAACATCAATCAAACTCTGAGCCATGAAGTAAACACTGAGCAAAATTACTACAGGGAATTCTGAATTAACTTGGATAAAGTAGGAAACTTCGTGAGTTACTCTTAAAAAAACAGCAGGAAAAATAATATTAAATAACTGTTTTCTGCTGTTGATCCTGGATCATGTGGGGAGAGCCAAAGCAAATACATTAATTGATAACATGCAGTGCGGTGGTAGGGCCTGTTTGACTCAGCAGCCTGCAGAGCAGCAGCCCCCATGGCCAAACACATTCCTCTCCTGTTGGCCCATGCAAGATAAGGGCAGGTCAAGCTGGACAGACATCTGCTGGTGCAGACACAGTAACATATAAAGCAACATTAGCAGGTGTCTAAAGAAACCTCAGAGGAAATGGGAAAATAAATTATTCTTGCTTCTACGAGCTGGGAGAGTTGCTATCAGATTGAAGGCAATGCAGAACAACTATTAACGGTGTTCCCTGAGTAGTTTTCTACATTTCAACTCATGGGTTGCTCTAAACTGCCATCTGACCCATGTAACATCCTATGGTACCCAGCAGGAGCCAGGAAGGGTCCCTGACAAATTGTCTGACTTTTGACTGTCTCCTCTACTCCACTAATGCAGTTTAGGTCCAGTTTCTGCCTTCATAGCTCCACCTGAAATAAAAATTATCCTCTTTTTCTTCCTTATTTTTCTCTTGAGAAGCCCTCAGGTAATGTTTTGGTTTGTTGATTTTTTTTGAATGGGATGGATCTAACTTGCATGACCACCTACTCAAATTTATTTCACTTGTGAAAGCATGCAAGAGCATCTATGGTAATATTTAAAAGCTTCCATTTCTGTACACTTTTTTCCCTTTTTCAGATGAGGGATTACAACTAGATATCTACAAAGATGCCTACACTTAGGAGACAAAGTCTTCCTCTTTGAAATAGGACAAGGAAAGTGGGTACTTCATGATTTCAAATATGTTTCCACTAATGCACACAGAAACCTTTCAGTCTCAAAAAATGAGGGTCAGAAAAAGAAATGGTCTACAATATCTCTTACTAACTGTTATTTTATTTATGCCTGCTCAATTTCCAATACTGGGAGCACTAAGTTTGCAGCAGGTTGTTGCAGAAAGTAGGACAACAGCATAGCACTTTAATATCTTGAGAAAATTAAAGACAGATAATAACCCCATTCCTCTGAAGCAGTTTCTCAAAATAGAGGTATACATAGCCACATTATGACTACAGTTCTGCAGATTTTCTAAGCAGAATTTTGCAACCACCAGGCTGCTTTGAGAGTATATTGTGTCTTTGATTTTGTCCTGTTCTTCTTGTTTTACTTATCTTGTACATCTAGTGGTTTGTGTCTCCAATTCTGAGTTGCTGACCTTTCTTCATGAGGAGAAAAATAGACTGAACTTCCCCAGAGGTGTCATCACAGTATATAAGCAGGCAAATTTCAGATACAGCAATGTCTGTGGTACAGCTGGCAGCAGGAGGATGGAGCTTAATCTTGTGTATTCCCTGCCACAGGGTGGACCTTCCAGGGTCTCATGCTCTCTTTCAGCTGACTCCCAAATGTTGAGTGCCTGTTCAGTAAAATGTGGCCACAGCATGTGGCCTCAGACAATCTTCCCAAGCCTTTGTTCTCTCTTAGGGAAATAGAGCTGCCTATCCCAGAGCTGGTTTTACCCTGTTGAGTGGGTATGTACTCACCAACCCAGTTGGTTCCATCCTTGCTTACCAAAATTGCTGTCTGCTAGATTTGATGGAGAAGGGAAGCATGCTTAGTCATGCTGTGAGGCACCTAGAACACCTGAGCCTCCATCTGGGATGGAGGTGCAAAGCTTCTCCTCTTTTGCCCTAAATTTTCATCATCCTGGCTCTGTCCCTAGGGCTTTTATGGCCTTTGCTGAAACAAACTCCTCATGGAAAAAAAGCAGAGAGGTGCATGGGGACAATGTTTTTTTTTAAAATGTCCCACAGTTTCAGGATTTGGACTAGCATTAGACAAAATGTTGAATGCAGTAGTAATCTAAATATTAGTAATACTCTTTGACATTTTCCTCAGAAAGACTTTGTAGCAGTAGAGGTAGGTAAAGCTAATAGTCACAGAGGACACATGAAGCAATGGGTCAGTTATACTGACTGGCAAGTTGGGTTTTCATCCTAAACTGCAAACAGACTGAAGTATCCTAATTAACGGCCTTATGGACCTTAGCACAAAGCACAATGATAATTCCTTTCAGGCACTGAAATATTCCTCTTCATTATAATCATCTAAGCTCAAAAATACTTCAAACATTAATTTTATTTCTATCCTATTCATGTTGAGTTTTTCAAAATCCCATTGAAATTGGTGGGATTATTTTTATTACATGATTTTAAGGCCAAGATCTTAACAATCACTCAGAAACTGACAGCCACCTTGGTGCTTAGAGAACTCCTAGCATACTCAAATAGTTGCCCTCTTGCAACATCTTTATGTGGTAAGCGTCACTATAATAAACCTACAAGTCAATGTAGGATATATTCCAGTGATCTGTAGGAACAGTAGGATTTAAGGCATTAGAAACACCTACCTTCTCATTTTTTTCCTGTGCCAAAGTATTCTGAGCTTCCTTTGGTCTTTGGTACTAAAGTACAAATGCCTACATATACAAAAGTAGATGTAGGGGAAGTAAGGGGTGTAGTAGCCTGTATTTGTCCTTGAAGGTAAGGACAGAGCACATGTCCAGGATTTCACATGTGTATTGGCTAGCAGAAGACACTTGTATTTAGTAAGAGCAGTATCAGTGTTATGGTCCTCACTGCTTTCATCTTGTTATGTATTTTCATCTGATAGTATCTTTTCATCTGTATCCCATTCCATCTGCTGTATAAAGACCATAATTTGCAAAGGAAAAGTTATGCTAGAGTTTCTGACATACAGCAAGAGCAGTTTACGCACTCATCAAGGAAAATAAGGGTCTCTCAGTACTCATGCATGCTATAATTTCATCTTTTATAACTAACCCCTCTAATCAAATTAGACTAAGAATCTTCAAAGAGCTACAAAATACTGCCTTAACATTGCAAAGTACTGTCTTTAAACACTACATTTGGGCTGTCAAGAGAACTGCAAATTCATTTGAACAGGAATATTTTGAAGAGTTTTTCCTATCTTTTATTTTTAAAATATTTTTTATTTCAAAAACAGAAAAAGCAAAAAGCAGAAGATGCTGCAGAAGAAGGATGCCAGAATGGGGGCTGAAGAATCTGTAACTTTGAAGTTCAATGCCTTTGAAGTAGTACTGAATAGCAGTCATTCATGTCAGTATCTAAAAAATCAGTTGTTTAACTGTTTATGTGGAATTCTATTTTTGCTAGCAAAAATAAGAATACAGGCTCTGAGAAAACATTAGTGCAAAATGTGTGTTGCTAAATACTGTTTTCTACTTTTTGTCCCACTACAATTCTCCTTAATTTCTCTTCTAAAATGTGAAATTACTTTATTGTTTCATGCCAGCTGCAATCTTTCCATGTGGCAGTTTGTTTTTTTTTTTTACATCAAAAGAAGTACATAGATTTCTGGTTTACTTTTTTCTTGGTTTGTTCATCACTATTCTGAAGAGAATGTATTTTTTTCAGCCAGGATTTTCAAAGTAAGTTTGGACTGATATATGTGTGAGTTACAATTAAGCTCACAGACTTTAAGAACTACTGACAATCCTAACCAAAGTATCAAAGCAGCCCAAACACTAATTATTGGAGTTTTGTGTCAAAATATATAATAAATATATAGTGTAATAAAAATACATAATTTTGAGATTAATTTACTTCTAATCACTCAGCGCTAAAATGGATTGATAGCTACAAGCTAGAGTTACAAGTTTTTATTCCTAGTACAAAAAAACACCCACAGAACTAGGCAAAACCTGATCATGCCAAAGTATTATTGTGGGAGTTTTAATTATTATTTTTGGGGGACTAATTCTGGACATAGTAACTTTACTCTTTCAATAATATCATATAGTCTTAATAAAGCCTCAGCTGTAGAATAAAGAGACTTCCTGAGGATCTTAGCTGTTAGACTGTTCAGGAAATATTCCCAGTTCTATTTTATGAATGCCATAGTGGATGGGGCTTAGAACAACCTGGTTCAGTGGAAGGTGTCCCTGCTCAAGGCAGGGGCTTTGGAACTAGATGATCTTGAAGGTCCTTTGCAACCCCAAACATTTTATGATTCAATGATTCTATGATTTTATGATAACCACTACATTAGAAATTATTCACATCTTCTCAATAGGGTTTATAAGATCTAATGTTTGCTCCACTTTAATCTATAACTAAACTTCATTAAACTTCACAAGTGCAAGTCTGGTTTTGTAACATATTATAATGTTTGATTCTTCTCTTGTTAGCATTTTTTATGCATGTGACTGGATTTCTTGCAAAAATTTATAAAAATAATATTCTAAGAAATGGAATAGCTTTCTTCTAATGAGAACCACTGTTTAACTTCAGCAATGCTGTAGCTAGTTGAAGGAAGGATTTGCAGATTTTTTTTTTTGGTGTAAGCAACAGATACAACTTTTCATAAAGGATGAAAGTCAACAGGCTTAGTTTGGTTAATTTGGCACCTCTGCTACTGGGTCCATTCATTTCCCTTGTTTCATTGAAGAGACAATTCAACTGAAGTCCTCATCATTCAGAATACATAATTAAGCATTAACAACTATAGCAGAATGCAAAAGTCACATCCTTTCCCTGATTAAGGCTCTCTGAAGCAAGAGAAGTATTGATTAAGATGTCCCAATGCTCATTTCCTATGTTTGACCACAAACTGGCTGCAGCTCAGATTCCAAAAGAGGTTTATATCTACTAGTCCAGCTCCCTGGCCACTGACAGTGACAGCTCTTGACATTTTGACCTTCGATAAGCTCCTTCCGCCCAGTGAAAACCACCTGGACAGAAGTCCTCCCATAGATTATCTGACCTTATGTCTACATTAGACACCTGATCCTCCTCCAGGACAACTTGCAAGTATTTCTCTGTGTCAGAAAGCCATGACAACGTGAACAACTCCAAGAATAGGACTATGTCTGCAAGCATGCAAGTGTTCGATCTTTCTTGTAAGCTGAATGGCAAAATACCACAGCTCTATACAGTTACAGGTTTGTTTGTTGTGTTGGAGTTTTTAAATAGTATTTTAAAGATATGCACCGTGCCTTTTTAAGCTTCTTCACTAAAAATCACTTGGAATCGAGGCTGAGGAATTAGGGAAAGTTACTTTGTTGCTGGAAACAGAGAGAAAAGAACCTACCCTTACCTGTCCCTCACCTGCGAACATCTCTAAGATTAATTAGCCAGACTCAGGAGTAGTTAGAAGCAATTGGTCAAAACAGTTAAAGTTGCAAAAATATGTGGATTGTGACAAATTAAAGTTTTGGGTGTCTGTCCTGGTGACTTGCAAAGCCTCTCCAGCTGCTTCCCCTGTGTGGACAGTGCCAACAATGGGGAAATTTCCAGTGTTGCTCAGTCCCTACAAATTCCTCTGACCACAGATATTTCTCCCTCTTGCCTATCAGGTCTTTCCTATGCAAAACACATCCGCAGCTGAAAACCCAAAACTACCACAGTTTCATGTCTCCTCTCCTTTGCCTTCTCAGCACAGTTATCCAGTTATCAGGGAGTTTCTCTGGGCTTCGGGTGCAGGCTGGATATAAACTCCAGGTTTACAAAAAACTAAGCAAGTTTAGTAAACAGAAGGGATCATTTATATCATCTGCACTTTAAATGTCATTTTGAGTGTTTCAGAAAAGGTCACCTAAGACTGAAAGTCCAAGACCAACCCTATATAAATGTGAGATTTTAGTGCATTTGATCATGGAGTGCAAAAAATTCATACCATCCTAATTCATATATGCAGGATTTTTTTCACTGTTCTTTATTGTGCATGAGACTGCTATTATTTTAAAATCAAAATACTTTTATCATTGACATGTAGAATAAATGCTAACTAGTGGTTTCTCAAAGACAGCGTATTTCCTTATCAATATTTTGCCAATGTTAGCTTTAAGAAAGTAAGTTTGTAACTTCAGGGCAGATCCAATTATGCTTCCAAATAATGTTCTCTCTAGAGAGGTCATTTTCAAAATGGACTGTAAGGGTGGACAGAGCTTTACTGGTGAAGTAAGAGGTTTTAAGCTTTTAAAGTATTTCTATGCTATCTTACACACATATAAACCCGAAAATATTTATATATGTTTGGTTTTCACATTTTGTTCTGTAAAATGTTTCCTACCAACATTTTATAAAAGTTCAGACAAAGCTGAAGAATGTGATGTTTCATTATTCAGATATGTTTTTAGGAGGTAAAAGGTATGGAATGCAATTTTTTTCTGTGTAATATTTTGTGGCCTAATGTTGAAATATGTATATGTAATCCCTTCTCTGTATAAATAATCTCTATTCTACCTCCTGTCTAGTGCAGCACTAACTGCTGATACATGATGGGAAGTATAGTGGGAACTAACAAAAACTATATTTTGAATTTTTTTTTCAATATGTGGTCCACAGAGATACTTCTTTTTGTTTAGCCTTATTGATCATAATATGATACAAAGGAGAATCTAGCCACAAGAAGACGAAATAGGACATTCAAACAGAAATGAGAAACAATAATTTTATTTTGTGAAATATATCATTAGTATATTTTATCTAGCAATAACATTTTTAATTTATTTCAACCTCAAGTTATTAGCTTTATGTAATTTACTTCCAGAGCACAGCAGAATTATTGTGACTTGCATATGCTTCCTGTTGGAAATTTTTTTGTCCCTTAACAC
Source organism: Manacus candei (assembly GCF_025592945.1). Classification (NCBI taxonomy): domain Eukaryota; kingdom Metazoa; phylum Chordata; class Aves; order Passeriformes; family Pipridae; genus Manacus; species Manacus candei. Next base: position 7,391,094 of record NW_026138091.1, on the reverse strand, counting down.
CTACATTTGCTGGATGACAAAATGATGTTCTGGGGCTTTGAAGTCAATGCATGTAAACTATTCGGTACCATCTTAATCATCAGTGAGACCTTTAAGTCTTACCTTAAAATAATAAAAATATTTACAGAATATATACATAAAAATATCACAATAAGAAAAAGATCTCAAAGAAATATGCAAGAAGGTTGGGAGGAAATAATTCCAAATATGAAATCTCTAATCTAACACCTATTGAACTCAATAAAAGGTAGATAAAATAAAATGTATATAAAAGGCTATTAACTAAACCATCCTAGTCTCTACATGCAATACTGGATCTTCGTAATTTTCCAGTAAATTTGTGAAAGCATGACTAGCAGAGTTTGTTATTTCTGTGTTCTCACAAACTGAGAGGGTCAGTATCAAGGGTTACGACAAGCAAAGGAAGTAGGGATTTCTTTCCTTTTATTCATTTCAAAAGAAAACTTTGCTAGGCACATATCACCACTTTGCACATTTTTCTTCATACTACAGTCAGTGCCTGAGCAGTGTCAATAAATCAAATGAAATTAAAAAAGAAATCAACAAAAGTAGAGCCAATATATCAACATAATTACTGATAACAATTACACCATGTATACCACATTGGTTATCACCAAAAAACACTGTTCTGAACCACATCATCTAAAGCACAGTAGATAAATTGTTCTTTTATTCCTATAATTAAGAAAAAACCCAAACTTTTCCACCACCAGAAGTTTTCCAAAATTATTCCTCAAGGTACACAAGAAATCTTTAGCAAGAGTTGCTAAATACCCCATCCCTTGCACAGTGTCAGGTAACCAGACACATGCATTCTTGGGTTCTTAAGTCTTCACGCAGATTAAACATCTGAAGTCTGTAGTCTGAAACATCCCTCATATGCAGGGACTGACCTTCATTGTGGATGCTCTCTCACAGTCCCTATTACCCCACAAAGAGTGTTCTAGAAATTAACCTTAATGGTAAAGGAATAACTCCCCTGAAACCTCTGCTTTCAGAGATTTAAGTTTTCAGCACAAATATGCACAGACAGAAACATATCACAGGAAAAATCAGTGAGGCAGCAGCAGTTCCTTCTCAGCTGATGGGCAGGGCATTCAGCCTCACAAGATTTGAGGAGGATTTCCATCCTGATTGCTTTCCTCAGAGCTGCCCAGGCAACTCATCTAACTCAGTCAGAGCTGCAACTTCACTCAGCTGAGAGACTGATCACCAGAACGAGGTGCTCGGCTGCCCTTGTGACCAGTAGTTTCCTGCCCAGTAGCCACAGCAGTAACAGAAATGGTGTATCAGAAAAAGTTTTTTTAGGAACAAAGAAACTGAGGAACATTTAACAAATCTTTTTTTTTTTTACAAATATCTTCTGCCCAAATTTGTGTCAGAAGAAACTTTAGACTGACCTTTGCTACGACTGGAATAATAAGGAAAGACCTTTTAAAATCGATAATTACAGAATCATAAAATATGCCGAGTTGGAATTACAATCAACCCGGGATAAATCACTTCTCCTTCCACAATTGGACCACATATATCAACCCAGTGTCACATCCAGGACTATTCATTCATCATCATAGCGCTTTTCACCCTCCTTACTTCAGCTCCCAGCAGTGTCTTCCCATATATAATCAATTTCATTGTGCTGAATTAATACTAGCAAGAATATGCCTGCCTTTTACTCTCAGAAAAATCAATGTTGTGTCATAAAGACGAGTCCCCAAGCTTAAAATTCTGTACAGTTAGATTTAGGAATAGCATTTATAGTCCAGTACAGAAAAATGTATCTATTATACACTGAAATGTGACCGCTAAAAATCTGATCTTGAGTAGAAAGTAATTTCTGAGACTTTCATGAGAGTTTCAAAAAGAGGTGGTAAAAAGCTCCACTCAGTTCATCCTGAATATCAACCCATACAGCTGTTAATTGGTGTCCAGAGACCACCTAGCAAAAGGAGGAGAGCTTTGTTCTCAATAAATCTGGGATAATCCAGAACACCTCACAGCATAGCATTATTCCCTGCGCATGTTTGTTTGAACAGAGTTTATTGCAGCTAAATGTATTAAATCTCCATAACTTTCAGCTGAAAACCATTCACTTCAACATAATGTACTGCTGCTGAAAATACAGCAAGGCAGGAAAAGGGAAATTTTTGTTTGTTCAGAAGTTGTGAGAATCACAAGGGAGGTGTCAGGCCTTTCTTTTTATCCTCCCTGATAACAGTCAAATGACAGCTAGAGTCACTTTATAAATAGCAACAGAAAAGCATTTGATCATGATATCAACTAACTAAAATACCAGGGTTTTGTCTTGAATGATGACAAGATCATCATTTCAAAGCACAAGTTTTAATTATTCAGTTGCAAAACAGTGAATTCTAGTGAACTTCTGACACTCTCCAAAGAAATCCACATGCTGTGAAGCTGCATTTGTGGACCAATTATTTCTAATAGAAACACTCCATATTTGACAAGGCAGCTTTAAATCATCTGACATAGACCCAGCAAACCCCGCAAACCAAAGCATTCCCTCACTTTTAACACTCCCATGGAATGTGTACAGTTGTGGAGCACGAAGCTAGGTCCCTTAAATATATTAGAGTACGTATTTCATACACTGTATATCTATTTTTAGAATATAAACTGTTGTTTTTTCCTTGGGGCCAAAATCTTAGGAACAGCCAAATAAGAAAGGGCTTGTATGTCAAAAGTTCATCTTTTTTACCCAGCTGTATAAGTTGAGTCAATAAAAGACATTACTTCTCACAACTCAAATCCTACTAAACATATGAAAAATGCACTTTTTGAAAGATGCTCCTAACCTCTACCTGCAATAAATCTTTACAGTTTACATATAACAGCCTATGTTAGGGCTTTTTGTGAGGGTAGTTCGTCTGGTGTCTGTAACAGACAAAATAAAAAGGGAAGGGGAGAACAAACTCTTCCTGGTCCCTAACAGTCAGCTAGGGAGCCCTGCAAACACCTTGTCATTTCCGGATGTCCGTCTGGCATACGCAGCCATGAGCTGATTATTGAGTTAATTATTCTACAGCCAGACTGTACAGGTTGGTATGTGAAGGCTGTTGTGCTGACTGCTTTCAAGCATTGTTTTTTGAGACAATTCTCCACTCTCAAATTCATTTGAAGCATCACTTTCAATATTTAGGGTGTCTTTGACAGTGACTCCACAGGTGAAGTGCCCTTTACAGGCTGTAAATTTAGACAAAATCATCAAAGCCAAACAATTAAATCAAGTCTGTTTCTGTGCACAACTGGCAACAATTAATTTCTAAAACTTCTTTCATTGAGATAGAGGCAAGAAATTGATATCTTAATTAATCATGTTGGATGAACAGCAACTTTGTTCTTTTCCCTGTGCCATGTTTCCTCACTGGTGTGGAAGGGGATAGCAGCAAGTGGAGAAGTGCAGCCACCTGGTGCCATCGGATGCTTTCAGTACCCAGCGTGGGAACCAGCAGACATAGCGCAACATTTAATTGCCTTTTAAATAAGTGGTTTGGGGAAGAGTTTCTGCACCACACACCCTTTTTCCATACTGTGCTGATGAGCATTGCAGGAGCTGGAAACTCTAGTGCAGTTAGGGCAGTGGGATCCCTTCTTACCATATTAGAAACGCTTCAAAACATGTTTATTGCCATCAAGCTCAGAGGGCTCCAGTGGGTTTTGAAAGCATCACAACTCAAGTCCCCATTTTTTAATCTACTTTGCACTGTTCACTGTTTATACCACAATGGAATCTGGATTCAGGGAATAGAAATTCAGAGGAATCAATGAATTAATTATCCAACAGCAGTATAATCTTATAAGTGTACTTCTAAACTGTAAGAATCTGAAGACTTTACCCAAACAGAAAAAATCTCTAGCTGAAATCTTGTTAGTTGGCTTGGAGTCTGACACAGGGGCTGTCCTTTCCTTCCTTTGCCCTGAAATCACCTCCACAGAATTAGATGAGGGTCACTGGCATTGGAAATGCTGCTCTGAGCTGCTCTGGCAGCCCTGTGCTTGTCTGAACTGGCAAGAGAGCCAGCTAGCATCCAGCTTATTGTGTTGCCAAAACAAAGCAAAATAACTGCAGTGAATGGTTTTCCCTGCTTTGCATTTTTTTTAATATACATATACTTCAGGGAGCAGTTTTGCAAGATTCGTATTCTTTTGCAGGTATGTATTCAGTGAAGTGAACAGTTTTCCTTGATTCCTTGTGTGTATGTATATATATGTCATAAACAGTCTCCCCTGCTTGTCCCATCATTTAGGCAGCAGACTTCCACTATGGTGCATCGTTTGCACTGAAATCAGGAATTGTAGGTGATGAGTGGAACTTAGACATCTGTATTCCAGGAGGATCGTGGCTAATGTTGCTGAATTAAGTTGCTAAGCACTGTCCTCGTTAATAACTGACTAATAACGGGGAAAGGGAAGTGGCCAGTTATGGCAGACTTTGACAAAGCTGGGTAAATCCAGTGCTGAGTACACAGAGGGCTTTTAGGCCATGCCAGATGCTCGCAGGAAGGTCCTCCCCCTCTCCTGATTGCCCTGCTAATGGATTAAACTGTCACGGTATGGCCCAATAAAAATACCACGTGAACAGTAGAGCCTTCAACAGCTGGTGCTGGGTTCAGAGCCCCTGAAGCCCTGGGGATGACAAGGAAGCCACTCTGAGCCCAGCTGTGCCACCCCCCTGTTGCTGTGTGATGCCTCCTCAGGCATCCCGTGCCAGAACCCTTGGAGTGACAGGGGCCGAGGGGTGTAAGCCCAGGGGCCCCCACTGCCCTGGCATGGGGGGATTGCTCTACTCCCTTCGCTCACCAACCAGACAGCTTCGTCTCAGCTCTATTAACATTACCTGAAGCATTTAATAGCACCACCACTAGCCACCTGTACAAAACTGAATAGACTATTTGCAACCTTCTCTCTTCCTGTTGCTGGCTCTATTCTGAAGACAAAAGCCCATCAGACCATTTCCTTACCCAGTTACAAATCTGCTGAGCAACAGCACACATCAAATCTTATTGCAAGGAAGCAGAACTGATTCATGTTCTCCTCAAATGCCATTAAAAAGTATTTTTGCTGCATGTAGACTCAGCAATTGGTGATAGGCTTTGGCTGCAGGGCTCCATCTCCTGGTTTAGGAAGATATTGTATGACATTAGGAAACAGTTAATTTTCAAAAGCATCTGAAAAATTAAGACATTATTGGTGTGCTGGAGAGATACTGAGATGGGTTAAATACCTATGTTATTCTTTATTTTTGAAGTACTGCAAACATAACCAAAATTTTGTGATAATATATGCTGCTGTGTATAGCTTCAAACTTGTTTTATTGAGTTTAAATGAAAACCCTTTGACCACTTAGGATACTCCTGCTGTCATTGAAGTAGTATTTTCACCTTAGCTTTTAACTAGTTGCTGTAGCTGACTTTTAAAGGTCCCTTCCAACCCAAACCATTCCACGATTCTATGAAAACATGGCAAAGAGGTGTTTTGCTATGCTTTTCTTTTTCTAGGACAAGGTCACTGGGGACATCACCTCAGATGTGGGAAGTGGAACAGCTGCTTCTCCAGGACATACAATTTTCCAGACCCCCATCATCTTTCCCTATAGGCTTCATCTCACCAGCTCTGTCCAGACATGCTGGAACTACTGACCTTTAACATGGGTATGTCCTCACTAGCACTCACCAAATACTTCTGAAATGCATTCTTATTGGGGTTTTATCTCAATCAAATGAAAAGACCAGGAGAATACTTTCACATATTTATCACCCACACACTACTCAAAGACAGATAAACAGCAATATGTGTAGGTCACAGACTCAAAGCTGACAACCAGCATAGGGATTACCACTTTCCCCCACACAACACAAAGGCCAAGCAGCTCCAAAAAAATAATCACAGCAGAGCAATTTGGGCAAACCACTTTTAACAACAATCCTTAGATGAGAAGTGAGACCCAGCTTTACTCCCACATACTATAATTCAAAAGCAGCTTCAGATATACATAAAACATACCTGGAAAGTTAGATGAAAGTCAATCCTTGAAGTGATCTGCAAAGGCAATGTCAGCAGAGGAAATGTAGCATTTGCAGTTAAATTAGTAAGATACCCTTCTATGTAAGAAAGTGGAGATCACCTCATGTAGAAGTCCTGTTTATTATTTTTAATTCTTGAAGAGAAAGGCTTTTTATTTTAGGCTGTGTATTTTAATGATGACTTATAGTGCATCAGAGAAGACATCGAGAAAAGGCAGCATTCATCACAGTCATTATGTACATTGATCATCAGTCCAAAAGGCAAAGCATGTCAAGGAAATACCAGATCCCTTCATTACAAACTATGCAGTCTGAGTTTCTCTCATCTGTTGCTCAAACAAGCAGAAAAACCCTTTCAGTTTTTCCTGTACAATACTCTAAGAGGCCTGAACTTATCTTCCCACTCTGAAGTCAATGGAAATTTTCTACTTTGCAGTGGTGATATATCTAGTCCCACCTCTTTAAAAATACCACTACCAATAGAAATTATTCCTCTTCAGAATAGGTAATACTCCACATGAATCTGACATTTTCAAAGGCTGTAGAGGTAGACATGCAAGATTAAAGACATTTAGGTGCAACTTTAATTTTGCCCTGTCATCACAATCTACTTGAACATTTTTCAACATGGACACAAAAAAAATTTTAATTTTCTGTCATGAGGTGCTGGTTTCACTATGTTGCCAGGCATCTATTTTTCCCAAAGAACATTTTACCTGTCAATGGATGACATAAATATAACTGATGGTGTGATGTTGAAAGGCAATTTCAATGTAAATGAGCTACGTGAGAACAAGATTTAAAATGTAGCAGCTTTCCTGCATCTGTAATAAATGACATGTTATTCTGCCCAGTGGTATAAGTATAGACTGAGGAGTGTTGAGACAGTTAAGTGTGTCCACATTTCAGGCATTTTTCAATGCACTAAAGTGACCCTTAACAAATACTTCAACAGACCCTTTCGATCAGGTACCTTTGATCTGTCCATGCAGCATTTTCTGCTGCATCATTCCCACTGAAACATGAAAAACACATAGGAATGAGTCACCGTTTGATATTTTTTTCTCTTGTCTCTCTTTTGCAGGATAGTACTTATGCATAACCATGTTACAAAATAATTTGACCAAAACCATTATTTTGTAAAAAAAAATTAGGCATAAGGTCAAATGGAGGTAAGAGCTTGATAATATCTTGAAATCAGATAGCCCTAGATTTGTCTGCATTTAAAATGGCAAACGAGCCATTGAGAACCAAATTTTCCTAATTTTACAGAGGCAAAGTTTAATTAACTTCACAACCTACACAACTTCCAGATATTAGCCATGAGGGTATTGTGCACAGCTACCATGTTCCTCTAACTTATACCTTTAGTTGTTGCCTGGGTGGTGGCTAGTGGCTCCGTGCTTCTGTAATAATAAAGTGAGGGGAGAAAGGGCATAGTGGGTTGACATTGGCTGGGCACCAGGTGCTCACCAAGCCACCTACTCACTCCCCCTCTTCAGCAGGACAAGGAGAGAAAATAGAATGAAAAGCTTGTGGGTTGAGATAGGGACAGGAATATCACTCACCAATTGCTATCATGGGCAAAACAGACTCGACTTGGGGAAGATTAATTTAATGTATTGTCAATTCATGACAGAACAGGATACCAAGAAATAAGAATAAATCTAAAAACCTTCTCCCCACCCTTCCCTTCTTCTCAGGCTCAACTTCACTCCCAATTTATTTCTCTCCTCCTCCACAGGGCCATAGGGAGACAGGGAATGGGGGTTGCAGTTAGTTCATCACATGCTGTCTCTGCTACTCCTTCCTCCTCACACCTTTACCCTGCTCCAGCACTGGGTGCCTCCCACTGAATACAGTCCTGCACGAGCCACTCCAGCATGGGTCTGTCCCTCAGGCTGCAGTTCTTCAAGAACCACTTCAGCATGGGTCCCATTCCACAGGGTCAGCCCTTCTGGAAGAGAGCTCCAGCATGGGTCCCCTGCAGGGTCACATATCTTGCTAGGACCCTTCTCTGCAGCTTTCTCCATGGCATATATGCCTGGCCTGGCATGGGGTCCTCCACAGGCTGCATGTGGACATCTGCTCCACCATGGACCTCCGTGGGCTGCAGGGGGGCAGCCTGACTCACCATGGTCTTCACCACAGGCTGCAGGGGAATCTCTGCTCTGGTGCTTGGACCACCTCCTCCACCTTGGTGTCTGCAGAGCTGTTTTTCTCTTTTTTCTCATTCCTCTCCATCACAGCTATTGCTCAGCACTTTTTTACGCTTTCTTAAATATGTTATCGCAGAGGTGCTACCAACATTGCTAAGGGGCTTGGCTTTGGCCAGTGGCAGGTCCATCTTGGAGCCTGCTGGCATGGGGCAGTTCCTGATGTCCTCTCATAGAAGCCACCCCTGCAGCCCTCCACTACTAAAACCTTGCCATGCAAACTCACTGTAACAGGCAACCATTTCAGCAGTCCACTCTCATGGTGAATGTCCATCAAGCCTAGACCTCTCATATTTAAAATCTGCTTATGGAAATTTGGTATCAGCCTTTGCTCAATGTTCCTAGTGATATGGAGCTGCTGTTGTATGAACGTACTCCTGATATTATGAACGACACTTCACCAGATACAGTGAAGAAAATGGGATTCAGCTGAGCAGAGAGCCAGAGACGGAATTCTGAATTTTAGGGGAGCAGTCCATGCTTCAAGCCAGTAGAAATCAAGTGTGCCACAAGTTCTCCCACTTCATTCCCCAATTATATTTCTGACTCATTTAAAGCTGAATTCTGAAAATTATTCCATCAGTGTATAATGCTTAATGCTTTCTGCAGCCTGCACAAAATGCTACACTGCTTCTTTTGTGGTATTTGTTTCTTTGTTTACTTTTTCCCTCTTTTTTTTCACACATTTTTGTAGGCATCCTTTTTCTATACAGTTTTGAAATGCATAACGAGATGCCAAAGTGCAATGAGGTCACAGAATTATAGCCTCAATTTTCCTGATTTTATTTACTACTGAATTTCAAAACGCACATTTTCTACTGCCCTGTGAATAATGAAATTCAACAGAACTATTTAAAAAAGATGGAGAAATCTATGTCTATATAGTGTTCTGGTTTGTTCCAAGGAAAGTTGCATCTGTGAATCACTAAATTTCCATTTTGTCCCCAGACTACTCTTGCTTTTCTCTCTACCACATATTATTCTCTGACTTCTTGGGTGTACCGTAGGGACCAGTATTTGTTTCTTGAAGGCGGTTGAGAATTTTTTTATCCCCTAGTTGAAAGAGGTGGTGTATCATTCATACCTGCATTACCTAAAACAATGTTTCTCAAACAAGGGACAGTGTCTGATAAGAACGTGTGTCAGTCTCCAGCGCAGATAGCAGCCCATGGTATTTGAAACTTTTAAGCAGGTCTGAAGATCTCGAGGCAGACACCAGGTTGTTTTTTTCCAGGCATAATCCCCAGTGTGTCAGCTGTGGTATTCTCAAATATAAAGGTATGGATCAAGCTCTTTATTTTTGTTCCCCATTCTCAATAGCTGAATTATTATAAAGAGAACTGGGGACATGTTGTGCAAACTACACCCTGTTTGTATTTGGTGCTTGCTAAAGGAACAGCTCCATTGCCTACAAGCAGCTAATTCCACATCTAATATAGTGATTTACAGAGAAAAGTTACAAGTTTCCCACAAGAATGTTTTCATTCACTATCATTATTAGGTATCTACAGAGAGTCTCCCCCATGCAGATCCCCTTCCCAGGGCACGATGGAGGAAGGGGTTGTCTCGGAGAGGGTGAGGCAAGAGGCAGGCATGGGGCAGGCGTATGGAGCAGGTCTTGCTGTGAATCCCAGTGCCTCTTCACAAGTGCTTGGCAATGCCTGAGAAGCACCCCAGAGGGACTGGGGAGGACCTGCTGCAAAAGACAAGAGAGAGAAAGTCAGACTGAGGAAATGAGGAAGCTTTTATCTGCTCTTGCCCTCCTTAGTAAAAAGTGTTGAACCTGCTTCTGACACACACCTTTTGTATAGCAATTATTTTAGAGGGATTTTTGCTGCTTTTCAGTGGACACCACCTTTGTCTCTTTCTAACTAATTTGCTTTACTACCTAATGAATACAGTACATTCAATCAATAAGGATGAATAATCTGAGACCACTTTTTGTGGCTCTGAGGTCTATTTCCACGTCAATCATAGGACTTAGGGAAAGAGCATGTAACTCACAGCCTGAAGCCTGGTATTTTTAACATCACCTCCATAAGGGCTCTTTTTGATGGTGATGAATAAACACCTACTTCATAACTTACTTCTGGCAGAAGTAAGACCAGAAATTGCTATTTAACTTTTATGAAACCAAAAACTTGCTGATTTAACAACAGATGATTTGGGCTATTTCATTACACTATTATAATTTACATAATCGCTATTGAAAGTGATTCACATAAAGATCTAAGATATGCAGGTAAGTTCTTATATACCTTCCAGCAAAGAAAAAAATGATCCAATGTGAAAATCAACAAAACTTTTTTCTATTTTTTTTTCCTGCATGACTCTTGAAGCTTCCAAGATCTTCCATTGCTTTGCTCAGATAATTTTGCCTCTGGGAGAAAAGAATGAGACCGTGGGAAGTTGCTGGTGAAAGATAGATGGGAATCTCTCTCACAAATGTCTGCATATTTCCAGCCTCTGGCAATGAGATGATGCCAGTCCTCTCTCTGTCATTCAAATGACAGAAACAACAGAGGTAGGCAGTAGATGCTGAAGACATCAAAAGGACTTTTATGAGGTGGGTGGCACCCCATAAATGTCTCAACAGCTATGACAAGAGACAGAACATAGCACACACAAACATAATTGAATTTCAGTTTTACCACATGATATATTTTATTCAAAGAGTATATTACATATTTTTAATTGCTTCTTGTCAGTTAAGAAGGTCTTGGAGGGAGAGACATTATGTTTAATACTTTTTAAGGTATTAAAAAGGATATTTTTTACATTATTGTGGATACTACATTACTTCCTGTTACATTAACATGAGACACTGAATTTGTCTTATGAAGTTACTGAGGTCTAATAAAATGATAAAAAAGCCCACAATAAAATCTTCAAAAGTAAATAAAACTAAAATCACCATTACAGCTGTTATGACTTGCAGAAGCTAAACAAAATAAAGAAATTACATGTCTATGCTCAAAATTACACAATTGCGCTATAAAAATTTGTTCCACAAAGGAGGCACTAACTTTAAGATATTAAGGTTTTACTTAAAGATATTTCAGACATTTTCTTCTTCATTGCATCAGCAGTGGCTAGGTATGCATTCGTTAAACTGTAAATAACCTTTCCAGTTGATACAGTGCATATTAACTTCTGTTCTTCTTCTGACCAATGCATTTCTGCTCTGGAATGTTACATAGGGCACACGTGTACTGCGTTGCAAAATTATTTATGCTAGAAAATGAGAAAACCTCAGAATTAATTACCATATGAGTTTTGTCTGTACTTGAACTTCTCACACATAAATGTTTGCATCCAGGATTTCAGCTCAAGCATGTACCCCAACTGCTTGAGTATTCAGGAGTGATGAGATGCAGTGTTTTGATCTCAAGCCAAGTTTAATTTGCCAGTGGCCACCAGGTCTTTTATACATTATTGGCCTTTAGAAGGTGAACCTCAGAGGTCACAAAGGACCTACTCTTTTCAGTGAAGACAGGTTGTCCCTACCATGAGGCAGGTTGCAGAGATAAAGTTTGGTCTCTGGTAAGAGTCATGTGCGATTTAATTTACTTTTTTTTATTTTAATCTGAAGTTGTTTCTATTTTACTTTATTCATGATTTGAGTGCTTTCTTCTGAAATCTGTCCAGTGAATTTTCAAATAGCAAACTCTCATGGCATCCTGATGGCGTATAGTACATACCACTGATAGCATCTCAGGATCAGCTGCTAGGACCATTCTAGTATAAGCAAAATATTAGAGTTTAAATCAGACACAAATGATCACACTATCAAAGATTTAATGTAACTCCTCAGCATTTCTTGTCAAGGCTTGAAAATTATTGCTTGCTTTCTCATGTGTTTATAAAGGTGAAAATTTTGTTGAAAGCACATACCCTCACTCCTACTGCCTGCCTTATCTAAACACAAGAATGGAAAAGTCACAGACATGTTCACAGACCTTCCCATCATAAACACTGTTATCTTCCTCATGTCATTTCTAGACTGTGTATGTGATTAGAAAATTATTATTGCTAAGAATGTTTAAGTTACCAATAGCTGAGATGAAGAAACTTTCTTATCCAGATTAAAAGAGGAAAAAAATCTGTGAATTCCAAAATGTTTAGCAAAGTTCTTTTTCACTTCATTTTCTCTGGTCTAGTTTAATCTGAATATTAATGTACTAAATGTTGTTAGCATTAATCTCCAGGCATGTGAGATAGATGAGGTCTAATCAGTTTCTATGCCATGTCATCTAGCATTAATATGCAAATGTGCCCGGATCGTTTCATCACATATTGTCCCTTAATGAACATTCTGAAAACAGAAACTGTAGCAGAGAAAGAAAATCATACCCACAAATGAGACAAAGAGAGATATTTTCAATTACTACTTTTTTTAGTCTCTCCCTCAAATAATTCTTACGAGTTATTTTAGGAAAATTTGAAAAAAACATATTCCGTGGTCTTCAGATGTTTTTCCTAAACTTTTTTTTAATCTGTTCATTCTTTTCTTTGGCCCAAGTCCCCAGATGAAAGGGAGCTGGAGCTCTACAGGGACACCTCGGTTTTCTGTGGGCCTTGGGACTATACAGTGTGCAATGTTATCAATTAATGCTGTAGTTAAAATGAATGGTGATTAATTAGTCAATCCAGTTATTAAATAGTTGCCAGATAAACAAATAAAACATTGTTTAGTAAAGCAAAACATTGAGAATTCTTTCTTAGTTTCCATAAAAATGAATTTGTTTATAGACTTCATTATCAGGATGGAAAAGCAAGAATCATGATGGAATTCCACATGCTTTGTTTGGGATTCATCTTATCTAACGTTGGCTATGTCACATCAGCATTTACATCTGAGTTGGTTATACAGTCTCTCTCTAGTGAGCAGCAAGGAATATGCATTTAGGGAATGCAGTTCATACAATTTATTTTATACATTTACATTTGAATGAGTGAGTGGTATTCTAATATTTAAAGCTATATCAAACTCTCTGTCTCTCACCCAGACACAGAGAAGTCCTTCATATCAGGAAAAATTCGGACCTAAAATCCAGCATACAAAAAGTTAGATATGTGGCATTTATGGTGGCTTGAGCATCTCTAATCACCTGTCTTACTTCCATACATTGTGATATACTAACTACAAGATCACATCCTTTTTTCCCATCAGATGCCTACTTCATCCCATGCATGACTAATGAGCTCTCATTCAGTGACTGAGAAAGGGAATAGAGGTTATAAGGAAAAGTCAGAATCCTTTAAACTTGACACTATACAACATTTTGATAATTAAAAAAAAGCAATGTGGTACACAGAAAATGAACTTTTAAAAGCTGTTGACAGATCTCAAAATGCATTTGTAAACAGCAAGGTCTCATTAAGGACATGTATTCTTAAGGCCATGCTGAGGTCAGTTCTTGGCCTTTACATTTTTATTAATGCTCTGGAAGAAAGGAGAGAATCCTTACTGATTAAAGTGTGCATGTGATTCATGAAGAGGGTGCATTGAAAGAAATGAGCTGATAAGCTTCTGCAAGCAAATGACATGTGCAGATAATTGTAATTCAACAATATTCGGGAATTACAGACATAATGAGGCACTATGTTGGGAACAGTAACTGAAATGATTGGGGCATCATGTCAATCAGCTGGAGATCTGCTCCTAGCGCAGTATGCAAAGGGTATAACAGCAAAACAAAAAGCCAATCCTGGGATAAATGAGCAGAATAATACAAAAAATTGTTAGAAAGGTTACACAATCTGGCACTAGCAAATCTTCCTCTGAGATGCTTTTCACAGTCCTAGCACCCACAACTCAAGAAGGAATAAATTGGGTCCCTCTGGTTCAGAGATGAACCAGGAGAAAGATCAAAGAATTGAGGAACCTGCCTTAGTGGAACACTGAAGTCCAGTCTGTTTATCTTAACAAAAAGGCTAAAGGGTGCCTTGATCATAGCTTCTAATTACCTCTAGGGGGAATAGAAATTTGATAGTTGAGGGCTCTTCAGTCTCAAAAACACGAACATAACTAGATCGAGTGCCTGGAAGTTGAAAGCAGAGACATTCAGAAATAGAAATTACATGCATGAAAATTAATCACTTCAATAATTTAACAAAATAATGATAGTTTGTTCATACTGCAAATATTTAAATTGAGTTTTTCTAACTTTTAAAAAGAGATGCTGTAGCTAAACAAAAACTAATTCAGAAAGGAGCTGACCCATGTTACACTGGAAGTCAGAGGAAACTATTAGCTCCGAACTTAGGATCTAGGACACTATTGCTTCATTTCATCACTGACTGGGGGACCCACATCTTGTTTACAGTACATTATTCAAAATCTTATATGCTTCCAAAATATTCTGTTTTCCTGGAATTTCTTTGCCTGTATTGTTAGAGTGTGGCACCAACATTAATCTGTACAACAGGACAGTTCAAGTTGGAGAAGTGGAATTTTGGGTATTTTAGGAAAAGAGCACCAATATGAGATTAAATTTGAAAGCATCTCTTAACTGTGGATGCACAATTTGAAAGGTTTGTACCTGATCTTTCAAAATACATTGCACTTCTGAGCACTTCACATATATAAAGCATAGCTCCTACCAACATCAGTCATGGCTCTGAAAGCTCAGTATTCCCACAAATCAAACTCGAGCATTTCACATGGAAACTCAGAAATGGATATCACAAAGTTAATTACCACTTCTAGATGAAAACTTATTTCAAATTATTCCTGCAGTAGAGCACTGCAGGAACTCAGTGTCCAAACACAGTTTGAGGCAATGTTCAAAGATTTAACTCAGAGATCAACCTTTCCCATTTTGAAATCCCTTCTTATGATCTGTACAGACCATTTTGTTGCTGTAGTGTAGAAGGCAGAGACAATAAATAGCAGTCCCCTTCACTGCACAATCCTAGTTAATCCTTAGAATATATCCTGTCACCTCAGTCAGTCTCATAAAGGTACTATGAGAAAATGATGCACAAAGAGGAGATAAAGGCACAGTATAATGCATGTCCATGAGGTTGTAGAGAATTTTTCTTCAGTTCTGGTATTTCTTAGTTATAAAGAATCTGAATTTGCAACCTTGGTGCTTTTTCTTACAGTTTCAGTTTTAAAAGTGTCAATTCCTGGGTTCTTCTATTATCTTTTAAGCAGAAAAGTATCACTGTCATCTTAGCAGCTGGTTACAAGGGAGTAAAAACATTCAGATGGAGCATGCAGAATTGTGTTATATGAGCTAGAGTAGGAATGAGCTCATACTGGGCAGTTGACATCTTTCTCTATCCCAATAGAGAATTTTCTCACTGAATTTCCTACACAACTTCCAAAGCAGAGGAAGAGTGCTCTACTACCATAGATCACTCCCTTATATACCTCAGCATGGCCATCCCTCAGAACATGTTGCTGTCCTAGACCTTTCCTGGTTTCACCCATGGCTTCCTATATATCCCTGTGTGTGCACAGAGGTAGAGATATAACTGTCAGTTCTTGAAGGTGTAGAAACTAAGGGAAACTAAGGGAAGGAACTTCTTGGCATATGTCTGTATGAAAGAAAGGTAGGACACAAAGAGGAAGGCCACAGAAAGCAGAAGGAGAAATCTAGAAAAACATCTTCACTGGACACCTTGCCTGCTGGAAAGGCAGGCCTGGGTGCTGAACAAGAGACCAGGTACCAGAGCTTTGTATCCAAAAAAATTCCTTTTTTCTGCTAAGCACATTGGGATGCACCAGGTGCATGGAGCAAGCTGAAGGCCAGACAGAGTTGACAGAAGCCACTGGCTGGCAGTCATCCCCGTGAGGCTGCTGCAAGCCAGGCTCTGTGCAGTGTCCAAGAGGCAAGAAGAAAATGCTTCTCACAGCAAGCTGGGGCCCCGGATGTACTGATGTGCCTGGGCAGCACCCTCTAGCTAACATTTACAGTTAAATAAAAATCCTTACTATTGGCTTCAGCATATGGTTCTGTTTGTACCTTAATTTGGGCAGAGGCATCTCTCTAATAATTTTAACAACCTGATCATAACATCCACCCAATAGGCTATGGTAGTGCTTCTACAGTTTATTAAGAATGTGAGCAAAGAAAAAGAAGCAATTTAGAAGCTTTTATATTCTTGTTGCTGGAATATCTCCACAGAGAGTCTCCTTATAATCAGAAAAATTATTTGAAATTTGTGTGTAGCTTTCATTAGCAAAGACTTTGTCTGATTTGTCATATGTTAACAGATGCTTTCTGCAGCAAGTCCTTGGCCCCTGTGCCCTGTCAGCTTGGCCAGCTGCCACTTGTATTCCAAATAAAATGAAAGGTGGTGGGTTTAACACTTAAACCAGCCCACAGCTTCCAAAGCTTGTTGCCCAAAGGGTTCACATGTCTGATGTACAGGAAAAGCTGTAAACTCTGCACTGCTAAGTTAGACACAGATCGCAAGTGGGTATTTTATGCTGAAAGGTTAATGAGTTTTGTTCACCTTGGATCATGAGGCTACAACCACACTGCTGTGAAGGACAGCCAGCTCCACACATGGCCTCAGAGCCAAATTAACTGCTGCTGTCTATTTTATGTTGCAGGGTACATCATGACCTGGTGACAATTGAGAGGGGATTTGAGAACATGCTCTCCAGCACTTCTAGGTTTTCCTTACTAGCCCCATATCTGTATATGATACTCAATGCACTGGCTACCTGTCTGGTATGCGACAACATCATATAGTCCAGTGACACAGGGTCCTTCCATGAAAGTCCCTGCCTTCCACGAAAGACCACTCCCGCTGGAAGTTTTATAATTTGCAGGCAGTCTGGGCTGAGGCTGAATTTGGGAAGAACTCATTTGGTTCTGTGTTCAGGAAGCAGTAAAACTGCATACTGCTCATCTTTGGAATGGTCTGTTGAGGGGTGCAGACAACTTGATAGAGTCTTATCCACTGTGGGGTCTCACCATGTCTCAACTGGTAGTTTTATCAGTGGTAGGACACTTGACAAGGTGGATCTTTCATCTGATCCATATATAGGCAGTCTTGCCTTTGGGCATATTGACCTTACTGCAAGACAGGTGTTCCCAAAATTTTATATCTGTGGACTAAATTTGGAATTAGAGGTCATATGTTAACATAGATGCCATCAGTGTAAGGGCAGGACATGTGGTATAAGGGAGATGCTGGAAAGTTAAGTTTTAAATCCTGTTAACTACGTTATAATTACTTTTGCAATCTGCTTGGAATAGTATCAAGACACAATAAATACTAATTTTAAGTAGAATAAATAAATAAGCAGTAAGATAATTATTTTGGGGAGTTCGCTGTAAAACTATTATAAAAGGGAAGTGAATGCCTGTGGTGGACCTTCAGTATCTGATTAAGAAACTTATCAAAAGTAATTAAGTCTCTATCTTTCCTCCCAATACTAGAAAATAAAACCATTCATTTATTCAGTGGCACAATGATGTTTGCTTTTCTACTTCTTCCCTAGCGATCTCTAACGTGAGGTCTTTTTGACATTCTCTGATGGTTTTAGAATGTTAGCTGCAGTAACTCCAGATCTTTTCTCCAGGTATCAAAATAACTTCTTCAGAAACAATCATTTTGCATGCCTAGTTAGAGAGATTCTTTCTTTTTTCAAACCAAAGGCATTAACTGCCCTTGTTGGCACTGAAATTCATCTGCCATACTGCTGTGCAATTGTGCAGATGAGGTATTCTCTACCTTAAATGAAGTAAATTATAATGCATACAACAAACAAGCTAATCCTATTATATCTTTGTACAGACATCATGTAAAACACAGCAGAGCCAAAGATAAGAATTTGCAGTTTAACACACATTACAGTAATTCAAAAGACTAAACATGACGTAACTTTAAGAAAAATATCTCTCTCTTTTTTCTCCTTTTTTCTCTGTTTCTGTCTTATTACCAGGTGGATTCCTGTCTTATACAGAATATTGCAGAAAAGGATTTTATGTTCAAAAACATCAAGTTGTACCCACTATCACCAAACATTACAAATTTAATCATCTGTATTCCTTCAGTTATTTCAAATGGACAAAAATTAGAAATAAAGCCATCTCTATTCATTTTACTGTTAAAACATATATGAGGAGTGTTCATGCAACACTGTATTTGAAATGAAAATCTCTCCACAGAGAGAAAAACTGTATCTTATTGAATACTGATAAAACCAAACCATTAATCATAATGAAAATGTTCAAAAGATTTTTTATTAGTTGCACGAGACTTTGTGAGGAATTGCTATCTTGAAAACAGAAGCTGCTCTAAAATTAACTGGAAAATAAGGGAACAAGCACTAATAATTAATTAATAATAATTAATTGTTCTGATTTAAATAGTTTCACTTCCCCCATAATTTACTTAATCATTAGGGAACTGTGAGATTGAATAAATAGATGCCATTCAGAATATAAATGCCAGAGTCACTTTATTTTTTCCCTTGTGGCAGAGTACATCTGAAAGGATGATAAGCAAAGATAACATATCTTGAAATTCCATCCTAACAAACAATAAATTACACTGCTGAAAGTAGGCTTTCAAAGTACAATTCACACAATTTCTCAGCCCAGCACACAGCCAGATGCCTTGAAGGCCATATAAGCCACTTTAGAAGCAACAGTAGATGGTAGGTCATATAAATGGCCAATAAAGAGAGAATCACATGAATCTCTAAAAAAGGAGCAAATTAATTTCATGACAGATCTGTATTCAAAGTTTCAGAACTGTAGGAGTTCTGAAGCTAAAAACCAGTTTTAATAGTCTTCTGTTTACTATCTATCTGAGGATTCTAAGAGAATTTGCCATATAAATAAAACCTTTTAGTGTGGTGAAAGAGCTGAAGAGGAAAAATCAGATGATCAAAACTAAAAAGGTGGTTTCTAAAAATACTTGTTAGAGCTTTCATGATTAGCTTCTTTTTCAGTCCTTTCAACTCATTTCCTACTGGGATATATTCAGAAAGCCTAGGGCTTCCATTATTTCCATATCTAGTAGGAAAAAAAAATTCAAAAATTAGGAAGATAAATTAGACACAAAGGGTTTGATTTAGATTGCATACATAAGAAGAAGGGCACAGCTGCATTTCCTTAGGTAATTCTGGTATAAATAACTGACAGCAATGCTGTCACACAAAAAAGATGTGCCAGTATTTCAAAAACTGATCTTTCTCTCACTAAAAGTAGCTGCTTCTCAGCTAAGAAGCAGTAACTAACTGATTTTGTGTGTCTTCTTAAGACAGACAGGAGGAAGTAAACTAGATTCACTCAAACCACCTTGAGGCTGACCACTAACATGAAACCCAAACACAGTTGTGACAGTAACTCTTCTTGGTAGCTAGCCCGACTAGTGTGTGGAGGAGTGGACTCTCAAGGAAGAAAAGAAGTTTCTTTTTGTTCCTCTCAGAGTATTTTCTTCTGTTTTATCATTACAGATTAAAAACAAAAACCAAAACCAACAAACAACCACCACCCACAAAAATTGCAGTTTCAAGTGATTTTTAAATGGTACTGCAACCACCTCAATTAACACTGTAGACTTTAAATGACCCCTTCCTCCCTATGTAAGCCATGTGACAGAAAAACTCAGATGACTCACACTGCAATGTAATATGCTAATATGATTTTATTTCAAAATATGGCCAAAATTCCCACTAGTATAAAACCTAGTAGAGTAAGTAAGAAGAAATTCTTTCCCTTTGAATCTGTTAGATGAGAGTGACATACAAATATGTCTTTATGTTACTCAAAGTAAGAATGAGGTGAGTAGATATTATAATCCCATCTGTCCACAATGCAGTCACTTAAACCATGAGAACATTGAAGATTTATGCAAAAGGCCAATGTAATAGTGTCAGGTTTATAAATATATTTAACACATCTGTCTTAGATTTGTACTTAAGATCGTAAGAGACTGTGAAAACAATGATTTGTAAGAGGGTGTATTTAGCCTATTGAAATAGCAAATGAGCCATAAAGCTTTCATCTGGGTGGGAACATCCAAAGACATTTTAAAAGAGCAGGGAACTGACTTTACAGCCTTCCTTTATTATATACCAACTTAACAAAATGCTGGAGATGTGACAGTTCAGGGAACAAGAGGGAGTATGGTTAGGCATAGTTTGGTATGGTTGGTTAGGCATGGCTTATATCAAACCTATTTGAGTTGTTGGAAAGGTCTAACCTAGTCCTGACACAGATATTAAAAAATGTGTAAGACATGAAACAGCCTAGGAAACAACAGCTTTGAGTCCTTTCTTTCTATGTCTCAGGAAGAGACACTGTTCTGAAAGGCTTATGCTTTGACGGAATGGAATGAAATGGAATGGAATAGATTAGACTAGACTAGACTAGACTAGACTAGACTAGAATATACTACTTGTCTAAACAGACTTAAACCTGGAGACACTCTAAATGTAACACATGTCACATGGGAAGATAATCCTTTGTTATCTAAAAACACCTTCACATTGCTACGTCTTGAATGTGAGAGTGACATAGAACTAAGTATGGCAGTTGGTTTTGTCATTTCATAAGGCTGAAAAATCACTTTATTCTGATGCTTCTGCAGTGCATTATTTTCTCAGGAAGAGACTGTCCTCACCTAAACTAAGAAGTTAGTAGGCCACAGGTGGACACCCTCTTATTTATCCAGGTGTACCAAAAAATAAGAGCTCACTGCCCTTAATTTTTCCCCACTATCAGAAGTTCCTTACCATCTGCTGCCATCGCTGCCTCAAGCAATACTCCATTGAGGTGACTGTTCAGCCACTGTAATTAGTTTCAGGTAAAAGTGAAGTTAACCTGAGCCTTCTGCCTGAAGGATGATGTCAGGGTGTACACATACAAACCAGAGCAAGCAGAATGGAGTATTTCTATTAAACAAGCAGTAATGAACACCAGAGACTGCTACCTCTCTCATCACAAGAGACTTATCCAGAGCAGAACCTCTGCCAAAGTATAAGAATGGTCACTGTGATCTGTGGCCAGCAGAGAGGCCTCTTTGGCTTCATATCTTTAATTGCCTTCTGCAGACTTCTCATTTCCATTCAGCCTTGTATGGTGCAGCCTTAAGAGAAGATTCAGACTTTTATAGAAAAATTGTAACAGCAGCTGCCTACAACAATCTGCAGATGGCAGCAGATCTGCAGTAGAAAACCCTGCAAATGCTTAATGAAAACAGGCTCAACAGAGCAGCAGCTGAACCTCAACATCTTTCTGCTGGGATTCTGGCAACAACTGTCTTCATTACATATTTTGGTTAGATGTCTAACTGCTGCTCTAAAACCTTGCTCAGGTCTGCCTATGCCACATGTTGGTCAATACAGCTTTTTAGAGCTTGCCAGTGACATCTGTCAATTCTAACCCAACAGTCAATGAGTAGAAACCAAGTAAGACAAGTAATGCTGCAGAATTGTGTTGTGAGTAACAGAGACCAAAGCATAATTTATTGAAGGCAGTCAAAAGGAGTAAAAACAAGTATCAGGAGATACTGGTTTTATCATAATATGTACTGAAAAAAATACTTTTCACAGAGAAAAAAACTTTCACAGGTGCTTACTCAAATTACCTGATGTACAGTAGAATGTATTTTGATTTAGGCTTGCAGCTGCACTCAGTCTTAATTTGAACTTAATGAACTCTTGAACAGCATAGACATTTTTTGAATATACTTGACATTTCTGTGCTTTTTAAAATTTTTTTCCTATCTCCAAACAGTTATTGAACCTGATGATACATCCTTCCCCTGTGTCTCCAAATTTATGATGCCTTATACTGTAAAGAACTTGTAAAGTTTAACTGTTTATTTCTCAGAGTTCTTGTTATTAATTAGATTCTCCTTTTTGGTTATAACTCTTCCTGTCTTTATTGAGTACCTTTCATTTGAAGAAAACTTCAACTATTTTATATCAAGTAGGATTCCTAACACTCCCAGAAGCTCAGCTATGTACATTTTACAAGGAGTCAGTTGGAGCCCCATGAGACAAGATAATCTGCCAGAAGATCACACAGCAAGATATCTAAGAGCTAAGAAAGAATCTAAGCCTCCTGATATATCAGATCTGGGTTCGGGATTTTTCCAAGTCTCAGTAGTTGCTGCTGTTGGACATTTCACCCTCTTTGACACTGTAGGACATGTCTGCTTCTTAAAATCATCTAGAGATATAATGATCTTGTTTGCACAGAGGACCAAGACCACTGATGCTCTTGATCTCTTCTCCTTTCTTGTGACATAACACTTGGCTTTTGGCCTTCTGCCACATACTGGAAGTTTCTTATAGAGTGCTGGGAAGTAGTACTTGCTAGGCCTTTGCAGGCCCCTGCGGACACTATGCATGCAATACAGGCATTTCCTAAATTTGGTATCTGCTACACAGTTTTTCATGATTTCAGGGGATACCATGGTTAAGGTGGTTCTTTCAGTTTAATGTTCCTGTAAATTTCACTCCCATAATCCCTAGATAAACCTTCTACTCTAAAATCTTAATTCATGTAGGCATTTTGTTAAGCCCACACCCCTCTCCACACCCCCCTCCCCCACATATCCTTAGTGCATTCTTAACATTATATTCTTAATTCCCACAAGTTTCTATGTGATTTGAGTTTGCATTCCAAGAAAACCGTTTATTTGAGTTTGTTCTGAACTGGCTGGAAAAGAATACAAACTTTTATAAAATGAATACACTTTTTTACATTATGTATAGCTTTTCTCATCCTCTTTTGCTCATGAAATGAGCTGATGCAACTTGCAAAATGTACAATGAATTAATAAGGGTAGGAAATGTAAGATTAAGGTGCTATACTCAGGAAGTATATGCTCTTCCTTCTCACACATTTTCACTTTTGTATTTGGATTTCTTTCCAAATGATCAAACATTGCCATCTACTACAGTTGTTCTAAGACTTTGATTGATATTACGGAATCACAGGATCACAGAATCAACTAGGTAGGAAAAGACCTCTGAGATTATCGAGTCCAACCTTTGACCCAACACCACCTTGTCAACTACACCATGGTAGTAAGTGCCACATCCAGTTTCTTCTTAAACACCTCCAAGGACAGTGATTCCACCACCTCCCTGGGCAGCCCATTTCAATGCCCAATCACTCTTTCTGTAAAAAACTTCTTCCTAATGTCTAACCTAAATCTTCCCAGTAGGACCCTGCCCTCTTGTCCTACTGCTGGTTGCCTGGGAGAAGAAACTGATACCCATCTGGCTACAACCTCCTTTCAGGTA
Organism: Manacus candei; assembly: GCF_025592945.1. Lineage (NCBI taxonomy): Eukaryota > Metazoa > Chordata > Aves > Passeriformes > Pipridae > Manacus > Manacus candei. The sequence continues at coordinate 7,367,578 of NW_026138091.1, read as the reverse complement.
GTTGTAGAGAGTGATGACGTCTCCCCTGAGCCTTCTCCAGGCTAAACACCCACAGCTCCCTCAGCCTCTCCTCATAGGACTTGTGCTCCTGTCCCTTCACCAGCTTCATTGCCCTTCTTTGGACAAGCTCAATATCCTTCCTAAACTGAGGGGCCCAGAACTGGACACAGTACTTGAGGTGCCTGTTTACCTCACTTTGGCTGGTATACCTTTCTTCGCTGCTACAAATAAGACTACAAATAAGTATCATCACTATTGTGAAAGACCTGATCAAAAAAGCTATGATCACTACTATTCCAAATCACATTCACTTTCTCATTTCTTATTGAAATGCACACATTCCAATGCAGACTTTCAAGACACTATTTTTTGAATGGTCAGTAATGCAAACTGTTCTCAGATTAATCCTTCTTGACTTTTTCTTTTCAAGTGTCTTTTGTAATTTTTATAAGAAATTAACTGCATCTGCGTGGGGAGAAGAGAGAACATTCTAATCATTATCCAAAGCAGTGAAGCTGTGCAATAGGACATCTGTGTTCCCAAAGATTTAACATTTTACATTCTTCTTTGCCCTTTTTAATTAATTTTTATTACTGCCTTCTTTCCCTTTGGTTCTATGTTTATCATACTTTCATTGTCATATTCTGTTTTAAATAAAGTATTGGTACAAAGATTTTCTAGGAATTTTAGCAACTCAGTTACTGATACAGTCTAGAAAACAGACTGCACTCAAAGATGAAAATAGTATTAATAAATATTAATAAATATTTATTAATAAATATTAATAAATATATAATATTTATTTTAGTATTGACCACTACAGACATCATGTTGCTGATCTTTCTGAGGTTTGTGACTACCACTTCACTGTGCATTCACACAGAGGCACTAAGCTAGAAAGGCAGGAGAGAAGCTCGGTCTTCATTTTGAAAGCATTTATGTGGTGCACTTTTTCCATAAAATTATAAATTACTATAACCAAAGCAAAGAGGCCATCACACCTAACAGGAACAAGTGTATTGACCTGCAATTCTGCAACAGATTACCAGTAGTATTGACAGGAGTCATATGCATTATATGCACAGTTTTGATGGGTAGGGTTTCAATATATAAAGGCTTAAAAGAAAGATAGAGAAAAACCTTTTACCAGGGCGAGTGACATGACACAGGGCAATAGCTTCAAACTGGAAAACATTGGACATAAGGAAGACATTTTTTATGATTAATGTGGTAAGACACTGGAACAAGTTGCCCAGAGAAATTGTGGGTGTCCTATTCTTGGAAACGACCCAGGCCAGGTTGGATGGGGCTTTGAGCAACCTGATCTAGTGGAACGTGTCACTGCCTGTCACTGCGGGTCATCAGGCTGGACTTCTAATTCAGTGAGCGTATAAGTAATTAAATTAAATTAAGGATTTGGCAGTAGGCTGACTGTAAGCCTATTTCAGAAGCCTGTGTCACATTTTAGTTGAGAATAAGCAGATGCCCATTGTATGAATTTTAGGTCAGGGTCAGAACAATAAACTTCAGCGTAGATAAGGTAAAAAACAGACCAAGAAAAAACCCACTTAGGTCCAGAACAGGCTGCAGGTTTGTGCAGCGCATTATCATGTATACTGTTCTACTCTCCCTCTCCCTCTCCCTCACTCTCACACACTTTCTCTCTCTCCCCCCCCCCCCTTCGGGTAGATAAAGGTCACTGTACTTTTGGCTACCATTAGGATCATGGTGTTTGCAAATAGGCTGGCAGAGGCTTTGCAGAAGCTGTAACACCTACCCTTAGAAAGGACTCGTGGATAGCCTAAAAAGAGCTTCAACTTTCTCTTACTATGGAACACGACTCAGTTTGACCGGTCCACAGCTCTCCCCATTATACAATATTCCCACGACTTGACCGTGCTGTTCACCTATCCATTTACAACCTGGTTACACCTTATCACACCGCCGTGCCGGCAGCGCCGGTGTTGTCGGGCAGGCCATGGCATCGGCGGCTCTGACCCTCCTCGGCAGGGGACGCAGCCCAGGCCGGCGGGCGGAGGCTCCTCCCGCCGCCGCCTCCCGGCGCCCCCCGCCGGGCCGTCCGCCCGCGCCGGGCGGGATGCGGGGCGCTCGCCGGCGGCTCTGCTCCGCCCTGATCCTCGCGTACGGGCTCTTCTCCCTCTACGCGGCCTACACCGTGTTCCTGCGGCCGCGCCGCTCGCCCGCCCCTCGCCCGCCGCACCGGGACCGCCGCGGCCAGCGAGGTGAGCAGGGCCGCTTCGGGCCGACGGCCCGGTCCGGCCTGGCCCGGCCGGGGCGGCGGGCGGGGACCGGAGGGAGCTCCTGAGGGAGAGCAGGGCCGGGCCGGAGCCCCACCGCTCCCCGATAGGCCTGCGCAGGCCGCGGCCATTTCCCCAGTGCCGCGGGAGGCAGCGGGTCGCGGCCCGGCAGTAGAGGAGGAGGAAGCGGTGGCGGCGGTGGTGTGCCTGGCCCGGGGCCGTGGGAGGGTTGTCAGGTGATGCCTGAAATTATGGATTCCAGAAAATTCTTCAGTTTTTTAAACCCGTGAATCTGACCGTTTTACGTAAATTACGCTTTTAGGTTTCACAAATCATGTTGCCTTGGGAAACGAATGGAATCCATGGGAAGAGGACGAGAAAAACGAGCTGGCTGCTTCTCAGCAGAGATATGAAGCTAATCTTAAGATGATAAAATATGCGAGGTCTCGCCTAGAACAGACCAGTCTTAGAGTACAGATTTGGGGAAAAGCAGCAATTGGTAAGCAGATGTAACCAGTGTCTACTAATCACATAACCTTTCTGATATAGCATTTTCCCCTGCTTTTTAATGACTAAAATTTATGTATATGATTAAATAGTATGTATATTTGTACATGAAGACTGTTAAGGAAGTTGTAGCTGTTATTCAAATTTGTACCAGTGTAAGAGTAGTTACACTTTAGTTTCTTTCTATCAGTTCTTTTCAAGGCTGTTTTTTGCATCTGGCAAAGAAAATGTCTCAAATAGCAGAGAAACACAGTTACTTTTTTAATCCAGTCTGGTTTACAGTACAACACAAGAACAGGCCTCTTATTTGGTTAAACGAGACTATATATTTTTGTCACATTTACACTTCTTGAAATAAAGCATCATACAGTGAGAAATAAACCATTTTCTGTACTGCAGTACTACGGCCAGTGATGAGCTTGGAAATTCTTCTGTTGTAGAAGACACTGATTTTACTCTACATAAACTGGGAGCCAAAGTCTTCTCAAGCTCTTTAACTACTACCGACGACATAACATTTTTCGTATTTTAGCTTTTTGAAAATGCCAAATTTCCAGCTTCAGGTAAACTTGCATGTAGCATTGTAGAACACATTGGTAAATTAGCCAATGGCACATTCCATCACAAAAAAAATGGTGTGTTTCACAAAAGCTTAAGAGAAGTATGCTTGTCCTTAAAATGCTGATTAAAATTTGCTCATTTTTAGGTTGTATGTGTGCTGGAAAGAGATGCTAACAGAAGTAGTGGTATATCTTCATCTACTGATATTTTGTCAGCCAGAGAATATCTTAAAGTGCCCCAATACGGGAAAAATTAATCTGAACTAATTCAAAGTCATACAGACTTTGAGAAGCAGTGTTCCCATTATATAAGAAGCTCTGACATTTCTTTCCCGAGTTCTTACATTGTGATGCTTTTTCGTTTCCTAGAAGTTATTTTATTTGCTAGGAGTTTAGAGTAGGCATGATCTGTGCATTCACATTCTCCATCGTGTCTTCTTTTGTGTAGGTCTTTACCTTTGGCAGCATATTTTTGGAGGGCACCTTGAGCCAGCTGATGTGACCGCACAGTGGAGAGAAGGAAGCCAAAAAGCAGGAAAAACATATTTCAGGTGTTGTTCATGATGCTGATTTCAATTGTGTGAACTTTAACAAATAATGCATTGGAAAGTTAAAGTACATTATAAGATGCACAGGTGGATTATTTTGCCTGTCTCAAAGTTGTAGTTATTTCAGTATCAGCTGCAAGTCCTTTTTAATTTTTTCGTGTTTTGATAACTGTGTAAAATGTACACAGCTTCTCATTCATTCAATCATATCGTTTATTCATGGAAACACATACTTGATAAACGCAGCTAATCCTAGCCTAAACAAGTCACTGTTACAAAATAGAAAACCAGGGAGCAATTTCATCTGTTTTATGAAGGTTTGTGTTATTTGAAAAAAATAGAGAAAGACTTACCAATGCTGAGAGGAAGGGCAGCCAAGAGACCTCAGTGGCACCGGGGGGGGGACACATAAAATCCTCAGAAAAGTCTTAAGAACTGGGGTTTGGGGGCTCTTAGTCGATGACAACAAGTGTGGAATTTTGAGGCAAGAGGAGGTCTCCTGCTATTTGGTTTCTCTGTATTCAGGGAAAAGGGTCTTGGTCATAAATAGGATTGCATCAAAACTTTGTTTCTGTTTATAACAAAGGCAATCTGTGAGGACTAGCATCTGTTTAGCTACTTGACTTGCAAGACAAAATTTTATACGTAAAGGAAGATTACACTTAAAGCACTGTTTGCTTTAAAAAATGGTGCTTAAGCTGTGATCATGCATGTTTTAAGACTGATGTCAAATGTTTTATATTATTCAGTGAATCATATATTCTTTTCTCAGAAGTCCTATTTAATACCATTGTAAGGCTTTCTGTAAAGATACAGTGAAGGATTTTTTATCTACTTGGCCGGTTAGCCAGTCTGCAATAGTAGATCTCCTGCAACATTAAGTCACTTGCACCTGGACTCACCTTTTAAAAATTTTTCTCTTAATACATAAAATACACACTTAAGTGAGTGTAACTTCTGAAAAATATCTTGTTTCAGAAGAGTGTTTTTTTCTTACACAATGAGATGTGGTTCTAGTTGAAATTTGTGGGTAGTGTTTGAAGTAAATATATGCTGGTGAATTGAAAGGGGTTTTTAAGTGATCACAAAAGTTTTTTATCATTTTGAATTCTTTATTGATGTATCTAATGTTGAACATGATACAGGCCATAGAATATTTTCAGTAATGCCTGCATCACATTCATAAGAGATTAAAACTGTTTTCTAGAAAGATATATAGGCTTGATTTATACATAGCAATTATTAAAGAGTCTGTCTTATATCTAAGGAAATTGATGAAATTGGGTACTCTTAAAAAAAATAGCTGTATTCCTTGTCTGCAAATAAAAGATGATCCTACAATATTAGAGAATCAACTGTGAACGATGCTACTGCATCTTGGTAGTCTCCTTGACAGAGCAAGAGAGCTTTCCATTCACAAATTTAGAGAAAGAATACAATGCTTTCTTTGAATAAGGACCAGTGCCTGTAGTGCTGTCTTGGTGGAAGAGACTTTGTTGTTCCTAGAATTAAAATCTCAGAAGTCCAGAATTTAAATCTACAGAAATCCATCACATTCTGCCAGATAGGTTATCTTCTTGGTATTCACATGCAAATTTCTTTCAAGCTTTTCAAACCATGTTTATAACAAGAAAATAATTTGCTGCACTTAATGAGTCTGTCACTTGACTGATTATGATTATTTTACTTCTGGTGTGCCTGTTTCAAATGATTGATAACCTCACATGATTCCTTAGGGCATGCATGCCTCAAAGAAAAAGTTCTATACTTGCATTTAAATATCTTCTTGTTGTGTTTAGATGGACCAGGGATAATAGAGTCCTTGTTTTAATTTCAGCTTGGATGCTAGATCCTATAAAATACAAAGCTTAAGTTTGGTACCAACATAACAAAACTTAACTTTTGAAAGGCTAGTAGGAACTTGTAGTTCAAAGTATAGAAAGTATGCAAATATCACTGTTAGTTTAACAACTAGGCTTCTGAAATGAAATAGCTGAAGTTCTACTTTTTGCTCAAATTGGAAATACTATTTTGCATTTTTGTTGTGAAAAAGAATTAGTACATGATTTTGGCTGCTCACTGGTTATAAGATTTTCTAGAATGTTGACTTTACTACCTGGCTGAGGTAAATTATCTCCATTTGATTACTAGATGAGGCTAGAGGGAACTAGCTGAGGTGACCTATTTGGAGAATATGTGCTGCTCTGCAGTTTTTTGTGGTAAGTCTAATGATTGTTAAAAAATAGAGGTCTAATAAATGTTTTCAAAGCATATCAACTCTAAAGACACAAAAATGCCGAAATATCACTTGAAGATAGTTGCATGAATTTTGTATATTTATGATGGAGAATAAACGTATTTAATATAGATTTTGCTGGCTTCAAGCTTTCACCAAAGAATACAGAAAGTATCAGCTTCTCCATGAAATGCAGGGATGTTTATTAAAAAACATGAGTGGAGAAGGAACTACATAGCTGTGGATTTTAATCCACATGACATGTTGCCATGTTCATACAAGAGGCAGGAGAGCAGGATTTAGCACTTTATTTGGCCTAGAGCAATTCACATCCTTCTCTCCTGTCATCTAAGAAGATGTTGTAGGGCAGGGAGTGCCAAACTACTTTTCTCTTATTATTAAGTAAAAGCATTCCTAAATTTCTGTTCCCCTGATTAACACCCTCTATTTTATAAACATTCAATGCTGCCTTGCCTCAGTCCCTGTTAACCCCAGTTGTTCTGCAATTACTCGCCATTCTCCTACCCTCTGTACACAAATTGCAACCATCTGGATTCATGCCAGAATGAAAGCCTATTGGTCAAAAAAATCAACCAGCAAAGGTTTTTATCTGTTGAAGGATTCCACCAGGGATACCTTGTGGCAATTCAGTTTTAAGAAAACCTTTTGGTGAAGCTTTTTGAAAATCCAAATGCAGTACATCTACTGGATCCTGTTTATCTGTGTTCTTACTGACACACTTGTAGATCTTCATCAGATTAGTAAAACAGGATAATTAATTTCCAGCAGTGCTTATCCATGTATGTGGTCAGTGATCTTACCTTTTGATAAGATGCAGGGATCTTACTATTCGTTACAGACTCTTCCAGAGAGGGAATTCATGCTGACTGGTCTCCTCCAGGGTCCTCTCAAGTTGTTTCTGTTAATGGGAGTTTTGTGTTGATGGGTAGACCCCTTATTAAGCATAGTGTCTCTTCATAATGACACTGCACACCTTTGCCAGCAGTTCTGCAATTTCATGTTCCTTCAGAACTCTCAAGTAAATGCCATCCAGGTCCAAATTCTCTGTTTGATATAATACTTATTATGTTTAAACTTATATTTCTTTCTGAATGGAATGAGTTTACATGTAGGAATCTTCCTTAGTTTTCGATAAATTCATATGGGGTTTGGGAAGTATGTGTTGTTTACTTTTTGGATTAAAGTGCTTGGGCTTCTTATAGAGTGTTTGGGAACAGTCTGCACACTCCTTGAAAGCTTCTTGTGATTTGTACTGCTCCTTTCCAAGTTCTTATCCTGATTTTTTCATCTTTATGTAATTCCTTTATTGCATATGGAGTATCTCTACACTATTTGGTGTGATCTCTCGTGCTGCAAGTGCTAAATTTAATCATACCGCTGTTACAGAATGACTGTGTGACTAACACCTTTGGAATGGGGTCTGGAAGACCCAGTCTAGAATACCATCTTTTTGAATGGATTCTATGATTAGTAAGGAAAAACAAGGACTTTGTAGAAAGCAAGTCATGTATTTAGTCAAAAAAATGTAATCTCCCCATACCGTCTTTGATCTAGCCTTCATGTGAGTAGTTAGTGCTGTTAGTACTGCTGCCTTAATTTTGCGGCTTTTGTAATCTCCCTTACATTTCCCAATCCCAATTGTGTTCTGACTGGGAATTAATAGTACAATCCTAGCACTGTGTTTTTATTATTAAAGTATGGGATTTATGAGACTTTCATAGTGTTACCTTTTTTCCCCACTGTAATTTTATGCATTTAAACTTCATATTTTTCTACACACGAGTCAGTACTTCCTGACCTGTACATCCTGCTATTCCTGTAAAGTGGTCAGTCTGCTCCAGATAACCTCACTGGGACACAACAGCTTTTGTTGTGAATTTTTCTTTCCTCTCTAGGTACACTTGAACTGAAGCTAGCTGTCAGTCTCAGCACTTCATGAGTTAAAACTCATGCTCATTATAACTTAAGTTTTGCTGGTAGCTGAAAAACTAGTGCAGCAGACCTAGAAAACTTATTAAAATTATTAAAGATTTTATGATTTTGCTACCTGACTGAAATTTCTCTGTTAAATACATTGTGCAAGATCTAGAAAAGCCATTTTCTACCTAGAATGTTTGTGCTTTCTAGCATATACAGCAAACCTAAGTTTACATTTAGATAAATACCTCTTGTGTTACTGATTCTACTCAGTAGAAACTTAACCAAAATTACTGAGAAAAGTAGTATGCCAGACCAGCTAACTGTCTGTCTTAATGATACCTGGTTTAGTATACTCACCAGGTCTTTGGGAGGGCCTTTCTCTTGTTCTAGTACAGCAGTCACTGGTTATTACTGGAATTAAGACCTTTAGTGAATATCAAAGTACACCACTTTTTTAGAGGTGATTGATTTACACACGTTTTTAGGTTTGAGTATAGTACTAGTTCTGATTTATTGACAAAATACTTTATTTAAGTCTAAATCTCCTTTTTCCCAACAAAGATGAAGGCAACCTTAGTCCTGTGTTAAGCAGTAGATACTAACAGAGGTGGTTACAGTTCGCAGTATGTTACATCTGCTTTATTGATGAAAAAATAGTCTCAGGATTACAGACTGTGTAGTAAGGATGTTTAGAGGATTAAGGTCAATAATTTGTTTTAGGGGTGTTTACTGTTCTCATTTTGGTTTTCTCAGCTTCCTCACCGGCCCATCTGTAGTTCCTGGCTACTTCTCGGTGGAAGCGGAGCATGTCGTGCTCGTGCTGAACGGGAGGGAACAGGCGAAGGTGGCGGCCGCCATCCAGTGGCTGCACTACGCACAAACGCTAATTCAGACCCACAAAATCCGGCACGTGGCGGTGGTGCTGCTTGGAAACGAGCAGTGCAACAACGGATGGATTCAGCCATACCTGAAAAGAAACGGAGGATTTGTGAATCTGCTCTTTATTACCTATGACTATGCGTTCGTAAATGAAGAAGATATTTTCCAGTGGCCTTTGGGAGTAGCTACGTAAGTGCTGTAGGCAGAGGTTGCAATTGAAACAATTGTTGTGCATGAGGTACGGAAAATATGACTTACTGCTGATGCCCAGAACAATTATAGTAAGTAAATTGTAGAACGTGATCCTATTAATCATTTTATAAATCAAACATTGGGATCCTTTGAAATTGCATTTAGAAATAAAAATGATCATAGGAAAAGAATGGCAGCGTTTAGGGAGCTTGGAATGTTTTCTGTTTATTTTTTCTTTAAGATTTGCTCTTGAGATTTATCATGTCTGCTGACGTAATATGTACCAGTGACACGGGGGATTTCAAAGATACTTATGTAATTAAGCTCCAGGTACTCCTTGTTCAGAAATGGAAAGGTGATTCTGGTGGTACTTTTTTTAACCCCTGTTATGGCTCTTAAAAGGCAGTTGTGCGCTTCCTGGTTTGAGTTGTTATACTCCAGTATCACAGCAGCATAAGCTGGCTTAACTGCATGCTTACAAAAACATTTTTATTATACTTATCTGCTCAAACTACTTGCGTGGAGTAAATAAAGGCTCGGTTCAGTTAGATGCACTTTTACTTCTTATTAACAGAGAGTTAATAGTGGTTTAACTACTTATCACAGTAATATAAGCTGAAAGGAGCACAGAATTATTTTCATATCTTGTGTTGAATTTGAATTCAATTTCCTGTATTGATCCAGTTGGCTCAATCTGGAAAACTGTATGGAGTTTTTTATATATAGCTTGAACTTGCTTACAGTGTCTCTGAAATATGATAAATTTGGATTCTTGATGATGTCAGAAAATTGTTGGCATTGGAAGTTCCTAAGCAAAAAGAAGTTGAATTTTGAGATGTAGAGATTAAGGTGACAGTTAACAGAAAGCAACAACATTTACAACAATAAACTAAGGTGCACAGCTGGGTGGAGAAAGATAAATATGGTATCAAAATGGAGGTTTGCAGCCCTTGCACACCAAGGAGTGTAAAAAATGTGGTTAAAGGTGTGAACGCGTGCCAGATTTTCCAAGTGAAGAGAGAAAATGAAGATGTAGAATGCTGTAAAAATATTTGTCATGAAGGAAAGAATGGTTCTCAGAAAGTAAGTGAATTAACATTCATCCCACAGGAGAAGAATTAGGAAAGGACCGTCCATCAAATAATGTACAACAAGCTTTTTAGTAGCCAAAAGATTAGATTATTGAAGTCCACTCAGATCAAAGTGAGATTTTGCTTTGAGAGGTTACCAGCGGTATTTTCAGTTGATAGGCATGCCCAGAGATTAAGGTAGCTGAGGCTTAAACACCATAGTTACCATTAACCTGGCCATTTCAGTCAAAACTTGTGGTTGCATCAAGAGCAGCTGCTTTGGAAAAGCATGTTAAGGACATTTTGTAATATGCACACATAGTATTTCTGATCTTGAAAAAAAACATAAGTATTTTGGAAAGTCTCTGAAGAGAGTGGTGGGGGCAAAGAGAATAAAGACCTACTTTTAGGACAGGACTTAAAGTGGTTTGCTTGTGTGTGGTTTGCTGTCTGTATATATGTGGATTGGCAACAAACAGGTGCTTTTAGTCTTAAAATATGATGCAGTAAAGATGAAATGGTGCAAAATGTTTTTCTTTGACATAAAACATATAGTTGTCTAATTATACATTGTTTTTACAGCTACAGAAATTTTCCAGTTATAGAACCCAGCTGGTCAATGCTACATGATCCAAGATCATATCTTTGTAATTTCTTAGGGACAGTTTATAAGAACTCTTCTAGAGAAACCCTAATGGAAATTCTGAAGCAGGATGGGCTTGACAAACTTTGCTGGATTGCAGCCAGAGAACAGTAAGACTTTTAATTTATTTTGTGAAAATATTAAGATTTTCTTGCCTGGTTCATTATTACTAATCTTTTCTTGAGCATTAAAAAATAGTACAAATAAAGGTAATCAGTCATAATTAAATCAGAGAACATTGCTGACACTCTTTGTGTAGGTCTTCATAACAGCCTTTCTGTTGCTATATTTTACATAAAGTATATTTTTAAATGCATAGAAAAATCTCCTACATATACAACCATCAAAGATCATCAGGGTTTTTTCTTGAATATATTTGATTATGGTGGGAGAAGAAATATTTGTCTTGTGTTTTGTGTGGTTTAATGTCTTTAACAGAAGAAAGAAGACAACCATATTTTGTTGTGTTCCATATAAGAGAGTGGATTTAATCTGTACAGCATGGTTGTTTTTTATTTCAAGTAGGTGGAACAGATCTTTTGACTGACAAGAGTAGGGTTCTGATTGTATTTCTTAATTTTGAAAAGCAACACATAAAATGTTTGATAGCAGGCACAGCAGTGCTTAGGAAGACCTCAGCTACCCTGATGAAGAGTCTCAGGAGATGGATTGTATCTGTGACATAGACTCTTATCTCACAGACATTCTGGGGCACTTCAGGAGATGGATTCTGGTTACATGGATTGCTTTACATCCTAACTTTTGAAAAGCAAACCTCTACTCATGTAAAGTATTTGAGGCCAAACAAAGTCATTAAAAAGTCCATCAAGTGTCTCCCTGTTGGTCTGTTTCTGAACTGTGCTGTGAAGTAAATTGACATATGCATCATCCAGGTCATGCAGAAGATTTAAAATGGCATTTCAGTTTGTTTCTTACACTTCTACGTATTAATAATTTCCTAAAAGGACGACATCTAACATGGTTACAGTCTATTTTTAACAGTGACATTTTCAATAAATTTTTAGAAGACTCTTAAGAGCAGTTAAGACTAAAAGTAAAAGCCCATTGATTGTGTGTGTAATATAAAATTCATACATTGACAGCATTTTCATCTTTATGCATAGTTGAAATTAAAGTGTATCACTTATTTTTTCGTTGCAGTGTCTGTGGGAAAAATATTAATTTTAGCCCCCTTTACTTTCCTAGGTGGCAGCCTCAAGAAACAGATGAAAGTTTCAAAAACTATCAAGATGCCTTGCTGCAAAGTGATTTGACATTGTGCCCAGTGGGAATAAATACAGAATGTTACAGAATTTATGAAGCTTGTTCCTATGGATCTCTGCCTGTTATAGAAGATGTAATGACACCAGGTGATTGCGGAAATTCATCAATGTACCACAGTGCTCCATTACAGTTATTGAAAACCATGGGGGCTCCATTTATCTTTATTAAAAACTGGAATGAGCTTCCTGCTGTTCTAGAGAAAGAAAAAAAAATGAGCTTACAAGAAAAGATTCAAAGGAGAAGAAAGCTTTTAGAATGGTATCAAAACTTCAAAGCATGGATGAAACAGAAATTCATTATTACTTTGGAAAATTCATTTTTGCCCAGTGATAAAGGATAAATTGTCCCTTTTGAAAATCTAGAATAGATTGCCAGCTTAATTTCCATTAACCTTCTGAGGCAGCTTTTACAGAAAAGTAATCTCACAGGGTGGATGTGTTCCTTTTATAGTCAACAGAATTGCTCTAGCTTGACCAAGAGCTTAATTTGTCCCTTCATTCTTAACGATTTTCAGAGAGGTTGTTGACTTAGTAGGGTGGTACTCTGCAAGGATGACAACAATTTCATTACTGTTTTCACAATTTCCATGTTCCTGTGTGACCTGATAAAATTTTTTTAGGATAATATCTTTGATCATGTGAACTTTTTAAAATCCAACATAAAAATATCAGTTTTGTTTGAAGAAAAGAGGAGAATGAAAGCTGTATGGCACAGGGTAATTTATTATGTAGACTGAAGCAGAAAAGTATTACAGCAAAATTGCCAGGTTTAGCACATCCCAGTAAGTGCTTGTTCTGAAAATGTGAACCGTTTACTTGATTGACATTTCATTTCCAAGAAAGTGGCTATAAAGACTGTGAAATAAAAATGTATATTTCAAGGTAAAAATAGAGAACTCTTTCTTAAAAATACTTCATAGCAATATATTTCCCCTTTAACTTCAGTTATCAAAATGGCTTTCTTTCATTTCTGTTTAGTCTTGGGACGTATCTTTCTGCATTTCTGCTGCAGGAACATTCATTACCTGTAGTTGCAGCTGTGCATTCTAAACCGGGCCTTAAACATGAACCTGTTTGTAGCTTACCTGATTTCTCAAGATCTGCTGAAACTTGTCAACTCCAAAAGAAGTATAATATTGTATGTTTATGGAGCTACATGTACCACAAACAGTTTCAATGCTTTTTTTGTTAAATATAGCTGAAGTGATCTGTTACTGTTCTTGCCCATTAGGAATGAATCTGTGCTGTTACCTGTGTGTTTGGCTGAGCAGTGTGACTGCACACACACCACTGGCATAAACAAAGAGTGTGTCATAGACATTTTTCCATTTACAGCAGCATGACATATGGGTTCATTCTCGTACAGGAATTCAAAGGCTGGTGCAACTCTACAGCTAAGTAATACTCATTTGTGTAATGATACTATCTGGTGGTGAAATATGTGCCATAAGAGCATTTCTGTGGTTTTCTTTCAGTTTTCTTGCATCCTTTCTGTGTAGTATCAAAAAAAAGGCACCAAACCAACAAAAAATTGAATCAAAACCCAAAACATAAAAACACAGGGTTTTAGTTTGCTAACAGTGGATCATACCCACGGTGGCTGCTCTAGATCAGGAATAAGGTATGTTTCAGAACACTTGTATTTTTAGGAGATGTATTCCATATGCTTAGAAGAGGCTCTCAGAAGATAAATAATCTAAATCCAAATAATCTGAATTGTATGCCTAATGTGAATATCCAGTGACTGTCATCCACCCATATTATCTGAAACATCATGTGGTTGCAATACAATGCAAACATTCCCCATTCAGCTGAAACTGCAAGTACAGCCCTCACAGCTCATCATTGAGTTCATGAGCACTGCTTGGAGGTGGACCCTGTTAGGACAAATTTAGCAAAAATTTCCACACCAAGGGTCTGAAGTAGCCCATCAGTAGTACATAGCACTTGGAGGATTAGAGGAAGCTTGAGTATCTGTAATAATCATAGAATCATAAAATGGTTTGGGTTGGAAAGGACCTTAAAAGATCACCTAGTTCCAACCCCCTGCCATAGGCAGGGACACTAGATGAGGTGCTCAAAGCCACATCCAACCTGGACTTGAGCATTTCCAGTGTTGGAGCATCCACACCTTTGGACAACCTGTTCCAGTGCCTCACCACTGCAATAATGTAATGTCAGTGCTGTATTTTCCTTTTAGCAGAATCTTTATTTCTACACAAGCTACAAAACTGCAGAGCAATGATCTAGAGCAGTACTTTTCAGCTTGTTGGCAGATCCTTTGGCACTCCTCCAGGATTTCAAGGAACTGCAGAAAAAAACTCCGAGAGGGAGGTCTTTACCAGTCAGCTGAGATTCTTATAAAAAAGGCTGCAGCTCCTAAAAAACAGTGGTATGGAGGTTGAAGTCTGAAAAACAGTTCAGTGTGTTACTTGGTCATCAATAGAAGAAACATGCTGCTACTCATGCATTCATTTCTAAGTAAATGTGAGTTTTTCTTAAGGGAGGCCAAGATGCACCAAAGTTTTCACAGAATTTCACATTGCAGCTGTTTGCCTACTTTGCGAGTTCAAAGGGAAATGATTGGCACTTACCTGACTTTCAAATTCATATTCTTCAGACCAACAGGAATTAGCACCAGAAGGAGGTTTTTTGTGTTGTATTTCCAGTGCTCATGGAACAAAGAGGGCAAAACATCTTGAAGCCAAGAGAGGGTTCCTAATGCATTAGGTAGGTTGTGAGTATTTTGTTTTCTTATTCCACTGTCCAACTTGAGGGAGAGATTGTAGTTCTCCTGTTTTTATTCCCTGATACTTACTCATTGGAAAAATTGTCTACTCTGTGCTCTGTTTGGATCCAGAGATGAGAAAGACAACAAAATGGACTATGGGAAAGAAAGGGTGAGACTGAGAGAGGAAAGACACCAAGGAGTGGAAGAAATCAGAGAGGATGTGTTATCAGTGATAGACAAAACTGATTGAAGAGAAGCAGTTAAGCCACTGGCAAAAAAGATGGCACAACACGTCCACGTAGGAGTAGATAGTATCGGCTGTCAGTGGGAAGACAGCAAGTAAGTTCGGTTGTTTAATACTAAGAGGAGAATGTATGCTCTGTTTTTGCAGTTAGCCCTCTGGTTCAAGTCTGGGATGGTGAAGCATAACTTTTCCAGAGCATAAAACAATGCCTCATAGCTGTGCATGGCATCTCTTGGAGAGGGACTTCTGCAAGAACTGAGCCTACCTGGAGTCAAGAATGCCATTTGTAGCATCAAATGTTACACAGATTGTTAATTATGCGGTGTTTTGCATCATGCTTAGATTTGTATGTGGAATATATAACTCCATCAGTTTTGTTTTCTGAAGTATTTCCTGCTGATGAAGACTTTAAGCTGGATTGCCTTGCTATGAGAAGAAACAGATCCAGCTTGTCCCAATTTAGCGTAACTCTCTCTCCTACATTATTTGGAACCCATTAAGAGTGGCTGTGAACATGTGGTGTAAACAATTTAAAAGATCATCTTCTAGAGAGCAATATGTTTTCAAAGAAACTTAACCAGTCTTCACAACTGTTTGTAATACTGTAGATGAGGAAGGGGCTTGCAAAGGATCTGGCTGCCATTTGCTTACCATTCTTGGATATTTGAGTTGTGATAGTATATTTCAATAGTTAGGTTTTCTGGTATTGTTGGATATCATCCTTCCATGACTGAAACTTACACAAGGAGTGATAAAACGAAGAGTTTTCTAGAAGCCTTTCTCACAGCAATTACTAAGTGTGAATTAGGAATACTGTGTGCTGGAATCACCAGTTTCTCTCTTGGCTTACTGCTCTCACCAAAACACTTGCAAAAACACAGAAATAAAATCCTGTTACTTCTTGACAAGCCCTGCATGTTAGTAATAACCAGTAAGTGCTGGGCAAACTCAGGAGCAGCTTCCATGCTAGTGAGTCCTGAAATATTTCCAGGAATTGTTCTTACTGTGATTGGAAAGATGAAGGATGGTTGAACAAAATTTTGCTTGTTTTGGACTGTTCATAAAGACTGACACTGGGAGAGGCAAAAGTATTTCAAATGCAGTTTTAACTGTGCCATAAGAAACTGTTGCTTCCAAGAAAATTGCTACCATAAGGCATGTTGGGCCATTTCCCAGTAGCTAAGGAGTTTAATGCTTATGTAGTGCTGTGAATCCTGCACAAAGGATTTGAAGAGTCAGACAAAAAGAAAAGAGCTGACCTGATGAAAATGTGCCTGAAAAGGTGATATACAGTCTGCATTGTGTGCCAGGACTTCGTGTTGGTCGGGTTTTTTGCTCTCTGAATTCACAAAGGTAAGTTAAATAGTTTGTACAGTAAGCCCTTCTGGGAGCACTCCAAAGTGATGCTATAAAAACCATGCCATGCAGCAAACTCTTCTAATTCCAGCAGCTTATGCCATTAGAAAGAATTACATGGATTTCTTACTCCTGACCAATCTATAAATCATGTCTGATAATCTTCTGATAAAGAAATAGCTACAAAAGGTTATGTTACTGATTGATATTTAAACTTTTTGGATGGGTCAAATTTCAGGATTTCTTCAGTGTCTCCTGAACAATAAAAACTAGTAAATGGTTGTCAATATATCTTACGAATCTAATTTTCGTTCACATCTTTATGACTAATATGAGCATGGAGGACTGCTTTGAGTGTTAAAATCTCTCATGCGACTCTAGTTTTAAAGAATGTAAAAGCTGAAAAGGCTCTAGAGGTAAAATCTGAGGGTCAAGAGGAATGCTAAAGAGAAAAAGATGGATGCCTACATACATTTTGGATTTATTTAATTCAAGGTTTTTAAGAAAAAATCCGTTTGAGGACTGTAACTACATGGCAGTAAAATGGTGAAGCAAAGAGTTTCAAAACATGCTATGTAACATCAGTCCCCTAGGGTCTGGTGGCTAGTTTGACTGATATTTGAAGTGTCTCTGATTCAAGGTCCCATAAAAAGGCCTGGGTCTTCAGAAGAAACTGCTACACATGTTGAGAATCAAGACCCTGTTAAGATCGCTGTAGTTCAGTGCCCAAAAGTAGGTGCCTGCTGTTGAGAAGCTGGCCACACAGCCAGGTATTTGTACAGTACCATCTCTTACCTCCTAATTGTGTTGAGTGCCTTCCTGCATTGCTATTCACATTTTCGTCTCTGAACACCCTTGGGACCTGAGTGCAAATACGTGAGTGCTGCTATAGTAGAATACAAGGTATTTCTGATCTGTGTTCTCACAACACAGATTTGTCAAGCATGCCATGATATAACATTACTCATGCTCTTAGCCAGACTTACACCAGCTTAATCACACAAGGATAGGTTTAGGTAAGTATCCTCAAATTGCTTCCCATATTCAGCACAGTCTCATTTCTGGGTTTCACATGACACCATTCACCACTATGGTCTGCATTTTTTCCATCTTCAGGAGTATATAATTTGTAGCTTGGGCTGCATTTTAAAACAAACAGAACTGAAGTACTATACAGTGTTTCCATTAAATATGTGCTTTCAGAAGATATGAGATACAAAATGAATGCATCAAGCAGAAATTACTCATTCACTAAGATCCAGATGAAGACACAACCTACTGAAAGACAGCAAGTTGTGCAGGTGGCCACAAATAAAAACAAAATCTCTGCATGACTGAAATTAGCCTGGTTCTTTCAGATGAAGTTATTCAAACAGCATCAATATATCTAACAGAGTTAGTCATATTTTGAAGTTTGCTATATCAAAGGGATTTTTTTCAGGGCCTAAAATGCAAAGTTTCTCCATAAGTGTTTTCTTTCTTTTCATGTTTTTCCCTCTGCAGTGGAGTTCTTTTCCGAAGAATAAAGGTAGTCCATGGCCATGAGTAGAGATCCACTCTAATATGAGATGCTGAAACATCTTCCTCTGTGGCTGCTTGTTAATTATATTTTAGTATTTGTGACAACCCTTGTCACTAATGGTCAGCAATGGGGCTACTATGGTGCTATATCGTAATGCACAAACTACTCCGAGATGTGAGATACCCACGTTCAAGCCTTTGGTCCAGCTTGGACATGGACACTGCCACTGCACAGCTGCCAATTCAGAAACAAAACCACTGGGAATTTCTGTGTTGAATCTCTTTGCTCCTACCTTTGACAGGGGGCGGGGAAGGGTGGAGAGGAACAGTAATAGGCTACTGGGGTATTGTCATTCTCTCTGAATATGGAAATGGAGAATTAAGGACAGCTCTGTTTCCCACAAGGCTAAATGGAGTGTACTGATTGATTGTTGTAGGAATTTAAATGGTCCTTTACACTTCCCTCAAATGCTAGCATAGCTTTAAGACAACCAGTGATGTGTGTTCTCTGGTATGGAGTCTTTAATTGCATATCCCATTTTGCTGGAGGGTTCAGTTTATTAATTTAATAGTGTTTTATCAATGTCTGTCAATGCAGCCCTTTGTGGTGATTGTGGAGTATCATGACTGTTTTACAGTGAAAACTAAATAGTCTTACTAATGCTAAAATTGAAGACAATACTCCATCTGATGAATACACAAGCAGGGATCTGCACATTATGCCATGTTGTAACAATTTTCCTTCCTTCCCCTGTCTAATCAGACTGATTGATTCTTCTTGTGTGTCTCTTTTCTTTGCTGACCTTCTTTTCACATTGTTATTTTCAGATTATAGCAAATTACTTTCTATCTGGTAGGGATATAATTTCCTTGTCCCCATGGAGAACTTCCACTGAGTACCCAATCTCAGTATAGATGTAATTAGGCTTTTGCTGAATTTCTACTATGCTGGTTCATGCTGGTTCACAGCATGCTGCCAAAACATCTCTCTGTAGGCTATTATGTCATTTGAGTGCTTGTTTCTTAAACATTTAGTCTGTTGTTTAAGATTTTTGACTGACCGTATTAAGAGTTCAATGAAAAGGATTATGTATGTAGGAGAGTATAGAGGACTAACTTCAAACATGTCTTTGCCTTCCATTTTGCAGCAAGGAATGTTCCTCATTCCCTGAATGAAACTTCACATGTAACTATAAATAGCTGATCACAGCTTATAGTGTTTGACACCAAAGTCTTAGACATTGGTTCATGACTTTTGGAATCTGAATTCAGTTCCACACAAGGAACCAAGGGCCAAATGCAGCAGAGGGTATTCAGATGCAGTATAAAGCCTAGGGCAGATCAGTTCTGCATAGATTCACTGTCCAAAGGACCAGTCTTTCAACTACTGCTAAGACAGCCTGTGGTGCTTGGCCTGCTAGTGAGCCATGAAACACCACAAAGTGGTCCTTAAAACTGTAACTTTTATTGTTTCTCAATAGCAAATGCACATTCCTCACAGGCAGACAAACAAGAAGTTCCCCTGCTGCCAGTGTTTGTAGTGAAACAAGATCACTTCCTTTGCTATTGGTTTTCATTAAAGAATTTACAAACCCGACATACAACTTTATTAAAAAATTATGTATCTGGAAAGCATTTCACTGTTATTTCCCCCATCATCAAAAAGTATGCTGTAAGGTGGAGGATAGGCTCTCCCTCTGCTGTGCAGCTGTGTGCTCCTTTAAAACCTATGGGTTATTCCAGAGGTCCCATCTCTCACCAGTGGAAACCTCCCTACTTTTTGTGCCTCCACATGCCCCGAGTCCGCTGGTCTGGTCAGGGCTGAACAAATCCTTGCTTTTCTCCATCCACCTGTCACTCCTCAGACTATGCATTCTCGTGTTCATTTCCCTCAGAGCCCTTACACATGGCCACAGCATGCCTAAGGCACACCTTTTGGGTTGGGTTCTGCAAAAAGGAAAGGCAATTGGTTTGGTTCAAAAAGCAGTACCTCTCCAAAGGAGGGGATTGTGCCTGTTTTTTTCATATCACTGTTCAGGCATGAGAGCACTTCCCCAAGGCATGTGTGAATTGGGCTCGCTTCCCTTCTCCACCCCTGAAAACTTGAACCCACACGTTCCAGCTCACAGAATGAAAAATGCACCAGATGTTATCATAGACTGGAGTTGGTCTTTCTCCACTTAAAGTCACCCCACTCTTCACAAAACGTTCCAGTACTCACTGGAATTGCAAATTGTAGTGGGTTGGCTTTTGGATTTTTTAGGCCTTCCTTAGCAACAAGGGTCAGGAATCTAAGGAAGTATTCCATATCATCCACTGTGCAAAGCAGTCCCTCGGCTATCATGGTTGCCTCTGGCTCCTGTTCTTGCAACATGCCCACAATGGCAATGTAAATGTGGAGTCAAATAATGGCAATATAAATGTGGAGTCAAATAATGTTAATAAAAATGGGCTTATAAACATTTTAGAAAGAAACAGAGTGGCAGGAGGACTGTACCTAATTGGCAACTTACAAACTCCTGAGTTTAGCTCTGGCTCCACAAAACCCTCTTTGCCAGTTTTCCTGTTTGTAGAAAAGTAGTATCTCCCCCACTTACCATGGATGCAGCTGCTGTGAAGCTGTACTGATCTGCTGGTGTTTGGTCACTAGGCCAACAATTCAGAGTGTTGTACAAATCTGTACATGCAGTCCTTGTGTTGGACAACTACACATTTTGAAACTTGGGGAGTTTGAGCATGCCTTTCTATCACTGTCCCGGCAATTGGTTAGTATTGTACTTACTTAGTATTTTCTGATTGTGATTTTATATATGGTCCACAAATGCATATAAAACAATTTTTCTTAAACAGAGCTGACAACTGGATATAGTACTTTACTGTTTAATACTTAAATCAAGCACTTTAACTTGCTTCTGGGTCTATAATCAATAAGACATTTCTGCTGCAACTACCAATCTCCCCCTTTTCCTCTGTTGTCTTTTATTAGAGTATTTCAGTTATTGACTGAACCTCCTTCGCACAACATTAAATTGTTTTATCAAAGGAGAATAGCTTTTCCCTGTTGAATTCGCAGCTACCAGTAACACCCTTCCCTCCAGCATCTTGATTGCTCTGATCTTTCATTAGAGGCGGTTCTTCTCCTTCAGGGCTTTGACTAATTTTACTTCCTCAGACTGCAAAGTCATATTGCAAGTCTACTCATGATCGTGGCTATCCTTCTGCTACCTTCTGCTACAAATAGAGGTAACAGATGATACTGAAGAGAGACATGATTTTGTTATAATCCAAAGTCTTGGAATGGCCACACATCACTTTGATATACCTAAACTCAGTATGAGAAGTAAAAATCTTCCAAAAACTTTGCTTAACATAGCAAGTGTAACAAAATGTTCACATGAAGGATGTGTAAGACAGCTGACTTACAACAGTTCAGGAGGTGGAAAAGAGAGAGAGAGAGACATGCACTCACTGTATATTTTATGAACTTGTAGCAACACTTGACAAGGAAACATTTAAGTTGCTAAGAAAAAAATACTACTGCACCAAAACAAATATGAAGTTTTCACCCTTATGTTTTCTAATCACCCACAATCAAATAACAGTCTGAGTTTTGGTGACCTTGTTGACAGTGTTTTGTAGCTTGCATTTCACATGGATGGGATTAGGGGATAAGACTGAAGGAACAACAGAAGGACAGAAACCTGAGGCCACAATGGCATGGGAGAAATGAGGCCTGGGAATAGCAGTAGCAAGTTCTGCTTTGAATATCTTCAAGCACTGCCCAAGACAGTAGCTTCACTTCCACTCTAAGAAATTTGGCAGCGTGGAATTTTTACTACCCCCATTAAGTGTGTATCCTAGAGACCACTATTTCTATAGTTACAGATGAAGTGACTCAATAATATGGTGTAGCTAGAGACAAAAGACTGCCATGATTTGAGTAGATTTTACCTGGGTTTATCCCAGACATGCTTGAACTCCTGTGTTGGCCTGGCTGAAAGGTAGGTACACAGGCTCTGAAGGGAAGGTAAGCACTCATCAGCACTCCCTGATACATCTGCATAAAGAGAACCACAGACAGGGACAGTTGTTGTGGGTTGACAGCAGCTAAGCACCCACAGAACCTCTCCTCAGGACAGGGGAGAGGAAAGGAGGAGTCAAAGCAAGAACACTCATAGGTTGAGATGAGAACAGCTTAAAAAGTGAAGGAAGGAGAAAAAAACAAGTAATGCAACAGCATTCATTCACTGCCTCCTACAAGCTGACCAATACTGGGCCAGTCTCAGAGCAACAGCTGCTTTGGAAGAAAAATGCCCCATTTTTCAGTGCTGAGAATGGCATCATCTCAAAGGAAGTATCTTTATGGCCAGTTTGGGTCAGGTGTGGGACCAGATTTCTTACCCACCCCCATCCTACTCACTGCAGGGGAGGGGACAGAGCAAGAAGGAGAGACGGCATCAACCCCGTGCAAGCACTGCTCAGTAACAGACAAAATGTGGGTAGTGTCAACTCTGGTTTAGTTGCAAACCCAAACCACAGCATCACAGGGGCTGCTATGCGGAATGTTAACTTATCCCAGCCAGAGCCAGTACGATATCTTCTGCTGTCTGTCTTCCCTGAGCATTCTCCTTTCCTAAAATGATCACTGGTAGCTTTTCATGGCTAACTGCTATTCATGTAAAATCAGGTGGAGGAAGTCAAAGACCTTTTGCTTCAATGCAGTTATCACATGAATTTCACCTCTGCCAAATGTAATTTCCAAGAGACTTTGGAGAGAAGCCATATTGGAATAATTACAAAAGTGTCTCTATTCACTGCAGTAGCAAAAGACTAGTTTTATGAAGTCATCCCTTGCTGTTCACTGAAAACTGAGTCCACTGAGGCTGCAGTGAACATAATGGTATTTACAGAAAGCCAGTGATCCAGAACAAGCATTACTAACTTATCTTAATACCCCATGTACAAATGCCTTTGACTCAACTCATCAAGAAGTGCTTCCACATCACAGGCCCACTACTAAGTCTTTTACAGTTTAAGCATCCCTGGCAACCACAAGAAGGACAAACAACACTTGGAACAACAAAGGAAAAGTTAGACATTTCACAGCATGAGATCTTTGTGGACTCCAAACTAACCAGTCCAGATTATCAGGAGGTACATCAAACAGAGTGACGGTTTGTCACATGGGCAGCACCATAGACACTACATGCTTGTCTGTCCTTCACAGCAAGTATCTGAGGGAGCAATGTGAACTCAAAGAAGATACCAGCTGTGCTCCTACATCCATTCCCTGTTTATCATCCAAGCTTGTTGTTCTTGTTGTACTTATGGCTGGTAATTCTGGTTTGTGCTTCTCCTGATAAAAGCTGAATCAGGAATGAGGAAAAAATTCTCAGAGGTTTCTTGTTTAAAGTCACACTTAATTCCTTTAATTGAGAGTAGATGAACTCTTGCTCACCCTTTTTTTCCCCATAGACTTTTCACAGAAAGAACTGCTTTGCTCGAGAAACTGAATAAAAACAAATTGCAGAGAGCAGAGCTTTAATTTAAGCAATAAAAAAAGCAATACTGCAATCCTTAATTAAAGGAAGTTTGAGACAACTATGTGGTTTAATGGTCTGGTAGAACCCTTGTATTCCAAGAAGAGCTACATTTGTCAAGAAAGGAACAATCAGGTAAATATATCTAGTTTATCTCGCAGAACCACTATTATCTCCTGAAAATAGCAGAGTTCTCCATTTAAAGAAGTCCATTTAGATTTAGCTTTCCCAATCGCCTCTGAAAAATGCCCATGGGGATTTTATACAAGAAGACATGGAGCTGGCATCATCTGTCTGGGAGCATCTATTCTCCTTCGTCACCTCATCCTAGAGTAAGTTAGCCGTGCAAGATAATAAATTGCAGCAGTGTGGAAGAGTATTGCAAAGAGCACTTGGCAATTCTGATCTACTATTCTGTGTAGTTACAGAACTATTTCTCCAACCCTCCTTCGCTCAGCTCTCTTCAGCTCCTGAAGTGGGGCTCTGGGCCCCTTCTCTCGTGGCCTCAGAACATGGCCACCTCTCCAACAACAACTATCACCTTCTTTTCTAGTCTGCTTGTGATATGTTTATATTTTGCAGGAGCGCTGATTGGGTCAACCACAAGAGAGACACCACCCCCCTCGGGGATTACCACTTTTTATAACTCCAGGGGGAAAACGTTTTTCCCCCACCACATCCTAGAAGAGGATTGAATTTCTCTTATTTTTTGGTAAGCACAATGTCTTCCTCAAAGCAGCAGGTGGCTGGAACCATTTACTCAGGTTGTAATTTTCCTCTGATGATCACATTTACTAATGTCTAACTCCTGGGAAGCTAATGAGACACATGCTCATGTATTAAGAGTGCTCCACAAAACATTGGGAGATATGTTCTCTGCCTTCATTTTTTAAAGGAACAGAAACAGATGCAGCCCTGCCAGTTGGCTTACTCTTGGAACCACTCTAGTTCACGAGGAATATTTTAATAACTGTTTTATGAATAGTATCTATAAAGATTATGAAATACACACCAGGAGAGGATTTTTTTGTGCTATCCTTGTCTTTTTGGGAATCCCCATAACTGCTAGGATATTGGACTACAGGTTTTTATATGTGGCGTAAGTAGAAAAGACATCCTTTCAGATGTTACAGAAAAAAATGCTGGTACCAATTGGGAATATTGAAGTTGCTCTGGGTTTCTTTTTATCCCCAAATTTGCAAATAGAGCATTTCCATGATGCCTATTTAGCAAAATTGTGTGTAGCCAGGCCAGTTTTCATACAACACCTTTTCACCAGAGGGAAATAGCACTTTATGATATGGCACTTTTCAACAGAAATTTTATGTGTCTTTTTCTGGAAATCCTCTCTCCCTACATATTTTGGTGTAAATCTCATTTATCTAATGCTTATTTACATAACAAATTCAAACTGTTTATTTCAGCTAATAAATGGCTGAATAAATAGCTGAAGGCTCTCGCAGATATTGACTCATCCACACAGTGGAATAAAAAGACCTGTGCAGACCAAATATAGCAGATCTGATGGGTGTCTCAATAGGGCCCGAGATTACCCTTCATACCTGTTAGACTAAACCAAACAACAGTAAGGCTGGACACTGGCTGTACTGTTGACCAGGTACACTCATGAAGTGGGACATAATGAGCCATGGTGAGAGGAGAGCAGAGGATCCGCCTTGCCAGATGCACACGGGATGTCCAGCATGGATAGTGGAGCAGGACATCCTCTGTGAGGCTTGTCTGAGAGCAGCTGCCAGTCAAGCAGAAGAGCTCTCCTGGGGTATGTGTTCTGCTAGAAAGAGCAAAGCAGATCATCTCATATGGGATGAGCAGATGGCAGGAGGGTGCTGAGGGGTTCCCGGAGCCGGCTGAGGCAGGGCTGAATGCATCTTGAACTGAGAAAGGGAGGCTGCACTGGTGGCCATGTGCCCTCAGAGAAACAAGGAAAGCAGAGGAATACTGAGACCACTTTGAAGCTTCCTCTGTGCCTCTGTAGTCAGAAGAAGATTAAGTTCTTTTGTAGTCACTCCCAATGTGATGGAAATTGTTGGTGCAGGCACAGCCAGTGTCGGGGACACTCCTGACTTCTGACTCTCCTGCCCCAGTTCCCACTGCATCCTCTCAAAAACATAAAAATGAGCACCCATTTCACCTGAACTCAGGATGTCAAGAACAAGAACTGATGTAGGTACTATAGAATATAAAGGAAAGAAAGAAAGAAATTGCAAGAGGAATTAGAGCTGTTCCTCTAAGAAGATAAATTCTGGCTCTGGTGTTTTTGAGACCCTGTAGGATGATTCAGACGATTAGAGTATTAAAACAACATCTTACAGCCTGCTAAAGAAATACAGAGAAGGCAAAAGGGAAAAATGGAGTAGGTCTCTGTGTCTGACATAGAATCACAGAATGTGCTGAGTTGGAAGGGACCCACAAGGATCACTGAGTCCAACTCTTAGCCCTATACACAGGACACTCCCAAGAGTCATAAATGTGCCTGAGAACATGTCACCATTTCTCTCGAAGTCACCAACAGCTTGAAAATAAATTGCCATGGTTACACTGGATTGGTGCTCTGTGAAGGCAGAAAGAGCCTTGTATGTTGGTATTTACCACAGACCATCATATCACTTTGGTAAACACAACCATCATCACATAAACAGCTGTAAGATGCAGGGACAAAAACCAGCATTACTGTGAGGGATTTCAGTATGAGTAATATAAACAAAAGACTCATAAAGCCAGAATGAAATATCCTTGAAATTCTTCAACATTATAAATGATGATTTGCTAACTAGCAAAATACTGCAACCACTGTCAGGGGATTCTAGTCTTGTAAAGACATCCTGCAAAAGAGAAGAAAAAAGACTGTACTACAAAAAAGCAATAGTTGTTTGGGTTACACTGACAGTGTTTTGGCCATAAACAGCCTGTTTGCTGTGGAGCAGAATCTCGGCCCTGCAGACTTTGGTGATTGCCCCCCAGAAAAAAACTCTGTCTGGGTTTGGGGGTGTTCCAGCACTGCAAAAATTTAAACCAAGACTGGAGCCTTTTGTGAAAAATATGTTCTGTTCCAGTCTGAACTACTGGACCTGAAGCAGCCATTAATTCCTGAAATCTCATGCTCTTTATAATGCAGCAGATCAGCCCAGGAGATCCATGGTGACTTCTTAGTAACTCAGACTTAATAACGATGAGCATTAATGTAGGCAAGTGTCATAATTTACTAGTGATGCCATATGCCTGAGCACTTTATATTCTCAGTGGAAACACTATAAACTAAACTTTACAAATGCAATTTAATTGTAATGTTTGAGATTCTTTATAAACCTTTGCCTTTAGTAGGAGGCGCTCAGTTTACATTTTGCTATATAGGCTATATGTTACTTGGACAGAGATTAGCAGTCTTTTCTAACACCCAGATGATGTGAAGTATCATGGCAAGTATAATGAGAATTGTTTTCATACAAGTAAGACTAAAGAAGAGAATTATCATCCAGGGAGTCAATACTCTATTGATAAGTAATCCCCAAGGACCATGAGCCAGCATGTTTACAAAAATAAAGGAGGAACCAGCACAGTGTCAAGCCACTCTAGAACCTACACTCATCTGTCACTTGCTTTTCACTGTCTTCTTTTGACAGCTTTAACTTTTTTATACCTAGGCAAGACAAAATGTCAGGTCCCCAGAGCTTTAACCAAATATTTAGAAACTATGCACTCTTAAAAAAATCAAACAACTTTAGTCTGACATTGTAGGTTCAGCATTGTGAGGATGAACTAGTTACACTCTAGTTTAGCATTGAGATACCTAGATTTTATCATTAAATCAATGACATGTGAGCTTTACTGTTACAGATGAATACCAAAAGGAGCTTGAAAGATTAGTAGAGCTGGCAAAACAGGATCCTTTGTCTATCAATCGACCAGATCAGCTAGTCAAAACTCCAAATGGTCTTTTATTAATCTGTAACTTTTGAACCATTCTTTTAGAAGATACTATTACACTACTCAGTGCCTTGACTCTTGTAAAAACAACATATTCTATATTTCTCATCAACTGTACTTTCTAATGCATTTTTATTTTAATCAGTCACAGGAAAAAATTAACATAAAATTTTATATAAAACATCCAGTTTGAGCCATTTTGAAATAAGGAGGACCATATTGATAACGATATAAAGAAAGTGAGCTTTAAGAAAGAGCTGAATAGTATTCAGACTCTATTCTTGCTTAGCAGGGTCTCTTAAATTACATTAATGGAAGAAAAAGTCAAGTCACCCTGAAGTGGAAGAAAACAGATTATGTCTTTTCTGGGAGAAACACTCTTCAGAAGCATTTCTTGTATCTTAGCAATAGTATACTTAACAATGCACTGATTTTATTTTTATTTTATTTCTAATTTATTTTTATTTTTTAATCTTGTGTTCTGCTGGTTACTTACTGGACTTAATGGATGACAGCAGACTGGGCATAGGCATCTGGAGGAAAAGGATGCTTCCCTTAGCATCTCTAGCCCAGCAGCAGTGTTCACAGCACATCACTCTCAGCCACTGAGGAACCACTGCAGTACCTTGCTGCTAGAACTCTTCAGAGAAAAAAGACAGCTGAAAAGTCAGTTCATCATTGCTACTTTTCAGCTGTATGATTTTAAAAACCAGTTTTATTTATCTGATATAAACAGAGAAATGTAGTAGATTTCCTCATCTTACAAATATTCCTCATGTGTATTCTTTAGAGATTAATGCTCTAACCGCACTGTAAATTATGACAGGATATCTGTAATCTACCACTGACACACCTCAATGCTTAAAAGTCTTTGGCCTCCAGCCTTGGGCATATCAAGAACTAAGTTTGTTTTTCTTTGATCATCCTGATCACTCCCTCACAGCTCAGTGCTCAAGAGCTGAAATCTGCCCCCACTGAAGTGGAAGGCAAAGCTCCAACCTTAATCGGCATTTGCAGAAGTTTAAGCCTTTTGGCAATGGAGACTTTTTTGTTTCAGAAACACAAGGTCAAATTAAGCACAGGGAAGGGTCTCATATCACTTTATGAAAACAATTGGGATGGTGGAGAGAGACCCAGATCTGATGACAGTTTGTGGTTCTGCCAAAGGGTCTCCATAACTTACATGTATTAAGTACAGCTACACTGTTAATCCAAGCCTGAGCTGGCTTGCTGTAGCTGCTCAATTGTGCCAGCTCTCAGCTTCTTTTTTCAAGACAGCTAAATTTGCATTTACACTATAGATGTTGTTTCATGGCACAACTTTCCACATGGCAGGTGGTTTTCTAGTAAGATGACATTTTGTTCTAGTGAGATGACATTTTGTTCCTAATTAACGTATGCAGTTCTTCGCTCAGGCTAGGTGATCAAAACAAGTCCTGCCAAGAAGAAAGGAAAAAGGAATTCACAGCTTGAACACTAGACCAGCATTCCTAACTGTTTCAGACAATTAGTTCTGAAGCTGATTAAAATTCATCCTTCCTTCCTGTTCCTCTTACATCTCTTAAAATATGATTATATTGCCCTCCTCAAGATCATGGGCAAGGTGAGACCACTGGAGAGCAAGATGCTCTGGGTGATCTAAAAGGAGAGGAAACCTCTCTGTTCTTCCTTTTCTTCCTCAGTGAATTTTCATTCTTGAATAATGAAAATGAATGCTGAGCTGCTGTGTATCAGCAGAGAATTTACAAGTCCATCCATGGAAAGGAGATCTTGAAAGAGGATAACCTTTCCTAGTTCATGATCCTTTTTGAATGATGGAAACCAGAAGACAGTAGGTGGTAATATGTGTTGGTTAAATCAGTGGGCTGTGGAAAACCACTGGAAACAAGGTCTGCATCTTTTAGAAGCTGGGAAAGGAAAATTGGTGGAACATTTTGTTTACTAAATCCTGGCTTCAACTTTGACTTTTAGATGACCACTGCATGGCTGGGAGATGTTCCTGCTTAGCACCACACCTGTACAACCCAGTGTAGATTGCTCATCATGAGCAATAGGTCAATTTTCTTGCTGGAAGCTCAAGTTCTAGAAGGCAAGCTGGAAATGGCCATATGTTATGGTGTAGCAGTAAACCTGCATTATATGGGAAAACTGTTGTTTAAACATGTCTTAAAATGGCTTTTTGTGGTCTCTTTGCAAACACATGCTTCTTCTTCCCAACAACTCCCAGGACAAGTGTTATCCCATGCAGGAATGACCTGAGAAGATATCCTGAGGTGTTCTCATTGGCCCCTTTTAACCCCTTCCTCTTGGTTGTTAACCCCTTCCTGTGACCTGTAATTGGTTACCCTGTGAATCCTCCTAACCCTATAAATGTAACCCCCCCAACAATAAACTCTCTCTTGCCTCCTCTCCACGCCCGGTGTGCTGTCTCTGTGGTTGCCATGGGACCACGTGGGTGGAAGGAGGGGAGAGCACCTCTCCCCTCCAGGCTCAGGACCTGAAGAAACCCCTGGTGCTGGAGTTCCCTTTCCCTATCCACCTCAAGCCATTGGAAATGGTTCCTCAGATGGAAATGGAACTAGAACTGGGCCGCCCCACGCCATGGGGGGAAAGGGATCCAGATTATGGTATATCTTGAGACTGAAATGCGAATTAGACTGCATGCGTGGAGACTAAGCCATTATTCACATGCGAGTGTGCAACGTGACTGATTCAACCTGTCTCCAAGTTCGTCATGAAGGAAAAGCCAAACATCAGTGCAGGACAAAGGTATCCTCACAGCATGCATGCAGCCAGCTCCAGCTGTGCCAGGTACAGTACAGGCTAGTAAATCATTTGACCCACGCTCAGCTTTGAGTACAGCAAAGACGTTACAGCCAGGCTGACAGGTCCTCGGTCCAGACAGAAAGCACATAGTGACAGCTTGGTGTCTTCCCGAGGCCAAAGCACTAACTAAACAGAAGACATGACTTCTGTGTCTCTGATCGCTGTTCCTAAATGGAGCATTGCAGAACTTGTCTCTCCTCGCCAGGCCTTGGCAAGGACTGCCACTGAAAGAGCTTCAGATGCTCAAGAGGTGCTGTGGTAATGGCTGTGTAAGTACCACAGACATGAAGTACCTCCATTGCTCCTTATATTCAAGGGTTTGTTGCTTCCTCTGAACTGTTTTCTTGAATGTGCAATTTGCTTTAGTCACCTGGTTAGTGCCATCCTTGATCAGTAAAGAGGGATGGGTGTGTGCTACCTGCTCCGCCCTCTGATAGCAAAGCCTGTGCCACTGTGCCCCAAGGCTTGTAATTCCTAGCCAGACACTTGGGGGATGCTTTGGGTATATCTGCATTGTCATCTTAGCTCAGAGCATCAGCCTGCAGCCAGCCAAACTCCCTGCTTCCTACCATGCTCTGCTTCACTCTGTGCCATTGTCTGGTGAAAGCCAATTTTCTGCTGCAACCCTCCATGCAACTCAGGTAGCCCAGCAGAGAGTGGCACTGGCCCAAGGGTGTATTCAACCCCCTGGATGGGTGGATGCCCCCAGTTCTGATGGTTTGTACCTGTCAGAGCTGGCTGAGCCTCTGCCCACCATACTAGCCAGCCTGGTAAAGCAAGACATGTCGCCCTGCTCGCTGCTCCTGCACTGTTGAGGCAGTAATGGCAGCTGTTTCGGTGATGGGTACCACTTAGTGCAATTAGCAGGAAACCTCATGTGCCTCTAGAAAGTGGAACATGCTTCTTTCCCTCCCAGGGGAGGATGGTCCTTTGTAACACCTAGTGAATGAAGAGGACAAGGTAGGTGTGTTGTGGGTCATATACAGGCCAGAAAGGGTCAGAAGAGGGATTGAACTGACTTTACAGACCTGGTGACTTGGGCTTACCACATACCTGGAGAGGTAAAGTGGCAGGTGTGTGCCCATGGAGGCACAAATACCCATAAAAGGGAAAATAAACAGAAGAGAGGGTAGGACAGAAGAAACAGATTCTTCAGATGAAGAGGAATTATTATTCATCTAACACTAGAGCCTCTCCTCAAAGGGTTTTTTCTTTAATTGCTCCCACTACAGAAGGAAGTTATTAAAATATGAAAAGATGCTGGGATAAAGCACATACATCAGTGTGTGCTCAATTTAAAAAATCTACACCAATATCCTAATCAACTTTTAGCTAAGGCACAGCAGTCTCTTCTGCTTACCTGGTACTCTGAGAAAAATGATCTTATTCGTCCTCCCAGTATGATTCATCTACAAAAAAGGAGATTATTTGGTGTTTACCATTATTAATGGCGCCCACATAGAATGAGACTTTTTCCCCCTCTGTGAGCTAAAGCTTAACTTGCAGAAGGATCCTTTTGAACACAGTGGTGCTAAACTTACTGGTGGCTGAGTACTAAGCATTTTCATATTGCTTTGAAGCCATTTATGAGGGTCTTTCAGTAACTCAGAATAAAGTTACCTTTTTCTCCTACATGCTCCTTCATTACATGTTCCCCAAGGATCATGGAGAAGCAAGGAAAATAATAAATATTCCTTTCAAAAAGTTCAGTTAAGACTTGTGCATGAAGACTTTCAGTGGGCTTATACAAAAGCACATTGGAGACTTTGCTGTGTCTGTACAATAAAGCCCAGAATATCAACAACTCAGAAACAGTCATGGCTCTCTCTTTTTCTAAATCATATTGCAAGACCTTATTCCTCATCTACTTCATCTTTTTATCATCAGACATCTTTTATCTTGCTTGAGAAGATTACAGGGTATAGTGGACTAAATATGACATGCAATAATCCTCAAAAGTTTTTACATAGGGCTATGAGTAAAGCTGCCTCTCTTTAATTATTTTTATACC
Source organism: Manacus candei (assembly GCF_025592945.1). NCBI lineage: Eukaryota > Metazoa > Chordata > Aves > Passeriformes > Pipridae > Manacus > Manacus candei. The sequence goes on along the minus strand of NW_026138091.1, from coordinate 7,335,287 downwards.
TTGAGAAATTCCTTCTTTAAAGCATATGTGTTTTCTTTTTTATTAAAGTTAGTAACCATGCTGAATCACATTGCTTGGTTTTGGTCATATATTATGCAGAGTAGATTTTTTAAAGTGACTTTACTTCCCATTTAACGCCTCACATGCCCAAGTTCAGTTCAAGTGCCTGGGCAGTACAACCTTTTTTCTTTGCTTTCTTTTCAAAGCCAACTCTAGTTTCCTCTTTTTGAGGACTAAAAAAAAAAAAGGAACGAAATCACAGGATCTGGTATTTTTTAACTTTTTCTTATTACTTTAAGTAATAAAGGACTTCCAGTTTTCATCATCTAAGCCAGTATGGCACTGCAACACCAGACAGCACAGTATTTTGACCTGGGCCTCCATGACATGCCTTCTCCCACCCCCCCCCCATCCTTATGTGTGAGGTGGCTGCTCAGGCAATGGAGCTTCCTGATGTCTCCAGCTGGAATCCAGCCATTTGGCATCCAGCCCCTTGTTTTTCCAGCACCCAAACATGCAAGAGCCCTGTCCCTGGATGATTTGAGGGAACAGGGGTCTGTGAATACAGTGTGTCTGTGTGACAGACTACAGGCAGGAATCCAGAGGGATAGAGAGATTGACTCTGGCTTGGTGATGGGGTAATTTCTTGGGGGCACAGTGTGATAGGAAGGTTTAAAGGTAATGTGACATTTGCAAAAGCCCTAGAGGTGCAGCAAAGTGGGGATGGAACACTCTCAATGAGGCAGAATGCTAGTGCCAAGGCTGGTAGAAATCCCACTTATGGGCTCTTCTCCTGAGAGGGTAGTGTTGGGGGCAAGAAGGGAGACAGGATCAGAGTTATGAGAGCTACCTCCTGCCTTCTCTTCCTGGTCACCCTAGGAGCCATCTCCAGTGAGGAAGTGCAGTGCTGGGAAGACAGGAACCTGTGTCCTACTTCTCATTTTGTCTTACCAGAAATTCAGTCATCTTGAAAAACAAGGATTAAAAAGGCTTACTACTTAGTCTGATATAAGATGAAAGAAAATATACTTTCTGGCTGGCATATAAGAATTGGACTTGGAAAAGATTTGAACAATTCTGAAGAGCAATGTGAAAGCTCTAGTGTTGTGACAGGATACAGCGACTGAGAATGAGATGAGGTCTCAGGTAACTGAACTGAAGCTAAATGGAACAAGGGCCCTCATCCAGCAAAGCCACCTCACACAGGCACTGCAGTTCCTGTGCTCTGTTCTGACAGTGAGGTTTGGCTGGCATGTTGTGATTACTATTTAATGTCTCATTTAGTATCTTAGTGAATGAGCTACTGATGGCATAGCTGAGAATAGAGAACATTGACAAATAGAGAACTGCTCTCACTAGAGTGTCATTTTCTCTTCACCTTTGAGCCTGCTTTCTGTAAAAGGCAATAGCTTCATACTCCCTTGGCAAAAGTCAACAAACATCCCCAGTTTGAGCTGTGCAATATAGGAACTCCAAAATGTTCATTTTCAGTGTAGTTATTTCACACTCATGTTACAATTTCAGTTGCCACGTTCAAAAATGTTAATGAGATTTCTGGCAGTGAAAGAAGCATCTTGGATAAAATGCTTTCTAAACATTAGATATAAACTTATTGTATTCCTTTCTAAAAACTAGTATCAAGCCTTTTCTTCTCAGTTCAAGTTGTAGCCACACTTTCAGAGAATTTTTGGGTTGACTCAAGGTTTCTTAACATAGAAACTGCTAAAAAGAAAAGTGACAGAAGGTTTTCTCACTGTCTCTGTTTTTTTAAAAGAGCTAATTGAAAATAAGCTGGTGGAAATTCTGTTTGCCTGAGGCAGTCAGCTTTTTTGATGTGTGAGCAAGGTATGATTATTTTTTTTCATCATAGTAAATATAGGGTGAGTTGGACTGTGTGCCTAGGCTTGTAAATTTTCATGACAGCTTTGCGTACTGAAATGATTCATGTAACGAAATAATGCTGGAAGTTTAAAAAAGAAATGCATCTTCTCCTGTCATCCAGATACTCACCAAGATACAGAATCCTACAGCCTCTTGAAGTCAGTAAAATTATTTTAAATTAGTTCAGCAGCTTTGGAATACACATATAAAGACAATTCAGATTTTCCTTCCATGTTGGTACCTGCTTTGTGTGATTACTTATCCAGGGCATTGTTCTACCAAAAGGAAAGTAAAATACTTATTTAACACTAAAGATAAATTAATCACTCCTGTTTTTCATTAGCAAAATAATGAAAATTCAGAAAAAGAGACAGCCTACCTCTAAATTCCAATCTGGACAGAGTCCTGTCCTAGAAGAGGATTAAACAATTGGCCAGACACTTAACCTTGCTGCATACACACTTGTCTGCCTGACCTAACAGTCCCTTTCATTCCTGCTTTTGGACACACAGAGCATTAGACTCATTTGAGCAGCAAAACGAGTGTTCTAGACCTGTAATAAAACAGATCCAGAAAATACAGGCTGCTTACTCAGAGAAAGAAGAAGAAGAAACAGAAGGTTTAATGTCTACAATTTATACAATAAATTCAAACTTATGCACTGCGGGGCTTAGTGTTGGATGTCTGGGCCCCAAAACAGAGTCCAGGAGCCTCTACTACAGCTTCATATTGAATGCTCAGAGTTAGTCAGACATCCCATTTCCTACTGGCTACTACTATGTTGTCCTACTCACGCACTGGTTTTATAGCTCTCCAGCCTGATATAATTCATTCTGCATAGACACTGCATAGCTTCATACATGTGTTCATACAAACTTGGGAGATGCCTGTCACAAGCCTGTTTTGCATCCCAAATACTTCAAGGCCAGTACATTATCTGACTCAGCAGCACTCAAGTCCTCTCTTGAATTCAGCCGAAGGAAGTAGCAGTTTAAATCCATCAAACAGAAAATTGGACTTGAGAAGAAAAGGAAAATTTTAGCTGCATGGAAAAATGTCAATATGCTGTAGGGCCTTTGGGGAAGATGCAGCTGCAGTTGCTGATGTTCTTGAGTGATCAGCAAAAGCTGAAGCTCTGCAAAATGAACCTGATTTAACTCATTCCCTGTGGCTCCCAGAATTGAGTCATACTATTAAGTATGTCCAGCTTTGGTACAAAACCTTTTCATTACATCACCTCCAGCTCAACTATGCAAGTAAAATGGATATGACATACATTTTGAACTTGCAATGATTGTTTTTGCCAACTTTTCCTAATTAGTGCAGATTCTCACTGCGACCTATTTTCAGGAAGTGAGCAGTTCAGTCAGCCCTGGATGATAAGAGCTTGTATTTTTACTCCTACAAAATAATAGAAAGCTCATCAAGTTTCCCTTTAGCTGTTGCTGCTCCTGCTACAAAAACAAGTTATAGGTACAAAACAGGACACTTATTTTCAAAGTTAAACCTTGAAAGCCCTCCAAGTCCTCAGCACTGGAGACATTTTTAATCAGATAATCTCTTCTCTACTTCATCTCCGTATATCTTTATAGAGCAGATGTGACTCCTCCACCTCAATTTCTCACCAGACTTGCTGCAGAGTAATGCTTGCTCTCATTTTCTTTCTCTTGTGGTCCTGCCAGTTTCTTCTTCAGTGAATCTTATTATCCTGTCTGAGCAGCCACACAACTTTAACAGGTGCACAAGAGACTACTTCCCTGGACACAATTGCCTACAGTCTGGTGTTTCTAGTTACTTTCTTGGGCAGTAAGAAATGTGCCCATGACTCCCCCAGGTTATGGCAGGTATGCTTTCTAAGGGAGTACTCGCACTCCCATGCTGGAGAGCTGAGGAGGGATTCCAGGTTTACTCCCATGCCTACGTCTTCTGGCCCACACAAGGCAGTTCCACATAGCACACAGGATTTTCTGGGCAGTCACTTCTCCCCACACACTATGAAAGGGGAGTGAACCACTAGGACTGCATTTGGCATTAGACACTGCAGTGCTTGTGTTGTAGGGAATAAAATCTTACACTGGGCCAATTTGACATATAGGAAAGACAACTTCTGAAGTGTGCTGATAATCTTGTATCTATGCTTCATAGTTTTCTTTATGGAAAGAGATAAAAAGTCCTCCTAGTCTAACACAATTTCAAACCAAAGCAAGAAATTTTCCAACAACAAAAAAAATAATCTTGTGCTAGGTGGTTCTATCTTGCTCTGTCCTGACTGCTCAGGGACGGATTAGCTGCTAGTCCCCCAGCTCAGTGTGACTTTGGGACCTGCCCAGAAGGCTCTGAATTTAAGAACTGGCTTTTTGCTCTACTCCACAGACTGAACTTGCCATGTCATGTCCTATTGTCATGAGTTTGGGTTTTGAGATTGATTCCTTTTTTCTCTGTAAGTACTTTCAAGTTAGCTTAGAAGGTTTGGGAGGAAGGGAGAGAAAGAGGCAGATAGTAATGGGGTCTTCTGATCAGATTCCCTTCACTAGTTGTTTCAGAGAAAAACAGAATGGTTGAGATTCTAAGGGACCTCTGGAATCATCTGGTCCAACCCCCCTGCTCAAGCAGGAACACCTACAGCTGGTTGCTCATGATGCCAAAATTGGCAGAAATGAGACTGCTCAGAGACAGTTTTGAGTCTTTAAGCAGCAAAGGTATTTATTTTGAGCAACATTGGGGAACCAGCCAGCTCGCACTGAACAAAGCTCCGAAGTTCTCAGTGAAAAGCCAGGTAATTTATACAGTTTTTATGAGTGATTACAACATCTATACATGCATATTCATTCAATTTCACAATCTAATTATCATATTCATAATAGGCGGAGTCTAGGCAGAGCTTGAGACGGAGCTGTCCTTTTAGGGAGTCCTCTGGTGGTCTTTCCAGTCCTTCAGCCTCAAGAGGGTCCTCTTTGTAATCAACTTTTCCTGACTACACACTGGGAGCTTGCGAAACCCCCCCTGATTCAGCTCACTTATCTCCCCGGATGTCCATTCTATCTAATTCATGACTACTAAGTTGTCCTTTCTGTTATCTTTTCAATAGTACAGAACATACGTAGGCAGAGCTCTGGAACAGGGTACCACTTGTCCCTTAACATTAATGTTGCATTCCTCAGAGAGAGGGTCTGTAACATCCCCTGAGAATAGAATTCCAGCGTCTCAGAACTCTTGCTTGGTTTCACTCAGGACCATGTCCAAACATTTTCTTATTATCTCTAAGGATGGAGACTCCACAACCTCCCTGGGCAACCTGTGCCAGTGCTAAGTTTAATAAAGTATATGTTCATATTTATACTAAGTTTAGTGCATTTCCTACACTTTATAAAATTAGGTGAGGACTACATCCACATAGAATAAAAAAAAAACCAAAAAGTAATATGAAATTAGTGTTCAATATTCTGAATGAGAAGCAATAGTGTCTCACAAAATCTGGTCTTTGTTCTCACATTACCATACAGTGAAAAAGCTGTACAGAACCGAGTATGATTTGAGGGAGTACTCTTAATGCCATCCTCTCTTAGATGATTTCCCAGGGTTATTTTTTTAGAAGGAGTGATCTACCGCTCAGTTATTTCTCAAAGGTTTCTTAATAGATAATTAGGTGTAAAAACACCAAAAGAGCACAGTCTCAATAGGTACTTGGGCCCATATATAAAATAAATTAACAAAATAAAATAAGATTTTGATAAAATATAGAAATAGGGTAGAACTGAATACCTATATCCAAGAACTCAATTCAAAGAACACTGCAGCAGCTGGTTAGTAATCCTGAAGGCACCTTGCTTCACTAGCAACCTCCCCATGGACCTTGACAATTTTTGTTTGGTGTAGTTCTATTTTCCCATTATAGCAGAAGGAATTCTACCTGAAAGCCAATGTGGTTTCAGAGCCAATAGGAGTACCACAGACATGGTGTTTGTTCTCAGACAACTGCAAGAGAAGTGTAGGGAACAGAACAAAGGTCTCTATGTAACCTTTGTTGACCTCACCAAGGCTTTCGATACTGTGAGCAGAAAAGGTCTATGGCAGATTTTGGAACGTTTAGGTTGTCCCCCCAAGTTCCTTAAAATGATTATCATACTTCATGAGGATCAGCACAGCCAAGTCAGATATGGCAATGCACTTTCTGAGCCCTTTCTAATTACCAATGGTGTGAAACAAGGTTACGTTCTTGCACCAACCCTATTCACAGTCTTTTTCAGGATGATGCTCCAAAGGGCCACGGCAGACCTTGATGATCAGGACGGTATCTACATTTGATATCGTACTGATGGAAGCCTATTCAACCTAAGGCGACTGAAGGCCCATACTAAGACCTTAAATCATCTTATCTGGGAGCTGCTTTACGCTGACAACAACGCCCTCATCGCTCACACAGCAGTAGCTCTGCAGCATTTAACATCCTGCTTTGCAGACGCTGCTGAGCTCTGCTGAGCACTGCTGAGCTCTTCCAGCTCTGCTGGGCTGGAAGTCAGCTTAAAGAAGACAGAAGTTCTCTATCAACTGGCTCCTCAGGAAGTCTTCCATCATCCCTGTATCACCGTTGGCAAATCAGAGCTCAAATCAGTCCAGCAGTTTAATTACCTAGGTAGTCTCATCTCCTTGGATGGTAAGATTGACGGAGAGATAGAGAACAGGTTAGCAAAGGCATACAGTGCTTTCGGAAGACTCCATAAAAGAGGTTGGCGAAATAAACACCTGAAGAGAAGTACAAAAATCAGTGTTTACAGAGCCATAGTGCTGTCTACTCTTTTATATGGATCTGAATCATGGGTCATTTACCACCACCACCTGCAACTCTTAGAAGACTTCCATCAACGCTGTGTCCGTACAATCCTAAATATCCACCGGTCAGATTATGAGACCAATACATCTGTTCTAGAACAGGCAGCAGTTACAAGTATCGAGGCCATGTTGCTGAGAACACAGCTGTGTTGGGCAGGACACATCTCAAGGATGAAGGACCACTGCCTCCCCAAGATCTTACTTTATGGTGAACTTGCCACTGGCTGCCGCATGAGAGGAGCCCCGAAGAGAAGATACAAGGACTCCCTGAAACAGCATCTCAGCCTTGGCCATATTGATCAACATAACTGATCTACTCTGGCCTTCAGTCAGGAGGCCTGGAGACACACCATCTATAACGCTGCTGATGCCTTTGAGAACACATGCAGGATCACTCTCGAGGAGAAAAGACAACGCAGAAAGAATCGTGTCTTGCTGAATATACCACCTAAGGAGTCCTTCTGCTGTGCCTTTTGCAACTGGACTTGTCTGTCTCGCAGACAAGTGGCTGGTGGCCTTTTTAGCCACCAGTGCGCTTGTAACAAACATGGGTAGAGCCCTTCCCAAATCACGAAGTGATTCCCAAGTTCACGAAGCCTAGCCATGGATTTTCTCATTCATCTGGGATTTCTTGCCTATAAGCAACCAAGCATCTCTTTAAGTCTCTTAAGAGGTCAGTCCAAATGGCTGTCTCAGAGTCTATTTAAGGCCCTAAAATAAGCAGGAGTCCACAAAACAGAGATGTGAAATTGTGATCATCTAGATGAAGGGTATTGTAAACTACTGATACATGCCAAGATGGTCTGCATATTAGTGGCTTTCCTTACACAAGGTAAAGTCCAAGCCATATGAGAGTAAAATAGCCCCACTTTCTTGTCTCTGTGAATAGAGAGATGTAAGAATATACTGATAGAGAAAAAAGAAGGAGTGGTATTCCATGACTACATGAAGGATGCTTTATAAATTCTATAAATCCTGAAGTATTCAGAGAAAAGAAAACAGCTTCTGCATAATTCTTCTTGAATTGCAATACTGTAATCTGTATTTAGCAACAATACCAGAAGCACAAAATGCTTGATTGAGGCAAGGTATATTGATGATTGGGAAAAGGAGCTTTATTTTTTAATAAATGTAATTTTAAAAGCAATCAGGCAGAGCCAGTGTTCTTAATTCTACGGTCATACAGTATCACAGGGACATAAGTAAAAACAGTTACTTTGCCAAGCTGAGAGACATGTAGTTGCCAGGCAACATATTATATGCCCTGAGAACATATAACACTGCACATGATTTATTTAGTGCTGCTGCTGTGTCTCCAGATGCTGATACAATTGTATCTAATGCAGATTCTCATAGGCTCAGCCACCACCTGTCTATAACCTTCATGCTGAAACTATTCCTTGGTTTGCCAGCACCATCCACCAGCTGCAAGCCCATTTGTAAACCCACAGCTTGAATCACTGCTGAACATAGTAATGTGAACAGAAGTTGATTGGGATGGAGCAGTAATGAACTGCATTAAACTCCTTTCATTATTTTTCTTTTAATATGAAATTATCCATCCAAAAATTATTAATATAGGTGGTGGGGTTTATTGTATTTGTGAAAATTAAAATATTTTTAAATGCTTATATCACAACCCATCATCTTCCCAGAAGCCAGATTCATGGGATATGAAAATCACACAAAAAATGACACCCAGATCTCTCAAAATAATTGTTCTGTGTTTTCAGGTTTCTTGGAAAGAAAGAACACATTTCCATTCTGGATCTGTTAGCTTGGGCTAGACTTTGTCATTCACATGGACATGACTTCATCCACTGTCACACTTGAGAACTCATAAAAGAAGGCATCGGCTCCTGTAAAGGTTCAAAAATACCAGTAATCCATGTTACGAAAGCAAACCTACATTGAGTTACATAGGTTCAAATGAATGACATGTCATTCGTGTTGGATTTGTTGCAGTTGTTTGATGTTGGAGAATGATACTTGCAGGATGTAAATATAGGCAACACTCCTTATCTTATTACATCTCGGGCATTGTGATTTCATAGGCCATGCCACCCTACTCTGCACGAACAACTGTATTTACATGGCAGTCAACAGGAAATAATTGGTTTGAGTCTTCATGAAAATCTGATCCATGTATGTTAATTTTCTCAGATTTTATACAAATCTTTGCTTCAAATATTTTTACAATGTGAAGAGAGAAGAGAGAATCAGGTACTGCATCCAGGGGGGGAAATAAAATTAAATTTAAAAAAAAGTTGTATGAATATTGTCTGTTTGAGGTTTGGAAGCTTTGGGTTGGTGTCTGCAGTGGTAGTAGCCCTCTGCACACTTCTTCCCGCTGGAGGGAGCTGTGACATCTGAAATACATCAACAGCCTCGGCAGGAAACTGCCCCGGAGGCCCCCAGGAAGGATTTTCTACACATCTTTTGTCTTACACACTTTTTAAAACTATAAATCACCTTCAGCAGATATTATCTTTGGTCAAAATAAACTTTTGAAGCAGTCGGTGTTAACAGAAAGCTTTTTGTTATATGCATGTGTCTGAGAAACAGATTCTGTAAAAATAATTATTCATTTGGAAACAAGCATCCATGTGTAGTTTGTGATATTTGCCCACCCAATTATTGTGACATTGGGTTGCTGAACAGAAATAACAAAAAGAAGCTATGACTAAGAAACATTCAATCACATGCCAAAATGAAAGAAAAATTGCTCTTGAACTCCTTATTGATTTTCTTCTGTGTGGAGTGCATATTCTTGGACACTGGAACAAAAGCTTAAAAGCTTCACTTTGAAGCCACAGTTGTAAGGTTGAGACCATTATATTTTACCTTTGAACTACTGTGTGTCTCCTGTTGATGAGAGCCAGCAGCCCAAGTGTGCAGAGAGGGTCTGCTGCAACTTGAGGAGATGCCAGAAAGCCAGATCTAACAATGGATATGGGTACCCACAGTATTGCCTGCCTCCCAGCCCCCGGTGACTCCAGGAATCATTGGCACCTCAAGATTCAACTGGAGAGGAAGACTGCAGCAAGGAGCGCCTTCCCTGTATAGAATCACACTAACACCAAATCTTTAAAAGAACAGCTTTCATGTTAATCCTTGTGTTTTAAAAATCCAGTGGCAGGAGAAAGACATTGGTATGTCTTTTAATAGAGGGGGACAGCAGGCCAAGAAGCAGGTCTGGATTCAATTCCTTCAGCAGCCTGAAATCTTTCCAGCTGACACCACCCAGCTCACCCTGGAGCGCTCTTGGGCCATGCTAGCAGATGGGATTTTGAGTGAAGTTAAACTGGTATTAAGCAAAATGTAGAAATACTGGGCCTCCCCAGGCCCAGTTTGGTGCCTGTATCCCTTCCTACCTCTATTTGCCAAGGTATCACCACCTTTAGCTGTCTGGCACCTCTCCTGCATAAGTCTGGTTTGTCTTTTTGCCACTGAGAAGGCAAAAGTAGCAGAGGGGAAAAAAAGAACTCAGGAAAGCAGCATCATGCTACTAGCAATAATCAAAAGATAAGATGCTACAGAAATAGCATCTTTTTCCACTCTTGCTCCTCTCCACATATGCCTTTCTCTCTGGCAAGGGATCAGCCAGAGGGTAGACCAAGGGACTGAATCAGAGAAATGGCAGTGTGCTGGGTAGACCATTAATAGCCAGGCACTTTTTTAGCTAGATAGGCTGCAGCTGTTTCCACCCCTCTAGCCACATTAATGAATAAGCAGACTATCTGGATGCTTCTGAGAAAAAGAACAAGGCTGACATTTGAAGTGTCATTGCTGGGCTTCAAAATTAATGCCCTTTTGAGATAAATGAGGGCAATTCACAACCTTTAAACTACTGGCACAGACTGAAAGCAGCCCAGAAAGCTGAGATTCCTGGATGGGAAATCTGGATGGCCCATGAAGCCCATAAAAGGATAGCAAGACCAGGAGTTGCCTTCCCCTATCTAAGTCCCAAGGGTAAAATCCAGCAGCCTTTATTCATAGAAGCATTCCAATTAAAATCAGATAACAGCAGCCTGATGAAGTACATAGGACTGATTTTTAAAAATGTGATGTTCTTAATTATCTGATGCTGCTTCAAGCAATTTCTTCTCCTTTTAAACTGAACCCAGCTTCTAATGTTCTCCATTCAAAGCCATTAGCATGAGAAGGTCAGGAGTAATGAAGTAGCAGAAGTATTTTGGTTTTGGATGAGAACGGATGGAACAAACACAAACAATGCAAGTGAAAAACTAAATCCAAGTTTTGAAACTAAAAGTTGTTTATCAGAGTTGCAATTATCTGCTCATCAAAGACTTTAAATACCACTAACATAGACCCTTAGGTTCACTTTGAAGAGTCCGTGTTGCCGACTCACTGGTGTTGCCTCACCAGGCTTGGAAAGAAAACCCAAATCAAAACTAATCTTAATGCTTCTCTGGACAATATAGCTCTTAAGAGTAAGATAAAGATCCAGAATAATGCTAGTGCATGTAAAGTGGCAGGTGTAAGGCACATACCACTGCCTAAATTTAGGTGTGTGAAGCTTACAAATTAAGCATTCAGCATATTATGATCAGAAGCAGAATACTAGAGTCTCAAAGGCTACCAACAGAACAAAAGTAGGCCCACAAAGAACACAAACCCTGCAGTGAGGATGTAATGACTTGTATATTTCTTCTCCTTCAAAATGGCAAGACTGCCTCAGTCTCTTCTCATTAAGTGAGAGAGCTAGAACTTGGAATTCATTACGCTTTGTAATTACTAATTGGGAAGTGAATAGCAACACCATATAAAGAAAGGATAACATTCTTACAGTAGAAGATGTAAAGTAGCCTCATCACTTTCTATATGTTAGTTGTGTCATTAGTCCTACTAGCATTGCTCAGAATGAACAAGTTAACAAGGAAACATTAAAATGTACTTTGCAACTGTAAAGCCAAAGGACTAAATATTGACATATCAATTATTAATTTCTTCAAACAAAATAGCAATTAGACTAATGTGAGAAGGTTTGGGTTTAGTGCTTTTCTTTCTGCTTTAGAAGAAACACAATGCTTGTTCATGTTCCAGACTCTCTCAGTCCTCCAGGGCTGAAATCTTACCTTATTGAGCCAGAAGGATCTCTTAGCATTTCAAGTCAGTGATTTCATTTGGAAGATTCTTTTTTTTCTGTGATTTGAACAATTCTCCACTGGATTCATATGTATTTCATGCTGAGAGAGCTATTGCATGCATTTGAGCCCTGAGATTAGTTCAGTTGATTAGAGCATGGTGCTAATAACGTCAAGGTTGTGGGTTCAATCCCTGTAGGGGCCAGTCACTTAATTGTTGGACTTGATGATCCTTGTGGGTTCCTCCCAACTAAGAATATTCTGTGAATGTGGCAAACTGGCTGTATACACACATGAATGCACACACATACATAAAAAAGGTTACCAAGTGGTTGTTTTCCTGAATCCTCCTTCAGATCACAGGCCAACAGGATTACTTTCCTACATAACTGCAATTAGTAAATGACCAGATGCAGTCTGCATACTCTTAGCTGTGCATTTTATTCAGAAGCAAAGGACTACAAATATTCCTAATAGACAGTTGTTAACATTCAGCACATTACATTCAGGTTTTATGAAGAGGATATAATCCCTGTCTTATATGACCCCTGGTTATGATAGCAAGGAAAATGGGAACAAAATCCATTCTAAACAAAGTGTCTGAGATAAGTGAATTTCAAATGCCCACTTCTCTTGAAGGAGGTTAAATGACTTAGTTAAATCACAGAATCACAGGATGGGTAAAATTGGAAGAGACCACTGAAGGGCATCTAGTCCAACCTCCTTGTTCAAGGAGGGTCCCCTAGAACATGTTACTGAGGATTGTGTCCAGACAGCTAGTTTTTGAATATCTCCAGAGAAGGAGACTGCACAACCTCTCTGGGCCACCTGTTCCATGGCTCAGTCACTCTCACAGTAAAGAAGTTCTTCCTCCTGCTCAGGTGGAACTTCCTGTGCATCAGTTTCTGTCTGTTAACTCTTGTCCTATTGCTGGGCACTATTGAGAAGAGCCTGGCTCCATCCTCTTGGCATTCTCCCTTCAGATACTTATATACATTGATGAGGTCTCCTCTCAGTCGTCTCTCCTTGAGGCTTAACAGGCCTAACTCTCTCAGCTTCTCCTTGTAAAAGAGATATACCAGTCCCCTAACCGTCTTTGTAGCCCTCCACTGGACTCACTCCAGGAGCTTCATGGCTCTTGCCTACTGAGGAGCCCTCATTTGAATTGGGCATATGACTTCAGTTGCCTAAATTAAGGTAATTATGTCCAAAAGAAACTCAGTTCAACAGACAAAAAAAAGCAACCTGAGGGGTACATAGTAAAGTCTATGGCTTGAAAATGGTCATGGACTCTGGCATAGCATGAATTTAAAGCATATTATCAATTCTACATACTCCACCTGTAGACACTTACTGTGAAGTAAGAATGCCTTCTCTTCCTTTACTCTGCTTCTGGAAGAAATTGTGTTCATGTGTCCTTACAATCAATACACCTGTGTCAGTGTGCTGGTGTAAAGGTAAACCGGCAGGAGAAATGAATCCAACTCAAAAGAGATTATAAATCAGAAATACAATTTAATAAAAATAATACAATAAATACAATTATACAGATGAACAATTGGTTTTAGCCCACAAAAACCCAGATGTATAACCCAGCACCCTGGGGCATGAACAGAATGTTGTTCATTGGCCCCCATGCTGAGCCCCACGTGGTCCCCTGAGTCCAAAAGTAAAAGGAGAGGAAAAAACCCGTTGGTGCGAGTGATGGTCACAGTCCAGTTGAGAGTGGTGGTCACAGTCCGGTTGACAGTAGTGATCGCAGTCTGGTCAAGGTTCTGGTCCTCCTCTGGATCCTACAAGTGGTACCAGAAGTCCCAAGACCCCAAGATTGTATACCCTCAGGTTCAGGCAGGAACGCCCAGCACCTCCCCCAGGGCAGGGAGTTCCACAGTGGGTGATTGTGGGTCATGGGTGTGAGGACAGGAACATCCTCCTATCTCCCAGGCCTCTTAACGCCCAGCTTATAGCCTGAGGGGTCAGGTGTGCTCTGGGCAGCTGCTGCAAATGGTCTATTGTTAAGTGTTTCTGGGAAATGACACAGAGGGTGTAGAATACACAGTTTAGGTTACATCCACACAGTGATGAACTGGTCCCAGCTGTTCTAACTAGGACAGTCAGTGGTCAGAGTACTATTCCTGGAAATTAAAGGTGAGTGACAGCTTAGGCTCAGAGAGAAACACAGGTGAGGGAAACATCTCTCCTGAACTACTGAAGTTTGGGCAGCTTTTGATCCTCATTTCATTGCTGTGAAGGTCCATCTGAATGCTTTAGAGCCACTCACTTTCAGGTCAGCCAGGGTGAGGTCCCGGCTCTTCTGCAGCCTGTGACAAACCCCATAAGCCCAGATTTCATCTCCATGTTTCAGGAGTTTATAAGCATAGAGCAGCATTAAGTGCCGCACTGGTTGGGGGTAGGGGAGAGAAAAAAAGCCTCACTGGTTTTTACATTGCAGATAAGCAACTGTATTTGCTAAAATAATCTCATTCCAAAGAAAATAGTTTTGATTCTATAGAAATGTGCATCTTATCAGTGACAAACATTTGAACAAGCCCTTTCAATGATGCCTCTAACTGATTTTTCAATAATAATCAAATGTTTCATTGTTTCAATTAAAGCTTGGTCTTTCACTTAGAGACTTACTGTCCAATTTTAAAATTACTAATTGACTACAATCATAAAGAAAGATGAATTATTTCTGTCTTTTCTTCAGACTAAAGAAAATTGGTGTAGGGTTTTATTGTTTAAGGGGGTTCATGCGTTTCATTACGTGCTCACAGAGAACAGCTCGGTGATATTCCAGCAGCCAGCTGTATGGACTATTTTTATTAGCAGCACAAGAAAGCAAATACTGCACAGCTCATCAGGCTGTGTAAATGAAATGTAATAGTGAAGTTCTCAAGCAAGCAGAATGCCCGCGTTATTCCCTTTTTGCACTAAGTGTATGAAGTATTGCAGGAACTGCTCTCTGTATAAATACATCTCTGTTCTATCATACATAATTCAGGTTTTCCAGTTCCCCAATGGAGTAGATTATCTAACTCCATACACTGAGGCACGGTCCACAAACCCTGCACCAGTACTGTATCACAACCGTACTGTACTACACTGCATTATTGATACAACTCTGTCTCTTGCCAGAACATATGTGCCCTCAATCAGCTTTATCTTAATACTTTTTAAATGTCTATCACATCCTCCCTGCCAAGACCTGAATATGCTCTACAAGAAATAAGTTAGAGTTCACAGAACAACACTGGATAAACACGACTTCTCAAGCATTAGCCAAGAGTGCGCAGGGGTTCACATAATAAGACTGTTCCACAGCTCTAGCACTGGCTGCTCTTGAAATTGATGGGAACTCTGTGGGGACCTCTTTAGGAACAGGTCTCAAATGACAAGCATTTCTATAATAATATTCTGTGTCCTGTAAGTCACCTCAAACATGGCACTGCAGAGCCCAGGCAGGGTCTGTTCCTGTGCAATCACCATTCTCACAATGGGATTGCAGGCTGTGTAAATCAGTGCGGAATTGAGTCTGGAGACTTGAGCTGCCATGAACATCTTAAAAGAAGATTACACGCATGTAATAATGCACAATCCTTTGCCAATCTCTAAAGAAGGATGGGGGTGGGAAGGGGAGGGGTGGGGGGAGGATAGGGACAGGGGGCCGGAATCAGATTTCTCAGCCAGCTCAATCCTGGTTGTCCTGGAGTCCAACTCTAACTCAGGGATCCAGGATCTGTGCAGCTTTGAGCCCTGCACATGCAAGCCTGGGTCACTGGTCCATCCTTGCTCGGCGGTCCTGCCACGGACACAGCCCTGAGCCAAGCAACTGAATGCAGGGTGATCAATCTCCAGAGCCAAAAGATGATTTCTGCATCTTCACGGGCAATTGCCTTTGCAGAGTAACAGAATTGCTCCATCTGCAGCCTCGGGTTTGGCTCTGTGGAGCTAGGCCCATCCTCTGGCTACATGATCATGGTGTAGGCATTGGTGTTCAGCCTTCCTCTGCACCCTTCTCCTGGGCAGTCTTTCCCAGCATAGCCTCAGTGGCAAGAAGGGGCTGTGTCCTTCAGTGCCCAGGAGAGGAGGAGGGTGGCCTACACATCCAGCCACATCTTGGGCATGGTTTACATGCAGGTCCTGAGCAAAGGAGAAAGGGACTGGCCTGGCTGCAGGTGCCAGCCTGCACAGCCTCATGCAGGGACCTGACCACTGTTCCCTGTCTTCACTGTTTGCAAAACCACTGTGCTCTGACAGACCAGGCAAGACTTACAGCTAACCTGCAGTTAGTGCAACATGTCTCCAGGGACCATGTCCTACTGTCTTGCAAATCAGCCAGTCCCCAGCCAAACAGATGGACTGGAACATCCAAGACGCAAGATGCTGGCAACAAAGGTTGAGATGAAAATGAGACTGGTTGGGATTACAGAGATAACTGCTCTTTTGAGGCTGGGCCTTTTATTCAAGGGATGTAATTTGACCATCCAACTTGGGAGTTAAATTGGTTTCAGACAATAACCCCCTGTACTAAGATTGCTTTAGGTGGTCTGAACTGGGATCATCGCTGGAAAAAGACTGTGCTGGGAGGGCAAGAGGAAGAAATGTAATAAAACTACAGAGAACACCACATGAAGAGGGAAAGGGGAACAGGAATCCTGTTACCCTGATCCTGTAGCAGGGAGAGCATGGTACCTAATAAAACGGAAAGACGAGCTTTAAAGTACAGATGTACACTTACTGCTGAAATGCAGAGGTGTGGAAGTGAGTGACTGTAACACCAAGTCAACGTGTTTATAAGAATTAAATATAAACAGAAGCAAGAATGTCTGCATGATACAGTTAACTGTGCCATTGCCCTCCGAGTGCCAGGTCCCCAGCCAAATTACTGGGTAGCTGGCTTGAACTTTCCCAGTAGCAGATGATCCCACCATTCCCTCTTGTTTGTCTTGAAGACTCAGGTCCTGGCAGTGCTAGGACTAGCTGTCCAGGATAGGATCTCTGGGCATTTTCACCACACAAATCATACAGCAGTTATCTTCAGAAACTCCTTATGAATAGTGTGCAACTTTGCTTAATCACTCCTAGACATACCTGACATCAGTGAAGCTCTCTGTGCCTCCAGAAAGTCCACTGCCTGCCTTTAACAGCCTCAGAGCTGACCTCTCTGCAGCTGCAGCCTTGGGGTTTGGTTTTTGGCTTTGACCCATGAGTGACAGCCACATTCTTTGCTCATCACAAGCCAGCAGTGTCCATCACTGCTTTTTCCACTCTGCTTTTTCGATGTTTTTTTTAGAAAACTCTTCTCTGGCTACAGCTTGTGCAATCTGAGTCACATCGGATCCCTTTTGCATGGGATTCCCAAGCTTACAGCCAGGGACCTTGGAGAAGTGTGGCTACCATCCCTGTGAACCGCTGTGCTCAACTCCTGGCACGCATGGCCTCAACTCCACCTGCAGAGCTGGCAGCCAGTTCTCATCGTCTGCAGCTTCCAAGGGCTGAGCCAAGTTCTAGCTCTGCAGGCAGAGGAGGCTGTCCCCACTGCTGCTGGAGGCACTCAGGAGAAAGGGCATGCCTGGGTCACCTATGCCTTTTGGCAACTTGCCCCATGCTCCCATTTTCAGCTATTCCTGCCGTTCAGGACCACCTTCTTCCTTTTTCACAGCCCCAGCTTTGTAGCAAGGGCTGCACACCATCCCTTGCTGGGCTGAAGTCCTTCTAATGCCCTGTCAGACAGGGCCAGCCTTGATGGGTGCCATGCACAACAGTTCAGTGCAACAGCATTTTGGGTGGCCTCCCGTCTTGCTTTGCTTGTTTCCCATAGGAGCTTGTGGGGAATGCACCACATAGGCACGCTGGCACTCCTGCCCTCGAGAACAAGCTGCGTGCGAAGGGGAGCTCCATGCGATCGAGGACGGTGGAGGCGGCTGTGCTGAGGGCGCAGCCCTCCCCTCGGTGCTGCTATGCCCTGGTCCCGCTGGGTCCTGGTCCTCAGGCACGCCGGTGCAGCCGCGGTCCCTCCCGCCCAGCACAGCCATGCCCTGCCTCCGGAGACACCGGGGAAGAATACGGGGTCCCCAAAGGACACATGTCCCCTCCGGCCTCTCCCCTCCCCGCGCGGTTTGGCGCTGAAGGCAGCAGGGGACTTCAACTTTCCACGCCGCATCAAAGGCCTTCTGTCACCGTACCGCGACCTTACAGCCCCGTTCCCTGAGGGGGCCCGGCCACCATATGCCCAATGCGGGTGGCGGGGCGGGGATCTCCCTCCTCCCGCCCCCGCCCGAGCCCGAGCCCCCGGGCCTCCCGCCGCGGACCGGCCAGGGCAGGCAGGCGCTGAGCCTTCGGGGCCCGCCCGCGGCGCCCGGCGGCCGCCAACGAGGGGGAGGCGGAGCGGGCGGACACAGCGAGCGAGGAGCGGAGGCGGGCGGGGAGGCAGGAAGGGAGGAGACAACGGCGTGAGGGCGGGGAGAAGTTTATTCCCGGAGACACCTCTCCAGGGCGCGGCGGCGGAGTCTTCCCGAGTAGGCGGCTGCTCGGTCCGTGGGCTTGGGACATGCGCCGCGGCGCTGCCGGCCGGGGTTAGTCACGGCAGGGTGCCGGTCCCGAATTCCCACCCAGGCCAGCGCGGCGGCAGCAGTAACTAGTGCCTCTGGCGTACGGACCGAGCGCGGCCGCCTCCCGCCCACCGCCCTCTCCCTGCTTCCCTTCCCCTCTCCCGGGCGCGCGAGGAGAGATAACAATGGTGGGGCGCAGCCGCCGGGCCCCCGCCCTCGCCTAGTGGAAGCTGGTGCCCCGCGGCAACTGCTCCGCCGCCCCGCCCTGCGGCGGCCCCGGGTCGCGGACCGCGTTGCTGCCGGCGGCGCTGCCGGGAGGCGATGGTGCCCGCGCCGGGGTTAGTCTGATCGCCGCTCCCCGCCTCGCCGCCTCCGGTGCCGGCGGCGCTCCCGCGAGGCCAGCGCCCGCCGCCGCCCCGGCCCCGCTCCTCGGGCTTGCGGCCGTCTGATCCAACTTGGGAGCTCCTCCAGAGAAGCAAGAGTAATTAGTGATAATAATAATTTAAAACAAGGGAAGGAGCAGAAGAAGCGAGTGGATAATGTCAACACCGAGCAGATTCAAAAAGGACAAAGAGATTATAGCGGAGTATGAAAGTCAAGTGAAAGGTAAGCGCAGGGCGGCGGCGGGAGAGCCCCCGCGGGAGTGGGGCGTCCTGTGCCAGCCCCTTCCCGGGGCAGCCAGCCGAGCCCCCAGCGCTGCCCGGGCGGCCGGTCCCAGCTGCCCGAACTTCGTGGCGGAAGGAAGCGGGGAGGGGGCGGCGGGCGCTGCCCTCCGAGCGCCGCCGGTGGGTGCGAGGGGCCGGGCGGCAGCGGCGGCGGCTTGTCCGCTGCCCAGCCCCGGCCGAGTACCTTCTCTTCCTCCACCGACTTCGGTAACACGGGGGTGGGGGGAAGGGGGAAGGACAAAAAAAAAAGAAAAAAAAAAGACTTGGCAATTACTGAAGCGAGAGACAATAGTAAGCCATACCCCTTTCTTGAGGCACATGGCTGGTGTCCCCCACCCTCCCCTCAGGGCTGTAGTTTCTGTGCTGGCCTGTAAGAAGGCTAATAAAGAATTATCCTTGATTATTGAATGAACCCATTCAGCCATCCCAGGAAGTATTTCAGCCTCGCATCTCCCGGCTGTATTGCGTCCAACTATTGTGCCAAGGACAGCGTTGGTAGATCCTGGCTTGAACTACCGGCGCTTCCAGAGCCTCGAGTTTCCTCGCCTATCGTTTTCCCTCTGCCGGTGGCTTGGGCGAAACAGAGATTGGGGAAGTAGCGACATGGGCAGTGGGGTGTGTGTATCTTGGTGTGCGTCCTTTTTTTCTGGGTACTCTCGGGGAAAATATTGCATAATACACAAATTGCAATAAATCCGAGGATGGATGCAAACCTTAAATGCAGTGTTTAAAAAGCTATGCTACACCTGAGCTCTGTTTATTAAAATGATGCGGGTGTGCTGGTCACATAGGGTGTTTCCTCCTTGATGCTTCCCACGGTCTGCAATGTGCAGAGCTAGTGTGCCCTCACGCAGGTCCATGGGCTTCGGAAACAGCCTTCGTGTGCCATGCGGGCAAAGGGCTGGGGACCTTTTAGGCGAGGCATCTGAAACAGTATGGGAGGGACCACTCCTCAGCTGTTCAAATGTTTATTGACTCTGTATAATTGCACAATATTTTTTCCTCTTACTTGATCCTATGAGATGAATTTTTCAAGACAATTCTTGGAGTTTTGTTGGGGTTTTTCCTCTTGAAAGGAAAGAGGTAATTTTGAGGGTTTTTTTTCTTCTGAAGCTTAACTTTTTGTGAAAAATACCTGTAACCTGTCGTTTTGGGTCCAGGAAAGGATCTAGGCTTGAAATACGAGACCTGCCAGACAGGTGGGCAGTGAGGGGTCTTCTCTGAGCTGGCAGGTAGGCTATGCTTCAAGTGTCTATCTGATATGGGCAAGACCAAGACAGCTCTGGCATAGCTGGTGGATTCACTGCCATCGAGCCCTTGGAGGATTGGTGCTTTTGCCTCTCTGTGGAGATGGTGCAGATTTGTCTTCATCACTGATCAGAAAAAATGTTGAAGATCTTAAGCTTGTTGCAGATGTGCAGACTGTTCTTTGCCTAACTTGATTGTTACAGGCTGAGCCTTTATTTTCTGCAGCCAGTTGCTATGTAAGTCATTCTTCTCTTTTGAATAATGAAGAGGGAGGTGATGTTTGTAATTGTAGTTTAGTAGAAATTTTAACTTGCTTTGCTCCTTTATGGTGGTCTGGGGTGTGTTCAGTCTGGTCCCAACTGTCTCACCTGAATTGTTGATTAGCAGCTGTTTGAAAAAGTATGCTGGGCTAGCAACTGTAACCAGAGATGATTTTTCTTTAACCAGCATCACAGCAATTGTATTTCATATGGTATGAACTGTTTGTACTAAGACATTTCTGCTTGAGACCAGCTCAGTGATACTGTAAAAAAGTAGCGATACCACTGCGTGATACCTTGAAAATATTTTTTATATTGAGGGGTTCAAGGGCTAAGGAATCAGCCCTAATCAGCCAGCAAGGTAACTTTAAGGGAATGTAAATGCAGGAAAGTCAGGTCCCTATATGCTGCTTGGAATTTCATATATTAAGATAGGAGAGAGGGTGTGGCCAAACCGCTTGTACTGCTTGTGATTTATGGTGCTTACAATGCCTAGCTGATTTCTCACTGCTGATGTGTTCAGTTGCCTGAAGGATGTGCACAATTGGTCAGCAAACTGGCCATTTGAGGTCCTCTGGACAGGCATGCACAGAGCAGTGTAACACCACATGTATGCCTTACCTTGTTGTGGGAGTGCATTGAGCTCAGCTTGCTGAACATCAGCCTAATGGATTCAGAAACTGACACTGATGTGTGCATTTGTAAATCCTGTCCTAAGATGTCTGAATATTGATACTGGAGGAAGAGGGGGCCATAACATACATGGTCTATAGGTATGTATATGGTGCCATATTTGGAAATGAGGATTTAACATTGCCATTCTTCACATAGCTCTTCTGTTCTTAACCCCTCAAATAGGAAGCAGTAACAGATGTTAATTGTTCTGCCTGGTTCCTGAGTGGTGTAAACTGATATCTTCTCTTTGGATTTTTAGCAGTATCACTAGATTGGCTCTTGCTTTAGTGGAGGTCATACAGGAACGGTAGAAAGCCTGCAAATGTTACCTGTTTGTCAAGCCGAAGTGGACAAAGTACTTCTGACTTGCTGGGCAGAACATTTTATTGCATATTTTTTGCAACATCCCTGTTCTTCAGCCTAACTTCTGTCAAGAACTATCCCAATTGTAGCAGTAAGGTAATTGCGTTCACTTCCCTGCACATCATATAGAAAGCAGGATATTTCTTATGGATGTCGTAATACTGAAGTTAGATCTGTCTAGCGGAATACCTATACCTATTGTTTTGGGGGATGTAAGGATATTATGGTGCCATAGGTACCTTACTTTGTAGACATAAAGGTGCCTGGGAAGTAAAATAATTAATAAAGTATCCCTGATCATCCAAAATATCAGTCGTATCTGTTTGTTTTTCCGAAGGATGTGATAATTTTATAGGCCCTCTAAAGTCATTAGAGGTAGTTTTAGCAACCTTGCAACTGGGGTGGGTGATGGAACTAGAGCTAGAAGGTGGACAAATGCTTTTTAGATGAGCAACAGACTGGTGGTATTGTTCTGAGCCAAGTATTAACTTTTTGCTATATGACCCTACTTAGATTAATACACAGCATTCCTTAACTCTAAGCTCAGTTGACTATAGTAGCCTATTATTGTATGTTTTGTATTCTGAGGACCAGCTGCTCCTTGGTACCGCTGATAATGTCAAGTTGTATCTGTTGATAAAGTTACTGAGCAGTTGTTGATAAAGTTACTGAGCAGTCGACAGCAGTGAAGAGATACTAGAGCATCCTCTGATGGCTGTGTGGGTGTCTTGAGTACGGTAAAGGATGTGTTAGCGAGATCTTGAATACTGTCTCACTTCAGAAATTTATCCCTCTGAAGAAGAAATCTGTTGTAGTAGTGGAGGATTGGGAATGTACTGCTTCATAGCCTTATGATCATTCAAGCATTAAACTGACATTACCTTCTTGAGACTTGTAACTGGTCTTCCATGCACAGGAGAAATGTTCTTTGAATAGGCAAACATTGTACTGACTAATTATCTGGGCGTGTCTGTTCAGTGAGATCCTCTGTATGGTTTGAACTGTTGAGAATCTTTGGAGTTTAACAGTCTTTTGGTTTTCTTATGCAACAGGATCTCCAACTGCAGTGGGCTGAGGGAAGAGCTACTTAAATGCTTCCTTTTTCCGCCTTCATTTTTTACTTGGAATTGGCTTGTAAATACAAGCCCAAAAACAGTTTGGAAAAGAAGACGTTTCCCTAAAATCCATATTTTTATAGTCTTCTTCGGAACAAAATACTCCTGTTTTTCCACCAGAAACAACTTGATAGCAGTCTGTATTACATTGCCTAATTAATTTTTATGGAAAATGAAAATTCTGAATTGTGACCCGAATTTCAACTTCACATTAAAAACAACACTAGAAGCTTCTCTGAGAAAATGCTGAGTTCGGAAGTACAAATTGGGTTGTCATTTTAGTAAACTGATAGCTATTTTGAAAAAAATCTTTGTAATGAAACATTTGATACCTTGGACAATGTCAGAATTCTTGAGGTTTTTTTCAAAAAGAATCTGGTGAATAGATGCCAGTTTCCAAAGTTCAAGTTTATCGTGTGGTTTAGCAGAAATTTTTCTGGTCCAAGATCTTGACCACACACAGAACTTTGTCTGATACAGAAAAGATATTGTTCTCTATGCTGTTTTTCAATTGGAGTTACATACTGTGTAATGAAGGCTAGTTCTTTACCTTTTTCAGCCATCACATTCTTCCTGCTCTCTGATCCTTCCTTTCAGAGTACAGACTTCAGTTGTCTAGGTAAATGTTAATGAGTTTGTAGTTGACTATGTAGCTGAAAGGGTTATCTGCAGATTTAGGTAGTTCAGTCGTAAACCAGCCAGGGGGTTTCTCTGGTTGATTGGGTTGGAGTTTGAGTTGTTTTGGTTTTTTTTTGTTAACCAGCATCTTCAGTACTCTTATTATTCTCACAGCTTTCTTGGAATGGAAACTAAGGAACTTGGTTTAGTACAACACTGTGCACCAAATTATTTAGAGCATGGGGGAGCCCTACAAAAAGCCTGCTTCCCAAAGGTCATGATTGAGGAACTTGAGATGTTTTGGTTTCATAGTCTTTCTGTATAATTAAAGAAGAAAATGCCTTTTCTTGATGCTATTTGAAAATATAGCTAAGAGTCAGGAAAGTACACTTTCTTTTTCCTGGTTTGACCACAGAGCTGGTATGTCCCTGCACCACAGTGAAGCTGCATGTATTGTTTTACTTCAGTTTAAAGGTGAATGAAGTCTTGATGGCTGTAGCACACATGAAAAGGTAAGCACTGAATGGATTGTCTGAAGAGTGTTTCTTTCTGGCAGTATAGCAATCCTAATGCATACTCAATGTGTATGTTTTGTGCATATTTGCATATTTTTGTTAGTCTCTAAGAAAGTTTTAATTCACCTCTGACTCTGAAGCAGTTTGGAAACTTTTTAGGATCACTTCTCTGAGGCTTTTTTTTTTCCTTTCCAAATGTACTTCCAGTGCAGTTTTGCTGTTGCAGAGTGATGCTCTAAATCACGCAAAGGTTCATTGAATTTCCTGCATTATCTTCTATTGGTCACTTTTTTATGAACTGAAGTTCTAGTTGCTGATAAAATTAAACTTATAACTTTGAAGTGGTTGCAGTAAGGCAGAATGGGATCCAAATTTCTTCCCATTCTCTGCCTCAGATTTCACTTGGGTTAGGTTTTGCCTTTTGTGAAAACTGTTCTTGTCAGTCAGAGGTGATGGATGGTAGTGCTGGAAAAAAGTGGGTCAGTGCTGTTGAGACTGGATAAGAAATCCCCTGCTGACCATTACACAGCCTGTTAGAAATCACTGACCATGACTTGACAGCGCAGCCTGTGTAATCTCTGTTTTGGACAGGGATGGACGTGGGGGAGAGCTCAAACGGAGCCAGGCAGGTGTCAGTGAAAGATCCTATGGTGCTTGTTCTTCCCTTTACCTTTTTTTTTCAAGCCCTTGTTATATCTACCTGTCATACTATCCCACGTCTAACCTTTCTGGTCTCCCTGGTGGAAACCGCTGATACCTTAGCCTGTATTAATCCCTATTAGAGTCTAATCTACTCTTACTGCTTGGCTTTCACAGAGTAAATAGGCTTTGGAGTGTGGAGGTTTGTTTTAGTGTGTGAGTGACTAGGCTAAATGTGTACCAGGGCTTCCTGTGTTCTGGGTGCTACCCCCTCTGCTTCCTGCAGGTTTTTGCCTCATGGCAGTATTTCCTCTGTGACTGGCTTCTCCCACCTTGCCACGTACTGACCCAACCCTTTCCAGGGATCTGCCATGTACTCTCTGCTCTGAGCTATCTGGGCTGATGTGAACAAGTGCTGACCGTCTCTGAGGCAAGTCTGGCTGACCTTGCTCTATGCTGGTCAGTCTGGGAGCTATGAGTCATGAATGGCCTGTTGTGCCTGAAATGATTTTGTCTTTTCCTTCCCCACTTTTTGTTTCTCAGGCACAATGCCACACACCCTGAGGTTCAAGAGATTGTGGGGGTATGTGTGTCTGTACATATGTATGCATGTGGAAGAAGAGCAACAGCTGAAAACTGGAGGCAGTGATTGAAGGTGCAATGACTGGCATCACTGCTTGTGTACCACTAACAGGGATGAGGCTGGTGAGCTAAGCAATGCCAGATACTTAGGGTGAAGCACAGAGGACCATAGCTGAGAGCACGGGACCGTCTCTTGGGTAAGACGCAGAGCTGTCTGCACAGGAAGACTGCTTGCTGTGTGTCTTTTACATTACCAAGGCTATATCTGGCACCAAATCCAAAGGAGTTGGTTATCGCTGCTTTTTCCTTTGTTTCCAAGACTTAAACAACTGCAGACTGTTCTGGCCATTTGTGTGGTGGCTTGGTCCTATGGGAGTGCTCTAAGACAAAAAATTCACTTTGATCTGTTGTACTGGAGCCATAATCCTGAGGCACTGCTTCCTCTGGAATCTAGTGTTTTCTGCAGCTTGTTGAAGTTATCTTCTAGTAGACATTGAAGTGTGTCACAAGTCAGTTACAGCCACCTGGTAGGCTAAAGGTAGTGTATTACATTTTACCTATGCTCTGCCTGCTAATTCATCCTGTCCAGACAAAGCACTCATATTCTCAAGCCATTTTCTGTTAGCTTTAGCTTAGTAACTGATCAAGGAAAATCTCTTCCAGAACTTCTTCTGTCCCCTCTGTTCATGTCACTATTTCTCAGACATATATCTATATGAATTTCAAGATGCAGTATTCAGTCTTGCACTGGACCTCGATTTTACCTGAGCTTACTGTTTGATAAATCCTGAGATTGAGATGCAATCTCCTTATGGAAAAGTGTTTTGGAAATAACCCCAAGCAAATCTAATGTTCTGTTTCTAAGAACTGTAAGAATTAGTTTGTATATGGGCATGACCATGACTTCATATTACTCTCTCATAGTCAGTGAATGCAAACATTATAATGAACAGTTTGTCTTCTCTAGAAGGGTTACATGCTTTTTTTTAGTTCATGGTTGGCACAATAAAATAATCCTGGCTTTAGGTGCCCGTTAATGAGGTAGGTGTTGCAAATAGGAAGGGAAAAACCACTAAATGCTCTCACAAAATGTTGTGGGGAAAGTCTGTGATTATGATTTGAGTCTGTAATAATCATATCTGTGAAATGAGTTGAAGGTGACCTGTGTCATTTTCTTCAAACTCTGTCCAGTGCAGGACAGTGCAGTTGATCCGACTTTAATAAGTCCCTACTAAGGCATGTGGGTTCTTTACCTGTGTTTACCTTGATCATAGCATCTGGGGGGTTGATTTTAATTAGAGTGGTGAGAAGGGTGAAAAAAAATTCTTTGTCTATTTATCTAGAAGAAGTTTCAGTAGAACTTGCTTAAAAGTGTGATCATGGATTCATCAGTTAGAATACTTCTCTTAACTTTGTTATGTTATCTATTATTGACCGATAAAAGACCTGTTTGAGTTTCAGTTGCAACCTCCTGAGACTTCCTGTTATAGATGTACTAGAGCTGACAAGGGAAATGTATTAGCATATTAACCAAAACATTCTCAAAATACACTAGACATAAGGGTTTTTTAATTGTGAAATAGAAGTTACAAAAAGTATAATTAGAACATAGTACGGTATTTCTTATTAGCTATATTGGGAATAAAAAACAAATGCAGCTGGCTTACCGGATGATGACTTCCAGGAAATAATGATTGTAACCCTTTACATAATTAGCTGTTGTGGGAAACGTAACTGACTACTGCAGATTCATATAAACTATCCAGACTCCTTAACTGACTCAGTGCTTACTCATCTGAATTACACTGTGTGTAGAATCTGTTAGCAGTTTGTTGGTCCTGTCTTACTTGGGGAGTCTTCAAGATGCTGCTTGTTTCTCTTAGGGTTTCCGAAATGGGATGGTGCACACCTTTGGCTTTTCTCTGTATGTTAAACTAAATAAGGAGACATGCTGATCCCCTCTCACTTTCCAGTGTACATTATTTCATATTGTAAAAGAAACCAGTCTCTACTGTTCTAGCCAGTTCCAGAGTGTCTGCTTTCTGAAAATCAGAGGAATCTGCTCATGTTTACAAACCACAGAGTACAGCAGAAGTCTAATAAGATTCAGTGATAGCTCTTGTATGGCTCTGTTCTTTCAACAACCTGTCTTCTTTCAAGCCTTGCTGTTCTCTGCTTTTCCCCTCTGATTCCTTTTTTTAAGAGAAGAGAGGATAAACAGCATCTAAAGCATCAGGTCAGAGGCAAGATAAAATAAGTGTTCATTCAGTACCAAAATAAGCAGGCATCTGAACTGAAACTTTCTAACTCAACAATTAAGTTACTGTTTTATACAATAACAGAGCAACTGAAACTATTACCAGCCACTTAACTGAAGTTTTTATATTATATTTTATATTATAGAGTAAGATTATCTGCTATCTACTAAAAAAAACCACCAACCCACACTTTAGCCTTTCATCATACACTTCAGTACGAGCCTGGGTACCAAAACACGCTGTGACTAAGTTGCTAGGCATAAACTTACTCTTATTCCTTTGACAGTATTTATGCAGGCATTCCAAAGGTATGGTACTTAACACACCAAGGTTGTTACAAGTGCTTAGACAATACAGCAAGCTCTACCTCTTGCAAATCACTAATTTGATGATGAATAGAAATAAAAATGGATAAATTCTTGTTCATAGGTACCTTGTGTATATGTGCACAATGTGTACATTCTTGGCATAAATAATGCTAATTCCAGCTGTGTAACAGAAAACTAGCTTTTGTGTGTGTTGTGTTGCAAATGGATAACTGATATGTGTAAGAATTTGACCGAAGTTTAAGAACTTGACAACTCTGCTGGTTTTGCTGTTCAGCGGACTATTTGAGGAGAAGACCAATGTAATAGGGTTGTGTGCATTACGTGCCTTATTTTAAGGTTGCCTTCATGTATTTGTGCTTTCCTAATTTTCAAGTAACAGTGCATAAAATTAGTGAGATTCTTAATGTCATGACAGAAAATAGAACCAAAGTGTTAATACCTTTGCATTGAAGTCACAACCACATGCAGAGTGAGAGAAGGTTCCCCTGTGCAGAATGATGAGAGATGAGGGAGCCCAGTGAAGGTAGCAGGTCCTCACCTGTTAGAGGCTCCTCTCCTCCCAGGGTGCCATGGAGGAGCCCGGTGACAGCGAGCACTATCACTTCTTCCCTGGCAGCCTGCGATGAGCAGTCTGTGTGCATCTGCAGCTGAGCTCATCGGATTATCGTTGAGTGTATTGTAATCCGTTAATTGCCAGCCACTTCTGATGACATGATATTGTAGTTGTGGGTCAAATCCCCTGCTTCTTAAGCAGTATTCCTACTGCCATCTTTAACTTTGCCTGTGGGAGGGTAAAATACACCACACCTCGTGAACTTGATCATGTGGCCTTAATGAGATAAAAAGCAGCCAGGAACATACTGTTTCTTGTAGCTTATTGCAATCTAGACAGACAACTATCAACAAACTTGCTTAAGCTAGAACATATAAATTGGGAATATGGAATAAAACTTTACTTTTTGAGGTTTCTTTGGGGTCTGAGAGGTTATAGGGTATGAGAATTTGGGATTTTACTGTTTTTCCTACAACCCTCTTGTGAGACTTCTTCCTACTTCAGGTGTCTTCTGCTAAGGTTTTAATGCATTATCATAACCATTCTGAATAAAGGCACCTGAGGAAGGTATGATATCTGGCTTTTTGGAGATGTCTCTGGTACTTTAAATAAAGAAAAATATGAAAATGTTAATGGAAAAACTGTGGACAAGAAAAATAGTCTGTATTTGAGCAGGAATCTAGTGCTGCATCTACCTGCTAACATATCAGAACAAAGGGAGGTGAATACTGAATTATGTGTGGCTTCGGCTGACTGTACGTACATACAGAAAATTGTAACACATTTTCCTTATGTCTAAAAATACCTGGTGAAGTATATGTATATTAGACTGGGCTACAATGAGGCATGCAGTACTGAGAGCCTGATGAAAGAACAAGGGTAACTCTTAACTACCAAAGACCAAGTAGTTAATGTGCGTAAAATTTGCTTTGCAGCTTTTGCCTGTCTTTCAGAACACAGAATGCTTTGGACTGGAAGGGACCTTAAATGATCATCTAGTTCTGACCTATGTCATGGGCAGTGATACCTTGCAGTAGACCAGGTTGCTTAAAACCCTATCTGGAATGGGCCAGTGATATTTCTATACTTCCTTCTGCCATTAATGTATTTGAAAAAACTCTTTGTATTGTCCCCCACATTTCTGGCTAGCTTCAACTCCAGTTGAGCTTTGGCCACACAAACATTCTCCCTTACAGCAGCAAGCAGCATCTCTGAATTCTTCCCATGTTCTTGACCTTACTTCCACTGGGCATACACCTTTCTTTTTTTGCCTTATCTCCAAGAGAAGATTCCTGTTCAGCCAAGCCAGCCTTCTGCCTTACCTGCTTGACATACAACATTTGGGAATTGCCTGCTTCTGTGCCCTTGGGAGGTGATGTTTAAAAAGTGACCAGCACTGATAGACCCTGGCACCTGCAAAAGCATTTTTCTTAAGCAAGAAATACCCTCTTTTGCATATAAAAAGGGTAAAAATTAATGAAAATAAGAACCAAAGTATAATTCCTCCAATATATATACCACCCTGACTAGCAAAGTAGTGGGTTACTGGTGAGAGGGGATGGGTTGTCAGATGGTTGGCTCAAGGAGATTCTAAGCACATGCTTTGCTAGTGCAAAGCAACTTCTGGGCAGTTCAGTATAGCTCTATGTTGTTTCCTTGTGGTTCCGGGATGGACTCTGTACACAGGGGAGATCTCTGCTCAGGCTTAAGAGGACAGACTTTCAGGCTACAGTAGCAGTTTTCAGTCTTTGATGAGGGCTGAAAGAGGCTTAGGGTGAAAAATATTCCATGGAATTAAATACACAAAAGAACTCTAACTCCTGTCTTTGCCTTTCAGATGCCACATTTAGTTCCCCTTTGGCTGCCTCACTTTGGAGGTGTCTGTGGGTATGTTTATGTGACTGCATATACTGGCCTACATGTTTATTCTGCAGTATAATTTGACACACCGCATCTCTAACATTGTTCCCTTATTTATAGACCAGAAACTGCCTTGCCTCCAGCTGGCAGAGACAAAAGTGCCAGCCTCATCCATGCTGATGTCATCTGAGTTGCCACCAGAGCAGACCTAAAAATGTTAGCTTCTGTTGAACCATGTGAAAATTTGTATGAAATTGAGGAATCAGGAATCTGAGGAGTTCATCCTTCCTAGTGATCAGAGAGCATTTGCATGAGGAGTTTGGTTTCACATCTTTATCTTACTCAAACATTATTCACACCTTCATCTTACTCAAAACTGAGTTTTGAATACAGCTCACTCACTCTGCAGATGGTTGGTCTGAGAGCTAAGGAACTGAGTATTCTGGTACAAGTCTCCCCGATTTCTTGTTTGTTTAAGCTCTTCTGCTTTTTCCCGGACTTAATGAATATTTAATTATTTACAGAGTGATTATGAATCCATTGCCTGGTAGTTAAAGCAGTCACCTGAGAGATATGGGTCTTGCTATGTATTCCAACCAGAGTGCGTTCCTGTTCTACTTGTTTTTTTAAAGAAATGGAAAAGGAGGAGGACTGTGGAATTGAGATATTTATGTGACTACTCTAATTTAAGAATACTTTATTAATCTGGAGGGGGAACTATTCAGCGGATACCTTATTTATTCATCGCATGTGGTATACAGTATACAGAAAAAAACCCCAACCCTTTCCTATGTGATGATTTTTAATCTTAATGCCCTGCCAGCATTTATGGTAATTTTTGGCAGATTGTCTCTAGTTTTGCTGACAATCTGTGAAGAAAATGTTTGATCAGAGTTGTTTGAAAGGTTCACAAGTGGATGTCTGTTTGCTTGAACCTTTGCTTCAATGACTCTTCCTGCAACATCCCCTCCATACAGCATAGTCAGTCCTCTGTCCTATGGCAGTTCTACTCCCCAGGTGCCTGAGTTGCAGATTCACAAACAGCTTTTTTTGCAGCCAACAGAAACTTACTCTGCAAATATTCCTGAGTTACTTCATATCTGTGAAGAGCAGGAATTTGTTTAGGGGGTTTTTTTGAGGGCAGAAAAATTGCCTCAACTGATGTTTAAGGAAGAAAGAAGGGCAGTGGGTCTGCAAATATTACTGAGGCAATTCTGCAGTTGTTAGTCAAATAGCAGTGAATGTTTTGGGGTTTAGAGACTAGAGTTGAATGTTTACAGTGCATTAATATAGCTGTAAGGAGGAGCTATGAAGAACAACTGAAGAACTCTTTACCAGTCATGACAGTTGATCAGGTTATTTCCTGTGCAGAACTGTATTGTAGGGCAGCAGACAGTCCTTCAAGAAGCCAAGATACTTGTTGTTGATTTGGGGCTTTACTTGAGTGTATTAACATGCCTGTTCTTTACTTGTACTGCTGTAGCTGTATGTGGTGAAGTCAGGTTGTGTGAACAGCCGTATGCAAAGTACTGTAGCTAAGAATCAGGCAAGAAGATGGAAATGATGGAAATGTCCAAATTCTTTTTAACCTCATTTAAAAGGGGATTTAAGACGACCCTTCAGGTATTCTTCTAAACTTGTACACTGGCATATTTTGTATTGGAAAGAACAATTTGTTCTTATTTCTGTTCTGCACTTCACTTGGTTATCCAATAATTTATCTCACTATTCATTTGATGACTTTTTTTTTTTAAATTATAATTGACTGTTGGATTAAATGAATAGCTGATGCATCCTGAATCAGAAGTAGTTCCTACTGGATAAGAGTATGCTTATAAGCTTCAGAGATACTGTAAATAAGGAGATAGCATATACATGAAGACTTAACAGAAACTTCAGATCTCTAAGTATTTATATGTAATCTGTTGTTTTTTCAGTTGTAATATCTGACTTGCAGAGACATTCTGTTTACATTAGGCAGCTTCATTTTTGCTTAGCATTGCTTATGTTAGGATATTTGAAAGTTAATTTAAATACTTTTTTATTATGTCTCTATAATTAGTTTTTTTCTTAGTTTGTAAGATACCAGTAGTATGTGAGATCATGGGATTAGCTATGATCACTGAAAACTCCACCTTGCTTGTAGGTCTGTTTGCAAGGTACTCTGAGAAAGAGCTTTTTAGGTTGCAGCTTGAACATTGTGTAGTGCAGTGGGGATTCAGACCTGTTACTAGGATCATATGGGCCATTGTTCCTATTACAGTGTGTTTATAACCTTGGAATTACCCCTTTGAATCTCATCTTAAGAGTCTGTGATTTTAGGAGAACATACCTTTTCTGTAGTTCTTGTGCAAACAGACCTGACTTAGGGGAAAAAAAAAACCCAAACATCTTTGGTCTCTTCTAAGTCAGACTCTGATCTAACTTGAGCAAGAGGACTTAATTTAAAGAGACATTAATTTCAGGGGACTGAATGGACCGACAAGAGTCTCCTTAAGTTGGTTGAAGGTAGATGCACTTGCATCAAAAAATGAGTACCAAGTTCCTTGTAATTTGATACAGACTTCACAACATTAAATGAGTATTGATGAAACTGATGTTTTTCTTTGTGAATTTTATTTTTCCTGTGATGGCTAAGATTTTTGCTAGCATCTGATATTTAGGTGGTTTTCCAAGTGATGAGGTGGGCCTTGCTGAAGCAGTGCTCCACATAGATGAGGTGGAACCGGAGCCCTTAAGTGCTGAGGAGACTTCTTAATTGTGCATAGACATGTCAACGTTCTCTATTGAGCCTGGACTACAGGAAAAGCTTGAGACCCACTGCAGCAAAATTTCAGTCAGTTAAAGCATTAGGCTTTGAATGTGTTCAGTGCTCTGAATAGTTGCTAACTAATGTAGGACTGGAGGGATGAATGAAGTGGTACTGCTTTTACAAGCAGAATAGTAGCTGCTGTGTGTCCTGTTATGCATAGCCTTGTTTACTTCACATACATGAATTTGTTGACCTCACTAGAGCTCTTAACCTTCCTGGAGCTACTAATCTCCATAATGTCTGCAGAATTGGGCTTAATTTTGTGGTGGGAATATGCAAAAACAAATGAACTATGAGTCATCATTTTTTACAGTAAAACATTCAGACCTAGTCCCACAGTTGATGTGTGTGGCTGATCCTTTCTTGAGAGCTTGTTGGATCTGACCCATGCTTTGGAAATCCTGACTTCTTAATTGCAGCAGAGATTATTCTGAAACAAAGGAAATGTAATGCAGAATATACTGGAGCAAAGCAAGAACTATCACTTGACTCAGATGCAACTTCCAAGATAAAATCAGTGTAAGTAGTGGACAGGATTGTGCAGAATTATAGAACATTTCAGTAGTACTCAGTATGCCTTGTGAAAACTATAGTGGTGATGTTTTCAGTTTACTGACCCTTACTTCCTTTTTGCATATAGCTTAACTAAAGCATGGTTTAATAAAATAAACTTGCTTTTAAAATTTATTGGCAGCACTGAATTGTGGAGGTAGTGGAGAAAGATGTGAATGTCACTTTCATGTCTGCACTATGAAATGCAAAAGCACAAATGTAGTAACCACAAGGCCCTTTTTGATGTTTTAATCTTTTAAACCTTTGAAATGTTGGTGTGCTTGAAAGGGCTTCTAAATCCCTTGGTTAGTCTGCTCTGTCTCATATTGTGTTCAAAATCATAGCAGATAAAGGAAGAGTGATCTGAAAGCTTAATGCAGTCAGAGCATCACGACCTGTTATGTAAAGCAACATTTGGCAGGGCCTTCCCAGCTGCTGTAAATGAATGTTAACAGCATTTTATCATCTGCTTTCACTGTCTTTATTACATAATCTGAATATTTATGACCCTATTAATATGTTTAGCTCTGAAATTGCAATATTGATGGAATGGATGTTCCATAGAATATTGAACAAGAACGATTTTTGCCTCCTGAACAAAAGTTGTGTTAATATTAAACAGCTTTGAGTTTGTATTTCAAATAAGTTTGCTGAGTTGCTTTACAGGTGTATCATTAATTCCCTAAATTATTTATTTTTCTAAACATTGTCATAGGAAAAGTGTTTTGGTGACAGGATTATGTTGCTGAACATTGTCTGTGTATAAAATACATAACACTAACCAGAAAGTGATGATTTTTTTTACTTGTAATGCAAGGCCTTGAATCCATAGTGATGATACTCTGTAGCCTTGAACAAACATAGTCAACCTAGACCAGATCCAGGCTATCAGTCACCTCCATCCAGAGAGCTGCTCCGGGTAGGATTCTGGGGCAAGCTGTGGACCAGCTTATTATTACAATGTGTGTGTGTGGGTGGGTGGCTGTGGTTGTTTTGTTTGTTTTGTTAGTTTGGTTTTTTTGTTGTTGTTTTTGTGTAACCAGATTCTTACTTTGTCTGCCACAGTTCCTCACAAACCTACATGCCTTCCTTCTGTTACAACTACCTTTACTGTTGTCTTGTGACCTGAGATGCATATCACGTAACTGAGGCATGTGTGCACCACATTAGGTGTTTGGGGACTGGTTACAGATGCTGTTCCACTACTGAATGTGCACTTGCCTATATCATGATCAAACTTGGAATTACATGTAGGAAGGTAATATGTTTGGTCAAGAGATGAATGAGGAGCTGTAAGGCATTTCCCTTGGGAACCTCTTAGATTATATTATGTCTCCAAACAGAACTGAACACCACCATTTCAGTAGTCATCTGCAAATTTCTAACAAGATGTGTTCAGCGGGTCAACACTGCTGTGGTCAGTGGCTCCCACCTATGGAATTTATGAGTGGTATTGATATTGTGGTTCTTTATCATCCTGCAGGCTAAATAACTCAGCTGCAGGCTCATATTTGCAGGTTGCCTATGAAAAGCAGAACTGGGAAAGTAAGTTTTGCATTTCTTTTGAGTGGTGTGAACTTTTTGGTCTCTTTTATCTTTGAGTGCAAAATCTATAGCCTGTCTGAAAGCTGCTGTCCTAAATGTCTTGCTACTGATTGCCAGGGCTAGAGTTTGAGATATGCAGCTGTTTGCGGAGGTCCCTTTTGTTTCCAAAAGTCTCGTGGGTGGTAGTGCAAATCCTGTGGTGTGTTCTGACACTGACATGTGTCTAATTTGGAGTACCTCTGTCTCATAATCGTCTGTACGTCCACCCTCTCCACAGTTCAAACCTCGCAAACTGGTACAGGAGGCAGCTGCACATGGCTGTAAGTGTACAAAATCTTAGAAATGTAAAGATCAGTGGGTGTGGAGTGTTAGAGTTGGGAAGAAAGTTTAGATTAACACATTTTTTAATAGTATTTTGTCCCCAAGCAAGGTTGTTATAGTTACTGCAGAACTCCAAATGGACTCTCTTCCCTCGTGGGGATTAGAGATTTAAATATGTATTGTTCTTCTGGGCAATAGTATTGAACAGTCAAGTAAGGTTCATAATAGAAAAAGGAAACCTTTAATTAGGACAGGAGTTTCAATTGCATTCTTTTTTGCTTTGTGTAAGAGAAACTTGTGTTAAATCGGATAAATAAAACAATGGATGGGGTGAAGGAAGTTTGGAAGAAGCAAGTCTGTTTACAAAGTTAAGTGCTGAGTTTACAATAAACCAGTAATTTTTACTTGGGAAGCTCTTAAAATAAGATTTACCTTATCCCCATCCCTGAGCATCTGAGTCAAGATATTTTACAATGTTTTTCAACTTATTCAGTGTTTTGGCTTGGGGTTTTCTTGCTCGCTTTAATTTTTCATGTAGGAAATACCTTTATTGCAATGTGAAATTAATAGGAGTGTTTAAACTTATAATATTTTGGGTTTAGGTTGGCACAGACATTGTAATTGCATTCTTCCATTGCTCATCTTTATACTTAGTTTATGTAATCTAAATACAATGCAGTATTTCCTTTAAATATGAAGAATGACAATAAATCTTTTCTGGTGTGTTCTGGGATGTACATTGCTCTGTTTTGTTGAGGTCTTGAAGTCAATAATCTTCTGTACAGTCTCAGCAAGTTGCCAGTGAGCAATAAATTATAAAACTGGCACCTTTAAGGAATAATACGTAGTAGCTTCAAGGGCTTCTTAATTTGTCTACGAAATTGCCTTTGGCAAAAAACCTGAACTGTAGTCTCCACTTCTCAACAGATACTGGTAAGAGGAAGCCTAGCAGATTTGAAGCTGATTTTCTTTTGCACTGGCTTATCTAATGTTTACTGGCTTATTATGTGTGATGAGACAATTGAATAATCTCCTGTCTTAAATGAGTTCTTTAAAGGAACACCTCAAAAAGATGGTTGTGCTTAAGCATTGGCCATCTGTCCTATGCCTGTCCTCTGCAGTTTAAACACCAAATCCAACAATGACAAAAGACTGCTGTTGTCTGGGAAACGATTGATTCTACTCCTTGTTTGGGTAGAAGAGTTCTCAGACATGGCTTGAGATAGTCCATTTCCCTAATTATCTATCTCTGGGTGTTTTACTGCTTTCTGCTCTTTCCTATCAAGAGAGTACTTTCCAGAGCAAAATTCATGTCCTTTTAAAGGACCTAACAAAACTCCTAAATTCAGAAGAAAGCAGCTATTGATTTCATTGGGCTTCTGGTCAGGCTTTTGAAAAAGAAGGGCATAGCCTTTTATGTTAAATAACCGATGTGATCTTTGTTGCTCAAAACTTTATTTTGTAGACTGTTCTAGAAATATAACATTCCCTTTTTACGGTGTGAGCAGCAAACTCCATTTAAGCGCAGAACACAGTGCATCTTAGTTGCAGAGGTGTAAAGGATACTTCATAGTAGCAGTGTACTTGAAACTTATTTAAATCTCCTACTCTGACCCACATCTTGCATCCCCTTTACTGCATCCCAAATGAGTAATATATTTGCCAAAGAAAGCTATTGTCTTCCCTTGGAACAACCTCAACTGGCATGTGGGATTCTTTACCAGGAAGGAGAGGCAGGGACCTTGTGTTGCATTTATAGAATGTGCGACTAAATGGCTCTTCCTGTTGCCTGACTTGATCATGGCTGGTTCTTGTTTGTCACAAGGATTGGTAGAGTAACCTCATGTAAGGGAGATATTAGTAACTTGAGAGTGCAAATTAAAAAGGTCTTTTTTTTCCCCAAATATCAATTAGTGCATGTTGCATCTTGTTCTTTCCATAGGCATCACTGAGAATTGTTTGGCTCCATCTTCTCTCTCCCTTCCCTTGGTCCCCCACTATATGTTTTTGCTTATGGTTATGATCCACCTTGAACCTTTTCTTCAGAATGAATAATGGTCTAGTGCTTTAATCATTTTTGTGGTCCTTTGCTGAACTCACTCTCACGTGCTCACTGCACTGGGAATCCCAGAATTGGACACAGCACTACAGATAAGATCTCAGCAGTTCTGAGTAGAGACAAAAAATCACCTTCCTCAACCTGCTGGCAGTGCCTTCCTAGTGGCAGCACAACCATATGGTGTATCAACTTGCTCTTCTCAGTTTTTGTTATCAGTAGGCTTGCTGAGGATGCACTCTGACCAGTCATCCAGGTTATTAATGAAGATGTTATAGAGTACCGGCCCCAGTATCAGCCTCTGGAGTATGCCACTGATCACTGGCTTGCAGCTGATACTAAAGATTTTGTGAATTAACCTTTTTGTTCAAGCAGTAATATTTCTCCCTAAACTTTTTAAACCAACCTTACACTGAGTAATTTTAGAATAAATTCTTCAGGGTGCATTTAGTATAAGAATGTTCCTAGGTCAGTGACACATGCTGATTATAGTCTTTGCAAGAATTTACGAACAACTGGGGGGAAAAAAAATGTGCATCTTCCATCTTAATTGAACCCTTGAAATTCATGCCTACAAACTAAATGAAAATGGAAACTAGACGTCTTGTCAGCAAATTGCAAGCTATCAGTCACAGCTAGGGATGAAAGCTAACACGACCTACATCTGTCGTGTTGCTACAATGGTGCCAGCGTTACAGTTCCATTGTTTAGGTTGAGGGTCAAGCCTGTTGAGACCTCTTTTTATTCAGCTTTGAATGTATCCATTTTCATTAAGTTTTTCAAAGCCATATGAAAGACTCAGCAGGGCAAGATGTGGTGATGCTGAACCTAAGTTAGTCTTGCAACTATCGAACTGTCTCATAGTTGCAGATGGTCACTGTGATTGTCCACACTAATCTACCACCAGAGCTGCTATTGAAAGGGCACAAAAGTGATGGTACAAAGGGACGCCTTTTTTCCCGCCAGTAGATGAAGCTAGCCTTGCCTCTGAGCCAGCATTGCCAGAGGTTTTGTGTGGGAGAAGAGTGGTTGTTGACAAACCAGTTTCCTTGCTGAAAAATGCTACTCTTGTTCGCTAAACTTAGAGATCTTTCCTTGGTAAACTCTGACTAATATCGGACTGGCATTTTGCAAACTATTTTCATTGATTATTTGTATGATGGCTGTACTGGGAGGTCTAATGCTGACAGCAGTAAATGCAAGCTTGTTAATATGCCTAAAGAAGACACACTTCTGATTTGTAATTCCATTAGAAGAAAATCTCTTTGATTGTACACTGTTAAAAATGTTGGAAACCTTAATTGCTGCATTTCTGTTTTCAATCCTCAAATGTTAGTATCCTTACTTAGATTAAAGAAGCTTGGCCAGTTGTCACTCTGAGTTATGTAACTTGGTTAACCAAGTACCAAACATCTTGCTTTTCGTGTTATAAAAATGTAAGGTTTTGGAGCTAGGAAGTGAATCTTCCAAGTCTTTCTTATTGGCATTGTGAATGTGCTCTTTGTTTTGTTTTTTCTTTAAACAGAACTGCTTTTTCCATTTTCCTACTACCATTTTCTAAGTATCATTTTCTTCCTTTTCTGGTGCGATGAGGTGAAAGACTCTGCACAGATGACCGGCCTGTTTGTTAACAGCCTACAGAAAGTTCTGGTGAGATTAAAATAGTTCTTGCCTGAAAGAACAATAAAAAGCAATAAAGCTGCTTCCTATTTTATGGGATCCTTTTACCACTGGCAAAGGAACTCTTAAAATTCAGACAACCACAGTGATGAAATGGATGTTTGTTCTTGAATGCGAAATATCAAGCCTCTGTGGAGACCAGTTGAATTATTCACCCCATAAAGTTTAGAAATTGTACTTTAATTATTAGGGTATGGGGGGTTTGGGTGGGTTTTGTTTGTTTTGGTCCTCCCCCCCATAATCCACTGAAGCTGCCCACTGGCTGCCTCCTCAGCCTCCCAAGGCCCTTAGTAATTTCTGAGTGGCCTGTTGCCCCAGGAATTTCATAGCTTTCTGAGTACATGAATGTTTGGTTGGTTGGTCGCGTCCCTTCCTCTGGCCTGGCAGTCTGTAGTGACATGAAATGCCTTAGCCAGACAGGTATAAGTTACAGAAGAGTATATTTCTGCATGTGAGAGGTAATGAACCTGGTAATGTACTTCAGTTTACAGTCACTAGAATGAAATACTTCTGTGCCGAAGATGGAACTGAAAAATAGGAATATTTTTCCCATAAGATGAAAATCATCTGCATAGAGATTGATTTGACTGTTCCAGAAAGAAACTTTCAACTTTCTTCTGCCTTGATTATTCTGTTAACAATGTAATCTAAAGAATGAGACTTTTTGCCAGGAAACGGATGAATACGGATGATGTTCAGATTTGGTAAGGAATTTGACACTGACCTTAAACTGAGTCACTTGTGTAACTAGTCCTTCTTAATGACTTTGGTCAATATGTCCTCGCATCTATGATCATGCTTCCTGCTGCCTTGCTTGCTCCCAGCTCTGGTATTATTTTCTCATTTCTGCCATACAGTATACTGCCTGCAATTAATTCCTTAAACAAATGTGATGTAAATTATTAGAATTTCTCAATAGTGACTTCCTGGAAGCTGTGTCCTGTTGGAGGGGTGGTTTCTAGGCTTGTAGTTTCCTTTCTCATAGCTAGTATGTGTTTATTAGGATGTCAGTGTAGCTTATGCTGTGTATTTTTCAGGCAGAAGCTTTTTCCTATTGTTTCTGATGTAAGGTGCTGGTAGAATAAGCAATAAATGTGCTTGAGCCAAACAAATTTCACAGATTTCACAAATTGAAAGCTGTGTGCAAAAACAAGTCCGCCTCTGCAGGCCATGGACTGCAGAGCTCTGAGGGATGGGAGCGGGCAATGCTAGGTATGACACTTGGGTGATGTGATCCCGGAGCCTGGCCCCTCCAAAGCAAGGTGGAACCAGCTGTAGCTGCTTCAGCAGCCTCTGTACTCACCTCCTGCACGTGCCTGATATGTGAAAGGGCTTTTCTGACTCCAGTTGGTTCTTTCTTCTGGGACCCTACCAGGTATGGATAAACAACCTGTCAGTGAACTGGTCAGGTTTAATTACTAGTTTGAGTAAAACTGAAGAAGAACTGGTTTGGATTTTTCATAGTCGCTGTCAGAACAGAAATGGCACTTCAGCCTGCCTTTTCAGCTTCAGTCCATGAGTTGCACCAACACAAGTACTTACTGCATTTCATTTCAAGATGTTGTTTTTTGGCTTTGCACACAGAGTCAGATTTCTAAGAATAAACAAAAAACTCTGGAGTATGGTATGCTCTGGTGAGGGAGTAGTTCTGCTACATCTGGACCGGTTGTGCCTTCTGTGTCTGGTTTCCAATACAGCTGTAAGTTAGATGGAACAGCAAATCCAAATAAACTGTTAAAAGATCTAAGGGGTTAGGTGTGGTTTGGGTCATCGTATTTTCTTTCTAGCCTTACATCGCAATAGAGGAAAACCTATCCTATTAGTTATCTCACAGATGTTAAGGTATTAAATTGTGCTGGCTGCATAAATTATATTGAGGTTTAAGAGAACAGCAGTATCTTGGGAAAAAAAAAAAGAGGGTTAAGGTTTGGATGCCTGAAGAGAACTCTTCCTCCTTAGTGAGGAATTACTACTCTGCTCTTAAAGCAAAGCCAGTGTGTTGCTGTTCACACTGCAAAATTAGGCACATTTACATT
This sequence comes from Manacus candei, assembly GCF_025592945.1. Taxonomy (NCBI): domain Eukaryota; kingdom Metazoa; phylum Chordata; class Aves; order Passeriformes; family Pipridae; genus Manacus; species Manacus candei. Next base: position 7,294,232 of record NW_026138091.1, on the reverse strand, counting down.
GTCCCAGTGTCATAGGAATATTCTACCAATTACCTACTTAAATGCTCAAAGAGATTATGTTTGCCCTTCCTTACTGTTCTAGTGGGTTTTATTAAAATGTTATTTTCTTATCCTGTGCCATTTCTTTTAGGAGTTACTTGTAAAATCAAGTTTGCGATTCCACATACAGCAGACTCTATGGTAACTTTTTTGTAGATTGTAAAATGGCTTCTGGATGTTCACAAACCCCAGAACGGTATAGGATTTTTTATCTGATGACATAGCTAAAGCCCCTGCAGCACCTTTGGAGAGGTATTACGTTCTACAACAAATTTAAAATGTCTGTTAAGTGTTCTGTCTGCTGATTATTACCAATGTCATTTCCTTCAAGACACCGATTTCCAGTAACCTATCCTGCATTATGACTTTTCTTCGGAAGGAAAGGAGAGATTGTACTTCAGGTAATTGCGTTCACCCAGACCATTTCCATACTGTCTAGGAACCTGAGGGATGTTTAGCATTCCAACCTAGCAGGAAAATACAAGATCCTAGACTTCATCAGCTTGGGGCTGTTGCTACATGAGCGCTTTAAATGTGAGGACACTTGGGACTTCATGAACTACTTTTAAGGGGATCTGCAGCCAGAAAACTAGGAAGACAAAGCTGTTGATGACGGGTTTATATTTGCTGGTTTTATATACCTTTTCTGCAAAATACTTGTGGAGTTGCTCAGCTCAAATGGGACTGAAATGCAGTGCGGCCAAGGTACTGCATATTTCTGTATGCCTCAGCCTAGAATATATTTTAACTGCTAGGACTATTTCTCACTGTTCTGTGATGCTTCCTTTCTTTTATGTTCACTCCTTCTGCATGCTGTGTCTCAGAGGTGGCTGTTGCTACCCTTTTGCCTGAGGAATGCTGGCAGTCTCTCACCTCTGAACTCCTCCATCCAAATCCTTAATCAAAGAGTCTGCAGCGTGAGAGCAAGCATGCTGTCTCTGTGTCTCTTATGCCAGGAGCACTGAGTTGATGTGAATGGACGATGCCCACTCTGTCTCTTTGGCCATGGAGGGGTTAAGTGTCTTAGTTTTAAATGTCTTCCTGTGTTTTTGGGGTGTCTGCTCTTGGTTATCACTAGTTAGATAGTTCTGTGTGACAAACTGCCGCTACTTTTAAACTTGTTTTCCCTCCATCCCTTGACTTCCTTTCAAAAATATGCAAAAAATAAATGCAAATCTTTCAGGTACTGTTGTTGTTAGCAATGCAAACCTTTCAAGGCATTCTCCTGAGGGAAATTAGCAACACCTTATTCATCAGTGTGCTTGACAGTAGTCTTGCTGGCACAGGGGAAAACTGCATGTTTTATGAGTGGTTTATATCAGGAAAAACTGGAATTTGCTTTCACTCTTTAGGCATGTAATTCCTGCATAAATTGCTTATTAAGTTAAATGATTAATTACAGCTGGAGCTTTACATAAAACTGAGGAGTTGTGGAGAGTAAGAAACTTACAGTAATACCTTGAAAGCAATACATTGCACCTTGAAAGTGGTACATTGCAATGGGAGCTGGAATTGAGCCCCACGCTTCCTGAAGAGATGGCCAAACCTCTGTGCTTTGATTTTGTCAGCCTTGCTGTGTGGTGCTGTTTGAAAGTAGTTGGAAGTTTAATTTTTTTATTTTTTTTTTTTTAAGGTGGAGTTTAAAGTTGCTCAGTACATTTTTTTTAAAAAATATTTTTTGAAAGTGTGTGATATAAAAATCTCAAAATGAAAAAGCACAAAGGAACTTCTAACTGCTTGAACTGCATATGCTTAAAGTTTATGAAAAGAGGTATTCAGGGACAGGGTGCAGCGTTGTGTCTCGCATCCTCAACGCAGCTGCTTAGCAGCGATAAGTGAGCAATGCTCTATTCATGCTGACCTTGTTTCCAAAGAAGCCTTATCCTATGAACTACTGAAAATAAGGAAGAATTTCCTGTGACATGCTGCTCATGTTGGCTTTTTGAAGGGGAGTAGAATGAAATCTCTGAGCACGACACATACTGTATCTAACCACACAGAATTTCCTGTGCTGGAATGGAAGCTTGGTGGAAGCCACATTTTTCTCTTCCTCTTAATTCATTCAGAAAAACAGGGGTCAGCGTCATGAATTGCTATGGCTATAGTGACTGCTAAAAGCTAAAATCATCAATTGCTAATGGATACATTGTGATGCCATGATGACTGCAAGGCAGATTTTTTTCCCTTTAACACAATAAGGCCTATACATAACCTGGTTACACTTTTAAACTCTCATAAAAGAAGAGTTGTGCAATTAAAAATTCCACCTTACTGAAGGTGAGAAAAATAATACATGTATTGAATTAGACTGTAGTGACTTTTGGTTGTAGGCTTTTTGCTTGGTTCAGAATTAATAGATGATGAGTTTGGAAAGACATGGAACAACACTTGGATTTTGCCTCTAAAAACATGGCTGAATCTGAAGAGGATTGAAAATATTTATTTTTCCCTTAATTTAGCTTCATTTTATAACACTTTAGTTAAATAAAATTCCCAGTGTTTTTCTTGTCTGCTGCTCATTTGCAACATTATCTTCCTGGTAGTGTTTCATTGGGTTTGACTGGTAAAATCAGAACTTCCTGCCATAACTACAGTGAAGGTTGGAATTATGCAATGGATTTTATTAGGATAGAGTGCATATATTTTTACTCCTAGTTAAAATATAATCACCAAGCATTACAGTAGATCTTCAGAGACTGAGGTAACAGCCTGTACCTTTTCCTCATGTCCTGCCTGTACTTAATGGCAAGTCATCCACATGTGCTCACCCTGTGTCGTGGCCCCATGCAGGCTCGCTTTTCTCCAGAGCCAAGCTGACCAAGCAGCCTTCTGACTATGCTGTCTTAATGGTCAAACCCAGGCCTCCTTGGTACTTCTTGGCTTGAGTTCAATGCTTTTAAGTTGTTAACACCTTTTTGTTTTTCCTTTAGTCCAAATTGTGGTCTGCTGTCGTCATGAAATATGGGTAAGAGTGTGTTTACTGACTTAGGTTGCTGGTGTGTACTCTCTGTAAGTCTTCTGCTCAACTACGGTGTTCACAGTGGAGAGTGATTAATTCCTCTATAGTTTTTACATTTACTCCAAGTGATATTGTTTGTATTACTTTACTGTCATTTAGATTTGCTTGGGCTCATGGCCATGCATATTTTTTTTTGTTTAAGAAGCAAAAGTTTTTTTACACCTGAAATAGTTCTGCTTCTCTCTGGCAATTCTGAGACACCATAGCTTAAAGAGCTCTTTTTCAAAGGAGAAGAAGTCATCTCATGGCACACCTACAGCAGTTCTGCTTGGTAGAGTCGGTGTGCTTCTTCATTTTCTTCCAGAGTATTCATAGCCTAGTACTGCAGGCCCCCAGCGTCATGAGAGCCAACAGATGGTATATGCAAAAGGCCTGTATGGATGGACTCGACCTGCTTTTTAGCGCACACCCTTTTGCCATGTTTTCGTGTTACACATACCAACCTATCACATCAACTGTTTCTATATGATGTCTCTGCAGTTCAGTCTTTACTTGAGTTGGGATTTTCATCTGTATGTTACTGAGGGGATACTTGGATCTTATATGTCTCATTTAATTCATTGAATATTTTAATGTCAAAGCAAAATCATAAGAGGCAAACCATTAAGGAATTTTTCTGTATGTTTTACATGAGGACTTCTTTCTGTGCTGCTTTACATATATTTCAATTGTGTACTTATCTTGAAAAAATAGAACAGTATTCTGGAGTCACTACAGACAGATGGGTCTGTAAACAGTTTGCAGAAGCAAATAGAACTTGTAGCTGAGAACATTTCCACTGAATTGAATGATCTGTTAAATAAGGCAGAATTTAAAGGCACTTCTAAACAAAATGTGATACAGTTGTTCCTCTCTTGCTCACTCTCACTCTCTCTTTCCACAATCCCCAGATTGTCCCTGGATAATCATTTGGAAAAGTGTTCTACTTATTACTGGAGTTGGGTAGTTGCAGAGGGAATTTTATCTTTTTTATTTTGAGTTCACTATAGCATAGATATATACATAGATATACACATATGCAACTATTTGGAGTTGCATAAAGAAAAGTAGTATAGATTTTAAAAATACATCTTACTTGGAACACAAAGTGTCACAGGCTTTTAAAGTGACAACAACTTAAAAGTACTGTATATCTTGCAACACATTTGAGAATAGAGGTAATGTCTTTCAACTTTTCCTCCAAAGGATTTTTCACCTTTGGTTTTCATATCGTTGTACTCTGGGTGAGGATAGTAGCATACACTGTTTAGCAAGACTGTAGGTGTGTTGGCCCAGCAGGAATTGTTTGGCAACTTATGGTAAGTCCTAGAAGTACTTCACTGAGAGGAATAAAGTTTTCTCAACCTTTCCAAGGGTCTTACTAGCTTGGGTACCATTTCCATGCTTCCTGTTTCTTTGGTCTCTAGACATGTCTGTTCACCAGGTGAATATCCTCTTCTAAACAGTATTTATCGATTTGCACAGCACAACCAAAACTAAAATCCAGTATTTATGAGTCTGCCAAGCACTGCTTATCTCAGGCTACAATTTCTCTTACTTGCCAGTCACTTATAATATTGCAACTAAATTTGAACAACAGGTTGTACCCGGTCTGTGAGAAAGCACCTAGTGCACGTATGCTGTGTTTTCTGAACCTTTCCATTTAACTAAAACTTAGCTGTGCTCAGAAGATACAAGTAGCCTGTTTCCATTTACAGCTCCTGGGCTTCCCACTGACAATTCTTTTGAAATTCTGCAAACAGTGCCAGGCACAGCTTGGCATACTCTTATCTGAATTACAATTTGACTTTAGTGTAAAGTTTTGCAACTGTGTACTAAAATAGTGTGATAATTTGCTCTGTACCTGCCTTTAAGGAATTAAAGTAGTTTTAAAGTGACAGTTTGCCATTAGCAACAATGAGATCAGATTTTATCAACTCCATGACCTTAAGTGAGATATCTGAAACTACACAGTGTGTATAAGTCTGTGTGTGTCCTACTGGCTTAAAGGGAAGTTCTGCTATTTACTGTTTACCACATGCACTAAATTTGTGTATAACATCAACACTTATTATGCTGGTTGTTGGCCTTTCTTTCAGTACTGCTTAATGAATGAGTTGTGAAGAATGGCTTTGCATCTGCAGATTGTGAATTAAACATTGGATTCCATATTACCATGGTGGCCTTCCTGTGTGGCATTTGGTTGCTCAGAAACAGTACCCACAATTTCTTTTGATACTTAATACATATATTCCTTTGTGTGTGTGATTTTATATATATATATATATATATATTTTTATATATATGAGATTTATAGTATGATGATGGCATTTTAAACATATGGTTTTCTTTTACTATGTTTGTGGTAACCCAGAAAACCAGCTAAAAAAATAATCTAGTGTACTTGGGATTCATATGGTAAGCCTGCTGTATCAGCATTTTCTTGACATCATTTCTGTGGATGCCTGCTGAAGGCTGCATGCCCAAAGGCTGTGAGGGGGAAGGTGGGACGTGTACTGGCCTTTCTGGGTATCAGACCAACTGTTACTGGGCAATTATGTTTAATGTTTGCTGTGAAGATGCTGAAGGGCAGATACTGAATATTATTCCAGGTCACCTTTCTTTGTATTTTTTCCTCACTTGTTTGAAGACAAAATAAATCTTGGTGGAAGCCCAAGAAGCCGGTCTGACAGTGACTTGTCTGCTTGCTTGTTAACCAGTTTATCACTGTTGCCCATCTGGGAAAGGTACACTAGCACAGTTATCTGCAAAGGAAAGAGGCACTTATCAACACTGTAGAATAGACACAGTGGAAAGAAGACAATAAATATTTTAAACTTAATTTTAAGCCTTTTCAAATTGAAAATGTAAAATCATTATTTGTACTTTGTAGTGGCAATGATTGGTTCATGTTGCTTATAAACAGAAAAATTAATAAACATGTCAGTCTATTAGCATTTGCATTTGTGTTTTCTGCAGGTACTTACATATGATAAGTGGAAGACAAGAAAATATCCCTGTATTGCCATATAGGGATTAGTAAGGACACACTGCCAAAATTAAAACTGGAGAATATTTTGTTGAATAATAGATGAAGTGAGGAAGGAAAAGTATTTTTGTGTATCCACCATGATGTGTGTGTTGTGCACATGGAGAACAGGAAAATATGTACTACTGAGCAGGAAATCTTTGATGTGGGAGCACCTGATAAGGATTTCATTACTTCTTTGGAATAATACTTTGTATTTTCTTTGCATTTTTACTGAGTTGTTATTGCTACTGTCAGTGAAAACAATTGCTAATCAGGCTAGAGAGTCAGTAGTTTCATTTTGATTTTTTTAAGTAGACCAGGATCATCCTCTTATACCCATTTCCAGTTTCACTGTTGGGTGCCCCAGTAAATTCTGCAAGGTCCTGCACACACACACACTTTGATAAATAACAAATGGCAGGTGCAACTGGTCACAGATGTTACCAGATTTGTCTTTCTGGTCAGATTGATGATGTTATGTTGAAGCCATGACACGGAGTAAAGTGTTCCCTGTGTCTCCCCAGGGAACTGGTGCCTGTCAGGTGCCAAAACATCTTTGGCAGGCTGGAGTCACAAGGTACGTGTGGACTCCTTGGAGAAGAGAAAGTCTTAATTGTATTCAGGGAGGACAACATCTTCTGGTAGATTGCTTGGTTAAAAGAGATGCAAAACTTTCTTCTAGAAATGCTCTGGTTTAGGAGTTGTCATTTTACCAAAGCAATAATTCCCAGAGTCCACAGCTTGCATCTTTCACCTTCTCTTTTGGACCAGGTGGGAGGGTAGGCTGCAGGCCACAGTTAGTTGTCACAGATGACACTGTGGTTCCTTCTGTCCCAAGGGACATGTTTGCCTTCTGCTGCCACCAGAATGCTTAAGGCTCTGCCATCATGTGCCAAACACGCATCCTATCACAGAGGCAGATATATGTGCGACACACCTGCACTTGGGCAGATGGTAATTACAAGCAACATCCAGTTGTATGCCCGACTGCACCTCCTGCAACCTCCTGGGTACAGGAATGCCTACAAGCTATGGAACTTAACACTACTTTCTCCAGAAGGTTTTCTCTCCTGGAGGAATATCTAGAGCGCCACTGCTATAGGCAAAAAGTTGGAGGTATCCTGGAAACATACCAGAAGTAGTGTGGCCAGCTGGACTAGGGCAGTGATCGTCCCTCTGGACTTGTGAGGCTGCACCTCGAATCCTGTGTTCAGTTCTGGGCCCTTTGCTACAAGAAGGACATTGAGGTCCTGAAGTGTGTCCAGAGAACAGCAACAAAGCTGGTGAAGAGTCTGGAGCATAAATATTATGAAGAGTGGGTGGGGGAACGGGGGTTGTTTAGCCTGGAGAAAAGGAGGCTCAGAGGGAACCTCATGTTTCCCTATAACTACCTGACAGGAGGATGCAGCAAGGCAGAGGTCACTCGCTTCTCCCAAGTAACAAGCAATAGGACAAGAGGAAACGGCTTCAAGTTGTGCCAGGGGAGGTTTAGGTTGGATATCAGGAAAAATTTCACCACCAAAAGGGTTTTCAAGTGTTGGAACAGGCTTCTTGGGGAAGCAGTGGAATTGCCATGCCTGGAAGTGTTCAAAAAATATGTGGATGTGGCACTTGAGGGCATGCTTTAGTGGTGAATATGGCAATGGTTGGACTTGATGATCTTAGACGTCTTTTCCAACCTTAATGATTTTATGATTCTATGGAAAAGAAAATTATTGTTACACAAGTGTTCATTTTCTTTCATTATACATTACTTGTAGCTACCTCAATTTTTAAGAAACTTCGAAGAAGTCACAGAAGCTATTTCAGTATCATGTTTAAATTTCATATATATTACCTACATTTTTATATATATATATATATTTTATATATATATACAAACCTATCACAGGCTTTTAATGTCTTCCAACCTTGAATTCTTTTTATTTGGCCTTTAGACTCTGGTCTAGTTTCTCATCTTTAAAATTATTAAGATACATAATACAGTCTCCTGAATAAACAGAATCAGGATTAAAAAGAGGAACCCCAAACAAAACAGTGGTAGGAACTTTAATAGATCAGAAAGGTGAAGAGGACTTACTGAACTTGGAATTTTACCTTAACTCATGTTACTAAAATACCATTGCATACTATTATTTATTATTTTTAACACTAAGATAGAATGGAAATTATGTTCTCTGTTTTTTGATGAAGACTATAAAACCCTAACGACATTCTTCAAAATATCTGGCTTTACTTTTTGAATCAAATCATAGGAGATAAATACATGTTCTTTGCACTTGAGAAGGAACTATTGGTAAACTATTTTATTCATTCTACATGTTACAAGAGTTCACAAAAGTTCTGTATGGTTTTAGTTCAGAACTGCAATTAGTTTTAATCAAAAATGTAGCAGATCTGGGCATGGTTATTGTTGCCTCCAGCTGAAGAGACTCGATGTCATTGTGCTTTTAAGGACAATGAAACTGGATAGCATTAATAGGCCAAATGTCACCAACAGGTGACTCAGTCCATGTGGATAGAAGTTGAGTGAATATATAGCAATTATCCTGGAAATGTACCAGCAGTTGTAACACAGAATGGTGATCATGATGCAGAATATGGAGGAAAGTGAGGATTGCTGTGACGTTAGAAAACAATAATGTCCAGAGAATTCAGTTACTTCTCCACGTATTAGGAAGAAGTTAAAAAAGGTATGATGTGAAAATAATAGTCAAATATCAATGATTTCATTGGAGAACCCACAAGAAAAATTCTGATTTTGTCCTGGGGCTTCATTTATTCATTCACAATTTATATGCTGAAGAGTTGTAATAGATGATGTAATGTGTTTTAATTCAGTTTTCTCATTAAAAAATAAAAAGGCCTCCCAAAAAACCCCTCATTTCCCACTATAATATTTCAGAAAGGAAGTAGATAAAAATGAGGAAACAATCAAAGGCATATTAAAAGGAGCAACGGAAAGGGTAAAATACATAATAGACTATGAATTAAACCATGGATTATGCTGTTAAACTATGACTCTGGTTTAATGTGTTTTCTGTAAGTGTTCCAGGTTTAATAGTATGCTACATATCAGAAAGAGTTTGCTATATAAACCACGGTGCAGAACTTCTTGAACACTGAATGTGATTGTAGTCTCTCTATCTCATAATGAAGGTGGCATAACTGAAACTGTACAAAAGAAGTGGAATCACTTTGGTGTGAAGGTGATTCCAGATAACCTGGGAACAAGTGGCTGGGGAGGGAAATGGGAAAGTGTGTGTAGCTGAAGTCAGCAACTGAGATCGTGTAGAAGGAATGACTGAAGTGGCATCCATTCTTCCTGGGCATTTTAAGTATGGAGCATGCATGGGATTTGGAGGGAATTAGACAATTATTAGCCCTCATTAGAAGTGTCCACTGTGAACAGTGGTGATCTGTAACACAGGAAGCGTCTGCCAACTCGCAAGGTCTTCAGCCACCAACTGAAAAAAATGTGTGTGCCCTATGAACATTATAGGTTCTGACGTGCTGCATTTAATTCCTTACTAGGAAGAAAATGTTCAGTTCAAGGATGAAAACAGGTATTTGAAACGCTAGAAAACCTTTTTACTGTGAAAAATGCCACCAATTCAAAAGCTAAATTTTAATTTTTTTCAAGAGAGCATGTTTTCTCAGTGTTTCTGTACTTCAGTAAGGTCACTTGCTTGACAGGTTTCTTAAAACAACTTTTCTTGGTGTTCTTAGCATTTGACCAAATTGCCTGAAAATACTGCTTTATAATAGACATGGGAAGGACCTCTTCGGATAGACCTTCAGGGAGCAGTTGGGCTTTCCTTTTAACTTTTTTTCCCTCTAAATTGGCCTCCCATTAAGTAATTTTGCTGGTATTTGCAGTATGTTGATTACATACTGGAATAGTAAAACTTAGAATACATATTACTTTAATATGAATACATTTACGTTTTTATTCTGGAAGAATTTTCTTCCTAAATCCTAAAACTGTCCTACGTTCCTGCACAAACATTTTTACATGAACAGAGGCAAAGATTTTTACCTTGAGTTTTGTTAGGCTGATCTGATTGTGCTTGTGTTTTTGGATAACACTTCTTCGAAAGTGTAATACACGTAGCAGCATGAGTCGGTGGCTGTTGACCTTGTCAATATTAAAAATGCTCAAAAAAGCTTTTAATCTGCCCCAGTGCATTTCAAGTAAGCATGGTTAACAGTCACTGCCTTTACAGAACTCTCAGGGAGGTCTAGGTGTCCTCCTGATATGGGCAAATTGTGTGCACAACAATATTGAGCATTTTTATTTGGAGAATTATTTTTGTTCTTTCCAAATGAGTTTAGTATATGATTTTGTTCGTTTGAACAAAATTCTTACTTGTCTAGGACACTATCTACAATCCAAGGAAGAGTTCAGTCCAGTTAATTTTATTTTGACTGTGATTGTGTAGCAAAATTATTTATTGAGAAGTAGGTGTATGTGGAGAAGTTGTGTGTACACTTTGCTTGTGAACAGGCAGTTTATTTCTCAGTCCCTGTATAGAATTGTGCTATAATTTAGGTTGGGAGCTATGTCTGGAGGCCATCTAGTCTTGTGTGTTCCTAGAAGCCCCTTAGATGAGATTGCTCAGGGCTGTTTGCACTTGAGCTTTACAGATGTCCAAGAATGGAGAGTTCACTATCTCTCTAAGCAACCTGTTCCCTTGTTTGACCACCATCACAGAGAAAACTTTTTCCTTGCAGCTAATCAGAATTTTCTGTCATGTAGTTTGTATCTACTGGCTCTCCCCCATCACTCTGCACCTCTGGGAATACCAGAGCCTGCCTTCTGTATGTATGCCTTCCCATTAGGCAGCTGAGGATAACACTAGTGTTTTCCCTTCTTTTCTAGTCTGCAGTGTGAAAGTGAAAAAATACTCAAGTTGCCATTTGGTTTTCCTGTAGGAATTGAAGTGTATCCCAGTTGAAGTTTCCATTAGACAGTAGTGGAAAGCATAAAGCACTTGAATTACAGTTCCTTAAGAATTACAGTTCCATTTTAAATCCAGATATTTTCAGCTTGAAGTGTCAGATTTTATTCAGGCTCTCTTCCAACAAAGAAGATTGCATTTAAACCAATCTTTTATAGGAAAAACTTGAGCTTTGCCACTCAATATAAAATTTGGTTTTGACTTAAGTTTGCCAGAAAGCTTTTAAGCACATGTCTAATGCATCTTAATATAACTGAATGCATTTCTATTGCTGCCAGAGGAATTGTACCCTAGTGTTTTTTGAACATTATGACCTTAATCATGTTTCCCAAGCCCTCTGAAAGTTCATCTTTTGTGTATTTGTGTCAGTTTCTGATGTTCCAACCAATTTTGATTAGGTTGCAGTTGTTGACTGTTTTTAATAGCCAGCTAATTTTTCTTTACTAGCACACCAAGAAGCATAAATGAGCGTAGTTTTTGTGTGCTTTTTAAGTATTAAACTTGAACTTTCTTTAGAATATTCAGGAGATAAGGCAAAACAAAAAGGAAGGGGAAGTTGTTATATTGAACTGCAGTGTTTGTTTTTGTCAAATGGATTCAAACAGGTTTAACTGCTCAAAACATACCATGCATAAGTATACAGCATGCACTACTTCGACAACAGGACCTGACTGCCTTGGTATTACAGAGCAAACATTAAATAAGATGGTTTTATCTTCTAAGGTTTATAAAGAAGCATTTCGTTTGCATGTTGGATGACTATATGACTTAAAACATAGAAAATGCTGATATTTCAAATGAGTAAAAGGAAAGAGAATCCAATATGATTTATTGTGGTCCCTCACACAGTGAAATTCAACTTGTTCATATTCATAAAATATAATGAGATTCTTAGGGCCCAGTATTTGAGGCTGATGAACATGGCTTTATGGCTTTAGTTTACTTTGCATCACACCTAGTTGTGTTTTACTTGGTTTGAGCCTTTTAAGAGGACAAGACACTTTCATCTTCTCAAGCTCATTCCATGGAGTGCAAGTTTTGAAAAAGTCTTTTCATCTTGAAAGGTTTTAAATGTGGCAGGAGGAGGCAAATGCTGTCCAGTGCTTGGATTCCCAAAGGAATGAGAGCAAACATTAGAAGAATTTTACAACTTATTTTTTATGGGTAACAACACTGATAAAAGTAAATACAGCTAAGGTTAAAAGGACTGTGTGAAAGCAGTGAAAATTTCTTTTCAAGTATTTCTCATGACACACACTGAAAGTGCTCATAGCAACTATCACCAGGGAGACCAGTGAAATCCTGAAAAACCCTGAGGTCAGATGTGAGCACCAAGAGACATTCCATCTCGATTAACTGGGCTTTGGACCAAACAATCCCTTTCCCCCCCATTTCAGTGATTTTTTAAAACGGTTGAAGAACACTGTGCCTTAGAATAAAGTAATTCTTCATTGCTGAAAAAGGTTACACAGATACAGACAGTATTACGTAAGGCTAGCATGGGGCTGGCATCGTAATGATCTCAGACTTCAGAGTAAGCTGTCAGGATACCAAATGGCTGTGAAAATTAGCTGTAATGGACATAGTTAATGCATATTAGGCATGAGTCCACAGTATAACAGCCTGCAGCTTCTTTTTTAACATATAATGGCCACCTCCTGCACGCACTGACTTTTTTTTTTTTTTTTAACTTACTGGGAAATTTTAAGTAGCATCTGCAAATTTCTGTTTTGGGTACCATGACACAGAGTTGTTAAATGAAAAGCCTGGAGATGTGCTGAAGAATTTGTTGTTTGTGTTTGTTTTAATCTTAGCTTGTAAATTAGGAGGAAGTATTGCACAACACTCTCATGAATATTAAGTAAGAAATTATGTTAGAAATTCAAAATGTGTAATTGGCAAATTCTGAGACCATTTTTTCATGATTTTTGAAAAGATGACTGCTAGATCCAAATGCCCTTTTTCTCTGTAAACTTTTAAACAGTGTGTATGACATTCTTGGTGGTATTGTCAGAGATTTTTATTTTCTTTTGGTACATTCTTGAAAGAGAGTGCCTTTGCATATTTTTCTTCATACTTTTTAGTTACCTTCTTTTTTTAAAGTTTATTTTGCTTTGTCCAGGGCTTCACTCTATTTCATTGCAAAAAGTCTTAATGTATATTGCTGACTTGAGGTTTATCTGTAGCTTTTGCCAATTTTATACTTGAGTTCCGGGAAATGCACAGCAATGGACGTCATGCTCTGGCTCATTCTCCAGCTGGTCGCCATCCTCCACTCATCCAACACATCTTCTGTTTTGTGGCCTTTTTATTGCTGCTTTTTAAATTGAGAGCAATAAATAGGCCAACTGGCATAAAAAGTGGGGATAGCTCTTTTCTGCTATTGATTAACTTACGCATGACCACACTTTTTAATTTGTGTGGATAAACAAAAATGAAGCAGCCGGGCCAGCAGCTCATTTCTTACGTAACCTTGCCAAATGAGTCTCTTTGGGCTGCAGCCTGGATCAGTCAGTCTGGCCTGTATTGATGAAACTTAGCAGCAGTGGAAAGACGTGGCAGCTGTTAGTGTTGTCACTGGTTTCACAGATCTGTGGCCTGATGAGCTCTCTGTAAAACAAACAAGTAGAAAAGTCATTGGAATTTGTTCTGTGATGGGGGTATCCTTTCCATTCAGGAATAAATCAGATCTCACTGTAGTGACTGCTATATTTAAGTTTTTGCTAAGAGGGTCTTTGAGATGACCTATGCCACTGTTAACAAGAGGTTGCAGAGCATGCTGTTTGAATGCCGATGCCCTTCTGCTGCTGCCTTCCTGATCCCCCATAAATGCCCTGACAAGCTGACAGGGTTTTGCAGTTTTTGGGGAGCAGCTGCCAAGCGGCTCTGCTGCTGCAGCCCAGCTGAACCCATGGCAGACATGGAGAGCGGGCCTCCAGTGGGGACTTAGTGCTTTGTGCAGGGGTCACCTGTCCAAGTGAGGCCAACCCAGGCAGGAACACTGGTGAGGCTGGTGAATGGAAGGCAAAACAAGTGAAGGCCTGTGTAGGAACAGGTGACTACCTGTACTGTGTTCCTAAAGGGCTGGGATAGATCTGCTTTCCTTGGGATGGTGGTTGTAAGAAGAAAACATAGAAGGAAAGCAGAATGCATTCTTACAGAAAGGACTAGATCCACTGTCTTAGTGTTGTATCAGTTTCCAGTGTCAGGATGAAGTGTAACACCAGAGATATTTTTATGCCTATGGTTGCAGAGTAAATACCAAAGGATTTATGGCACTTTCCACTAGATTTAATGTGCTTATACTTCTAAATCATTCAACTTTGGTATACAAAAAACTCAGTATAGTTCAGAGCTATAAATGTCTACAAGGGATGTCTTAGTCAAACTATCCCTGATATTTTAAATTATGCCTTAAAACTCAGGTGACTTTCAGGGGCCACCATCGTAATTGTGTTATGTGATATCTCCAGCTGCCTTTGTACTGATCTTCGTTTCAACTTAGAAAAAGGTTGAAACTTCTCATTGAAGTTAATGATGCTCTTACATATACACCTTAATTCAAGCCTAATAAGGGATTGTAAAGTTTTCAAGGAAAGAATTGATTTTGTTGCAGAAATGGAAATATTTTTAATACTGATCTTTCCTGCTGCATGAAAGAACAAACTGACTTGACCTTAATTTTTTATTTATGTAAAACAAAAAAGAAAAAAAAATCTGAATTTTAATGCCTCATGTCATTTGCAAAGCTTTGGGGTTTTGTTGAAGGGGATGGATTGTTTGGTTCACCTTGGGTATTCATAGTAGAAGAGCAAAACACAGGAATAGGATATAGCTTTTTATTAGACTTCTATAAATGCCTATAGTATGCCTTTTTTAATGGTATACCTGCCCATTCTAATCAAAGAAATATCATGACAGTTGCTGAGAAATACATCTTGTACCATTTAATATTTTAGCTTTATAACAAAATGCTCATGAAAAGAATGGATAGTTGCATAAGAGTATGTTGTTTGCCTCAGTAATGAGAGGAAGTGCTTGTGACTTAAAAGACATTTTTTATTTTACTGATGGTGATGGTGGAAGTATGTTCTGTGAGATAGATTACAGTCTTCTCAAAGAACATAGGAAAATAAATCTTGCATTTCACTAACTTGCTCATAAGCCATCATCAGTTTGCTTGTCAGGGTTATAAGATTCAGTGAATTGAGTTGGTTTGTTAACTTTGCCTTTTAAGTATTTGATTGTTTTCTGCCTTGATTCTTAATGGGGAGAACATGATAATTCTATGATTAAAAAGGACTGGGCTGGCACTGTCACTTTATTGGTTAATTTATAATCATTATAAATTACTGAATTAATTGCATAGATGATTTATGTGTTCCCAATTCTGATGACAGAGGATTGCTTTAGTTTGGATTTTTAAACTGCATCTCAAACATTCTTCTTCACGTGGGTTTACACTGAATCTTGCTAGTTGGTTCACTTGCACACATATTCATAGCAGACTTCATTCCTGTTGAATGCTCATTTTGCTTGCCTCAAATGATACTGTATGGTGCAGAGACCACCACAAAACACACATCATAAAAAATCTTGATTGCTGGGTGGGCAACAGCCTGCCTGTGACTTCCTGGCATCTCCAGTTGTGCCCTGTCTGAGCAGGAGACCTTGAACCCTCCCCATCTCCAGGAGGAAGCCTACAACTTTCCCACGTTTAGGCAGGACCCTGCATTTCAGTCCTTCAATTATAGGTTCTGGTTTCCTCACCAAGCCTAATTTATTCCCTAGACTGTGTAATTTTGTTCTTTTTGGAGCAAGGACACACCGGATTTAGAACAAAACCTGTACAAAATAAGCTTTGGCTTCAAAAAGAGTAAAATTGTTTAAATGCAGTGCATGTTTAGTAAATGTTTAGCCAGCACTGGATGAACTCAGATCCTTCATTGGAGCTCCCCTCTTTGCTACCTTGTTTGTTGGAGGGCTGACACCTTTGGGAACCCTGGCAATTCATCCAATCTTTGCAGAAAAGGTGCTGTTTATCCTATAGGGTAAGCCTTTGGTCTGCTGATACCAGCTCTTCCCAAGCAACATTTGCACCTAATTGGAGACAGAAAATTAATTCCTTGAAGCAGCTTGGCCAGGAGCACACTTAAAGGAACCCATTGTATTGCTTCCATGTTTGTTCTTCCCACAGCCCCATTGAATTTCAGCATTTAAGACATACAATAACTGCTCTATTAGACTCTGCTGAGTTAAGGGAGTCTCAACAACTGACTTACGGTGCAATGCCTTAACTATTTTTTTGCATAGTAGACATAGCTTTATTGTGTATTCTTAGCTATATTGTGTATCAGTTCTGTTTCACAGTTTGTGTCATCCCTCATTTGAATCATGGCCGATTAACTGATACATTTGTTACTCCAGGGGCAGAATATGATTCTGTCATAACATTTCTAATAAGTGTGCTGGACTCAAACAACTCAATATGTTTTTCTTTATAACTAGTTTGCAAAATGTGTTGTACTTCTGTCTTTATAAAAGTGAAGACTGATCTCTGCCCTGCATCTACTGGAATTTATTGAGACCTATCTCTGCTGGTAAACTGCTTTCATCATCTCCAATAAAAATGGGCATTAGTAATCATTACAATAAGCTACCCAGAACAAAAGCTTAAACGGTTGCAACTAGAACAGAAAATGACAAAATCGCAGTGAAATATATATGTTAATCATAAGTATGGCTGGGGCGGGGGGAAAGAGGAAAGTGGGCTGGCAAGCTGGCAATACAAGGTGAAAAGGGGCGAAGGAGGTCATACTTTGTGAGAGTTGCTAGAGCACTCACTGAGGGAAGACCTCAGTTTCATCCTGACCATGGCCGGAGATTGTGGTTAAATTCATTGTATCAGGTCTCTGTAGATGTGGATTTCTTTCTCAGCTTACCTGCACGGCTTGAACAATATAAAGTACAGATGGTACTTTCTTTGCCTTTTGTTGATGGTAAACTTTGGGAGAATGTCATGTGTTACTCTCTATTAGCACATTGTTTAGTACAGTGGTGTTTCTTCTCAGCTGGAGTTTCTGGGAGCTTTTATGCTAAAGGCATAAAATAATTTTATTTACTTCAATTATTAAACCATGCACATCTTCAAAAAAATTAAGATGACAGCTAGCTTTTCTTGTGCCATGCAAAAAAACTTAATACACTTAGCTTATTTAAATATACACTAGATACTGAAGAACATTATCCTTGAATGGAAATATCCCACCAAATCTTTTACACTCAAAACCTTCTTTGAAAGAAAGAGTTTGTAGTCCTCTAATTTGGAAAGAGGCTATTAAATGATATTCACAAATCTCATTTAAAAAAAATATCAAGACAATGTCAGTATCAGTGCATTCCAAGAGTATTCACACTGAAGATGTTCTTTGCAGGGGGCACTGACTAATCAGGTGAGCTGTAGTTTTTTCCAATTGACAGAACTGGGCAAAAACTTCTAATTACAGAGTGCAGTAGAAATCAAGGGGATTAGAGTGAAATCAAGCTTCTCTTGTAAGTATCAACATCCTCTAGAAAAAGCTTCTTGCTGATTTGCATCAAAAAAACCCAGTTCTGCTTGTGTGTAATAATGGGATATCAAGCTGGTGTGTTGCACAGTACAGCAGACAGAAGTCCCGTATCTTCTTCATGAGGTTGCTGTGGTATATTCTCTTCTACCTGCTTTCTAAGAATCACGCTGGGAGCATAGTGCAGGTTGGATTAGCTACTCCAATAAAAGCAACCAACTCTGTCTCCATCAAGTAACAAAAATGAAGATGGTCCTTGTGCAGCATTGCCATTTATAGAATCACAGAATATTATGAGTTGGAAGGGACCCATGAGGATCACTGAGTCTAACTCAAGATTCCCCACAGGCAACCTAAAGCTTAAACCATTTATCTCAGTGCATTGTCCAAATGCTTCTTGACCACTGACAGGCCTGAGGCCATGACCGTTTCCTTGTGGAGCTTGCTACAGTGCTTGACCACCCTCTGACCTGAACTACTTCTAGTGTCATGATGATACAGAAAATAAAGGAACCATGCATGCTTCAGGAAAGAAGGCGATGAGGAACACATTTCCATGAAAACTGCCGATAACTGCAGGACACTCAGGAAAAACAGCCACTGGGAGGCAGCTACATAAATTACTCTGTTGGCAACAGGCTGTTTATGCCCAAACTTCTTTCTGAAGCTCTCCAGCTCTGAGCAGCCCTGAGCCCCTGTGACATCCAGAAGCCATCTGAGTCACCTTCCGGTTTTAATATCTCTGATTGTATTCAGCAGTTGTCCCTGAGGTGCCTGTGGCTGTGCTGCTTCCTCATATGTGAGGTAGTAGCCACAGGAATAGGGCTGTTGTTTATATGATTTTTTTTTCCAGCTGCTGATAAGAGATGACAAATTTAAACAGTTCAACTCGCATTTATTAGATGGCAAATGTTCAGGTGTAAAGTGTATTCTGTCTTCTAAAAAGTTTCAAAGAGCATACTGTTGGTTGATAGTAACTGGTGTGTTCATATCTGTAATTCTGGATCTTCTTTCTTGTTACTTTTTGTCTAGGAAAAAGAAAGGTAATGATGATTGTTGTGTTGATGGCCAGAGGCAAGACCTAGTTCTGGGTGTTACTAGACTTTAAATTTGTATCGCTGCAAGATGTGAAAATGAAGAACCATGAGTGGGGACTTGATGCCTCCTTCAGCAGAGGCAGCAGTAGAACTTGCTTTGGTTTCATTGATGCAAAACTGTATCTTAAGTGAACAGTAGTCTCTTCATTCTTCTGTGTTTGTCTTGGCTTTAGTTTTCATTGTTTTCTGAACTGAAAATTTTTAAGTTCTAATTAATATTAATTCATAGAACTGTTCAAAAAAAAGCATCAAAACACAGTGAGAACCATCCTTGAAGTACTGAAGGAACTGTGCACTGGATTTGTACTGAACTGTCAGTGGTGCCTCTGCAAGACTGTGTTGTGTCTCTGAATTGCTTGTCTTGAATCTTAAATGTGTTTCTGCATACATGAAAACTGAGATGCTTAGGTGATCTATGTGGGATTAACTAAATTCCAATGCATGGAAAAATTTCCTAAAGGTAAGCTTTCGACAACATAAACCATTATAATTTTATTATTCTTGTTTTATTTACTCTTTTTTTTAATGTAAGAATGTAAACATAGTGCTGCCTGGGGCACTTGAAAGTGTGGATCTTTCTACTCTCGTGCAGCGGCCAGGTGGAGGGGAGCAAGAACACCGATACGATGTAGGTAAAGCAGAACTCCGTTTATTGAAGCTTCTATGGCTACATTTATGTTTGTTTTACTTCCGTATACGCGATCACGCATAAGCTTATTGGCTAAGTCACCTTGTCCACGCGCCATACATGCGAACAAGGGGTTCTCTTCATTGGTTACCTATATTGGCGTCAGCAATGCTTCTGCGGTTACAAGTTCCTGTTTTTACTGCCCAACCTGACATCCTGTTTTTCTCCTTTTGTCCTTTGTGGTCAGACATGACCTTCTCATCTTA
Organism: Manacus candei; assembly: GCF_025592945.1. Lineage (NCBI taxonomy): Eukaryota > Metazoa > Chordata > Aves > Passeriformes > Pipridae > Manacus > Manacus candei. The sequence goes on along the minus strand of NW_026138091.1, from coordinate 7,274,646 downwards.
TACACGACTGTATACACTTTCAACTGTTCTCAATCTCCGGCCCCCTACATCTCCCCCTCTTTTTTCAAATAGCATGTCTATCACTTTATATATTTGCGACAACAGACATTGTAATAGGCAAGGTCCACAGCAAAGGCAAAGCAATATAACGATAAAGGGACCGGCTAAAGCTATTATTATATTGCGTAGCCAGCTTCCTATTCCCCAAGAGCGTAGCTAACTATCAAAAGGGTTGCTCTCGATCATTAAATCGTGCATGCCGTCTTGTAACTGTTGTAACTTCTTATGTATTGACGCAGAGTGATCAGAGAGATTAAAACAACACATGCCTTCAAACTCTGCACACCCATGCCCATGCGCTAAAAGCAAAAAGTCAATAGCTGCTCGATTCTGTAGTACCGCATGTCTTACAGAATCAACATCAAGAGTAAGTTGCCCTATAATGTCAGAAGTGATGTTGATTTGTTTCCCAGCCCAACATGCTAGCCGTGTTATTTGTTTCAACGCATGGGCTGCTGAAACATGAGGAGCAAAGATAGAAGCTAAGATTTGGATAGGGGAACTCCACAAAACTATGTGAGAGTTGTAGTTCTGATTCATCATGGCTATACTTCTTTTTTGTCGTTTGGGTGATCGGGTAACATTCTGCAGGTCTCTTAGTTGTGGGGAGAACAAAGTCAATTTGCCTAACCAACAGGGGCCTCCCCATGGGCTAGCTGGAATGCCGTTCCATGCCCTATCTCCACAGACTAGAAACGTAGCAGGGGGTAAACGCCGTGGGGATTTGTTAAGCGTCTCAATAAAGTCTACTCCGTTTAGGCAATAGGGGCTTCCCATGCTGTAATTATAGATCTCAACATTAGAGGGGGTTACTATTACACTGTCATTGACTGGGCGCTTGTGTTCTGGGTTATTGTAAATGTCTCCGAAAACAACACAATAATTTCCTGGCTTGGAGCCCAGCAATTCTAACTCTTGTGGTTCTAGACCAGTATGATTTAAATTCAGTAATATTTTACGTGTCCACCATGCAAGCCCCCATTGGTATAAGGCTAAACCATTTTCGCTTCTTCTTGTAATCTGTATCTGACACCATGTCGTATTACCCCAAGTGCTTTTGTTATTGCTAAGGCTTGCTGTAGCTTTGCAGACTTGAATTATGAATTGACTTTCATTGTGGGGCATTGGAACCTTGGGCTTTGTCCATCCTCGCATAACCAAAAGGTCGGTGTATGACTGAAAGGGTATGCCTAATAGACAAGTGCGAAATGGATCGGAAGGTGTGGCTAAGGATAGGCAAAAGGATGTTAGATTAGTTTGATTAGCCCATGTAAGCCACATGTTTTGCCTCTGGTCAATTTTCGTTAACCAAGAGGTGACGCCAGAGGCGAACAGTGCGAGCAGTGCTATGATAGCTTTCATTTCTACGCAGCCTTTCAATTGCTTCTGCTAACGCTTTATCAGGGCTTCCTCTAAAGGGCCCTACTAATGTAAAAAATCTCAGGGGTACCTTCCGATTGCACCGTGTTTGAAGTATGTATGTTTTCCCCTGACTTTCTAGGCGATATACCTCCTTCTCCAATGCCCACCTACAGTATGCTACTATTTTCTGCTCTAGCGATTCAAAGTGTAGACGTCGCTGTTGAATGCGAAAAAGTTCTTGCTCCCACATTTTGCCCTTCCCCCCTTTAGAGTCTATTTCTTGCATTGCCCCCAGCAACTTAGCCATCTGCTCTCGTTGCAACCGTAGCTCGTCGACAAGAGGATTCTGAGGGGACGCTTTTCCGTCCTCCGGTAACAGTACTTTAGCTGGATCAACCTCCATAGCCTCCGGGGGAGGGGGCGCAGAAGGCGCAGCAGCTGTCCCAGCAGAAATCTCGTTAGGGGTCCAAGGGGGAATGAGATCCTCAAACTCTCCCCGGAACATAGGCGCTGCTAGTGGGGGGTACGATGGGGGAGGATCAGATTTTGCCTCCCAGTCTATCAACGTCGAACAACTGTCCTTTCCCTCCTCGTCTTTTTCCTTTTCCTTCGGCTGTGTAGAACAATCGAGGGCTTTTTGCAAAGCAGTGGCGATCTCAGCGTCAGCATGGACTTGTTGAATCATCTCCCGAACTATTCGGAAGATCTGTGCCATCTGCTTGCTCCCCTTTTGGCCGTTCTGCACACTTTGCCATAATTCAGACCCAATCTTTTCCCAATGTTCGATATCAAACAATTGATCAGAAGAAGTCAAGAGACCACGTCTCCGACACCAATACAAGAAGTCCACGAGCTCAGCTCGAGGGAGCGTGTGCCCAGTCTTTTTCGCTACACTGAGCAACCCGTCGACTGTAGCTCGTTCTATCGCTGATACAGCGGCACCCATCCCGTCCAGACCGCAGTCTGCCTGACTCACCGGTCAGCCGTGGCCACAACAAGGATCCTGCTTCTCGAGCAGCCTGCTTTCTTAGCAGCCGGGATGTCTCCACCTTCTCTCGTCCGCAGCGTCCGTGCAGTATCACGTCGGGGTCACCACAGTGCAGCGGCCAGGTGGAGGGGAGCAAGAACACCGATACGATGTAGGTAAAGCAGAACTCCGTTTATTGAAGCTTCTATGGCTACATTTATGTTTGTTTTACTTCCGTACACGCGATCACGCATAAGCTTATTGGCTAAGTCACCTTGTCCACGCGCCATACATGCGAACAAGGGGTTCTCTTCATTGGTTACCTATATTGGCGTCAGCAATGCTTCTGCGGTTACAAGTTCCTGTTTTTACTGCCCAACCTGACATCCTGTTTTTCTCCTTTTGTCCTTTGTGGTCAGACATGACCTTCTCATCTTATACACGACTGTATACACTTTCAACTGTTCTCAATCTCCGGCCCCCTACACTCTCGTAGCATCATACCGACAAACTAGTTAAATCTGTTAAAACACAAATATTTCTATTTGCAGTCTGGAGCACCCACTTCTTGCACTGGATTTGGGGAGCAAATTTTTGTGGGGGTCAGACTTTCCTGAGTCATTGACCAACTGAACAGTGAGCATATGTTTCCCTGCATGTGCCTGTAGCCCCACTGGTGCCAACATAGTTGTGTTATTCATGCTGTAAATGTATGGTTCTTCACAGGGTCATGGCTGTGTAAGAAATTTTTATATTATGTGTGAAAGTTTTTGGGTGGTAACTGCCAGTGGATTTTGATGACACTATTGCTATGAGCATCAGAAGTAAATTATGATTTAGAAAATGTGGATCACTTTAGGTTTTAAGTTCATACTTGCTTTTCTGACTTCCTCAATATACTGGAATTATACAAACACAATTATGCTGGTATTTTGAGAAGCTCTCTTAAAATTTTCAGTTTTTAAATATGCAAAGCTAACCATCAGCATTTCAGTTTACCTCTCTTAAAGCCAGTTTCCATTTTCCTCTTACAAGCTTCAGATGATGATTTGTTTTCTCTTAGTATAAGAGGAACTTGCCTGTTTGTATTCCTTTATCCTTCAGATTTTTAACGTTTTCCCAAGAAAATAGGTACCATGAGATCCTGCTGTGTCCATCCTTCTGGCTTGCTGCCCTTCTCTCTCCAGCACCTTTTCAGCTTGTAGGCAGATGGGTCAGAGGGTCAGCAGTCTGAGAGACAGGATGCCCCTTAGAGCTTTTGCAGTATGCATAGCTGTCTGTAGGAGGGAGGTTTTATTCCTGTTCCAGCTGAGGGCTGTGCTAATTAACTCATCTTTCATTAGCTATCAGGAGACAGAAGCAAACAGGTTACATCACTTCTGCTCTTATTTTTCCTTTTCCTCTGCCCTTGCCTATACTTTTTGCTGTTTATTTCCCCTCTCCGAACAATGCTGCTCTCATGGGAGATCCTGTTGCTTGTCATCCTGTTATTTTGACAATAGTCTTGTCTTCGCTCCACAGCTGCTTATCTTTTGAACTTTGCTTACCTAAAAATTATTGAAGATGCTGCAGGGAAACCAGCTGGGAGTCAGAAAAGCCATCGGAGCTGTGAGGTCTGTCAGGAAACAGGAAACCCAAGTTGCTCTGTGGGGGTTCTCTGCTGCAAGGCTGCAACCAGTGGAAAGTCTAATCCTGCCGTCCTTTAGTCAAGTGACTAATCCTAGAGTGCTCAGGCTCTGAGAAGTCAACAGAAGCTATCTGTGCTTGTAAAGAGTTGCTGGACCAAGTCCTTATTTTGAAAGGCAGATCAATTGTTTCTTGCCTTTGAAACTGGTGCCAGCAGGAGCAGTCTGTGCACGCTGAGAAAAAGATGTACTTCGGTGAGCTAACCGCTTGAATGTTGAACAAATGGCTAAGTGGTAAACTTTAACCAGATTATGTTACACTGATTGTTTTCCCTGTTTGTTTTTTTTTTAATGTCAAATATATCACAACGTAATTTATGAAGACATGCCTTCAAGTAGAACCACAAACACTTATAGGGACACTTGCTTCAGACAACATATGGCACATCCTATGAATTATGCACAGCTGACATACGGAGAATGGAGACAGCCTAAGGAAATGATTAGACCTGTTATTGTAGCAGTAACTGTATATTATTTTCACATGACTGGGAAAAATGAAAATTTAGGGCCAAGACTGTTACTTCCAGGTGCAATATATTAACAATGCATAGGGATATTTAATGGTTTCTAGGAAATGTGGTGGTTTAGTTTTGGCTACAGCTTTAGTTCATTGAAAAACTAATTTTCTTCTATGCTGAACTGTATGTTTCTGATGTAGCTGTTACAGTCTTGTTGCAAGAGTAGCAGCTTAAAAATAGATCTTAACTTTTGTAAGTGTATTATTGTAGAACATTAGGTTACACAGCAGCAAATACTCCACTACAAATGGGTGGCTTTCAGCAAGTTTGCATTTACTGATTCCTGCTTTTCTTGTTTTGAAAAATAGATTTTACATTTTTACTCTCAGGTTAATTGCATTGTTCCACCAACAGGATCCTCCAGTGGAAATGCTGTTAGTAAAATGCTGATAATGCAGAGTTTGGACTGTTTCTGGAGTGAAAGGCCCAAAGGTTTTTAATTTAAATCCTGGCTCTGCTTCTGTGGGTTGTCAGATGTCTTCCGTAGCATCTACTTCCTGAAAAAATCACCTAAAACTGTCTTGTTACACTACAGCCTAGCCCACAGTGCTTCCCTGCAACTGTAGAAGTCTCCAGGGGTGACTGGGCACCCAGGACATTTGGGACAGCTGTCGAAGTCAGTACTGGATGGCCTTGCTACTCCCAAAATTTCTACTACAGTTAAGAAAGAAATTCAGAGGTAACATTTTAAGTTTAGATGGTTCCAGTTTGCATTGCAGAAGTGAAAACCTTCTGAAACTTCATCTGTGTGATTCAAGGATTGCAAAACCAAATAAACAGAAGTCATAGAAAAGAATGACCTTCTTTTGCACCTCGGGGTTTCCAGCCAGACTTACTGTGCACTGGGAACCTGACAGAAGTTTAAGCACCAGACTGCTGCTCACAAGCCTATCTGAAAAGCACTTGTGCCATCCATTATTGCCTCTTTTCTGATAGCATTAGCTATTTAATTCTTCCCAGCTGGCTGATAGTTAAGTAGGTGTTCTTCAGCCTCTTAATTAGATGTTTCCCATCACACTTTCTCCAGCCTCCTAGGAAGTGCTACCTGCTGATAATGAGCTAAATCAGAATCCTTACTCCATGTTAACTGTCTTCTGCCACTGTCGTTTTCAGCACTCTGTATATTAGGCTTGTGAACATGTGTTGACTAAAGACAATAAAGCATCTAGTTTTTACACACTGTGTATCCATAAAACTCATGTGATTCCAAAACATCAGTGATGCTTTCTGGCTTTACTTTTCTTGAAGACACCTGTCAGAGCACAATGTAATAGCTTTCACAGTGAATAATTCACAGGTGCTTCACAACATTTGTTTGCAAAAAATTTATGGAAAAACTTTTACCTCTTCTGTGGAGGAAGAAGAGTAAAGGGCAGGAAGTGTCTCAGTCAGATGATGAACATTACTATTTTTGGAAGGGGAAATTTATAAGTAAATCTTCATGTCCTTGTGTCTAGGCCATATGGTAAAAGATATAATCTGATTGATTCTCCTTCAAAATATTCAGGGCACCTTCCTTTAGGAGAAGTTGGAGTGAACATGACTCTTCTCCTTTTGAAATTATCAAGAGTAAGAGCAGTGCTGCCTTGCTCTACATAGTTGCATGTTAAGGTGCGTGTGCCCCTAACGATGTTCAAGACTGATAGATTTGGATGTCACATATGCAGCTATAGATGATGTAACTCTTAAAAGATGTTGAATTTATTCAGTGCGATCCCTCTAAAAATTGAGATCCTAATTTTACTACAAGTCTGGATGTTTTCAGAGTTTTACTACAAATCCGAAGTCTGGGATCCTGTGTTTTCTCCTTCTTATTCATCATGTCAGCATCTATAGAAATTAATATCCACACTGCAGGAAAATCAGAAATTCTGCCTTGTAGTGTATTAAACAAGATCTTTGTATAGTTAGTCAAAATTCAGCATAACATTTGAACGGTTTAAAATCAGGACAGAATATTTTGATAATGTCTTTTAAAAAGTTCTGACTGAAACAGCCTTCTCCTGTGTTGTGTTTAGTGAGGTCAAGATTTTCTAAGAGAAAATTTATTTCAATGTCTTTTGAATGACTTTGTTTTTTTCTGTTGCTCTGACACTCCTGCTGAGCTTGGACTAGCCTTAAGTTCTGGATCTTTTGATAAAAATAAAATTTCTAAGATGGGATTATGCTTTTATGGTAATATTTCTTGCTGATTATCTTGATTGTTGGAAAAATACATTAGGATATTAATGCAAAAAATTGGAAAAATTAGGATTAGAGATGCAATGGACTTGCAAGTAAGTGAACAGGAATGTTATTTGTTCAATGGCACTCTTACTAAGAGGCACAGTGGCCTAGGAGCTAACCCTGCAGCTCTGCTGCCTGCTACAGTGCAAGTCACCAGGCAGGCTTGTAATCAGAAAAACATCATTTTGCTTTTGAAGCAAATATGTTTTTTCCTCTATAGGAGACAGTGAGAATATCACTGTACATTTTAGATGTGCATTTTGATTGAGAGTCACAGAAGGCTTTATTTCTGTGAGTCTAAGGATTTGAACTTTTAACTTGGGGATTTTCCACAATACCTTCTCTGCTCTGAAAAATGCAGTCACCTGGCTGAGTTTCTTCAATCAAATTGAAAACCTTCAGGAGGACAGTTTAATAATAAATTTTATTTGTAAATCAGATTTGTCTTTAACTGCCACTTTTCATTTCACTAAGGTATGCATCAATTCCTTTCCAGATCAGATAGTATTTTTCAGACAGGAAGCAGAAAATGGTAAGGCAACTTCTTACTATTCAAAAGCACAATTTAAATTTCTAGAAAGCTTTTTAGACTTGCACCCAAGACAATAGAGAGTAATTGCAACTTCGTTTTGGAGCCTTCAAAGATGAGTAAAGTTCTGAGTTATGAGCAAATCATATTGTAAGTGTAGATTGGTTGAAATGTTGCCTCACAATTTACTGAGGATATTTTTACATGACTGTTGTCTAGTTGTGTAGTTCCCTTTTTTCCTTTATTTACTCCTTTCTTGTTTTCAGGCTATTTGTCATCTGTGCTGGAACCTCTTGCACTCTCCTCAACGGTGGCACTTATTTCCTCTTGTAGCCCCAGCTGCTGAAAGTAGAGGTGTACAGAGCTGGAGGGCTCTCCTGCCTTTGAACTTGGACAAATAAACTGCTTGTGACTATGCAGATGTTTGCTTTGTACACTGAAGGCAGCATTGCACACAATTTCCTCTCTTCATCCTGCAGATGTCTGCATATTTGAATTGTAGAAATGGGCTTCTTGACACCCAGAACAAAATGTTTTCCTTAAGAAGCAGGAGGAAGTTATTAGTATTCAAACCCGCATCAGAGCTTTCAAGTGAGATGTTTCAGAAGTACTAGTATGCAGGTAAACATGTCTCATATTCTTTCTCTTAACCAAATTGTTCACTCCTCCTGGATTTCTTTTGCTGTCAATGCCGGGCAGTATGTCTGTCAGCATGCTATGGGGCCAAGCCTGTAGTTGGCAGGAGAAGGTGGTTTTGGTGTCAGAACTGCTCTCATTCACAGCTTCTTGTGCTGCTACTCAGCTATTTCTTCATTGTTGTGCCCTCAGTTCCTCTGGTGGGACATCAGACAAGTCCTCTTGCCCATGGCTGCCTTAGTTCCCCAGGCACTGCGCCAGCATACCAATAGCTGCCTCACTTTATACAGTGCTTTGTTAAAGACTGTGCGGAAGTTTACTGTGATATTAATTGTATGTTGTTTTAATAGGGACTGCCTCTGTGAGTCACAGCAGATGAGCACCTGTAGCTTGGAGGCTTGTGTTAACCGCAGGAGACTAGAATAGAGTCCTGGTGGAGGGGAACAGCTGATGAAGGGGAATTGATTGCAAACTCTGACAGTGAGATGCACCGTGATCTCTGTAGCTCTGAGGTCCCTTGTGCCCAACTTCATTAAGGTCAGGACAAGGAAACAAGATACTCTGATCATCTCAACACCTTTTCTCCTCTACTGCAGTGTGTATGGAGTGACAAAACCACTCTTTCCTCCTCAGTATGTGATGGCAGCAAGAGGAAGGAGACTGTGTTATCTCTTTTTTGCTCCCTGGCAGCAGGCAGAGAGGAAGAGATGAGATGTGTGAGCCTTCTCCCACACGCTCTCCATGTCCAGTAGCATGAGAAAAGCCGAGGAAAAAATTAAGGGGACAGAAGCATAAGGGACTGAACATGAGCTTTCAAGATAGACAACCGTGTCTTTGGACCACAAAAAGGAGAGGACATGAGGAACAGGAAGAGTAACACTTGAAACCAGCGGTGTAACACTGCCTGGCACTTGGCTGTGTGTAATATGGTAGCTCTGAGCCAGGGGTCCATTAAATGCTCTGCTTTGTTGACCAGCAGCTGGTGCGAGGTCATGACAGACACCCAGAAACAGCAGCAGTGAATCCTCAAGGGAAACAATTAGCTCAGGAGGTTGGAGGGTGCAATGCTTTTCAGTCTCTTGGCTTTTGATCCCTGTGCATTTCACACCTAGTTAGTTTTCTCTTTTCATTTATAGCATTGATTCTCCAGGAGTTTTTTCATTTTTTGTTGGGGAGTATGTTTTTAACATGTCAGCAAAAACCCATAAAGTTCAAGTCACAGATCTTAGCCTGGGTGACTCCTTCTGATGGCTTGGAGATTGACTGAGTTGAAGTTGGTGGTGTTCCTTTAAGGTTGGAAATGATGAAGGAAATCAAGCCAGGCCAGCTGAGCTCTGCGGCGAGGCAATTCTGGGAAGATTATCAGTCCATTAGAGCTCCTTACTCTGCCATAGTTAGTCTTGTTATTACTGTGGTTTTCTAGCTATCCTCTTACACCTGGAAAGCATTAACACACAATTCAGTTCCATGTAGAATTCCCTCAAATATGTCTGTTTGTGAAAGTAAGTTATCTGTTGCATTTGATGTGACATAATAATTATAATTCCTTTCTCCTGAGACAGCTCCTTGTTTTGTTCTTGTGGATGTTTTTTTGCCACAGCAATTCCTTTCTGATATATTTGTTTTATAGTTTTAAGTCCCTTTGAACAAAGAGATACTTGGTTTTGTTCCTTATTTAATTGCCATAGTTACACTCTTTCCTGACTGGTATATTTGTAGGCATTCGTAACTTCTTTTGTGTTAACATTCCAACATCTGGACTTAGAGGTCTTTGATAAGTGCCTCTGATCCATAATAAGTGCTGGCTGTCATCTGCCATCGAGCTCTTACTTAAGCAGTTGCCTTAGGACATCAAATATTGCCTTCTGTCTTCCTTACAGAGGGGAAAAAAAAGATTTGGAAGGACCAGTAGCAAGGAAGCATGTTTCTACTTCTTCAGAAAAGATCAGTATGTGTCCCTGTCTAGCATGTCTGTTATCCAGCTGATGACCTAGCAAAGCTCCTGCTTGACAAATCTGTCCTTTTCATACATTGATACGTGGGCTAATCGTGTACCCAGCTGTTCACTAGAGGGAGATGCCCCGAGCAATGGTATAAATCAATGTCCTACCTCTCTGGGACTAGCTGTTTCAGAGCCAACTCGTGTAATGGGAGTCTTTTCTCCCTCTCCAATAGAAATAACTAGACGTACAGGATAAGGTTATTTCCTTTTCCTGACACTGAATAACATCCTGACACCTCCATGCCTCAGGCTTAATGCACACATGAAGAAGCAATTATATGACAGACCATTTCCTCCCTGGCTTCCATGATGCAATTTTTTCACGTTCCCATGTCCTCTCAGCACTGATTGACGTGTCCCTTGTCACAGGCATCCCAAGACCCTCAGGACTGGTAACATGCAGAAAGGTGGTGGAGGAGGTATTTACTCTGGGCATTGTACCTGCTCTGAATTCCCTGGAGGAGGATTTCTTTCATAGTTGACTGCATGAGGAATAATTAATTGCGTTCCTGAACTAGGCACTGCTATCTTAGATACTTAACACAGGTGCTTTTCTTTTTGAGGCTCAGCATCCTGTGGATTGCTGCTCTGTACCACTGCAAACTGAATAGCAAGGTGGGTGAGCTAAATGATGGTCTGATCCACAAAACCAAAAGGAAATTCTTCCACAGTAAGTAAGGTGAAATATGTGGTTGTGCCTGATGCAGGCTTTAGGCAGGAGAGTCATTTATCAAAGAGGAAGCTGTATCATCCTTCATGTTAATGCTTTACACGGGTATTTTTACTCAAGTGCTTGATGATATCCATTGTACTTTATGGTTGACAGTAGTAGAAATCACCCCCGTGCTGTAGGATTTGGACTGGAAGACAGTGAGCCCTTAGCATTAGTGCCAGTATTCTTACCAAGGCATTGGATTGTCACTTGTAGGGAAATGTATCCTTGCAAGTACTTCATTGGGGTGTCGTCTAATACACACCTGACAGGTAAGACAGTACCTGTGCCAGGCACTGCCAGAAATGGCAGAGCACATGATCAAATGACAGTGTATCGTGCAGGGCAAAGAGGACTTTTCTTGACCCTTTTTTTCTGACATGCAACTGCATATCTGAATAATTTGGTTGAATTTTCATCTGTATGCTGCTGTGCCTGTGTTCAGTTGTTCTTTCTGCCCCTCCCTGACTCACTGGTATGGGGGGCTGCCACTTGCTGTTTCAGGTGCTATTTCCCGATGCAGAAAAATGGATAATATGGAGACTAGTGGTTTGTAGTCATCAAATCTTTTTTGGAGAGGGGCTGGTTTCTCTGGGTTCCCTCAGTCCTCAATGGAAAGAGGAGTAGCTCTCCCACAGAGCAGACCAGAGCACATGGTACTTGGCTGCTGCTCTGAATCAGTGGCTGAAAGAGAAGCAGGGTGAAAGATGAACTATTCTAGGACAGAATGAAAATGTAACCCTTTTATAAGGGAAGCCGCATGGATGGAAAACAAACCTTACCTTCAGTACCCTCACCTGATTTTTTTTCTGGTTGCATTCAGGCCTTGATTTGACAGATCATGCAGCCCACATGTGTGTTATCTCTGGAGGGTCTAGAAGGAAAGAGAAGGGAGTGAGCAACCATGGAGAGAAGGGAAGGTGGGCCCATATATTTCCTTATCAGCCTATACTCAATCAGCTAACAGAGATCAGCTAGAGCTTCAGTCCATCTGCACTTTAGGTCCATGACTGATCTGGTTTGCAGTAGCCTTCTTAGCCCATCATATGTTCTTGCCTTTTGCTTCATCTCACAGTGGTATTGAGAGCTGATATGAAGGATAATCTTTTTTACCTCGTTAATTTTTAGCGAGATCAACACCCTAACACATGTTAGCACAGATGCACTGCTCTAGATCCAGCTTAGGTCAGCTTAAGTTGCACCACTGCAGTGTGCAAAGGAAAGTCAGATGGAGATTGTTGTTTAAGAGCAAGTGCAAAAATAGGCAGTAAGGTTTCACCTCTCATAATACCAAATTTGCTATAATATTACTAACAGTTCTACTTTTGATAGTGCCTATGGCAAATAGGATGGCTGCTGGATTTTTGTTCTGATAGATTTCCTTTTTTCCCCAAAGAATCACATAGGTCTTGTTTCTAGAACACAAAGGTGAACTCATCCTTCCCCTTCATTACTTTCTCTGAATGTCAGAGCTTGGGTTTGCCTCCGTGCTGCTGTCTGAGGTCAGCTGGATTTTAAGTGGCCCATGGTAGAGAAAGCATGGCCAAATACAGTCCCGTCAAACTGAAGGGTTTTGCTTTTGTTCACAATGACCAATCTTAGATGCCTTCATCTTGAGCTAATACTCCTTCATTTAAAATTGCTTTTTTAAAAAGGTACTTTAGGTTCTTTGTAACAATCAAACTTTGTACTGACATGCCCTTCTTCTGACTTAAAAACACCAAACAACTCACTTCTTTTTTTCCGGGGTTTTTTTTTTAAGAAATGTAAAAATTGAGAGTACAAAAAAAATTTGAAAAGGATGGATAAATTACAGGGCCACTGTGAATTCAGTCCCAGAAGAAAATAAGACAAAATATCTTCTCCTTAGATCACACAAGAATTTAGTGAAAGCTGAGAATAAAATCCCCATTTCCCAGGTGTTGTGTTTGTGTATCGTCTTCACCCTCATCCAGGCAGCTTCTTTTGTGCATGGGTTCTGGCATGGGATACTTAATGCCACATGAAAAGCACATTGTTCCTGTATGTGCAGCATTTACAGTGGTTTGAGATTTAGATGGACATGGTTGATAGAAAGGTCACCATTCTGTACCGCGCAAGAGTGAGCACGACTGCGCATACATTCAGTTGTTGAATACAGCTGCTGTTGAGAGCTGTAAATGGCTTCCTAGACCAGACCTTAACAATAGATGTCTTGTATTGAAGAGAGTGTAATATTCTATATTTTTATGCAGAAAAGGTACAGTTTTCTGAGCTGACCTGACCTTTACTGTATTTTTTTCTTAAATAGCATACCAGTGTTCAGATGTTTATGTCTATAGTCTTTAATAAGGAATGCCATTAATGTCACAAAACTTTGTTCTGTATTTTTGCAGAAGAGTTTGTCAGTCTTTCAGTTAAAAATCTCATGTAGTCATCACATAGATTTATCTATCCTCTTCTTATTATCCAAATGTTTCCCATTTAAGCTGTCTGCAATGGAGCAAATGATTCTGCTTCTCTGAATTTATTTTTTAAAATCCACAAAAGCATGTGGGGAATACAGAGGGAGCATATGCCTGCTAAGTAAAACATCTTGGTAAATAGAGAGTAGCATCCTGCAAACCAGAGTGTTGTACGGGGCTGTCTAGTGCCTGTGTAAAAAGGTAATGAAAGTATTTCATTTTGCCCTCAAACAATTAAAATTCTTGCTATTTCTCCCTCCCCACATTCAGAGAGCATCAACAGAGGCTCTTGAGCGATGGTAGAAGGTATTGGGATGTCTGTATAGGGCTGGGAAAACATAGTGAAGGCATCCAAAAACCCATTTTCAAAAGGAGACCTGAAACTGTTACCAAGGTGATATTGGATTCACTTGCTTGGGAGCACCATCCTGAAGACATCCATGCACAGAGGAGTTCAGAGGAAGGCTGTAGGTGGTGGTGAATCCAGCCCAGATCTGCCCAGAGGCAGATGTATTTGGCATTGTACAAGCAGTGACTGGCCAGACAGTGTGTTCTCTTGCATAGCTAATGAGTACAGGTTTCTAATAAGACCAAGTGCCTGAGACAGGCCAGACTGTGCTGAGCTAATGGAGTATGCACTGCATGGCAGCACAAGGAACAAGGACAGCACTTTTTCTTACTATATTTCAGTGAAGAAATACGTAGATCTGAAGGTGCAAATTGGAAAAAGTCTGGCACTCAAGAGAATGCTTGTCGAGTATTCCACTTCCAGATGCAGCCTCTGCAAGGCTCCTTATTCTCCTGCATCTGGTATTGTTATGTCATTGGAAGCTTTCATTTCTTGCCTTAAATTTCCTTTGGCAGCAGTTGTTTAGGTCTTTTTACTTGGAGATTTAAATCATAAAATTTCTGTCTAAATCATACTGACATGTTAAAAAAATAATCAGAATTTCCCTCCTGCAGGAAATGGGAATGTTTGGAACTGTAGTTTACATTATAATTACAAGGTTTTAATAAATCAAAAGACTGAAACTTTGCAGAGGAGAGAAGTTTTAATTAAAATCATTAGGTACTTTAGAATTGAAATGTGTTTGTTCTCCTTCATTAAATAGGAGTGCTTAAGGGCTTTCCTCATTTGTTTAGATTTATTTTTTTTAAGTCATCTCCGTCTGCACTGTCCATGCATCCTCATGGGTTGAGATATGCTTTGAAAATATCTTCCCTGTTCTTTCACAACCTTGGTGGATCTGCAGCTCTGGCAATGATACTGTCTGCAGAAGTGAGCACTGTGCAGGCAGAGCCCAGAAGTCAGGATCTCCATCTTGGCGCTCCTAGCAAAACACCTGAGGGACGGAGGCAGGTCAAGGTCAGTGACACCCTTGATAGGACAGCAATGAGAAGGTTTTTTTGAGAGGAGGGATCTTTTTTTGGAAGTTTTAAGTGTCCTACCCTGAAATTGAAACCTGGTACATTTCTATCAAAATGCAGGTTTTATGTCTAGCCTTAATGGTGATTCAAGAAACAAGTAATTACTCAGAAGAGTTAAAATGTTGCAGATGTGCTTCTCACTCAAGAATGAGAGATAGGTCTCCAGTTGCCATCTCCTCATGTTGCTTCTGTCAGAGACTACACTAATTCTGGGTCGCTTTTTTGCCCCCTCTGTGGAGCTCAAGCAGCTTCTTTGGCTTGAATGTGAACTGCTTGTAGGTCTGCTGGCAAACATTTTCCTAGGAAGCCGGCTTACAACCAGCTTTTTGTGTTCAGGCTGCTGGCTTTTCTGATCTGAATCTGTCCGTCAAGAGTGCTATATACCTGTGTGGTTAGGGGACTCTCTCTATGGAAAGTGAGAAAAGCTTGCTTGGCTCAGTGGGAAAAGGAGGCTGAGCTCAACAACCTGTCTGGATGTCGTGTGCAGTGATATTCCAGACCAAGAGAGGCTTTTGCCAACTCGTGTCTCTCAAGCAATCTTGTAAATATGGATCGAGGGGGGAAAATATGCCTAGTTATAATTTCTCATTAGACTTCTGTTACATTTACAAGCAGTTTCAATGTGATTGACGCAGTTTTGGGCAGGATTGGTTGTTCTCCAAGCAGGTTCACTGTTGTTTGGAAGAGAGGTGGTTCGTGGTGAGGTTAACTGTGCTCATCTGCAGCAGGATCTGGATATTACATTCTGGTGGGTTTTCTGACGAGCCTTTTGTCACAGCTGAAGTTCTTTATTTTCTCAAAATTTGACCTCATTGGTCAAAACCAGTGCTAATTTGAGGTGAAACTGGGTTTTATGGGCAACGAAAGACCCATTACCTGGAACACCATGTCAGCAAGACTTGACTTGCAGAACACTTTAATACTTCTTTGCTTTTCATCCTAGGTAAAAAGTTCTTTCTTTTTTTTTTCCTCCTATCAGCATTTTGTTCCTTCAAAGTAGATAAAAGCAAATGATACTCAAAACCCTTTCACAGTATCTCCTGACTATCTTACTCTTGTTCCTCATAACCTGAACATCTGTGTAAACAAGTAAAAATACCTCTCCAAGCTTTTTGATTACACTACTTGTTTAGAATTTGTAACTTGCCTTTTGACTTCAGTCATTTGGACCTTGCTATTTGCAGTAGGATAGTGTTTAGAAATACAGCATGACACCAGGATCATACAGTTTCCAGCCCTGTGTGAAGGTAGAACAAAATTTACTGTAATAGTTTTGTACCATTCTGAGCAGTATTGGTGCACATGCTCCCAAACAGGTCATGGCACCTGTCAACTACAGACCACCATGGTTTCACCATTAGTATTTGATATGTGCTGTATTTCTGCCTACAGTCTCATCTGAGTTTGGCACTTTGTTCAGCACTGAATGGGCATACAGTAAGTTGGATGTAGAAGCTGTGCTATAGATGACTGTCCTGAGGAAGGTGCAGCTAGTTGTGAAATGGTTGTTGTTGGATAGAGAAGCCACAGAGGAGGTCTTTCAGATAATACCCAGTTTGGACATGATAATCTACGGTTTTCAACTGAGTCAACCAGGACGACTTGAACTTCGTGTGAATGTAGTCTTTGTTTCTTTGTTATGTTCACATGACAGAGTTATGACAGATTACCACCAAAGTGACAAAGCAGTAGATTAGCACTAAGATGAAAATGTATATCCAGGTAGAGAGGACAGGACTGATACTTCAGTAAACACTCTCTGTACTGATAGATTAGGTACAGGACGGAAGCTGCGGCCAAAATGCAGGTTTTGCCAAAACTGGAAAGATTAAATGCTTTTTAACTGGTTTATCTGTATTTTTGTACCCTTTAAGGTTTGTTGATAGATTTAAAATGGAACAGGAATAGAATAATTTGAGACAAAGGACTGCAGGTAACTTGAAACTGAAGGTCAGCTGAGTTTAAGTTATCCACTATCTGTTGATGAGCTCAAGTAATTCTAATGGCTTGCCACTGTACAGTTTTCTTTTCCAGGAACTGCCCTAGTTTCTCCTTATCTCTCTACCTGGTTTTGCTTTATAAATATTTCTGGTGAGAGTTTCAGTAATTTACTTGATGCAGAAATAGCAATTTGCTTACCTAGAACACACTGGCATCTCTCTCTGCTCCCCTTCAGCCTTTCCAGGAGGAAAGATTCTCCTCCAGTTCTTTGGTCACAGCAGCCACTTTCAGGGAGAGGGAATATATTCTGTCGTGGCAGTTTGGCCACTGCACCCCTGGCTTCATCCAGGCTGAGTAGGTGTGCACTGCCCACGCCTCAGTTAATCTTAGTTAATCTTTCTGTTTCAACTCTTTTCCCAGTACTCCTGAGTAACTCTAACTCATCTTTGTTTTAAAAGAAAAGAGCATCCCTAAGGTAAACATCTGGAAATTTAGCACCATTGTAAAAACTGGTATCAGGAGTATTTAGAGTATTCCTGATTAAGAAAACCTAACTGAGGATAAAGCCCCCTTTAGCAAATTGTCAGAAGCTTATGAAACTTGTATTGTTTGCTGGCATGTCTGGTTTGTCCATCTGACTACCCTTGCTTTTTTCCCTGATTGGTATCTGTATTTACTGCATTTATTCTTTTCAAAAAGTTTCCCTAGTATTTTGCTTATGTCTGGAGGATGGACTACTTAGAGGATGGAGATTACTCCATTGTGGATGTCCCATCTTTGATTTCTTCACTGAGTTGTGCACCACTTTCTGTGAATTACCCATTTTTTTCCCAGAATAATGAATAACTATTTCTGCAGATTACCACTTTGCCATCCAGCTGCTGTGGCTGCTGATGTGCTTCTCAGAGCTAGCACTTTATACTTACAAAAATCAAAATTTAATTTCAGTTTAGTGCTGCAAGGGGCCTAGGAGCTACAGATTCTGCCCTGCCCATTGCAACTCTTCTTCTTTACTCACTCCAACAGGGCTTTTGCTACAAGAATGTCTGCTTCCAAGTGGAGCTAGGCTAAAAACATAGGCAATAATAGGATTTTTATGGCCTTATTCTATAAAGGAATCCTGAACTAAGTATTAGCATGTAAAGCATTGGTCCCTTTGCCATTCAGTGGAGGTACCTTAAGTGGCACATCTGTTTCCTACAACTGTTCTTGATGTCTTTGCTTCCATAGAGCAGCCATCAGAGCCCTGCTGGAAATCCTAACCACCCTTGTGTCTGTTGGAGAGAAACATTTGCAGAATAGACAAACTAGGGAATTAATATAGGATGACAATGCAGATACTGGGTTCTACAAATCATCAACTTCAAATTTTCTTGGTTCTGATATTTCATTTCATTAAAGAAATGTGTTTTTTTTCTTTTTTGTAAAACTTCTAACAAATTGAAGACTGTTTCCAGGGGACCAGGAAATATGCAAATTATTTTAGTCCAAAAGTTCATTTACCAGCAGACACTATTCTTCATCTTACTATTGAGTGAGTGAGCAACAGTTACCTACAGTCTCACAGGGTATGTTTTTTGCTATTCCCATTACCAGGAACCTTGGGTGGTGAGAGCTTTCTTCTCCTGTAACAATCTGAAGATCAATTTAATTAAATGCGGTCCACAATTAAATTTATACTTTCTCGTAGCAGGAAGAATCTGCTCTGTGACACTGAAGGATTTGGTTTTTTCCCAGATGCTGCTAGTGGAATTTGAGGCTCTGAGTAATTGGGTTCAGATTTGTCAGAAAACCTTCCTTTGAGGTAGGCATTTTATTTTCTCACTTAGAAATTACACCTTTTACAAAATCAGATCAGCACATGTATTAAAATACATTCAAATACATACATGTGTTTGAAGCGTGGAAGAATCTATGTCATCTTGTTAATTAGGTGCTATGTAAGAACACCTGTCTGTTACAGCTACTCGTTTGATAGTTATAATCAACCACCATGGTGATTATCTTTTTTACATTTATTAGGACTCCCACAGATGGAAAAAGTTATCCCATCATTATAGGGGTTATTCTCTTGTTTAATTATTAAAAATACAAACTTCTACTGTGCAAAGTTTGGCATACAGACATTTTTTTCCCATTCCCAGAATGCAATGTTGTCCTGTTTCTTAAATCATCTATTTAGTCAAATTCAGTATTATTTGCTATTGAAAATGAGACAAGACACTGAGATTTATTTTTTGATAATGTCAGTCATGCTCAAAAGACCAGTAATCCCACACTGGGAGTTTTGCAGGCTCGGTCAAGTCTCTGCTAAAAAATTATGGAGATCGAGGTCCATCTGGTCTGACAGACATATTCCCCAGCAAGACTAGCATTTTTACAGTTAAATCTGTACAAGAAGTATAAAGCGTGGTGATATGATTTAGTTCAAATATTTGCTGTGTGCTGGACACCGTGCTTCTGAGTGAGGGAGGAGCTCTAATCCCCCACTGCCACAGGGATACCTCACCAGTGCAGGGTGATGGGGACAGTCCCTGGTCTGTGCTGCTGGCAAGGAGGGTGTTTATGGGCAGGGAGTAATGCTCTGCCCAGAAGTGTGACGGTGACCAAACCAGACCACAGCTCTGGTGTGTTGCCCAAGACAGTGTCTTTGCCCCCTTGATTGGCTAGGGTCGATGGGACCTTAAGTAACTGTGTGAATGTCCTCAGGTGAGTAATTAGCATGGGATGTGGACACAAAGTTTTAAAACTGGTGTTGATGGCATATCTCAGTGGCATAGCTGTTTGTCTCAGTGAAAAAGAGAAGCATCTGGATGGATCTGTTGCAGCAAAAAAAGATACAAATTTGTTTAAGAGGAAAAACACAAAGGTGCTCAATATATTAAGTTTGTGGGGTTTAGGAGTT
This sequence comes from Manacus candei, assembly GCF_025592945.1. Classification (NCBI taxonomy): domain Eukaryota; kingdom Metazoa; phylum Chordata; class Aves; order Passeriformes; family Pipridae; genus Manacus; species Manacus candei. The sequence goes on along the minus strand of NW_026138091.1, from coordinate 7,255,228 downwards.
AAATGTGTCGAAGCTAAATGAGCAATAGTGATGGTGTTTTACTGTATGTGCGTAAAATCCTGGCACACAGCATAGATTACAGTTTCCTTTTTGTCTTTAACTGGACTGTTACGTCACCTTGGGACTTAAAGAGCTGTCATTGAAAGTCGTGGCTGGGTCAAATGCATGCTCTTATTTATGACATGCAACAGGGTGTGTGTGTCCTAAAAATGTTTTCTTGACCTCTTAATGATGTGCCATGCATGGAGAAACATTTTCACAGGATGTAGGGAGGGTATTTTCTCTAGTTATTAATTCCTGAGTCTTATTGCAGTGATAACCATCAACAGGAGATGCCGTATCTGACTGATGGCTTTCTTCTCGTACTGCTGCTCAGGAGTTCCTGCCCTGCACTACTACCAGCATAACTCATTTTAAGAGCTATGTCACCTGCCAGAGGTTCAGAATAATTAAATTTTTGTCAAGACAAGACACATCTCTCAAGACTTAATTTCTACAAAACGCCTTCAGACACTTGTCAGCTGGTATCGCAGGTAGACACCTGCAGTATTAAGAAGGAAGGAAGGGTTTTATTGTGACAGAGCTTAACAAAATGAAATGGTGCTGGTCTGGATGCAGTCATGCAGTGTGGTCTAGGATGACCCTGCTTTAGCAGGGAGGTTGGAGATGAGCCACTGTGGTTCCTGTTCAGATTGTGACAAAATGGGTTTTCTTCCCTACTAGACACCCTGGTTGGGTTTTTGATTTTCTCGTAGAGTGCTCATGTCAACCCAGCATTCCAGATATTTTGCAAATAATGATTCAGAGGAGAACCATGAGTCATTTTTCTGTTCTACTGGCAGATACCTCACTGGTGAGAAGACAAGAAAGATTTGGGCATACTGAGTTTCTTTTTCATTTTCTCACATGCTGAAAATTTAAGTCTGCGAGGAAAGGTTCATGGTATCTTTAACAAACATAAAAAAAAGGGATGATCGAAGATCTTCAGAAGCTTCAGAGTAAGTTTTCGCATAGGTCTTGACAGTTTAGATGCCCTAAATGGATTTTTAGACACCTACTTAATGATCACCTGTCTCCTTGGAAGACAGAGATGTATGGACGCCCTCTCTCTCTCCCTCTCCTTTTATTTCCTATGACAGGATACAGACCTTTGCCATGAACACCACAGTTGGGGTAGTTTCTGCTTTCTTTTGTTCCTACATGTGTTCTGGAGCTTATTTGTTGTGTGCTGGTGGTTTGCAGAGTTAATTTGCTCATGTAGAGCTCAGGCCATTGTATATACTCCAGCAGCAGGAGGAGAGGGCTGGGTCATGCTGGTGGAAGACCTTACATCAGAGCATTGAGGCAAAGGAGGCATCTTGCCCTTTGCTCTCTGCTCTTCTGGTTAGTGCTGTTGTGAGATGAGCTGAGGTTTCACTGGTGGGCAAAACGAAGTTCTCTCTCCTCTGAGGGACAGAAGTTTTTGTCCTCAGAGTCCCAGGTCCTGTGACCCCAGGGGCAGAGTAGGCAGTGCTCAATATTTGGTAGGACATAGTGCCAACACTTAGTTACGTGTGCAAAGGAGCAGTTACCGCAAAAGCAGTGGCACTCAAAATGTGGTGCAGGCAGACTGCCTGCTTAAATCCACAGTCGCTTGGCAGTAACACTGTGGCAAAAGTGTCGTGCCAAGTCATGAGCTGGCGCACTGCCCTCCATTTAGACTTGGACTGTAGGCAGCCAAGTGACCAGCAGCTGTGGCTGTGAATAGCAGGAGGGCGTTAGTCCAAGAACAACAAGAAGAAAAGTTTCTTCAGCTGTATCTAGAGGTTTTCTTGGCTCTTCCAGACATGTCTTCCCATTTCAAAGGGAGTTGGAAGGTGGAAGATGCCCTAATGCAGCTGCCCCTTTTGAATCCTGTCCACAGGGATCCCCCAGTTACAGATTCTGTTTGGGGACATGTTGCTCAGTCTGTGACTGCAGTAGATAGGAGTTTCTTTGCTTGAAGGTGTAGAATGAAATTTGCAGCTGCAAGGAGAGAGCTTGTTGTTTCTGTGCTCTCTTTATTTCAGCACGACAACTGAAGTGACCTGTAAACAATTGTCTGCTTCCTGCAAATGGCTTCTACACGAGATTTCCTGCTAATGGCTGCACAAGGGCCATTTTTATCTTAAAATATGCCAAAGTGCTTGAATGAACGTGGTTTACAGATTCTAAAGGGGTTGACAGATGTCAACAGGGGCTTCAGATTCCTGAACAGCCCTTCACGTACTGGGCATGATTCTCACTCCCCATCTATTTCTACACTACAGCCTGAAGACATGTTCTGTCATAGGCAACCTCAACCACATACTCTAAAAGCCCCAAACAAACAAAAAATCTGAAACTAATTCTCTGGGAAATAGCACAAAGTCAAACATTAACTTTAGTGCTGGAATGTGCATTGCAGAGGTCACACTTTAAGTGAGGACGTGTATAAAGCTTTATGCTCCATGTACTAAGTGAAATTGTCAGAGGTCAGGGTAGAAAAAAGTCCATAAAAGCCCTGCCTTTGGAAGCTGAAGGGCATCACTGTCTCTGCAGCCACACTTCTAGCATGCTGAACACAGGGAAGTGATTTTCACTAGTCTGTCATAGAAGGTTAATGTTGTGGTACATGCTCATGATCTATTTAAAGGCATTTCTGCAGCAGCCTGTGAGATCCTCACCCCAGCATCTCACATCTTCTTTCTGCTGTCAGTCTGGTGGAATTTCCTGGCTTTTGAAGTGGATTTTCCTGCTTGTGGTCAAGGAAGATGGCAGCAAGGACCTGGGAGAGAGCGTGAGCCAAACCCCATACTGACCACAGAGCTTCCCTCACCATTTGTCATAGAAATATTTAAAAAGCTTTCTAGCCATGGCTGTGAGAAATAAAGACTTGCTCAGCACTAGTACCTTTAGGTTGTGTATCTCAGAGAGAAGTATTGACACCTGGGACTCAGCACCCACCATGGGTCTGATACCTCTCATCATCTTTATCTTCTTATCTGTTGAGAGGAAGGATAATGTCCCTGGGAGGTGTGGGAGCACTGATCTTGGGGGTGACATGGCATTAAGGATTGCTAGCTGTGCACAGGAACACCTCCAGTCCCCTCTCAGTGATTCCTGATGCGGTTTCTCTGCTGGCAGCATCCCTGGTGGGCTGGACATAAGTGCTTTCCTGAAACAAAACCTAAACTGCAGATGTTGGCCAGCTGCATGCAGCTGGACCAAAGCTCTGCTCTTCTTGGCAGAGGAGAAAAAAGCAAGTCTGCATAAAGGCAATGGCCGTGCTGAAATGGAAATGATCAGTCCCCCCATGCAGCACCCCAGCTTCTAGCAGCAGGCGCAGACACGAGCAGTTATTAATGCTAAATAACTGAGGCTCAATGAGAGGCATGTAAAACTCAAGTGTCTTCAAGAAGGAACTGCAAGATGATTAATGCTCCAGTAGCTGCTTAATTATGAATGCATGTCAGTCACCAGATGATATCTAGGCTGAATTTGAGGTCCGAATTTTTTTGTATGAAATATGATCTGAATATCATAAGCATGACAATGAGGGATATGTGTGTTGATAGCTCACTGGGTAAAAAAACCCTACTAGTCTAATGGTTTGGAAATACAAAGTCTAAGATACCATATTTTGTTTTTAGTGCATTTGGTGAGACATTTTTGAGTATTTTAAAACTAATTTTTTAAAATTTTTTGTGAAGGAGGTATTTGAAGAGAGATAGGAGGTGATGTGGCTTTGCCTGGTTACCTGAGCAGACAAAACCTGCAAACATAACTATGCCTTGTGAGAACCTCTTTGTACTCTTAAATAGTTCTGATGAGTTGCTTGCTTTTGTAATCTTTTGCAGAGTGAGGCCCTGAGGCTGTTTGTATTATTACAGTAATACTAGTAGATTAATGTGTCTGCATAGTTTGTATATTGTAATAATGACTTAAATATAGCTCCTTGCCAGGCAGAATGAGAGAGCAGGTGGGAGGCTTGCAGTGCAGCCGAGAGGGTGACCAGGGAGATGCATCCAGCTCTGTGGCACCTTCCAGAGCTTTCAGCAAAGACCAAAACCCATGCCAGGGCTGCTTTGCAAGCACAAAAGTTAGTTCCACTTAAATGGGAGCTAAGGATGACAGGGCTACAACAGCTTATGTTGGGGCTTGGGCAGGAAGCATCTTGCAGCAGGCAAGCACCATGAAGCGTTCATTAGAGTTGCTTTGCTCAAGAGTTGGTAATGAGAGTTCTGAAAAGTCTCCAAGGTCTGAAGGACTAGGCATACCCTAGTGCAGCATGGCCGGAGCACTGCAGTACCTCAGGGCAGGGTGGGCCTTGCAGTGGGGAGTTCTGCAGTGGGGTGGCAGTCTGCATGCCAGGGGTTGGTCTGTCAATGGGTTAATTTGGTTAATACTGTTAATTATTGTGTGCATTTATGAGTTGTGCTGTTGCTGAGGTCAGGAGGGGTTTTCCTGTGACTTTTTGGAATGCTTGATGGAGCCTGGTGCTTTTGTGTGTGTGGAAGTGAAGGTGAAGAACTTTGTTCCGTGTGGGTGTGTACCCAGCATCATTGTATGTCACATGGTAGTGTATCTCCCCACAGGTTCCTTCAGGTGAGGCACTAGCCTATAAGTGATTACACATATCTTCTCCAGGGTAATATGGTGCGTTACTGCAGTGCTATGTAAGTCATTATTTGTGATGCTGTACTGTGTGCAAAGAGGTAACCTTGATGAGTTATTTCTGGTTATGATTTGGGTGATGTCAATAGTTCAGCTTCATCCGCCTTGACTTTACTTTCAAAACAGCTATAATCTTGTCTCATTTTGCTTTCCATGGTGCATGGATTTAATCTCTTGTCAGAAGAAAATAAAGATTTATTGAAAGGTTAGATTTACATCTTCAAGACTGGTACAAACAAAACCTAATTTGACACTTAATGCAGTAATTCTGGAGGATGGTGTAAATGAGGGCATAACTGAAATAATTTTTAACATTAAAATCTTTAGATAAAACTTTACTCAGAGTTTATTGGTTTAATTGCAGTCACTTTAACTGCTTTCTTCCTTTGGTTTTGTGTTTAAATTTGGACAAAGGGTCTGGGTGGGCTTTTTCCACTTGATGTGATTTCACTCTGTTCAAGGTGCAGTATAAATGGATGGGATTCCTTCTGAGCCAGCCCCTGGCCAGAAAAGCAGTGAGTATGACTCAAAGCTTCTAAGAGGATGAAGAAGGTGTTAACTCATCCAGGGTTTAAATGAGCCTGTTCCTGGCACAAAATAGCCTGGCAATTTGACATCAGCCACCTCACAGAACAGAAAAGGACGATGTCATTGTCCATTACAGCTGATACCAGTTCAATTTTGAATTTAAATATGCCAGCAAAATAGAATAAAGACAGGCACCCTTCTGTTGCCTGCTGCACTCGTCTCTGTATCTATGGAGTTCAGTCTACTGCTTTATAACTTGGTACCTTCTTGTATTGGGTATTTGTTTCTTTGAATATAGCGCAGCAATTTTCCATGCCATTCTTTGTAACCTTAGGGAAATCACACGTGAACTCAATGCATTTTGCAATAGCAGCGGGTAATGGGTAGTCTATGTTAGTCAGTAGTGCTTGGACAGTTGTGATTTTGCCATACACAGCCACTCAAGCTGCCTGAATATTTTGCCAATGTTTGTTGGGGGGTTTTGATGGTTGCTGGGTTTTTTTTAAATCCATGGCTCTCTCTTATCAGAAAATGGAAATCACTACATTTGTTGATCTGATTTCTTATTCATTGCCATCTCCTCAGCCTGCCAGTATGGCATTACAGATTACTGGTAAAAGAAGAATTAGAAAGTGCAGGAGCAGAATGACCTGAAATACTAGAAGGAGAACTGCTATTGAAATCACTTCTGGACTGACTGTGGTCAGCTGGCATGAGTGGAACGTGCATCTCCCCTTTTTCTCCTCCAGCAGGAGGCCAGAGGCTCAGCCCGTTGGAACCAACATGTTCTTCATCTTTGCCAAGATTCAAATAGCCAGAAATTTTAAATCTTTTTTCATAAAGCTATATGAAAAATATAACTATATATACCTATACCCCAGCTTACCACCTTACTCAGAGCTTGTACATCTCTATCAGCTTTCAGAGATCATGCCTCAATTTTGTTTTCTAATACACAAGTTTGAAGGAAGCCACTGTTGTCCACTGGAAATCCTGACGGCATCAAAAACCTAAGGCAGTTTCTCTTATTTTATCTCTTCTCCCTTGTTGATTGTTTCTTATATTTCTGTTCATATATTCCTGTTTCTAAAATCTTTCTAATTCCTGTTGCTATGGTAAAAGCCTACCTAAAAAAGAAGAATTATAGCAGCAAGATACACTGACCTACAAAATAATCAGAACATAGTTGTTCCATATAGAGCTTTGCTTTCGAAGTAACTGCTAGAAAATCTGTAGTTGGAAAGGGAGATGGCCAAAGTATAGGGACCATGTACATGGATCTTATTAAAAACTCCAGCTTATGGACAAAATTGCTGCTTTTGATCAGTGAATTTGTACAATTGGTTTCCCATACGAGGAGTTTTCGATGATTGCAATATTAACAGTAGTTGACACCCAAAAAGGTGGTATTGAGTTTTTGTTTCTGTTGTTAACCTTCCAACTCCAATTGGTTTCCCATACGCAGGAATTTTCCATGATTGCAATATTAACGGTGGTGGACACCCAAAAAAGTGGTATTGAGTTTTTGTTTCTGTTGTTAACTTTCCAGCTCCAATGTGGTTTCCTCCTCCATGTGGAAGAATGTCATTGATATAGTGTTGTATTACAGTGGCTCATCCTTGCTGGAGGCATGGTTTCTCTTCCAACAAACCTGACTGGAAATGAAGTGAAAACCAAACCTGAATTTTTTGGTTCCCCTCCCAGACTGTAAAAATGGATGGTCTCATTAATGATTAACACAGCAGCTGGTAGCTCAAAGGAGATCTGGAAGAAAATACTGCAGTGTCTCTCTCCTCCAGTAAATATGTTGGCGTAACAGTTTTCTGTGCTCGTATTACCTTATTTTGGTATACACATTTGAATCCCAGCAGGGTGGATCTCTGCCTTCATACCTGTTTTAAGATCAGTAAGGATGCATTACATCCTAGTTGCATCAGATCATTTTTGGCAATGTTATTGCTACTTACTGGTTGGCAGTTCCATATGATGTTAGCATGATTTCTAGAACACTCTTCTATTTCAAACTGTACTGTGGGCATCTAAGATTTCTACCATGTTGTAGCCCACAGCATGGTTACATCATTAAGAATCAAGTAAAAGCTGGCAACAATTTTGCATTTACTTGGACATTACTTCTGGTTGGTTTGCTATCAATAGGTCCTTGTTATAGCATTAAACTGTTTAAAATATATACATACGTTATTGCCACAAAATGTGTATTCCCATGTTTACTGAACAGCTGACAAAACTGTAATGAACCCTAAAAAACTGCAGGAATGTTTCTAGACTGAGTGTTCTCAAAATGAGATTAACTGCTTAGCAGTCAGGAAATAAAAGTGCTAATAACAAAAACAAAACCCCAAAATAAAACCCGTACCACATAGTAATTGTGCATTTGGTCAACAGTGGTAAGAAATCTGGAGGCTTTTCCCTGTTGGTCCAGCAGAGAACTGTGAGCATATATTCTCTTCTAAATTATCTGATATTTTTAATGTTAAAAAATGTACCGTGATCTCTGGGACCTTGTGCAAATTTTCAAGTAGTTATCTCCAAGTATAATTACACTTTTTCCTCTATATTTGCTATAAAATATTGGTGAATTAATGTGTACTATATCAGTTCCCTCCCTGGCAGAGATGGGGCAGATATGGAAGCTCACTGTGCAGAGTTACAGTGGATAATGGCTCCAGAGTTTATCACAAGGTTGTTTCCATGGTGTGCATGATGATACCAACAAGCACGGTCCACCTGGCAGTCAGCAAGCTGATCCTAGCCCAAACAGTGCATCTTTATTCTCCCATTTATTAGGGCAGTATAAGGAGCTGCTACTCAAATGGTTGCACACCACCTCCTGCAAGGAGATCACTCCCAGCTGAATTTTGTGCTAATGCCAGAGGCCTGGAAGAGGATGGAAGGTGGAGCCGGTCTTCTGCTCACCTGAGCCCAGCGGAGTCCTGAGCCCCTGCCATAGCTATTTGTGAGACAGACAGCAAGTGGGGGATGCTGGGCATAAGCACGTGGTGGCAGAAGTGAGAGCTGCCACTGCTGCGTTCCACCACAGGACCTGAAATCCATATCCAGCTGGTGGAGCTGTGAGGCTGAAGTGTGCTGGAGCATTTGTAATTTTGGTTGGTAACTCTCAATTCTCATTTGCTTTCACTGACCTGACTGGTTCTGTGTTTCTTTCATTAGAGATCCGAGCTCAACTTGTTGAGCAGCAGAAATGCCTGGAGCAGCAGACTGAAATGAGAGTGCAACTTCTTCAGGATCTGCAGGATTTCTTCCGCAAGAAGTCAGAAATAGAGATGGAGTATTCCCGAAACCTGGAAAAACTGGCAGAGAGGTTCATGGCAAAAACAAGAAGTACAAAGGATCATCAGCAGTACAAGTAAGAGAGATTTGCTTCCCTGTCGCCCCCATGTTAGCTGTTGCTACAGTGCTGCACCACTCTTTGCTTCCGCTGGTTTGGACTACTGCTAGCTTTGAGCCCAGGTTCAAAGGCCTGTTTAAAATTCCCACCCGTGTTTAGCAGTGTAGCAGTTCTCACTGCAGTCAAAGGTAGATGAGTGCCTAAATACTGTTGTTGATTTGGCCCTGTGCAGTTATTCATATAATGCTTCTGACAAATGATTTCAGTTTGTTAAAAAGTAAGTTGCACATATATTATCCCTAACCTACCATATGGATTTTAAGTCACCCAAAATACAGCCAATATCTAGAAGAGATGCAGAGCCCCAAAAGTGCTTGAAAGTTGTGTACTGATCTGTACTGGAGTTGATAAGATTTTAAAGTGTCTAAATGAAGGTCAGTCAACATTGCAACAAAAGAAGACGATTTTGGCCAAAAAAGGCATTAATAAAGAAAACTGTTTTGATTTGTTATTGCATGTGAACTCTGCTGCCTCTTGACCTCTGATGATGGAAATTAGGATGGTGTGAATTTTATGCCTTGCTTATGATTTAATGTATCCCCTTTCATGGCATAGTATCTTTTGTGCAGAACAGAAGTGGTCAGGTAGTATTTGGCTAAACCTGTATACAGTATGTTTTCTGAAGTATTTCAAGCATTACTTGCTGACATAGCTCAAGTCAGGAAAATAACCAGATGAGACTGATTACTGAATGCGTTTGTCTGGCCCTGTTACGCTTAGGGGTATAAAACAATATTTTACTGTTTGTAAATTGAAAAATAAGTACCTTTTTCCACTGTTCACTCAGTGCTGTGCTAGAGATAGAGCTGTTGTTTCAGGACAAAAGTCTTTTCTAAATACATCTGGCAAAGGAAAGGTTAATCCAGATACAGCTTGTGCAGTTCAAAGAGCATTAACATGTATTTCTTAAAATTCATTTAAGTGACTCAATGATTCTCTGAAATAGCCAACGTGTGCATATGTCACCACTTCAGAGAGGGCCCTGGCTTCCATTCTGCTTGTGGCAAAATCTTTTTTCCTTGTGCATACAAACATCTTTACTTGTTCTTAAACACGTTAAATCCAGACTGGCATTTGTGCACAGGGGTTATGACTGGAGTCCTGCCTTTGACTTTGTTCTGCAATTCTCTGCTTTGAGAAGAGGTTACTGCAAAAATCACCTTAGCTGTTGGTCCCCAGAACTGTTCCCACCATTCCCTCCAGAAGAATCAGGTCTGTGGAATTGGCTTTGGGACATGCAGAAGCAATAAGGAGCAAGTAATATCAGCATGGTCCTTCAGGAGTGCTCGTGTTGGCTGACCTGGCTGATAAAACCCTGAAGCTCCTTGCTGTGATTAACACTGTTAAGATGTCCATCTCAGGATGTTTCCTTAACTCACTTCTGATTGATAGCAAAGAAAACACTAATGATTAAGAAAAGACTTTTGTCTGTTAATTATTCGTTACTGCTTTGATTCTGAGGGTGAGAGCTAAAAGTAGACAATTAGATAGGAATTTAAGGACATATTTCTAATAGTGAGAATAGTTAATTATTAGAACAATTTACCAAGAGTTGAAGGAGTTTCAGTTCATCACTACCTCTACCTGTTTTATCTTCACATGCTCGATAGTTTTGACTATAGGATAATCCCTATATAAGAAGGAAAAAAAAAGAGGAGTAAGTTTCTAGAGCAGTTAGTTGAAGGGCAAACTTAATAATAAAATTTCAGTGAAATCATAAGACATGTTACAAATAGTTTTTTGTTGTCCGTGAAACAGTTGTTGAACTACCTATATTTTTATTCTCCTTTGTGTGAAAGAAATGAGAAGTCGTCTGTGATTTCACTTCTCACTGTATGAAGGCTTGGAGTGGGCCTACATTGCAAAAAGTCTGTCACAGGAATTCAGAACTGGATCACTGTGGAAAAAGTCCAGTCCTGCTGTTTGTCTTGTAATTGACCCCTCTAGGGCTAGCAGTAACAGTGTATTTATGAATGCTAGTCACAGAATATGGATACTTGTGACATGTTCTTCTACTTTTACAGCATTTATACAAATCCAGTGTAGGGAAACAGCTACGCCTGCAGTTTTGCTCATGAAGGATTTGGGATGTGCTATGCAGTGCTTGTTTATTTCTAATGTCAAAAATTAATTACTGTTACTCTTTTGGCAGTGACCTTTATTGATTTTGAATATTTACATGGAGTTCATCTGTAAACAACTGTAAGCTTTGTGGCAAGATATTTTTATACTTTCAGGTGGCTTGCAGTGTTCTAAATTCTTATACTTTTTCTATGTTTTTGCATCCATGCCTCATGAGACTTGTAGAATGCATTTTAAAAGTAATCTGAGGCTTGCCTAACCCGAGTTATTCCAAAAATTGATTGTCTGTCCAGAAGCAGCTATTTTTACATAACAAGTTATGACTGTAAATGTCAGTGAGATGTTTGTATTAATAATGTAACTTTCTCATTTCTATACATAATACATGTGTGTATCTCCTTTCTTAGGAAAGACCAGAACCTCTTGTCACCAGTGAATTGCTGGTACTTACTCCTGAACCAAGTGAGAAGAGAAAGCAAAGACCATGCAACGTTGAGCGATATCTACCTGAACAACGTGATCATGAGGTTCATGCAGATAAGTGAAGACTCCACCAGAATGTTCAAGAAGGTAATGTCTCTCCTGCAGTCCTCCATGCAGACTTGTAAGATGCGTGAGGGAGGCAAAAGTGTCCTAATAGGTAACCTTTGAGGAGAAGATTCAGCACACATAGCATAAAATCTGTTTTAGCATCCATATAAATTCTTCATGACTGTTCTCACGAACCAAATCCTTAGCACTAAAATGCCTGGGATCCTGCTGTCTATGCTGGTGACCTTAAGAGCTGAATCACAAATATCCAAAAGGCAGGGAAAAAAGCCTGTCTTTCTCTCAAAAGCACACTTGCCTACCCATGCAGAAAGGAAACAGTTTTCACTTAGGACTCCCAAAATAGTAATGCTATATTAATGAATTATTTGTAAAACCAGTATTTCATTGTGACTGAAACAGATTGAAACCAGAGCAAGGGTTTGCCGTGTAGTGCTTTGACATAAAGATGGTAGCATATGCTGCAATTCTCCTACAAGTGTTCCCTTTCCTTCCTAGTAGTAAATATGGACATACACTTTTGATAACATAACTACTTCTATTAGATCATTAAAGCATTGTTTCTGTACATGTTTGTTCTTGTCCATGCCTGTTATGTATTTTCATAACACATACAATGTGTAAATCCCTCATGTGCTAAGCAAGCACTCTAGGCAACCTTAGCTCGAGATCTACATAATGTGTTTGCAGTCATTGTTGTTATAATATTCAGAAACTAAAAATAGATTATAAATGCATATCCATTAGTCACGGTTGGATGCCGCTAAGCAAGTGTCATACAAAAGAGTTCAAAAAGAATAAAAGTTAAAAAACATAAAGTGTGTTACTAAGTGATAGCAAAGGTATCATGTTAATGTTTTCAAAAGAGGAAACTGGTTGAAGTTTATAGTTTCTCAATCAGTAGTGGTCTGTTCATATAATATGTCATATGTTCATATAATACATATAACTATAATTCACTAACCACTAAACTTAGTAATGTGAAAGATTATTGTAGAAGTTGAACAGATAATGGGGAAAGTGATTTGAACGTATTGCAGCACTGTCTATGTAGAGAGATCTCAGAGTTGCAAACCAGTAGAGGTTTTTTTGGTATTGAATCTGGAATAGTTTTTCAGTCACTTATGTTCCTAGCTCAGAAATATCTTCTTCACTAGGTGTGCATTATTACATTAGCCTGTTTGCTTTCGGTGTAGTTCAGTTCTTTGTCACTGGAAATCCAGGAGAATGAGACTTCACATTCTGCTTCTCAGTGTTAGCTGTTACTGGCTTTTTCCATCTTGCTGGTGGTGCATGTCTGTTCTCAAATGAAACTTTTCCATGAAGTGACCACAACATTTTCTAGAGGGATGTAGTTTGAATTCTGTCTTGAGATTGGCTCCGACTTGAATTGTAGTAGTGAAAAAATCAAACAATTTCCTCATTTCCTGGCCATGCTTACCACTAGAGTATTGTTTTGTTCCCTCTCCTATGTGGGATATAGCACAAGTCGTAAGTCTGTAGCAACCCCTTTCTCTACTCCTGTAAAAAGTGTGTGCAGTACCCAATGATGGTCTCTATGAAATGTAGTGATAGGGTGTCTGTGCCCCTTAGTCTTTGTACCTTTTCCTTGTCTCGCTCTCTGTTCTTCCTCATTCTGGTTCTTCCTTTTGTGTGCATCTGTACCTCTGTCTCAACATTTGGATTCCTTTGGGGAAATGGTCTCTACTGGTTCTAGCTTACATGTTCTAATGAGACAGGATATGTTGTATTCAGATACCTGATTGTACAAGGCTTTGCTGTCTAGTCTGGCCTACTTAACATGTAGATAGTCATTATTTTTGTTCTCCCAGGAGCTATTTGTCATTCTTTTTTTTCCAGGGGTCAGGAACTGGCATCTGTGTAAATGTACTAAATGTAGGACAAAGATAGGATCTAGTTCAGGGATTTTTTAGCATTTATATGAAGACATTATATCAGGTCTCATACTTTCAGACAGGCACTTAAGCTCTTCTTCGTTTTAGTTGCTGGCATATAAAAGCAGTACATATTGCTGTTCATGCCTGGCCTTCATGCTGCACGTAAAATTACAAAAATAAAGTAACAGAGTTTAAACCTTGCATGCTTGTGTGTTTCTTCAGGCAGATGGGGTAGCTGGCCTCATGGGGACAATTAAAGAATAAAGTAATAAGGAAAAATGTCAAGCAGAAGGGAGAAGTATTATGCAGAACATTTCGTGCAGTGATTCTGGTTACCCCAGCATTAATAATCAACTGTATAAACACATACCCACAAAATCCTTGAGCAGATTTGTATATTTATAATTTATAAACATGTATTTTCTTTGGACAGAAATCTAAATGAACCAAGATGAACATATCTTCCAATCTTTGCAGTTAAAGATGCTGGAGAAGCCAAGCGCAATAAATATTTTAGTTCCATAATCTGCCTATTAACAAGGAATATGACTACCTGCTGCCTCTATTTGATGTTATAAAGATTGTGGCATACAGAGAGATTTTTTGCTTCATTTTCTTAAACATTTGAATGTTTAAAGGATAACAAAGCTGTTTGTTGCTATCGACTGGCAAATCTGGGACAAAATTTTGCTACAAGTTGGTTCCGTCATTGTCATTGTCAGCTTATGAAAACTCCTCAAAAGAAGGGTTCTCACTTCGACTAGAGACCAGTAGCAGACTCATTTAAAAGCAATAGTCACAGAATATTTTCCCTAAATGATGTAACTGAGATTAGCATTATGCATACTAAATACAGACACTAAAGAATTCCCGGAAAAACTGAACTGACTCTTAAATTTTAGTTAAAATAGACAAGGGAGTAAAGTTTGAGTGCCAAATTATGCTCTAACTGAAATGGATGGAAAAATTCTAGCAGACTTCAATGAAAATGTATTAATGTGGAATAAAAATTTAAGTTTCTCAGACATATAAATCTCAATAACATCAGTAGGACCACTGATGTGCTGAAAGTTGAGCACATACTGAAAGGGGGGTTTAGATGCACTTGTCTGTTGCATGGCTGCAATCAGGGAAAAAAATACACTACTGTCTTCTAATGCCCTTGAACCAGATTAGTAGCATATATAATATTTTTAGCAGGAATTTGCATGTGCTCTAACATTTTTATGTTCTTTGTTCTTTTGTTTAATAGGTGCTCACCCATTTCTCTAGGACACAGTGAATAAAGAAGCACCTCAGTGATTGATTGTCAGATTTTAATAGCCTGATTAGAGTTATCAACTTAGCGCCAGGAAAATGAGTGCTGCATCTTACATTCTGTTGTTTGGCTACCCTGAGTACAGGCTCCTAGAGGTGCACGCCATTCAGACATGCTGAACTACTGCAGGGAATAGGTAGCATAAAAAAGAAATAGGAGAGTCATTAACCACTGAAAATAAATGCACTTTTTATCTGGTGCTCTAACACACTGTATATTACACACTAAAACCTGTATCGCTTGCCTCTCAAGTCAGTTTTTCTTTATCTTAAATGCTAATGTAAAATGTGTTGGTTCTTGAAAATTAATCCCTTTTATACTGCTGAGGTTAACCAAATTTCCTGATTTTTTTTGACTACAAAATCTTTCATCAGAAAAATGCAACAACTGACATGTTATCTGTCACTACAGACACCCTCTGTAGGTTGGAGTCCACTGATGAACTGGTGAAAGGATGATTCTTCTATGATTGCGTGGCATTGCTAGGCTGTCTCTTTTCTATTTTTACTCTTTTTGCTGATCACCTCCCTCCTCTTTTTGCTTCCCATTTTAAAACCTATTGTCCTTTTCTAAAGCATCTTCCTCTTTCTCTGCAGTGATCTATTCTGTCCACTTTCAAATTAATCATTGATCACTGTGTTGCCCTGGAAAAGTCCATGTGTGCATGTTGGCCAGTAAATCCTGAGCAAACTGAGGGCTGGACCGCTTGTGTTGCAGTGCTGGACAAAGCTCTAAAGGAGCAAAGAGAAGAAACGGGCCCTACTAAATAGTGATTATTCACTAAATCCTCAACTCATCTAGTGTCTATTTGCATTAAGGTGTAACTGCATTAAGAGCAGAAAAGGAGGGTGCATCCTCCAGTGAACTGCTGTGTGCTTTGCTTACAACAAAATTTGCAAGGGATAAAGCGAAAACTGGTTTGGTGTTTTCTGTCTCACCTTCTCAGACTTTTGCACTACCAGGTTAAGGCATCCTGCCTTAGAATCACTGTTACTTATTTGGGGCTTGACTTCTCACAGCCTCGAGATGGCTGTGACCAACAGTTGAAAGGGATAAATTGATTGAAGCTAGAGTTCATCTAGAGTTTCCTCCCACACGTGTATACTTTCATCTTAATGTCAAACATCTTATTTATATGTTTTGCCCTTCTTTCTTCTAAAGTAATTTAAAAAACAGACCACTCATACTCAGCACTATAGAAGCAACTATCCAAGAAAAAGCAGGTGGCCTCTACTTGGAGCTTTGAGGAGGTGTGTAAGCTGTGTTAGAGCTGTGCTGCTGACTTTTAAAGGCAGGGTGCCAATGTAAAGTAATGAAAAGCAATTCAGAATTTTTGCTAAAGCTTTTAGTGCATTTCCCTACAGCAGCTTGCAAATCTGCAGTCCTTTTCCAATTCTTCACAAGCACTCTGTGTGCTGTTACTTATATGAAGTTTTGTGCTTAATATTAGATTAAAATAATCTGATATACGCAAAGAAATGGAAGTAGTAAGCCTTTTGTTCAGTAAGCCTTCAGTAGTAATGCATACCTCATGAAGAATACCAGACTTTGAAAAGTATAAGCAATAAGGAAAGTTTCATAGTAATTCCATGTAACTCAGCTTCAGATCAACTGCCTTACTGTGCCTTAGCTACTACAGCGAATGCCCTTGGGAATACAAGAATTTCATTGAAGTGTTTTTTAGACTGTATTCCTAGCTTCTTGTCAGTGAAAAATCATCTTGCATATAAGGATTGAGTGAATACTACTAAGTGATATGACAGGTGCCTTAAAATACTGCCCAAAGTTAGAATATGTCAGTAGAAATAGGAGGGGAAAAACCCACAAAATTTTCTGTTCGAGCTACTGTATGTGTGTGTTTCATCCTGCTGGAAGACACAGTGGGTGGGATGTGTGGTGTGGTTCTTCCTCGTGCGTGGGCGTTGTGCTGGAAATTCTCATTCAGAAACCATTATTCCTGCAGGTGTTTTAGTGATGGCCAAGTATGTGTTAGCGGCTTTGGAGATGAGTTGTCCCTGAGGATTTTCCTTTGGCTTCTGTGCAAATGCAAAATATTTCTCATAGCTAAGGCCATTGTCTATCATGGAGTTGGAGTTTTTAGAAGCCAGACTAGTTATCAATTCATTCACAGAAAAAAAAGTCTGATGTTTTCATCATGGATGTTACAATGCTTAGCATAACAGAAAAAATGTAGCCAGGCTGTTTGCCAAGTCCTGTAGCTCTGTTCTATAACTGTTTTCCAAAGGCTATGATACAAATGTCTTCAACTCTTGCACAGTTGCCACAATTTTCATCAGATTGAACTGCTGTGGACAACTAACAAGGGAATATAATTGAATGAGACTCCAGTTAAATACTCTTATTTTGACATATTTGCTTTGTTAATAACTACTGCTAAATATTTCTTTTTTTTTTCTGGGTCAGAATGAAAATAAAGACACAGTCCAGAAAAGCTAAACAAAGCTGGTTCAGCAACCCACTCTGTGGAATATTGTGCAGATGGATATCTGTTTCAAAGAGGAGCCACAATTATTTCTTGCATAAATATTTAGATAGTTGCATGTACTGAGAAACAAAGACTATCCTAGATGTAAAATTGGGCGGGATGTCCTTCTAGAATATCACATTCTGCATGGTTTAGGATTTGTGTGTATCATAGCAGTTATAAAACAGTACACAGTTTCTTCCATTAAAAACATTAATCTTGAACTTTACCCTTTCTGCTGGCACCTAATTTCCTGATGCTTTATGGGAAAAACATCTCAAATTACTTGTGGGTTTCCTTTTAGTCTCTGTCCAGATATTATCTGTCTACCTCTGCATCTCTGAATCACTCTTTTTAGGGCACTGTAATTCTGTCAGAATGGTCTTTGTGAGCAAAATTGTATTCACTGTCTAGGATGAATGATGAGTGCAAATATCAAGAAACAAATGTATGCTGCAGTTTTTATGTGACTTTTTCCTCATTTTTTTTTTTAATTACAGAGCAAAGAGATTTCATTTCAGCTTCATGAAGACTTAATGAAAGTACTTAATGAGCTTTACACAGTAAGTACAATTACTTAGCTTATCTTATAAAAATGCCATATCAAACTACTTCTGTAAGCTTTAAGTGGCCTTTTATCGAGTAAGTTAACCCCCAGTGGAGATGTTTATTTTTGTCTTTTACACAAGTCTAAACTATATTTTTGGGAAGACTACTCATTTGTTTAGAATACCTATGCTAAAGCTTTCAGGATTACTCTTTACTTTCAACCCTTTTTTCTACCCAGACTCTGCTAAACCAGTTTAAGTTTTGTTGATTATTAAGGAGACATTTCTACTCAGAGGTTACCAGAACAAAGCTTCTTTTCTGCCTTGTTTTTGTCCATGCTGCCATCTGCTTGGTTTGACTCGGGGACTACAGTCAGTAAAAAATCATAGGTGTTTGCAGATCCAGTGCTGTGCTGTCTAAATGTTACTTATGTGCCCTCCCCCGTCCTTGACTGGGATAAGTAAATAATGAAAAGAAAAACAGAGGGGTTTATAGGCATTCCGTACTATTTAGAGAGGTCAAGAAAAAAAACACTGTAAGCATTCTGGCAAGCTGCTGCTAACCCACAGGAAAATCTGAGAGAACTTAGGTCTGGACCTGTTTTCTTGTTTGAAACCAATCTACACAACTTGTTACTGCAAAATGATGTTTTGTCTACCTAATAACTATTTCCCCATTTATTTTTTGAGGGGACATGTTCTGAGAAAGAAAAAAAGCAAGAGGTACCTTTTTTTTTTAAACATAGCTTTAGAATGAAGAGGAACTAATGATATCCACCTCTTATTAAAGCATGTTGATTCCTGCTGTTTGAGGAAGTTGTGCATCCAGATTCTCTTTTGGAAGAGCTTGAAACATGTTCCTCAGTACCCTGCATAACAATCTCTAGACTGCTCCCTTTTCCATCCTCAAGATTTGGAGGACTGTAAAAAGAACTCACAATATTTATATCAAGGAACAATTTGTGACCTGAAGGAAGTTTAGGAACTCCACAGGCAGAGCTCAAACATTACTTTTGTGCATCTTGACAGTTTTTCTTTTGACCTAGGGAAAATTGTGCACCTGTCAGTAGATGGGTTGAAGAACATTTGAACTCAAGAGCAACTTAGGCGGCAAAAAGGAGATCCAAAGAAAATTGGTCTTGTCCTACTGCCTTGAGTTCTTTTGAGTTGTAGTTACAGACACAGATTCCTAAAGCCTACCTAAACCACCACTTTTTTTTTTTTTTTTCTGAGGGATTTTCTTTGGGGCTTTTTTGTCTGAAACCACCACTGATTTTGTAGGGTGCAATACTGCAAAACCCTGTTGGCTCAGGCCTGTGGTCAATGAAGTATGCTGGGATCAGCTTCTGCAAAGTAGCGATAGCCGCAAACAAATTCACACAGCTGCTGGGGATCAGCAACTGTAGGAGCCATTGCACAAGTGGGTCTTCAGCAGTGAATAGGCTCTGAAGATACAATCTTGTTTCAGTTAAACAGTTGCCTGATGAGACTTGGGATTAGTGTCTGTGCTCCCCGGGTAGGGAAACAGTGAGGCATGTGCTGAAATACTTTTCTGAATTGCTAGTGAAAATCTTCAGGACTGGACTTCAATATTTTCACTCTTTTTCTTCACACTAGTGCTACATCTTCCCGCTGATGGTTACAGATTTGTTCAGGTATTAACTTCCACATTACGGCTTCCAGTGAATGCTAATTCCTTCCTCAAAATTTAAGATGTTTTAAAATGGGAATATTTTTGATGTTAATAAAAATTCCGAACTTGTGCACAATTTGAGTCAGGCTACTGTTGCAAGATGGTTTCTTGGGATGGAATTTACTTCACCTGATTTTCAGACACCTGCAGTATAGATACAAATATCTTAGCTTGCTATCTGGGTTCCAGTTATAGTCACTGGAGATCTAATATGGGGAGATAAGACCCCTTTAGTCAGATGCAAGAATCTGTTTCAGATTAAATGATCTATATTGTTAACTGCATTGTCCGGCTTTTCATAGATTGCAAAGGACTTGGTCAGCTGTGTATGTCCCCATTTAGCTAGACACAACCCACATAGTAAAGTGACAATATGGTACAGAGTAGCATCTGTTTCACCACTTGCATGTTTAGAATGTTCATCAGCATATCTGTGTATTATATCTGCTCATGTACATAAAGATAGAACAATATCTAGACGGATGGAAACCCCATGCACAGGTTTTTAATTGTGTATGACATTAACTGTTTACAGGGCAAGATCACAGTGGCCTTAGCAAAACTAGTATCTACACTTCTAATCTCCAGCAGGCACATTTTTCAGTCACTTACAAAACAGAGACATCATGATTTATAGAGGGGAAAAAAGTAAAAGAATTCAGTCTTACTATTGTGAGATAAATCTTTGTGTTCAAAAAAAAAAAAAAGCAAATTAATTTCAAGCCTGCGAGTAATATACTAATAGTGAAATCTCTCCCTACTACTTGGTTCTGTTTTTTTGAAAGGAACGGTGCCTTTGTGAATTATAACTTAAAATGTGAAACCTTATTGGAATTTAAGTACCTCTAAAGTCTTTGAGTGAGGGGCAAGTAGCAGAGCTTTTAATGTGTATGAAGAGGGTTTTTTAATCTGCTTATTTCTTATCATCATTCCTTATTTTACAAGAAAGGTCTGTAAATGATGGCCTTTTCGCAGAATTAAAAACCACATGGTTGTGCACAAAAGTGTGTTAATGAGAGAATAGAATGAAAATTACTAAGAGCTGAAGTAGTAGGAGGTGCTTGTTCTGAGGCACAGGTATGTGGTCAGTGTAAAGAAATTGCACATTTTATTTGTTACTTCTTGAATTTCTCAGTTAAAGATTGTGCCCATTAGGCACACATATTCAGAGGTTATATGCCTGGATTTCTCTAATGCTATGGGACAAAGGGCTGAATTAAACGCTTGTTTCAAACCCAAGTGATGAAAAGCTCTACCTCCCACCTCTACCATGCCTCCCATCTCTAGCATGCCAGTCAGATCTGAGGCCTCAACAAACCTACTTGCAGACTTCTTAAGCACCAGATATCTCAAAACCAGTTTATCTAGAATGATCTGGAATAAATGAGATGTTTAAAGGAATTGCCACCAATTTAGTCCAAATATTTTTAACAGATAAGTTCAAATGTAAGCTACCAAGTATCAGTAGTAACTGACTTTTCTTCTGTTTTATTAAGTGTCCTAATCTTCTGTATTATAGCAAGTGCCAGAAAAAAACAGGTGGCTTTGGGACCCATCTCTGAATATCTAGCATTGCACTTTTGCCTCAGAAAATCCTTTTTAACCTGTTCATAGGGCCAGATCTAAAATGTGCTATAGTTAGGGAGTTATCTCCATTGATTTTGGCAGGGTTTAAATCAAAGTAGTCAATAAGCAGTGCTGTAGACTTTGCAAAGAAGAAACTACTCGAAGAGAAGAAAACAAGAAATCGCTGAGAAGTTTAAGAGACATACCAACTTCCACTAAGAGTGCATTATGAAGATTTTCAATTAAAAAGACTTTCTGCTCAAAGATATTTTTTCACTTGTGAAAGTATGACCCTCTGCCTTTTGAGAAAGAGACTAGAAATTTTGACTATTTATTTAATGTAGAAAGACTCACAGCTGCAATGAAGTGTCAAAAAAATCAGGAACTTTGCCGTATTAAATACCTATTGTACTTTAAAAATGCACACTAATAAGAGACCTTTCTCCTTGCTTATACTTTATATAATTAGTTTCTTTTCCCATTTTTGCTACTAGGAGTTATCATGGAAATTGGAGATTTGTACCATAGGTCTTCATTTACTCCATGAGTAGCTTAGCTTTTGTTGACTTTGGCCTGTGACGTCCTCATTAAAACTACACATCATGTACATGATTGTTGAAAAAATAAGAACAGAAGCAGGTGAACCACAACTTCAGAAGATATTCTTAGAACCTATGAGCAAAGCAGGCTTATTTTGCTGGAATAATCAGAATTGTATAAGGGAATCCACAGTTATTCATTTTCCGTCTCTTTTATGTAAAGGTTTTCTTAAATATTACATTACATATTTGTATGTTTTCTAAATGTTTTATGACTAATGAAAATGGATTTTAAGACTCTGTATTTTCAATTCTCAATATTTTATGCACTGATTTCAAAATTATAACTGAAAACATCATGCTAAAAACAACTGAATAGCTAAGCTTCATTCTGTATCTTTGCAAGTTCAGTAAACTATGAGTGGTAAGTACTTTTTAATTATGCATGGCTTCTCCCTGGCTGTACCAGCCAGTCAGTATTTTCAGATCTGAAACATTCCCAATTCCCAGCAGCTGCACTCCTGTCTTACTCCTCTCCCTACTACGCTTTCAGCCAGTGTAAGCTAGTAATTCGTCCCATGTTTCACATAAGGATATAAGCTATTGAAACTGCAGTGAGGTGTATTTTTGAGTGAGGGTAGATGGGGAAAGAGGAGCCCAGTTAGTTGTGTGGAGTCACAGATCGGAGTTTTTCCTGGCAATTACAGCGAGAAAAGATGGTCAAACTGAAAGCTATAGGAGGTTTGGGTTGGTGTTTTCTGTGAACTGACTGACTTAGAAATCTTCTTACATGTTGACTTAAAGAGGCAACAGATTATTGATTTTACAATAGATCATCTTTGCAACAGAGAAAGCTCCCCAGTCAAATTCTTCTTTTATTTCTCTGAAAAGCTAGAACACCTTGCATTGTCAGATCAGGTACTGGAATATAGCAGTAGCATCTGAGTGATTGGAAATGGTAGGAAACAGAAGGTAGGCAGACTCTTTTCTTGTATTGGAGGGGGGGTCTCCACTGGATTTATTTAGGGGTTAGGACATATTCATAAATGTCCTCTAAAAGAGTCAGAGAGGTCGCAAAATACGGAGCTGTTTTGGTAATAAGGCTGAGGGAAAATGGCGGAGAAAAGTGATACACATCATAAAAATACATCTTCATGTCTCCCACTTGGCTTTCCAAATTAATCCTGCTGGCATCACACTTTTCACAAGCAACGCAAATGTAAAAGTCTCAGAAAAATGAAAAAGTAGGGACAGTCCAAAGCGAATTTAATATTAAATAGGACAGGGTTGCTGTGCCACTTACATTCTCCACTGCTTTATCTTACTTTTTAAAAATCTTGGCTGTTTAATTTCTCAAAGCAGTTGCTGCCAGATTTTCCTTTTTCTTTCCTGAAGTAACACAGAATCTGGATTCTCTGTAGAAAAGTAAAGTTTAGTTTACTGTAGCACATCAGAGATCTGAGAAGGTGAAATCAGTAATTTTCTCTTGGTAGTAATATATCAGTGACAATTCCTAAAACTACATCAGAATTTGGCTTGGAAGGGAACAAGATACTGACAGCAGCTGACACTGAGCCTACTTAACTGCTAGAGGCCACTGATGTGGTAAAATTGGCATAAGATTTTACTTATTTCTTGTGTAGAGTACTGAGTAACCCAGTTTAGTGAAACCCTTGTGACTCCACCTTCTGATAAGAACTAACAGCTTAGCAGAGACAATTCTGAAACAATTCAAACATGGTAATTGCACCAGGCATGAGCTACTGTTCCGGGAATGCGTGTTTCCTGAGAAACACTATTAAAAAGCTCCTAATTTTGCAGTTGTATTATAAAAGTAAAACACATGGAAACACATGGTAATTCCAATATTTTTTAACTTCATAGCATTCAGTCTTACATTGGGTTAAGAAGTTCTCTAGGAAAGAAGTATGCATGTAGAAAAAGAAAACCAGTGCCTTGCTATGGGCACATTCCTCTCTTGAAGTTCACAGAAGTACAGCGCTGATTACTGACTTTTTGATGGATTTGTCCAGATAACAATCATTGGTTTAAATAAAATAATTACTTAAGGTTGTACTCTGATGTGCCCTTCCTTGTGATGAGTGCTATCTTCTGCCCTAAGCCTGCTTGCTGAGCTCTCCCGAATGATGCTGATACTTTGGCACGCAAAATGAGATGTTTATACCACTGAGTGAACAGTCTGTCACCTACAGGTGTGAGAGTACATAGTTAGGGCAGCATAATCTTTTTCATCCGGTTGTAGTCTGACACAGTCATCTGACAGAAATCTGTGTTTTACATCACTGGATCTGCAGAATAAACCTGCAAAATTATTAGGATATAAACCTTGAAGTTTAATTTTAGAAAGGTACTAGTAAGCATTTAACAATGCTTGTTCACTACAGCAGAGAAGTGCAGCATATGTCATGATGACAGTTCAGCATCTGCAAAATTACAACCTCGCTCTCTCTTTTCAGTGCATACTTGATGACTGATCAATAAGCACTTTGGGGACTAATTAAAGTCAGTTCAGTGATGGATACTCTCGCAGGATAGTCTATCAGTTCAACAGTTTGGTGGACATTTGAGAAGCATTATTGCTTATTTCATCAGGTTATTTGTGGTTTGAATAACAGATATATGGATCTCTTGGATACTCACAGATACTCATATAATAAGTCTATTTACAAGAATTAGGCAAGCCTGTTACTGTGTTTAACAATATCTAACAGTCTTAAAAACTCCAAGGTGAAAAGATGGTATAGTGTTAAGGGAAAGAATCATATATGCAACTTATCATGCAAATTCTAAGCTAATTTGTTGAGGAAGTATGCCCTGAAATACTTGGAAGCCAACTCCTTAGCTTGTTCTCATTTATTTTTCCATACGTGTCTCTCTGATGCCTTCTCAAGTTTTGCTGCTGAAATATCAGCTCTTAAAAAATCAACATTGACAAATCATGAAAAAGACTGACAAATCATGAAAAAGCTTTCCCCAGAGCTTGCAAAATAATGATGTCACTAGTGCATGAGATAAGCAGTGCTATCAATATAACAAACTGGACAGGAGTCAAATGCATGGGCTGATCACTGCTCTGTAGAGAGTCTGTGTTGATTTCTAAGCCAGTGTGTCTCAGGTAGGACAGACTAACTGCTGTCCAACCTGAGTATTGCTAAAGAGAGGGCTGCTTTTTCAATTTTAGTTATCTAGGGAATCATTTGTACCAATAACTCGTGTAGAGTTTGTTCTGGGAGTATGGATTTCAAGTAGACATGAGTTCCATGTAGTTTTCCCACAAAACTTGCCATTCAGTCAGTGTAGAGTGAGACACCTGGATTTGGTATCTTGTGCTGTAAGCAAGCAGTGAGAGGAAGAAATACTCTTCAGTGAAGTTACTGGAGTCAGCGTGGAGACATTGGTGAGAACAGGTGGTGATACACTTGTACTCCTTCAAGGAATACTTCCTCCAACAAGGAAGCAGGCTGAAATGTCAGAGCCACTGCAGAAGGACGTTTATGCCTAGTCCACTAGGAACTTAGAGAAATTGTTTAAAAATCTTCAATGCTTTCTGCTTGGTTCACCACTTAGGTGCTTTGAGATGCAGTTAGAAAACTCTGAGATATTATTGTTCCATCTGCAGGCAGAGTATAAAAGAAAATAACTTTTCTAGATGGTAAGATATGTGAGTTAGCCTTGTCCCATGAACTAGAAAGTCTCTAGAGCTGACACAGGACAAAAGATAAAAAATAAAAGCAAATACCTATGGCCTTATGTAAAGAAACACTTAAAAATTTAATAGAAATGCCAGAAGAGAAGGGCACAACCTTACTTTTAATTTCCTCTCCCCATCATTTTTAATCAGAGCCATATCACTTTCTGTGCTTCTGTGTTTTATTCTATAAACCATTTCTTTAAGAAGTGCATTTCTTCTCTTTGCAGTAACTCGTTTCCATGTGGCCATATGAGTTAGATTCCCTGGGCATTGATTATTGACAACTTTAGGAGCAAGTGCCTTTGGAACAGTGCAGGATATAGGAGACTGAACGTGCTGTTTGGTTAAGCTGGGAACCTTGCAGACCTTGGCTCTGTAGGCTTGCCTTCTCTTCCTAGCCCAGCTTTGTCTGGCTTTGGGTTTTTGCATCATCCATGCGGACTGTGAGCTGCTGGGGCAGCAGCTGTTCCCAGTGGGTGTAGGCAGTGTTCAGGCAGGGAGCTCTGCACTCTGGTTAGGCTTTGGAGCACAACTGTGCTATAAAGGAGCACCAGCAATAGCATTAAGTTGTGCTCCTGGCAGTTTGGGTTTTTTCACCACAGAACTGTAAACATACGTTTCTAAAAATAAAAACAGGGCCACTTTTTAATGTCCGTCTCCAACCATTTTACCTTACTACAGGAAGTTAGTGAAGAGTTGCCTGTTTCATTTTTAATACCAATGCTATTTCAGTTTTTATCAGCAGCATGGCTTCAGTATTAAGTAGTGGCATACACAGTTAGGTGTATAACATCCATGGGTTATGCAATATTGCAACTCTCTAAAAGTGTGTTGTCTTTCTGTTGCACCAGACTTCAAATACACATCAGTTCAGCCACCCACTGACGTGGTGCAGTTGGTTTGTATCGATCCATGCTAAGACATGTTGCAGTGAATTTGCAATATCTAACTTTAGTGTTCCCTGTGTTGCTGCTGCTCTATGGATGCTCCTTAGGCTGGCCTAACTACTTAGTCACCAAAAGTATGTCTCTCCCAAGGGAATATTTCATTGCAGCTTCCCAGACCAATCTGTCTCCTCCATGGGTCACGCAAACAGCCCTTTTGATTCCTCCCTGGCTGTGCTTCTTGGAGGAGATGTGAATGGTTTGCATGGCCTCCACCCAAACATAACATCTGCTGGCTGGAGCTCTGGCACCCTGTGAAGAAGAGTGGCAGCCACCAGCTGCCTGAGGATGCCTTCCTGCTTTGTTCAGTGCTTGAAACTTAAGACAATAAGACAAGAAAACAACAACAAAAAAGAGCTGGCAAAGGTGGAAAGAAGCTTTCTTTACTGAAAGTGGACAGACAGCCCTCCCCAGCAGAGGTGGGGGCGTTGTGGTTGCTTGCTGCCCACTACACAACATTCAAGTTGAGGTTTTTCTTGCTTGAAGAAGGAAGGAGGACTGGGCTAAACAAGTCCATGTCCCTCTTGGTGGTCTGTGCAAGCATGTATTCGCATGCTGGCAGCCAAAGCTCTCTTGTCTGCAGAGCCAGCATGTGTGTAGAGGGAAGATAATGGTATTAACTGTAGGGCTGTGATGAAAACATCTTCACAAATTATTTATCAGGGAGCTCCTTCTTCAGCTTTCATCTGGTTTTATGTTGCACCTAATCTGCTGGCTCTTCAGTTGGCATCCACTTATTTCCAGGCCTTGGAGCTAGCCGTGGATGTGCCATCCAGCTAGCTGTGGGTGTGCTCCCGGACCGAAGCTTCCTGTTTCCGCTGCTTTATTCCCCTTTCCCCAGTGCTGAAGGGATCCTTCTGCTTTCAAGCATTCAATGTCCACAGCCAAGCTGTTAACTTAGTCCTGAAGATAGTTTTATATGAGATAGATATGGCACTGATATAGATTTAGGGCTTTTTGTTCATTATTTCAGATTTTCATTGAAAGACAAGAATTCTAAAG
This sequence comes from Manacus candei, assembly GCF_025592945.1. Lineage (NCBI taxonomy): Eukaryota > Metazoa > Chordata > Aves > Passeriformes > Pipridae > Manacus > Manacus candei. The sequence continues at coordinate 7,228,260 of NW_026138091.1, read as the reverse complement.
TTTCATAAGAATGATTTTTGGTCTTTCCTATCCGCAGTGAAAGAAAAAATGCCTGTTGGGATACTATTAAATAGATCGGAAAAGAAAAATGTAACCAGAAGTCCTCAATCTCTGTTGGCAAGGAAATTTACCTAAAGTTTATAAGACAACATCTTGCTTAAAGACCCTGTGATTTTTCTGTAGATACCTTTATATTTTCATTTTCTCTGACTTTCCTTTGACTCTTGTCTTTTGCAGGTCATGAAAACATACCACATGTATCATGCAGAGAGCATCAGTGCAGAAAGCAAACTGAAGGAGGCAGAGAAGCAAGAAGAAAAACAGATTGGGAGGTCAGGAGACCCTGTTTTTCATATTCGACTAGAGGAAAGGCACCAGAGACGGAGCTCTGTGAAAAAGATTGAAAAAATGAAGGAAAAAGTAAATAGTCCTTTTATTTAGCTTCATTTGAAGTAAATTCAGTGCATTTCTGACATTCTTTAGCATGGTATGAGACAGAGAAATCCAACTGGGAAATAAAATTAAATAAGGTGCACATAATAAATTATCAGTGGCTTATAGATAACTTGACATAATTGCAGTTCAAAGAGGGGAATACTTTATTCCCAGTGTAATTCTTACTATATGTTTTGTCACATTTGAAACAAAATACTAAGTTTTCACTTTGTATTGCATTTGTTACATGTGTAACAGGCTGGCAATTAAGATTCTTTCTTGTTAGTAGGAATGTGTGCTTGAATTGTTACCATTTTTTCTGCATACCAAAAATGAAGTAATTAAAATCCATTAATATGCAATATCTTTCCTAGCGTCAAGCAAAATATTCTGAAAACAAGCTGAAATCTATTAAGGCCCGTAATGAATACCTGCTCACCCTTGAAGCAACCAATGCTTCTGTTTTCAAGTATTATATTCATGACCTTTCGGATTTAATTGATGTAAGTATTGTCACATTTGGTTTTATGTTCGTTCTGTTCAGAAATAATACTTTTTTCATTTTTAAAGGGAATACACTAGTCATATGGGTTGCCTATAGTACGCTTATTATTTATAATATTGTATGATATAATCAGTAGATTTTCCCTTTAACTTTTATGTTTCACATAATAAAGTGCAAATAAGATGCTGAACTCATACCTTTAAAGTTAGAACATTGTGTTTTCTCCCCATATGTCAATAGAAAATATGACAGGAACACCATGAAAAAAATAGACATTTTCATTTTGTACTATTAAAGAATTTCTGGGCTATAAATATTTTTTTATTTATTAATAAACTTCTCAAGTGAGCATCTAATGGTATTTAAGTCCAAAGAAGCCATTTCTTCCATGTTTTCAAAATTGTTTAGTTACATTCATTGCATCACTGAATCATATATACAGTAGCTTCTTATTTCATGTAGTTTGAAGAACAGACACAATCAGTCCTGTGATCTATACTGTCAACAATCTTGTTACTGATTTTCATTAAGTTATTCCTGTGAGAACATCCTAGAAGAATGATTTTATACACTGATGTTGACTTGTGCCAGCATTTGGTCTCCAGAACCTGTGTTAGTGACATTTTTACATGATGCGGAGGGGACATCCTGCACTGTATCATGTCCCACCCTCCTCATAGGCTGACTTCATATGTGATAGAAAAAATATGGAGACAAAAAACACAAGCTCAAGAATATTCATTCACTAGCAATGTGGGGTTAACTAGGTTAATGGCTACGGCCCTGTGGCCCATATGAAATCCTAGATATTTGAATACGCTTTCTACTGCAACAGTAACGTATGTTACTTACAATAGCAAACAACATTTACATACACCTCTGGTTTCTAATATAGCATAAATTAATGCAGGATTTGGCAAGGTTTCTCATTTCTACTGACTGGGGAAGAAAGCTTCATAGAGAAAGGGAAAAATGTTTTCTGTGAGATGAACAGACTAAAATAGCTGCATGTGTGTGTTTTATTATATGTCACCTAAATACTTATAGTTTTCTTTGTCATTTCTGGGTTTTCTGTATTTTATAAAATCTTGCCTGGTTTTGTTAGAACTTTTTCCTTTTCCCTTTCAACTTTTTTTCCTGCCTTTGCTTCATTTCTTTCTTGCTTTCTTATAAAAGATGGCAATGAATGTTTTTTGTGTTTTCAGTGGTTTTTTGTGTCTCTATCTCAACATCTCTTTTATTCCTTTCCTAGTCGCTACTGCGTGTTTTATCTCTTCTGATTTCTTCTGCTTTATTCTTCTGTGTCCTGTCCTTGTCTAATCTGTATCCACTTGCACGACCTGCTCCACCCATCTAGCCTGCCCAGGCAATGAAAACATTTACCAGGATCCTGATGATCAGGGCAAAAAACTAAGGACAAGCAGTGTGCCTGCTAGGGTACCACCCAAGTGAGAAGTTGACCCTACCTAATGGAGAATTTTCCTGCTAATGCTTAAAGGATGATGCATTTTTGACCTCCTTAAACTTTATGAGTTCTTCTTGTCTGCTGGAAGAAAGGAAAGATCCCTTTGATTTTGTTCCCAGCACCCGCACCCCTTCAGAAGATGGAAAGATGCTCATTTTGTCATCTCTCCTGCCTTCCCTTTCAGAGCTCACATTTCTTAGTGAATGTCTTCAATGTGTGTTTCTACCTGGTCAAAACCATATCAGGTTGGAAAACACATGTGATTCTTAACCATTTCATCGATGTCCATAGAGGTTGCTGTAGCAGTGAAAGCTGAGGGGAGGAACCATGGGCCTGGAGCTTTACAAAGAGTTGTGAGGGGAGAAGAAGTGAAGCTCTCTGCGCATACACATGCAAAGACAGTACTCTTTGAAGTTAGTGTATCTAAAGGTATTTACACAACCATGAAGACTAAAGCTTCCTAACTGTTAGTTTTTAATAAAAACAGACATTCTACAATATTTAGTAATGCAGAAAAATTATATCTAGTTTGCATGGCTTTTTCAAAGCCATGGACCAATGTACACAATAATTCTTTTGGCGAAATGGCTTTAGAAATTACTCTTTTAGAGTAAATTAGACAGAAAATCTAGCTGCCCTTTACATCACTGTTTTGTAAGAGTAGGCTGTAAACATATGCAACCAGAATTTGCTTCAGAGCCAATTTAATCCAATTGTGAGCTTATTTAAATGAAGTGTCTTTCAAACATTTGTATTTGAGCAGAATATGCTGTGAAAGCGTCAGTATTTAGACAGCATGTTTGCCACTTGACAAAGGAAAGTTTTTGTAAATGCAAGAGTCTTGGCAAGATTTTGGAGTTATATCATTGGAATGTGAGACATGCTTCCCAGTGGCCATATGTTGCAACAGTCCAGACTATCTCATTCTGTAAATCTCTTAATGTTGTGGTACAATTTGGAGTTTTCAGAGCAGTGATGGCAATTTCATTCTTTGCCCTCTCTATTTTGTCCTCCTTTGCCTGCCTGATTTTCCATGCTTCCCTGAACTCTCTTTGCCTGTACAGAAGGGGATTACCTCTCCTCTGTGTCGGTGTTCCAGTTAACATGGAAAGAATTTAGATCTCCCCAAGCTGTTGGTGTTGCCCATAAATGAAACTGAATGTTTTCCTATGTTACTGAAAAATACATCTAATAAAAATGGGATAAATGTATGAAGGAATGCAGTACATTTTTTTGTACCAAGATTGGGGAGGCTTGTGGAACTATTCTTTTTTACCAAAAAATAACACTTTTTCATTTGACTTCCACTCCATTTTCCATATATGAGGCTCATGTGGAAAATCCTAAATTACAGTTCCTCATCTGAACTCAGTCTGAACTATTCAATTCCTTCATTTCATCAACAAAGCTCAGGGCTTCTGACTTAAAATGATGAAGCATTGCTCATCTTAACCTCTTGTGATAAAAGCAATATAAAAATATTGTTGGAGTCTTAACTGGATGATTTAGTGCATTTAATGAGTTAAGGGGTGAAATCAGCATTTGTGAAGAAATAGAGAGATAAACAGGATTTGATATGCACAGTGTTTCTGTCCTCTGCATGTTGTATTGAGGAATTTGAATTTTCTGTTGAGTATTTCTTCTCTAGATTGGTATCTAGTTCAAGTGGAGGACAGAATGAGTTGTTTCTTTCATTTGTATCTTGTGAAAAGCAGTAAAGATTACATTTTAGCTAAATTAAATAAGCTTTACCTAGTATGTGGCTTTTTTTCTAAGACTTTGAGTTTCTGAGGCGCGACAGAGTACACACTGCTGCTAATCTGGTTGTTAGTACCAGCATCTGTCCATATGGCACATACTTTTATTCATTTACTTGAAGATTTCCATGTAATTGAGTTCGTTAAATTTATCTGAGTATAAGAGGAAGGTAGAGACATTTTTTCAGACTTACCATACACTTGTATGATCTGGAGATAGATGCTAGGAAATAGTGATCAAAACAATTTGACTGTAGTTCAGCTGCTGGAATAAATAAAATATTCATGTGTTGGTCTTTCTGAAAATGGAGTTTCTGAATCTCTAACTGCAGTCTGCATGCTTTCGATGGCGAAGAAGTTAGGGAACATTTAGCTATTGTGAACTTAATTTATTCTGTAAAGGTTCTATATTAATCATTCATAGAACCAAGTTTAAAACTAGGGTAGAGTGTGTGCAGCTCACTATCTTTATTACATAAGTCCTCATAAATATGTTATGTACAGCCAGAGCCCTTTGATTTGAATGTGGACGTCTGTGTAACAGGATGCTTAGAAAGAGACTTATTCAGAGGTTAAGGCTTTTTTTATGAGTTCTTGTCTCCATTGGCATTAGAATTTTATTACTATTCCTGAAATGAATTGAAATTAAATGAAGAGCAGCTTGGTTTGGTTGAAGCTCTGTGCTAAGCACTGCAGTTTGTTTTGTTCAAGCCTAAATATACTCTGGGGTGCAATAAAGGCAGGAAATGCTCTTGAGACTGCTTCCGATTTAATTCTAAATAAGAATAAAATGCAAATTCCAAAATTAATTTGTCATACAGATCCCGAATGTATCACTCATCTCCCTCCACTTCGCCCAACCAAGACTCTTTATGAATCCAGAAATGCAATCAAACTCATAGTCTATGACTTCATTCTCTTATTTTTCATCTTCGTGTCATACTGCGCAACTGACATCTCGTATCTCTAGCCCATAGATAGACAGCAGATCTCGTTGGCCATCCTGGCTCTACCCTTGGTATGCTGATTTGTGAACCTCTAAGACATATTTATTTTGGCTAACGGTGTGGTTGCTCACTTGAGCTTTACAAATCTACAGATTTTTCCTGAAAATCATGTAAATTTGCATGCATATCTGTGTGTGAGTATGCATACAAATATACTTTTTTGCAGAAAGGTTGATGATTAATTTTTCCAAGCATGGTCAGAGACGATGGTGAGGGTGGCAGTTTAGTGGCAGTACCTTAAATTTTTAGCCTCAGTAATGTGCTGTTTCCATTATAGACAAGTCTCTTTCTAAACCATCACTAGTACTAGCAGATTAAAACAGTATGTTTCGTTCTGCATAGCTCTCAGTTGATACTGTGACAGAACCATTCCCCTGTTAAAATGATCTTCACCTTCAAACTTTGGAGAAAGTGGACTATAGTCTGGCAGAAGTAAGAGTTGTGATGTCTGAGTGTTTAGTTTTGCTTTTAAAAATAACTTTACTCATACAAATTCTATTTTTACATAAGTCATTGAAGCAAAATTCCAAATTCATATGTTTTTAATTCCATTCAAAGAGCCACTGGTCACATAGCACTAGTTCAGGTTCTGCATTTAATTCTTGTTTGCTCTGCTGGCACTGGCATTGCAAGAAAATGCCTTAGTCTGGCAGGATGCTATGCTTCTCTTGAAGAATCCTTCTTATTGTCTGAGAGGCTGTATTTGTTACCCTGTTCAGCTATCATCACTTGCCAAAGATGATCGTGGTGATAGTGACTGAGTATCTTAAGAGTTAAACAATGAAGTTAAGTCACAGCATAAAGGCTGCAATATTCCAGCTTGCAAAAAAGCTGCATCAGAAACCCACACAGCTCTAATTGTAAATCAATAAGCTTTCTAGTAATACTCAGATTAATCCACTAGAGCCAAAATTCAGGCTATGGTTTTGTAACACATGGATAGTTGGCAATGCTAAACCTGGCATTGCCCTCTATTTCTAATTTCCTTTCAGTTTAATCTTCCATGAGGTTTCTCTGAAAGTAATGCACATGAAATGAAACAGCTGTCCCAATTCACTTTCTTATCAGCACTTTTAGTCTGTCTTTTTCATCCATGATAGTGAATTAGATATGAGATCTGATTTGACATAGAACAAGAGAAAAACACCAAGGGACTTTTCCTTTTAGAAACCATATTTTTAGGCTGGAGGTCTTTGAAATATGGATGCACTTTAGTATAAAAGTTGGGTGGCTGTTTTAGTAAATGTAACACAAATTTCCAGTGTATAAGTGCAAAAGAGAGGTTAACATATGTGTGTTTGATTGAACATGACATCTTTTGTTCATTTTCAGCAACTGATTTTTGGAGATCCACTGCCCCAACTGCAGTCACTACCTGGAGTACTTGCTAGGACTGAAAGCTTAGTCTTTCTGAAAGCTTTGTTTGAATAAAACAGCTTTCTGTTGTTGGATTTCAGAGAGCAGTTTGATCACTAGTCATTATGGCACCTAAGGCGAGGTGTGAAGGGTTTCTTTCCCTTCTGCACACAGGTTTTGGTATGGTAAATAGATTGAAAGCTCTTTCCCATGCAGTGTGTACCTCTGTGTCTCTGTCTCCCTCTCTATCTTTTTCTCTCCTTTTTCAAATAAGTAAGAAGAAAGAGAGGGGATGTGATTCCATGAGTCCTAAGGGTTTGTGATAGCTGTGAGGGAGGTACTCATATAAACAGTGCATATATGCATACAGTGGACTGAATTCAAATTGCTTCTTTACCCATCTCCATATGTTAACTTGCGAGTCCTGCAGGGACAGATGATTTCAGCCTGCGGGTGGACACCCGGGATGAGTGGCTGGGGGCTGAGGGGTGCCCTAAAGCAGAGTGCTCTCTGACTGCCCTGGCCAGGCACTGGCCTCCGGGACAAAACTCACTTGTCCACCAAATAAAGAGCATTACTTTGTATGCAACTCTTAGCAGACTGACATTGCCATTGTTGAGGTGTCAGAGAGGTTTGCAACACATATTCCCTTACCTGAAGGCTCACTGAGCAGACACTGAGGATATTTACTGTGTGATGTTGGGAAAACATTAAGGAAACAATCCGTTGATTTGCTACCGATGTGACATTTTTAAAATATATTCAGCTGTTCTCTAAAATATTAACCAAACATGAATAATGCAAACTGAGGATGTTTAAAATTCAAGAACAAACACAACTTCAAATTTTACTAGTTAGGTTTCAATTACATTCCATTTTGTAGAAAAAAAGAAAGACATAAATTATGACTTCCTGCATTTAGTAATGTGATGTACATTGCTGGCTCTGTATGAGCATGGGAAATAGCATGTTTACATTAAATGCATGTTCACTATCGGGGAAAGGATATAAAACCATTCTTGTTGCATCAGAAAGCATTTTAGATGGATTGCTTATCCTCAAGTCATTTGTGGAGTTTTTTGTTTGGACAAAGACATGGTAAGCAGGAGTTGCTTTGTGTTCAGTTTGGTGCTCGCATTAACTTAGATGATAGAGTTATGTCGGGGTGAGTTTAAATATATGATTTGAGGCTTACAAATGATATTAATACTAAAAAGTCCACTTGTGTGTGAAGTCCCAGACCTTTTCCATGTAAATACAGTACCTGCATGTCTGTATCTGATAAGGAAACTGTCATACATGTACACTTGATCTCTTTTCTAAAACTGTTCTTCAATCTTTACAACAGAATAAAGATACTAAATACTTACTGTCTTGACCCCCAGAGTGTATTTTAATTTAGAAGATATTTTGTTAAATACTTCAGAGACAGAAAAATTTTAGGACAGAAAATTTTAATGATAATTTCAGGATTGGGATATTGGAATGGTGTTCCTCCTTTTAAATTTGTTTTCTTTTCCTTTTATTGTTTTTTTGTGGTTTTTTTTTAGTGTTGCGATCTTGGATACCACGCTAGTCTGAACAGAGCCCTAAGAACATACCTTTCTGCAGAGTATAACCTTGAAACTTCCAGGCACGAGGGATTAGACATCATTGAAAATGCAGTTGACAGCTTGGAGCCACGAAGTGACAAGCAGAGATTCATGGAAATGTACCCCACTGCTTTTTGTCCACCAATGAAATTTGAGTTCCAGTCTCATATGGGTGATGAGGTCTGTACACTGACAAATATCCCCACGGTGACTGTATACCAGGATAGAGAATTTATCCCCTTTTACACATAACAAAAAGCTGTTATTGCTACCCAAAAGCCAGTGGATCAGCAATAACATTTTGCAAAACTGGCAGCACTGTCTGTTTCTTCAAAGTTCTCATGTAAAAACTGCTATGTTATTATATTCTGTATCACACATAATAACATGGATGTGAATTTGCTGGCGAACCACTGCTCAGCCAGCAGCAGTGTAAGGAGTGACTTTATGACTTTACTACCTGCCTCACTCAGAACAGAGTTTGTGGGTGCTATTTGAGAGCAGCTGCAGAGCTGCTGCAAATTATTCATGCTGCAATGCAGCCTTTTTCCCCTTCTTCCTCCCCCATTTTATCATCTGGAGATCTCAAGCATACAGAGTACCCCGGCTGTGCCCCGTCTGCTACACCAAAGGCCTGTAGCAAAGCAGAATGCAGAATCACCTGTGTACATCTTTTTTTCTGAAGGTAACTCCAGGGTTTGCATTTCTGTGTGATAGAGAAGCGATACAGAACAGCCATACAACAAGGCTGTGCTCTGTAGTCATAAGATGTGGTATGTAGTTCCACACCTTGTAACACACAAAAACTTTAAATTTAGATGGACATGTTTTGTCTACTTTATGAAGTTTTAATAGCTTCAGTAGGAATCCACCTTGTTTTAAGGAGAGCAACCAAAGACGATTGACTGTTTTTTTTAATTACTTGCATCTTACACCTCTTTTTGATTCTTTGTTAGGTTTGCCAGGTCACTGCCCAGCAACCTGTGCAAGCAGAGCTTATGCTTAGGTATCAACAACTACAGTCACGATTGGCTACACTCAAAATCGAAAATGAGGAGGTAAGACCTATGTCTACAAGAGCTAAGCATTGAACACCATTTTCAGGAAGGTGTGGTGTTTTCTACCTTGTCAGAAGCGCATAAATGACCCTGAAATAGCTCTAATCTGTATCAGCAGTTTTATTTTTAAAAATCAAATACTGACAAATATGCTAAGGTAGATTTTATAGAGGTTTGAAAATTTCATTTTTTACCTGTCCATACATTCACATTACTGAGTTCTGTGTTTTGCAGATGCTTCAGTGTAAACTTGTTAGAACACATATTTTTTAGTTCTTGTGGCAGAAAGCCACTGAGAACAGTTATTGTCTTCTGGGACCACTCTCTGTCCAGTCCTCAAATTGCTACTTCTGTAGTACAAAGGAATTTGAACTGTCTTTTGTGGTAGCTGAGTCAAGATCTCTTATGCTCTCAGCTACAGCTATTTATAAACACAAGTAATGAATGCCTGTGATGGGAACAGCTCACCTGGCAAAATAAAATGCATTTTTTTTGTAAAATACGAAAAAACTGTGCTGTTCTCTTTCTCCTGCTCTGGCAACAAAGAAAGGCCTCCCAGTGGGAATAAACCACACTTTTAGCATAGTTAAGGCAATGTTGAAGTTCTTCAGTTTAATTATGTTCCTAAATGAAAACCTAGGACTAATTTAATTTCTTCATGTACTTTACTGATAAGTTTTCAGGATGCCAGTTTTTCTCATTTTAGGTTATATGTTGAATGTCTGTAACAAAGTGTTAATGTCCATGACACATGTACAGTAGTCTTTAAAAAAAAACACCTGCATTCAGAAAGTATCTCAAGGTAACAAAGACAAAAGGAAGGAGAAAGATTATTTCTTTCAATGAAGTGCAAGGGCATAGGGGTGCTCCACAGGTCATAGGAGGTGCTGTGAGGCTGGTGTAAATTGTTCTTGCTCCAGCACTGTCTTTCAGCTATGTATTCCACTTATGCAGTCTAAACATTGCTGTTTAGACAGCAATGTGCTCCTCATGATAGCACTTCACAGAGTAGGGTAACAGATTTTTTTTTTCTTGGAAGAATGTGTTGTTCTGGCAGCCAGATCCCTGAATGTACACATTCAATATAACACATTCACCACATTTAGGAGAGCTGACCCTCCAAAGTTCTGTGTTGTCTCTATTGCCTTCCAGATTAGGGTTCATAATCAAATCATGTCAGGTTTCAATTCCAATTTCAGGAAACAAATGTTTGAGTGCACTACAAAGCCAACACAAGTTTATATTTGTGGGACCATGGCAAAACAGAGAACTAGACAGGAAACCTAATCATGTCATTCTTCTGTTACTTAGATAGCTGTTATAGTGACTTTTCACATTTACACACCAGTTTGTTTGAAGGGAATGTGCCAGAGAATTACCGTGAGTAATAAGCTTTCCTTCTAAGCTGCTCCTTATATATATTTATCTTCTAAGCTGTTCTATATATGTTTATATTGCATTTGGCAAATTGTGCTTTTTAATACCAGGTTAAGAAAACAACAGAGGCTACCCTTCAGACAATACAAGATATGGTCACCATTGAAGATTATGATGTGTCAGAGTGTTTCCAGCACAGTCGCTCAACAGAGTCTGTGAAGTCAACAGTCTCTGAGACATACTTGAGTAAGCCTAGCATTGCAAAAAGAAGAGCTAACCAGCAGGAAACAGAGCAATTCTATTTCATGGTATGTTGGTTGCTTCCTCATTCATGTGATACAGACCAAACACCTGAAGTAAACATTATGCAGAAGTTCCCAGAATATGTGTCATACATAGTAATAGATTTATCTGCATCTCTACAGAAATTCAGAGAATATCTGGAAGGTAGTAATCTCATCACAAAACTTCAGGCAAAACATGACTTGCTGCAGAGAACACTCGGAGAAGGTAAATATCACACAATAAACTGTAAAGTGATTCCAGACTATACAGTGCCCACTGAAATGCTAAAGGTACGCAGGAAAAGAATTACAGAACTTAAAGCTTAATTGTCCAGTAAACATAGATTTGATTTTTACTAGTCATAGTTTTGGTGCAGTGGTAAGAGTACACACAAGAAATCGGTTTTATTTCTTCAGCAGATACTTATTTCCGCTGCACAGATGTTTAGACAAGTGAGTATATTTGGAAACAGAACTGTTGAATGAAAAATCTCGTGTCTGAAAGGAGAACTGACACAGTCTCTGCAGGCTGATTTAAGAGCTGTGAAAAATGTACTTTTGCGTCCTAACAATTTCTGTTGACTTGAGGTTTTTTTAAGAGTTGGGGGACAATGATATTTTTTAAGCGTACAGAATTATCCAGGGTGCATCACTTATAATGGATGCTCTAATGCAGCATTTCTAACACATGGACATGAATGTCCTTGCAACCTAAAAACTCAGTGGAGCATTTATGGAAGATAAAAAGTGAAATCCTGATCTCACTGATGTCAGAAGGGAGATTCTTGTGGACTTAATGTTGATTTTCTACCAAGTATTTGCATATTGTAAACTGAAATGAATGAAAACTAAATGAATAGCTCTATACCTGCTGATTATTATTATTACTGCATATAAAATTATTGCATTACAAATTACGATAGCAGAGAATTATCCATTGTCCTGAACACTCTCCACAGTTTTTAAAAATACATCTTAAAATTTAAACCAAGTCAGCAGACATCCACGATCAAATGAAATAAAGCTGAATTAGGGCAGTAATCAGGCACTATGCACAGCTCCAGCCCTCCCAACAGGCACTTCCTCTTGGACCAAAGGGAAGAGGGGAATTGCAGTACAAGCCTTGAGGGCTAGCCCCACAGTGTTACAGACTTGAGAGGAAGTGAGATCACACCACAAAGAGTAAAAATCCTCTCCTGAAGGTTAAGGACTGTAATTTAAAGTTTAGACTCAAGAAAGGAGACCTGTCCTCTAGAGAGTGTCTCTAAAAGATGTATCCATTTATTTTCTTTTTACTTCCACGTATCTGTTGTTAATCACATCTCTTCTTGCTTTTAGTGCAAAAACCTAGTTCACAAATCCAGTTGTGGAGGTGCCTAAAGAGCTATTAGCAGTTCAGTGGCTGTGGCCCAAACAAAGCCCCTGTCCAGAGAGTGACTGAGGTTGGGGGTAGAAAATAAGCAGCATTTTCTTGCAAGGCTGGACTGTAGAAGATGGTAGCTGGTTTTAGACAACTAATTACGTTATCTTCTTTCTCATGGAAGTTTTCGTTTAATAGGATTTTTATTTTGAATGTGTGCATTGAGCAGTTTATTTATACAAAACAATGTGCAGCTGACATCAGTCAAAAAAAGGGGAAATTTTTCCTCTGAAAGCTCATAGAAAATGTATTTGGAAAAAGAAAGCGAAAGGGAGAAAGATCAAAGGAAACAATCTGTTGCCTAATACGTGTTGGAAAAAAATAAGGAAAGAATTATTTGAAAGGAAACTAAAGAAAAACTTCTCAGCAGGGTGATCTAAAGGATAGATTGCCATTAGTGTTTGGGTTATTCTGCCATGCTCAGGCATGCTTGGATAGTTGTGTTTGAAGAGATCCCTTCTACCCACCAGCTGTAACCCCCAAGTAGTCAATCTGTGTTGCCCACAGTGTTTTGGCACATATTTTTTGTCCCATCATCATTGCATAGCACATACAAATAGTACCCCAAACATACACATTTACATTCAAAGTTGATATTTGGAGCAAAAGCCATCATTTTTGCAGGTGAAAAAGTTCAAGTACTCCCTTCAGTTGAGGCATGTCCTGCATTCCAGTGCACATGCCTGGGAAGGAGGACTTGGATTCTGAAAGTTCCTTGAATGTGGATGATTGAAAGGATCAAATTACAGTGATATTAGGAATGTTATTGCTGTAGCTAATATAGAAATGAATTTGTTGGAAGTGAACTGCTCCCCTGCTCCCCTCAAACTACCTTTTCTGGGAATTTTCATGTCAGCAAGACTGCAGACAAATAACAGAGTGTGCTGTGTTAAATAATGCAGGGGAGAAGGGGGGGAGAAGGAGAGGATTGTCTGAACTGTAAGTTTTCCTTTGGCACCCTTTCTTGCTTTTATTCAAACCTATACAGTGTAAGGACATAGGCTGAATAAATCCAGATTCCCATCTGGTGTCCACAACATTGATAGCATTTGGCTTCTGTTCCAGTTTATCACCTGCCTGCTACAGTCTGCTGCTGTTTATGGACACAGCAGATATATATTCATGATCTGCACAGCAGAGATAGATGGAATGCTCTGTGCTGAGTCTGCATCTACAAACTGGGAAAGTAAATGAGAAATGCTCAAATGAAATTGATACTAAACATAGTAAGAACACTGATACTCTTATTAATCCTAACCCTAACCCTCATCTATTGAAAGAACAAATTAACAAAGCAAAGGGAAATGCAAGAAAGAAAACAATGAGTTGTAAAAGAAATTGCCTCTGTGGCCCAGATACTTTTTTTACTCTTTTTCTATGATAGGTTATATTTCATACTCTTCTTTCATCTCTCTTTTTCACCTATCTAAAATGGATGGCAACAAGATTTACATGTTTAATATCAGAGATTTGTCCCAGAGCTTATTCTTTGTGCCACCTTCATGGGATCCACACTCTTCTGGTACTGCAAAATATATTTTCAAATTTGGGTTTTCAGTACTGTGCAGTACTTTGGGTGCATCTGGACGTTGGCACATAATATAATGTTTTTCATATCACTGGTTTTCATTCTTTCTGGAGTCTGACAAGCTATTTCTAGTGTTACTTTTGAATTGAGCAATGTACTTAGACCTAGCCCAAGTGATGCTCAGAGTGATTTTCAGAGTCATATCTGTGGTTCTGTTCACTGCATAGGTGTTTAATTCTTCCCTAATACCTTACTTGAACCTGTTAATAGTGAATTTCATTTGTCACTTTGTAGTCTTTAAGTCTTTTGAAGGGCTTCACAGTTTTGTCAAGACTTGTTACCGAAGTATTTCAATCATCTGCACAATGTTCTGCCTCCTTATGATTTCTCCAAGACATTAATAAATGCCTCACGGATTGCATAAGTGGTCCTAATGAGTAAATGGCTGTTACATTTTTTGCCATGATGAAAAGAGACCATTTAAGTCCACTCAGTTTCCCTTTTCTTCCCTGGTTTTTGATCAGTGAGAATATTTTGCCACTTGATCCATGGTTGTTTAGTTGCTTTAGTCACCTCTTGGGAAGAAAGTTATCAGGGACCTTTCAAAGTCTAAGTAAATTAATTGAACTGATTCTCCTTTATCCAGTATTTTACTGTCATGTTCAAAGATTTCTAATAAATTAATAGGGCACAATCTCCCTTTGGCAAAACTGGGCTCATTGGAACTCATCATACCATGGCCTTTGTTCTGTTTCATTATTTTGCTTTTCATTATGATGAATTGACATGGTGCATATGCCTGACTTACTGGTCTGTTGATCTGCAAAGGTTATGCAGGAACCTTTCTGGAATATGGTATTTGCTTCTTTACAATTCCTGCAGTTCTTCTCTGTGGTGTTTCTCAGTGGTAGTGTTGTACTTTTTTCCTGCAATGCACAGACAAAAGAGAGGGGAGACTTTTCAATAGCTACTGGTATCTAGAGCCCTGTTATTTTCAGCACTGACCAGGTTTAGGCACAAGGCACAGGGGCAGATATTATCTAATCTTGGCACAGCTCTATTTCCATACTGATTTAGCCACTAAAACACATGAGCACGAACAATAGACATTGTTTGGAATTTTACTTGAAATTATTTACGGTATCAAGTGACTCTTTAATCTGTGGACAGGCTTCTTAAAAGTTGTTCCATAACATGGGTTGTGTTTGTATTTTAAATGGAACTGTGGAGATAGTAGATAACTGTTTGTTATGTAATCGTATATCTTTTGCTGGTAACATGAAAGTTAGGGTCAAAAATAATTACCTAAGTGTAATTTAGATATAAAAATTTCTCCCTAAATTGTACAAATGATTGTTTCCTGTTTATTGAACTTTTCTAGGTCACAGAGCTGAATACATGACAACAAGGTAAGATATTTTTATCTGACTTGGTTTAGGGTTAAAAATAAGGTAAAATCTAGAAATTACAGATATTAGACTAACTTTGTAAGGGTTTATAACATAGTTGCTGTTGTTACATAAATTATGTACAGACCATGTGTGTTTTAACTTTCGGCATTCCTGTTTCAGCATGCTGATGGATAAAGGACCAGACTGTTCATCTTCCTCATTCTTGTGAGCAGTTTAGACCAGTGTCAAGGGTGTGACAAGCTGGGAGATCCTTAAAAATAATTGTGAATCACATGTCAAATTTGGAAGCTGCAGGGGGCACTTTGGTGCCAGTTGTCAGAGATCCTTGCCTCTCACAGTTTGTGATTCACTTGGTCAGGATGCACAGTTCAGAAGAACCTGATAGGAAGATCAGTTTAGGCAATAGGCTATGTCTTTGGTAACCTAGCTCTGGGCACGAATACCTGCCTCCCCCAGCATCCATGTGTTTGATGCTTAAATGGGTCTGTATATTCACAGAAGAGAATAGATACAGTGTTAGATCTCCCTGCTTTGTGCTGCACATACTTTTTCAGTTGTGTAATGCCCTACCTTTGAAGCCACCTCCAGATACAAACCCTGATGAGCACTGCAGCCCTCAGGGTATGAGACTGTGGGGGGCCGTGGCAACTGTTTGGATTTGCAGCTGCCAGTTGTATGTATCACTGCTACAGGCAGTGTGTCCAGGTGACAGCAGGAACATCCAGCCCAGCTTTCTTGGTCTCACTCCTCCCTTCCCTTTCCATGCCTTGCTCAATGCCTTCTCCTTCTCCTTTTTGCTTCCTGGACAAGAACCATCTTGTCTGGTCCCCATGTTCCTGGGGGCATCCCTACAGACTTTACACAAGGTTTTCTCCCACCACTCCATGATGTTTTCTAGCTCTGTAAAGTTGGACTCGCTCACCTACTTTCATTACATGACATCAGTTGAAAAGCAGTAACAAATCAGAGCATTCTTCCCAGTTGCTGGCATTAATTCTGACAACTGTAACTCTGCTCCCAGATGCTACCATTCTAGGAATGCACGGAAATCAACAAATTTATGTCTAATAAGAAAAACCTTATTTCTTGACTCCAAAGCAGGCGATTCATCAGACTCACATCATCCTAAATTCCCTACTGTGCAAGCAGCTGAAAGAAGATGGAGGACTTAGGCAATGATTTTATCTTAGTTAAATGGGGGAGCAGCTTGAATCCATCTTACGTCATATCTTCTCTAAATGACAGCTGGTCATTTAGAGAAATAAATTCTGAGGAGTAGAGGCTGCCAATCCATTCCTCAGCACCAGCTCCTGGGTTCTGGCTGGGACCTGCCTATTGCCCCAAGGTTCAGTTAAGTTTCCAGTATGTGAGACATGCAAACAGAAATGTTCAAGGTCAAAGTTAAATTGTAGAAGGGAAGAGATATCTTTAAAGATGAATTTAAAACAGCAGATAGTACTCCAACAGACCAAAGTTCCACCACTGAATGCCCTGTGCCTTATTGTTCCTCACTGGTTCTCCAAAAACATTTGATTTTTTGCTAATTCCCAAAAAACCTATAGAAACATTGGACTGCTGGTGCATAGGAACTAAGTAAGCTGCTGGCATGACATTCACAAAATAGTTTGTGACCTAGAGAACAATATTTATTTCATGTAATCTCTTTCAGTTGTAGTCATAACATGTGTAACACACTAGATAAACATTTTGCAGACCAAAGTTTTGTGTGTTCTTCCATTTCTTTTTATTTTTGTGTTATGCTGCTTTTATTTATTTGTTTCAGGTTGATATTCTTTTAATTCCTTTAGCTAATTAGCAAGGTGGTTTTTTTCATGTGTGAAGTTGTTGATGGTTGGACGTGGAGGACTAAAGCTGTTTAACCTTCCTGGCTCTACTTGAAAATGCAGACAGTTTGGTTTTGAAGCATCTTAGGAGTGTGATGAGCAGCTTTAATTTGCATTTGAAGTTTTTTCAGCATGAAGCAACTTTTCAGCTTGATAAGAGGTTCTTTGAGTGGCCTTTGTTCTGCCACGGCTGGCAGGATGAATTCCAGTGGTTACTGCACATTTTATGAATGACCACAACAAAAAAGGCCATTTCAATTGTGCAGTGTTTGGAATAAATGTATGTGGTAAAACCACAAAACAGGGATTCATAAAGAATGTCATTATTTATCCATAAGTAATGCATTTTTAATGGGGGAGTTCTCCACTCTTTAATCACTGTTACACTTAAATTTGATGGAAAGTCTTTATTTGATAAGTACTGTGTTTATTTCTCCCTTTATAATGTTCTGTTGTTTTGCCATGAGCTTACAGACATTTAATTTTATTGTGTGACTTAATTCTGCCTTGCTCAGTAATCATATTCCCTTCCCTTAGGCCTCCAAATCTTCCCCCTAAGCCCCAGAAACACAGGAAGCCCAGACCCCGATCACATTATAGTGCTAAGTTGTTTAATGGTGATTTGGAGTCGTTCATCAAGGTACTGGCACCAGCCACCCCAGTGGCTGATATCAACACTTCTTACTATAATGGTCACCACCTCACAGAAGCTGAGGCAGATCATTATGTTTAAGTCTGTCCTGGGGCTCTTTTCTTTCCCGGTTGATCAATATAATACTTCCTGAAGTCAAGGGAAAGAAGGGGATTCGTTTCTCATGTTAGCCTCCCCACAGTTTTGTTAATCAAGTAGGAATAGTATTGGCAGCCTGCTTTTATTAGGAAACATAGCATGATGCAGAAGATAGGATGTGGTACATCTCACAACTTAGCACAATTTCCTACTTGCCACTTTCACTACATTCAGTGTTCAAAGTCTGTGGAAAAGGGAGAAGCAGTTTTACCCTGGGTTTGATATCCAGCTTTTGATTTCCTGTGACTTTAGGAATTTATTATATTGTGTGAAATTGTGACCACGGCTGTTCTGGATCTTGTATCTTTGCTGTATTTACTATCTTCCTCTTTCTCATACTTTTATTTCTAATAATGCTTCTAGCCGAGGCCGAAGGAACTCTCACACAAGACATCAGGTATAGTTCTGGTGACAAGAGAACCAGCTCTGCCTCGCTTTCGGGTTGCATTCATGCCTGGCTCTAAATTAGTTCTTTCAAAGACCTGGAGGGAGAAGTTTGCATTAAGAAATGAGTGTATGAATACAGCAGGCAAAACTAAATCAGAGCACAATACTTGGAGGGATTGTAGTCTTAAATGATGGATATTTGCTTATTCATTTTCAAGCACCTGCCCAATTAGTGCCTCTGGACAGTAGCTGACACTGCTAAGGAAAAGAAATCTTTAAAAAAAATATAAAAATACATTTATAAATGCAGTGAATAAAATTCCTGACTGCAAGCTCTGTGAATTGGGTTTGAATGTTATGGGGATTTTTTTTCCTTCTTGTTCAATATAGCTATTGGCAAACGTTTTGCAGAACAAATTCTGTGCTCAGTGGCACCATACCAGTTTAGCTGTCTTTGAATCAAGCTTTCAGCCATCTTCAATACAACTATAGGGAAAACTATTATTATTGTTATGCAGGAGGTGCTGTGAAGTGCGAAGACTTTCAGAAATCATCATATGATGAAAGAGATGAGTATCATGAACAGATTCTTGCTCAAGGATAAAAGTAAGCAAAAAGCAGAAATTCTCAACAACGAAAGTCCCTGGATTAGAGAAGCACAGAGCAAATCAGGAGAAATGGTACCCCATAATTTTCCCTCACAGAGAAAGGGGTTATAATACATGGCAGAGTGGGTGACAGGGCTTATTTGCAAGTGGGAGTCCTACATAATTAGTCTTTCAAAATGGAAGAGGTCAAGAAAGCTGGTAGCCTTATGACAGATTTGCCAGTGTGGGAGCTACCCTAGGATGGCATCTCTGCCCAAAGACCATAGAATTCCTGATAGGGATGAGTCATTTTGACAGTCACGAAAGGATTACAGCTAGTGAAATATAGCATCTCACCAAATTGCTTTTTGTTAGAGTTTTGCATCATAAGAAATTATAATTAGTCCCAAACATACATTCACTGACTACACATATCAGATTAAATTCACAGCAGCAGTATGCTCACTGTTCTTGACATTCACCAACAGAGATTGTTACTTCAAATTATTTTCCTTTCATTAGATCCAAAAGCCAAAGCTGTTAGTTTAGATTATTTCAAGGAATTACTTAAGTATAAAGTTCTGTGTGGCTCTGAACAGATTCTCCAAAACCAGGTATGAAAGTAATTTGTTGGTTGGGTTTTTTTTCATAATTTCTTACTGCAAACACTATCTTTTCCTGGGCTTTACATTCTTTGCATGAACCAGTGTACTAACAGAAGATATGGGTGCATGTTGTGCATGTTTTCTAATACTCTGCTTCTTTGGACAGCCAGGCTGCTCAGTATTGGTGAAGATGACAACATTCCTGGGTTTAGTAACTGACCTGTTCCATGGGTTTTTTTGTTTAGCTGTTACTGAACACAAGTCAGAGAGATAATGCTTGTCCAGACATTACTGGTTCTTGGCTAGCCAGTCTTTGCTAGCTTTTAAATTAAAAGACAAACAAGCCACAATTTAAATAGCATAATTAGTGACACAGTCTTTTGTAAGCCCCACTAAAACAGCATGGAGTACACAGAAGATCAGGGGGTTAGGTTACCTTAGAAGTGCAATGTTTCATTGCTTCATTGTGTTATTTTTCAAACTATTTTAGAAGTTGGCTTTTATTCTACTTGAGCTCAATTCATAAACATCCCATTACTGTAATTTAGCATGAAAATGAAGGACTAGTTTGTAAGAGGAAATGTGTATTCTGAGTTGCGGGGTGCTTTTGAATTCATGGTTTTATAGTACAGACTGATTTTATACTAAACTTTCAGATGAATTAGTCAATTCTCTGAGCACTTATGTATTTGAAATTCATTTGGGAAAAAAATTATAGCTTCCAAGACAAGAAATTTTAAAATTATTTATGAGGCAGTAATTCTTCCACCGTAAGCACCAACTTTTCCAAATAATTTTTAATCATATGATTTATGTCATTAGTAGATATTTGTTGACTTGTAGTCACTAACACACTTGAGTTAAAACATCCATTTTTCAAAATGCCAAAACAGAAGGATGCCTTTTGGAAAAAGGTGGTTTAAAAGAAAAAGGCAAGTAACTCACTGAAAATTAGTGGATAATCATCTTCTCCCCCTCCCATCAAAAATGTTTTATATCTTTTATTAAAACATCTCTGTGTAACTGACAATGTAGTACAGACCTGCTGCTGTATCATTGCTGAGATGAGGAGCAATGATTCCTGAACTCTGCCAGTGGCAGGTGGAGAGGTATGGGCTGTGACCTCCCTTTCCCAGTAACTTTGTGGCTACAGAAGAGACAGCTGAACCACATGCTTAGCTCAGAGTAGCTGGAATTCACTATCCAGGGCCTACCAGCCATGTAGAGCAGCCAGAAACAGTGTGCCAGGCCATCATCTGCCCTATGTTAGGACATGCAAATCATCAGAGTGCACAGAGGTACTCTCAGGTCAGGAGGGAGACATTCTGGTACCCCTGTGTAGTGTCATTTGGTGGCTCTTCTCCAAGATCATTTCTTATAGTCCAACAAGTTCAGAAAAGCCTTTTGTTTGCAATAAACTTTTTTTACCAAAAAAACGAACAAAACAAACCCATCCAAACAACAAAACCCACCTTGAGGAATTAGGTCCTGTGTAATTAGGTCCATGTAGGATTTTCTCCACCAGGAAAAGAAAGGTAAGTTAATTGGATGCAGAGGGATCATCTTCATCATGAATTGTTATTCTTAATAATAAGCTTTCTAAAAGACAAATTCACTGCTTTAACTCATTTTGCTTCGAAAATCCAAAATGCATGCATGAGCTTAGATGTTGCATACAGTGTTAGCCAGATACAGTGGCAGAGGTAGAGAATGAAGCCTGAATTTCCCAGTTGAATGATTTTAAGAACCATAATCCTTCCTCTTCATCTGTTCCTTTCCCTTCCTCCTTAAATGGAAAGAGAGTTCTCTTAGAAGTGATGTTTTTTCTTAGGTGTTTTTTTGCCAGCACTGTATGGCCATCTGGATTGACCAAGAAAGTGCATTTTTGCATTCAGACCATAGTAGGGAGGTTTCCTCTTTCCGATCTGCAGTTCACTCTTTCTGCTCATTTTTGCAGGATTCAGGGCAAGTCATTCCTCTTATTGTGGAAAGCTGTATCAGATTTATAAATTTATACGGTAAGCTCCGAAAAAAACTATGTCATTTCATTATTGCCCTGACTTTTTGGTATGCATTTAGCACCACAGCTTTGATTTTAAAATAGAGATTAAAGTATTTTAAAAATCATATTAATTTTTCACCACTGTCTCCCATCTTTGCTGCAGGTCTTCAGCATCAGGGAATTTTTAGAGTGTCTGGTTCCCAGGTGGAAGTCAATGATATTAAAAATTCATTTGAGAGAGGTAATTGCATTTTCATTTACTCGAGCACCTTAATATCTAACATTTAAAAATCTTTTAAATTCTAATTATTTTCTTGTCTGTTTAAGCAGTTTGTATGTACTTTGTGTACTGCACATTTTTTTTAAACATCTTACATTCTTTTTTCCTGAGTCTTAAAAACTGTTTTTTTAATTTCCAGGAAATAAAAAAAACTTTTGCAGATCCTCTGCTAATGAAAAAAACCCTTTGAGCAAAAAGTCTTGTGACTAAAAGCATGAAAAAATATGCACAGTATTTTTCTCCCCAGGATTTGTTATATATCTTGTTAAACCTGATCTTGTTTTTGACAAGATACGTAAAGCAGCTGTTTTTACTAGCCAACTGAAGTCACATCCCTCCATTCTGCAGCTTTTAAATCTGCCTTATTCTTAACTGCTTCTCCTAGGTAGTGTTATCCTGGAAAATACATACACTTTAAAGTGTTTAAAAATAAAGATTAAGTCTTTAAAATTGCACAAATAAAATAGTTCAGCCATGGCTGAAGCTTCAGTTAGGGTTTCAACAAAATGGTTGCACATATTCCTGAATGTTTTAGTATTTCAGAATGAAGACACATTTCCAATTCAAAGGGTGATCTAACTCCATATGCTTTATGTAAGGTCCCAAAGAAAAGTCTGAGAAATCCTATTCAGTTAAAAACATTTGGCTTTTTAATTTTACTAACTGTAAATCACAACATCTCCATAAATACCTAACTGGAAGTTCAGGACCTAAGAGATCACTAGGTTATGTAATTTTAAGGAAGCTTTATTTAGGCTGCCATTTTTAGTTTAATCGTAGCCTGGGATTTCTAAATCAGTGTTTATTATCTTACTTCAGTGCTTGCATTGCCACCTCCCACGCACTAAAAACAAAACAACCAACCAACCAAAAAAAATGTCACTCACTTATAAAAATGTTCTATGCAAGAATGCTCCTGCATGTGTGTTTCATTCACTTTATTTACTTTTTAAGGTGAAAATCCTTTGGCAGATGACCAAAGTAACCATGACATTAACTCAGTTGCTGGAGTACTGAAGCTCTATTTCCGAGGGCTGGAAAATCCTGTCTTTCCTAAGGAAAGATTTAATGATCTTATTTCTTGTATCAGTAAGTAGAAATTTCTTTTTCTTTCTCAAGAGAATTTTACTTTTAGATACACAGTAGTAGCCTGAAGAAAGAGCTAACTTCACACATTTTCCTGAGACAGTTTTTTTGCCATCTGTAGCAGTCTGGGTCAGTTATTAGTCATACTGGCAGCTGTGGTTGTTCCCTTTTTCCACTGGGATTAATGTACAGTACAACTCTTTGTTTAATAGGGCAGGAAGAATATCTTTCAGTATACAAAGGATAGTTAAATTTAAATGCATTATTATTTTCCTCTGTGCACTGGGGCGGACAGAAGGGGATGCAGCCATGACCCTGCAAAGAGAGTGTTACTTTTAACAAAAGTTTTCATGCCCCACAGCTTGGAGTCAGCACTGGTGAATAAGTAACCAACTGCTCAACATTGTGTGATTCTGGACCTTTATTGTGCTCAACTTGAAACCCGTGGTCCAACCAGGAAAACCCTTCAGCGTAGGGATGGAGGGGAGCAGCTGAGTGTTATCTGTGGGAGAGCCTGGTTTGCCTTCACACACACAAGTTGTAATGGAAGGCCTTGGAGGAGCATTGCATGGATCTGTGCACTGATGGTGTTTGTAGCCAGACACGAAGAGGTTGTGGTAATTTGGGAAGTACTCAGTGGGTGAGTGAATTGCTCTGACATGCACGAAACCTCTTCCAGTTCATGGATCCCTGCAGATGTTGAGGAGGGGCGAGGCAAGGCCCACCATCAGTAGGCTTGCTGTTCCCTCTGGGTACATTGGGAGTGGTCAGAGTTGCTAGCTTTGGGGAAGAATTTCTTTCTTTCTACCCTTCCTTTATTACTTGCCTGCTTCTACCAAATGGAGAAAGAGGCAGTTTCACAGGTAACAAGAGCCAGTCCTTTGGGATATTAATTAGGTCAGGCTCTCTCCAAACTGTTATTTTAGCAGAGGTCTCAACCCAGCAGGCAGGACCACTGATTGATGTGTCCTGGGCTGGTGATCAGGTGTGTTTTTCAGCTCCCTACTTGGTGAACACGTGTGGTTTGCTTCCCACATAGGGAGGATTGTAGTAATTCCTCCTGGAGGTTACAAATACATGGATCATGCACATGTGACCAGGTCTATGTGCGATATTTTGTGTTTCTTTTTTTTTTTCAGGGTTTTGTGCAGCTGTTGCTTTTTACAGACTTGGTGGTACTAAGGAGTCCTAAAGGATCTCAAAACCTCAGTTTATCAGTCTGATCCTTGATGCTGAGGGGTGCATTGTCTCTTTAGCGAGCACAATCTCTGTTCTGCCTGAGTTCAGCTTTCGCTAGCTGTGGTGCAACAGCCCAGAAAATGTCTGCAAGTCACAGAAATTGAAATCTAAAAAGGATCATTTTGACTGAGTGATTTTCTGTGTGACAGGAATGATAGAACTTTACCTAATAATCCTGTGCCGATTTCCATAACTTGGATGAATTAAAGCATGTCTGCTGGAAAAATTTACTGATTTAATGGCTTCAGTTTACAGAAAATCTACCACATTCTTGGATACAGCGTTCAAATTATTGATCACTTTCATCATTAAACATTTGTACCAGATCTCTTTTTCGAAGTTTCTGCTGTCAGATTCTGTGCACTGGATCTCTTTGTGTCTTCATTATTTTGACTAAGCATTAAGAAAAATATAAGTGGTGGTTCTTATATATGGAGATGGTATTGCAGTCTGCTGTGTTGCAGAACTTTAAATACAATTGTAAAACAAATTGCGAAATACCAAGAATGAGTGTTCTGTTTACAGAGATTATACAAGTGAATGCTCAGGCAATGCAAATATACTTGCCCGAAACAGCCTTTTAAATGTGTTCCAAGAAGAGGAACTTGATTTTAAAGGGTTTCCATTCACCACTGAAGGTTCTGAAAAGAGCACAGGGTGTTTGGAAAGAGGGGTAGAACTTCAGTGAACTGATCAGGTAGATATACATGGCACCCGCACAGGCAGGAAAGATTTACCAACCTCTAGAGCATCACTGTTGAAGAGAGTTCCAGTTCAGTTATCCCAGAAAGGTATTTATTTTGTTATTAAGAATTTCAAGAAAAAAGGCCATGAACACTAGTTCCCTAGTGTTAGGTCTTGGTTTCTGTAGAGAATGTCCAACTATTACGTGTTCCAAGTAGGCAATGAATTATTTTCTTGTGAAAGAGTTGACAACCTTTTCTTTGAATAGTAGTATCATCCAGCAGAGCTGAAATCAGTAACAACCAATAGCCTGGAACAAAGTCACTGCTTTTGGCAGCAATATTTTCAAATGTTTCTTGAGAAAGAGGTGTTGCCTTCTGATCCTGGTTTAGTCTGAGTGTTCTCCGAGGGTGTCATAAATCTGGTTTATCATCTCTATGACAATTTGTCAAAATGAGGCATAATTACTGAGTAGTTCTGCTTGTTTTGACATTTACTATCGCTGTTATAGAAGAAAGCAAAGGATTTTCTTCCTGATAATGTACTGTAAGAGTCCAAAATCTGTTTTCTGGCAGGTTTTGGAGGAAGCATGGGGAGGATGATTTTGTTGTTTGGTTTGGTTTTCACAAGGTTATCATTAGGGGCACTCTGAAATGGCATGTCAATGCTTTCAGCAGAGGGAGGAGAAGTAAGTGCAGACCATGATAGACAAAGCGAGTTTTCTCTCTGAGCACAGTGGAGTGAGTTTAGTTTGTGTTTTCACAGTGAGGGGAATTTGAATATGGTATGAGGAAAGAAAGAAACAGCTCTTGTGCCTTGCACCCAAGCCAGCCCCAGAACCATACACTGGGAACAGGAGGCTGTGTTTCTACATCTTCTGGTTATCTGAGAAGCCTGAGGCAGAGTGTTTTTACAGCTGTGTACCTATTCTATGTGCTTTGTTGAGTGGTGCATCACTTCCAGGGAGTAAGATGCCTTTTTTTGAAAAACAACAAACAAAACAAAAAATCCAGCAAGCATTTCAAAATATACTACCTGTCACGGTTTAGTTTACAAAGCACCTATATGGCACATGCTGTCATAAATTGTTGGTAAAAAATATCATTTCCATTGCTATATTTTAACCTTAATGCTTTGGATATCTTGCAAAAAGTAAAGCAGCCTAGGCAAGATTTTTCTTCCATTTCAGACTTTGAACCAATCATAGTTGCATTGGTTTCTTTTTTCTGTGCTCACTTATTATGTATCTTGGTTTTCCTGTTAATGGGAGCAGGGCCAGAGTCTCTTTCCTCTGTGAGAACACAGGTTGCTGTAACTTCTTTAGATCACAATTGATACATACATAAAGTCCAGAAAACTTTGACATTTTAATTAGAAGGGTTTAAATGCTCTTAATTCAAACTGCGTTCACTGTCTGAAAAACAATGAGGAAAGGAATAAACATTATGTTGTTTTCAAATAGTTTTTGAAGATAAATGTCCATGTGCTTTCTTAATCTTTGGCAGAAATGGTTGCAATAGGGAGGAGGGAGAAAGCAAATTCATAAAGTTAATGTTCACATAAAACTGTAAAAGGGCAGAATGTCACACATTTTATATGGAAATGTAATGTCGTCAGTGAAAAAACCCTTGAAAATGAAGTGGTTATTTATGGATGTCAAGCATAATTGAGGCTACAGCTGCAGAATGAACCTTTCCTCAGTACAACCACCAAGGAATTCCTTTGCATTTATGCATATATTTCCAAATGAAATAGAGTATTGTGAGTTAATGCTTTCCATTTTGTAAATACAGTGGAAACAATGCAAAATTACTTTGACTTCTATGGCAATTTGTATTAATTAGACTCATGAGAACAGTGTTATTCTGTTTGGGCTTATGATCTGATTTAGATAAAATTTAGACCAAATTATATGCTTGGGCGGGAGCAAGCATGAAAGATAAAACAGAATGTAAAGAATCCATCTGATTATGGGCCATAATTCTGCATTCTCAGCATAAGGAGTGGCTACGGTTGGTCCTAGCAGCATTCTGTAGTCTAGAGGGCAATCCAAGGTTGGAGTGGAAAGGTGGAGAAGTTGCACTGCACTACTTCTCTGCCCTTTAGTCACAGGTTGGACCAAAGACAAGCAAAGTATTTGTAACAAGAATTACATGGAGTAAGAGGGTGCTGAAGCTGTGCTTAGGGCCGGCTGTAACTCACCTTCGCTGCTGGGGACTGCAGTTCCTCTCCTGGTGTGGGCTCTTATACACGTGACTTACAGCTCCCTTTTACAGACATAGCTGTGCCCTGCAGCAACAGACACACCTCAGCTATTCAGACTGCTTAGCTCCTGTGCAGAGCATTGTAATTCTTCATGGTTTCATCTCTCTTGCCTTAAATTTCATATATGAAGACGGCAGGATGGATGAAAACTTACATCTTTTTTCCTTCTGATTTTTATCGAGTCCCTTGCTGCCAGCAGTGCCCATTTACCTAAAGGCATAAATGTTATGAAGGGAAATTATTTTATTGTTTTTCCAAACTATTGCCCATTACTTAAAAAGTAAAAAACTATTCTGAATCATCACCTCTTCCTGGAAAAGTTTCAACAAAACAGGAAGTGTTTCCTTCCCTAAGTGACAGTGGAGACTGCTGAGTTTGTCCTCCTGTAATGCCTTCTTAAATAGATCTGAAGGAGCTGTAATGGCTGAGTTAATATATACATATCTTTGAGCTGGATTGGACTCATCTACCAAAGCGAAAAGAGGCACAAATTGTTAACTTCAGCACTAACACATATGCATGTAGATAACTTGTCAGCTGCAAATTGACCATAAAAATTACATCTGCGAGTGTAACTCAGTCCCATTTGACATTCACGGGGTGTGTAAAATATGCGTTAGGCATTCACGCTGTTACTAGTAGGCACTGCACCGAGGGGAAGTAGCAAGTAACCCCCACACAGAGATATCACATTAGATTTTAACCTTCAAAACAGTGGTCCCAAAAGGAGAGAAACATTTTACATTACCGTTGTTTGCTTTCTTATTCCTCCTTTATGCTACCCTTGCCTGTGAAATATGCTTACACCTTGCACAGCACTGGGTGTTAGTGGTAGCACAGTTCATTAGTTGCTGACACCAGGTTTCTCCTTCCATATGTTCTGATCAATAATATCTTCCCTTTGCCAAATCTTTGCAATCCTGTTGTTCCTACTGAGATTGGGCCATGGAGGCTGGCTACTAACAGAGGGTGGTAGAACATAGACAATCCAGAACTCATGTTTCTGAGCTCTGTTCCCAACCTGAACCTTCTTGTTTGGTAACCATGTCTCACCTCCAGTGTAGGAGAGGCCATGTGTAGGACCAAGACCAGGAAAAGCACAGTGCTTCTTTAGCGTTTTTAGCTAAACCCGAGTAGCATGCAGCTGTCCAGTTGTCCCAAAATACTTGAAAACCACCAGCAATTGTTCTCTTGCAAAAGTCTTTTGTTCTCCGTCACTGCATCTAAATATTTGAATATTTACTGCCTTTTATATGCTCCACTATTTCAGGATTATTGCTTAATTAAACTTTAATTTGCATTTCTTAATGTTATTTAGGATGAATGTATCCCTGTATTCATTTGTAATTTAGTTTTGGTTTATTTGTGTTTGGGGGCTTTTGTTAGTAATTGTGTTTTCTCCCCTCTCAGGTTTCCTTTAGTCTTCTGAGGCAGATTGTTCACTTCTGTCTGTTTCACTTTAGGGTCTGCCTTTGCAAAAACCTCATCAAGACTGACCAGGTGGTTAAAATGTGTTATTTCTCATGAAAGAGAAAAGTAGACATTCATTGTTTCTGTGGGTCTCTGCAGTAAGCGAAGATGATGCTGCCTCTCCAGAAGAGGTTCCAGTGATCTTGGAAGCTGAAGATCACAGCTTTTAGGGCTTGAGTGCCTAGGATGTATGTCTCTCTCATGCTATTGAGAACCAGTCCTTAGTGCGTGGCTGACAGAGGCAGCTAGCTGATATGTAATTCTTTCATTTATGCAATGACATTAATCTCATCTGGATTCATTCATCCAGTTCAAGGACCTGGAGTGTTTGCAGAGGAAGTCCATGGGAGATCAATAAATAAAATCTTCTCCAAGAGCAATACAGGATTTTCTTATGGAACTTGTGATCTGCCGCCTTGAAGGATTTTATGAATAAGTTGGACGGACACCTCTCAGAGGTGATTAAAGTGAAGTCAGAGGCTGACATTTAAATTACCTCTGAAGAGTCCTCCAAGCTCTCTGTTTTTCATTTTTTGTAGTGTCTGGTGGACGTTCCTTAGATCCCAAACACCTCTGATACTTAGATGCCTAGATAATTTTATGAATACACAGAAAATGAAGTTCCTTATATTATTAGGGTACTTTGTTCCACTATGGTATGATAAAAATACATTAAAAGTTGTGGGCACAGGTACCCAGCTCTTCCAAAATATACTGTAGTCATGAAACCCCAGAACTGGGCTTCTTCTCCTTCTCTGTTCACCCCACAAATGTCTTCTGTGCTCTGGGCTGCACTGCAGCTTTGCTTTGGTAGAAGCACAGTGTTCCCACACCAAACAGCTTCTCATCTTGCTGTCAGGAAACTCCTGTGGATTTGACCCCCATGGCTGAGATAGGTCTGGAAGGCAGGTGTGTCAGACCAGAGCTCCAAAAGTTTTACTCTGCTATGAGAACTGGGAACTAAAAAATAATAACCATTTCACTGTGTGATGTTTAGCTGACATAAGTCTTGATTTGCGGTTGATATTCTTGTGTCCTTCACAGAGATCTCTCTTCGCTGCCTCTCTCTTCACAGTCAGAAAAATCATGATAGTTCTCAGTGTGCTTGGCCTTGCCAGAGGCTTGTCCTCTTGCTTGTGTTTGGGAATGTGAGTCTCATCATTAGAGTAATGAACCAGTTTTCAAATCCCCTGATTTCTGTTTCAGCTTGGCAGCTAATTGCCTTATTTGGACAAGTCATGTAATATCAGCACTTCTGTTTTCTTAGCTGGAAAATGGGTAATACCTCATCGGGTACTCAGGTAGGGCTAATTACAGTTCTTGAAAATCAGAGTACTGAAAAGAAGGTCTCTAACAGAAGTAGTGGGAGAGGGGAAAATGGCCAGCTTTCTCTAGTGTTGGGATTGTCAGTGGTTCCTTGCAGCAACCAGCTTGTAGGTTGGATGGCCCTTCTGCCCCAAGGCTCTCTTTAGCAAAGCCAGCAGAGGCCAAGCAATGCTTTTCTCTTTCCTCTGCATGGGAAGCAGCAGAGCTGCAAATTCTTTCTGCCTGGATGCGGAAAGATTGTTCTGTATTCATTCCATCTTTCCTATGTACCCAAACACTCATGTACTGCATACACGCAAGCAACGATGAAATTCAGCTCTTCATTAAAAGCAGTATGCAAATATTGCAAATATGCATAATTACCTATCTCCTTTAAACCAAATCAGTGCTGGGAAATAAAAGCCTTTCAAAATAATGTGGAAAGAACATGAATTTACCACTGGGCAGTAGTTTGGATTTTAAATAAAGGGACTTTCACAGAAACTGGGTCTGGGTTACCAGGAGGGTATTGGAAATACATCATTCAGGTACGTATAACTTGTAACTGCTTCAGTAGAGATGACATGCTTAATACTAGTCATGCTTTTAGTAGGACAGCTGGGATAGCTCAACACATGGCTATACAGCCAAACTCTCTGTACCTACTCTACCCTGTCCATGCTGCCTACTGGAGCCAGTTCCTGGCTCATGCATCCTGTCAACCATGTGTAGGAACTGCTTGGAAGAGTTATAGTTGGCACAGACCACAAGCACATTGGAGAGTGTGATAACTATTGAGTTGTAGCTACCTGCTGGTGTTCAAGACTGCCCCAGCCTGGTTTAGCTCACTCATTTATACAGAGCTGTTGAATCCGTATAGGCAGCACACTGCTAGAAGGAGCCGCTGGACTCGCCTGGGGTTCCAGCTAGTGCATTTCTCAGGACTGATTTGAATTCAGCAATGACGGAACCTGGCCCAGGGCTGGTCTCCAGAACTGGCTGGAAGAGGCAGGTCTGCAGCACAAGCCATTAGCCAGGAAAGGCTGTAATGCAGAAGACGAGTCCTGGTGTTGCATCACAACTTCTCTCCAGCTTCTCATATGCAGCACACGGTGCTGCCGAGGTGATAGTGTTGAAAGATGTAACCGAAGTTCCTTTGGACCTTCCTCCCTCAGCCCCACTCCATAGAAAATCCACCTGTGCCCATGCACAAAACCACCTAGACCTCCAACTCTGCATAGAGAGGTTCACAGACAGGCTTGTCAGGAGAAAAGTCAGGTGAACTGGAGACTCACAAGGCACCCTAGCTGTAACAGCAGCTGTTTTTGTTGAAAGAACGGGAACTGAAGATACGGGCAGGCTTCTTCCACTTGGAGTGGCTAGATGAGGCAGGTGGAGAACGGCCTTGCACTAAAACTGGTGGCTGTGGGCTGTGCAGAACAGCAGTGTGGCACTGCATTGCAGAAGTGAGGGTGTACAGCATTGACATCCAAGATGTGGTCTGCACTGGAATGGGAAAGGAGAACTGTAGTTGCTCTGTGCATCCTTACTGTGCAGGCAGCTCCTGGACTTAGTACATCCCTGCCATGGACTGCAGTTCTTAACCAGTAGCCAGAAATAATTCTTCTTGATTCGTACAGTCCACATTTAACAGAAACATAAAAATAAGTTTCAAGTCCCATGCTCCACTTGAGAAAGTGTAACAACTTGAACTGATTTTCGTCTAGCATTTGGGTTCAGAGTGACTCAGTAGGTTATAAATTATCCAGCTTGTCAGCAGTCCTTTTCCCTACCAGCTCTACAGCAGCTCACCAGAGAAGAGACACTGTTCCAGCCTCCAGGGGCTCTGCTGGGGAATAGGTTTTTACTTCCTGCCAGAGTTTTTGCTGTGCTGTTCCTGCAGTAGATACCACGATCCAAATGGACTTCCTTCATGCAAGCAGTGGTGCACTGTTCTCCTCCTGCAGAAACTCTCATGGAGCCCAGTTTCACCCCATCCCAGAATCTTCTGTTCCCAGCACACTAGTGGTGCTGAGCGAGTGGAATCTCCTATAAACGCTGATGTGGGAGCAGATGTCACACCCATCTACTACACTGGCATTTCCCAATGAACTATAGTACTTCTGCGTGGTAACCAGAAGTCTTGCTGCCAACATGCTCTGCTTATGCATAGTTGCTAGACACCAGTTGTTCTTCTAAGAAACACAAGTCGACACGCGTTTTGCATCTACAGATAAATGCTGATCAGTAAAAATAGCGACACCAAAGAGCACATAAGTAACACACACCAGTAACTCTATTTACACTTGCATTTTTATGTAAGTGATTATTTTAATTGTGTACTCCTAAATACAACATTTTGTGGTACAATTGGCTTTTCAGCTATTGGAATCAGCTTCTGTTTCTGATTTCCAAATTTTTGAACATCCATTTCAGTGCCACAGGACAGGATTTCTCATGTAGTCAGCTAAGATTTCCCCTAGATGTTGTTAATTCCAGCACTCTTTCTTGGCTGACATAAAAAAACGTTATTGAAATTTTAGGTTGTTTCCAACAGTGACGTTTACATAGAAAACACACTGAGTTAAAAATTGAGATATTAGTGATTTTGAAAAACAGTTCAAGCTTTTATCCCATCATTGCCCTACTTGCAGCCACGTAATCCTTCTGACCAACACAGAAGATAGTGCATCCATGGTACAAGACAAGAAGCTCAATGATTGGAAGATTATGTATCTGATGTGAACGTTCAAATAAAGAGAATGTACCTCTATTTGAAACAGATAACAAACATCTCTCCTTGGTTCTCTCAGCTTATTTATGTACTGATTTAGTGGTTTTGTGAGCTGTCATGCTCAGCAAGTGGCCAGGGTTTGACTTAGGCAGATTTGTACCTTCTTATAAAGACCTTTTAAACTGTGCAGTTTTAATGAGAGGGGGAGGAACTTCTAGATCTTATTTTTCTAATTGGCCAAAATTAGACAATACTAACTAGGGGCATTTGACAATAAAGAGTCAAAGTAAACTGAGTAAATGGACTGAATATCATTTTAGACAATCATATGCAAGGGAACATAAAATATTTTCTTCTGTTTGCAGGAATAGACAATCTCTATGAGAGGGCTCTTCACATCCGCAAACTCCTTCTTACTTTGCCCAGGTCGGTCCTTATAGTGATGAGATACCTCTTCGCCTTCCTCAATCAGTAAGTGCTTGATAATTACCCAGTGTATCATATTTTTATCTGCCTTCCTTTCCTGGTATTGAAGTTCTTTGGGTTTACTCATACTCTATGTAGAATTTACATTTAAGCGCCATTTAACATGAAAGATGGTCTTCTAACTGGCAATGAAAATAGAACAAAAACACTGGTTTTCATTCAAATTAAAATTTCATTTGTCCAAAACTGAACAAGGTTATACTTAGACAGATTAAAATCTTGTCTGAAATGGGAAGTGCAGGCTACAGCATTAAAGCTGACAACAAAATAAGCTGATAAGAAAAATAGCAAAACTACTGTAACTACATTAAAAATAGTTTCTGCAATTTAAAAAATTTTTTTTTTCCTTATCTTAAGCTGACTTTTATCTCCTGATGGGAAAAAAGAACCCTAGCATATTCAAGCAACAAAGGCACTACAAACTACCTGTTTAATGCTAGACACTGCCACGGTGAGACTTCCTGTGGCTGCTTCTATTTTCATATAACAGGGGTATGAGTATAAAGAACATACATCTCCTGTGTATGCTTCAATATGAAGGAGCTTTGTTGTCACATTGCAAAACACAGGCTGGAAGAAGAGTTGTGTGAGAAAGGGAAAGTGGTGTTCGTGTCTTCATCATCCCAGAAAAAACTTCTTCATTCTGGAAGAGAAAATAAAAGACAAGTTGGGCAATTGCACTGTTTTTCCCTCCACTCTTGCACAGCCCTCTCTGGTTTTTGCTGGCCCCCAGTGTTTTCACAGAAAAATTTGCTTATGTGCATTTTACCCTGATTCTAGCTTTTCTCTTTCTGCTGCCATATTGTCTGTTTCCTGTTAGATCTATATTCATATCACCTTTTTCCTCTTTTTTTTCCCTAAATTTGCCCTTTGCTGATTCATTCTGTCTTTGCGACCTTCCCCATTTCATCCAGCCTGTCTGTTCCTATAGTAACAGGGTCTTTGCAGCTGGGTTATTTGTTCATGCCTGTATTCACAGCTGTTCCCATTTCCTTTCTTCTAGCAGTTTCTGAACCACTTTAAGCAATATCGAAGAGAGGGGCAGAGATCGAAAGTTTTATGAAAATAACTATTCATTTGAAACAGAATTCATCCCCCAAAAGTGACACCATGTCCTAAGAGCTTTTATCACAGCTTCTCCTCTTCTTAAACGTACAGATTGAACAGAGCTGTATGGGGTGGTATTTGTTACACGGTCATGTTTGCTACATCTGTGCTCTCCACAGGAATGCAATTTGGGAAGTAGACTTCCTCCTTTCTGCTTCCAAATTGCTTCTCGTGCATCCAGAGGAAAAACATTCCCGTGATTTGACTTTCTGCAAATCTCATTCTGCTTTTTGCATATGCAGTTATGCCTGCTTGGCCACATGAAGTTAGAGATCTCATGGCAGACCTCACCTCCTGTAGCCTACTTCTCAGAGCTTCTAAAGTTACATCAAGTTGCTCAAGGCTTTGTGCAGTCAAGAACCTCAGTGGGCAATGACTCCATAACTTCTCTAGGCAGTCAGTCCCAGTACTTGGTCACTCTCACAGTAAAGAAATTTTCTCCTGCTTTCAGTTGGAGTATCCCTTGCTGTGTCTGTTGCCTTTCATCCCTTTGCACCTGTGTCTGTCTCGCTCTTGTTTATAATCTTGTATGTAGTAGGAGATTGCAGCTAAATTCTCCAGTAGCCTTTTCTTGCAAAGGCTGAACAAACCCAGTTCTCTCCACTTTAGTTCATAACCCATTGCTCCAGCTCCCCAGCTATCTTAGTGGTCCTTTTCTGGATTTGCACCAATTTGCCAGTCTCTCAGAACTAGATACAGAAGTGTCATGTGCAACTTCATGAGCACGAGGTAGAAGAGGAATAATCAGCTCCCTTGACCTGTTGGCTTTTCTCTTCCTAAGATAGACTTCTTTGCAGGAGGATGCATTGCTGAATCACATCCAACTTCTTGTCCAAGAAGGGCTTTTCCCAATGCTTTTCCTTGGGAGCTGCTAACCAACAGTCAGCTCCAGACTAATAGTATGTGGAATTAGTCCATCCTGTAGGCGGGACTTTGCATTCATCCTTTTTGTGCTTGATGAAATTCCCATTTGTCCATTTCTCTGTCTTGTCAAAGTCCTTCTAAATGGTAATCCTGACCTTTATATTTACTGCACCCTCTCCAGTGTGACATAATCTGTAAGCTGGCTGAGTGTTCACTCCACCCCCTTGGCTAGTCATTCATGAAGATGTTAAATAGCATCAGCCCCAGTACTGAGCCCTGCATATTGCCAGCCATCAGCAGAACTTCACATTTCATGATGATAGTTATAATGTTTTACACAATTTTGCACACATGTAAAGGCTAAATCACCTTATAAATCGGTAGAACAAGATGTCTCCAATTAACATACAGGACAGGATAAAATGGCATAAAAAGGGGGGAACATGATTAATTTTACGAAGTAGTTATGAGGGAAGTAATTTAGAAGGTTTGCTTCATGCATCTGTATAGTTTGTATGTGGAAACCACTCTCTAAAATTCCCTTTCTAGGGGAAATACATTGCTGTATTTGAACAGAACCAAACATCAGAATTCGTATGCTGCTTCAGAGTGCAGAACAACATAGTATAGGGCATCCAAGCACTTCAGGTTCTGTTTGACTGGTCCCACATAGAACCACTCAAAAACCAGCATTTCCGTTAGAAATGCCAATGCTTTTAAAAAAGGGAATGCATAGCAACTCTTCATTCAAAACTGAAAACATTGCATTTTCTGGAAGAACGGAGAATTTGCAAAGATTGATTAATAAGAACAATCAAAGCCTTTTGTTTGGACACTTCCATAATGAAACTATTGTAGGAGTTTGTTGGCAGAAGTTAAGGTTCTTCGGAATTTTAGGCTGTATGGTAAAAACAGCAACCTGAAGTCACAAGAGAATTTGCAAGATCCAGGAAATTAGTTGCCTCCAGAAGGCAATTCAGTCTGCCTAAGTTACATAGCCAGCTGAAGGGAGCGGTGCATCAAGCACCGATGAGAAATGTATACCCACTTTGCATCCAGTTCACTTGAAGCTCCAGGGATAAGCACTGATGAGATAGAAACAGCACCAGTTGATGCATTTTATGTTAGCCCATTAAGTCAGTGTACACTAAACATGGTAGTGTGGGAACACATACATTTACATACATATATGTGGTATAAACTCACTTCATAAAGGGCATAACCTATGGAAGAAATCTTTTTTTGTTTTGTTACTTTATGTAGGATTATCAATGAGAACAGGAAATCTCTAAGTTGTGATCGAACATTAAGTTTCCTCCAGTTTTCAGGTTAAGGTTAGTCACAGTAGAAAAGTCAATTTGTCTTGATTTTTCTGTTATAACAGCCTTTCGCAGTACAGTGATGAAAACATGATGGATCCATACAACCTGGCCATTTGTTTTGGGCCAACCCTGATGCCTGTTCCAGACATACAAGACCAAGTGTCTTGTCAGGCGCATGTGAATGAGATAATCAAAACTATCATCATCCATCATGAGGCTATTTTTCCGGATGTGAAGGAACTTGATGGACCTGTATATGAAAAATGCATGGCTGGAGATGACTACTGGTAAGGCAGAATATTGCCCTTCCTATCATCTTAACAAAATCATTAGGCTGTTGTCTGGATAATTCCTGTGATACAGAATTATTTTTGCACACAATAAAACTATGAAGATAAATGAGAAGAGCATTTAGGTTCACATAATAAAGTGTTAACTATAAAAAAGTGAAGCAAAGTCAATTATGATGAGGTTCCCTACAGCATATGTTCAGCCAGACACAGCCAGAATTCCAGGTGTACTGTGCAGAGCACACAGACAGATAGGAAATTTGTTACTCTGACTGTGAACTACCTTATCAAATTTCAGCCTGCTCCTTTTCTCTGTCATGGTTTAACTGGGCCAGTAGCTAAACACCACATAGCCACTCGCTCACTCCCACCACAGTGGGATGGGGGAGAGAACTGGGGGAAGAAAAGTAAAATTCATGGATTGAAATTAAGACAGTTTAATAGGACAGAAAAGAAGGGGCAAATAGCAATAATAATTAGAATATACAAAGCAAGTGATGCACAATGCAGTTGCTCACCATCCATTAACTGATGCCTAGCCAGTCCCGGAGCAGCAGCCCCTGATCAGCTTTGCCTCAAGTTTATATACTGAGCATGACACCACATGGTCTGGAATATCCCTTTGGTCATCTGGGGTCAGCTGTCCTGGCTGTGTCTCCTCACAGCTTCTTGTGCCCCCCAGCCCACTCACTGACGGGGTGGAGCGAGAAGCTGAAAAGTCCTTGACTTAGTGTAAGCGCTGCTCAGCAACAATTAAAACATCAGTGTGTTGCCAACCTTATTCTCATCCTAAATGCAAAACCAACTACTAGGCAGAAAATTAACTATATCCTAGCCAAAACCAGGACACTCCTTTGACAGCACACACACACACTTTTTATAAATAAAGGATTCAAATGTTCTGAGGACTTGTTAATACCGGAAGATCTTGTTTCAAGGAAGGGTATGTAGGCTTCTTCTGTAATGTTGCACATAACTGTAATATTATAAGAATAATTTTAAATAATCTCATGGGGGTGGCATATTTTTGATGTATGTGGTTTCACTCTCTGCTCAACTTTTTGTTTCCCTTCAGTGACAGCCCATACAGCGAACATGGTACATTGGAGGAGGTGGACCAGGATGCCAGTACAGAGCCCCACACCAGTGAAGACGGTACGTCTGTTACGTTACTGTGCTTTTGATGGGAGTAAGTTTTACAGGTGTTCCATGCAGGAGACCTTCTTCCTTTCCTAATTGTGTCTCATTTGAAAGAAGGAAATTTCAGTCTTGGTGTTCAGTAGTAAATCTTTAATCTTTGTTTGTGTACTTTTGCACTCTTGATTCATCTGTGTTTGACCAGCTGTTTCCTTGTTCTCTCTCGATTTGCCCAGTCACAGGAAGGGCAAGAGAGAAACTATTTCAGTCAGCACATATTATTTTCTGACATACTGTTACATTTTTAGTGACTCTTTTGTCTGCAAAAACTAAACTCCTCAAAAGCTTGCCTTTAAATATTTCAGCTAAGGGATATTTGCCATTCAGGCTCTATTTTTATATGAATTTAAAAGCTGCTCTGTCTAAAGGATTTATGACGACCAAAAAACATGTATGTACCCCCCACGGTGAAACTTTGGAACAGTAGTAATTTTCTGTAAATATCAGTCACATATGCTCTGAGAGTTCTGGGTACAATAGATATCCATGAAAAAACTGATGCATCTCTATTATATTAATTCTTTTTAGCCACATGTCATGAAGGTGTGTTTGTGACAGTTGAAACATCCTTCAGATGTCACTCACAGTAACTTCTGCCTAGTGTCAAACAAATTGAACAGGTAGAAAGAAATATCAAAATTGTTAAATAACTACCATTTCTGTGAGAATTAGTTGCCCATTAGAGGTGAAGGATTCAGAATAACACTCCCTGTAGAGACAAGCAGCATATTGCAGTGTGAGCTCACTGCATATTAGGCCAGCAGGCAACCCAGACAGAGCAACCAGCACACATGCAGTTAGCAGCAGCAGAAACAAAAGCTTTTTGTCCATTTCAGAGGATGTGTGGAAGGAGGAAGAGGAAAAGACAGAGGGGACAAAAGGGGAGGAAAACAGTTACAGCAGAGAAGGAATTTTTTTTTGTTTTTTTTAAAGAATGTCATAAGGGATACTGTTTAGGAGCTGGACGGTTGCCATAGGAAAGGGGAACCGGAAGATGTATCTATAGGAAACCTGGCTGCAGTGGTCCCATTGCACACAGAACAATGTAAGCCATAGTTCCACTCTAGCTGTACCCATCTGCTTTGTCACGTACACAGGCTGTCAGTGACAGATTGTCTGTCTCTTCCATTTTGCCGAGGTGAGGAGGGGCAGGCAGAGTCTGTCAATGCAGCTGTTTAGAGAGGAGGGAAAGTTGTATAGGCAGGCATTACAGAAGGGCAAAAAACTGAGGATAGCAGAGAAATCAATCTGCCTGGGGTGTATAGCCATGCTGTACCCACAGTCAGGAATACCAACAGCTCTACAAGACAGCCTGTGCACGGGTTCCTCTTGACCAGCTCTGCAGGACTAAACCCACCATCTTTGTACAACTCATCTCTGCTAAATAGTGTGGACAAACTCGTAATTGCACTTTATTTTTCTGAGACAGTATAGCTTTACTTTAGAAGAGCTCCTTCTTCCACTGGAGGTATTAAGCAAGAGTGGAAGATGAGGAAGTCTGTCTGTCTGTCATTTAGAGCACAAGTGAAGTAGTGAAATGCAGGTGACACAACAATTTAATATGTTGGGGCCAACTTCAGGGTCCCGTGACCAAACTGAGAGATGAAGGTGCAAGCAAGCATGGAGACAAGTGCAGCTTTTCAGCACCAGTCAAAAGCAGTTACTTCAAAACCGTGCCTAGGAAGGATGAAAACATCGGCAGGATACAGAGGAGCAGGACCATGACAACACATGGTGCATCACCTGTACCTCCATCATCATGGGCTCTGCCCCACCACTGTGTTGTTATAATACCAGTTTTACATTCCCGTCATAGCGTTACTTGTGTTGTAACTGTGTCACTGGTGGAGACAAACCCTGAAGAGAATAGCTGATAACAGGACAGAGTTCTGTTAAAATATTTACCTGCTCAAAACATGGGTTTTTGTTCACCAGATCAGCCAGCAGTTTAATTCTTGTTGCCTCATCACACCTTTTTAATTAATTCAGTGCTGAAAGGAAGCGGACATTTGTGTTTACAGAGAAATAATTGTTAGCACAAATATATTTGTAAGCTTGGGAAATACTGCTGCAAAGAT
Organism: Manacus candei; assembly: GCF_025592945.1. NCBI lineage: Eukaryota > Metazoa > Chordata > Aves > Passeriformes > Pipridae > Manacus > Manacus candei. The sequence continues at coordinate 7,188,442 of NW_026138091.1, read as the reverse complement.
GAAGATTGGCCAGCCTGTATTGTATACGAAACAGTGTTGATCTTCGATTCCCAGCCTGTAAGCTCCATGGATATGGCTTTCCATTTTAATAGCACATTTTTAATGTAGGTTACAAACTTTAAATTAAATGCACTCACCGTCTCTTTGCACATGCATTCATGTGTTTGTGCTTTGGACAATTCCTTTTAAAACTATTTTTTACTCCAGATATGAGAATAGCTGAGAATTTTTCAGTTTGCATATTGAACTTCGTCAAAGTCACTGATTGACATGTGGTGGATAAAAAAAAAAGCTTTTGCTGAGAGGTCTGGAGTATTTTGGGGGTTTAATGTGATTGATTCATGGATTATATGCTGGATGCATCACTACCACTTGTATGTGGAGAGAGAGAAAGGGAGGTGCAGCATTGCTGCTGTGTCGATCAGACACGTGCTACTCACACGTTTCCCTCTGTTAGGACATGGAAGAAGCAGATTCTATAAATGTGAAGGATTTTTTTTCAGTGTTGAAAATCTGATTAGTTTTATGCTAAAATGATAGGTATAAATGTATACATATGGAAGACCAAGCAGCTAACCCCACAGGAATTACAGGGTTATTGAAATATAATCCAGGGGCTATGGTGAAAAGCAAAAGGATTTATTTTACTGACTGTTTTTCTAAAGTTAAACTTCAAGTGACTCTTTCTGTGCCTACTAGAATAAACCCATCTTTAGAGGCTGTGGCAGTAGTACTAGAAATGTTTAATTATAATTTAGAAAACAACCAGACTTTATGAAAATTGAAAATTAAATTATGTGTGCAGAGGTAAAATACGGTAGATTGGGGGAAAGAGAGCTGGAACTTATAACTGAGCATATAAATACTTCATAACTGCTTTATTTTAAACATATAAATTGCCTTTTTTTTCCCTAAGGTTACTGATGTTCATATATTTCAGCTGATCACTGGAAAGGGAAGAGGGAAGGAAGAGAAGATGCATTTTACTGTAGTATTTTCAGTCTTCTTTTAAATGTGCAGAAAGTATCCCATAAGGAAAACACATAAGTTTTTTCTTTCTCCTAAATCTGGAAATGAAATTTAATTTGTGAAGTTCAGTACATTTGTACTTTAGCTGAGAAAAAAAAAAAAATCTATCTGTAATTTTGCTGCAGACGAACCTTTACCTGAAAGTGCCTCTGCAGTAAAGATTCAAAGGACATTGTTTTGCTGAACCAGTTTTTAGCATATTTCCTTTACCTTCAAATTGCTGGAAATTTTTTATTCTTATTGGAGTCACATGGAAAAGGCTGACTAGATTTGTTTTCAAAGGAAGTAAGCATTTCCTGAGGAAGTTAAACAGATGGAGTTCTCCTAGGAAAACATACATGCAACTAATATCATACTCTTCACAGATATGTCATAAATGTAGAGTAAAAATTTAGATGGTAGTTCTGCTGAAAACAAAAATTACAGGGACATGTCAGACTGTAAGTCATTTTTGTGTCCCCAACACATAGTCATTTTCTTGCTTTTCAGTAGTGCATGCTGTGATCAACACTTTGCCAAATTCTGCTTTGTCAACACCTTGCAATGTTTCTTTGATGTTGCTGTTGCCAGTGAGAGAGAACTGCTGTTCTGAGGACAGGACTCTGAAGTTGCAAAGCCCCACTCTATTCTCTGATGGGATGCAGAAGAGGATAAAGGCATTGGGGGATACAATTTTCCCAGGATGTTAAAAGACATACTTTTTTCCTGACACACAGAGTACACCTGGGAAAACTGAGGAAACACAGAGCAGAGCAACAGCAACCCCCCCAGAATAAGTGCAGATGGTCTCCCCTCCTTTCTCTGTCTCCTTGTGCCTTGATGTGTAGAGGCAGCCAAGTGCCACTTTAGTGCTGTCACTTCTGTTGGGAGGTTAGTCCTACATCTGGCACTCCAATCCCAAAATTAAAATTAACACTTATGTTTCTTCTGTCCTTTCTGCTCTTCCAAGCAGTGGAAGTTTTTCCCACAGTTCTTCAGTTTGTCCTAATTTTTCACTTCCATAGCATTGCCTGATTCACTAGAGATGATAGCTGGTGAGATCCTGTATGTCATCAAATACTTCTTGCTGTTGCTGGTGAATGCCCTCAGGTATGGACAGAGCAGTGCAATTACACTTTCCTCTCAGCTGTCAATTTTACTGTTAGATATTCAGTATCACACGGAATTTGAGTTACAGATCCCAATTTTAGCTTTCATCACCTTAGCTTTTTGGAAATTCTTGTCTGTCATTCAGTAACCGTGTTATTAAGTGGCTTAACTTTCCAAAATGCATTTATTTCTTGGAGTAACTGTCATGGTACTTTGATTTCCACTATTAAGGCTTGACTTGTAGCAAGGTGAATTACTATTTAAGTACAGTCTCAATACTATTTGCTATAGGAAATTTATCTCTGTTTCTTCTGCCTAAAAGCAACATTCAAGCAAAGAAAATGCCCCTTTCGACATAGTAAAAACTGGCTGAATTTATTTTTTGTCCTGTTAAGAAATCTGTGTGAAATCTCCTGGGTACTCCTTCCTGAGGAGGAGGGATTTGTTACCCAGGCAATCTGATCTACACATCTCAAAAGTCACATCCATTTTGGGTACATTACCAGTTCATACAGCTGGTTCTAGTGGGACAACTTCCTTTCAACCTCTGAAAAAGTATTTGAGTCTTTCAGGCAGTGAAACCATACAATTCCCATTGTACACGATACTTAGATTAGCATAATTCCACTGAGGGAGATAGAACTTAATTTGTAAATAAAAAGATTTGTATACTTAAATATGGGATAATGTATGATCTGTTGAAGTCAGCAGAGAAATGGGAAATTCCATAGCTAATCTGTGTAGGGGTTTATCAATCAATCCAGTACTCATGACCACTACAACCTAACTTCGGAAAATGTCAAAGGAAAATACGTGCAGGAAATTTGGGATCTTAGGACTTATTGTAAAGTTTTTTTGTTCGGTAGAATTTTTTTTTTCTCATTTTAAAGTACTACCCGTTAGTGAGTGACTGACTCTCTGAAACCTGGGAAGATTTGTTTCTGAATTCTTGACTCCCTCTACCATAACCCGTAACTTAGCTGCAGCCTGAGAACAATTCATACAAATGTCTGCTCCTTTTCAATCTTACCTGATTCCAGTGATACCTTGTTATAACAAATTCCATAAGCAATACGCATGATATGTGTAAAAACTGCGTTCTTTGGTCAGTGTTAAATTATTGTTGTTTGATTTCATATTGCCCTCTTAAACATAAGGCAAGATAAAGGCATGTTTGGTTTTATTTCTTTTCATTTGGCAATGATGTCTTTCTGTGCCTATAGTCACTTTGTCTGTTCAGGTAGACTGTAGAGCTAATATCTAGAAATGACAACAAGGTAGCGTATTAGAATATCATACCACCATTAAAGATTTCCTAGTTTTCCAGAATGTTTCTTTCTACATCAATACATTTTCTTTGCTTAAAATCATAAAACCAAGAAACCTGTCAGCCCCCACCCACCCACCAAGGAATGCCTGTCAGCAAGCCATTGTGATGACCCATTGGTAGGAGCCATGATGTTCATTATAAATTCTCATCAGGCTGAGAAGAGAAACCAGACACATGTCAGAGAACTGTTTTATTGTACAGTCTCCATAACTTTGGCAACCAGTCCAATATTTAGACTCAAAAGGTATTGGCTAACACACCCTTAAATTTCTTACAATAGACTTCCCTCCACAAGAGTGGAGGTGAACAAACCTTTAATTTTGTACTGTACACTTCATGAAGTAAGTTCTCAACTCCCACAACACACAAGCAAAGGTGCTGACTCACAAGCCACAACAAACTAATATTCAAGGGTGTTGGCTTATAAGCCACAAACACCTCCACAAGCTGCCCACTCCCACAACAAACTTCAAAATGGAGTATGGGGTAGGATATGATAGGCGTGCTTTGCCCAGGCAAAGCAAGGGAAGAAGACAAAGAATATCACCAGTCCTCAGATCCCACGCTGGTGCTGCCGCATGGATGGTCCAGAGCTGAGGTAGCAAGAAAAGAAAACAAAAGAGAAAGAGACAGAGAAAAGAGAGACAAAAAAAGAGAGCGAGGGGGCCCAATCTGCTCCCTTTTGTAGTTCACCTGGTGCAACCTGCTAGGTAAATTAGACTTCTGTGCGTTTTGTTCACATGTGCATAGCCTGCCCTTCTCCAGGAGATGAATTGGATGGGGGGTACTGAGCATGAGTCTTGGGGTGGAGCAGGGAGTTGGCTCAGCACAGCGCTGCCCTTCCTGCGATCACACCTTTCCTGTAGCAATACTGAGAACATGTGAGACAAAACATGCTTAGGTCTGGTCTTCCATAGGTATCCAGTAGGGATGCATTTTGAGAAATTAATACTGTTAGTGCTAGGTTCTTATTTGTATTTATGTAATTGAAGTAATTTCTACCACCGTACATTACTTTTGCGTTTCTAACAGTGAATTCCCCATGTCACTCTGTTCCATTTCTGGAAAGTTTCTGAGTTGGTAACTTCTAAACACTCTGCAGTTTGTCACTGACAGAAGCTCTTAACGTGACTGCAGAAGCAGCAAACCACAAGATAGCCTTCCGCAGGCTCGACAGGTTATTAAAAAAATGAGCTGCAAACTATAACCTCAATAAGGTGCTATCATTATGTTTTCATGCTGCAGCATGAAGTTAATTTTAAAAAGACATTCCTGTGCAAAATGTTGTCCTAAAGGGACAGTGACTTTCATTACCAGCCTGGTTCTTTGGGGAATTACAACCTCAGTGATTTTAATTTGCACCAGACAGACAGTTGCTATGCTAGTCATTAGCCCAGATGTTAATTTCCATCTAAATATTGCTCTAATTACGTAAAGAAATTAGTCATTTAGGGGACTCTTGAGTTGTTGGAATAATCAAAGTGTGTGATTTTTAGAACTGTATTTTGCAGGTTCTTTATGTTTGAGACTGAGATGACAAATTTTAATCTGTTTGAGCTCAGGTGCTTTCTGTTTTGTGTAGAAGAAACTAAAGGCTGTTTCCTTGATGCCCACACACAGCTCTCAAGATACCTACAGGGGCCCTGTGCTGACACCAGTAGGTTTCCATCCCAGGCATAGGTTATGGGGTGGAGTCCATTACCAGTGTGGGGCTGAATTTACCAACATACTGACAGAAGATTAGCCAGGACTGCTGTAGCTAATGGTTGGCTTCAGAAAACACCAGCCTCTCCTGCAGAAACCAGGGCAGCTCGGGATTTTGGAGCAGGCAGAGCTGCTTTAAGCAACTTGAGGCCACACAGGGTCTGCCCCTGTGGAGGGGTCATCCTTAGGTAGTCTGGAGCCGTCTGTCTCGCTCAAAAAGGGCTTTAAGGAAGCAGATTAAAGCACTAGGCTTCGGCGTTGGGTAAAACATCAGCTTTTCCCTAGATCTGCTCATTTGTCACTTAAAAGAAGTCCCATAACCCAGTTACGCAGAGTATCCCTACTAATGCACAGGGTAATTTTGTCTTCCTTCCTTTGCCGCTGCAGATATTAAAGGCACTCCTACTTACTTTTCCTTTATCACACTGGTTCCTCAGACCTTTGATTATTCGGTTTAGTTTCAGAGGTCTTTATTGGCTGGCCTCCATCCCACTCCCCAGCAATGCAGGAGCCCTTACAGCAACAGTTGTTGTAACATTTGAGTATGCAGTTCTGTTTTCTGCAGCTTGTGAAGCAAGCCAGATGTTTCTCACTTGGGACACCGGTTGATTGTGTTTCTTTGTAAGGGGCACATTATAACTGCTGCCTAAAGTCTGCCTTAGTTCAGCTGATCTCTGTCATCTCTGCTCAGAATGAGCACTGAGAAAATGCAAAAAATGGGGTTTATGAAAACAAAATGAGCAGATAAACCAGTGAAATCTGGTATCTGTTCTTCTTCCCTCCCCACACAGAGTGCGAGCCCATAGAAGCTATTGCCAAGTTCGACTACGTGGGAAGATCTGCACGAGAACTCTCTTTCAAGAAAGGAGCTTCCCTTCTGCTCTATCACCGAGCATCTGAAGACTGGTGGGAAGGAAGGCACAATGGAATTGATGGTCTTGTCCCTCACCAGTACATAGTGGTGCAGGATATGTAAGTAATGTCTGGTGACTAGGTTCTTGGTGGGATGTAAAATCTGAAGCATTTAGCAGTGTTTTCCAAGTGGGTCAGTGGCGTGAAGGCTCAGACAGATTAAACATTTGCCTTCTAGGCAAGATACCTCTGTCTTTATTGCCCTGAATTGACAGCTCAATCAAAAACTACTACTAGGCTAAGCTACTTTTATGGATATGTTCCCAGTATAAGAGAGATACTGCTGCACCTATTTTATTTTGAGTATCTCTTTGTAGCAATTGCTGACTTTTAACTTCAGAATAGCAAAAACTGGAGAAATGCAACCCTGAACTCTTGTTTTACAGTATTAAGCATGTGTTTTGCCAAGGATGACAAAGTTCTTCTTTACAGAAAGGTTGCACTCAAAGTGTAAAGAGCTCAGTAAACAGGATTATAAGCAATTCTGGGAGACATACAAGGGCTTAGTGCATTATAACGTGCCTGCCTTTCCTAAGGGAATTAAAAGCTGGGAGTACCAAGGTGCTCTGTCACACTTCAGTCACTGACTTCTCACCTCATCATGTGTCTTCTCTTCAGGGATGATACTTTCTCAGATACACTGAGCCAAAAAGCAGACAGTGAGGCCAGCAGTGGACCCATAACTGAGGATAAGTCATCATCAAAGGACATGAACTCTCCTACTGACCGTCACTCTGATGTTTATTTAGGAAGGTGAGCTTCAGCATGACATGTTTCACTAGTATTGCTCACGGCTCAGGTAACACAGTAATTGCTCCTCCACATGTTTATGGTAGATCGCTACAAGTTGTCCTATAACCACTTCTTCATTGGTGCAGGCAAAGAAAGAGATCAGAACCTCCACCTCCTCTAAGACGCCCCGGCAGGAGCAGTGACAGCCACTGCCCAGTACACCCACCTCACCCTCTCTCCAACTCAGCCTTGGAGCTGGGTTCCCCCAACCTGGCAGCTCACTGCAGTTCCAGAGCCCTCCTTCAAAATCGCAACCTCAATGCCGACAGCCCTGAAAGGCGACGCAGGCCTGGACACGGCAGTCTCACCAACATCAGCAGGCACGATTCTCTGAAGAAGATCGATAGCCCTCCAATTAGAAGGTCTACGTCATCTGGTCAGTACACAGGTTTCAATGACCATAAACCACTGGACCCAGAGTCAATAGCTCAGGTTTGTGTCTTTTTTCTTTATGTCACCGTTTGATTTTCTGAGAAGCAAATCTCATTGAGTAACACGGAGCACATGCACTGGTAGGAAGGTGTGTGCAGGGGAATATCTTACTTAGCTTTCAAAACAGAGTGTGTGTGAAAGAAGATGCATTAAGTTATCCTGAATAGAAGAAGCACAAGGGGGAGTAAAGATTGCAGAAGCAATAAAAAGAAATTGTTTCCCATTATACTGTAATGAAATTACCTCTGCCACACAGAATACTAAGACAGTATATGATTACAATGCTGTGTAGATCGCTGTGTGCTGTTGAAGGCTGGCCTATTCTGTCTTGCATATAATTAGTGTTCAATTCTTTCTCGGTATTGTGGTAAGGAGAAAAGTGCTCTGACTGGCTAGTAGTGACCATTACCATTCAAAGCCCTGATTGACTGTCCAGCTTCCTGTGGATTTTACATGGTTTTCATATAGTTCATGTATAGTTCATACTGTATGTTATTTTGGTGCCTGTAGTAGAACATAACATGCAAGATGTTGCACCTGCGTAAATCGTGGGCCATCTTATCCCTGTGTGAACACTTACCAGTCTTATTCCTGGCAGTGGAGAGGTGAGAAGGATAGAATAGGGAGCACCCCAATCATCAGATTGGTCTGTTGTACTGAGCTAGTGACAGCTCTTGAGCAAATAGATACCTCTGTCTTCAGAACTCACATTTTGTCTAGGCAGGATAACATTACTAGGGGCACCGTGAGGGTGCAGTGTGATTGCAAACACATTTTACAATAACACTGACACTCATGTTTTAAAATTTAATGTACTGGTAATTCTTGCTTTCAAACTCTGCTTCCAGCAAGGAATAGAAGGAACTGTCATGCTTAGTCAGAAAGCTGAACCATGTATTAGGGTTAGAAACTGTAAATGTTGCTATCATTTTATTTTATTATAAGTTATTTATTTACTTTCCTGGAAGTACATACAGTGGTGTTTGGCTTACACTATCTATTGTTTTATGCCTAGACTACTGATTATTTAGCAGTGAGAGAACCCAAACTTTGATTGAACTGTGTGAAAGTTACTGTGAGCAGACAGGGAACACCAGATATTTTAACCTTAGTTGTATCTCAGTACCACCAAAAAGCAGTAAACCAGTGTCTTGGTGCATTCTTTTAGCATTCATGCCAGAAATCCTGATGAAAAAAATAATTTTTCTTAGGCTTGCATACTGAACAATATCTTGAAGTTTTTTCTGTTTAAAATTTAACTTGGTGAAACTAAAGGAGACAAGAGCTGATAGGCACACAAGCTTTATTTTCTTAGAAAACCAGGTTTTATAATCCATGTGAGAGAATACAGTTCCTGAACACCTGAAGCATTAGATGAGAGGAGCAGTTAGCTAAGAGTTAGCAAATGGACTAGAATCTTTACAGTTGTCAGTACGCAAGAGATGACAGAAATCTTCACCACTAAAACACTGCTAAGCAAATATTCATTGCCCTGACAGTCACTTAATAAATGGCTTGCAGATTTTTGTATTGTTTTTGATTCTCTCATGTAAACAGGTTAAATATTTATAATGTCCAGCTAAAGCTGCCATCTTGTCAATTGTAGTGTCTTTTAAAGAAGTCTGGTGGAAATTGGTTTTAGCACTATAGTAATTATTAGAGGATGATTGGCAAATTAATTCATGCATTTTCCACCCCCTCCCCTTGCTCCTCTGGTGCTATGCATTCAGTAGCAATTGGAATGATGTGCCTCTCTCTGTGCTCTGACCCAGGACATCGAGGAGACGATGAACACAGCACTGAACGAGCTCCGTGAGCTGGAGAGGCAGAGCTCAGCAAAACACGCCCCTGATGTCGTGTTGGACACCTTGGAACAAATGAAAAACACTCCCATCCCTGCCACCTCCACGGAGTCGCTCAGCCCTCTCCACAGCGTTGTTTTAAGGAGCTCTGAGCCTCAGATCCGCCGTAGCACTAGTTCTTCCAGTGACACCATGAGTACTTTCAAGCCCATGGTGGCCCCTAGAATGGGAGTGCAGCTGAAACCTCCTGCTCTTAGGCCAAAACCTATTGTTCTTCCAAAAACAAATCCTAGCATAGGACCTTCCCCTCCTTCCCAGGGCCCAGCTGACAAATCTTGCACAATGTAGACAGCTCAGCCACCCATGGTGCCCAGCTGTGGTATGCTAGTGAAAGGGATGGATTAACAATAGAAGTCAGGGGTCCATAACTTCATTTGTTCATGTTTGTAACTGGAGAGGCTTTGTTTTTCAGTGTTTTTGAATGTACTGTATGAAAGTAGCTACATTAACATGGGCATTTGTATTTTGTATGGTTTCAATTAAAAGAAAAACTGGACAACTGTGCACAGTTTTAAAAAACAAACATAGACTTACTTGAAAACTTGATGCTGCACCATTTGTAATAAAACCAACACAGATCACAAACAGCTTGCCATGTCGTACCGTACTTCACACTCTTACTGTAGCTATATAATAACAGATCCTGCACAAAACTAAGGGGTGGGGGAGGTTCAGGGGAGGTGGGGCCTCTCATTTCTGGGTCACCAAATCTCAAGCAGGTTAGTAAGAACTGAAATCTAGCATGTGAGGATTAAGTGGCTGTATGGAATGTCTAAGTCATCTCAGGCCACATTTCTTAAATTTAAGACACACCAAAAAAAATAATCACCAAACCCTCACAACTCGTAATTGGCACCGAGTTTTAGCTTTCTTGTTGGCAGTCTCACTAGAGGCAAGCACTGGATGGAGCTGGAGTTCACATGACTCTCACCGATACAAAGCAGCATTCCAGGACACAGCTGAAGCACATCTCCAGGATATATCTAGAAAATAACTTTTGCTGCCCTCTGTAATAGCATACCTTTTCCCATGAAGCTAGACCTTCATTCCCCGATACCACATTTTTCATGAAAGCTAAATTCATTTCAAGTTCATAGTTAAGCAAGCCAGGCTCTGGGGAGTGCACGAACCTGTTGGTCCATTAGGCAGGCTGATAGGCGATTAAAAGGACCATCTACACAGTAATTCAGAAAACTATCCCATTGACTTTATTGCTCAATGTCCAATTAAAGACACGATTTGAGTTGTAATAGTCAGAGTTTCGAGCTGACCCAGCTGCACTGACTGCCTTGCACGGTGCAAACGCTCAGTTGTGCTGATGGCAGCAAGGCAGGAACCCTGAAGAGGGACTGCATCCTGCCAGTAGTGCAGGAATCACTCACAGGACAGCTGAGTTTATACTGCCTAGATTCAAGCTGACTAAAGTTTTCCATAACCTCTTTCCCCTCCCCTTCCCCTCTTTCTTAAATGACAGAAATCAATACCTTTCTTATGTCTGTGTGAGTGACAACTGTCAACTTTCCTTAGCGCTCTGTTAAGCTTTGTTAGGCGTGAACTTAACATACAGCTCGTTTGCACATTGCAACAGTAAGCCATAATATTATTTCTGTGAAGATATTTTCCAATATCCAATCCATAAAGTAAGTTTCAGTGAAGAAAATGGGGAAAAAATCACATGTAGTCCACCTACAGGAGTACAACTGAATGTAATTGAGATCTGTCTTTCCACATGTTCTGTACAATCTCACTGTTGGAAAGCTTGAAGTTGTACCACTCACTGTACCTAAACAATTGAGTTTGGGGGGAGAAGAGTAGTGACAAACTTTGATAGACATAATTGCTGAGGTGACAGGAGTAATTTCCTGTTGTTATATAGGAGGAGCTTATTCCTACTCTGATTTACACCCTCTAGACAGATGATGCAATACAAAGCCCCAGGTGTGAAAAGTACCCCATGAACCTCTGAGTCTCAAACTGCTGCTTGTATTTGCAAACCCTTTTCAACCCAGCCACAGACTTCACACATATCTAGGTTAAAGGCTAAGTCTTAAGCCACCAGAAAGGGCTGTGCAGCATCAGTCAGTGAACCTCCATCCTTCTCGACTGTACTGCCCAGTCCTAACACCAGGGCCAGAACCTAAGTCAGACCAGCTGCACACCACTCTAGTCTGTAGGGTCTACTCACTTGGTTAGGACCAGAGATATTTTCAAGTATTTTCCCAGTTTACTAGACTCAGTGGAACAAAACTGGAATTTCAGCTTTCATTTACATGCAGTTTTAGTCTAGCATTTTTAAATTAACCCACCTGGCACAATTGAGATGGATACCTGTATCTTTAAATTGCATAGGGAATTTTGTATGTTTAAATAACTATACTGGACTCCATAATGCTTATATTAGAAATTGTTTAGCAAAAGAAAATATTAGAAACAGTGCATTTAGTGAATGCATCCACTTAGTGCATTCACACAGTTAAATGTGTAGTTCGATGGTTATTATAGATACTTTAAAGTATAGTAAGTGGATATGTAACAGGAAAGACTGCTACAACTACAGGCGTACTAAAGGGTAACTCCTGCACACCTAATCCAGTCAGTATTGTCCTTTACTGTCAAGTTTGATGAATTGCAGTACTGGTAGCTTCCTGCTTGTTGACTGTTACCTACTTGTGTCAATGTACATCTGTAGTATGTACATGTGAAAGTGCCTTTAAATTTTAGAGGAGCTTTAGCTTTGCTCTTGTACTGTTGCATTTCCATTGCATCCTTTCCTGTTTGTGTATGGCTGCATTCCCATTGCATTCCTTCCACTCTTGAAGAACAAATAAAAACAAGAAAAAATCACAGTTCTCAAAGAGAAATGTACTGTTAATCTGTTGTGACAATGCACTTTTATGTATAGTACTGTACATTTTTGGCATGTACCATTACAAGCTTCAGTATACATTCAAGTTTGTTCCTCATAGTGTATCTTTATAATAAAGAAAATAGTTCTGTCTGTGTAGTTTTGCTGCCATGTCTTCCAACATGGATTGCCTGTCTACCTCCCACACAAGGGGACAAAAGCAACCCCCAGCTACCCCACACTGCATCAAGTCCCATCACGCTCTTGGCTGAAGAAGCATTTGTTCCCAGACGGGCTCCTACCTAATTTGCTTTAAGTTGCTCCTACACCATTGCTTTAAGCTCACTCAAGTCCCTCTGTACCTGAAGAACCCACACAAGGAGCCACCAACCTCACAGTTCTGCCTGAGCACCCATCAAGAGCAGCCAATCCCACTCCCAGTGGCTGCAGGAACACCCTGCCACCCACTTAGCCAGCACCCTGCCACTCCCCCTCCTGCTCCCTGCAGGAAAAATGGAGTGCAAAAGCCAATCCAGCTTACACATTTTAAAAACAGAATGAAAATAATAAAAAAGTCTACCTGGGGACGTTTCTTATGGCAGCAGAAGAGATGGCACAGTGGAGTCAGAGGGGAGTGCCGCAGGTCAAGGTTATCTTCAGTGACCTTATGTCCAAGAAATGGTTGCAATATACACACACACCCTCCCAGCTGGCTCCAGGAACCAGGGGGTCTGTGAGTGTCAGGCTGATGGATGCATAAAAGATGTTCAGCCATTTATGGATCAGATGCTGGGAAGGACTATTCCTGGGCTTGGACTACAGCTGCCCAGACTGGCTCACCGTGCTCCCCAACTTGCATGTGTTTAGGGGGAGAAGAGCTATTCGGAAATGCATTTCCAATCCTTGCTTAAAAAAAAAAGTCATCTCTGGTTGTTGAGGGCCACCATCTGCCTGAAGGAAAAGGAGACAGATACCCCTTCCCTAGAAGTGTTCAAGACCAGGTTGGATGAAGCTTTGAACAATCTGATCTAGTGGAAGATGTCCCTGCCCATGGCACGGAGGCTGGAACTAGATGATATTGAGGGTCCCTTCCAACACAAACCATTCTACAATTCTATGTCAGGCAGTATGGGGTGATATGGAGGAAGGGGCACAGCAGCCACCCCAATCAGAGCAGGGCTTTCATTCTTCATGCTGAGAAAGCTGCCATAATGTGACTCCTCATCAATCAGTGCCCAATGGCAGCCTTTGTGCCATAGTGTCCAGTGTAATACTTTGAGTATTTCTTCTTGGCCCCTACTGCACAAAAGCTGACTAAGGCATGCAAGAAGGGACAGCAAAGGTCATTCCTCATTCAAGATCTTGCACAGCTCAGAGGATGCATAACCAAATTTTCAGTTAGATCATACACCGATGAGGGGAGGGCCTTATATGATGGCTTTGAATCTGTTTTACAATAAACAAGAAAACACAAGAAGAGGGGTCTCTTCCTGTTTTGTAATGTGAAGTTTTGGTGTCGCACTGTGCTGACTTGTTAGGTTCCTTCCAGTTTTTGTAGTGGAAAGAAGTTCAGCTCTCACAAAGCCAAAGCTTTTGGCAGGTGATGGGGGAAAAGCTGAGTCTATTCGCACTCAAAAAGCAAAGAGGTGATGAGCTGTTTTGCTGAGAAAAGTGTATTAACTGAACAGAAAATGAGCAGCACTAGCAGCGGAGCGTTTAGCTCTCAGGCCACTGCTGCAAATCATTGTTTCAAGCCACATGCAGCTCCCGGACATGGCACTGCCCCAGCCTGTACAAATGCCTCCTCAGCCAGCATAAAGAAAACACAGAGGATCCACCCAGTTTTAAGTTCTCCTTGGTAGAGACTCATTGTTTGTTGCTTACTCTGTGGCTCACTTGGACTCACTCTGACCAGAAGGATCTGCGGTCGCTCTGTTCAGTCACTGGTACCCCATGAGACAAGCTTTGAATTTGGTCTGGGTGGAACTGATATGTTGGGAGCAACTGAAACCAGGAAAGTATTAACTGGTGATGCTACTTGATGAAAGTACCATTCTTGTAGGTAGGAGTATTGCTTTTTCCATGAACTCGGCTTGTGAAGGAAAAAAAATCTCACTATGATATGTGAAAGCCCAAAGAGATGAACAGCTTAGCATCTTAAAATCCAGTTAGCTAAAACAGCTGAATTACTGTTTAAAAAACAAACAAACTAACCACTAGTTCAGACACACTACTGTAACTGCAGCTACTCCCTGTCTTTGTGTTTTACACAAGGGCATTTGCAGATCACGCAGCTGGCAGCACCACTCTCACTATGGCTCCAGCAGACCCAGCATGAGCAAGTTTTCCTGCTGGGGAGCCACGATGGCAGAACCCTTATGACTCAGAGGTGCCACTCTCTCTGACACAGTGCCATTGCAGCAATCTCGGTCTTAACCCTGGTTCCCACTCCCCTCAGCCCTCTCCTGGCACCCAGTGCCGCTGGATACCCACCTCTCCCTTGCCCCAGCAGGGCTGTAGCCCTAGCACAGTGTTTTGGCTCCTCTCATCCAGCCATCCCACTGATCAAGGCCAAAACCAGTGGAAAGGAAAACAGAAAATGGCAGGTATCAGAGCAGCCCACCTGATGCACCATCCCCACCAGATGGGAGAACAAAATTTGTGTGGTGGCACTAAGCTGGACTCAAAGGGGAGAAGGCTCTGTATTCCCTCACCTTCTCACACAGGCAGCAGATATGGCAAGAGTCAACAGGCCCATGGGCTGGAAGGTGACACACAGAATTTGATACTGACTGAGGGATTAAATAGAATAAAATAACATGAACTGGGTTTGGCTGAATTGGACAGGTCAGCGAGTTTTCTCTCACCTTTCTCAACACATATTATATGCAAATGAAAAATGCAGGAATACATTTTTTACTGTGCCTCTGCAGTCAGCTGGGCCTCTGCCCCACGGCTGCAAAAGTATGGTGCATCCTGTGCTGATCTCTTCTCCCATGTAACAAGTGACTGGACAGAAGGAAATGTTGCACCAGGGAGGTTTAGATTGCATATTAGAAAAATTTTCTTCACCAAAAAGGTTGTCAAGCACTGGAGCAAGCTGCTCAGGGAAGTGGTTGTCACCATCCCTGGAGATATTTAAGAGTTGTGTAGATGTGGCACTCAGGGACATAATTTAGTGGTGGGCTTGGCAGTGCTGGGTTAACAATTGGACTCAGTGATCTGAAAGGTCTTTTCCAGCCTAAACAGTTTTGTGATTCTGTGATCCCCAGTTGTGTCACTGCCATATTCCAGCAGGGTTAGGCTACACTGACCACCACAGACACCCGAGAGCAGCTTTCTGATCCCGGGTTGGAGATTGTGAGTTTCCCTTTCTTTAATTAACAAACTGCATTGATTTTTTTTTCGAAGTAGCATAGTAATGGAATAAGAATGCGAAGTACAAAGCAAAACAAATTCAGTTGTAAAATGTAGGCAAGTTGTGCTGTACAAAGTAGGTCAAACACTTGTGGGATTGAAATCAATAGTAGCTGCACTCAGTGCAGCAGCATGGATAAACCAAAACCAAACCCTGCCTGTTCTTATTTCCATAGAGCACATCAATTCCTCCCTTAATATCTGCCACATGCCTTTTCGGTAGTGTACACTGACATCTATAAACACTGACCAGACAACATAAAACAGTGATTTACATTTATTTGAATGAATTATGCTCCAGGAGGGAGAAATCACTGACCCCAGCGCTGCTCTGAAGGGGAATGAGACACTCATTGAAATGGTCAGGTTTTTGGCAGTGACTTTTTCCTTGCAATGAAATGGCATTAACATGGAGGTTGTTACCAGAGTCATGAATAGAGAATTTAAATCTGCTAACAGTGGAAAAGGCCTAAAATCCTTCACAACTTTGACCTAGAACTGCTGAGTACCTTGAAACAACTCACTGCAACACATATTTTAATTGGGATTTTTCCTGCCTACAGTGTTTTCAGAGAGATACTTTACAGTGGCACACCAGCACCCATGGTAACCAGCACAGTTACCTGAATACAACAGGATTACCAACCAACAATCACAGGTTTAAGCAGAATTTCACTTGGACAAATTTCTCAGCTCTTTAAGCAGGGTGTTTTTCCTGAATGCTACCACAGGAATGTGTCAAAAATTAATTTCAGACCATTTTTTAATTTGTCATATACATCACAAGGGTTATTTTATAGCTAAGTCAAAGCTGTTCTGAATAAAATTGATTCACGTACAAGGTTACAATTGGGAATAGAAACATGGCTAATCTGGGGCTGCCAAATCACATAGTTAATTCTGAATTCTCCTCCCTTTCCCTTCCAAAATTACAAATTAAAAACATGTATGCACATATCATTTTTTGAAAGCAGTGAGCTGGGTAGATTGCAGAATTCCTGCCGCATGTTTTATTTCTGGTTAAGAAAACACAGTAATGTGGTCTGTGTTGGAGGGGAAAGCTGTCCCGCCCCGCACAGTGATGGGAAGCCCCGTTGGAGGGACCCCCATTTTCACACACCCACAGGACCACCCTTGTGCACCCCCAGGCTGGCAGCACAGCAGGTCCTGCCCTTTCTCCAGCCAGACCCTGGGCAAGGTGTGCCTTGGTGCTTTCATTACACCTCAGTCCTTCGAAATGTTCCCAGTATTAAAAGTTAACTTTTTCAAACACTGGAAGTTTAGGAATAATATAATTTCTTATGTACTCTAGGTCGAAGTGCCATTTGTATCTCTCTACATCCATGAGTTGCGCACATGATGGGTTTTTCTTGTACCTTAGCAGCAGCAGCTGACTTACAAGCTTTTATGTAGAAACTTGAATTTCTTCTGTACCTGCATTGTAATATTGGGTCTCTGGTTTGGCCTCTATAAAAATAACTTGATTTTCTGTTTAGGTGCCGTGAGTTTGGGTGTTTTCTGTTTCATTGTTTTTACTTTTTCCTATTTTGGAGGCATACGAGCAGGTTCTGGTATTTCAGTGCAAGTTTTCTGTGCACTGCAGTTCCATCTCCAGTACCAGGTACATTTATTATTACCCTAAGGTAAACTCAGTTTTTCCAGAGATCCATTAGCAATGCTAGTCATAGAATAATCCAGTTATGCTTAATGTGCTTTTCATTCTTAGTTAAATAAAATCAATGGGAAGGCAATTCCTGCAGAGAATTTAACTTTTCCCCAGTATTTCCCTTTCTTGGTGAAAAAATAGAGAGTATTGCTCAGGCCTTACAAATTTCCCAGCAGCTGCCGACTGCCCCAGGCATCAGTTGAGGAAGGAGCCCTGTTTGAGGGCGCCCGTGCTGCGTGGCAGCGTTTCCCTGGTCCCTGCACTGCGACCTCCAGGGTTCACCCCTGGTCATCACAACATCAGTGGGACATTTTGCCCTCAGTTAACCTGAATAAGACTATGCATGGGAGTGTTCAAATCTATACATCTCTCCTACTATACTCTGAATCCCATGTGTCATGGACAAAGTAAAGCAGCATTCAAATGCTGTAGGCGATAGTCCACACCTTGCTCACTTGGAGGAGGACTGGAGGCAAATGTGTCACCTGTGCCATCCCTACAAAGCTACCGAGTGTCAGACATCATCCCTAAGGCTCTTTGCCCTCTTTGCTAAAGCCAACACAAGCAGTGCCTATGGTGGCTCAGATTCTCCACTGTATCCAAGGCACCTGCTTTTTCAAAGCACTGGGAACGGTCGTATCTCATCTGACTAAAGAAGGATCCCTGCATCAAATGAATCATATCAGGCAGAAAAAACATATTTATATGTGGCAGAAACACTCCAAAAATTAAGTGCTGCATTTCTGTGAAAGGAAATACATATCACTTTGGGTTTGTGCTTCTGTGCAGGAATATTTTTCAGTGTTGCTCTCAGTACCCTGAGTAAAAGTCAGGGATAGTCAGGTTTGTTCATAACTTCTGTCAAGATAGCGCTGATGAGAGATCTGTGCCTTTCTCTCCCTGATCATTTGTAATTCAGACCTGATCTCCTGGAAATGTTGCTCAGAATGTTTCCTGGCTGTGCAGCCACTAGCCCTGGTGAGGAGGTGCCAGGTAGCTCCGCCCCAGATGCTGCACTCTTAAGGGCAGGGATCCCACTCCACTGGAGGCAGAGGTTGGACAGGGGAAGGACTTGAGTGCAGAATGCTCTTAAACTGGTCAGGAGACTATTCTGTGTTGGAGTGGCAAAAATATGGGACAAAACAATCAACCAAAGAGGCAATGAACCAATTTACTCTCATGTACCCAAGTGCTAGGAGATATTTTGCTGCAGGCTATCCTCCCTGTCAGGATACGGTGTGGAGGGGAAGCAGCAGAGCCTGGGGGAAATTACAGGCCACTTCAAGCACTGTTTTCTCTGACATTTCAACTCTTAAAAGATCAGGGAGGAAAGAAAAAGGTCACTGTAATTCAGGTGAGAAGTGATGCTTGAATTCCTATCAAGCTTCCTATCCCCCATAAGTAGTTTTTGTCTGCTACCTTGTTGCTGAAGGCAGGAGTGGCAGCCCATGCTGCAACTGGCCACCGAGGCTGTGCAAGGAATCTGGATCAAGCAGGAGGCGATACACCAGACATGGACAGGCAATGAAAGGCACCACCAGATTTTCTGCCCAAACACAGATCTGGTACAATTCTGCCTCCCAGATGACTGTTTGTAGTACTCTCCTATTTAACCCAAAGCAGAGAGTTCTTTGGAAATTTTATTTCCCTTCATGTATCACTACATGCACTACTCAGAGTATAAAATATAAAGCAATTTATTTTAAGCTCAGCTTGTACCTTAGGTTAACTGAATATTAAAAATTCATGGTTGAGTTCATAGCAGTTTCTCATAATTTGTGTGAATTTTCCATGGGGTTTACATTTTAAGGGGAACTGAATGCACATTTCATGGTGGGAGCATTGGCATTTGGCCTGTGACCCTCGAGCAAGAGCCCAGTCACCAGCAAGCAAACCTGCACAGAAACATAGGACTTATTCTATTGGCTTGTGCTACAAAATATGCTGTTCAAAATTTTTAAAGGAAAAATCCTCCAAAAGGCCTAAACAAACTGTCCACCAGTCCCTGAGTAGCTTCTGTTTAAATCTGGCTATTTTACAAGTGACATGTTCTCTTCCAGACAAACACCAAGCCAGTGAGTTCCTCAGTCTTTTAAGAGACTCCAGAGCTAAAGTCAACTGCATCTCTCATTCTATATATTCGATATTAACTCTACATTGCATCTTTATGAATTATTGTATAACTAAGTTATACATTTCAGAAGGCTGGACTGAAAAGATATCACACAGCAAATAAGTTTAAGCAGTCGAAAAGCCAACCACAAACAGAGAAAACATTAATTCTTCCACAGCTGAACACCTCATTAATACAAGGCATAAAACAAAGCAAAGCAGCACAGAGAGAGAAAACAAAGCTGGCTTGTAATAAGATTTCCCCCTTCACAGCAAATTCTGCAAGCTTAAATATATTTTCCATAATAAAGGTGGACAAAAGAATCTCTGTAACTTGTTCCTAAATGAACCTTTTATTGAAATGCTTTGCTGCATTTTTCATCCTTATAGGATAAATGCATTTCATTGTAACATCTTATAGAAACCAACTCTGTTTTAACATAAGTAAATATTTTTTGTTTGTTTGTTTTACTCTTTCTAGAATGAAATATTGCTGAGAAGTATGTCTTCAGGAAATACCCTGGGTTTTACAACACAATATTTTGTGATGGAAGAACGACTTACAGGAAAATTACAGGTTGGTTTTGGCCAACAGCTTTGGGATGTCTCGGTTCCCTCATGCAGAGAAAGCCCCAGGGGTACACAGAGAAACCTAAACTCCAAGTCAGGGCACTGGGGAGCAAATATTGCTATTAAAGTAGTAATACCTAAGAATGCAAAGGAAAAGCTGTCAGACTAAGAACTTCTATTTGAGAAAGACAGATGAAAAATTTAGCAGCCTTGTGTTTATTTAGGGAGTTCAGCTCAGCGATCTGAGGACACCAAAACCCAACTGCTCTCCCTCCCTTCAGCAGCACATGCTGCCCATAGCTCAGCAGGACCCCAAGGAGAAGTTCATGTATATTTATAAGTCACATAAACTGAGATTTTCCTAATATTCGGATTAGCAGCGTCTTTCCTCAAAATCAAGAGTCTCAGATCTTAGCTACCTAAAGCTCCTTCCTATCTTCTTTCCTTCAGTTGTGAGCACCACAGTTCAGTTCAGGGAGGATATTGAGCTGATGGAGCAGGTCCAGAGAAGAGCAATGAGGCTGGTGAAGGGACTCGAGCACAAGTCCTATGAGGAGAGGCTGAGGGAGCTGGGGTTGTTTGTTGTTGGAGAAGAGGAGGCTCAGAGGAGTCCTCATCACTCTCTACAACAACCTGAAAGAAGGTTGTAGCCAGTCAGTCTCTTCTCCCAGGCAACCAGCAGTAGGACAATAGGGTACGATCTCAAGCTGTGCCAGGAGAGGTTTAGGTTAGATATTAGGAAGAAATTTTTTAGAGATAGAGTAATCAGACATTGGAATGGGCTGCCCAGGGAAGTGGTGGATTCTCCATCCCTGGAGGTTTTTAAGATGAGACTGGATGTGGCACTTACTAACCCCATCGATGTTGAATCAAGGGTCAGACTTGATGTGGTCTCGGAAGTCATAAACATATCAGATGAGTTTCACTGCTGTTTAAAGCTGTGTCCACACATCTACTAACTGTAATTGTTGAACATCTTGGAAAAATCGATAGGACAAACATTCCCTCATCAGAGCTTCCTATTAAAATATTTGCAGCAATTTCATAAACTCTCCTCCTAGCAAGAGAACAAGTTTCTGAACCAATGCTGTCCCTGTAAATAAACACTTTTCCCAGAGATGAGAGGTTTTACTGTATCCAGTAGAGTTAGTTTAACATCATTGAAAAGTTCCCTCAGAGCTCATAAAACACAAATTTACTTATTAGCATACTTGCATATCCTCTAATCTTGTGAGCAGCCTCTGCTGTAAGAAGTCACTAATGTGACTTCAAAGAGTATCCTTCATCTCATCAACCTTCAAAATTTTTCAGCAGCTGAACGTAGTTAAATCCACCTCTCTCAAGATACAGGGACAGAAACCATGTCTTTCATTTGGGAGAGAGAGGGGTGGGAGAACTCAACAAGTCTGGGCATAATCTTCTAATCTGTACCAGTGTAATGCCAGAGCTTACTCATGATTTCAAAAGTCAGTTTTCTTTTATCATCAGAAAGACTGATAAGATAGAAAAAAACCCCACCATGGGTATGAGCTTTCTTGAGGTTACTCTCCAAAAATCACACACAATAATATACCTGTAGAACAATAGCACAGTTTACAAATCTTTATTTGCTGGCATCACCTGATCTAGAACCCAGCTGCATTTACATCACAGTTTATGCCTGAATAAATCTCCAAATAAAGATCCTATGAAGTCTTTCATACTTCATTTATTTGCAATTGCCCCATGACCACAGACTTGTATTAACCCAAACAAAAGTAAACTGAGCAGATCCCAGTGGAGAGCAGGGACAATCTGAGGAGATTTTGAATGGCTTCCAGGGCTGATGTAACACCTGAAGAATAAGATGGGCACTGCACAGGCCTCCCACTTTGCAATCATGTTTTTGTGTCAATGGGACAATGCAAAGACACTGTGGATTTAAGTCCAGTACTTGAAAGATTCAAGCAAGCAAAAGCTCAGAATATTTTGCATGAAAAGCAACAAATGGTAGGACAATGAGATAATACAACAGAGGTGTTACACCTGCCAGATCTTTAATGAGATGGAACAATATTTTCCCAATATTTCACACAACTTCTTGTAAAAGTAATGGCTCTGAGAAGCCTGTTAAGAAGCCAAACGAGAAGGGCTGCACCAGGTTCGATTACAGGTCCACTTAACTCTGTACCTAATTTCTAAGAGAGACCCATGTTTGGAAAACCAGAACCAGCCCACAGTGGTAGCTCAGCAACCTGCAGCTGAGAGTTTACTCTCCCCAAGGCATCCCTTTTTTTTTTTTTTTTAAATTAGTACATGGAAACCACACAGTTCAGCAAATTTCTGAAAACTTAGTTTCTTAGATTAATGAGTTTAACATAATTTATTGGGGTAATTATAAAGCTCCAAAGAAGGGGGAAAGTTAAAGAAAAAAAACCCCTAGCTTTGGTAGATGTCAACAGTGATGCTGTAAGATCTGGGATTAGTTTAGAGAACAAGCACTCCAGAGCACGTAGTGAACAGGAGCTCCTCACATTAGTCATATGTTGAAGCATGCAGCAATCAGAGCTTTTTAAAACAAAAAGGACTTAAAACATATCACTGCGATTACTTTCCTAAATCCAAAGTGATGCAGCCTCGAACATAACCCAGATTCCTACCCAGCACCATACAGGTCCAAATCTCAAGATGTCTCTGAGCCAGTACTGTTCCTATGCTCCCTGGCAATTAACACAGTTCTGCTGGTGCACCACAAATTTACCTGTTAAAAAGCACAGGACAAAATGAACTTGAGGACACTGATGAAATATCAGTGCTATTAAGTTGTACAACTCAAATTCAGGCTTTCCCTTTCCTGGACTTCCTGGTGACTGCAAATGAGCGTTTATGAAAGCAGCATGTAAGCCCCCTTGTGAAGCACCACTACTGCCATTTATCAGGCTTCATTTTGAGGTGTATGGTTTAGCACAGAAACTTACATGTAGTGAAGGGTTTAGGGATTTTTAAAAGCAGCTGATGAGCAGAACGTTGTGTTCTTTTAAAATAGCCATCAGCTTGAGTCAAGCTGAATACATTTCTATCCTTACAAGACCAAATTGCTGAATGTGCTCTGCAGTCTAGGTTACTTTCTTGCACAACTGAAGAAACAGTTGGTTTCTATAGGCATAAAGTAGGCATTACACCTGCTCTTCTAATGAAAGAACCACTCAAAGTAATATCATTTACATAGAGTGCACTAGTCCAGTTGATCACCTATATTAAAAAAGTCCTGACAAGGAGGAACTGATATATAGCTCATAAGTAAGGGAAAAAGATAATGTACTGCTCTTAAAGCCCAAGAAGGAAGAGAAATCAAAGGCAATTGAAATAGATGCATTTCCAAGGCAGCACATACATCATGTTGAACTATACAAAGTTCAACAAGGGGAAGTGCCAGATTCTGCACCTGGGGTGGGGTAACCCTGGATGTTTGCACAGACTGGGGAATGTGATGCTGGAAAGCAGTGCCATGGAAAGGGATCTGGGGCGGGGGTCCTGGTTGATGGCAAGCTGAACATGAGTCAGCAGTGCCCTGGCAGCCAGGAGGGCCAACCGTGTCCTGGGGGCATCAGGCAAAGCATCTCCAGCCAGTCAAGGGAGGGGATGTTCTGCTCTGCTCTGCACTGGTGTGGCCTCACCTTGAATATTGTGTGTAGTTTTGGGCACTACAATACAAGAAAGAAATTAAGCTGCTAGAGAGTGTCCAAAGGAGGGCAATGAAGACGGTGAAAGGCCTTGAGGAGAAGCCATATGAGGAGCAGCTGAGGTCACTTGGTCTGTTCAGCCTGGAGGAGACTGAGGGGAGACCTCATTGCAGTCTACAACTTCCTCATGAGCGGAAGAGGAGGGGCAGGCACTGATCTCTTCTCTGTGGTGACCAGTGACAGAACCTGAGAGAATGGCCTGAAGTTGTGTCAGGGGAGGTTTAGGTTGGATATCAGAAAGAGATTCTTCACTCAAGGGGTGGTTGGGTGCTGGAACAGGCTCCCCAGTGCAGTAATCACAGCATGAAGCCTGACAGAGTTCAAGAAGCGTCTGGATGATACTCTCAGGAACATGGTGGGACTCTTGGGGATGGTCCTGTGCAGGGTTAAGAGTTCGACTTGATGATTCTTGTGGGTCCCTTCCAACTCAGCATATTCTCTGATTCTGTGGTTATTCTGTCCTAAATGGGTATATTTGAAGCAAATTTACTTCAGACCAGCTTAAAATTATATTTGTTCATATGGGCACCAATGTCCTATTGAGTTGTATCATGGGCAGATAGAGAGGTGAAGAACACACACAAGATTAAGTGTCCAGAAACAGCCTTAGTAGCAGAAGTATGTTTTATTAACACATCTTGTATAATAATAGTGCACATAATTAGGTTAAACTTAGCAATTCATGGTTTAACAGTGTTCTTAACTTTATAAATGTGAAAGAAGAATTTAGCACCAGGACATGGAAAATCAGGTAATGGTACTGGGAGGACATGTTCACTGGCTGCAGCAGATGCAAGTGTTTCTACCAAGGAAAAAGATGAGGCAAATGGTCAAGTTCAGAGCCCCCAAAATGGCATCCATCACCCTCCTGCAGGAACGTGATGAAAAATTCTGCTCCATCACCATGACAACTCATGCCACACCATTGCTATAGTAACTGGCTGAACATCATTAGTTTTTAACCATACACAGTGGCCAACATGCAAAGGAGGAGGAGCCACTAGAACACTCATCTCTGCCCTGCAGCCGCTCCCACCCCAACCTATCTTTGCAGTTTAATCCAACCTCCTTCCATGTTCCCTCAGCCCCACACTGTCAGCCAAGCTCCCCACTACTGCCAGTTCTCCAAACCCAAGTCTGTCTCAAAATCAGAACACTAATTTCATGCATTTTACTGTTGGTTTTGGTTTTTTTTTCCCCTGAGTGATTTATCAGGCTAAGATTAAATGCAAGTAGAAAATTTCATCTTCCCAATGAATCATTGAAAATCTGTTCCATTAATCCAGCTCACCATGGGGTGGCTTTACACGCTGTATTTGCATCCCACGCACGCAGTCACAGTATCAGTTGAAAGGCACCGTCCTGTCCCCTGAAGAGCCGTGATTTCAACATCGTCATGGTGCAAGAATGTGTTTACTGTGCACCACCAAAACCCACGTGATTATCATTTTAATACTCCAGCTCAGGCTGGGACACTGCCTCCCTGGCAGCGTAGTCATTGTGTGCAGTGATGTAAAACAGCAACAGGGAACACTAGTGCTTTTCAGATCACATCAAAGCTCAGAAGTTTGCAGCTAGATAATGTCTTTTATCCAGCTACCTTCCAACATGGAAGAAGGAAAAATAAATACAATTATTACTGAGTTTCTACCCGGTCTGGGGGCAGAGGGTGAAGCACAAGCTTGGCTGCCATCACAAAAGGATGCAACAGGTTTGGAGCAGTTTGTGGCGGTCTGGGGGCACTGCCCTGACATGACTCCCTGGCACAGCAAGCCCATGCCTGCACCAAATGCTGCAGGTACACGCTGTGTGTATAAATCATGCTGAAAGTGCCTCTCTTGGAGAACAGATGGGAGAAGACAAGGTCCCTGTTGGCTGCTCCTTCTTTGACCCTTGTGTCCCCTCCACTTTCCCTTCATTTCTCACACCCCTCCTCTGCCTCCTGCAGGTTCTCCTTGGGGTTTATGCAGGTTGTAGCTAGCACTGGCAAAACTCCCCATCTCCATGCCAAAGGGAAGCGGTGGAGTGGCACAGGCACCTGCCCACAGCCCTCATGCCCAAGCACACGCAGCAGCATCTTGTGGGGCCTGTGAAAGGTGGAAGATGTTTCTGCCCACAGCAGGGGGTTCGAACTAGATTATCTTTAAGGTCCCTTCCAACACAAACCGTTCTATTGTTTTATGATGACCCAAAGCAGCACAACATTGGCCCCAGGGTCTGAGCCACCCATTCCTTGCACTGCCCCATCCCTGCACCTCAGCCTCTAATGCTCAGGGTTGGTGTGGTATAACCCCACTTTGGCTAGTACAGTATAACCATATATCAGACATATATGGTGATACCATACATATACATATATATATACATACATACATATATATATGTGTATATATATATACACAAACACACACTGTTATACCATATGTATATATATATATAATTATATACCACAGTAGCTCTGCCCACATTAGACTATCAAAATCCTATTACTTTGCATTAGGCTTAAACCCTAGCTTGATGCTCCCTACGTGGCCTTTAACAGGTCATACAGCCCTGCCTTGGTAAACAATAATTATGTAGTTCTCCCACTGTTTAGGAAGAAAAAGGCAAGGAAGGAAAAAAAACACTCCCTCTTTTCTAAAATAAAATTCAATTTTAAATGAAGGGCAGTTTTCAAAAATCACAAAAAAATCACAAAAGCTCTTTTATAGCTTTTTCTTTGTAATTCAATAGAAAAGTTTCTCACAAAGAAGAGGAAACAACATCATTTTAGTATTCATATATACATTAAGGTATGAAACAAGATACCCGCTATTGCTGTTTACAGCTGAAACAGAACTACATAAATCACTCTATGGGGAAGAAAGACAAAAAGATTCAAACAAATCTCACTAGAGCAGTAAAATCTATCTCATATTTATACATGCATAGGAGAGTATAAATAATTTTATTCTGGAAAGAGATTACAAATTACTTTTTTCTTTCTGTATTAACACTACCCTCTAGTGGCAGTTGTCTGGCTTTACTGAGGCAAAAATGTAATTTAACATATTGATCATATGCATTAAGAAATGGCACAAAAATTGCAAATAGGAATTTGTTTACCTGCGCTGAATTAAGTGCCCACACTCTGCAGTCTGTGAAACTCGCAGCTTTTGAAAAAGCTGTATCTGGCTCTTTTCAAGCATACCTTATTTTTGTAAGTGCTTAAGAAAATGCTAACATGAAAAGCATAAAACAATAGTCCCTTTAATGCACAGTTGCAGAATAACCTTCCAGACAGACGAGTCCCTCAGTGCTTGATGAGCAAATTACACTCTGAAGCATGAGCCTTACACTTTCAATATATTATTATCTTATCAGCCCCCTGAAGATACTTTGGTCGACAGCTTTAAAGGTAGATATGGCAAGAGCTTGTGATTATTCTGTCTCTGAACTTGCACCTCCTTCTTGGACATACTACAAACTCAACAGTAAGGTGGTGGTGGGATTTTTTTCACCATTCTCCTATAATTTCAGTCAGAAACAACTAGAATGAACCATTCCTAATGTAGCAGCCATTGTTTTAACAAATCATTCCCAAGTACAGATGAGCCTGAGGCATCCACAGTATATTTAGATATTGAGAGCATTACGTCTAAGGGGTATTTCAGTCTACAGGGACACCAAGAAAAATTAGATAGTGCCACAAATCCCACTAGGCTGGACCAAGATTTACACTCATCTATTTTTATACCTGAGAGCGAGTAATGCACAGCTTTGGAAATTTGCCTCCCACTTTTCTCACCGTGAGGTACAGTCAGCAGGTCAGCCAGCTTGAGGCAACTGCTGTATTGGGAAAACTCAGTGTACAAAATTTTGGAGTCCTCCAAGCAAAGCTAGCCTGAGTGCAGAGTATAACTTCACTGTGGAGACAGCTCATCAGATACATCCCACTGTATTGAATTTGCAGGTGAAATTGTAGATAAATTTCTTAGGAGGGTGGGGTGAAAACTTGATTCATTGCAGTAAGTCCTTGCTTCTGTAACGATAAATGAGGATAAGGTTTTTTCCAAAAAGCTATTATCCAATGACAGTTCAAAGTAATTTGCTCTTTCTCTCTCTGGACAGGGATGCATGAAGAAAAGGGAAAGATAGCTTTTATTCAGCTTACACATCTTGCCTTCAGCAGAGCTCCAGGCACTTTACTCAGAGGCAAGCTCTACACCTAGAATGGGAATTAATCCACCAACTTTTTTAAACAGTTTGGACAGCTTTGCATCATCAGATTAAACACAGAAGGCTAAACCTGTTAGTACTCCCAATCCCCCACCCCATTCCCTCTGATAAGAGCTGGCATCTCTCGGAGTGGGGACATGAGCCAGCTGTACTGCTGGAGGCAAAAGCAGCCTCAGCTCTCCCACTACAAGTCTAATGTTGATCCCTCACATTAAACGCATGGTACCATAACCCAAGTTTTCATTCTTTAAGCCTTGTACATTCCTGGAGTTTTACCTCTAGGTGATATGGAGGTCTCAGGCAGTCACAGGCAGTCCTTGGGGAAGCATCACTTCCAGTCCCTGAAGAACCAGACCCAAGCACACTGGGAGAATGTGCAACTCCAGGGTGCAGTCACTACCCTGGATCCTCCTGAAAGCAGGGTGGTCCTTTTGCTATTGTTCACTGTTCACACAGTGATGACTGCACCCACCCACAAAGCAGATGAGTTTCTCCTCTTCAGACAATTTAACCTCTCATCCCCCATTTGACAAGAGAATGATCCAGGGAGAGGAAGTTTGCTCCTCACCTGAGAAAGTAGCAGAAATACCCGGAGACTCTGCTGAACATCTGCACAACCACACAGAAAAGTGAGAGGTTGACTTGGAATCCTCTGGTGAAAGACAACATTGAACTTGGTTGAAGTAAATGCTTAAGAGACCATCAGGCCATTCTGTACTACAGGAGACAATGCCCTCTGCTTGTTCCCAGAAAGAACTAACTCCAAGACAAAATCAAAGGCTGGGAATTAGACACCTCCAGCCTCCCTTAGCATCTCTTGCTGGCCCTCATTTTGCTCAAGATCTCATCATCCTTTCCCCAGGAAATTTACAATTCTTGGTTCCATGTTGTGCATCCCAGTACAGGATCATGGTGATGCTGGCTCTTTTTGGCTCTGAACAATTCAACTTTTACACACTAAAAAACCTCTCAGTACCTTTGTACCAAATGAAGCATACACCACAGAGCAAAAAGTTTAGTGCCACTACATATTCTATCTTATCAGCAGTGACCTGCACAAATAAAGCACAACATTGCATTGCTCTGAAGCTTCAGATGTTCGCTTATAGCACAGTAGCAGCATATCCCATCTAACAATGGGATACCACAAAGGCTGCCTTAATCACCTGCCCAAAAATAGCTGCTTTGCCAAGATTGTTGGTATCTAAAGATTAAACACCACCATCCTGGAAACAGTATAGTTATTTCAAAGAAGTCACATAAAACAAGCAGCTGCAACTGCAGGCGGGGTCTAGCATAGCTTTTTCAGGACATAAAATCTATACGGATTTCTGTGAAATTAGGCCACAACACAGAGGGGCCAACAAAAACCTTCTGCTCACAGTCCATCTGCAATGCAGTCCTTCAGCATCTGTTTTCTCCCTGCCTGTCTGTCCCAGAGCTGTCACCTGCTTCAGCTCATCTTGCAGTGACTTCTCTCCTCCCTTATTTTGCTATTCTCATGCTGCTACACGAGGCCAGGGCACAGCCAGGTCCCAGCTGCAAGGTGGAGAACTTTGTTATCCAACCACAAACCAGCAACTGCAACGCCATGTTGAAAGTTAGGAGAGAACTGAACTCAGGCCTGCAAACTCTGCCAGAAAAGCCCCATAACAATTGCAAAATAAGTCAGGCAATATGTTGAATGCGTTCATGCACAAGAGAGGGAAAGAGGCAGTTCCTGGAAGAAAATGATTGAATACCTAAAGCAATTTCATGGCAAAAATCTGATACCTTTATTCTCCAAAGGAGACTTAATCTTTAAATCAGTCCTTTGCTAACAGGAAATCAAAGTCCAATTCCATCTTACATTTGACTTCTATATTTTCTGCCTGCTCTGCAAAGCATTATGCTGTTGCTGTCCTTTGTCAGCATTCTCATTTCCAGAGCCTCTCCCGCTCTTCCCATAACGGCTCCTGCCTTTGCACAATCGCAGCCCGAAGGCCATCCCTGCTGAGCCACACAACAGCTGTCCCCAGCAGGCAGGACGCTGACCTACCGCTCTTGAGGCTCAGGCAGAGCCCCAGCAAATAAGCAGTGCTTGGCCTCAGCTGCATCCACCTTGGCAGGGCTGGCTTATATCTTTCAGATGTAAGGACTGATGGAGAAAACAGGGCAGAAACACCAAATTTTCCAGCCAACTAAGCTTAGTACCAGCACTTCTGGAAGCAACCACAAAGCTGACCACAAGCCCAGGATGAGCCAAGCTGTGCTTACTGCAAGAGGAGGGGTTGTAGGCACTGGGCCAAAAAACAGGACTTGAGGAATGAAGTACAGCACACTGCTGATTTTCTTAAGCAAAGCTTGGTTATGAGAAGATCAGGACCCAGTGCAGTCAAAGGCAGCAGCAGACTGACCTACACAAGGAATCCTCAGATAAATGATATCAAAGAACTACCACTAGAATGATCACAAATGTTTCAAAAGGTTCATATATGAAGAGCAGGTCAGAGCAATAATCAACTGTGTGAGTGCCATAAAATTGCTTCCAGTTATAGTGCAGACTTTTTTTTTTTTTTTAAAGTCAATTAGATAAATAATAAGTGTTAGTATTCAAATAGGTACCAGGAACTTACATTACTTATAGATCATTAAAACCTGAATATTATGCATATGTTGCGGTCCTTTGCAGCACAATACCAAATATATTAATAGTTTCCCTGCACTCTCTTCATGCAAAGGCAGGAGAAAAGGAAAGATATTTTATTCAAGAAAAAAACCTGAACAACACATGTTGAAGAAAACAGCTTACAAGACAGAAATATAAAACACCTAGGAGTTCTTAGAATACATTTGCTGTCAAAAATCACACTGCAGGCAAAAGGTTACTAAATTAAATATTCTGCCAAAATCCTCATGGACTGAAGTAAGTGATGAGGTACATGCAATTTACTGCAAGATAAGCTTCCACACTGCTATTATAAGCAATCTGAGTGGCACTTGGAATATCAAATCTCAGTACCTGTTTTAAAAATGTTTAAATATGTCTGGAAGTGATGGCTTTCAGTACACCATCACAAACATCTTTATATCTTGCACTTAAAGTAGTAATTTATATGAGACTTTTAAAGCACATTAGTACATTTAATCTTGCTTAGCTACACTGGTGCAGAGGAAAAGCTGCCAGACAGGATATCACCCAGCTCAGCAAAAGTGTATTTCTTTTCCAGTTCTTACAGTAAAGAGACTGATCAATCTTTCCAGTACTGAAGTTAGTAACGAATATATTTTTTTTTCCAGTTACTGAGTTTCTGGTTCCTTTACTTACTCCACAGACATTTTCTCCTCCTCGCTTAATTACGCAGGTTTTCATTACTGGTCTAGCCAATTTTACATCATCGATATAGAATCATAGAATGGTTTGGATTGGAAGGGACCTTCAAGATCATCTAGTTCCAACCCCTTTGCCATGAGCAGGGACACCTTGAACTAGACTAGGTTGCTAAAACCTCCATCCAACCTGACCTTGAACACCAGTTCAAGTATGGTGTCCATAACTTCTCTAGACAACCTGTTCCAGTGCCTCACCACCCTCAAAGCAAAGAATTTCTTCCATATATCTAACCTAAATTTCCCCTCTTTCAGTTTGAACCCAACTCAGACTCCCAACTACCTTATTTGTAATTTAAAACAAACTCCTCAAAGCAAGAAATAAGAACTGTGCCAGAATTTTTCATGGGTTTAACAAATCTATATTCATTCATCACACACACTCACACCGCACACACAGTTTTTGGTATAGCACACCTCAACTCTGCAAAACTATTTGATACTGATTCTAGCGTCACCTCTCTTCAGCTTCACCTGTTCTCATCCAAGCTACTTCCTACAGTCTCAATTTTCTGCTTCCCATCTTGTATTAATTTAAGGCTGAGATCTTAACAAGGAGAGTATCAGGGACAGGACTCTGAAACCCAGACAGCTCCACAGAAGTTTCTCCAGCACCCAGTTCTCTCCACCGCCTGCACATCTCTCCCATTCCCTCCCTTCCCACACCATGAGGGTAATGGTTATGGCTCCCTTTGTTTCTTCATCAACCAAAATATTCAGAACTTCTTACCCATGAGTCAGAAGGCCCCTCTGGCTGCTTCTCCAAGATTCTGTGAAGAAAACTGCAGCAAACCACCTTAGAATTTATAAGAGGCAAAGCAGGTCTCACCTCCTCCTGCACAGAAACATCACCTAACATCCCTTCCCTATTCTGAGACACCACTTGCCAAACACAGTGGCAGGAGTATGGGCAGTGAACTACCAGGTCTGCTGAACAGTCATCTCCTTTTCCTCTCCCCATAAAAACCATTGAGAACAGCCTGTAGCCATTTCAACAACCGTTAAAAGCTGCTCCAAAGGGCATCAGATTTCTCCTTCACTTCTTCCAACTCATCCCCAGCAACTCAGAAATGAACAAGAAGGTGCCTGTACCACACATAGTCTCTTTCCTGTTTTCTTTCCTCTTTTCTATAGATAGTTAATATGACAGGGAAATATTGTACAGGCAGACAGACTTTGTACAACACTTTATTACACTGCTGAAGACTGGGAATCAGTTCTAGCAACAGATTCTTATTACTCAGGCTGAGGAAGTCAAAATTACAATGTTATTACAAGGTCACTGTCCCACAGAGGGAAGCACTCAAACTCTCTCAATACTGTCATTTGCAACTTTGTGCTGTTAAGAGCAATTCAAGCTGCAAAGTGTAATGCTGTTACAAACAGGTACCCTCCAGTTTCTGGTATATTTGCAACTCTGGTTATTTTCCAGCAACAAAGAGCAGACTGAGCTTTTGAGAGTGATGCTGAAGTCAGACCGAGACTTCAGGTGAAAGGCAATAGCACAGATATTCACAACAGTTATAGCAAAGCACAGAAGGCTCCTTTTGGCACAAAGTGGCAAGTCAGAGCTTGCATTTTGAGAACAGAATGTGCTTATATGATTGTTAAAAAATCAGCACTTGCAGCCAGGCAAAACAAGTTACCAGAACTTTAAGTGGGAGAGAAAGGGAATCATTAAAAGACACGTTTGCAATGGTACCTTTCATATTTCAGTCTTAACAGAAACCAACATTTTGACCTAAACTCCCTTTTAAATTAAACCTGATGTTACACCTTACCAAGTGTCAACTAATGACTTAATTTTACTACACTTACATATGTATATAAGTGTTCCTGAATTCCCATAAAAGCATGTGCACAACTGCATAGCTAACAGTTAGAACCCTGCAATGTAAGGCTACAGGTACAGCCAAATTGACCCTTTTATTGTATTTGGAAATACTGATTTCCAAATTAAAGCACTTTCGGGGTAACTAGAAAATATACTTTTTCCAAACTTGCAGTCTAGAAGTGGTGAAAGAGACATTTTAGAATGAGGTAAACACACTGCATAGGCTATATATTTAAATCCAAATCCCCAGTGTTTTGGCTTAATTATTAAATTATTTAAAACTGAACAGATTGAAAAAACTATGCATTTATAAAAATCTGAAAACAAATCCAGGTTGAGATGAACAGCAAACTAGAAAATAAATTATTTACAAAGGGCATTTCCTACTGCCTTTCTTTGCTTCTCTTTTAAGTTAGCCAGACAAAAGCACAATTTGAAAACAGCTTTGCTGCTTTTTCTGTGGAGCTGTTCCTTCTAGAACACCTGTGCAACTTCAGCTTGTCTCCTTCAGTTAGTCTGAGCCAAGACTATTCCTGTACCCACACTGTCACAGCACTCCGGTGAATACTGGCCTTCCAGCCCATGCTGCAGTTTTTCTTGCCCCAGTCCAAGTTCTGGAGCAATGACCAAGTTTTGTGACACAGGGCATTTATAACTGAGACTGGTGCTTAACAGACAGTGTCAGGGACCTCAATTATCATTTTAAACCCTTTGAAAACTAAATTATAACTAACAATAGTGCTTTTCCTGATTCTCATATTTTTATTTAAAATGTATCCTTGCAGGTTCACTTTTTCTAATATTCCCTTGCATCAGCATTTAGTTCCCAGAAATCATTCCTGTCAGGCAATGCAGTTTTCTGAAAAGATACATCCTTACGACATTTTCAATAAACTCTGTAGAAGACAGTCAGTGATCAGACTAAGATAAAGTGCATATATTCCTTTCTGATACAGGCAACAAAATTGTTGGACTGAAAAAATAAATCATACTGAATACTGAAAACCACACCGAAAAAATCCCACTGTGGCTATTTAGCACCCCACAATTAAATTGCCCCACTGAGTACTGCCCAAAAATACTTTTCAAGTGTCTGCTAGCTTAAAAGAAAGGAACTTATAACATTAAAAAAAAAGTTCCTTTTCAATTAGACTCTGAGAATCACAAATTTATGTAACTCTTGAAAGCTACAGCTCCCTCAAGGCTGACATACTGCCTTGACAACTTGTAAACAGTCTGTATTTCACCCTTTGGATCCAGGCTTCAAGCTCGCAAAAGCTTTGGAGTTCTTAAGGGAATGTGAAATTTCATTGAGAAAAGAAATAAAATGATAGTCCCTTTCCGACTTCTTGGATTCAAAAATAACTACAATGGTAAAGTGAGGTTCAGGGCGCGTCAGAAAGTACGTGCTTTGGACTTTGTCATCATAGAAGTGAACAACCTTCTCCAAGCTGTTGAGGTCAGAGGTTCTATCAGTCATAATCATGATCACATTGGGCCAGTGCATGACAGGCCTGTCACTGGGCAGAGACACCACCGCAGGGTACTGATCCACTCCTTTGGGGGCTTCCCTGTATGAATGGGGATGGTGATAACCATGTCCCTGGAAACTCTCCGATCCACGATTGTCAAAAATTAAGGAAACATTGATGGCATCATACTTCCGGATGAAGCTGGAAATTTTCCCAAAGTAATCAGGATTTGTTTTAGCAGTCAAAGTTTTCATTTCAGATGCTGTTGTCTGTCGACTAAGGGCCTCATGAAAGTAAAAGCTAAACTTGGCAAGGAGAATGTTTTTGAGCTTCATCAGCCAGAGGAAGAGGTGTGGAGGTTGTACAGCCTTCTGAGACTGCCCTCCAAACAGGTGCTTCTTGGTCTCTCGTTGTTTCTCAAAAATTTGACCCCAAGTCTGTAGTTTTGTGTGAGCACTGTGCAAGTTGACCAGGGACGGAAGGAACTTCCACTCTGAGATCTGAGTCTGAGCCTTTAAGAGATGAGCAAGCACATCTACTTCCAGCTGGAAACTGCTTTCAAGAGGACTGAGGATTGGATGATGAAATCTAGAAAACATAATTTTAGTCAAGACATGAGAACTGCTGTACACAACAATGAAATAATCAGACAGCATTTGCCAGTTAACAGACAGAAGATAAAATATGAAAGCAGAACAAAGTATAAACTAAACAACAATACTGTTAATTTTTTAAAAAGTTCTTTTTACGTAATTAGGGTAAATATTTTCATGAACAAACAGCACTTCACATTTGACAAAAAACAGCCATCAGACATTTCTCTATCAAAGTAAGGGAGTTATATTTCATCAGTTCAAGATCAATCACTGTTTATCTTGATCCATTAACTACTATAACACCATTTCTCTTTAAATCCAGGTGGTCTTGTTCCAATTTTAAATCCCTTCTTGCAAGAAAATACGTCTTGATAGTTCTGGAATAGCAGTAAGATGTTAAGTTAAATCAAGGGGATTATAAATCTGTACAGGAAAGCTATGAGGAAGCCAAGTTGAGCTTTTCTTTTCTTTTTTTTTTTTTTGGTTAAAGTCACACTAAAATTGTAACAGAAAATTAGTCAATGGAACCATAATTAACTGTATTTACCAATTAACCAAATCTCAAACTTCAAACCTTGGTGTACTAAAAGCAATGAGTGGAAAAAACATTTGGCAGGATTTTGTCATATCACAACGAAGATGGTGAAACAACCAATTTATCTTACTAAAACTCAGGTCAAAAATCAGCTCTCAATTTAAAAGATGTTAAAAAAAACCAAACAAAATCAACACCTCAATGCACATCTTATTCACAGGAGTGATCCTGCTATTAGAACAA
The DNA here is from genome assembly GCF_025592945.1 of Manacus candei. Classification (NCBI taxonomy): domain Eukaryota; kingdom Metazoa; phylum Chordata; class Aves; order Passeriformes; family Pipridae; genus Manacus; species Manacus candei. The sequence goes on along the minus strand of NW_026138091.1, from coordinate 7,152,693 downwards.
ATCTCGATGAAATGGAATTTTAAAAATCCATTCTACAGCTTTCTCTTCTCATTTTATTTTTTCTAAGTATCAGGAGGAAAAGAAAACAGATACAGCCTACCTCTCTTCCCATGATACTTACATTACTTGTGAACTTATAAAATTATTGATAATAACATACTTAATTGAAATGGAAAAACTGTAATGTAAAATATGCAACTTTGAAGGAATGAGCCTTCAGCAAAGACAGAAGTGGCCTTTTTGGTAAATGTGTTCCCTCATTAGCATTTAGGACTCTTTAAGAGGTCTTCAACAAAGAACAACCAATAGTTCAAAGATAAGACTTGATGAGGTTTCCATTTAAGTAAAGACAGATTTATCCTCTCACTTCAGAAAAATATCTTGGGTCTTGTTTTGGTTTAAAACAAAGAAGTTCATACTGATTTTTTTCAACTTTTAACAGCTGATCTTCAGACAAAGCTAAAGCAATGCCATTATTCCCTTCAGCTTTCAGGACACAATACATACAACCCATTTTGGACATAGTTGGTTCAAAACCAAAACACTTCATTTTGTTATGGAGCAGAAGAGAGAACGAAAATTGCGTGCTTTTCTTCCCCTCTCCCTTCATTATTTTTAATTTGACTTTCTATCGGGTTCTTGTCAAAACATTAATTCTTAGGCTTGTGAAAATAGTCTGACAATTCTGTCACTATTTTTAAGCAGCTCATTTTTTGAAAGCCACAATTTGAGTCTTGAAAGGATTTGTTATTAAGACGCAAGTCCAAATTTATTTGAAGAAAATGAAATATGAATATCATAAACCTGATGCACCACGTTGTGCAAACAGGTCAGGCTGGGTGACCAGCCACCTTCTGTACACAGTACACATCAGCAACTGCCAGCTCAACCTGCTATAGCAGAGATAAGTGCTTACTGGCCACTCTGAGAAGTCCAGAGCACACTTACATTTCTTCGAGAAACTGAACAAGAGTCAATCAAAAATAATATTCTGCTAACAGTCAACATTGAAGATCTCCAATGGTTTTGGTATTCACCAAACAAACCAGTTTTGTTGCTGTGTATTATGAGAGTGTAAAAAAGCATTATACAAGATTATTTGTTCCAGACAGTCCCTATTACAGCACAGTGGTTTCAACACACTTGCAGTCAGACCAAGAAGGTTATTCTTCAAAGCAGTTTAAAAATCTAAACTAACTCAGTACTGCTAAAGTCTCCTGCATTAACAGTATGATGTACAGCTTCCCACCTCTACTTTGCTTCATGGTTTTCTTAATGTTTCACTGCACAGCGGGACTTGCTAAACTGTTTTAATCCAAAAATACACACCTCAGCCACAGCTGAGAAGCTTGCAGAGTATGCTAATACGGTTGCAGAGTAAGCTAACAAGTTATCTACTAAATATATCTGCTGATATATAATTGAGTTTTGTAACACAGAAGCATCTGAGCTTCTGTGCAAAACAGACATGTTTTTATGATATTTTAATAAGCCAGAGTGCTAAAAACTTAAAAAGACATTGGAAAATTCCCCCCCCCCATTCATTCTTGGAAGTGGAGGGATAGTAGAGTTTTGTTTTGCAGACTATGAAGAAGTCACACTTTTCTTTCTATTTCCATCCATATATCACACATTCACACATGTATTTACAAAATGCTGACTGGATGAGGAACATTCAACACTTAAAAATTATTACATACAAATAGGTTTTCTAGTTACTAATTCATTTTATACTAAGCTTTTAAAGGAACCCGTTCCTGATGCTGTTTTAATTATTTCAGTTAAGATCCCACTCAAAACCAACAGTAAAAAATTTCATGAAAAGTTGCTTCTCCAGCTGTATTCTAAAGAGAAATGGAGAGGAAAATGTCTAGTATTGGCTGTGTACAAGTCAGCAATAAGTAGTAACAAAAAAAAAGTAACAAAATAGCTTTAAACTACTTAATAACTAATGATTTTTCAGATACAGACAATATGACTTGTTAACAGTAAATTAATTCAACTGTTCCTTTACCAGTAAGCATTTCTACACCATCTACACCATCTGAACAGCTATTTTCGCATGTAAAGGAAAGAAACCAAGGCCAGAACTTATCTAGAAAACACATGCCCTGTCTGGCCTTAGCACAGCTGACTGAAATAATGGCACACATCCTCAACGACAAGTGAGGAATATACTGACAGAGGAAAGAGACTGGGTAAGGATGAGTTTATTTGACTTTTCGTCTGAGTGGATAAGAGACTGTAAATCAGAAATGCCTTCCAGCCAGTACACATCAACATAACAGCTCCCAGAAACTGATCTGACATATGAAGAAACTGAAAGAAAGGACAAAAGGAAGATATCATTATGCCCACTTTTTTTCAGAAATATTCACTATGTGACTGGGGAGGACCACACTGCAGCTACTGAATCAGCTCTAACAGCATCTTATATTGTCTCCATCTTGGAATTGCTTGTTAACTCAAAGCAAAAACATCAGCATTTTTCCCAGGGAGACACTACTTATTTTCTTTTAAGATGTTATTATACATATAATTATATAATGTATGTTATATAAACACATTATATAATATATAACAATGCCTTAGAAGTACAGAGGTGAAATCTATTTAAATAGGATAGTAAAACATTTTGTATGCAACAATCTCCAATCAATTCATCAAAGTATGAGTTTTGGTTTTCAGATTTTTAACAGTGCTGTTGATTCAGCACATGCTCAGAACAGATGGCAATGGTTCGTGTACAACATAACTCAACTTTTCAAAAAAGCCCCCCCAAACGTACTTCCCTTTCCTCCTTAATGTTTATCACACCAAGGAAATCATATATAAGTTTCAGCTTTTTATTGGGCTAACAGCCCTGACCCACTGTATGGGTTCACAAGCCAAGAACTCCAAAACATCACTAGTAAGATCATATTAAAGTAGTTTTGATTTTCAGATTGCAAAATTATGTAGCAATTTGCTAAGGTTATTCCTAAAAAATAAGGAAGTCACCTGCAGTGTTCAAATTTGGAATATCAGAAAGCGGCACTGAGTTATTTTTATTTTTCCTAGGTGAACCCTTTAAAAATCATAACTGAAAAAAGTAAGACCTAAGAATATTCTCCCCAAACATCTTAGACACTATTTCACTCATGAAGATTTGCTTTGGTTTAAAATAAAGAGGTAGAATTTGAGTGTGTTGACAAGCATTCAAAAATTCTCTCGTTTTTAAACTGCCATCACTTTCAAGGCTCACATATGTCAGATGTGCAATACCCACCCCAGCATCACTTAGAAACATTCTGGGATTCTTTTAACAGGAACTATTAGATCTTAACTTCAACACACAATAATGGGACTGAAGGCTCAGAGGTGCTTCTTCTCCTGGCTCCAAGACCTCTCAAGAGAAGTGGTTAACAGAGCACCATAAAACCCTTCCAGGTAGGCCAGATAGCTGTGGTGCAGCTCTTAGAATTAAGCAGACGTATATTCTAGCCTGAAAAGTAAAACTGTCGCACAAGTATCTTGTTTTATTTATATGTCACTTTTACTGAAGTCCATATAGAATTAAGACTTGTTTCCTCTCCCCTCCCAAAGAAAAAGCGCAAGAAGCCTTGCACCTTATATATAACGAAAATCACTCATCCTCTCTGCTGAAAACAAATATGCTGAGTATTAAGGAATAGGGAGGAAGGGTCCTAGAACACCATAAGCAGAAACACTCTCCTTTTGTTATTTTTCTTCTTTGGAGGACTCATATTTTGAAACATGATGCTGCTGGCCAACACAGACTTATGCATTCGTGAAGAAGCCGTGCTGCTCAGCAGTCAAAGGACAGCAAAGTCTTTAGGCTTGCTTTGAACTTCAACATCAGTTGTTACAGATCACGTCTGAGTATGTACTGCCAGCAAACAAGCACTGACCTTGAGCTGTATTTCTTTAAGATGGATTCCAAAATGTTTACCAGTTCCTCAGAGTTAATGAACTTTTGGGTGCTGAGCGTGTACATTTTTTCATAGAAGTCAGCAATTTCCATCCGAGCCTGAACAAAAAAACAGAGCTGTTCAGACAGGTGAGAAAGCAGCTCTTCCAAGTGAGGAGCTGTTCCTCCTAGTGCATTGTGACCCGTCGCCACCACCTTCTTCAGCTCATTATGCAGAGATGTGTAGATGGTTCGGATGGAGTCCTTTCGGCTGAAGAATGACTGACCACCTGTTCAGATAAATATGGAGGTATTACCAAAATTCAGGGACAGCAAAGATAGACAGCAACACTGGAAAATTCTACATAACCATGCTTGTTCTCTTCTAGCTGTTCCTAAGTGTTGTTTGATCACAGTATTTCTTTTAACCAAGAAACAAAATTCACTATGTTATTTTGTCACTGAATTACACAGAGCATATGCTCAGAAGCACTTTATGTAATTTCACACAAGCCACTCTTGTCCAGTTTATATCTCAGCAGCCAATGACTGCTGCAAAACTTCAACTCCCTCAGTTATGGTGTGACTTTTCAGAAAACAAGGGTTCAGTTAAATTTGCTACTATGATACGTGACCTGCAAATACTGTCATCTATGGGAATCAGAAGAATCAAGTCATCTTAATGTGACTAATCAAACTTTAATAGCCTCCATCAAATTAATTAATTCTAGATCTTTTGGGGAGAATTCCCCTAGCAACCCCTCTTCAATCACAAAGCGCTCAAATTTGCAAAGCAACCTTTAAGCCAGAACCATGTGACATCTGTGTTTACCAGTCAAACGTTCCTAGTCCCTACACGGTCTTAATATAAAGCAAAATTCAAAGGAAAAACAATCACACTTTATCTCAGTGAGACCACAGTGCAGGTTAATCCATAACTAAAACCTGGGGTGAGGGGGACAAGGGGGAAGAAGTTGTCTGTGCTTCCTTCTACCTGCTCAACACTATGAGAAATTTAAAAAAGAAAAAAAGACAGAAGTAGAGGGTCAAAGGAAAGGATATTTAACTTTGACACTACCAAAAGACTGCACAAATGTACTAACCCTATTTCACACTTTCTATTTACAGAAGAACTTATGTGCCACTGTGGCACTCAACAGCTGCAGCAGAGCAAGGATCACAGGGATTGGGTTGGTGGAACTTTTAAAAATTCCAAATTTAGGTTCCACGTTGAAACTGCTTATAAATTTTGTAAGGGTGGATCCATTTTACATATATAATGTTCAAAGGTGACCTTAGCAATTTGAGGCAGAAAGACAGAGAACTGGATATCATTGTGAAACAGCTCCCTTCCTAAGCCATGAGTAGCCCTCATGTCATGGGCAGGATGAAGAATCGTCTATTGTAGTTGCCCATGAAGTATATAAACAAACAAAACTTTGTCCTTTCTGTTCTCAATTTCATCCTTTCTGCAAGCACCAAATTAACTTTTAAAGTCAGTCTTATAGACAGTGTTGTCTGTAAATATATAAAATAGTTCCAAGTCACCACTTAAACACCAAAGCAGAATTTTCTTGATGCTTTACTGTGTTACACATCAGACCCATATCCCTTGATCCATTTTCCATGCTTGTCTGCAGTTCAAAGAGAAAACAAGCAGCCTTGTCCAGAGGGAAACATGATGACAGCTCATCCTGTGCCAGTTTGGGATTTTTCTATTTATGCACTAAGAAAGCAAGAAGCAGCCAAGATTGTGGCCAAAGCTTCTTGAGATCCTGCAGAGTCTGTAGGATGCTATCTCCAGCCCCAAGTACTTGCACATACGCAGATCTAACATCAGCTTTAATCCTTTCGTCACCCCACTGAGCTCACCTTTGCCCAGATCTCAGCCAGAGAATCTCAGCACAGAAATATCTCTAGCTAAATTTTGGGAAGGGGAAGCAGGTAGCCTGCCGGCCAGCGAAGAGCTGCATCGATTGGCACAGGAGCCACCGTGCCACCTGCACTGCACCTGCATGCACTCTTGTTTATTCTTTAGCCGCAGCCCAAACAGCACAGCCGATTTCTCCCCGGGCCCAGGGACACTTGCTGACCCAGCACTTGTCTTTCAGATGCACCAGGCCGAGGCACAGACCTCAAGTCCCTCAGGTACTCAGCTCTGTGTACCCACGGGCTGACATGGCCTCACACCGCCCGCTTTCCCCGCGGAGCCGCACCCGGGGCAGGCCCCCGGCTCGGGCGGGCCCGGAGCGGGGAGAGAGAGCCACAGCCTGAGACGGCGGGGCCAGTCCCTCCTCCCCCGGAAAGGTACCTAGCTTCTGTCCCAGGAAGGTCATGCTGTGATAGGCCTTCTCGGCCGCCGCCAGGTGCGCCAGCCCGGCCAGCAGCGCCAGCCAGCTGGACCCCGCGCTCTTGTTGGCCTCCCGCTCCTTCTCCACGTTGTCCTTGGCCTTGTCGTAGGAGAAGATGCCCAGGTGGGAGAAAAAGGTCTCCAGCACGGCCTGCTCCACCGGCACGGGCGCACCCAGCGGGATCGACTCCCCCATCCCGCCCGGCGCCTCCGCAGCGGCCGCCACTTCCGGGGCCGGGGACCGCGCGCGCGAGGGACCGCGCTCGCGCCCGCCCCTCTGCACGTGACGGGTCGGGGTCACGTGACCGGGCGAGGCGCGCTGTGCTCGTGGGCGGGGCAACGGGAAAACCGGGAGCGCCGAGCCCGGCGGAGTTCCAGCCGTGTCCGCGCTTGGAAAGACCGGGAGCGCCGAGCTCGGGGGAGTTCCAGCCGTGTCCGCGCTTGGAAAGACCGGGAGCGCCGAGCTCGGCGGAGTTCCAGCCGTGTCCGCGCTTGGAAAGACCGGGAGCGCCGAGCTCGGCGGTATTCCAGCGCCGTCCGCCTTCGGAAGAGCCGGAAGCCCCAGAGATCCGCCCGTACATACTGCGCGTTGATGTTTGCGGGCTGGACACGCCGGCGCTGGTTCCTGCTGAGGTCTCCTCCACCCTGCCTGTTACATTTTGTGCTTTAACTTAACTCTGAAGCCCGTTTCCATGGGCTTCGTTCTTTCAGTTGAAACGTTCTAAAAACCAACGTCGTTCTGATGCCCTTATTCCCACTCTTTGAGTCCCACAGGACCCTCCAGCTACTTTGGGTTTATAGTTCCCCCCTCCCTCATGACTGGGAGGTAGTGGATTGCCCAAATTAATGCCATTTTTTTTCATTCATGTTTTGGACAGATGAGCTGCCTGAACTGATTCCCTGTGGAGGGGACAAAAGGTGCAAAGCTGAGCCAGAGGGCTGTGAGGCTGTGGAAGGGGGGCTGCTGTGGCAGCACTGACGGGTCCAAGTTCTGCAGAACAACCACCAGCCCTTACACAGACAGTTCCCCTCCAGCTAACTCAGAATAGAAACGTTCCCAGGCTCCCCTCAGCACAGTACTTCCCTGCACTCTACTGGTGCCAGCATTTGTCTTTAAGCAAACACCTAAAGCACAGCATCAGTTCTCTAACAACAGCAAGATCCAAGTACGAACTTAGGCAGCTGACTGCCTCTTGTTCAGAAAATACTCCAAACACACCATCATTGAAAGCAGGTATCAGATGCAAACGCCAGCTTTCAGTGTGAAACAGCCTTAATTAACCTTAACTACACAGAGCCTGCAAGTTTTTTACTATGGCATTATACATTAAGGATTGGGTTTGGATGTAAAAATTAATTTTCATAGTTTTCATTCATTCATCTAATAACAAAGGTAAGTCTGCCTAGCCCTCCATCACTTTTCATTTCCAAGCACCTCTGTATGCATACTTGAGTTAATTCTGAGTGGTGTGGTGTGTAACATCCTTGAAAAAGTTCAGGTTAGAACTACGATTTTGGCTTTAAATGCTTAAAATTGGAAGCAGCTTAAGTGAAGTTGACAAGTCTGAATTCTGCATGCACCAAAAGCTGCCTTCTTCCTGAATTCAACTGTTTACTTAGTGTGCCGAAGAGACAAAATGCATGTAGGATTGTACATGCTCAGTAAGACTTCTCTGATGTGGTAAGTTGGTTATTAAAATTTGGTTTATTGATGGGATATTTTAGTAATATAAATCAGCATGTGAAACATTCACCTGTTCAAGACAATCACAGCTGTAAACTGCAAGCTGCCAATGATTTACAGAAAATAAAGAGTAGGAGGGGGATGACTCCTAAAGAGTCAGGATACTGTCTCCAAAAGACAACTGGGAGTCAAAGGTTCAAGTAAGACCTTTATTGCAACACAGAGTTGACAGCATGTTTTTGTATTTAATAAAAAGTATTTGGTCTCTTGGTGGTGAAACGTGGTTTGTGCTGGCGACGCAGAACTCTGTGTGGCAGAGGGAACTTGATTTTAGAATCCTGCAAGAAAAAATGTTTCTTCGTTAATAGAGTATTAGATAAATAACAGAAAACAGTTTGCAATAAATAGCCAAGCCGTATTCCATGAATAACTTACACAGAGAAGTAATGCATCCACAAATTAGATATACTTCATAGGCCTTCAGGGATGCCTTAATTTTGCATTTTTTAAAAGAAATGAGGCACGTTTTCTGCACTGTAACACATATTCACTTCATTGTGACTTTCTTCCAAACAATTCTAGCTTTAGAAGCCTTCATCATAATATACCAAAATTGTAAACCTCTGCATACAAGTTTGGTTCCCTCCCTATTTCTGGCTGCAAAGCAAACCTGTACCAGACAAGATAGCTCCCCTCTTCCAGTCCAGTGTTGGATCAGGACCCACCAGCCACTGCAGTGCTGGTTCACTTACATGGAACTGCTTGACAGCTGGTCTGCGGCACTTGCTGGCAGCGATTTCCTCAACCTTCATGATCTGAATAGAGTGAGCACGGGCACGGTGACGGGCTCCCATATCACGGTCTGGAACAAGAGAACTCATTAAAACTGAATCTTAAGGACATTTTTTAGTTCAAAAATCTTATAAACGCCTTTTCAGGAAATGTTCATAGTGCCATCTACAACTTTCTAAATTTCTGATCAACCCTAGTTAAAATCATACTGGATTTAATATGTAAAGTGATGGTACAAATATCACGGAACCAACAGGCAGCAGCAAATTCTTCCAGTAACTCATTACCAAACTCCTCTCAGAAAGTGCCATCTTATTATTCTTGCCTGATTTCAAGAAGGCACACATGTATAGAAGAAATATATGTGAGACTATTTCATTTTTTGCACAAGAAAAAATTCCTGTGATTCAGAATTAACCCTGAAGTACGATTACTGGGAGGTGAAAGTAAAGGTAGGACCTGAGGATATCTTTACTTTTCTTGAAACTGACCACTGATGGAATCTGATATTCAGCCCACATGCTCAGGCTTTCAGAACAAGAGGAAGCCATCTGTGCATGGGCTACCTGAAAGTTCCTCCCTACAGCAGCGCAAATCGCTGCCTTCAAATCAAGACGTCCATAGCCAGTTTCACAAGATATGCCTGTTGAAATACTATTGTGCTTATAATGTTTCCCACGAAGACCTAACATACCTATTAAAAACTTACCTGTCACAAGTATTCTTGAACATAAAAGTATCAGTCACTGTATCATGATAAATAAGGTTCTTGGTCTCTTAAGCAGTCCTTCAGTATGTTAAATAACGGGGATGATTGTAAGGTAATGTAGAACCTTAAATTTCACTTTCAACAGCACTTCAGCTTTTGAAAGGCGACAAGATACATTTAATATTTGCACACATGACAAGAATATCATTATTAAGAACAATATTCTTTGGGTTTTTATGTGCATTCTGTAGTGTTTATAACACTGTGGAGTCAAATGTCAACAGCATCAGCTATACAAATGGTTTATCTCTCAAGTACTTCACAAAACAGACTGAAATCAGGTCAACCTTTAATGCTCCCTGAACTGAGACAATGAGATCTTGGAGTAACAAAGACTATAGGTTTTTTCCTGTGATTTTTTTTTTTTACTTGCTCTCCACAGGACAGATGCTAGTATTTTCCACATGATATCTGAAATATTCTCTCCACAAGACTTGGCAATATATATTCAATTATCATAAAACAATAAATTTAGTGCAAGAAATACATACAGCACCTAAAAGATCATTATACTGATCATTATACTCTCAGTTTGTAGGGTAGAACTCATTACTAGAATTGTAGAAAGTCACACTGGGATGAAGTGGGAATATTTTCAGTCAGTGACACTGTATAAAGACTGGTAACAAATAAGACTCCACATATACATACATAAACAACCAAGGAATTATCTGGCAACCCCCTACTTTATTTTTCCAGTGTTTTAGTTATCTTACCATGGATTAAGTCAGCACACTTCATGCTCAGTTTGAGATTCAATCTTCTGTTATATATTGATGCTATCATTTATACCTCATTTACAGATACTTACAGCACTGAGTGACAGCACCAGCTGTGGTCAAATCTCTGTACTCCCTGTACATGTTGTGGGTTCCACTACGAGAATCATAGCGCAACCAGATACCAAAATTTTTTACCCGCAGAGGGGACTTCTCATACACCTGGAATAACAGAAGAGCATGAAAATGGTTAGAGACAATGCGCTATCGCCACTTTACACTTTTAAGAATAAATATTTTAGAGCTCTAATGAAATCACTGTTCTAAGTTTTACTGTCAAAAACAACTCTTTGCTCTCTTTACCTCTAACAGCATAAGTGGATTTACATCTGGGTAATTCAGACTGTAGAGTTTTAGTAATTCATCATGGAAAGAAAAATACAAAACTTCAGCTCTAAAGAATGTTCTTGAAGTAAGAACAATCAAGGCAGAGGAGTATAAGCATATAAACGTCCACTCTCCCACTATTATGAATGTCCAGATGTCTCATAAAAGGTATACTGGCCAATAAAGCAAATCCAACAATAAGACAGCAGTGCTGACTAGTGACATGGTTCATAATTTTGAAATGTTGGGAAGTTTCTATTTAGTTTACAGGACATATACCACCACTTTCAAAAAAGAAATTTCTCACTTCTTTTTACAGCAACTGACGGATGAGTGAATTTCAGTCTCAGTCCCAATAACAGCAATTCCTAAAAATTCCTTTCAAGTACACCAGCTGGAAACACGCACCTGGCCACAGTACACAATCTCTCCAGAAGACTTCTTCATCTTCTTCAGCTGAGAAACGAAGTACCAGAATCGGGACTTGGCGACGACGTGGTTCGGAGCAAAGATCCGCATGCGGTACAGAGGAGGGGTCGTGCATTTCGGCGTGGGCAGACACCGCCCAACCACCTTGTACTCCCGCAGCTGGGGGGACACGAAACACAGGCAGCCCGCAGAGTGAGTGAGCCGCGGAGCCACCGCCGCGCCCGCCACACCCTGCCCGCCCTGCGCCGACCCCGCGGCGGGATCCGCGGCTCTACAGAAGAACAGCGCGCCGAGAACAGCTCAATCCAGGAGCACAGAGAGCCCGCAGCAGGGATGGACACATCTCCCCGTGGATCTGCCCCCGGTGCCGCCGGCGATCCGGGCCCGCGCCGGGCGGGAGCGGCGCCGCCGCCATGTTGGGCCGCGCGTCGCTTCACGGGCCGGGCAGCGCCGCTCGGGCAAGCACGCGTCGCTCTCAAGCGCCGCAACTCGGCGCCGCCGCCCTCCCCGCGGCTGCCTCAGTGTCGGTGCCGGCCGCCACCCCCGTGCCGGCGGTGCCCTCCGCGCCCCGACCCACACTCACAGTGCCCGACGCCTTCATGGCGCTCCTCCGCCGCAGCCCGCACGAAAGGAAAGGGACGGCCGCGTGCGCCGCCGCCTCACGTCACTCACCTGCCTCCGGGCCCGCCCCCGGCCATGCGCGCTGCCCATTGGCTGGGAGCAGAGCACGATTGGAGGGCGCAGCTGTCAGTCTCCGCTGGTGGCGGTGGGTTCTGGGCCAGCGGATCCACGTGGCCCGGCCCGGCCCGCGCTCGTTCTGCCGTGCGGCCTGCGGTGCCCCGGGCCCTTCTCCCGGCACCGTGCCCGCGGACCCGAATGGGCGGCCTGGCTGTGCGTGACTCCTTCTCTCGCTGGTTCTGCTCGCGTTGCCGCGGGGGACGTGGCAGGCATGCTGCAGGCGGAGGCACCGCGCTCCTCTCGAGCCGGTAGCCGGGTGCGCAGGGCTGACCCCTGCGGATCCCTCCCCGCACTCAGTTCTATGGGATCTGTTTCGCGGCTGGTCCCGCCGGGCGCTCGGTCCCCAACGCACCGTGCGCGGGCAGCCGCTCTGCTGGGGGGACGAGCGAGGGTCTTCGAGCGCTGTGCGCCTCACGGTTTCGGGAGCTGCGCTGCCGTAGCCGCGGGGCGAGAGTGGGTTTTGATACTGTTGAAAGATACTGTAATAGCAGCAGTGCTGGGACGGCTTGTAAATGACTGCAGCGTATTGCTGCAGTTGTTCCCATTTAGGTCCCGGCCGTTTAAACCGGGTCCTTACGGACATGCGGGCGCCTGATCACGCCAAGTCCCACTCGCGCCGCGTCGTTGCTGAGCCCTTAGCGCAGGAGCCCAGTGCCACATGTGCAGACAGCTGCTGGATCGCTCCTCGCGGACAAGCCTGCGCCAGCCCGGGCCCTTCCCCGTGCGCGTCCCCGAATAAGTCGGTGCGGAGCTCGCACCGGCGGCTAGGCCCGGCCTCACTGCTGCTGCTGACACAGCACGATTTGCAGGGCAGCCCCGGTTTATTCCATCGGTGCGGTCGGTTTTACAGCAGTGCTGGCGGTACCGAAGGGGGAGGTGGGACTACGACTCCCAGGGAGCGGCGGGGCCGGGGCGGGGGCGCATCCCGGCGTGCGCCGCGCCCAGCCGGTTTGGCGACAGGGGCGGTCTCGCTCCTCCTCCTCCCGCCGCTAGCTGAGGCGGCGCGGCCCGGCTCGGCCCGCTCCCTGTGCTCGTGGCGGCCGTGGAGCTGCAGAGGTGGGCGGGAGCCGGCGGTGATGGAGCACTGACCAGGAAGGTACGGGCGGGGGGCGCGGGCAGGACGCGACACGCGGCGCGGGTGACTCAGCCCGGCGGCGGCGGGGAAGGGGCGGTGTGGGCTGAGCTGGTGGCGCCCGCGGGCTCCTGCGAGTCCCCCGGCCGGCTCCCTCAGCCCGGCGCCGCCTCCCCCTTGGCCAAGAGGCTCAGGGGCGGGGGGGGGAGGCACCGCCGCCTCCGTGCTCACCCAGCCCTGCTGCTGGGGGGCGGCGGGGGCGCAGCCGACTGTTCCCCGCCGGGCCCACCCTCCGGGAGCCGCGAAACAATATCGGTGTTTTTCTCTGCTAATATGCGCAGTAGCTTGCGGTGCGGTTCTGTTCGCGGGAGCTGCCGCCTCCGTGGCCGTCCCTCTGCTGTAGCTCTGGTGGGGGAAGGAAGAAATCGTAGGACCGCAGCGAGATGGGAGGGAGGGACCTCCCCGCACTTCCACGTTCCGCCCGTCCCGGCGTGGTGGGAGCGGTGTTCCCCGCCGCGGGAGAGCCGAGTGCTTGGTCACTCGCAGCGGCCCCGGGACGGGGCTGGAGCGGTTGATGCGGCCCCGGCGTCCGCGTCGCGGAGCTGGATGCCGCGATCGCCCTCCCCGGCCGGGCTGCGGAGCCGCGTTTGGCTCTCCAGCCGCGGGAGACCGGGCTCCTGACCGAATTTGGGGCGGGGGCAAGGAGGCCTCGCTCCTCACAGCGGATTCTGTCAATAAGAACGTGCCTGAAATGAAGACCTAATATGTCACTTACAGAAGGAAAAAGTTTCTAGACCGGTTGAAAAGTTCTCGAAGCAGCAATAGCTACACAGCTGTTCGCTCTAACCGCGTGTTAGGTCAGCGTGAAGGCTCTAGAACCCTAAGAGTCTGTAAATACGCTCAAGGTTTGCCGCAAGCAAAACAGCCAAAAAATTGTGAAAGATTAATTTTGTTGTCTTTATTTCATTAGAGAGAAAACTGAGGGAATTCAAATGAGGCATGTCACAGACTCCCCCTGTGCTATTACACTCTTGTAAATACCTAAAATGAGTGCTGCAAATGAAGTATGCTTTAATTGCTCCTGTGCTTAGCACCTGTAGTTAAAATGCTCTGAATGCTTTTATTATTGGGGCATATCTGGACCGAAGTTACGCACCTTGACCATGTTTGCATTATTAACTGGGCAAAGTGAGTTGCCTTTTTTCTTTTTTTCCCCTGCTTTCCGATATGAAAACAATCTCTACTAGCAAATGCATTTTTCAGTATTTAATAAGTGAAAGGGAATGAACTATCCTGATGAGACATACCTGTATGACTTCCTTGTTAAGGAACTGCACCCTCTTAATTGTAGTAAGATGAATTTGCCACCTAACATGGGTGTACTGCTTAACAAAAAAATCATCTCTAAGTAAAAAAGACAATACTATCTACACAGCTGCATATTAAGTATTAATGTTATTGATTGTTTTTATAAATAAAACTTGCTTTAATGACATACTTGATGTTATAGCTGAGTGCATTTTGTAATGGATTCTGTGAATTGTGAGTACTATTAAAATCACAATTCAGTTTGCTTTCAAAGTGTAGGCTGTGGTGAAAGGCTGTCTGCTTAAGTAAAACCAGAGGCATAAAAAGTTATTTTATTAGCTTTCTTAAAAGGCTCATTCAGATAGTTTATCTCAATTGTCTTTCAGAGGTGGGTCATCAGGATGAAACTCTTTAGAAAAGGCTATATGGTCGAAGTCGAAATTTTAAATATGCTCATGTAGCACTTATAAAATTAGTAGAACTGATTGGTATTGCTGTTAGTAATAACAGGTGAAGAGAATACGTGTTTGATAGATCATCTGTCCAAAAGGTAGTAATGTAGTGATATCAGCAGGTAAATATGGAAAAAATGCTTCTGTATATTAAATAGTTTTACTTGTGTCATTATTGATGAGTTGCTGTTGAAAAAAAAATCGTTTTTCCTTTATTTTAATCTGGCTGGTCTGGATGTTGATTATGTGGAAAACAGATTGGGGGCTGGGGATGCAGAGGGAGAAGGCTTGGCAAAGCAACTTTAATCCCTGAAGGTTCTGCCCGAGGGGAATCACTGTCTAAGGCAGTGTGTGAGGCTTCTTTTGCCACGAGTCATCTCTTTGTTCCAGACTTTCTGGTTTCTATGCTGCTGAAACTTGCAATTTATTTTTTTGTATGAACTCAGTTTTACTTATTAAGTTGCTTTTCATTATGCACTTTGGTATAGTGTATTCTGTCTTGAGTTTTATAGAAAGGTCTATCACCACATTAAATTTGGGGCTCTCCTTTTCAGTCCTGCTTGCTGTGAGTTGTCACTGCCACCTTTCTTCCCGTGGGGGAGGGTGAACAGTAGAGAGAGCGTGCAGAAGACACGCAATACTAAGAAATTAGAAGTACTACCTATCGGTATGTAGGCAGCTTCAAACCACAGCTCTTTTGTATTTCATCTCTTCCTCTTGTCTCTTCCTTTCCCCTACCTCCTACATACTTACATAACAAGGCCTGATTTCAGGCCTAATTAACTGTGGTACCATGGGGGGGAGGTGGGGCAGGGATTTGAAGAATAGATGAGTTTTTGTCCCCTCTTGTTGTCTAACGACATCCTACAATTTGACAGAGGTTATTTTAATTTTTTTTTAATTATCTGCATTTTACCAGAGCATTGCAGAACAGCCTGAAGAGGCATGTCGTCTTTAGAGCATTTGCCTAGCTCGCTTGTTAATTTTACACTGAATTTTCTAAATAAAAATCATTGCTAGTAAATCAGCACTCATTAGTAGGAACAGAAAACTTTGTTAACAACTCAGTATGGTGTATTTTGTGGTTAATTTCTAAGACACTTCTGTTATGTGTGCTTACTTTAGAAGAAAGACCTCCTAACAGCTTTGCCCCTCTAGGGGATTATGAGGCATCTTAACAATATTAGAGATGAGTAGAGATTTTTTTCGCAGTTAAATTTGTAGTGGGGGGAAAAAAATACAGCAGAAAAAAAGTAGCAGATTTATGTTTCTGTCGTAGCTTGCTGAAACCTCTGCATGCTTGGAATTTGAGTTTAAGCCTTTCAGTTGAGTAATACACATCATGCCATTTCTCTGTTAATTCAGATGATGTTAACTCTTTTCAAGAGAACTGAAATATATGGAAACTTAAAAATCGCCTTATTCAGTAAGAAATATAGTACTGTGAAAAGTTGATTGAAGGACTTAAAATTCTGATATCTGTATCAGAAGTACGTCCATTCATGTTCAGTTGGAGTACATACTGTGTGCTTGATGTTTGTGGGAAAACTTGCGGTTGTTGCTGTCCTGCTTTTAATTGTTCCTGTTTTGCTGAGTAAATAAAATTTTTCTTTCTCTATTTGCAGATGATTGTAGTTTCCCCTCTGGAAGAAGTGGGCAAACCAGTTAGGAGCAGGAAACAAAGAGTATAGCAGTAGAAATGGATGAACAAGCCCTTTTAGGGCTAAACCCAAATGCTGATGCAGACTTCAGGCAAAGAGTATGTAATTAACTTCCTTTTCTCTCTAGTAACTGGAGGTGCTGTTCCTGTGCAAAAGTTTCATGTTTTCTTGGTTGGGGGGGGTTGTGGTTTTTTTTTTCCTGTTAACCAGCGCATAGGGTTTGTGGTGGCAAGTATAACACAAAGTCATGTTGCAAACATGTAAGCTGACAGTCATGTATTATCAGTTCAGTGAAGTTACACTTAACATGCATAGAGTTTATTTTTCTGGACTCTGACTTTTTAAGTCATTTCAATTCTTTATACTTGTTGCTCAGCTCCTTATGTAGGTTCTCATTGAATGAAAAGCAGCTACAGAAAACAGATTGCTTGAAGTTGCCCTTTTGATTCTTATATGTGTTTTTTAATTATTATTTTGATGGATTACCTAGCTTTAGTGTCTTTTTAATTAATGTGTGGTTTCAGCTGTAGTGCAACTTGTATTGTCGTAGTTTAAGAAAGTCATGGTGTGTGGGTAACAGTTACTTACTATGAAAAGACGTTACTATTTATATAACTATTGAGTAATTATCTCTGCTTACTGATCACCAAGTTGATTCAACAGTCTACAAGAGAATCTCCAGTAAAATCTTTCAGAAATGGGGATATTAATACCATGGGTTTGTGTTCATAAAAGAAATTCTAGAACATATAAGAAAGTTACAAATGTGGTTTGATGCAGTATTACTAAGCAGCCTATTACATGTGTTCATTCTGAGTATTTGTCCTTTTTGGAAGGATAGATATAGCTAATCTTTAGTGTTCTGTTAGTAGAATATCACTAAAATTTGAAGCTTATAGATTTATTGATGTTATAACTATGCAGTCTGCCCAGTTTTGAAATATTTCATAGCAGAAGGGGACTTACCTTTTCACTCATCATGTAAGATGTAACATAAAGGAAGTATCAAACCATTTCTAGTAAAACTGTTAAGTTTAGGAAAATCACAAGTACTAACTACAGGAAGTGAATTCTTATTTTAGAACTTATTTCTGAATAATTATAATCTCTGTTTCATAACTTACTTTACTATTTTGTATTACAAGGCACACTAAATGCCAAAGCAATTGAATCAAATTAACTGTTGTCAAAAGCTATTTAGAAGTTTTGATAAGCAACTTGATTATCTGAAATTTAGTAGAAATTTTTTTCTGATTTTTGTAGTAGATTTCTAAACTGACAGTTGTCCGAGTGGCCAGTGTTTGAATGTTTCTTAAGCTTGGGGTGTTGGATACAGGCAAAGTGGTATAACAAAAATAATTGTTTTCAGTGAAAAATCTAAATCACCTTCTCTTTATAATTTTTGGAAGGAATTTTAATTTGGATGTGAACTTCCACCTAAATAGAAAGGCCCTGAGCAAGTTTCTCTAGTCAACTGTCTTTGGAGGTTCCATCACACCTCAGCGTTTCTGATTCTACGACTTCTCTATTTAAGTAACAAAAATATTTGTATTGAATGTGAAGTGAAAATGAGTACCTGTCATATTAGGTGAAAAAATCAGTATTAAAGTAATTAGGGAGCCATATAAATACTTGAATGTATCCAAATAGTGCTGTTTTTTTGAAGAAGAGCTGTTTAAATATGAGGCCAGGTGTAAATTAATTGTCTTGCTGTGTGCTTTGTTCTTTTTTTAAATGAAACTTAAAGATAATTTTTTGCAGGCACTAGCCTACTTTGAGCAGCTTAAGATATCTCAGGATGCTTGGCAAGTCTGTGCAGAAGCATTAGCTCAGAGTATATACAGGTAATGTAGTTAATAATTTCTTATTTTCTTACTAATATATGTGGCTGAGATTTAGCTGTGCAGCATATTAGGCAAACTGTAAATTGTTAAAAGTTAATATGGTCTTCATACTATTTTTAGTATCATAGTTGATCTGTGGCCTTTGTATAATGCCTTTCAAGGAAGGACAGTGTATAAATTAAACTCCATATTAATCTAGTAACCTAAAGACTACTGCTTTATGAAATCCAGGGGAAAAGAGTGTGCTATCTTATCCCCATAAGAAGGAGTGCTGAAAATTGCCCACTGGGAGACCATAGGTTTTATATGTAGTAATCCCATAAGTAGTTCTTGTCCCTGTTCTATGGAGTAGGCCATCCCATTTTTCGAGATGCAAAGAGTGTGTAGTCTCAGTTAGTTTTGCACAAAGCTGTGTATTTACATAAAAAATACTAGGTTGTAGATGTATTACGGAATAATTCAGGTTGGAAGGAAAATGAGGGGTGAATATCTCCTGAATAACAGCAGTAATTTATAGTGAATACTTTTTTGTAAATGATTCATCAAAACTTCTGATTCCAACAGTGCAGTAAGTAAAATGACACAATATTAGAAAACAGGATTTTATAATCTTTTAAAAAAATACGTTATGGTTGTTAAAATGTTTAGATAATAAGATAAAGTCATATAGATTACATAGCATATGTAATGTACCTTCCTAATGTATGCCTCAGTTTGTCTTCACCTTTGATTTTTGAGATGCAGTGTACAACTTGCACTTGGTGTACTAGTGGACCTCAAACATAGTATTGAAGCCTGGCAGATTATTTTTATAAAGGCAGGATACAAGCCGTACTGTAGTTTTGTATGTTCATTACCAAAATCAAAGCATAACAAATAGGTGGCTGTAGAAAAGAAAAGGCTAATATCAAGCATAAATATTAGTTTAACAGTTGCTCATTTCTATCAAATTAACTGCTTAAGATTTTTCATTTTTGCTCTGAAGTAACAACAGCAGCAACTTTTTTTTTTTTTTTTGGTGCACAGTTATTCTTGATTTGCCAAAGGGGCAATCTTATTGTAATATTTGAGGAATGTTTTTCTTCCCAGGAAAGTGTACCATATTGTTGCCAGTAACGGAATTTTCTTTTCTAGTGATGATCACATCAAGTTCTTCTGTTTTCAAGTCCTGGAACATCAAATTAAGTTCAAGTGAGTAATCTTTCTTGATACCACCTATATACGTCCATTTAATTTTCCCTTTTTATTCTGCTTGCAAATTAAGTGGTGGCTGTTGTCTTGCCACGCTTGATGAGGTGGCTGTAATCTGGTCCAGAGGACTTTCTTGTATTTCTTCACCTTTTCCTGAGAGAGGTTTTAAGCAGCACACGCTACTCTTAGCTAGTCTAACACCTGTGTGTGGCCCAACACAGACCCAGTCACAAAGGATTTCTTGAGACTTACTTAGCCGTTCCTTTCTGGAATTTCAGGCCTTATTCTGTACTCTCACTGATTTTTGCAGAAGACAGTCCTGCAAGCAGCAGTCTTGCTCAGTACAGACTCCTGGACTTCAGACAAAGCCTTATTCATTCAATAACCATGGCAGAGATGTTAAGAGAAAATAGTCTTTTCACTGAGTGGTATTTTCATAGAATTGTAATTTTAGGGAAAAATACTTTGAAAGAATATCAGTGTCATTGCATGGAACTATATATTTTTTTTTTCACTTTGGACTCCTTTCATCTGGACTGGAGCATCATGGCATCTTGGAATATCACCGTGACTGGTTGCAATACACCAAACATGTGGGTCGGGTTTAGATAGGAATAAGATGCGTTTTGTAAACTGCTTTTTACAGTTCTGTTTGAGTGCAAATACTAAAGACTTAATTTTCTGTGATTTTATTTACCTTATTTTACCTTACTGTCCACCTTCCTCTGCTTGTTCCATTCTTGTCATCTACTTCCTGCAGTATGTTTTTTCTTGTTTTCCTGCTGCTTATTTTCTTTGAGCAGTTTCAGTGGGGTTGCTTTTTTCTTCTCTTTAATGAATAGTTAGCTGTGACAGGAACATGGAGTCCCATTCAGCAGTCATTCCTGCTAAGGAATTACAGACCTATAACTAGCTGTATTGCAAAGAGAGTGTTCTCAGCTTCGCTTGTGTTAGGAAGGTGTTGTATGGGTAGTATTTGAGGTGGGCTGGATATAATGTCAAAATTTCCCAAAATGAAGCAGAATTACTTGTTTGCTTGGGTTTTTGACATATGTCTAATAATAAATGTACTGTAGGTCAAATCAGTGAAGGACTTCCTTTTCACTGTTGACAGTCTTCCACGTGTAGTAAACAAATTTGAGCATATACAGATGTCTCTTCCTTCTCCCCATAGCATATGGTCAAATGTGTATTTTTGTCAGGGTCATAAGTCCTGTTTAGAGCTGATAGAGCACCCTTCCTGTAAAGCTTCAAACTCCTACTCCAATATAGGAGGCAGTAGTACCTCAAAATGTAATCCATTAATATGGATTTATAGAATAAATGCAATAAAATAAAAAATAAATTTTTTCCTTATTTTTGTCTTTGATTCAAAATTTTAACATGCAAATAGCTTTGTAAATTCATTTTCTAGGAACCCTCCGTTTATGTTGATATGCAACATTATGTGCCCTATTGAGAGTTTTTGCCTTACTTGGCACTTGTCATGAAGCTGTTGTATTTTGATCTCAATATGTTTTATTTCAGATACTCTGAACTTACTGAAGTCCAGCAGCAGCTAATTAGGGAAACGCTCATAACATGGCTGCAAGCACAGGTAAGTCTGTCCTTCACAGCAGTGTTACAGAGTAGGCTTTTAGTAGGCTAGCCTAAGGCATTGAGCGTGGGCTAAACGTTTAATCTGTTATTTGAGTTTAAAGATGGATTCATGAAGGTATTCGGTATCCAGTGGTTAAAGATTTGTGAAAAATTGTTTAAATCAAATGTTGTAAAGAAGTCTGTGCTTGAATTTAAATATAAAACTCTTGCATTAGATAATGACTGTGGTTTAGTCAGTTGTGTGCGAAATGAGTATTAAAATTTCCCTTCAAAGAATTATATTACAGATTCCTAATGTTCCTGAGTGCCTGGAGGAGGAACAGAAATTCTAAGACCCTCCTGAGCAAACTCCTATCGATTTAAAATGCTAGCAGATGTTTATGAATCAACAGCATCACCCCTCTGTTAGTATTGTGACAGAGGATGGACTATTCTTTCTTGTGGAATTAGTTAACAAAGCTGAACATGTCATATCAGTCCGACCCAGGAGTTTGCAGTGAGCAGAACCATCAAGTGGGCTTACACAAGTCTTTTTCTATACCTGCCATTATCTAGTTGTCATTCCACTTCTGCACTGGAGAATAACGTGGTTGCTGTGTAGAGAACTTAATAGTAGGAAATGGAATATAATACAACTCTTTAAAAAGAACAGATTATTGTGAAGTGGATTAAGTTGCTTTTCTCTTTATGGCAAACTGTTCCATTTAGGGGTTTATAAAAGAGGAAGGAGAGAGGTGGAGATTGGTAGTGACAGATTTTTTTCCCTTATGATCTTAGATTTAGGAACATCCTTTACTATTCTTAAGGCTAACATCTAATACAGGCACAAGCTAGCTACAAGAGGACTGTAACTTGTTTCTGGAAGTTCTTGTTTACTCCTGTCACCAAGCTGACAAATGACGTTTTAGTCTTTGAATAGTACACTTAATGTCTTGGTACTGAATGAAGGGCTTAGGACTGTATCACTCAGAGAGAATGTTTTCCTTGTTACATGATGATTTAGCCAAATTTTCTGCAAAATCCTTGGAAAAGTGAGACTTTTTATTGGTCTCAACTGGGAAGAGAGGTAGTACATTAATCACTATAGAGAAATCAACAGACACATGAGACTCTTCTCTAATGTAGTATAATTTAATATACGAATAAAATGTCTTGTTTCTACCAGATGCTGAATCCCCAGCCTGAGAAGACCTTTATTCGCAACAAAGCAGCACAAGTCTTTGCATTGCTTTTTGTTACTGAATATCTCACAAAATGGCCCAAGTTTTTTTTTGACATTCTATCAGTAGTTGACCTTAATCCACGAGGTGTGGATATGTACCTCAGAATCCTGATGGCTGTTGATGCTGAGCTGGTGGACCGAGATGTTGTTCATACATCAGAGGCAAGTTATTGTTTTGCATTATTTGTTTTAAATTTCAAAAAAATTCTTTTTCATTAGAGCAGAAAGTTTGCAGATATGGTCTTTTTCTGTGGCAGCTGTTCCTTAGAAACATTGGGTGGTTTAAATCCAAAAGCCATATGTTGTTTAATGCCTTTTATGACTTCATACTTTTCACCTAATGAGTTATTTTTTGCTTGAAAAGCTAGCAAACAAAAACTAATGGACTGAGTTAGCCAATTTAATACTAGACTGACTAATTTTAAAATGTTAATTTCTTCTAGTGTGTGTTTCAAAGAGTCCTAACATCAGAAGTCCGTTTAATGATCGGCAGGGCCATTTTTCAGTGTTTGGGCATTGAGGTAAAAAAACCCAGACCAACAAACAAACTAAAAACAAACCTAGGATATTTTTGTTTTATTTCTTGGAAAATAAAAAAAGTATTCACTTTGGGTTTCTGATTTGACTTACATATCTTGCTAGGACAACTGGTGTGTGGTAGTGGATACAGAACTGCTACTAATTTAACAAGATGCTAATCCACAACAACACTGACTTATCTATTTTCTGTATTGACAGGAGGCTCGTAGGAACACCTTATTAAAAGATACTATGAGGGAACAGTGCATTCCAAGTTTGGTGGAATCGTGGTACCAAATCTTACAAAACTATCAGTATAATAACTCAGAGCTGACATGCCAGTGCCTTGAAGTAGTTGGAGCTTATGTATCCTGGATAGATTTGAACCTGATAGCCAATGAAAGGTAAGGGGGTTTTGACGGAAAAAATTTGCAAAAACAACTGTGATAGTGTGCTGACTGTATTTCTATGAAACAGAATCAAAACTCATCTCGGAAGAAGGACTTCTATATATAGATCTTTGCAGTTTGGGGAATTTCAGTAGAGTGATTGTCTTTGCAAGCCAAGCTGATACAATGGCCAAACTAAACACTACTCAGTTGCTGTGTTCTCCTTAAAATGTGTCAAGTGCTGGGTTTAGTCAGTACAATAGACTTTAAAACTATTTTATAAAAAGAAACACAATATAAAGCTTCTATGCAATGCTACTTTGTACATATGAAAATAAACTTTTTTTTTCTCCGAAGGTTTATAAATATGCTGCTAGGTCACATGTCTGTGGAAGTTCTCCGAGAAGAAGCCTGTGATTGTTTGTTTGAAATTGTAAATAAGGGAATGGACCCAATTGATAAAACAAAATTGGTTGAATCTTTATGTCAAGTATTGCAGTCTGCTGGCCTCTTCAGTATTGATCAGGTTTGTGTATTGATTTTTAACAATAGGAACAAGTCACAGGTTTCCAACAGTTCTTAAATAAGAAAATGGGCAGAAAACTATAAAACAGTCCACAGATTAGGGAGAAGTACTTATGCTTCTGCATCAAAGCTAAATGCTTCTTACAGTTTTCTCATACTTAAACTAACAGTGTGTTATTAATGTTAATTACTAACTTAAACGCAGCACTTCATTTTAGAAGCAAGGTATTATATAACTCCTCTGTTCCTCTCCTAAAGCATGTTGTGCTTACTCTTAATGCTGCTTCTGTGTTTCCTTGTCTCGAATCTTCTCTTCTGAATGGTTCTGTAATAGGTCTTGTAGCCAAGGTAGAATTTTTTAGGGCAAGACATTAGATCAGCTATGCATAATTAGGTCGGGGAAAGAGCTTTCTTAAGGACATGTATGCTGGTTTGCTTGTTGGTACCATCAAGTGTCAGGCTTGAAATGCTTATAGATAAGATGGAAAAGTATACCTACTAACTAAACAGATATTCCCTGGCAGTTGCAGTGTTTAAGGAACAGCTGTTTGCTACCTGCTGTGGAGAAAGAGCAACCAGTTCTTATGGAGGTGTAGTCCTTAGATTGCAAGGCAGTTATCTCTTAATTTTTAAGCCTTTGTCAAATTTTTATTCCTACTAAAATGCAGAACATGTGCATTCACGAATTCAGAAGGTGTTCCTCTAAAAACTCCTACCTCAGTCTTTCTGAGGTAGACTTGTCATTATTTAGCTTTTGCACAGTTATGGCAGGGAGCAAATCATCTGTTGGGGTGACTGGTCTAGGATTATTTCTCAATTCTGATCAATGTATTTCAGCAAAAGCAAGCCATAAATATTTAATATTAACTCACTCTTACAGGCAGTACTGAAAGTTACTTGTTATCAGTATTTTATAAGTGAGCTACAGCTGTTAATTCTTTGAAGTATTCCCATAAAAAGATTTTCCTCTCATACAGCCTAAAATTTATGGTAGGTATGTGCTGCTGCTTTTATTTTGAATCTGCTTCTTTCTGTAAAGTAAAAAGAGAAAAAACTAATCTGAAGAGATGAAGCAAGCTACTGTTGTGTAATGGAGGACAGCCAAATCTGACATTGTTTTAATTTTTTTCTCTTTCCATTCCCAGGGGAAAAGGAACCAGGCAATTGTACTTTCTGTCTAGGAGACAAATGTTGGGATTACTTCAACATATTAGATGTGCAGTACAATCTGTGAGCTCATGCCATTTAAACTTAAGCTCTGATAGTACTTTTAATTGGGTGTCTTTCCTTGCAGGAAGATGATGTGGATTTTCTGGCCAGATTTTCTAAGCTGGTCAATGGGATGGGGCAAGCATTAATAGCTAGTTGGACTAAACTGATAAAAAATGGTGATATGAAGAGTGCTCAAGACACTCTACAAGCTATTGAAGCAAAAGTGGCCCTTATGTTGCAACTGCTAATTCACGAAGACGATGACATCTCCTCTAACATCATTGGCTTTTGTTATGATTACCTTCACATCCTGAAACAAGTATGTCTGACTTCAGTTTAACATATGATTTCATTTGATATTTTTGTGAATATATAGATCTCATACTATGTGCAAACTGACTTGCAAAATAGGTTTTTACTAATAGCATTCGATATCTTTAACGCCTATGGTTGTGCTATTTCTGTAGTGTTTAGAGATCTGAAGGAGTTTGGTTAAATCTTGTGTTAAGTGGAAAGAAGGCTTGCAAATCATATGGCTGTTAAAAACCAAGACTGTCTTTTTCCATTACTAATAAAAAAGTATACAAAAAAAATAACACTTAAATTTTATTTTACAGCTTTCTGCACTTTCAGACCAACAAAAAGCTAATGTAGAGGTAAGTATTTTCTTTTTACTACAAATTCTGTTCTTCAAGAACACATTGAATCAGAATGTTTCATTTTGCTGAAACAGATCACGTTTCCTATATGTGCCTTGAAATATGTGTGTGACAGTAATCAAAAGGGAAGACTTAAAAGTTTTAAGGTCAGTGTGTTCCATCTTCTGCTAAGTAACTACAGTTGTTTCTTAAATAGTAAACCCATATTGAATTGTGTATAAAGATGAAAGCTATTTTAGAGCTGGTCTTCCCAAACAACCCTTAAGCATGTGTTGGTAAGATCCTGTACAGGCTGTACTGTTTACAGAATATTCTTAAATCAGTACAGAAGAATTGTTTTCTTGAAGTTTTGTATTTTTACAAATAATTCCAAAGGATTGGAAGAAGTCTAGGAAGGGTTGTCATAAAAAGAACTCCATGATAATATAAGTTAAACTTATGAAAGAAGCAGCAATTCAGCTGTAACAGTTGTAATTATAAGCAGCTATATATTAAACATTATGTTAAATATACATTCAGATCAAGTTTATATGCTTGAGTGGAGATAAACTTCAGTTTATATTTAAAGCATAAAGTTTAATAAGTAAGGTTTATGTTCCATTTTGGAAGTAGTAAACTTTTATTTGAATTCTTCAGCCCAGTCCTTTTAATTTCTTTTCTCTATAGGACATCTATGTAGATGTCCTAATTTGGATGTTGAACTGGTTAGATTGCTGCAGGTGTTTTGTAAGTTGATACAGCTGACAGGTGTGATTCCTTTACAAAGAAAACTGAATTATGTACCTGTCTAAGGTGAACTTTGATACTATCACTGAATCTTTTTATTTTTGTTACTGAAATAAGTTTGCTAAAACTACTGTCATGCTGAAGATCCTCATGTTGCAATTATTTTTTAATTTTACTGAGCACTTTGTGAGGATTTGTGTTAAACTGAGAAGCAGTTGTACCAATGTTTTTTTTTTTCTTTCATCCATCTCATAATAAGAAATTAATGGGAAATAGTCTAAAACTTATTGTTGTGTGTCTTAAGCTTCAAATTGTGGGCTTAGCAGCATTCCTTTAAAGTTTTGCACCTAAGTTCTCCCTTTTAACTTGTTTGTTATTTGAACAGGAAAACGGGGGGGGTCTTGTTTATTTTGCCTTTAAAGTTCCAAAGTTTTTTCTCATCAGCAAAATCACATTTCTAATTCTTAGAATGACAGGTCCTTCTAAATATCTTTGGCTACAAGCATATTGCATTAATGTTTTGCAGTTATTTCAATTCTTTAATATCACTTTTTACACAGAAGCAGAGACTTCTCACAGGTCATGCTGACACTTGGTGTCAAAGTATCTATTTCTGCAGTATCACTAAATTTCACCTCAGAAACCAAAGTTTAATTCATTGGTCCATTTTAGTGTTAGGGAATTTCAGGTTTTGCAGTTAAAATGAAGAATGATGGTTCATTTGTCAAAAGGTTTTTTTGTTGCTTGTTGTTGGTTTTTTGTTTGTGAGGGTTTTTTGGTGGTTTGATGTTTTTGTTTGGTTTTCTTGGGGGTTTTTATGTGCTTTGTTCCTTTATTATTTATCTGAAATTCGTGGCTATCTACATTCTGAAACCTTCCATATTGAAAGGAAATCACAAAATGCTAATCAAGGTCTTGCTGATATGATCAGCTGTTGGCTATTAAATTTAACCAATATGAAGAAAAAACGACACAAGTTTGTGTCTTCACCTGGTAGTAGGTATAAGCATGAGGCGTTCTGTAATGCTGATTTAAATACCTGTTAAAATTCTACTGAGTATTCTCCAACATTCAGTGAACTCATTCCTTGTAATAGGTATATGGATACGTCCTGCCCTATTACTTGTTGCTACTTCATATTCTCACGACTTCTAACACTTTATTGTTGTCATAGATATAAAAATGGTCTTCCTCTGACTCAGAGGAATTCAGAATAGGTTTCTGTCCATTTGGCATAATACAAGTTTTTGTAGGTTCCCCAGAACTAAAATATAGTAGATTTTTACATACTTTTTTTAGCTCACTGTGTGTGTTAGTCCAACATCTGTCCATTCTGTCAAGTATGAATGGAATTAAATACTCTATGTATTTCAAACATTAAATTAGAGTTATGAAAACCTGAACTAGTAAATACTGAGTAATATCAAAGTGACATATTTAGAGTTTCAGACTTAAGTAGAGCTAAGATCAGGCCTTTATTGCTGCTTTAAGACATACCAACAGTCCCTACTTAGGTGGAATTGTGCTTCAGCTGTGGACAAGGTTTATTAGAGAGACCCTCCTGTTGAGTCACGAGGTGCAGAAAGGACACCCTTGCTTTCTAGACTCCTTCTCAGAGAGGAGTCTAGATGTGGTTGGATCCAGTCCTAGTCCCAGATTTAGTCTATGTTCATGTATAAAAGATTGTATAGGTATAATTGAATCTTTGTGCTACTTTGTCCTGCAGGATTAAGGGTGGCAAACCAAATATATAAATGATTTATTCTATTTTATTGATTATGGTGATGATAATGATTAGACTAAAATACTTCAATCAATAGTATTGACTATGTGCTACAGATAGTTATAGCTACTAGAGTATAGTGCACTGTTTCTTGAAGCAATATTGAAACAGTGAGTAGAGATTGATGTTACTCACCCATCCCAATGACTGTGAGCTATTAGAGACGTTGATGTTACCGCTGAGCTGACCCGTCCCTTTAAAATAGTATCTTGGACAACTGTTTAGCTTCCTCTGCCTAGTTCAGTCATCTTGATTGTTTTCACTGTGAACTGAACACAGATCACAAGCTGGGAATAAGGCCAGATAGTACTGTCAGAGACTGAGAGCTCCAAATCATCTATGCTGTGTATCTGGAATAGCATCTGTGTATTGTTTGGATATAATCCATCTGTTCTGATTTGGACCGTTAACTTCTGCTAAACCTCTGAAAATAATAGTTCAAATGGGATTAAAAATATATGTAAACACATAATGCTTGCTTTCATATTTTCTTTACTGTAGTAATTTTAACTGTTGGTTCTTATAACTTGTCTGCTTCTATGCTTACAGTTGTGTTTTTATCTTAGGCAATCATGTTGGCTGTAATGAAGAAGTTGACATATGATGAAGAATATAATTTTGAAAATGAGGTATTTTGTTATAGGAATAAACAGACAAATGCCATTTAATTATATGTACTTAAACTTGCTCACACTTTGAAAATCCATGTTTTTCTTAAACTAGAGATTTAAAGGTGGGAAGCAAAGGTCTGTAGCCTGATTTTTTTTTTTTCTTACATGGAAAGCTTTTTTAACTTCTGGATATGTCTGCATAGGACAAAACAACATAGTAAAGGAATATCCAAGCCAGTTCAGTTAAGAGTGTTTCTGGCTGTGTTTGTGCAAAGATATTCCTAGACAAACACAGCTGTGCTGATACCTAAACATGGCTGTTAAGGTGGCTTGTTCAAGTGCAAATTGGTGTGTTTCTGCACATCACTTCTATCTTGCAAAAAGACTTGAGAAATGTGTAATGAAACTCTTTAAGAGATGCTGCTTGAGCTACTAGAGGTGGTCAAACCTCTGCAAAACCAAGATAAAGGTGGAGTGAGTTCTCCTTTCATGCCTACATCTTTATCAGCCAACAGTAATGATTGAGTTTGTTAGACAGATTTACTTTTGCTCCAGGCTGTTTGGAGAGTTGTAGTCTTAAAAAGGTTAACCTAAACTGTATGCAGTCCATCATAAATGTTGCTATGAGGTCCAATTTTAAAATTAAGACAGATGCTGAGAAAAAACATTTTTGGGGAGTGAGTCAATTTTCAAGAATTGGGTCAATAAGACTTTGCCAAGAGCATTTTCTTTCTTGTACTTTTGGCCAGTTTTCAGTTTGGAAAGCCTTTTTAATATGCTTCTGGACTGAATGCAGTGTATCTCAACATATTACAACTAGCCATAAAAGGAGCCTGCTGTTATGTTGCAAGAGTATAGGGTGAGCATTATTGAATTCTCTGAGCATGCTAGACTGGTTTTGTATATACATGTTTTTTGGTTTAGGTGTAATTGTCTAAAATGGTTGTGGATGAATTTAAACGTGAAAATATGGACTTTACTGATGTGAATGTTTTGTAGGGTGAAGATGAAGCAATGTTTGTGGAGTACAGAAAACAATTAAAATTGTTGCTGGACAGACTTGCCCAGGTTTCACCAGAATTACTGTTGGCGTCTGTCCGCAGAGTTTTTAACACTACACTTCAGTAAGTTGGGGTTTTTGACTTGTTTTGCACGATGCTCTTTGGGAGTTTTTTGCCTTTTGTAAACTGTCAGAGTTAGTAATGAATTTAAGTGTGATGCAACAATATGAAACCAATTGATAGAATGAGCTTGTTACAACTTAATGATAAATGTGACTTTGTATAATCTTTTACTCAACTCTTTAGAATGAAAAAGCTTGCTTTTTGTAACCTTAAATGATAGTGCTTCTTTCCTAGAGGTGTTCTTGATATTTGTCACTTACCTACACACCAACAGCCATTTGGACAGGTGTTCACTTTGCCACATCTCATAAGAGTTTCCTTGAGGTGTAAATATTATGCATTACTTTTATCAGAAAAACAAGTGTTGGATAGGGTTAAAAAATGTAAGTGAAGTATTTTTGTTAAAAAACAAACTATAGATCCAATCGTGGAAACTGCATGTAAGTAAAGAAATATGATTACTAATTGCCTGACTGTGAGGACAATTATGTGTATACAAATAGAAATCCAGTATTGTGTATAAACAATTGTACCTTGTTCTTTAGTAAGCCTCTGTTTGTGTGAGGCTGAATGGCTTGTCCACACATCATAGTAGGTGGTTTTGTACTGAAGTAAGCACTTTAAGAAATCTGTAGCTTTCAAGTTGAAACTGGTAAAAGAAAATTGGTAGTGCTCTGATGAAGAGGTGGTGTGTTAGTGGATAAAGTCTTTCAGAAGCATCCTGAAATACTGCCTGGGCCTTACTGGTGTTTTTCGTAGTATAAATATGTTCTTTTGAGCCTATTTAGGGTACTAAAGACTAACATGTTCATATTCTTTCTCTAGGAACTGGCAGACTACGCGATTTATGGAAGTAGAAGTAGCAATAAGGCTGCTGTATATGTTGGCTGAAGCTCTTCCTGTATCTCATGGTGCTCACTTCTCTGGTGATGTTACTAAAGCTACAGCTTTACAAGACATGATGAGAACAGTAAGTATGTGTTGAGAGCTATTTAAAAATGGCAGTAAAGACTGGAACATTTCAGTTTAAATGGCTCACGTTAATTACCAGCATGTCACTTACATTGCAGTTAGTTTTATAAACAGCTAAAATGCTAATGCTTTTATTTGTAGCTGGTGACTTCTGGTGTTAGTGCCTACCAGCATACATCTGTGACCCTGGAATTCTTTGAAACAGTGGTTAGATATGAAAAATTCTTTGCTGTTGAACCTCAGCACATTCCAACTGTTCTGGTAAGTTTCACCTCATTTACATTTTTACTAGGTAAGACTAGGGAAGTTCTTTAGACTTAGGAAATTTTCCTATTTTCTGAAGGTCACTAAAGAAGCTGGATTTCTTAAACTGTTGGATTAGATTCCCCCAGCTTTGTTTAGGGATTCTGAGATGCTTTTCTTGATTGCAGATGGCATTTTTAGATCACCGTGGTCTTCGCCATACAAGTCCCAAAGTACGAAGTCGAACAGCTTACCTCTTTTCCAGATTTGTCAAGTCTCTCAAGTGAGTAAAATGCGTCCAAATGGCACTGAATTTACCATACACAGCCCTTCTGTAAGTCACAGTTGTCATTGAAACAGGCTGGGCTTCAAGTGCACTGCAGTGATGTAGTAAACAGTGCTCTAGCAGGGTTGTCCTGTTGTATAATGCTAAGGTAGCAGTGGAAAAATTTGTAACAGAAGTGTAAATACATATGCTTAGTTTATTTTGATTAGATGTCAAAGCTGATCAACAATGTCCGTCTGTTCTGCTTTTCCTCAGTGAGCAGAGCTGAGTGTGAGTGGAACTGGAGATTCACAAGAAGTAACTCTTCCCTATCCCTAACCAAATTTTGAGTATTTATGGTATTTATACTGATGAAGTTTACTCATTGTATTAGAACCCTTCAAACAGTCCTGTCTTGTTGGTCTTATTTCATAGGCTTGTATTTAATGTAGAGGTAGAAGAAGCTCAGAAATGGCTCAGATTTCAACATGATCCTATTTTTCAACTGTTATTGAAACTATTTTGCTTAGATGGTCCATGTTTTTGAAAAAATGAGGGAAAGAAAGAAATGTTTATTTCCTACTATGCCATGTATCTATTTGGCCTACCACGAGCACCATATCCTTAAGCCAGATTTTTCTGCCGCAGGGCTTTGATAGTTAACGGGGATTTCTACATTGAGAAGTGGTGTCTGGCTTTACAGCTTAAATAAAATATCAAGAAACTTGTAAAAATGCACGTGCTTCTAAATAGTGTTATGTACTTTGTGTTTTACTTCAGTAAGCAAATGAATCCCTTTATTGAAGATGTTCTGAATAGAATACAAGACCTGATGGAACTTTCTCCTCCTGTGAGTATTTGCAGCAGATTTTAGTAATGAATAAGGCTTGCACTTAACTCATCTGTGTGTCTGAGTACTTGCTGAATTGTAAGCTTAGCATGCAAACATTTAAACACAAATAGTAATCCTGATTTTTTTGGTCTGAGATCACTTGCATGTACCTTTTGTACTTAATTTTAATAATCTTGCTTATGTGGGTTTCTGGGAGCATAGGATAGAGATGGGTATATATAGAAGGCTATAAACTTTGAGAAGACAGCCTTGATAAAGAACGCTTAGTGAATTACACTTGTTATCTTCAATTTTAGGAAAATGGTTACCAGGCACTGTTAAGCAGTGATGATCAACTTTTCATTTATGAAACAGCTGGAGTGTTAATAGTTAACAGCGAATACTCTGCAGAACGAAAACAGGTTCTAATGAGAAATTTGTTGACTCCGCTGATGGAGAAGTTCAAAGTATTGTTAGAAAAACTGATGATGGCACAAGATGAGGACAGACAGATGGCACTGGCTGACTGCCTCAATCATGCTGTTGGGTTTGCTAGGTAGGTACAACACAGTGACTCTGTGTACATTTCTGGTTTGAGTAAAAGGAAAATACAAAGGATTTATTGGGAGGAGGAGCTGAGTTTTCTACCTTCATTGACCTAGAAAATCATCAGTGGTTGTAGAATTTATGGCAGCCCAGAAAATGAGTTAAGTCCTTTAGAAAAGGCTGCTATGGATGTAGATACAGAGAATATTGAGCAAGTTTATAATGAATCAGCATCTATTCCGCTGCTCAAAGAATTGTATGGAGCTATTCTAATCATATGTTGTTTGTAAATTGTTAGAATTTAATTCTCAAAAACTGCCAAAGCAATTCTACTTCATATCAAATAATTCTGTTCATTACTTCCACTGTTTGACTCTAATTTCATGAAATGGAATATTCTAGTTTAGTGCATGGGTTTTAAAGCATTTGTTGTTCTCAGTGTTACTGCTTCTTCATTATATTGAACGTGAGCTTATATAAAACTTGATGTACTGCTTTTACAGTCGAACCAGCAAGGCTTTCAGCAATAAGCAAACTGTAAAGCAATGTGGATGCTCAGAGGTTTATCTGGACTGTCTACAAACATTTCTGCCAGCTCTCAGTTGTCCATTACAAAAGGAAGTTCTGAGAAGTGGTGTCCGCACTTTCCTTCACCGCATGATTATTTGCCTAGAGGAAGAAGTTCTTCCATTCATTCCTTCTGCCTCTGAACACATGCTTAAAGATTGTGAAGCAAAAGATCTTCAAGAATTCATTCCTCTTATAAACCAAATAACAGCTAAGTTTAAGGTATGATATTGCTTAAGCTTTTCAGGGTCAAAGTGTTGCTGGTATCTTCTCTTTTCTCATTACAGAAAAATAGGTATCTGTTAGAACCTTACCTTAGAATTTATAAATCAGTGTATTTTTCAGGCTGCTACTGGGAAACATTGTCTTCCATCACGGTCCTTCATTGCTGGATTCACAGTGATTGAATGAGTGTTTTTTCTTTGATTATATTTATATTGTGTTTATTTTTTGAGTTTAATATTTTAAAATAGTACTTGCAGATTTTTTTTTGATTGACACAGTTAGCTTCATGCCCTCCCTGAAGTGTTAAGCTAATGTTACAAACTATGCAAGCTCTGAAGTGAGTTTTCTCATTTCTTATAATGAGATTTCCAGAAGACAGAGATACAGAAATATCAGATGCAGGTATAGGGAGGAATAATGATGTACGAGATCTCTATCTAGTGGCGTTGCATAAAATGTACACCGAGGCTTAATGCATTGCAATTAAAAATACATGGACAAATATGGAGGTTTGGAAATGGCACACATGAGATATGTAATAAACAGGAGTAGGACTGTCAACTAATAATCTGGCAAAAGCTCTTAAAGTGTAATCTTTGAGAGCTTCCTAGTTTCAAACAATTCAAATGTTAAGTCAGTGAAATAGATGAAGTTGCTAACCTGTTACCTCTTTTAATTCCCTGGAGCTGCCACAGGAACATCAAACTGTTATGAATGGTATGGGAAATTCATGGCTGTATGAGAAGGTTAAGAAGCCTCTAAAAAGACTTAAATAAATTTTCCAGCAGAATGCAAAATTAAAATTACTGCAAGTGAAGAGAGAGGCGCATTTTGTGAGCAGTGGAACAGAGCTATAATATACGTGTGTGAATCTGGCATGTGGATGGACTGCTGTTTGGAGTATCCCATCTTCAGAGCAGAGAGGGATTTTTGAAAAATCGAGTATTTAAGAGATTAGGGAGGAAGACTCTTACTACTTTAGTCCTTTTAGCAAGCTGTGCTAAAAGGAATCCAAGATAACAGAAGATAATTAAAAATAGTCAGTGAAAGGTGAGGAAAGTAAAAGCAAAACAGTCACAGGAGCAAGACTGGACAAATACCATGTTTGTGTGAAATATTTAACTTTGTATTATACACTACTATTATTATTATAACTAGGGGAAGCAAAGATTCCATCTTATAGTCTTGAATACTTTCAAGGTATAATAAAGAGAAGATTAAAGATAAAATCTTGCTTAAGCATTAGGAAATAAACATCTGAGTTGCCTCTTTATAGAATTATAAGGCATGACTGAATAACACACACCTTCAGTTTTTCAATTCATATGTGTTCAATTAATTTAGTGCCCTTCCATATATTTCTCACTTGCTTGTAAGTGACAAGTTTATTCTGTAACATCAGAAGCGTTTGTGCTTCTTCAGTAATCCTTAAAGAAAAATTCTACAAAAGATGGCCTCAGCATCTTAGGGATGGTATTTCAGGAAATTTGAAATGGTCTGTCTGAACAGAAGGATGAAAAATCCTGAAAAAGCTTCTGTTCCTACTTAGAATGAGACTAGGCAGGGCTAGTTTTTTTTGTTCAGAAGCTTGAAATAGTTGGTGTGTAAGTCAAGATCCAGGAATGTTCATGATGACCCTGATGCAGCTTGCTTTAAGTAGTTGGTACATGATATTACTAATATTAAAAGTGAATCCAAGCTCAGAATTGTAATAAGCCCGTAAGTTTTAACTTCTAAATGTTTGATTTCTCTGTTTGAGTTGACACTCTCTTCTGATCTCCACAGACACAGGTTTCACCTTTTCTGCAACAGATGTTTATGCCACTACTTCATGCTATTTTTGAGGTGTTGCTCCTTCCAGCAGAAGAAAATGACCAGTCTGCTGCTTTAGAAAAACAAATGTTACGGAGGAGTTACTTTGCTTTTTTGCAGACAGTAACTGGTAGTGGAATGAGTGAAGTCATAGCTAATCAAGGTAATGAGTTCAGTTGCTCAAAAGATAACACTATGGTTAATCTCAGCTAGGTTTTATCTACTAAAATCATTAGCCTAGTTCCTGTCAAGTACCATTAACTATGGTAAGGTAGAATGGATTCATGTAAATACAGTATTCAATTTGCCTGATTCAAATTACCTGTTGTACAGGAATTTGGGTTTGTGAAATCCATCTGTAATAGGCATATTCTCCTTATTGATCTTTTCAGCTTAATGTGATCACTGTGTCTGTAAGGACAAGAATGGTATATCCATCCTCATGCATCATTGTATTTGTCTGGTGAATCAGAGATCATACATCCAACAGTGTTCAGACTGTTGGGCAAGACCACTCACAGCTGCCAGTATTCATTGTGTTCATTTTCTGAAGGAGAGGCACATCAGTAACTTTTGCAAATTTTTATCACTACCACCTGATCTTGTTATCTGTGGTGGTGGAAGGCATCATGTGACTTACTATATATGTAGTTACCAGGTTTTCCTCACCCTTAGTGGCCAGGTGGAGGTTACTTCTTTTCATGGCAGGAATTTCGAGTCAGATATCTAGTTGCCTGATTCTTTAAACTGACTCAGCTGGTTGGAGCTCAGAGTTCCTTCCACTTACCAAATGGTGGTAATACCAGTGGGAAAGGAAAGCTTTCTTGAAAGAGGCTCTTGGTAGTTGCAATATGCCAAGAAATTTTTAAAGGAATCAAACAAATAAGCATAGATGAAGCACAGAAATTTTAAATGTGTAAAAAATATCTTGCCATATGTTGCAAGATAGGCTAACTGCTTCAGTGCCACTGAGTTTTAATTAAGTCTACCAGGTTTAGGTAAAGAGGAGAAAATTTGTGTTTGTAAGCAGGTCAAAATACCCTTCTCACCTTTGTGTGTATTAAAGGCCAGAAGAACAATTTAAATCTCCAAACGTAAAAAAAAATTATAACCTAAATAAGAGTTGTCTTGCATCGTAGGGGAAACTTCCCAAAAATATTTGAGATTTGTGCAAAAAAGAGCTATTTTGAAGTTGAAGCATGTCTTCCAGGTCAGTATTTATATAAAATAGTGTAACAGTATCAAAACATTTTAGGCTGCAAGTTGAAATGACAAGCTCATTTTAATGTGTTTAAGGTGCAGAGAATGTGGAGCGTGTGATGTTCACTGTCATTCAAGGAGCAGTGGATTACCCAGATCCTATTGCACAGAAGACTTGTTTTATTATTCTTTCTAAGTTGGTGGAGCTTTGGGGTAAGACTGCCTTTCCAGAATTCCTTTGCAGTTGCTATTATCTGTGAAGCAATAGTAGAACTTGGAATGTTATTTTTCTTTTCAGGAGGTAAAGATGGACCAGTAGGTTTTGCAGACTTTGTCTACAAGCACATTGTTCCTGCATGTTTCTTAGCACCTTTGAAGCAAACATTTGACTTAGCAGATGCCCAGACAGTACTGGTGTGTATTATGGACTTTTTTTTTTCCATTCATTCTTATGGGGCAGAGTCAAGCTAAGAAACCTACAATGGCCATGTGGTATTAAAGACTGTCATCTCACCCCTTGGGTTTTTTTTTTAATTGTGGATACCTGAATGATTAATTATTGAATATCATAGTAGTAGTGTATTCTGTAGTTTCCCTACATTCGAAATCAGTTGCAGATCTGAGTATTTAACATTGACCTGTATGTTCACTGAAAGTGAACATACACAGTTGACTGTTCTTTAGTTCATTTTGGATTCAGCTGTGCAGAAATTTTTCTGATTAGAGTGGAACAAAACCTGGAAGGTCAAGACTCTGAATTATGTGACAGGTAAATGAGGGAATAATAGCATGAATTAGCCCTTGTTTTGGTCTTTATTAAGTTCTTTAGCTTTGAATACTTAACCAATAGACCAATGCAACAGTCTAATGTTATATATTTCATTTCAGGCTTTATCAGAGTGTGCAGTGACGTTAAAAACAATTCATCTCAAAAGGGTAAGCTTCATCATACTTTACAGGGAATAACTGTTGCAGGTTTCTTTCTAGTGCTTTTATCAGTTTCTAAAAGTTAGATACTTACTATGCTGAATTCCTGCTGTACTGTTATATAAAATAACAAGATGACCATAATGCTGCACAGGGATACAGGATCCAGTACTTCCACTTCTTGATAAATTACTGCAAAATATTGACTCTTCATCAAGAAGAAAAATCTGCTCACTTGGTTGGTACTGTGTTTAATTGATCAATTGGCATTCTTTCACTTTTCAGTGTAGTAATTAAACTGACATAAAAGATCATTAGTGATGTACTGTAGAGCACTTCTGTGTGAAAAATAAGTGTGTATTTTGATGTGTAGGAGACTAGATTGAAAAACATGGAAAAAATAAATTTTGCATTGTCTAATGCTTAAAACAGTGTAGTGTATTC
This sequence comes from Manacus candei, assembly GCF_025592945.1. Classification (NCBI taxonomy): domain Eukaryota; kingdom Metazoa; phylum Chordata; class Aves; order Passeriformes; family Pipridae; genus Manacus; species Manacus candei. The sequence goes on along the minus strand of NW_026138091.1, from coordinate 7,114,985 downwards.
CCATTTTTAATGGGAAATGAAACCCTTTCTATGTTCATGTTAGTTTCTTGCTACATCATTTACCTTACAGGCTAACTTTTCTGTCAAATGCAAGTTAAAGTCACAACTACACAAAAATTGTAAGAAGTTACAAACTGGCAGAAAAGGAATTGTGTTTTAATTGAAGAGACCTTCTGAGTTTGTTCCTTTTCTACCGAAATGCAATGAAGAGAGAAATCCATAGGAAATCAAGCTTTGGTAAAGGAAATAACTTGTTATTATGAATACAGTTTCTTTTTACACTGTTGTGGCTTAGGAATACTGTTCCCTAATTCCCACTGCAACACTTGAAACCATGTCCTGCTCACTCACTCCCACCTCTCCCTCCCTGTGAGGGTGGCTGGAGAGGAGAACTGGAGGCATGAAAGGTAAAGATTGTGGGTTGACATAAGAACAGTTTCCTGGAAACAGCAATGAAATTAGAAACAAACAGTAACAATAATAATAAAAGGAGGTACAAGAAAAGCGAATGACTTACACGTGATAAAAAAGCTCACCACACAGAAACCAGTACTACTCAGAGCACCATGGAACCACCCAACAGTTGGTACAGAATAACTACTCCTCCTGCAAAAATTACCCTGGCCTGGCAGGAACCAGGACAAATCAAGACAAATATGGGAAAATTATCTGAAATCTTTTCCCCTCATGTGTACTGTATACCATGTTCTAGTTCTAGGGTAACTTATGTGAATTAATAAAGTTGATTCACTTTCCCCAGGTAGATGTATTGAGTCATGTTTGTATTCTGACAGTGTAGAGTAATCCCTCCTGTGATGAGAGTTATCTGATAAATACAGTAAAGGAAACAAAAACTGATGCATTAATCAAAATGTTTGCACTGCTCAAAGGTTTGGAAGTTCCATATAATTACTGCTTAGTCCACTGCAGATAACAGTCAAAGTTACAAGAAGAGAAATACTGTGTTTAGCTGCACTTGGCTACTAAATTTTGCAGTGGGAGTAGTGTGGTAAAACAGTAGGCAGATACTAAAAGCCATTTTTTACAGTTGACATGTAACAAACTGATTGGTTCTATTGTAATTCTTATTCACTGCAATTTTCTGTGCATTCTTTTGCTGTGTAACAAAAGATACCAAATTGCAGTAGAATCCTTAATGCCACGGTTGACAAATCTTTTTATTTGCTAACAGCTGAGAATAACATAAGCATTTGATATGCTATTACTTCTCTATAATAGTCATATAAACCACCTGTTTTCAATTTTCTGTACCATACAGTATCAGACTGATTTTCCATTTGTAAAAAAATATACTTTGAAAAATTGTGTACTGCTTTTCTCTAGGGTCCTGAGTGCATTCAGTATCTTCAGCAAGAGTATTTGCCTTCTTTGCAAGTAGCTCCTGAGATAATCCAGGTGGGAATTCCTAAAAGAACATTTGGAAAACTCTAACAACCATAAATGTTAAATGGGGGAAAAAATGAGTACTTACAAAGTTAACCTCCCCCAGCAATAAAACTTATTCAGTTATTGCATATCAGAATAGGATTAATTTAGCATAAGGAGTAAAGTTACTGTAAGCATACCTTGCAAAAAAAAAAAAGAAAGTCCAGTGCATGTGACTGTCTAAGCAATCTTCCTACTTGAATTCAAATTTTAACTTGAGGATATCCTTGTAGATGGTCCTGTTTGTCTACTCAGCTAAAAATGGATCTGATATCCTGTATTTGAAAAAAGCAAAAACAGTTTTTCACCCCAGAATGCACTTGGACTGTCATAGCCTTTTACAAGTTTTTATCCATAACATGCTTTTCTTTGGTTGTGCATTAGAGAAAATGCAAACTAATATCAATGGCTTTACGTACGAGGTATTTATATGCTCCTAATGTATCTCAGGTTGTCTCGTTGCTTCATTTAGTTAATATTTCTTTATTCTCTCTTACAGGAATTCTGTCAAGCACTTCAGCAGCCTGATGCTAAAGTTTTTAAAAATTACTTAAAGGTATAAAGATTTTTTTCTTTAAATAGCTTTTAGTTCCACTTGAACTTTGTCATGCAATTCAATCATAGTAGTGACTTGAAGTAAAATCAAAGTATTAAATTATTTAGTGGTTTTTAGCTATAGGGAATCTCCAAATATTAAAACTAGTTACTTGGGAAAAACAAAAAACCTATATCTATAAAGTTGTCACTTATTCTTAGCACCTTGCCATCTCCTCAATATCTTGATGTTCTTGTGGCTTTTATTTAATAGCTGAAATAGCAAAAAGGTTATGCTATAATTGTAGAGAATGTCAGAATGCATCATTTTTGAGGGTGTGAGTGTAATCAAATAGCACAAGTCACATCCTTGTACCTGATGTGTTAACCAATATGCTGAACATGAAAATGAGCTCTGTCAAACTAACTTACCTTATACATCAACCATTCCATGTCTTGTATTTCCTTTGTTTTAATTTTTTTTAAATAATTTTTCACAGGTATTCTTCCAGAGAGCCAAGCCCTAAGGAAAGTACTGGAATCTCATGTACCTGTTTCCATAATCCAGAACTCTAGTTGTTAATTTATAAAAATGCTAACTCTTGTGCCATTCAAACTGGTTTTGTTTTTAAGAAATGTTGCTTTGTGCTCACATCAGTACATACTTCAACCTTTTGCAAAAAAGAAATGCAATTTCCCCACCAGTGTCTCAAACATGAAGGTATGTGACAACATGAAAAATTACCTGTATACCTACACAAACTTTTATTATATATAGGCTGATTTAAGCTTACACCTGTACCATGTAAAGCAATGAAATGACACTTATTTTTTAAATTAAATGAATTAAATGTAAAAATCCCTTCAGACCATAGCAATGGTTATTAAAATGTGTACATTTTTGATACGGAGTAAAATGTTTTAATAAGACATAAAATTCATTTGTTCATGTATGGTGACATGAAAATAAAACAATCAAAGTCATTCTTGTAGATAGTCATTTTATTGAATTTGTCTTAATGATAAAATATATATATACCTCCTATAAAACAGATTGGTGTAATAAATGATTTCACTTAAAAGTAGCATCTGGTTCTATCTTTTTTTATAAAAAAATAAAATTTTATCCAGTGAAACATTTAGTCTCTCTGAATCATTTTAGCTGAATCTTTCAAAGCTACAGCATTTTTGAACCTTCTGGCTGTTACATTTGAGTTGAACCTGGCAATTTTTCTTATGCTTAGATAATAAATCGTATTGCACCCTGCAATGGTCTATACACACTGCTACTTTTTTTTTTCAATTCTATAACATTACAGTTTTTTAGCTATTTCATAGGGGCAGGGTGAAGCTTGAGTATTGCTGTGCCTGGGCTTTAATACTTTCCTTGAGAACTGATGTCCACAGTAAAAACCTGACTTACCTCTAGCATAATCAGATGAGCATTTCTCGTGTTAGGTTCTTCATCCAATTTAAATGGAAAATAAATCATTTTTAGTGAATCAGAAACAGCAGCCAGGATTGGAGTGTGGTAATGTTTTGAGGATTCTCACTTCCATTCCCTCCCTTTTCCCTGAGGGCAGAAAGTAGAGGACACTTATCTTTACTACTCTTCAGTTGGACAGTATCACTTCTGTAAGATTTTGTTCCTGATTTATATGTATTTAATAAAAGTTTCTTGTTACTTGATTTGTTGTATCACAGAGGTAAGTGCTTGTGGTGCTTTTCATATTTTCTGGTCTCACAGTCCTGTTTTGCTTCCCTTGGCTGCCATACCAGTGCTAGAGGTCCCATGGCTCCAACCTCTTTCATTTTCTCCCATAGCACCAGAAGCTTTCCCTATCTGACTTGGTGCTTTGTGTGTGTTGCTGCGCTCCCCCACCTCCTGGCTGCCCCTCCCCAGCACAAGGGGCTGCACCCCTGACACTGCAGCTATAGCTGAGTGTTTGCTGTCCATCTTCCCCTGCAGTTATGGAAACTTTACGACACAGAGGCAGATTACACAGTGAACAATAAAGCTTTTGTCTTTAGCAAAGTTTTTTGGGTTTAAGTTACAGTGTAATGGAGTCACTCTTAGTCTTCATATATGATTTAGACTTTTGCCTTTTGAGGTAAGGGCAGTACTGCTGCCTTTAGTTCTGCGTCCAAGCAGGGAAAAAGCCTACGCCTATTAATTCCATTAGTATAATTGACTGGCAAATCAGTGCTCAAATCAGTCCAGCAATTCAATTACCTAGGTAGCCTCATCTCCTCGGACGGTAAGATTGACAGAGAGATAGACAACAGGTTAGCAAAGGCATATAGTGCTTTCAGAAAGCTTCATAAAAGAGTTTGGCGAAATAAACACTTGAAGAAAAGTACCAAGATCAGTGTTTACAGAGCCATAGTGCTGTCTACTCTCTTATATGGATCTGAATCATGGGTCATCTACTGCCACCACCTGCGACTCCTGGAACGTTTCCATCAATGCTGCCTTCGTACAATCCTAAACATCCACTGGTCAGATTATGTAACCAATACATCTGTTCTAGAACAAGCAGCTGTCACATGTATTGAGGCCATGTTGCTGAGAACACAGCTGTGCTGGGCAGGACACATCTCAAGGATGAAGGACCACCACCTCCCTCAGATCCTGCTTTATGGTGAACTTGCCACTGGCTGCCACAAGACAGGAGCCCCAAAGAGAAGATACAAGGACTCCCCGAAACAACATCTCAGCCTTGGCCATATTGATCAACATAACTGATCTACTCTGGCCTTCAGTCGGGAGGCCTGGAGACACACCATCTATAACGCTGCTGCTTCCTTTGAGAACGCACGCAGGATCACTCTTGAGGAGAAAAGACAACGCAGAAAGAATTGTGCCTTGCAGAATTTACTACCTAAGGAGTTTTTCTGCTGTGCCTTTTGCAATCAGACATGCCTGGCCTTTTTAGCCACCAGCGCGCTTGTAACAAACGTGGGTAGAGACCTTTCCCTAATCTTCGTTCGCAAAGCCCAGCCATGATGATGATGATAATTGACTGTGTAGTTGGTCGAAAAGCATGACTTAGCTATTATCAAATTACACCCTCATGAGAAAAACTGGCCGCTGCCACAAGAGACTGCTCTATTTCCTCATCCCCACCATTGTCACCCCTCCCTCTGAGCTAAATCTGCTTGTCTATCCCCATAATCAAACCTATCCAGGAAGCTGAAGTAGCAGAAACACTTCTCCTTCACAGCATCTTGCCTGCTATGGTGGTGTCAGGTGAGAATGGATATAGAGCAGAGTGTGCTGAGTGTAAGGGTGAGCTGTGTGTGGTACCCATTGGCCCACCTACCCTGCCCTCCTATCCATAACTGAGAGTATCCTGTAGGATGAGTAGTCCAGATCTTCAGAGTGTAAGTTGGTTTCTCCCAAAGAATTCAAAAGGGATTGTTGACTTTTGTATGCTTTGATCGTGTTCAATCAGCATAATGTCCTGTCAGGGCTTATACCAGGTGAGAGCTGTAACGCAGCAAAAAAATCATCACGGACACCTTGACCGGAATCGCTCCGAGCCCGCTGGGAACATCTCGCCAGCGAAAATACCCGGAGCGACCGCTTTTACAGAACATCCGACTGCCACTATCCCATGTTTCCCAGGTGGTTTCCTTGACTCTTCCTACACTCGCTCCGGGGCGGGCGCCACAGCCTCGCCCTCCAGAGACCTGGTTTCCCCCTGACGCGCCCCGTGGGCCCTGCGGGCGGGGCCCGGTGGCTGTGCGGGCCGGGCGCGGCGGCTCTGCCGCCCGGGCGGTGCCTCGGCCGCTCCGCCTCCCCGCGCCGGCAGGAAGCCGGAAGCGGCCGGGGCGCTGGGCAGGTCGGCGGGAGACGGCTGGTGCGTGGGGCCGGCGGGCAGAGCAGGGTGGGTCGGGTCGGGGCAGGGCAGGGCAGGGCGTGGCGTGGCGTGGCGGTGTCCGCGTCCTCGGAGGGCCGAGCCGAGGTGGGCTGAGCCGGCCGCTTACTCTCACCGCCGCCGTGGTGTTACCGAGGGGACGTGGCCGTCGCCGAGCGCGGTGGTTTCGGTTCCCTGGGGCGGCGGCGGGGCCTCGCCGGGGGCTGGCGGCTCCCGAGGCGGGTCGCGGCCGGCAGCGGCTCTGCCCGAGGCGGCGGCTGGCCCGGCCCTGCAGCCCGGGAGGGACGAGGCGCGGCCGGCCTGTGGCCTCGGTGTCGGTGATTTTCATCCCCGTGAATGTGCCTCAGGAAGTGGTGTCGTCTTCGTGGCTGTAGGAGTTGCTGAAGTTTTACCTCGGGAAGGACTTCCTGTCGTGGGGATGAGCCCCGGTGCCGTGCCTGCCGTACCCCACGGCCCTGGAAGAGGGGCTGGTGGGTCGATCGGGCGAGCTCGTGGCCCTCCATGGTTTTCCAGGAGCTGCAGTCCCAGACAGGCCGAGTGCTCTTCCCCCGTTACGGACTGGAAATTCCGAGAGCAGGGATGAGCAGCAGTGGAGCCAGGCTTGCCACTGGTTTTGTGTGCCTTTGGAAGAATGTGCTGCTTTGTACGGATTCAAGCATCACGTTGTGTGGCCAAGGGCAGGGGATTTCCATGATTTAGATACCAGCTGTTGGACTGGAAACTCTCGTAAGGAGGTTATAGCTGAAGAAAGCAGGGGTAGGAATCAGGAGCTTCAGGGGGAGAAGCTTTTTTTCTAGGCCTTAAGAAACGGCGTGCAGGGAAGTATAAAACCTTTATAGTTACCAGACAGTAAATGCTAACATAACATTTATTTGGAACCTCAGCACCCTGTCTCTTGGCTTTGATGGTGTATAAGGTCTTGTCTGTAAACAGAAAGAGCCTTCACTGTAACTTCATCATCCGTCTCTCCTTGATGGTGAAATTTTACGTTGCAGCTGTTAACAGGGGAACTGTACCTGCTTTGTGTGCTTATCCTGCGTGCCTGAGGTACAGCAAACTTCTTTTATTAATCAGAAGTCAGCACTCCTGCTTCAAAGCATTGCAGTTAAAAAAAACCCACATAAGCAATTCAGATGTTTTCTATTACAATCCCCTCTGCTGATAAGTTAAAAAGTAGTAGCATGACCAGAAGCAGAAAAATATTCAATAAAAAAGCAGTCCCCAAGCTCTTGAAATGCTAATGAGTCACGGGGGACAATAAATCAAACTTGTGGCAGGAGAGATTTCTTTAGATACGTGTGAGGAACTTTCGACTCATCTCATCACAGAGTTAATGACCATAAGTGAGATGTGAAGAAATAGAAAGTTCAGCATTAAGTCTCATGACAGGACCAGTCATACAGTTAGAGCTATTTTTTTTTAATAAGAAGCTCTAGGAAGATATGAAAAGAAAACTTGCCATGCTAAGTGTTTAGCAAAGATCAGTTCTGAATCTGTCAGAGAATGGAAAGCTATTAAATTGAAGGAGGTCTAACATTAGAAAAGTTATTCAATCAAATTATGATAATTTGAAGATTAAATCTGAATGAGACTTTATGCCTTAAAAGTGAAGACTGCTGAAAATAATGTAGACTTTGTTATTATTATAAAAATATTATTTTGACAAATAAAATGTAATACAATACTGACTTTGTTTTGCTGCTGAATATGTACCCTGGAATTAGTATTGGCATATTTATGTATGTATTTTTGAGAGTGAAAAAACCCAGACCTTGATAATCCATTAAAACCTTGCTGGTTTGGGGTTTTTCTTAATATCCACTGAAAGTTATTGAGGCTCATCTGTCACAGACTTGTATCTTGACCTTCCTGCAAATTTAATTAGAAAGTAAGAAGGTAAAGGAAAAGAGATCATGTGCATAAGCTACCTCATCTTTATCACTTTGGGAAATTTAATAACTCAGTCTCTTATTAGGCTGCTAATTTTTTTTGTATTTGAATAGACATTGATGAAGAAATTCTCCACACTTTGTCTGCTTAGAAAAGATTAATTATGTTTCTTTGTCCTGGTAGGAATCTAACACATGTTGCTTTGAAGTAAATGACAAAATACAGGTTTACTGGTAAAGTGCAAACTGGCTTCTTACAAGCAGGGTTTTAATTATGAGGATTTTTTTTAATTTGAAGATTTTACAAATTATTTACAGAGCAGGCTATGTGTTATTTCTTTGCATCACCTTTTCCTTACTTTTTGTGTCTGCATCATAGATAGTTCTTTGGCATTTACAGTAATTGCCAGCTGGGAGAAGTTATCTTATTCTATTATTACAAATTGTCTTGTCAGAGTTAACCAGGAATTGTAAGGGTTTGGGGTGTGGTGGTGGTGTGGGGTTTTTCTGGTTCAGATTTGACATGAAACTTTTCATCCCTTCTAGAGGCATTGAGAACTTTATCTGGATTTTACATGTGGTGTTGCTGCATGACTGAATTTATTTTAGAGTAATGTCAGGGCTTTGCATTGTGTCATTGCATTCTGTAGGGCACATGTTATTGCCTGGATATCCTGGGACTGCTTTGGAAGAAGCTTTGCATCTCCCATGGGTGAATAGCTAAATGAAAGTATGAAATCTGCAGTTGGAGAAATGTGTCCAAAGTCATGAGAATATGTGTGTGTCTACAGCGTAGCATGGGTGGGATCAGGAACAGTGCAGAGGTGGATGCTCCAGCTGGCTGCTGGAGCAGGATGGGCCAGTGGCGCTGCGGTGGCTGCTGTGCGGCTGTCTCCGCGCTGCTGCGGTGCACACCGTGAGGCTCCTGGTGCTGTCACCTTATGCACCAGGGAGCTCTCAGAAAGTGCCGGCCACCTTCTGGTAAGAAACGTGCGCAGGCAATTGTCATACCTCTTCCTCAGTAGTTACAGGAAAGGCTTCTTTGTTTGAGTATCAGCAGTTTCCTGTCTATTAACACAGGCACATGCAGTGTCCCCGGCCAAGCTGAGGAAAGACTGCTGCTGTAGGACAGTCCCCTGATCCAGTTGCCATTTTGCTCATGAGATTCTTTAGATTTGGGAAGCTGCGTCTTTGATTTTAGAGCCATTTGCTAAATTTAATGTCAAAATCAGTGCTTTAATTAAATGAAAAAGGTAAGGGTATTCACCTGCAGCTCCTGCTGTTTTGGCAAACGGGAAAATCTGGCAGTTCTAATGTTTTGTTTTGTTTCAGTCATTTTAATTTAATAAAACTTTTTTTTTCTCCTTCTTTTGAATCTGTGAAAACCTGAGTATCTGACAGTTTACATTTCAGGAAAGGTAGGGAAACCAGGCTGTCTCTCTAGAAATGATGTGACTGTCTAATGTGAAATTTTAGAAATGAGAAAAATGTTCCTTAATTTCTTGCAGTAGTAATTGGTGGTTCTAGCAAGTAACTGAAAATACTTGCATCAATTGTGACTTTTATCTAGCTCATGTAAAAATAGCTATTTGTGAGTAGTTAGTCCAGTTCCTTTACAGTTGTACTGAAATGCAACTTCCAGAGCCAAAAGGATTTAAAAGATCTGTATACAGATCTGCCATGTCCATTCTTTGGCATATGTACAGAATAATGGAATTCAGTTACAGGTCTTGATTATCTTTAGAAGACCTTGTGCACATTTTTTTGACTCTTTTCTGTAGTTTTTGTTACTTTATTGTTTAAACTTTACTGTGTACAAGAGGAAAGGGATTATAAAGCTTTCACTCTTCCAGTTGATTTTTCAAAGTTGGGGGAGTACAGACCTTAAATGCAGAGAGGTGTTGTGTCTATCACATTAGTTTTGATTGTTGGGTTTGGTTTTGTTTCCATGTTTCACCTCTTATTCTTCTGCTTGGTTGTTCTTAATTCTACATGTCTTTGCAGTTACGGTTGGGATTTGGTTTTTTATTTTGCCTTCTAATTAAAATAAGTCCCTTTCATGTATTTTACTAAATTGTAATTCACTGTATTGAATGCTTTGTTTTTAAGGTGAAAAAGAAAACTGTCTAATCAAAGAGCAGAGATGCAGAGCACTTCAAATTACCTCTGGCTGTTGTCTGACATTCTAGGACAGGGAGCTACTGCAAATGTTTTCCGAGGGCGACAGAAGGTATGTGAGGAATTACTAATCTAAGTAACATGTAAACTTTGAATTTTTTTGTATGTGAGTAGCTTCACAAAATCAACAAAAAAAGTTCAAGACTTAGGCCTAAAGCAGATGTATCTGTGTAATTATTCATACATAGTTTTTAATTTTTAATATTCGTCCATTGAATTAGAGTTCTGTCATCATTTCTGAGGATTTGTTTTTAATATTGAATTATGTGTCCTTGTAAAATACTACTGTGATTAATTCTTCATTCCTTTATTTTTCAGTTTTATGGAAAAAATAATCCTTGCCCAAGAATTTAAATAGGAATAAAAGACCTACCAGTTTTTATATGACATGAGTCTATGATTTATATCTTTGTTAAATTGTCTTTTTATTGTTTTTCCCTGTTCTTTTAAAACCTGTTATGGTGATTTTTATGATTTTGTACCATAAGTGAAATATTCTTACGGTATTGGATGAAATTGTTAGTCCTTGTCTGTAAGTCAGTGATTTGATGTCTAGGACACCATGTTCTTGGTGACATGCCTTGAGTAATCAGCGCAAAGCAGTACATTATTTTTGCCACGTAAATGATGTACTGATGTGTATGTTGCAGCCTTACTGAGGGACTACAATGACCTTGCTTGTGTAGGTCATTCTATTTCTACAAATTTCACAGTGTGTCTCACAAAGCGAAGAGGGTTGTGAAAGTGTGTTTCCTGATTCTAACGATAGTCTGTGTGGAGTCAGTACGAAGTGATTTATAAGCTACAGTGTTTCTGTCTTCCACATTTAAGTGTGAAACAACATAAGCAATAATTTAGCAGTTAATGTGCTTTCCTTGGTGAGTGAATTTCAAGGCAGAATGATTCTCCTGTAAAGTTGGTTTCATGGTTGCACCTCTCATCACCCTCACTAGTCTGAGCCTGTGACCTGTGGCTTATTGTCAGCAGGAGCAAGCTTTTACCTGGGCACCCATAGTGCATGTAAGTGTGCTGTACAACACACCTCATCTAAGCACAGGAAGGCTTTGTCCTTAGAAAGAGTCTGTTGCACAAGACTCTAATGTAAGCTTATTCCTAGAGATGGCACAGGGAGGGACTTTGCCCTAAGAGCAACAGGAGTTGCATCTTCAGCTGGTGCTGTGGGTGGCTGAGCAGGTTGGGACTTAGTCCCACTTGAGAACTTAAGTTTGATTAAGCTCATGACTCTGCTTCTGACACTTATTATGTGGGTTTGAACTGCTTCAGGATTTTGCATGAATGGTACGTAGTGCTTGAAACTGCCTTCTTTGAAGAGACAAAATACTAATTTATCACTATAAACAGAACAGTAAAGAAGAAGAGAACAACATTCAACTACTGGAAATTGTCTCTTAACTTAAGCAAGTCAAGATCCTCAACTGTAATATGTGCTTGCCTCTCATTGATTTGTCTAAATAACTTACCTCTTGCTCAAAAAATATTTTTCAGCTAAGTTTATGGGTAATTCTTAAATGCGTAGCCTTTCTTGTGCTAACTGTTCTTTTTTTAAAAGCACTTAGATTTTTTTGAGCTAACGAGTTTCCATTCTACTAGTCAGTTTGCTTCTAGTCTATATTAAACTAAACCAATGTATACATGATTTTTGTAGTAGAATCCTAATTTTCACCTTCAAACAGAATAATATTTTGAAATATTTCTAGTCTGGTTATGCTCATATGCAGAAGATCTCAAAGCGATTGGATAATGTCTATGTGACATTATCCAATATTTTACATTATACAATATTTATATTGTATTTATATTTATCCAATATTTATATTATACAATATTTTACTTCTGTTTGATGAGTTGTTTGTTTGTTTTGAACAGAAAACTGGGGATTTGTATGCTGTAAAAGTATTTAACAGTATAAGTTTCCTTCGTCCTGTGGATGTTCAGATGCGAGAGTTTGAAGTATTGAAGAAACTAAATCATAAGAACATTGTTAAACTATTTGCCATCGAAGAAGAGGTAATGAATTGTTGTAGTTGTGATCTGAAATGCATGGACATAACCACAGTAACTCTTTGTTTTATCCTAACCTGTAGAGCATATAGTTAAATTTTTAAGGAATGGTAACATACATGATGATTTAAATACTCCAACCCAACCACCACCATTTTCTTCTTTTCTTTCTTTTTTGTTGTTGTTGCTGTTGAAAGAATACACTTGATTTCTGTTGGTGAAACACCTTCAGTGTTTAGGCAAAGGTTATGATTCTTCATCTCAAGAAGCCGCTGTCCTAAGCTTTATCTTGAATTAGGATTTGTAAGCTATATATGCCTATGAATATTTAATACATAGTGGTAGTTTAAGGTGTTTCAGTAATCCTGGCAATTTTACACTTTTGCTTTTCAACCAACTAGAACAATGACATAGGACATGTAAAACTGTATAACAGTATAAATTGCAGTAGTTGATCTAAAACTGAGAATGCTGAGATTAGTAAAGAGTAAAGAAGGACAGTTGGTTCTCTCAGCTTTTCTAGTGTGTAGTTTCTCATTTGTCCACCTATCAATACTGCTGTCAACCTGCTAAGTGCCTAGAACTTGAGGCTTTCTTAGTTTTTTCCCCTCTCCAAGGTGGAATACATGAAAAAATATAAAAATCCACCTGCACTTCTTTTGAAGATGATCACCAGAATGAGATTTTTGATATAGCTACAGACTTTCTTTTTCCTTTCTTTTTTGAAAGTAAGATCTTGTGGTTATATGTAATTTCTAATATTGGTGTCACAGTAGTCAGAGACTTAATATTTTTAAATTTTTTTCCAGACAACGACTAGACACAAAGTACTAGTTATGGAATTTTGTCCCTGTGGGAGTTTGTACACAGTTTTAGAGGAGCCATCTAATGCCTTTGGTTTGCCAGAGTCTGAGTTCTTGATTGTTTTGAGAGATGTGGGTATGTAGACTTTGCTCTTTAATTTTTTGATCGAAACAAACTCATACTTGTTTTGTTTATCTTGAAACAGCAAGAGATAAATTTACATGACTGTCAACTAATTGAACAAATTAATATGGTCATATGGAATCACATCTTTTATTTTTGTCTGTGTTTGTATAAGTAACTGCATTAAGAAGCCATTTCTGTTTAAAGCATTGATATAGTTCTTTTTTCTTTCTTTGTTTCAAGATTATTTTTCACACATTGAACTGACTTCTAGTGATAATTAATTTCAGAAGAGTAAATTAAAAAAATATAGTTTACCTGTGTTTACCTCTTACAAAACTTTCCTCTGTTACTTTATGGGAAAGATATTACTGAGAGCAAGAAATACTGTAATTTAGATGTTTGAAGGGGAAAAAACCCCAATCTCTGGTCATGGTCTTTTTGTTAATTGAGTGTCCCTTCTCATTCCCATTTCCCAAAGAGAACTTGTGTGTCTTCCTAGCATCAGTTACAATTCAGTGTTCGCACAGTCAGTGTCAAAATGTGTACATGAATTCTGTATTTTCTTTTTAATTGAAGTGGCTGGAATGAATCATCTCCGTGAGAATGGAATAGTGCACCGTGACATCAAACCAGGCAATATAATGCGTGTTATAGGTGAAGATGGTCAGTCTGTTTATAAACTTACAGACTTTGGTGCTGCAAGAGAACTTGAAGATGATGAACAATTTGTTTCTCTCTATGGCACAGAAGAGTATTTAGTAAGCCCTTATGATTTCATTTTCTCTTGAAGAAATGTTTGAACTCTGGGGTCCTTTGTGATAAGAGTTGAATAGGTGAAGGTCAGGCTGTTGGGAATTAGTGTTTAAACCTTTGTATTATAATTGTTTCTATAGCTTTCTGCTGGAGTTGTTCACCTTGAGTCATGCCATCTTCGCTACTCTGAATACATTAGCCTTGAATTAATTTCCAGGTCCAACTTAAAATGTTGCTTTGTGTGAAAGGAGGAACAACAATATTCTAGTTATGAGCATCTTTGCTTTCATCTCTGTAGATAGTTTTTAGTTTGTGGTTGAACTACTTGGATGACATTAGATGGAGTTATGATTCACTTGACACCTTAGTTAACCAAAGAGAGGCAGGCAGAGAAGCATCAAGAACCTTAGGCATTATTTTCTTCCTGCCATGTTTTCCCACATGTGCACTGTAACAGATATTCTCCTCTGCTATGGATCTTTTTTCAGTTTGATTTCTGTTGTTTCAATATCATTTAGAGGAATACTGACTTTCTCCTCTTCTTTAGTGGTGTTTCATACTAGTAGTCACTGTTTAGCTGAACTTTAAAATATTTTTTGCAAACTTTTCAGTAAAAGTGACTGTCATACCTAGAACACTAGTGATAATCTGTCAGAATAGCTTAAGCAAATTCTGTGATACAAGCTAACTTTGCCTTTTGATTGAAGAGCTGAAAGTTTAGAATGACAGTTTATCCTGCTGTGAAAGGATAGACTGGGGGTTTGTTCTTTATATTGTTCATAAAGCAGTTCTAACTTTTTTTTTTCTTTTGTCTTTAGCATCCTGATATGTATGAGCGAGCAGTCTTGAGAAAAGAGCATCAGAAAAAGTACGGAGCAACAGTTGATCTGTGGAGCATAGGGGTGACCTTTTACCATGCTGCAACAGGGAGTTTGCCTTTCCGACCTTTTGAAGGACCTCGTAGAAACAAGGAAGTGATGTAGGTAATTTAGAAGGAAAATTTTATCTGTTGGTAAATAAAATCAATCTGTGAAATACTTTTTAGCAATAAATCCTACACATATATAGTAATAATTGAAACAGTGAAAATAATTAAGAAAAAATGTTCTTTAAATTTGTGATATAGCCCCAGTAGGAGCTGAGCCCCACACAGCTGTTCGGTCACTCCTCTGTAGTGGAATGGAGAAGAGAATTGGAAGAGTAAAAGTGCAAAAACTAGCAGGTTGAGTTAAAGACAGTTTAATAAGTAAAAAAATCCCAAAACAAACAGCAACCCTTGCCCCTTAAACCCAAAACAAAACCAAGAAAAACAAGTAACGCAGAAAACCCCCAGTTCCTCACGGCCAGCCAACTGATGCCCAGTCAGTCCCTGAACAAATGCTACCCTGGCAAATTCCAACCCCTGGCCTCAGCTTCTATTGCAGAGCAATATAGTGTGGAATATCCCTTGGACTCAGCTGTTCTCCTTTGTCTCCTTCCAGCTTCTTGCCTAACACCAGCCTACTCACTGGTGAGGCAGTAAAGAAGTAGAAAAGGCCTTGACACTTTGTAAGTGCTGCTCAACAATGACTAAAAACATGCCTGTGTTAATAACACTGTTTTGGTTACAAAGCCAAAACACAGTACCATACACTATGAAGAAAATTAACTCCATCTCAGCCAAAATCAGTACGAACATTCTGCTTCAACAAGGATTTTACTGTGTGGCAACTTAAGACCTGAATTAAGTATCAGAGCTTCCCCAAAAGACTGATGTTTTTTCACACATCTTTCCTTCAGCATGGCACTAGGCTGGTCTGTTGCAGTGTGGTGTATCATGGTTAGGCTTTGTGTACAAAGATTTGGGAAGGGCTCTACCCACATTTGCTACAAGCGTGCTGGTGGCTGAAGAGGCCAATGCGAGATATGCCCGTTGGCCGTGGTTAACCAACGGGGTGAAGGGTGGAGATGAGCTTTGGTTAGGCCACCTTTTCTAGGCCCCTCTCTGAGTGGAGCAAGCAGTGCTCTCCTTGAAAAAGGCTGCTTGGTCATTCAGGATGCTGCTGAAGGAGACTGTCATCTCTGGGGTCAGTCTCAGGTGACCAATGTCCTGAACTACCTGCATGCAGAGTTGGGTCTGCAGCTTCCAGTGCACCTTTCACCTGCTGTTTCATCCCTCACCTGTTGCTACAGGGCTTTACAAATGTGGGTATAACCTTTGGGCCTGCGTAATGGATTTTTTAGGTGAGACGCAGCATGTGCAAACTGGACCCACCCTTTAATCCTAAGGTTCATCTGCCAGGGCCGAGCGAGCTTGGATGGTGGCAGCGAGGTCCTCAGGATGCAGGTTTAATTAGCGTGTCCTTAGATGGGTGGCCTTACAGGGCTAAGCGAGCTCCATCTGCCCGGCTTTGGAATCAGAGTTGTCCTTCTCCTAGGATGACTGCCAGAAGGCTAGTGAGCCCATCCTGCCCATGGACATATTTTACTACAGGACTTCTCTCGCACTGCCCATCCCCGACCCTCCAAGCAGGACTGCCCTGTCCACCCTCCCGCCCGTCTGGGGTCCCCATGGCCCACTGGACCCCCTTCCACTCCCCCAAATTGGACTGGAAAGGCACACAAGGTGACAGTCTAATAGCATAGGAGAGTTTAATAGTAGAGGCAACTGAGTTTAGTGCACAGTAATACACTCAGGTGCCACAATTAACTAGAGTAAACATAGCCAAAGAGAGCAGAACAATTCAAGGGGCATTTTGAAAAGTTAATCTGAAGACAAGTTTCTTAGTGGGGATTCTTGATCTGCCCCTCACTTTTCTTTAGGCAGTCAGACACATTTCCTCAAAGGGAAAGAAATACAGTGTGGTGTATATAACTTGGATATTCGGGCAAAATTATGGTATTCTGAAATTGGCTTTCAGTGCTGTAAATTTTTGTTGTCCTTTAAATGATTGTCTTCCCAGGCAGTCTTGAAATGCATGCATTACCCATGAGACTAACATTTTAGTACAGTTGTGGACTGTGGCTGAAGATAACAGGGATAGCTTCTGAATGGGAAACAGAAGCTATGTCTATGGCATGATGACTGCATTGATTCCTATTTCATCTTAGTCTAGTTCTATTTTGTTGTTCTGTGTGTTGCATTTGAAAAATAAAACAAGGTGGTACTTGGGAGCTCTAACACACCAATAACATCTCTGTTACAGTATTCCTTGTAAAGCTGACTCCAGTTTTCTTAGTTGAAGAAATTTCCCATCTTGTGATTTTCCTGCAGGCACCCTTGTCATTGCTGCTGCTTGAGAGATAAGCAAGGAACATATCTTTTGTATGTACCTTGTCCTCCAAAAAGACAAAGCACAGCTGAAATTTTCTGTTGCAAAAAGCCTGTTGCTCCTGATTCATTTAATGAGAAGTTTGAGAAATACTGGCCTGTGCAGTACAAAATTAGACAATACTGAATTGTATCCAGATTTCTAGATGTTTCTTCTTTATCCCCAAACCACTTGGTGGTGGCTAAACTTCATCTCTTGCTGTGGAACATGCTAGAATTTAGTTATGTTAATGTCTAAGTTGAACTAAATTGACTTTGATTAATTAACACTTGTGAAAAACTTTGATTTTCTTCAGTATGCTGGAAATATCTCCCAGATTCATCCCCAAGCCCGAGGTAGACAAATTTGTTTCTCCAGCATAACTTTTCACTCTTTGCTCTTTTAGCACTGTTCTGTCAGCTTGTAAGCAAAACTTCAATTACTGCATCATCTACAAATTTAGGCCATCCTGTTGTTTAGATTTATATAATTGCTGGCCCTTTGAGGATAAGTTACTAGAGCTATATATGTGTAAGAGGTAGTAGTTGAAGTCTATTATTTTTGTAATGTTTTGCAGGTATAAAATAATCACTGGAAAACCTTCAGGAGCTATTTCTGGAATACAGAAAGCAGAAAATGGACCAATTGAGTGGAGTTGGGAGATGCCTATTTCTTGTAGTCTCTCAAAGTAAGTTTGAACTGTTCACAAAATGTTTCAGTGCTAATTGATTGCGTTTGTTGAATTATTTTCTCCGGATTGTGTCTTTGGAACAGAGATCTGATGCACCTTTTTTCTTCAAACTCTTCGGTACATCAGTACAGTCTGATATTAGGTTATCAAGTGTCTTTTCTTCCAATCTGTTCAAATAGTTTTATGATTGCTAATTTACAAATTGGCACCTGAGAATTTGAAGTGGTATGAGTAGAAGAAAGATTATTACTGTATTTTCTCCACCTTCAGGAATGAATATGAAGAACCAATAACTGATGGCTCTCCCTTCTTGCAAGAATGTGGCTTAAGACATGACAAAGATTAGGCAGTAGGAAGGAAATGATAATAAAAGACAGTTCGGAGGCTTACTTTTTGCTAGGAAAAAGTCACATCAGCACATTTTTTAACCTTTAGTATCTTAAATTTTATCATCATATTTTTGCTTCATAATATTCAGTAGGAAGAGCCATGGAACATCTAATCTCAGTATGACCTTAAAAACACCTCCCATAACCCTTTAACCTCTTTATCTTCCTGAGACTTCTTCAGTATTTTAAAGTTACTACTCTTTCATGGTAAGGAGGAAAATAAATTCGTCTGTGAACCGACTCTAGAAACAAACTTTTCTGAAAGCCAAATATGTAGTTCTGTAAGAGGTGTAAGAGTCAAAGTCTGGTTTTTATCAATTCATTAGTTTACAGTGTACAGAACTTGCAATTTGTATGTATTTTTCATGATACTGCTCAGTTGTTTCCTCTGTTTATTCCATATAATTGAACTGCTTGAAATAATAAAGCAGATTTTTTCATTAAACATCTGTTCACAGTAATATTTTTAAGTAGGATTTAAACAGTATTTACTGTTATAAGTTTAGTACTAAAGTGAGTTTGAGCACAGCATCCGCTGGCCTCTAAAGGGGTCGTCAGTGTGCTTGCAAGCCACTGGAGCTTGCCTCAAAATGTTACCAGTTTTACCACCGGTTTCAGGTTTGATATGTACATAATGTTAGAACTTGGGGGAAGTTGTTCGTGGTAACACCAGAGTAGGATGCATAAAGTTCCTTGGAATTCAGATACTCAAAGTAGAAATGCAAGAAATTTAAGCTGACCTTTCTCTTAGAATAGTACCGACTGTAAGGCAATAGTATGCTCATTTTTCTTTGTGGCATGTGAGCTGCATGTGTGGAGTACTTACTTAGTCCCATCTCAATCAGGATGAATTCTTAGTGTTGACTCATTTAAATAATGAGTCTTTGCTAACCCAGCTGATTTTGACTGAAAACAACATAGTGTGCTCACACAAGCAGCTCTGCCAGCAAACCATAAATGGCAGTAGCTTCCTTCAAAGTGATACACTGCGGTAAGTGCACATGTGGGATGAGCTGGGTAAAAGGCTACAGCAGTGATAAAAGGTGACCTTGGCTCTGCAGTCTAGACTTCTTTAATTGCATGTCATTTTTGCAGTGTCTGTGAAATTTGCCAAATATAAAGAAAAAACATGTGATAGTTGAGCCTAAAAAGGAAAGAGAGAGTTTGTGTAGTAATGAAAAACGATGGACATTACTGCTGAACATTTTGTTGCTCAGTAGAGGGGGGAAAAAGGCACTGGCCTTCAAGGGAGGGATAAGAGATTTGCATTCATGAGACAAGCCAAATAAAGTGTTGCAATAGGTTACAAGGTGAAAAGTTCCAAGTAGATCCAAGTTGTCTTATCTCTGCCTGGTGTCCTCTAGGGGTCTGCAAGTTCTCCTCACACCTGTCCTTGCGAATATTCTTGAAGCAGACCAGGAAAAATGCTGGGGATTTGACCAGTTTTTTGCAGAGACAAGTGACATACTGCACCGAATAATAATCCACATATTTTCGTTACAGCAGATGACCTTGCACAAAGTTTATATTCACAACTATAATACGTAAGTGTTCTCTCTCTCTGTTTTCATTACTGTGCTCTTATTCAGGCTAACAGCACTGTGACCTCAGATCACTGGTGTTACAAGTTCAGTAGCCTTTCCTTGGCAGTTTATCTGAGGAAGTGAAAGGATGCAATTATTCTGTGTGGTCACAGTGCATAGAAGCATGTTGACCAAAAATAAAAATAAAGTAATTGAATCAATGGATCTTAAACTTGGTCTTATTTATTGACAGAACAGAGACTTAATCCTTGACCTGTTAGCAATGTGTCTGTTTTCACAATGAAGACCAACTCATCCCACATTTGTATATGTTACTTATCTACAAAGTAATTTTCTACAGACTGTGTTCAGATCTCGCTTTTCTTATCTTGTTCTCAAGAACACAAAAGGCACACATCATCTCTATCTGATGCAAAACTCTCACAGGGGTTCTGAAGTGATAATTGGTACAGTTTAGGATCTTAAGTTATATGGGGTTCACTTTATGGCCATTAAGTGCTGATGTTAAAAGGTTTAAAGTGTACAAATATAAATGCCTTTTCTCTGCCTTATTACAGATAATACAGACCATATCTTATTCTCTAATACACGAACACAAATACTGTTATTTCATCAAATGTATAAATACAGTTCTGGTTTTTTTCAAGTTTTCTGTTCTGTCTTTTGTATTTTGAGAAAGCCCATATATTGTTTTTGCGGAGAAATCTTGCTTGTAGCTCAAGCTGCTCCTTTTACTTTATTTTTTAAAATTTATTTTATTATTATTATTTACTTTTATGATTATGTATGACCTAGCTGTAGTATTAAGAAGTGGTAGCGTACTGCTGCTGCACAGGAGGCAAACTGGTCCTTCCTGTGGTGGGTTTTTGTGGGTTTTTTTTGGGGGGGGAGGGGGGTATAGTGTTACACATTCTTATGCCTTGTATCCACTGATTGCTGGAAATAGAATTCCAGAGTGTCTTCGGTCTTCCTTATCACTGTTGCTTTAGGAAACAATCTGGTTGTCTGCTAGCTTACAGGATGAATTTAATTTTTAAAATTTTTTTAACATGTAAAACACCAGACTTTTCTTTTGGAGGGACCATCCGTCTCCTCTGAAGAAAAGGGTATGCCTGATAAAACCTAAGTATGCTTCCTTCCCCTCATCTGCTGTTGCCTGTTTTTACTGACCTTCAAACCAGAGCAAGTTTGTTTACACAGACGTGCTTTGGAAAATCAGAGGTAGAAAGGAAGTTTGATATTTTGCAGGAAATAGCATTTATTTTTGTAACAGAGCAACCTGGAGCCTTAGGCAGCATGCTGCTTTTTTTCTAGTTACAAGTCAAATGCTTTATGTGTAAAACCAGTTCTTAATTAATCAGAAGTAAAAGCAGTTTTTATTTAAACTCAGAATCTGAATTGTTGAACTATAGTAAGTCTAACTACTACTGAATATATTGTTTGTATTCCAGAGCTGCTATATTTCATGAATTGGTCTACAAACAGACAAAAATTCCATCTCAGAATCAAGAACTGATATATGAAGGTCGGCGTTTAATACTAGAGCCTGGCAGATTGGCACAGCACTTCCCCAGAACAACTGAGGAGAATCCTATCTTTGTATTGAGCAGGGAACCTGTCAACATTGTTGGATTAATCTATGAAGAAGGTATATATATGAAAGCAGTTTCCCCTTTCTTATAGCTATCTTTTGTAATCGTTTGGGTTATTTAATTTAATCGTTTTATGTCCGTTATGTCTTAGAAATAGCATTGGAAATTTTTCTTTGTTGATACCTGAAGTTCTAAGAAAGTGATCCAATGTTTTTCAAAACTTCTAAGTATCCAGAACATTTGAACAGAAACAGCAGGTACTTGTAATGTTCCAAGGGCTTTGAACCTGAGCATTTGTGTGTTGAGATGTAGTCGTGCATATTAAGTTCTGAGGTTTTTTTTGAAGCATAGCACTTTTAACAAGTAGAAAGGAACATTATAGAAGGTAATTCAAAGATGGTTCTTTTGTTCCATTACTCACTAAGTGGAAAATCAGGTTTTGTTTATATTTGTCATGGCTATGGTTAGCCTTTCAGTTCCCAGAGAAGGTTTTAATAATTTACATTTGCTCAGAAGATAAGGTAATGCTATAACAGGAAAAAAAAGAAATCAAGGTTTTGAATTTCTGTTTAACATTGAGAGGCTTATAGAGGAACCTATGCCAGAGCCCTTTTTTGTATGTGATGAGGTGGAGGCCATGGCTTCAGTTGAGAGATCAGTGTTGCTTTTGTCAATATGTCCTAAATACTGACTGCTCAGGCCAGCTGGCACTCACACAGAAGTGCTGAAAAGTGTGGGTAGGTGAGCTGTTTGTGGAAGGATCAACAGGGCCTTTATATTTTGTCAGAGCCTTCTGAGGGCTCTGAGCATGAGAACAAAGGAGATTCAGCTGACAGAGGCTACCAGAAGTTTAAAAAAGCTCTTTGGTGAAGTCCTGCCCTGAAGAGTCTCAGTGAAACTGAGCAGCCATGAGATAAAAAGAGAATGGTCTCTCATGCAGGCAAACAAAAGGCTGAAGCACAGAACTAAACAGTTGGCTTTCTCAACGGAGAGAGATTGCTAGTGGAGACCTGCATGAGATTTGTGCTGTGCAGCAAGTTCAAAAGTGAGTCTGTAAAAGGAAGTGAAGGTCAGTTTGCTGAAGATACCAAGTTATTAAAAGCATTTAAGACAAAGGCATGAGAACCACATGACATTAAAAGGCATTGCAGTAACAGATTAGATTAAAATCCATGTAGATACGCATAAAAACAGTGTACAGGGTGGGGAGGAAAAACAATCTGAACTTTTGAAGTCTTATGGAAAACAAAAAATTACAGATACGTGTTTTATATTTCAGTTTTACTTCCAAAAGTACATCAACGTTATGATTTGGATGGGGATGCCAGTATGGCTAAAGTGAGTAATTTTGATTTGATTTTATATACCTGACTCAGATAATGATACTGAGATGAAAGCTACTCAATTTTCAGATGAATAATGTTAATAAAACTATTTTAATATGCTAATGAGGATTTCTGATTGACAGAAATATATGTGTTAACAAAGGATCTAAAAGCGTATTAAAGCCTTACTTTGCGTACAAAGTATGGTTGTATATTTAAAAAAAAAACAAACAACAAACCCAAAGTCCAGTCTTCTAAATTTCAAGTGCTCTGTTATTGCATAATTCAGTGTTAGGGGAAAAGGAGCCTGACACTGTGGAGTCCTGAAGTAGCTAGAAGATTCATAACATCAGCTGTGATGATGCAAAATTTAATGTTAGAAAAATAACTGTCATTTTCTCTCAATAGAGAGGAGTCTCTAGGACTCTGCAAAAGGGTGGAATTTCTGTTACCTCTTAGAAATTTTCAGAATCTGTGGGGGACAAGTAGAGCATGTTTCATTCTTTTGGTCATTTTCGTAAAACTCCTGAACTGGAAAAACTCACTACCATGTTTAGCTCTGCCTCCATAATGAGTTGTCTCTGACTAAGGTTTAGGCCAAATTATGCATTTTAAAGCACCATCCTTATGTTGCTCTTTCTTTTATTAATCTGTTTTGCTTTGTTGTGATGTATTGACTTGAAGCAATAGTAAAGAGAATGCCAGATTAGTTCTTATGTTGCTTATTTTTTCTTCAGTCCGTGACAGGTATTGTATGTTATGCCTGTAGAGTTGCCAGTTCTTTGCTACTTTACCAGGAGCTGATGCGAAAAGGAATACGATGGCTAATGTAAGCAATTGATTGCATTTCATTGTGCCTTTTTTTTTTTAATTGAGGTATGCCTTTATTATCAAAACATAATTCTGTGATCTCTCTGTCTTGGGAGGTTTTCCTTACTCCCTGAATATGAATAGGCTTTCTGAATTTTTTTCCTTCTTGCAGTTATTAGGGAAACAAAAATATTTTTTTTCTGACAATAAGGTTAAGCTCTTTGCAAATTCACTTTCTTCTGTGGATAAGTTAAGTTTAACCTCTGGTAACATGCAGGGACAATTGAACAACTTGCACAAGGTATCTTTATATGAGGATTATGTAATGCATTTCTAACTGAAAGCAATTCCTAGTGATAGTTATTACTGCAGGTATATTGTTCTATTACTGATTGCTAGTAGGATGGCAGTTGAATGCTTTTGTTATGGACTAATGCTTCACTTTTTTAGTGAAGTAATCAAGGATGATTACAACGAAATGGCTCATAAAAAGACAGAGGTTGTCATCAGGCTGGATTTCTGCAGCAGAAACATTGAAAAAGCTGAGAAAATGTGAGTAGAAGCACTACACCAAATTCATTGATTTTTGCATTATCATTTTTAGTGACAATAGTATTTCAAGTTATGGTTATTTGCAGGGGTTTTGCGTATAAAAATTAAATTTGAATCAGCATGGATTTTCTGATGGCAATGACTTAAGCAAATTTAGTTGTATGCTTTTACTCAGAGTATTAATTTTGCTGCTTAACCTAGTGAGAACAAATAATTACTATTGAGTAGTAATTGTGTGTGTTCTTTTTCTCTTTTCTTCTCTGACTCAGCTCATTTGCTGTTGTTGACTCTAGAAGCTATAGTAAAGCCTGGACAAAGAATTGAGTAGCTTTCCTTTCACTAGTGCTTTTGTCACGGAGTTTGGTTGTGTATGACATTAAATACTGCCCCTTTCACAGCTTTAAGACCATAGCATGTTCTGCATGGAAGAAGTTTTATTGTTGAAATATAACATAGAGCAGCTGCAAATGAAACCAAACCCACCCCTCACCCAATTTAGAAAGAAAAAGGTAAACACCCCCAGAAGACAAAGCTGCATTAGGATATCACTAGATCACGGTGCATGCTTGTAGCACACCAGAAATAAACTGCACAGGAAATTCTACATCTGTCGTTATTTTAAGTGCTTGACCATTATTTCTACCTATTTTGGCTAATTCAAATGGAGAGGTCTTTATCACAGAATCTTAATGTTGCCCATATGGACCCATTTATGTCTCTATAGCAGAAAGATTTTTAGAGCTCTTCCTGTAAAACTGACACAATTTATAATTAGGCAACTAAAGAATTGTCTTTTAGCATAAGAGACCTCCAGGTTTCAAAAGATCAGAGAAGACACTTATTTCTCTTGTCTTTCATGTTGAGGAAGCAAATGTTTTCCATTGGTCAGACCGTTCTGCCCTACCTCTCTCAGTCAGGTCCTAGTTGAAGGAGATAGGATTTCACTGTTCAGTTCTCTCTCCAAGTATCATTTTTTCTCTCCTCTTACTTTTGTTTAGTCTTCAAATTCCACTCAATGTCCACTTTACAGTCACATTCTTTTCCACTTTTAAAGAATCCTCACAGTGTTTTGTTCAGTCTTTCCACAAACTAGCAGTAGCTCTGTCTTTGAGGTGTTTTATGCAGTCTGATATGAACTTCAAACACCATCCCTTCTTAGGATTCTCCTATGGGTGTAGTTATCCTATGCAACCTAGTGGCAGTCTTGCCCAAACGCTGTCTTGGTCATAGGATGATTAGTGCACACATCTATAGCCAGTGGGTTTTCAGAGTAGACTTAAGAATAGACTTAAGCCTGTTGGAGCTGCTAATGCATGTGCAAATTGAACACCTTGTACGTAGTAATTATGGATACCCAAGGATTTGACAGATTTGCTCTGTGTGTGCCAAACATACCTTAAAACCCAACTGTGTCGGTTTATATTTGCTTCAGAAAAAAAACCAAAAACACAACAGTGAAACTAGTGAAGTTGGTAGCTAGCAAGGTAACAGTATACCTGTGTAGCCTAGTTACAAATCATTAAGGTGGTAATCCAAATGCCTCTTCAAGCCAGTTTCCACTAGTTGGCAGGGCTGGTTTTTGTTGAACTCTGTGTTTGGTTCATGTAGTTTTTTCCTTCATTGTGCCAGAAGGAAGCCCCTTAGAGCTCAGAAGAAACAGTGTAGGTTCTCATTTGTAACTCTAGTGCAGCAATGTGAAAAAAATTGTTCATTTATGAACGGGAGTAGTTCTCATGTTGAACAGGAATGTGTTTGCATTCATCTTTTGGCCTCAAGAAAGGGCAGGATTTTCAGGTTTTTGACTTCAGAAGACTTATGGGGCTAGCAAAGGACATGTCCTCTTGTTTGTCCTTCCTTTTCAAGGCTATGCTTTGAAGCATGACAATGCAAAGTTTTTATTTTAAAAGATAAATGAAGTATTGAACTTGAGCAAAGTATGTATTTTTGAAAGCAGTTGAACTGGTTGTTACTGTATTTTTAAAAATAAAAGGTACCTGAGACTCAACAGGAAAAATATTGTCCTGAATAAGTTGGCACTTAAGCTATGGTCATATGGAAAGCATCAGTATGAACAGATGGTCTTACTATCCCATCCTTTAAACTTTCAGTAGCACAGCCTTTCCAGTAAGTTTCCTTAGAAAAGCATTTTGGTGCACTGAAGTATTAGTTTATGTGTCATTGACTACTTTAAGTAACTTTAGTTTGGTAACATTTCAAAAGTTATTTGATTAAAGGAAGTAGTCCTCCACTTCCTGTGAAGTACAAGTAATGAGACTAGACTAAAGAATTCAGGAATGGAAGCTGCAAATTTCTTTTTTACAGTTCCAACATAGGAAAAAACTCAAGGAATATTTTTTTCAAAACTAAAATATTTCTATTATTAAGGGCTGCATAACATTGTCAGTGTTTCATGGTTGTTGTTTCACAGAGTCTGTATTTTATAGACAAGAAAAGGCGGTTATTGTTACAGCCTGGATTCAAAAAGTATTTGAGTGTGTTCACTGCTTGTCTTTTTTCTCTAACTGTGGTTTTTTTGGTGGTCAGATATGAGAATTTGATGCAGATCAACTTGGAAGCATCAGAAGTGGATGAAATTTCAGAGATACACACAAAGCTGTTGCGTGTAAGTATCTTACAAAGATTCTGTGTCATTCTGAAAATGGTGTTTCTAAAGAAAAAGCCAAATACATGATAACACAGGTTTCTGTGAAAAACAACTCTGAATTTTCAATGTAATTTCTAGACTGCCCAGTTGTTGTTAAAATGTCCACAGTAATGTGAATATCTTTCTGAAAACAGGGTAAAACCTTTTATATTAGCTCAGTATAGTGAAAATAAGTTCCTGAAAATACAGTCTCGTTTTCTAAAATACCCAAGTAAAGAATTATAACCTGGAAATATATTTTACTTTGCTGTTATTTTCCCTTTCCTTAAGAAATTCTTAACTACTTTGTTGGCTTTCTAAAATGTTACATAGACAAACACACATCAGAGTGATCTGATTTGAAATGCGCATGATGTTTCCAGACAAGTAAGGAAAAATTGAAAATAATTTTACACACTGGTGTCCTGGGAGCAGGTATAAAGTTCTTCATTGTAAAAGCAAAAGGTGATGAGTGCATTTTTATTTTGAATGTTGTATGAACTGCAGAGAAAGGAAGGTATGAATTATGTGGATAGTCCATATATGAATTCTTAAGGAACCAAAAGAACAAGTGTAGAAGTAAATCAGGGATATATGAAAGGTTGAAACTTACTGTTGAAAGATAATAAAATTTAACTAAATTAACAGAAATGCCACCATCAGATAAGATTCTTTCTTTAATAATACCATGCTTTATTTGCTTTTAGAAAAGCCTAGGCAGATAATTGGACATATTTCTTTAATGGAGATCATTGAAATGAATGGGTCTATAGTATTAATGTGTTTGGACTCAAGTAATCCTTGAGTAATTTTTCACTTTATCTAGTGGTAAGATTGAATTTTCTTGCTCTTATGTAGCTCTCCAGCTCTCAGGGCACAATAGAAACTAGTCTTCAAGATATCAAAGCCAAACTCTCTCCTGGTGGTTTACTAGCTGATGGCTGGGCAAATCAGGAAGGCATGCATCCAAAAGACAGAAAGTGAGTAACTGTATTTATTGGTTACATTGAGTTGAGGTTCATAAAACTCATTAATAGGTACTTGAGTTTATGTGTTAAGTCTCATTTTCTTCTTTTGTCACTCTAGTCCAGAAAGGCTGCAGGCGCTGCTATCTTCCATCACAGACATTTATTATCAGTTCAAAAAAGACAAAGCAGAACGAAGTAAGTAACTTATTTGACTCACTTTAACAAAAAATGTAATGTAAAGGACAGATCAGTCTTTGTTTGACTAGGATATTTGTGGTAGGTATGGAGAGTTAGCCACAGTGAATATGTCTGTTGGTCTTTCTTTGTGTGATATCATCTTAAAGCCCGTATGAATGAAACACCTCTATTAATATCATAAATTTCAATTGCAAGACTGGAGAGGAGGAAAAAAAGTAAGTGACCACTTTTACCTATCAGGAGAAGGAAACTGTATAGGAAATGGGTAAACTCAGTTGACTTTTGCATAAATACAGCTAACAGAATTGAACTGGTAATGTCTGTCGTCTGCTCTGATCCTAGGGCTTCCCTATAATGAAGAACAAATTCACAAGTTTGACAAGTAAGTTTTGAAGTTAACTTTGGGAAATACCATGATTACTTTCAGGTCCTTCAGGTACTCTTGCCAGTAACCTCTTCCGCTGATTTTTATTGTAAATTATAACCTCTTTAGGATTGCTTTGTAAAAGACTTATTTTAACTATCCTAAAACATAGAGGTGCCAGGATATGATATGAGGTGCTTTTTAGCTGTGGCATTTCTTCACTGATAGGCCTTCTAAATGTGAAATACCTGTTCATTATCTGGGCATAACTGTTATATAGGAAGTACACTTTTTTTCCTGGTTTTTTTCAGGGAGGAAACAGCCCTCAGTAATTAAAGTTACAAAGAGATAATTTTCTGCAGATAAAAAATGTAGTACTAGCTGAATGAAATTCTAGCATGATTTAATCTTCCAGGAAATATAGCTTGAAAAATAAATTTTAATGCAGTTTTCCATGCCTGTTTAAAATTGTCACTTATGAGAAGTGGCCACATTAAGTGTCTTTGTGTAACCTGAGTGTCTAGACTCCCATTAGGCTCCACTGACTCTATACTGCTACACTTGGTCTCAGGAACGATTTGGTTCCTCATACACAGTTTCCCTATGCCATTTAAGTTGCCCTAAGGTATTTGAGACAGGCAGGTAGGACACAAGTCAAATGGGTAATCTAAACCTTTCTGGACAGATGGTCATAAGCAGGGCGGGGTATCCTTTTTGGAGAAGAGAGGGTTGCATGGAGACCCTCATGGCAGCCTTCCAGTAGCTGAAGGGAGGCCTACAAGGAAGACAGAAAGGGAGTCTTCATCAGAAACTGTAGTGATAGGACAAGGAATAATGGCTTCATACGGAAAGAGGGGAAATTCAGGTTAGATATATTGAAGAAATTCTTTACTGTGAGGGTGGCGAGGCACTGGAACAGGTTGCCCAGAGAAGTTGTGGCTGCCACATCCCTGGCAGTGTTCCATGAGAGGGACATTGGTGATCTTTATGGTCTCTTCCAACTTAAGCCGTTCTATGATTCCATCTCAAATTGTGCTAGATGCTTATATATAATTATTCTTCTAGTGGCTGGTCAGTTGAGTGGTTCCCTAGACTTTTCTAGTGCTATATGAATTTAGATACCACTTCTGTAATTCTCTAAAATGTCTTGCTCTTGCTACCATGAGTGTGGCTTCACTAATGACTACAGATAGAAAGCTGCTATGCGGAGGGCACTGTTTTCTCACAAGCATGCCCCTTGATTTTCCCACAGTGAAAGCTAAATTGTTTAACTGGAAGCAGAAGAGAGATTTTTCTACTACTCAAACCATGTCCTTGCATACTTCAAATAAATAGACTTCATTTTCATGGGTTTGAATACTGGTATATTTTCTACTACAAGTGTCTCCTTGAGATTGATTGTTCAAGTTTATTTGAGATCCTAGGTACCTCTTACTTTACTTGATTCACCTCAGAGAGAAATGGCAGTAGTTTTTGTTAAGGACTGTGCCCTATTAGCAGCAGGAGCTGGCCTTTGTAATATTTACCTCTAAGCAGACAAGAGAGCAGCACTCAATTAGAATTTTTTTTTCTAGTTAAATGATAGGTATGCATTCCTGATAACAGTCCAGCTACACTCTAGCAAGAATTTAATTAACCAGTAGCTATCATGCAAGACTTAATGAAATACTAGAAACAGACTGTAGTGTCCCAGTATCCCTTAGTTTCACTTACTGGTTCAATGCACAGCATGGCAAGGCAGTTACACTGGGATTACTGTCTGCTGCACTAACCAGAACTGGGTTTTGTTTTGCTTTCCTGTCCTTTTCCGCCTGTGTTTTTCTCTTGTCATAAATTTAGACTGAAACAAAACTCCTGTTCTTTTTCTTGCATATATGTTACTCAGTGCAAAGGATTATTCATATATACTGGAAGTTCCAAGTATCTGCAGTAGGCAAATAAGAAATAATGAGGATTTCTGTCCTTTCTATTTAGAATCCCTTTTCCTTAAATATACCAGCTTGGGTAAATACTAACTCCAAGAAGACATCTGACTATTTGTTCTTAACAAATAATTGCAACTAAATGCTTCAAATAATTCTCCCTGCTAGGGAATGTTTTTGAGACATAAACTGTCAGTTCCTATAGGATGTTGAGTTCTTACACATTGCCACAGGATGAATAAAGGTGGCTGAACAGATTTTTAGTTCACAAATCTCTTTTCCAAATTTCAGAAAGTAGGTTAGAAGAATGGGTTCTCAATGCAGTACAACACTGTTTTGGTTGTTTCTGTGTTGCAGGCAGAAGCTGTATTTGCATGCTACAAAAGCCATATCTCTTTTCAAAGATGAATGTGTCAGCAAGTATGATACGTTTTTGGACAAAGCTGAGGACTGGACAAGGCAAGCTATTGATTTCTTTAATACTTGGTATTATTCACTGTAGCACTGTTATACAGGCAGCTCTTTAAAGCAAACTTTTTTTCCCTTAGGAAAATGCTTCACACAAGGAAACAGTTACTGGCTCTCACCAACCAGTGTTTTGGTATTGAAGAAGAGGTGTCCAAATACCAGGACTATATAAATGAGGTAGAATGCTTCAAAGTTATGTGAAGTATTTGCATAGATAAAAGACTTGCACATATTTTAATGTCAATAGTGTTTATAGTGAGTCTTATATTAATGCAGTTGTATTAAAATACAGGGCTTCATGGATGCAGTGTGTGGTCTCTAGTAACTTCATTGCTGATGTCAGAGTGGACTAGAGAGTGGTGTTATTTTTTGAATCATGACAGTTTTGGAGTTTAGGGGGGGGTGGATTTGGGGCGGGAGTTTGGCAGGGTTTGTGGTTTTTTGCTGATTTGTGTTGGGGTTTTTTTTGGTAATGCTGGCATTTCTCCCCAAAAAAATCTGTGCAAATGGATGTGGTTTCATTGAGAAATGTTCTGTGCAACTGTTACCATAACATTATCTGAGGACCTAGAGGATTATCTTAATACTCTTATGGAGCATAAAAACACTACTTCCATAATTAAGATTTAGGGGATATATGCTAAAGGATATAGGTTATACTAATGCTGCTGGTGACATGAAAGAAACTGTTTTGTTAAAATTTGGGCATTGACTCTGCAGGATGCAAGCTTAACAGAATTACCTCAAAACTGAGAGAATTAGAGTATTTTCATGTGGTAAAATTATTTTTTAGAGAGGTAAGATAAATGAAAGAAAAGCACTGGATAAGTTTAAAATCAGGTAAGTAATGGTGAAGAGCAGCATTTTACTTCTTATTTGTATTTTAGTAGCACCACCAAAGTCACTGTTATGATCCTGCTGCCTTAGGATATTTACAAACATAACAAATATATAATACTTCCTTTTGAGAGTTTATTGTGAGAGTTTTAGACAAGAAGATGGAACAAATCAGGGAACTATAAGTTGTGTCAATACAAAACTTGCCATGATCATCTCAGCTTGAGAATATCAGCCACCTTAGTACTGTAATGATTTTATCAGGTATCATAGCAATGGAGAATTTAAAGAAGGATTTTAAGGTGGGCATCAAGATATACATGACAACTTATATTGTAACTTAAATTTCCTGTTTATCTGTTACAGTTACAAGATGCTCTGCCACAGAAAATGTTTGCAGCTTCCAGTGGGATGAAACATACAATAAATACAGTCTATCCAAGCTCAAACACATTAGTGGAAATGACCCTTGGGTAAGAATTTCTTAATGGCATTGATGTAATATTGTATACCTTCTATGCAGGGAAATAGAAAAAAAAATAGGTGACTTAGTGATTGCTGTATTAAGATCAAGAATTTTATATTGCTGAAGTGGTGGTACAGATTTGCAAGTGAGTAAGGGACAGCACTAGTTTATCTTTTGGTAAATAACCAACTGTTATCTGTCCTTATTTTGTATGTAATGGCAAGTTGCTGAAAGCTGCGTGGTGGTGAGTGATCAGAGCAGGTAACTCCATATAAAAACTGTAACCTCTCTTTTGCTTCTGGTTACTACAGTATGAAGAAACTAAAGGAGGAGGTGGAAGGTGTTGTTAAAGAGCTGGCTGAGAACAATCACATTTTGGAAAGGCAAGCAATTGTTATCCCTTTTGGGGCTGATACTAAAACAGGCTTAATTTGGTACATTTTGTAGATCCAGAATTTAAACTGAGGGACAATTCTATAATGTCTTTAACTGTGAATATATTTTGAACTATTGAAATGAGGTGTAACAAAAAAAAATTATTCAAACCCTTGGAACATTGCTGTGAAATCATTCTGACATAGCCATTTTTGTGGCATTTTTGTTTCATGTTACTTAGGTTTAACTAATAAAAATATCTGTTGCATAGACAGATCAGTCCTGAATTTGAACACTGTTGCAGCAATCCAGTGATGTCTTTTAACTCCTGGCTTTTAGACATTATTTTTAACAACTGTGGAATTCTACCAATCTGAATGAATGATTTTGCAGTTTTCAGATTGCTTAAATAAAGCGAAGAGGCAAACATTTCTTATAATCCTGTGAGAGGGTGTTGTTGTTATCACATACAGATTGACTTTGCTTTTTTTCTGTGATGATGATAAAATATATAAAAATAACCATCTCCTGAAAGCTCCATGGTAAGTTGCTGGTAGAGCAGAGTTTAGCTTCAAGATGAATTAGTTATATTTTGTTCCCCGCCCCCAGTCCCATACTTGGACCAAAGCATCCTCTCTTCTCTCTTTGCATGTACAAAAGTTAGGTACAAATGCCTCTGTTGGCATGTGGCAAGGGAAAGGATACCCCACTAATGAATTAAAGGTTGATTCTATAATCTAGTCAACCACCTAAAAAAATACTATTTTTTTGGTTTAGATTTGGTGCTTTGACTACGGATGGTGGCCTGCGGAACGTGGACTGTATCTAGCTTTCAAAGGACCGGAAGAGGACTTGTAAATTTTTTCAAAGGGAAAAAAGTACTGTTGGGACATTTAAAGGCAGATAATAAATCTGTATCTAGGGTTTTTTCCTTCGACAACTGTAATATTAAAAAAAATGTAAATATGTATAAGATGTAAATATAAAAGAAATATATATCTTTTCTTGGTCACTTTTAGGATAGAATTACTTCTGGCACGGAATTGAGCCCCTTGGAGGATTTCTGAGAAAATCCTAAAGGAAAAGGTGTTGTTGATGAAATTGACCTTTGTCTGCTTTGAATATTGCCTTTTTTTTCAGAATGCAGTTTGGTCTTCGCTGCAAGAGGACTTGGAGAACTCCAGAACACCCTTGTATAAAAGGTGTTTTAGATTTCCTTTAACAACTACTAGTCTAGCTGAATGACTTTGATCATCACAGAACATGACAAATGTTTTAAATGAGATGTTTTTAAATGAGTGTGAGAATAGGGACTAAAAGCGCATAGGACAGAGCGGAAATGCATTTCTCTTTCCGTCACATCTAAACTGTTAGTTCACTTCTACTTGAGAAAGAAAACTCAAAATATTTTTTTAAGCTCTCTCCATATTTAGTGCCATGTTGTCTGTAATCATTTGACTGCTCTCTATATGGAAGTTTTGCAGTCCAGCATGTCAGACTGAATGTCAAAATTCCTTTTTTGGAGTACAGCACTTTAAGAATTTCCCTGTAATCTTATTGCTCACCACAAGAGAAGCGGGTTCTTAAAATAGCTTTTTCAGGATCTTGTTTGCAGGTATAATTTTTAAAAAAAGGTTAAAAATTTATAGGAGGAGAATTTGTGGGTAGTCAGTAGACTGGATAGCATCATGCTTCAGTAGTAACTGAAAATTGGAAAAATAAATTACTGGTCTAGATCTTGAAAAGGGATCACCCCCACTGCTGAGTTATGACTGAGATATCAAACTCAGATGGAAAATTTAGTAAGACTCTGTATTTATTTTCCAGCATGAGTAGTTAGTACTTTCAGTATCAGGAACAGTGTGGCCAACACAATCCAGGGAAGTGATCCTTCCCCTGTACTCAGTGCTGGTGAGGCCACACCTGGAGTACTGTGTCCAGTTCTGGGCCCCTCAGTTCCGGAAGGATATTGAGGTGCTGGAGCAGGTCCAGAGAAGGGCAACAAGGCTGGTGAAGGGACTCGAGCACAAGTCCTAAGAGGAGAGGCTGAGGGAGCTGGGGTTGTTCAGCCTGGAGAAGAGGAGGCTCAGGGGAGACCTCATCACTCTACGACTCCCTGAAAGGAGGTTGTAGCCAGGTGGGGGTTGGTCTCTTCTCCCAGGAAGCTATCAGTAAGACAAGAGGGCATGGTCTTAAGCTGTGCCAGGGGAGGTTTAGGCTGGATATTAGGAAGAAATTCTTTACAGAGAGGGTAATCAGGCATTGGAATGGGCTGCCCACGGAGGTGGTGGAGGTCCCATGAGGTTTTTAAGATGAGACTGGACGTGGCACTTAGTGCCATGGTCTAGTAACCGCGGTGGCAGCGGATAAGGAGTTGGACTTGATGATCTCAGAGATCTTTTCCAACCTGGCTGATTCTATGATTCTGCTTCCAAATATGTAGGAAAGGAAAAAGAGAAGAGAAAAACAAGCAAAATCTCAGAAAACATCCCTTTGTTTGGATCTTACAGGTGTACTTACTTGTTTCAGATGAAGAACATGCAAATATTACAGGACTCATTCATTCCTTTTGGAAACCTGGCCATAAGTGTTCAGTGGTGTCCAATAGTACTTCTCTTTGGTATAATACATCTGTAAGTAGAGCTGGACCAAATATATTTAGAATTTTCTATAATTAATGGTGAAACATTTAGGTATAAACTAAACACACTGACCTGTGATAGCATTCAATAGTTTTGTGATGCTTGTTCCCTGCATATCTGTCCAGGTCAGAATACAAAACATTTCCATTTAATTTTTTTTAAATATTTTGATAGAAACTTAACAAAATTTATAATCGAGCGTTTCATTGCTAAAAGAAGAAGAAATTCACTGCCTTGATGTCCCAGACTTGCTTTCCAGTGTTCTTGGTGAGAATCAAATATTAAAAGGGAATTCGGAGATTTTTATACCCATATGAGCAGCTTCTTTCTCTGCAAGCTTTATCTCCCAAAAAACCTAGCTATGCAAAAGGAGTGCAGCAGTTTGTCACTCATCTGTCCTTGATTAGCCATGGCATTCTTAATTTTTTGTTCTAAAATACTGGAATCATGTCTAACTGGAATATTTTAGTGCCTGCTTGTACATTTGTTCATTCACATACACGGTTTCACTGAATGTCAGTAAAACACATGAATAAATATTACAAGAATTAGACTCTCTGTGCATAAATTTTATTTTTTCCAATATTATGTCTGTAATACTTTGTTGTTTCAAAGTTCTTAATCCTGAAAGAAATCAAATGTTTGTTGGAATATATAATTTTAACTTATCTATACTGAAGCAGTCTGAAAAAGAAAGTTAATTGTAGTAACAGTATAGTCTGTATATTGAAATATGTGCAGCATTCTTTTATATGGTTGAAAACATTTCGTTATATTTTACGTTCATTTTAAACATTGCTGGGTTTAGTGTTGCTGAATATATCAGCAATCTTAATCTGGTTAAAATTTCTTTTTCTAAAGCAATTTTAATGAAGCAGTAGCTAAGGAACTTGAAGTAATCAGTTCATAATCTACTGATTACATTATTATGAAGCAAATAATTTTTCAAGTCAAAGTGTAGTGTACAGTACCATCAACTTTTTGCTCAAAGTGTCCTGATGCTATGAGTCATGCTACTGATTTGTCAAAAAAAGTAATAGAAAATAATATATGGTTCTTCCTCCTGAAGCTGGTTTACTGGTTTGTGGGGGTTTAGCTGAATATATTAATTATCGTTACTTGAACAAACGTGTCTTCATATGAACTGTGAAAATGCATGAGCAAATGATTTAATGGCATAAATACATTGTCAACCACTTATTGTACAGTGTGTTCTTCTGCCCTTCCATAATTTCACCTTCTGGTAATTTCAGTATTGCCTGGAGAGTTTTATTTCCTTGTAAGCACAATACAAAGCCTGAAATCTGAAGTAGCAAATTGCAGCAGCTGTCCAGAAAATGTGCCCTGCACAACAGAATCACTAGTATAGGTGATATGGTAGAGTGACTAATCATTTTTACTTTAATTTTTTTTTAAACTACTTTGTTGATATATGTTCTGAACAATATTAGTTCTCTGTAATGGTGGCAAAAATTCTAATCTCTTCTCAGTGTGAAACAGTCCACTGGAGGAGCTCAATCAGTACCAATTTGGTTAATCACAGTAGAAACGGTAATTATAGAATAGTTTTGGATCTAATAGTATGGCAAGGATTGAAAAAGCTGAAAGGGAAAGATTACTTTTTGTGGGTTTTTATGCTTGAAGGCTAGAAGATGAATAAGCTGCAGTTGCATAAACTTGTTTGAGTAAAACTAAAGCCAGAGCTATTCTTAAGTAGTTGCACAGCCTGCTGTTATTCTGAAATCCCTTCCAGAGAGGGCACAGTAATGGGTCTGAGTAGCCACATTTGGTTAGCTACACCTGTGCTGGCTTCTAGCTAAGGACCTGAAAAACGGTGGGATTCATGCCCACCCCCGTCTGTGCAGAGGAAAACTTGGTTGCCTGTGACCAGCCTGATGATGAGCACTTTTAAACTTAAAAATTAACCTTTTAAAACACTTTCAAAATTAAAAGAAATACTGGCCACTTAAAGATAATTTAGGAGAGAAAAGAAAAGGATGGCTGGGGTCTGGAAAACTCACCTGAGTGGGACTGGGAAAAAAATGGGAGTTGTTGGCTGAAAGAAGGGAATATTGGAAGGAGAAAGCAAAAGTCTTTGGTAATCAATCTAAAGGCTGTTACAGAAGATCAGCATTTACCATGTCTGCAGTGAAAGGATTATGGATTATTAATATAAACTGTAATGCCTGAAACAAAAAAAATCCAGCTTACAAGTTTGGAAAAATCTTTCTACTAGTGAAGATAGGCCAGGTGCCAGAACAGATTATCCTGGGAACCAAGCAATATCGTTTGAAGAGGGGTTATAGGAACAGGTTAACTGTTGGGAGCTCCTGTAGCCGGTTCTGGCAGTGGCAAGGCTGCCTCACGACCTAATCTTCTGTGCTCTTAACAGCTTTGTTTGGGGGGTTGTTATTTGTTCCATCGATCATTAAAAAAAAAAATGTGGTTAGGGGTAGTATCCCTCAGTGGCGTTTGCTATTTTGACACTGGTACCTGCCCAGTCTGCAGTAGTTGTAGATGTACATCTTTTGGAGAACTTCGCTGCTTGTTGGCAAGTAAGGTCGGCAGCGGCAGGTTGAGCTGCTGATGCGTTGCAAACAGGGGCACGCTGCGCTTGTTCCAAGTTGTGGTCTGCTCCTGGAAACGGACACAAGTGTTGAAGGAGCGCTTTGACTACCCAGGCTTCCACCCAGGCTACCCTCCCCATCCAGGTGTGGGTTATGTCACCACTGTCCAGCCCTGGGAAACATTTCCCCTAGTAGCTGCTTTAAGGCACTGAGGCATATCATTTTAATGGGAATCTACTGAAGCGCATCGCCAGCTCCTGCCAGCTCCCCCTGTGCCAGGGGCTGCTTCAGCATCCCCGAGTGCGTCTATGCCGAATAACGCGGAGTTTGTCCCTCCCGGGCGCGGGGCCGGCAGACCGGCGAGACGTTTCACGGCGAGAGGACTCGGGAAGCGACGCGACGGCCGCCAGGTCGAGGGAGGACGCGGGGGCAGTGCCTCTTTCCCCTCCGCCGCCTCCCCGCTCCCCTCGCCCGCGGGTGTCGTGCGTGAAGCGGGGAGAGGCGGCGGCGGCCGGCGCGCCCCGCTCCGCATGGACCGGCGGGAGAAGCCGCGGCGGGGCCGGGTGGTGCTGCTCCCGCCGCCGCTGCTCCCGCCGCCCGACGCGCCCGCCGGCGCCCCGGGCCCCGCGTTCGGCGGCCGCCGCCGCCCGGCGCCGCCGCGGCCCCGCCACGTCCGCACCATCTTCGACGCGGCGCAGCCGCCAGAGCCCCCGCACCGGTTCGGGCCGGCGGCGGCGGGAGCGTGGTGCGACCTGTGCTGCCGCTTCGTCCTCTCGCAGGGCCTGCGCTGCGCGGGTGAGCGGCTCCGTGGGGAGCGGGGCCGGGAGCGGCGGGGCCGGGAGACCTCGGGGTTCACAAAGCCGAAAGACGCGGGGCCAGGGCGGGCGTCTTCCGATCCGCGCCAGAAAACGTGTTCCTCGGCCGGCCCGGACGGGGGCCGCTGTTTCCCCACGTGAAGCGCTGGAGCACGAGGGGTGCCGAGCGGGAGCTGTATGGCCGGGAGTACGGGCCGGCCTGGGGGTGGATGCAGTGTGATCCAGGTAAAAGTGGTCCGTCCCCACCCGACAGGAAGGTAACGCGTATTACAAGGTGTGGGTAGTGCTGCTCCGAAGGGTTCGTGTGCGCTCCCACCCCTGGCAAAATCCATGCGGTCTGCTCCCTGTCCGTGAGGTGGAAGGAGGAGGAGGCTGTTTCCTGTGGTGTCCCACGTCCCATGTACACACCACGTACATGTCCTTTTGCTCTCTGGGCTCTGACTCATAGAAAGCAACTTTTCTGCTTTCCATCCCTTTCATTACCACTGCTATGCTCTAAAATAGAGTAATTTTGTTCACCTGCTAGCTCCTGTCCTTTACAGTAGGAGAACATACATAATCTAGTGCTGGTGAAAAGTCCTCTTTTGCCATCCTTTGATTTGAAAAGGCTTTGGCCACCTTGTTGGGTTTCATGGTGACCCCAAGAGTTATTCCAGCACGGAACCCCATTGACGTGCTCACTTCACTGGCTGTTCCTCACCCATGGCTGCAGTGCTGCTGCACTTTCTAGGACAATCTAGTGCTTTCCCTAGTGGAGTGACACGTTAAGGTGTGTGGTTTGTTTTGATTTATGTCACTCCTTGTTTAACAGCTGATATTTGAAACACAAGGTGGGAAAGAGAGGTCAATCTTTTATTTTTTTCTGTCTTAAGGAGATGTAGTAACGTCATATGTCTTCTGCTGATATATAAAATTTCTGTTATGAGACTGTTCTCACAGTTACATTCACTTTCAACAGCTCTATTTTTACAGTTACTCTGGGAATGGAAATACTTTGGCTGTGAAAATAAAATATTTTTTATTTATCATTTGCATTAGTGCACTGTTTGTTCTGACAGGATGTGTAGTGCACTGATGTGAAAATAGACCTTAGAAGTAATATTTTTTCTTTTATGATCAAATGCTCCA
This sequence comes from Manacus candei, assembly GCF_025592945.1. Lineage (NCBI taxonomy): Eukaryota > Metazoa > Chordata > Aves > Passeriformes > Pipridae > Manacus > Manacus candei. Next base: position 7,075,765 of record NW_026138091.1, on the reverse strand, counting down.
TGACAAGGACTTCAAGTGTCACACTGGATTATGTATCTTCCAGCAACATTTTCTCAGAACAATTACAGTTTACAATGCTTTTCCCTTCTCCTCTGTGACAAACTCCATTTTTATGAGGCATATTATTTCAAGCTGCTCTCTTAAATTGCTTTTTAAGTAGCAGAGGAAACATTCAACTTTTATGATCTAGCATGAATATAGTATTTAGAAGCTGTAAAGTGCTATGGAGATTAAAGGAAACAACTAAAGCAGCAAGAATTGCTGTGAGAACCTCTGTTCTTGCCCAGTTTGCAGGTACAACCAGCAAGCCAGATTGATGAACAGATCTGACTGAAAAATTGGCTGAGGGCAACAAAAGAGTGACTGAGTCAGGGCAGCTCAGTGGCTGGAAGGAGCATGTGACCGGCTGCCCTCCTGGCTCAGAGCTGCTAAATCCACTCTGTGACCAAAAGTCAGTCTGCACCCATAGTCACCGGCTCTTTTGTAAGCAAAGATAGGACAGGAAGATGTCCCCTGCTTTGGGAAGCAGGCAGACACTGTTGTGCTCAACATCTAAAGTGTGTCTAAACTGGCCTTGAGAGCTGATTTGGATACATCCAAGACTACAGCTGAATTTGTGGTAGCCTCCATAAAAATGCCATTGTCTCCTTTGGGTATCCCTTGGGAAGCAGAGATTACAATGGAGGTTAAAATTGTAAGTACCTTTGCCTGGCAAAGTGTCATAGTGCTGGATGGTTCCCAGATAACCCTGTGTTTTCCAGAGGCCACAAGTGGTAGAGAAGTTAATTTTATATCCTTTAAAAAGCAACAGCATCTTCCAGATGGCCCACTGCTGATAAAGAGGGAGGAACGTACTGAATTGTCATGATTCTGAGTCACAAAGACATAGTATTATATTTATTTAAGTTACCGTCTCTGAGTATTGATTGAAGTCAGTCCTCACTAGATCATTGCCGTCAGACATAATCAAAGTCAAAGGTGGTGAATTTGGTGACAAGAATTAAAAGCCATGAGAAATTTCCTCTGGGATAGGGATGCAGTCAAAGAGCACATCAAAGGAGTAATTTTAAAGTACTTAGATACAGACCTTTTTTCTAAAAGGAAAGATCTGTGACTTCTTTATGAGAATGGGTGTTTTCTTTGAGTGTCTCTGTCCTGCCTTCCCTACAGTGATAGGAAAAATTACTGAGCTGAACTTCAGCAGAGACTAGACTTTACTCTTACCATTTTTCAGTGTGGCTGTGGTCGTCTTTGGGGTTTTGTACACATCATAAAGTGAGGTGGGATCCCTGGAGTGAATAAAGAACTACTGAAAAAAAGTCTTTCTGCCTTTTGTGAGATTTTTGTTTGTAATTCACAAGTTTGTTTTCAGGCTTCTGCTAAAAATTGAAAAAATACTTTCATTTAATTCAGGGAAGAGAGATCAGAACAGAAAAAAAATGTCAAGGAGATGAATGATTGTCTGTTCTAATGCAGTGCACAAGGTGCACATTATTCAAGCAACTTATTTCTTGAAAAAAAAATAAGGCAGTGCTGATATTTCTGGACCCCAGCCCAGGAAGAAAGCCAAGTGTAATGAAATACCTCTGAAAAGGATGCTTTGTAGTATCTGACCTCTTGCTGTTGTTTTGGATTCCTTTTCAAGAGAGGCTTAATTGGTTTAGCAGTCCAGACTTGCTCTGCTATTCACCTTTTCACCTCTATTATTTGTGGTAAAAATCTGGTGCAGATGCAGAATTCCATTGCCTGGCCTGACTTCTCTGCACAAAGTCATTTGAAACAGAAGCAGTCAGGATTATTCCATGTTATACAATGGAATGGTGTACAGTAAAGAGGGTTTTTTCTTTTCCAGCATTCAGTTTTTCTTTCAATTGAAGAGTGGTCTGGAGTGAAAAATCTTGGTTTCTTATATCTTATTGATGGTCTGTAATGTTAGGTAGTGTAGTTGAACTGGGGTTCTTGTGTTGTTTCGCCATGTCATTTGGCATTTGAAAAATGAGGCATTTCTCATGATTTTAGATGGAAGTCTGTACTTCCAGGCTTTGGAATTCAGTTTCTGAACAGTCTTACTTTCCCGATAGTCTGGTCAACAGACTGGGTGTACCTAGGTGGTGGGAGTGTGAAAGGAATTACTTTGTGGACTACTTACTCCCTAGTTAATTTCTGTAACTTTTGCTTTATATTTTACACTTTTTCATTGAACCAAATGGAAATGTTGCTAGGCCTTTTCAGAAGTTTTATTCTTCATTTAAGAGAATATAGAGATATTATAGGTCCTACATGACTTTCATTTCAAACTTTATAAGGTATTTAAGCAGATGATGTTTAGATGTGCCATGGAAACCAGATTGCTCCTTTCCTGTATTTAGTGATAAGACATGGTTGGGAATTCGTGGATTTCATTAAAAGCACTGGTGAACTGATATTTATTACTCTTACCAACTGTATATTGCCCATGCAACAACATATGTATTGGTGTACATTCTAGGTTTGTGTGGCAAGCTTGGAGGGGCTGCAGGAGTGAGAAGACCAGGACATTGTAATACTGTAAGGACCTGAAGCAAACAGAGACTCACAAGTATTTGTTAAGTGGCCTGTAAAAGGTTACCTGCTACTGGAAAAAACAGAGTATTTCTGTCAGATTTCTGGTGGTTAGAGTCCTTTATAAAAGTGCAATTGATGAGCATCAAGTCAGTGGGTATGCTTTAAGCAGTAGTTGGAAGTGATGTCCCCCAGCCTGTTTCCTGCTTGCCTATAGCGTTACTGCAGCATTATGCCTGTAATGGTACCTGGGCGTTGTGTGATCCACACACAGGCAGATGCCACTGTCCCAGGAGAGAAGCCTCTCCAGTTGCAAGGTGCTCTGCAGAGGTGCAGAAGCCCATGGGAGCAGATAGGACTGCAGTGTCCTCTTCCTCTCAAATCTACCAGGCAGGCATTTCAGCTTTGTTCACTGAATCTTCTCTACATCGTTCTTTTACGCATTTTTTGGACTTTGTTTTTTGAATGACTTTCCCTTGTGAAGTATATAGCTTAGTGTCAGGGTCTGTCAGGCCCTTCTGGTTGGTTTTTCCCTGCTGAAATGGGTAGTTTGGTGGGGGCCTTGTTCAATTTCTAACATGTTTTTATATTGGCTCTGAATATTTCGTAGCTGACTCCTGGTTTAGTGCAGCTGAAGAACAGAGGTGTTATGTTTTAATGTGTGATATAGCTCTCCTACTACAGGGATTTTTAAATATCTGTAAAAACAAGCAAAGCTCAGAACAAAAACCCTGGAAAAAAGTAGAGTATATTATCTATATGCCTCCTAATTGTCAAGAATGACAAAGAAATAGATTCCCTTATAGAGCATAAAGTGCAGAGGAAAGGAGCAAACACAGGGATTAGCAGGATTTTTTCCTTCAGGAGGATATTTTTTTGACCATCAAATTTCTGTAACATATTTTTTATTATTCTTAAGTAAAAGAATAGCCATTGACCATGTATCTCTGCAGTAGGAGTACATCCGTATTGAATTACATGTAATGAGGGAGTTAAGATGCTAAAACTACTACAGATACAACTTGAATTACCAAAACTGTTCAGGGTTAAAGGAGCCTCCTAAACTTTTTATCTATAGAATGAGGACTGAAAGTCAGATTAAAAGTAATGGTGGTAGGAGCCTGCTTCCCTTTCCCATTCTTTCTGCAGAGAGTTGTTTAATGATGCACAGTTGCCACAATGCTATATATTTTCTTTTAAATCCAAAATTACTACATTTTCTCATAATCCTTAGGGGCTGGAACAGCAGGAGGTAGTAGGGTTTACGTTGTGCTGGTGGAGCTCAGCTTTGAAAAAGTCCCACTTTCCTCTTTGTGGGATTTGAAGGAGGGTGGATGGTCTGCTGTCCCAATGGGGTATTTGCTGGAGCTGGTGGAGCTGGAGAAAAAAATTATTCCCTGTGCAGCGCAGTGGGCACTGTGCTCTGCACTAGGCATTGGACCATTCCTGGTGCAGAGAGGAAGGCAGAGGTGTGGAAATGGAAAGCAAGAAGCAGCTTTGGTGGAGCTTGCTCTTCAAGAGTAATGCTTGCTGTCTTCTTGGTGCCTCTCCACATCCTGGGGCGTTTCTGTGGTCTCTGTAGCCACAGCAAGGTTTCCACTGCTGGAAAGCTGAGCCGTTTTCCCCACTGTTTGCAGAGAACAGTAACTTCTCACCAAGATCCTTGGTTAGTGTGGGTCCTGTTTTCTTGGCCTCTGACATTTCTTTTCCCATGTGAGTCCATCTTCCACCCTTAAGCCATACGTTTTCATATGTAGAAGCTTTCACCTGTTTTGGAGCACCTCTTCCTTTGTTGTTTTCACCATCTCATGAACAGTTTATTATTAATTATGGTGTTCTTCAGAGTTTGGGTGTCCCAAATACAACCCTAAGAGACTACAGAGAATATCAGCACTTGTTTTCAGGTTGCATAGCAGCGAAGAGAAAAATTTTCAAAATCACCCTGTAACATTCAGATGCCAACACTGAAAGGCTCTGAAAATGCTGTGTGGTTTTCCCACTTGTCTTCCTCATACGCTTTGGAGCTGCTCTGTAGGGAGTTCTTGTGGAGGCTTTTTTGAGTGAGCAGAAGCCCCCTCTGCCCAGGGCATCTTGACATGGAGATACCCTGTGTTTCATTTCATATGCAGGGGGGAAGGAGACCAGATGCTGTAAGGCTTGGTTTCGAACAAACGAGCATTTGAGAGATGATACAGAAGTAGAAAGGAGTCTGCTAATGAAAAAGTGATAAAACAGGTGTTTCTGCAGGCAGTGTTCATAACCTTGGATGTATTCAAGATGTGTAATAAAATATCAAAGCAATGATGTGTTTAGAAAAGCAAAGAAGATCTTAGTGCTAAAAATGTTGCCATTGCTCACCAGCATGATAACTCCTGATGGTCTGCTTGCTGAGAAAGCCTTGGGGAATCAAGGAGAAGCTTGACCTTGTCACGTGAAAGCTTTGAAGAGCTTCCTGTGTCTTGATGCCTGTTTAATGCAATCATACCATGCTCAAAGTTCAACAGATGGTTAGCACTACTTGGCCAGGAGTTTGGGTCATTGTAGGAGGTAATTATACAGGTGCCTTTTAAATGATGATGTGCCTGCATGCTATATACGCATTGCTAGTATCTGTGCTTTTAACACACTGGTAGAATTGAAGGTTTTTCTGAATAGTGTATTTTATGATAAATGACCAATACAGTTCATTACTAAAGGGGTTTTTTCAATAGCTTTTTTTTTTTTTTTGCATTTACTGATAGCAATATCAGTTGGTCACACAAGTCCTCGATAGAGAGTATGCTTGTACAGGAAGAAGCAACCCCCACTCAGAAGGGCTATGAGCAAAGCAAACAGATGAAAGCACAGAGATATGAAGTGACTTTTTCAGTGTTACCTGTGAGGTCACTGGCCAAGCCAGCATTAGAGTTCAGCTCTTGTTCAGGAACTGTGGTCGTCTGTTCCTTCTGTTGCTAAGTAGTGTTGACCAGAAACCTCCAGCCTGCTTGGAAGGCTCTCTTTATCCAGACAGTTAAATGCAGGTCAGCAGTGTGGATTTGGAGCTGTTAGACGTGACTGTTTTATCTGCACTGTACTGAGTGCTGATGAATGCCTTTTTTATTTTGCTCAGTAAGGGAGGAGTACATTGTGTACAGTAGCTTGGGTATAGCCTGACAGTGAGTGTAGGAGCTCGGAAGAAAGGATGAAGGGCTACACTGAAAGTTCTTTTGCATATTTTTCTCTTATAATCCTGTTCTAAATACTCACCTATTACCTAGGAGCTGCCATGGCTAAAGTAAGAAACAGTAGAAATGTACAAGGTGCACCCTTGTTAATCTCAAATGCAAACAGCATCTTCACTCATACTACATGCAGATATCTAAATAAGGATGGTTACGACTAGTTTGTACCCTCAAAAATGATCAGGTTTTAATCAGACCAGATTAGGATGATCAACCTTAACTGTTTTAGCAACATTTAACATATATTTCAGTTTTTCTGCCTGAATCTGATTTCTCTTAATGATAGTTCCATGCAAGCTCTCACTGAGAAGTCTACTAATTTTGGCACAAAATCACCCGAAGCCCACAGGCAAGTTGGTCTGTCATGTGCTGAGTCAAATCCTATGTGTCAAACTGTGTTACGAGGCAACTCAGTATCTTCTCTCTGGTTTTAGCCTTGAGTTTTATTTTTCTTGTACTCTTAAAGTGTAGCTGTTTATGTACAAAAGTGTTTTTTCTAAAGACTGTTCAGTAATTTCCCTGAATTTTCTGCAGCTAGTATAATATCTACTACAAAACTAAAATTAACAGTAATCTGTTATTTTCACATTGCACTACTATTCTCTGCATTTAGCTTTTTAAGCTTATATTCAACTTTAATTTTGATGCACAAACCTGCAGACATACGGTAAGCCCATAACCAAACTACATTAAAATGAAAATGTGCAGCGCATGGTACCAGCAGCAGTCTCCAGGAGATAGTGCATCATCTTCCCGATGCTCAGGTGGATCAAGGCAGCAATGCCCTCTCCCACACACTCACTTCCATCACAGTACTGTGCCCGTCCTACCTGCCTCTGCATATTCCCAGCATCTGGAAAAGAACATAAAACAAATTACAACAAATTTTACAGATTGAAGTATTCTAAATGAAACCAGGAAAACCATACAGTACAATGGATGATACTGAAAAGAATCAAGCAGACATATTGCTGAAATACAGAGAGATATTCTTTTCCAGGTAAGCATGTTTGAAAATGTTTAGTTACAGTGTAATGTGTTGTAGAGTGAAATGAGAGCTAACTAGATGTGAACAAATGTGCTTTAGCACTGTGATTTTCTTCCTCAGAATCCAGGGGATGTGTTTCATTGGACCTATTGCCCAGAAGAAACCTTCCTACTCCTTACCTCTTCAGGGGAGTAAACCACTTATTCTCTAATAGATAGCCTGTAGAAAAAGCAGGCAATTCATCTCAGAGGACCTTGAGATGTGATTGATAGGCTGAATTTGTGTTACATATTTTATTTTGAAGAAAGTTAACTGAAATACCACTACATTTTTGAGAGTGCTTCCGTGTGTTTGTGTCACAGTTTTGAAATGTTACCTGCAGTTGTTGGTTGCCTTCTCTGACAGAGATGGCATACCTGAAAAACCTCAGGATTTTTCTTTGAAGACAGTCTTAAGCTCTGCCAGGGGAGGTTTAGGTTGGATATTAGGAAGAAATTCTTTACAGAGAGGGTAATCAGGCATTGGAATGGACTGCCCAGGGAAGTGGTGGATTCTCCGTCCCTGGAGGTTTTTAAGATGAGACTGGATGTGGCACTTAGTGCCGTGGTCTAGTAACCACGGTGGTGTTGGATCAAGGGTTGGACATGATCTCAGAGGTCTTTTCCAACCTGACTGAGTCTATGATTCTATGATTCTATATGCTCTGCCACAGAAGAGTCAGGGCACTGCTTCTTTTCTGTGCTGCTGCTCAGAGGAAGTGATGAGAAGGTCTCTCCCAGCCTCTGTTCTGCTTTCTACAATGGCATCCTGGCTTCTTCAGAAACTGTGCAGGGCACAGTTCATCTCATGGATTTTACAGCTTTACTGCAGGATGGGAATGAGTATGCCCAAGAGGCACTGGACTTTCTCTACTGACTGCAAAGGGAGCCGTGACGACAGCTCAGCTGCAGACATCTGTATTCCACTAGACAAAGCCTAACTACCTGCTCATACAGAGAGACTTCCACAGGCCTATGAAAAAGGGTTGAAGCTGCTCATGCTCGTTTAATGCTCATTAATGCTCATTTGCTTCCTCTCCAGTTTCATCCAAATCTCATTATATTTTACTTAAAAAGTCATTCCAATCAGGAATATGTCTGGACTAGAAGCGGTTTTTTTTTCAGAAAAAAAAGGTCAAATGAGAATTTTCCAGCAAACCCAAGCACAAACACAGGCTGGACAGAAAATGGATTGAGAGGAGCCTTGAAGAGAAGGATTAGGGGGTGCTGGTTGACGAGAAGCTCAACACGACTCAGCAATGTGCATGTGCAGCACAGAAAGCAACCACATCCTGGGCTGCATCAAAAGTAGTGTGGCCACCAGGTCAAGGGATGTGATTCTGCCCCTCTACTCTGCTCTCATGAGACCCCACCTGAAGTGGGGCCCCCAACACAAGAAGGACATGGAACTGTTGGAGCAAATTCAGAGGAGAGCCATGAAGATGGTCAAGAGGGCTGGAGCACCTCTCCTTTGAAGACAAGCTGAGAGAGCTGGGATTGTTCAGCCTGGAAAAGACTCCAAGGAGACCTTAGAGCAGCCTTCCAGTACCTAAAGGGGACTAAAGAGAGCCAGAGAGGGACTTTTTACAAGGGCAGTAGTGACAGGACAAGGGGGAATGGCTTTAAACTGAAAGAGGACAGGTTTATTTTCGATATTAGAAAGAAATTCTGTACTGCGAGATGGTGAGGCACTGGAACAGCTTGTCCAGAGAACTTGTAGATGCTCCATCCCTGGAAGTGTTCGAGGCCAGGCTGGATGTGGATCTGAGCAACCCAGTCTAGTGAAAGGTGTCCCTGCCCCTGACAAGGGGGTCATAACTACATGATGATTGAGGCCCATCCCAACCCCAACCATTCTAAGATTCTGTGACACTGTGATACAGATCTGGTAGTGATTCAGTTTGATGTGCAGCAAGGTTTGGGTTGTGTGATCTTTTTGTGGTATTTTTGTCTCATCCATAGTGCTTCTGTAAGATTTTCAGCACTTCTCCGATGCTCTTTTGTCAGTAGTAGATCATTAAATCTGATAACAGATGTTTTACATCAGTTTGAATGCTACAGTTCTTCAATTTCCACCTCAAAGTAGGCAAGATTTTGGAAGTTGCAGATTGCCAATCACAGTTTAATTTTTAGTAATTTCTTTTTGTGTATGTGCAGCTGCTGAGAACTGAAGGTTTTTTTTAGAAAGCTCACAAATATAGCTGCGTATTTGGATTAGGGAAGGATGAACAGCTGAGCTGGAAATTGGAAGTATTGTTCTAGTTTTGCTGAACTAAGGTAAAATGCAGCAGTTTTTTGTTTCTTTTCTTTTAGTAGTTGTGTTCTTTATAACCTTCCTAGCAACTGCATAGCTTTGTCACATATGACGATATTATAAATTATGTTTTAATATGAAAACAATGATGCTGTCTTGACAGTGTCAGGCTAATGCAGTAATGCTGAAGCCCAGGGACTAGTTAGGCAGAACCCCTCTCTTGACAGTTGGATAAAATTTACTCTGACACACAGCTGAACAGGTTTTAAGGAAGGAAGTGGGTTTTGTTTGTAATTTCTAGATAAATATGTTTCACACATTCCATTTTGTTCAGTGCATGGATACAGTGTTTCTCTGCATAACCCAGTTCTGGATTGCTAAAATCTTTTAGTCCATTTCAGATCTCTGTCAGGCAAAAAGTGAAGAAAAACAGGTCATGGAGGTCTGGAAGTCTCTTCTTTCTTCTCTGAAAGTTCAAGGTCCATTGATATGGAAAACATCCTTGTGAAGGCTGGCTTGTGAACACTTCTCCACACTGAACAATGACTGTTGGTGTGGCATATAGCATAGTGATACATACCCACACGGAAACAGGTTGGAAAGACACCACCTCATTTTCCAGATACTTTATTGCCTACAAAGAAAGCAAAACCTCATTTTGAGCCCAGTTAATGGGGCCATTTGCTAATGCACACAAACAGATATTCCTTAACACATTTAGCTTTTCCTGCACAGAGCTCTTACTGTGAAAAGGTATTTGTGATCTTTGTTCGGGAAACCAGACTAAATGGAGAAGTTCCAGTTGAAAGCAAATGAAATCCTGTGCTCATCCCAGCCTTTTGCTACCTAAGAAGTGGGGGGAGTGGAAATGGCCATAAGTCCTCACTGAGGAAAAATGCTCTTCTGCCCCCGAACAGAGAGACTTCTACATCTGCCCCACATCTGGCACAACTGTCTGTGCTCCTCCTCATTGTTAGACTTCATTTCTGTGGTATCTCAGCACTGCTGTGTTGCTCTACAAATGCTTGTCAGCAAAGAATTTGCTTTATATAAACTCAACACACTCCAAGAGAATATTCCCAGTCAAACACCACTGGTTTTTTACAGTTCATCATTTCAGACTATTTTATGCAACAGTAAAGGTTTGTTTGGGGGTTATTTAGTTTTCTCAGCTCTGTCAGTGGGCATGGGAGGGCTGCAGTGAGGCAGCCACCAGGTCACTCTGTATCCATCTGTGTTCAGAGCTGGCCTGTCAAGGGACATGTCTGAACTGCTGGATGTTTCATGAGCACCTCTTTACTTTCCAACTGATGTGCACAGGTTTCCATGTAAAAAGTGGGTTATGGGGCAGATGCTGAGAGCAGTATGGTGTGCCTGGCTCTCCTGCCAAGGTGGTGACTCCCCACACATCTCAGGCACCACACACATGGAGCCTGCATGTGCCATTTCTGCCCTTCTCAGGGGCCTGCTGAGATCTGACCTTTGCACTGGTGTGGGGAGGTAGGAGGTCAGAGGCTGCCTGCATAGCAGAGAGGACAGCTGCTCACCTCCCTTCCCAGGCAGGTGGGATGGCAGTGTGGGCAGCAGTCATTCCCTCCCCTACTCCAGACACTGCTTAGATGAGCAGAGAATGACCTGGGGGTTGAAGTCTGCTGCATGAAAAAGCCTTACATGGCTTTTTTCCTTAAAGGGAGTCAGGGATCATGAGCGTGACTCTGCTCACATTTCAGGTCCTTCTGTCCTCCATGGAAAGTATCTCTGTGTGCTGTCTCTTTGTCAGAGTAGATTGAAAGGTACACATGTAGCCCTGTGTAGTACCTTTTTAATACAGTGAATTCTTAACTTTAGTAAGGCATTGGTGTAATGTGAGGAATCAGAGTTGTCTTAGGAGGAGCTGTGTGGACTTTCCTGAGCCTGGTTGATGCTGGCTGACAGCAGTGCATTCCTGTGCAGAGCACAGTAGCTCATATTCTAAAGATGACAGTTCAGGTTGGGAGGAACCCCCATCATCGTCACAGACCCCTCATGAACTGTGGGGGACAGGTTATTGTTCATTGGCTCTACATTTTGGCTTAACTAGGGCCTAGAAATGTAAAGTGATGGGGCAGTTATGAAATTATTGGAAGGCTAATTACTGCTGCTGTTCAGTTTAGCTTGAATTTAGGTCCGTATTCACATTGGTATTAGTTGGTTTGTTGCATAGCATAATTGTCAGATTCATCCCACTGACTTTTTTTGTATGGAGTAAGTTCTGTTTGCCTTTAAATAATATAGAGTATTTTATGCTGTTGCCTATTTTTTGTTCCTGTAAGGCACTAAAGGTATAAACCTCCTGTAAGGTGTATATATATATATATATATATATACACAGGTATATATACCTGTAAGGTATAAACCTCCACAGGTTTGTTATTCTCATTAGCAAAGACAGTTTATCCCCTTATATTGTTACAATCTGATATGTCTTACTAAGTATTTTTTTAAGCCTCAGAAAATGCCAGTACAACAAAAATACTGTACTGGTATTTCTGTTAAGAAAAAAAAAAAAATTCCTGTGCCCTTCATAGCCTGCTAAAGGTCAATATATCTAAATGGATTCTTTATCAAATTACAAAACTAGTCATCTTATTATATATTTATATATGGTCTGAAATAGTAAAGGTTTTTATGCTACTTTGATTTTCATGAAATTTTATATGTATAAATTTCAGAAAAAAGTAATTGTTTCATCTGGTATTTGGCAGATGCTCTTAAACATTCAGACCTGTGCTATTTCCTGAGAGAAGCAAGTTAGCTGTTGGGTCTTTAACTGTGCTCCTTGCCTGTTCTGAATTGGGTGACAGACCTCCTACTTGTGCTAAAACCATCACTTTGCTACTAAATTCCTTCTGATATGACGGAGTGGAGCTGAAACAAGAGACAAAGTCCAGTGGCCTGAATCCCGCCTGCCTTCTGCTCTTCCACTGACACTGGCTGAAGAATTATGGCAGATACAGTATAAATGGAAATGTTTATTTGTTTACAGAGATATGTGGACAACAGGAAATGCAATCTATCTAGCTTGTTCCCTAGAAGCCGCAGTATGTTAAAAAAGTCAGATGTATAAAATGGGGTTAAATACTTCAAATATTTTAGTGTAGAAAAATACATTGTGAATTCTACAAGAGTTATTAACTATGTGCTGTGAATGTAGCTGCTGTAACAAAGCCCTTACTTTCTGTAGTTCAAAGGTTGATACAAAAGGATCTTTGTTTTGTAATGACATTAGTCATGATTTTTCAGGGGTTTCTACCATTCAGATCTAGCAGAAGAAAAAAATCAAATGTGAGAAGCTGAAGAGAAGCTTGACATACTCAAGGAAATCGTACCAAGCTTGGGAAATGGTTACATAGTCTTGCTGTTAAAAAATTGTATGCTAGAATTCCTGATAAATGTTACAGGGGGCATATATTAGTTCATAGCATCTCTGTATTTATAATTTAATATGTATTGTGCTTGAACCATGTGTAGTCTATGTACTGAGATGTTTTTAATTTCTTTGGGTAGTGATATTTTGATAGATGCTCAATTCTTAAGTAAACTTTGGCAGTGAATGATTTGGCTCCTATGTTTGCCTTAAAATGCATTAAGAGTAAAGTTGCATTTTTAACACCCTGTGTATCTCTGTTAAATTTCCTGCTAAGAACCTTCAGAAGCAGGTCTTTGAGAAACACTCTCTCTAGAGAAAATCCCAATGATTTAAATCAAGGGATTTTGAAATGGACTTGTCCCTATCAGTTTTGGTATTTACTTGTTTACAGCCTAGAAAAGGTAGCTAGAGCTGAACAAAGGAGCTCTTCAAAGCCTTTCTGCAGAAAACATGTTTTAACATCATTGGAAACACAGTAACAGGTTAAGACTCCCAAGCATTGGTCTTTCTTTAGCCAAAGCATCTATTAATATAGCTGCTTCTTGTAATAAAGAGGGAGGTCTGGAGGGCTCTGAGCGGAGTGACGGAGAGGGAGGGGATTTAGGACTAACAGGTGGTCCTGAGACGTGCTGGCTGACGCTGAGCTCAGAGCGAGCACACTCTGTGTGGGTATTCGTGGGCTTTCCTCTCTCCAACTGGATATATGTGCCTGTTGTTCCTGGTGTAGCTGTGGAGCCCTTTCAGCTATGGCAATAAGAAATGACTTGAGCAAAACTATCAGGAGGATAGCACGGTTTTTTTACTGGTTTCCTAAATCATTGAGCAGTTCGAGGAGGAGGACAGTAAAACTTCTCTGGAAATCTGCTGGTAAGTCTGCTGCTCTATTTCTTCAGCCTTCTTTTCCTGCTTAAAAAAAAAAAATCAAAGGGAAAAAAATATTAATTTCCATTCAACTGGTTAACTTTTTTGGTCCAGCATTGTTTGCATTTTGCCATTCTTTGAGGCTCATTAGACAAAACCATAAAAATATTCTGGAAATGCAATAGAAGTTCATGAGGCTTGTTCAGATAAAGAATTCTCTTGCAGATGCATAATTTATTCTTATTCGTGCCAGTGATATTTGGTGTCCTGTTTTTTGTAGACCTTTTTTCTCCCTTAGGTATGTATATAGGAGCTCTAATATGACTCAAATAATTGCCTGAAATGATTTAGAATTGCCTTGAGCTGTTAATTCATCCAGAAGGCTGTGTAAAGACTGAACTGACTAAAGACCTCCATTAATTGTACCAGTGTTGACACAAAGCAGTGGGCAGCATTGAGAGGGCTTGTGTTCAGCAGTGATGCACTGGCCTTCACTTCCATTTTATCAGCCGAAATGCCTCTCAGCTCACCACTTAGTAAAAGGCAGTGCTCCTCATGACAATTCAGTGCTCTGATCCTTGTCCAGTCCTGGCAGAAAAGTGTTTACATTTGTCAGATTAACATGCTCAAATACTGTTTTGTTCCCTTAGCATGGTCTGTTAAGGCCAGTGCTGAGGCATATTCTCAGGGGGTTGGCAGAACACGCACTGCCATAGTGTAGGAAACTGAGTTCTTTCTGTTCTTCTTAAGGGACTAATGGTACAAGATCAGTTTTCTTTTGATTGTGACTCTTTGGACCAAAATGGTGAACTTGTCAATTCTGCAAGTATTTCAACATTAGTAGCAAATTTTTATTTGTATGAGATGGAATTTGTGTCATTTCCACAGTTGAGCAATTTAGTATTGTCCTTCAGATAACAATCTGTGACTCTTGAGATGGGAAGGACAAGTTGTAACTTCTGAAATCTGTCACAGAAACATTGTTGGGCCACATGTCTAAATGACATGACTTTTTCCCTTGGGAAGGAGACCCCAGATTTCAAATATTGAGGGAAGTTCCAGCTCATCAAAGTCTGTACAAAACTTTCCTTGATGAAGCTAAAGTTTTGATTAACCTCTCTTTGAATACTGGTAATCATCTCAAGTCTCCTAATACATAAAATCATCGTGAGTCCTCATAACACATCAGATCATTCCTGCTTCTCTTTTGTTACTGTAAAAAGTATCAATAAATGCTACTGAGAGCTTTGATTGCTAGCAGAGTTACACACGTGAAAATGTTTGCATGTATTATCTTTTCTCTCAGTAGTACAAAAAAATAATTGCATCCATGACTTGTAACAAGAAACAATGTGAACTCTGAGTTCTTTAAAAATAATACTTTTTCTGGGTTTTCTCCCATCTTCCTCTACATCTACTGGTTAGAATAAAATTTGCCTTTTTACTATTATTTTCACGTAAGTATCAGCATCTCTTTTGAACTGAGTACTGTTTGAAGTGCCCTATATATCCTTTTCTACCTGTGCAGTGAGATGATTACCACAAAATTGTGGGTTTGATGGAAAAGTGTATTTTAACAGACAATTACATCTGAGCAGAAAAATCTCAATGTGAAAATTCGACTCAAACTTCACATAAATTTAGAGAAACCAAGCTCATTGAGGACATCTGTAATAAACTGGAAGCTGAAGCCTGGTGCTCCTCACACAGGGGAGGACATACAGCTCCTGCTTGCACTGATGTTTGCTCTTTAGTCTTTACAAAGACAGCGAGGGGCCTGAAACCTTAGCTACCCTGAAGTTCATGAACATTTCTGCCTTTTTCTGAAGTGTCCAGAATTCCACTTGGGTTCTTGACAAATTACAAAATTACTCACCTGCTTCCTCAACTCTGAAACACCACGTTTTTGTAACACTTAACCAAACCGTCCTTATGTCCTTCTGAGAGAGTTCTTCAACACATAAGCTTAGTCTGAGCAGCATTGACCATCCCTTGGTACACAGAGAGATTTGTTCTTACCTCCGGCACACTAGAGTCTTCAAGTCTTTCTGTGCCTCTGTCTTTCTTGTGGGTTTTACTCCAGGATTGGCACTAACAGAATTTTTTATTCAAGATGAGCCAGGACCCAGGATGAGGCAGCAGAACAATTCTGCATCACTGGGCTTATTCCACAGATGAATAATCCAGCTGACAATTAAAGCTTTCAATGATCCTTACTGATAGTTTTTAGCTACTTATGCTTTAATAGAAAAATTAACATTTTAACAACAACAAAAGAGAAACTTTCATGATTTGGACATGTTAGGAAGACCAGGGATTACATTTTCTAATATGCTTTGTCATAGACTTTATGTGATATCATTCATCATGTGAACCAAGAGGTGGGTACTGTGCCTCTGCATAGTACCCTCAGACTTGTTGCTTTTGTTCTGCTTCTGTCCTTTCATATCTCAGGATGCCTTGTCCTCTCTGCTTGACCCAGAAATAAAATCTGCCAAAGCACAACATTAGTTTTTAAGCATGACAATGAATTCAGTACTGTTGTAGGTCATTGTGTTCGGGAAGTTGCATTTGGTGCAGTTTTAGAAAGAGCTATCAAAGCATAATTAGGAAGCTGTTCCTAAAAATCCTTAGTTTTCCAGCCTGTCCTTGGATGGATACTTTGGGATTGTTGACCATGGACTTTTGCCTACAGCTAATATGTTCTTTTCTAAGTACTAAAAGAACAAAGAAATTTTGAGAGTTCTCTTCAATAGCTGGTTTTTATTAAATTGCTTACTAAAGGACTAAAAAAGTATCCTAGACATGCTTCAGAGTATATTAAATGTAGCTGATAATGTTTTAAGTGCATTTAGTTTAATCAAGGGTACATAAAATTTTATAAGAGGCTTAAACTGAGGGATGTAGTAGTTAGGCTTCTGGAACCTTTATTTCTTTGAAATATGTTTCCTACAACATCTTAATAGAATTTGTGTTGACACATCATGTGTCTGGAAGTTTTATCATGATAAAGTACATACAT
Source organism: Manacus candei (assembly GCF_025592945.1). Lineage (NCBI taxonomy): Eukaryota > Metazoa > Chordata > Aves > Passeriformes > Pipridae > Manacus > Manacus candei. The sequence continues at coordinate 7,059,431 of NW_026138091.1, read as the reverse complement.
ACAGGGAGATATATTGAAAGACAAAAGAATTAGAAAAAATGTGGAAGACCAAGATAAGACTATAGAAAGCAGTGATCAAAAAAAAATCAAAATAGGCAAGTAGCTCCTATTTTCTCTGTCTTATAGCAGAGGAATAAGGTGAGGGGTGACAAATACAAAGGAGATAAAAGGATTTTTTATTATTTTAAATCCAGCATGTAATTAAATTGTAGGACTCATTACCAGAGGATGCTGCTGAGGTCAGGAATGTAACAAGATTTAAAGAGGGTCTGGAAGAATAAGAATATTCAATATTATGATAATTGAAGCTACAATAAGAGCTTTGAAATACATACATCTTTTTGCTTCAGGGTTTAAGCTAATTTTTAACAATTAGTGATTAATTTGAGATAATTTTGTGGCTCAAATCCCACAACTGTTACTGTTTCTTGCAGTTTCTTCTGAAGCAACTAATGCTATCTTTTGGTAGAGATGATTTTATGATCTGCATTGATTTAAACCGTTATGAAAATTTTCAGGCTTCTACAGGAGAAAACCAGATTTTGAACCTGTTTATAAAAGAATCCCATAATATCCTGTGGAAAACATGAAAAGCACAATGCTTGCTGTCATTATGTTTTACTTTGCAAAACTGCCCCAGGGGCAAACCCTGTTTGCTCTGAAGCCATTATAATAAATAAATAACTACAGAAATCAAGTTGATCTGAGGTGGGTGATTTTGTGTTGTTGTGTTTCTTACCAAATCCTGCTGGTTCATGAAGAGCTTTATTCTCAGGTCTCAGCTGGGGAGAGTTCTCGTCATTTTGAGCTACTATTTCTACTAGGTACTTTGGAAGGCTCTTTCAGAGGGCAGAAAGTGAGGATTTATTGACAAAATCTTAAACTAACTGTATTTCACACAAATGGAATTTGATTTTTACCCTTTACTGTTGGTTGGTGTTTTTGCAACTTTCCTTCTCTAGGGAGTTACCCCTTTAGTCTTCCTCTAATGTTAGAGTATTTTTATTGATTTTGAAGGACTTTTGGTCAGCATGGTCAAGCATCCAATATAAAATCACGTTTACATAAGAATATGTATTATGGAAAATAAATGAAAACCTTTACATGGGTATGATATCTTTTAAACTTGTTACTTCTTAAAAGAATTAACATATAAAGCTTTAACTGATCATACAATAAGAAAAGTCAACTTTGAGCTATCTCTCTAAAATATATCCAGATGGCAAAATAGATCTATAGCACATATGGGAAGGGGGAATATAATTTTAGCGTGATATGTCAATTTAGAATGTCTTAGTTTAAAATATTTGTAAATTCTCTTTTTTATTTTCATATTTGGCCTGCTAACATTTGATGCAAGCACCTGTGTCCTTATGTGGTCTCTTTAACTGGGTTATTCTGGGAATAGTTTGGGTATGTAGAGGTAGCATCCCTGTCATTTGGGAGACTACATAGCTGGGAAATTAATAAACAGATAATGCCACTGTATTTCTGTGTTCTTGTCAAAACCCAGTTGGTGAAAGCCATTGCCTCCTGGCTGCCTCAGACCAGTGGCATGTCACACCTCTGCAGTCTCTACAATCAGATCTGTGTCTTCTGCACAGATACTGCAACTGTCCAGTGAGCATCTATAAGTCTCCTGTGTTTTTAGCTGAAAAAAGTTCACCTGGTCATCCCCACAGTTCGCTGAGGCCCCTACATATCTGGGTTCACCAAGGCTCTTGCAGGCCAAGCTTTCAGGGCTTGCAGAGGGGTACTCAGAAGGAGAGTGGAAGTGATGGAAAGAGTTTTGGCCTAACACATGATAAATGGAGTGCAGAGGCATTTGGGAACTGTGGCTCTGGAGCATTCAAGCTCGTGCGTGTGGATAAGATGATTGCCTCCAAGGGAATATCATTTGAAGGATTAATTAGCTGTGTTTGGGAGAGGGAGCTGAAGGAGATTGTCTCAGTGGAAGCCAGCTAGGATATAAATCAGTTATATTTCAACCGAATGTAGTAGAAGACAAGGTGAGTTTATGATTGCAGGTGGCTGTTCTGGAGCGTGGATCCAACGAAAAAAGGTCACATCTTGTTGAGACCTGCTGGGGTGGGTAACCAAGACTTCTGATCCAACTTCTTCAGACTGCTGTACCTGTTTATTTCCTGAACTATGGCTGTGATTTACATAGTGCTGGAGATGGGTAGGATACTGCAGAAGACTGGAAGCAGATAGATGATGGCATTTTACCATCAGACCATCAGGGTGTGTAGACTTTTCCATTTATTTTGTGCATCTACTTTGGACATTTCAGCCCATTTGATTTGAATGTTCTTAATCATCCTTTAAGAGCCTGTGTCCAATGTTCATTGAAGAATACAAGGATTATTGATGTAAGTGTGCCATTTAAAGATCCTTTGTGTTGTGAAAGCATGATTTTATTTCTAGTCTCCTTTTCAAAAACTTCTCTCCATATGCTTTTCCTATGTCTTTTCATTTTAAGTAAATATATAAAATATTTTCCTTGTATGATGTGCTTAAAAGTGCAGTTACCTAGTTAGAAAGGAAGCTGTGCCTATATCTGTAAGAAAAATGCATTTATTAACAAAATGAAAAAGAAGATGAGTGTGGGATGTTAGTGTTGCCGGGTCACCAGGCTAGTTTAAAGTTAATTGTAGAACACTGTAGAAGAAACACATCGTACTGAGTGACTGCACAGTAAAACATAGCTCAGTGTGGATAAATATGAACTAAACCATATGGGAAAAATGCTGGATGCACATATAGAGCAGTGGCTTCTAATTTAGCTGTTATCACTTGGAAAACAGAATTAATCAGGTGGACAGTTCTCTGAAGAGACTTATCTCAATGTTCAAGAAATAAAGTGAAACCCCAGAAAAACTGTGCTGTGCCTGCATGTCGCATGAAGCAATTTAGTCATCCTACCCTCATATAGCAGTATTTGAAGATAAAACCAAAGATTTTGAATTAGCTAGGAGGTTAGTAAACTCTTACAGACCAGGGCTTCTTCACTTGGTAAGAGGCAACTTGAAGAGAATATACGTTTGTACTAATAAGAATAGTGTGGAGAATTGCAAACAGAAGAGTTGTTTACTGTTTGTCATAGTGTAAAAGTTAGGGCCACATCATGAAATGGCCAAGCAAGGGGCTCTTTCAAATACATATGCATGTACATAAATTCAGTAGTGGAACTGACTGACATGGGATGTTTAGGAGACTAGAAGACTCAAATTTGTTCAAGAAAGGATTAGATAAATTCATGGAAGAAAGAGCCATCAAGGGATATTAAATAAAAAGATGCAGATACAACCTCTGGATCATTTATTTGTTTGAAGTTGCAGATTGTTGGAGAGTAGAAAGGCATAAGGGGGAAATATCACTCAAAAGTCACTTCTGTTGTCATATATGTGTTCCCTAAGCATCTTCTGGCAGGCTCTTCCCAAGACAGGATACTGGCCTAGATAGATCTTTGGTCTAACTCAGTTCATCTGTTCTTGTGTTTTTCAAGTGCAATACTGATAAAGGCCAGGGAATACGAAAGCCTCTCTCACTATTGTTGTTTTCTGTGTGACTCCCCACCCATTAAATAACTGATGGCTTTTTTGTTATTTGTGAGTCTGAATCTTTCCAAGAGAGATGCATTCTGTCAGTGTCTAAATAGTCCATGGCATGTTATTCTCTGTAGTGGTTTTCATTCATTGCTCTTGCCAGTCATGTGGCTTTTGCAAATTGCATCATGTGTTGTTTTATTCCATTTCTCAGATAATTAGATGAGATGAATGTGCCCTTCCAGTAAATTTCTTTTTCTTTGGCTCTATCAGTTTTAAATGAGACAAGAGAAATCTCTTTGTCTAATCTGCCCCCCTTCCAAAGGAAAATCCTGATTTGTTCCTGGAGATTTATTCAGATTATCATAAGCCTGTGATAAATGTAAGAAAAAAAGTCTGTTCAGAGACTGAATTTCATCTAATGGGCCCAATCACTGCTTGGATGAGGGTTACCAAAGTGAATGTCTGTAACACACGAGAGATGTCAGTATCACCAGGAATTGCTAGTACCCCTCATGTCTATTGTGGGCTTGCTCTTCTGAAGTATTTCAGAAGATTTAATTTTACTTTCTGTTTTTCTGCTGCTACATTTCTTGTTTCCTTTGTCAGTGTCAAGCAATAAAGGCTGAAAGATGCTGTTTCTCTCCACTGCATCCCTGTGCTGCCCTGGGAGCTAGAAGGAAGATGAGAGAAAAAAAGAGGATGATCAAATGTTGTGCATTAAACTAAGCAACTCACCAGTACAGCTGCCTCAAGGTCCACTATTGGGGTTGGCGAAGATGACCTATAACATCTGAAATAAAAGCTATGGATTGGTCACTTATGAAGAGTAACATTAATAAATTAGTAGTGTGGAATTACCTGTTTTAAAGAGATAATGTAACATTAGAGCCCAATATGTAAACATAGACCAAGCTTGGATGCGGTCTGCAGTAGCATGTTTAGAATTGAGCTGTACTCAGCATTAGAGGTGCACAAACACAACTATTTTTGTATTAAGCTTAATTTAATTTGATGGGTTTGATTCAACTTTTTTTCTCATTTCACATTTAAACATAACAGACTGAAGGTTTTGTTTGGCAGGAAGTTCAAGCTTTTAAATTTCATGTGATCTGTCACTTAAATGTCTGGCTTCCATCCTGCTAGGATATAATTGCTGTTTTAACTCCTCTAATGGATTGATGATTAATCCTTCAGCAGCAATTCAGAATGAACACCAGTATTGTGGCGAGGTAAGGTAGGAAAATCAGATTTCTTCTGAGCTCTCAGGACTGGTTTTCTGTGACCCATCTTCTCCATGGACTGGAAGTGGTATGTCTTGTTTGCTATTAATTCCATCAAGAACAGGGAGTTTGATAACTCAGGTCTTGTCAGGAACTCACAGTTCTGGGAGTGTCCTAGGCAGCACAGACAGATAGATCTAAACTATACTTTTCTTTCCAGTTCTTCCTTTTTGGTCGTGTTTCTCCTAAAGGGAAAACAAAATGAAGTGCTGATTTGTGAGTATGCTTTATGCTGGCTATTTTGGGGATTCGGCAATAGAGGGCACTAGAGTAAACGCTTTCAAAAAGCAGTGTTTTAATTGGATTTGCGTACAAGAGTGAGAGCTCACTTCGGTTTTTTATGTGGAAGAGATTTTCTACACATTTGTTTAGTTTTTAACACCGGAAAGAGGATAACAGCCAGAGCAAGTGGAAGTCCCAAGATACCAGCATGACACGTAGTGGAACTATGTAAATACTTTGGATCCATTTTTGACTGCTTAAACAGATATTCTTCTGTTACTTTCAATCACATTTGCAGTGCAGAAGTGTATGCAGCAATGTGTTCCTGAGCCAGGTGTTTATTGAATGTAGAATCTGATGCCTTTAATTCTGTCAAAGGTGTATTTCAAATGAATTTTATGAAGCTGCCCCAAAAGGAAAACCAGGTGTGAGAATCTGTGTGCACCCACATCCCCATCCTTGTTCAGGCTCTGTTCTCTCAAAAGTTGGGAATTCAGCATATGCTCTAGACTGCTGCATTTTGTGGTTTCCACATGAAAATTTAATTTAAAGACAACCAGGGCTGCTTTTAAGCTATTGGTAGAATGTACTGGGTCTGGTGGATTAGGTAGGGAGTTGGGATTCAAATGCCTGTGGACAGGTTTGTCAGAGGAAAGGGTCCATAGCTGCTATTTTACCATCATAGCCACTCTGCTGCCACATTGCTGCTGCAAATATAGATCAGTGCAATGCCAAGGCACTGTTCTGGCTGCCTGGCTGTGGGAAAAGTTGGAGAGAAGCATCCAGAACTTGTTGGGGAGCTGCTGTCCCTCTGCCTGCTTCCAGCCTGACTCTGGGGCTGCGTCAGGTGGGGGGCTCAGCCCTCTGCTCTTCTCCTGTGCTGCTTAATGATTTGTAAAGATACCTAACAACTACTGCAGTCTTACACAATATAAGCTTAAAAGGAAGTATTACTAGTTCTGTGGGAGATCAAATGTAAATAAATTCTTGTAAATTGATTTCTAGGGAAGGTCAAATCTAGAATTTTATCTACAGGGCACTTTTGTGTGTGTCTGTGTGTCATAACTTCACTGCAGTTTTAACATCAGAAACAGAGAATCAGGTTTGTTTTCTGTGCCAGAAACACAATCGTTTTGCTCTTGAACTGAAGGAGAAATACAGCTCCTTTGTGGTACATTGGTGTTGTCACTGCTAGACATGGTCAATAAAACCTGTCACTCTCCAGGTTCATCAGATTTTCGCTGTCATTTTCTCCCATTAGCCTGTGTGTGAGGGTGTGTGGTTTAATGTGTCTGCAGTACAAAAGCACTCTCTGAAGTCTGTCATGAAAGGATAGACAAGGTGATGCATCAAGTTATCTGCCAAGTTTTGTCTCTAATTCCTTGTTTGGAGTTACTGCACAGAGGAATTTGGCCTCCCCACCACTATCTGGCATGGAGAAGTGGGAGCCATAGGCTCTGTCTGCTGGACTTAATGAGCAGTTGTTTCTCTGGGGTCTCGTCCCTGGAAAGGTGCCAACAGAATCTGAGCACTTAGTCATTCCTTTTGCCTTTGATGCAAAGCTTGAGTATGATTTATTAGCCTTTGAATTTATTAACAGGCTGAGTCTTACCAGATCTCACGATTTTCACATGTAGAGCTCTGGAAGACAGCAGGAACTGCAGTGCTACAGGGTGTTGAAAAAAATCAACTAAATCTTAAGGTTATCTTAAGGTTTTTGTCAGAGAGGGACAGTGTCCCTACAAGGGGACCTCAGAAAACTAGCTAGGTACATGGGAGGAGAAGCTTGCTTGCTTGAAACCCCTTTTTCCCAGTTTCATCGTTTCATGTTCAGTCTCACAGTCTCACAGCTCAGAGCTGTTCAGTCTCACAGCCCAAGAAGGTTGTTTCTTAAGTTGTAGCCTGGAAGTTAAAAAACTAAAGAATGCCATAGATATGTGTGTATCAAGAGGAACTAAGGAGAAATGAGGTCTCTCCTCTCCCTCTTGTTCTTGTGCCCAGGTACTTCCAGAGGAGCCCTTACAGGGAGGAGGCATTTCAGGCTGGGGAGGGAGAGCTCAGCCCTGTACCCCTCAGTTTGCCTCCCAGAGACTGGCATATCTAAGAGCTCCCAAAATCATGAGAGCCCTGGAACAGTCTCAGGAGGGTATGTATTTCAGCTTTCTAGCTAGCTGTGATACTGAAACAGATAAATGAGACTGTGAGAAGTAAATATAACCTAAACTTGTATTTTCTTGTCTTGTGCTTTTCTTTCTAAAGTGTTTCCACTATTGCAAATTTATGTTTTAACCCTTACCTCAGTTGAATGAAATAAATGTTTTCGGCCTTGTTTGCAAACAGATTTTCTGATTATTTGCCAGGGTGGCCTGGCAAACAGTGGGTGTTCTGTTTCTGTGGGAGTGGTGACTGTAAACAGGACTGTATGCAGAGCATTATCTAGCCAAAAGAGGTGCAGTAGTATTCAGGAGCAGCAGCCTGTTTATAGGCTGGTTGTGTGGAATCCCAGGTTTGTGCAAGAGTGTCCTGTGACAAGTCTTAGCTGGATCCTGTTGGCAAGCACTGGAAGGAGGGAGAAGACTTTAGATTGTTGTCATATTGATAAAAATACAAATGAGCTTTACCAACAGATTAAATTTACATTAATTCTTTAATACTTCAGAGTAAATAAAAGGAGTTTGTGCCTGTCACTTAGGCTGAGGTGCTCAGAGATGTTTAAGCACCTGAGAACCAGGGTGGATTTTAAGAGCTGAAAAGCCCTTCCTCATGAATGGTTTTTACAGTCACTGGCATCAAGAGTGAACAATCCTCCCTCAGTAATCAGGGACCTTCTCTGTGGCAACTGCCAGCAAGCTTACCTGCCTAACAGTGGTCTCTTGGAGATGCCTAATCTATTCTAACACCTACATCCCAGTTCTTCAGTGTGCAGCTAGGTGGCAATGTCTCCTTCCACTCTTTGGACAGGCTGGTAAGCTGCCCTGGCATGCCAGTCCTGGCCAGCCTGCCTCACAGCCCCTCCCCCCGGGCTAAGGATGACTTTGACATAGAACGCATGTGTCTTGGTGTTTGCCATTATCTAGCAAACCCTCTGGCACGAACCAGGTTAAGATAAGCTTGTACAAAAAAAAAAAAAAAGTATTTAGAAGCTCTAAAATAGACTACAGGATTATAGAGGTTTGTTAGAGGTACCAGCAGCAGAAACTGAAAAAAATTCACTTTAGGCTCTTTAATCTAAAATATCTGTCATTCCGTCCTGTTTTGCAGTTGGGTAGCTGAATTTATTTGTTAACCAATTATTTGCTATATGGTGCATACAATCAGAAGTATGGTCCCTGTGTTCCCAGGCAGCAGGGATGTTAGACAGTCCCAGGCTCATGCAGGCTGCTGATTTTTATACCTCTTCCTCTCCTTTGGACCTCGCTTAGAGTTCTCTGTCAGTGATTCACTCAGGGAAGAGTTTTCTCAGCAAAAGGCTGATTGCTCCCTTGGGCTTTGCAAATGTAATGTCCTTTGGATGTGGCAAAGTCAGGTTGTTGCCTGCCTAGAATGATAAACACAGCTAAAAACTCTGATTCTTAAATGGGTCAGTCATACAGCATTTTTTTGTGTGGTACCCAAACTCGAGCTTGGTAAGGCACTAGGCAGACAAAACTGAGTATTTGGGTTGGATCCTGGACTGTTCTATTAGAGTTAAAGCACATGCCTTCTGCTGAGGTCCAAATATATGAACTCATGATTTTGCAGGTCTGTGCCATAGGCACTCTATCTCAGTCACCACGAGTAGCCTGTTACAGGAGCTTATCCTGTTCCCAGGCCAGGGTTCCTGACCCTGAATGGGGCCATGGCACTTATAGATAAAGTTGCAGTTAAAGTTCAGGCTTCTTGGAGAATTTCCCTAGGAAGCAAGTTAAGCCAGTTCTATGGTCTTTCTCTGCTTGGGAAAGTGATAGAGGATCCTCCCTGTGGGAAGTGCCCCATAGAGGGCTTTATGACCTGTGGCCATGAATGGCCAGTGTACCTGCTGAAAGCAGTCTACAGAGAAACAGCAGAAGACCTTACGTGGCAAAGTGGTACTTGTGGATAGGCACGTGTTTACAGGGGTTTGGAAAATGTGGGCGTTGCTGGATCACAGTCTGATGTAAGGCTTATGTAGCTCCACAACAGAGAAAGAGCACAAAATACACACAGAGATCCCTCGGGGGAAAGGATGGCCGTAAGGAGCTTGGAATGGCCATAAGGAGACTGTCTTATCTGTAATAATAGGGATCCCTTAAAAATCACTAATTGGGTAATATGGTTGGCATGGACTTTATTTTAATCTCAGGCTGAAGTTAAGTGTGACTAAGATATAAAAAATAATCAGAAATAAAGGGAATTCCTTAAAGATAAAACCAGTGTTACAGCAGGGCTCCACCCTGTAGCAGCCGTGCTTAAACCTTCCTAAGGGCTGTTTATTCAAATAGGTTTCTTGTTCCATTATAGCATTGACTGAAACGGTTAAAATCTTTATAGCAAGGTAACTCATCCTCCTTAGCAAAACACCTCAGTCTCCTTAAACTGAGACATCTAGTCAAACCACTGTTGCAATAGAATAATAAGGTTCTTTATTATGTCTCAGTAGTTGACAATGCAACTTTTAAAGCATAAGATTTGTATGTTTAATAAATCGACACTTGCTTTGCATTTCCTAACAATTCAGGACAGTTATGCATATGCAGTGTTCATTGATGCATCAGTTTCATAAATAAATGCAGTGTACAGGACAGTCTGAGCATTAGTAAAATAAACCTGTTAGCTTTTCTAGATGTCAGGGAATGCTTTTATCAGCTGTGCCCAGTTAAAGCCTCCAGATCTTTGATTTCAAAGAACAGAATTCATTTCAGATCACATCAGGAAAGAGCACCTGGTTCTGATTGCTTTTCAAGCAGAAATATTATGGCAATCCACACTCTGATGACCAAAACAGTCTTTCCAGAATAATAGCTACTTTTTGAACTCATGGAAATTTTGGGAGTGCTCCAGTAAGGGATTACCAGAAAGACATATTTTTTTTTAATTTACTGCTGCCTGGACCTTTGTGAAACATTGTATGCCACACGATTGGAATAAAATAATCTATTTAAAGCTAAAACAAATATGAAAAAAAGATTTAAAGTATTACTGTTCTAGGAAAAAATCATCCTTTTTCTGATCTTTCTGAACTTATAATCAGTATGGTAAAATCTAGCTTATGATTGAATGTTTTATAGATGAAGCTTTTACATTTTTTGCAATTATGCCTACAATAGCAAGGTGGAAATTATGAGCTTGTCTTACAAATAATATTAGAGACTCACAAATTAAAATGAATATAAATGACAAACAAAACAGCATTGAGAGTTAATGTTTCCTAATGTAATAAGTAATTATGTTTCAGAACACTGTTTAGCTGACAGACTTTTTCCTAATATTATTTGTGAAAATGCGTCTTTAGAATTGGGCATGCTCAGTATATATGTTTGTGTAATCATAGAAAGTTGGGGAATTAGCAAAGGCTGGTGTCCTACAGATTTGTGCCCCATTCCCCATAAGCTCCTCACCATGGAGGTGATATGCAGTAGCTAGTTGTCCAGACATTGCCAGACAATGGTGTAATAGGTGAATTTTGCCAGCCTTGCCTTGAGTGTGGGTATTAGTTTGGGTCTCCCTCCTTTAACCAGGAGATAATTTTCATAAAACTTGTATGAACTTAATTAGCTTTTAGGCCATGTGTAGTTGAAATAGTTAGCTCTTGCAGAGTTACAGGGGGAGAACAGAAAGGTAGACATGCAGTATGATCTCATAAGCATTTTTTCTACAAAAGAAGGTAACTCAACTTGCAAAGTAAAGAACTCAGAAATAAGGGGAAAAAAAAGAAATTCAAAGATTACTTTCATTTGACCTTTTTTTACTTGTGCATGAGTTATATTGGTATATTACTTATATTTTTAATGAAGTGCTCCCATCCTGGTTTTCTCATGGAGCTACCCTGTTCCCTCACCCAATGAACAATGGCTCCGAATTTTATTTATTCCTGTCAGGTAAAGATGAAGCTTTTCAGCTGTGTTTTAGGGAGTCCTTTCCCAAGCAAAATAATTAAACTTGCCTTAGTGCACGTGTAGCACAAATGCTGTATCAGGCAAAGGAATGTGATTGCATTACCCACATTTTAATTTTGACTTTTGGATGATCTGCTGGTACAGGGATCTTACATTAAAGATCCAGTTCCCAGCCAGAGGAACAGCATTTCAGAGAGCACTGTCCTGTCTTGCCCCATAACACCACTGATGAATATGAATTGGAAGTGAGAATGTTCAAGAATTTATTTTTCAGGCACTGTAATGGGAATCTAATCAAACATTAGGGAAACTGGTCTTTTTGAGAGGTTGATAAGGGAACAAAAAGCCCACCCAGAATTCCTCTTTTACTATAAATCTGGAAAGTGTAAAGCTTTGTAACAGAAAAAAAAATAAATTTAAGTGTAGTTTAGTTAGACAAAATGAAAGCATTTCCTCCAAAAGTCATTCTTGGAAATGGCTGAATTGTTTTAGCTGAAATGTTCTAAAACAAACAGCATGATGTTCCCCAGCATGGTAACTTGAAGTACAAGTGGTTGCTCTTTGGCAAAATTATAAGCAATTTAAAACCTAAAAATAGAAAGTGACATTCAGTGCTAGACAAAAGTGACATCATGAACTCTGCTCAACTTACATAGAAAACTAGCAAATATAACAAGGCTTCCAAGCAAATACAGGTTGTTTTTGTAAATACTCTTGAAGTGATTCTCTCTTTGAGATTAAAGGGCATATGAATCACCTGATTTCTTACTAGAGATGGGGTCATCTGCCCCTGTTTTAATGAATTTACATTTCTAATAGCCATCTCAGTTGACTTCGCTAGCCAGGAAGTGAAATTTCTGAATTGTTACTGAAGGCAACTTTGTGATTTACCAGCTTAATTAGGCTTCAGATAAACCACTCATTCTGTTTTCAATATTCATTTGTATATTAAGAGAAGCTAGAGCTTAAAACACATAAAACCAACAGTAATTCTATGTGTGTAGAATTTTTTATCTGTAAATCAAAAATATTGCATCTTTTCTGAGAATGGCCCCTTTTGTGCTTACATTACAACAGCTAATACCTAGTTTGTGCACGGACCTTTTGAAAAAACATCTAAGTGAGGCAGCCCTGATCTAACCAAAGAACTGCTTAACTGCAGCGCTGCCAGTGTGACACTGGGAGGTGTGCTGTGCTGTCACCTTCGCTCCAGTGAATTTACATCTCCGCTAGTATGTAGCTATTATTATCTTTATGTGCGGATGGGGAGATTCAGTCGAGAGGTGGTAGTTTCTCTGAGGTCACGTAGCAAATGAGGATGTGTCTCACTCCTAGGTTCTGCCTGCAGCAACCTCATTTCTAAACACCACTTCTGTTTGTTTTTTTTTTTTGTGTGTGTGTCTGTGTGGGTTTTTTTAAGATTGCAAGTACACCTGCCATGCTCACTGCCAAGACCTGGTGCACCTGGGCTGCCGGCGGAATGGAAAATTAATGGACTGCCTCGCTCCGCATGACGCCTTAGATTCATCTTGCAACAAGGGTCAGGTAATAGATCTTGTGTTCTTGTAATTACTGCTTTCTCTTGTCAGCTCTGTAATGAAGTGTGGTCTGCCTGCCTCACCCAGATGCTCAGGAAGAATGTCTCACTTAGGCATGGCCAGCAAACCTGGATTTCTCACTCAGTGCTGTGATTTTACATTACCGCTGGGTCAAGGTGCAACTGGCTGCTGCCAGCTGAGTCACTCCTGCTCCAATTAGTTTTCAGTTTTGGACTGAAAAGTAGTCCAGCAAAACTGTGTTTTTCCTGTTGGTTCGGGTCACTGTGGGGTCAAAGCAGGCATGTACAGCAAGGGATGAGAACATGAGGACAGAGCTCCTCTTCATACAGACTTGTCCATACCACAAGGCAGTTCACAGAGTGATCATGATGGCCCAGGTGCCCTGTGCTGCTGGGTGTAGTGTCATAGGGAGGCAACTAAAACTAAGGGTGGGGTTATTTGTGACCATTAGAGATCCTACTTGTTTAGTGTTAATTCCCCAGTTCTTATCAAATCCCTGTTAGGGTAATTTCAAATTTCCTTGCCTGGATTCCCACTGGCTTCAATGGCTCATTGGTGTGCTTCCTCATTTCCTCATTTACTGTTTGTCCTCCACAAAAGTCCATCCAGTCTTAATCACATGTTACACTCTTGAACATTTACACCTAACCAGTAGAAACTTCAGAGAGGGCACCTGTGATAAAATAGAGACACACTCCTTTTTTATTTTTTGGGGGCAGGAAGGATAAAAAATGCATCGGGTTTTTTGTGTGCAAGTTTCTTTCTTCAAGCCTTTTATTTAGGCACCAAAAACCCCTTCATTAACCAAGGTCTGGTCTAGACTTAGACTTTTACTGGTTTAACTGGAAAGTGTTATTCAAAATCTAATTAGTGAAAATAAGTTGGTATATGCATATTCACAGTGGTCAGTTTAGCCTTTATACTGTTTTTAGAACTCATATTCAAGAAATGTCCTTACTGGGGGAGAGGGAAAAAATCCCAATCGATCCCAGACCCAGCTATCGTTGGGAATGTTCATATTATTCACTGTAAGAATCAAGTGATTCATAGAACAGTCAGACCCACCTTGGCTTTCACTATCCACAGAATTTCCAATCACAGACTGCACCATCCTGCAAACTATCAGCTGTAGAACTTGTGCCCACCCAAAAGTCTCCTGTCTCCAAGAAGTCTCCTCTCACTTCAGCCCCACCGTAAGATGCATAAATGCATAAAACACACCAGCTGTACACCCTATATGGCTTTTCCTACCCAAAGGATCTCATGTTAGCAGGTTTGTGGGGTGGGTTGTTTGGGTTTGGGTTTTTTTTAAATAATATTGTACCGAATAAGAATTTTTCCATTTAAGTTAAGCATATTTTGATATCTTACAAATTTTTATGTTGAGGCCTTAAAAGACTATTCTGTATCTCAAGAAACTAGAACTCTTGGGTATTTTTTCTTGCAGTATTGGTAATTTTTAGTATAACTGCCTTTACAAGCTGCCCAGTTATGTACATGAAAGACTGTCCCATAAATATGTTACCACACTACAAAAAGTACCATTTTTAGACAGTAACTTCTGCTTAAAATTTTTGTTTCCTGAAATCAGTCTGATCTGAGGAACCAAACTGATGCCCCTTGTCTTCAAAGTCATTACTGTTTTCCTACTCCAGTTTACCAACTTGTCTGACATGCAGTCACAGTTCATTGTAGTAACAGCCTTATTTAAAGGCAGATACTAAATAATACCAGGGAGGACAAGGGAATCCTCCTTGAAGATAACAAAAGTTTATTCTAAGTCAGCTCCGAAGTCCAGCTACACAATTGTGAACCAAAGATGATGTACTGCCATTTCAGTGAAATAGTCTGAGGAAACACAAAGCAAAGCAAACTTAACTTAATGGAAAAAGCAGCAAGAAATGTTAACATATAGTTGAGATAAACCCCAGGACTTTAATTTCTCTGTGATGATACTCACCAGTAAATCAACTAAAATATTTTAAGTGCCTTCTCAGAGGATTCCAAATTAAAAAATAGCACAGCACTTTTCCTTCTCAGATTTCTCTTAAGCAAAATTTCTACAGAATATATAGAAGGCCTAAAATCTGGCTAGAAAACATGTGTGATAAACAAAGTTAGACTTTATCCTCGGACCTTGCCATAAGCATGTCAGACAAATTCCAGGAAGCATTTTTACAATTTCATTTTTTTTAGCAGGAAAAGAAAATGGAACTTGCTACAGACATGTAAAAAACAATTTTTATGAAAACCTAATTCTACCAAAAAAGTAAAACAACCCAGGTAATTAAAAACCATATCTTGTCACACAAAGATTGTAATGACTTCCAGTGAACAGAGAATGTTCAGCACAGTCATGGAACAGGCTGCCCAGGAAAGAGATGGAATCACCATTCTGAAAACGTTCAAAAAACAAGTAGATATGGCACTTAATGATATGGTTTAGTGGGTGTGGTGGTATATTTGATCAGAGGTCAGACTTGACGATCTTGGAGGTCTTTTCCAATCTTAAAGACTCTAGGATTTTAAAATTTCTGGGAGCCCTTGCTGAGCTTTCTGTGTGTCCTCCAGGTCATCACTGAATTTTCTCTGCAAGTGCAACGTTTTATCTTGTAGGAGAGATGCTGCTCCAGCCACCCAAACTGTGACTGAGGGCAGAGTGTCTCTTGTGAGCTCCTCATGACTTGCTGTTGGAAAGAGTGAGGGGAATAACTCAGATGCTGAAAGCAAGAGTAGCAGGGATGGGGACAAGGAAGGACAGGGCAACATAGGTTTTGAAAGTGCAGGTGACTGTCAGCAAGACAATACCACTGGAGCAGAGAGAGAAGGGCATTAAAACTGATTTTTACTCGAAAAGACTCATACAGCTTGGCTGTGAGAGATCTAAGAAAGAGCTAGTGCTGTCTTGGGTATGAATACTGAGCAAGGAAACTGTTTCTTGCTCTTTGAGGCTTACAGTACTTAGGGAAGCCAAATTTCATGTGCATTTGTTTGTGTGCAACAAGATCGCATCAAAGAAGTACTGGTTTTTTTCCTACTGATTTCCTTCCTCTTGGAAGAAGTCACACTTTGGCTGCTTGCAGTGGATGACAGTTGTTGCAAATCTCCTCTTTCCTCACTAGCTGTTTGGGTCAGTGCATGTCTGACAACTGATACATGTAAGATGAGGATTCTAGTGCTGTTTTCAGCATCCGTCATCCGTTGCTTTTGAAGCAGCAATCATTTACGTGCAGAAAACCTGGAATGGTTCCTGTTGGGTCATTTTCTTTGCACACAGCTGTCCCTGATGCACAGCGCAGAGCTATCCCTGGAAACTGCAAGGTTTGAATTCACTCCTTCCTCTGCTACTGACCTGCTTGTACCTCTTTGTCTTTCTAGGACTTGCCTAGAAAGGACCTTTCTTGTAGGTAAAAAAGGAATTAAAATTTTTTAGGAGAATTTTAAGATGTCTAAATGGGAACACTGTTGCAAAAGCCGGCATTTACAGGTTACTATTTAATTAGACACTCCCAGCTCAGTTGCCTTCTCAAAATTACTTTCCTTCCATGCTAACATTTCCTGGACTTACCAACATTAAGGTGATTTTTTCCTTTCTGTTTAAAGTTTGAACCTACATCTCATATATAAAACTGAACAGGTGGTTTGTATATGATTGTGAAGGGGTCAGAGGATGGGAAAAAGACTGAATCTATTTTCTTTAGAAACTTATTCTTGCGTTCTTATTCTGTGGATGGTGTCTAGTCTGCAGAGTTTTAGTTAGACACAGGATCGTGCTTTTGAAGCACATCATCCAGTCATCTTCACTTCCCTTGTTTTGGTTGATATCAGGGAGCAGTCTTAGGGCACATAAAATTAATTCCACTTCAGGTGAAAATTAAACTGTTTCCTGAAACCTCTGAGAAGAAGCACTCCAGGAACCTACCTAACACTCATGGTCCGCAGGATCAAAGAAGAGATTTTCTTAAGTAAAACCTATGAAGTGTTTGTAATTAGGACTTTGGATTCTCAGCACCACTCACTTTCCTTTACAGAGCCGCTTGTGTTGCACTACTGTATTTGCTAACATAGGTGTTAGATTCTTGGCACAGAACAGTCCCCAGTGAGAAGCAAACTGATATGTGTTCCAGCAATGCCCGCTTTTGCTTTATCTACATCGTGACTTTGAAAATCACATGGCATGCAAACCCAGATAATTTTGCATGAGCTATGCTAGTCAAATGCATAGCTTCAAAGATCACACATGTATTTAGGATTGTCTCATCCATACAGTGAGCGTCAATTTAAAATGTGAAGGGATTTTGCAGAACTGCTCGAACTTTATAGTATTAATAGAGAGGAATTACTTGCTAACAAGCCTTAGTCCTGGGCTTTGTGCCTTTTCATCCTGCTGAGATAACCATTTTGTTTTGAAGTGCAATTTGTTTATGTGGGCAAAGCACTAGTTTGAAGTCATTATATTGGCATTCTTGTGCTGGTACAATTTAGATCTCTTCTTGTGAAGGTACATGGCACCTCTTTATTTGTATAAGTTCCTCTACACGGGTAGATTATTACTTTGAATATGATGGTAGACAGTGCTTTGAGCCCTAACTCTATATGGCCTAAAACCATTTTAGCCTGGTTCAGGCAATGTGAATATATATTCTGCTTTTTCCGAGTGGTATAAACTGCACTTCATGACCTGGTGGTGCCCTGAGTGCAGCAGAACTTGCAGCTCGGTTGTAGTTCCGGTCCTGAATTCTCGTTCATGCCTGTACACTTTTGCATGTTTCCCATGCCCTTTCACTCCCAGTGGCATCTGCACTGCTGCTTTTGGACAATGCTGTTTTAAAATGGGTCAGGAAAATGTTGTAGCTTCTGATATTCGCTCTTGCAAAGCTTGATCAGCTCTTCAGTTCACAACACAGCTTGTGAACAGTGCTGTCAGCACAACAGGGACTGGGTGTTGTGATGTGGCTGGAACACCTTAAACTCCAAATAACCCTGAACAAGTATCTTGTTGAGCCAGAGTTTGAGAATCTGGGTTTAGGATTTCCCTTGTGGGGAAGAGGAATTCCATACAGGCTCTTAACTGATTTTGCAAAGGGAGTTAAGAGATTTCCAAGGAATTTTCATCCTGTGCAATTCTGCCAGCCACTAGAGCACTTTGGTGCACACGAGTGTTCAGATAGTCTCAGAATCTGCTTGACTTTGTTAACAAGTAATTGAAGCAAAAAACCTGAACTTTGAGCTCCTTTCTCTATGTGTGGAAATATATATGTATACCTATATATATTTAATTACAAAAAGATCTAGAAAATTCCATGATGCAGCTGTTCTTAGAGATCATTAAGGCTGCAAGGTTAAATACTTGAAAATGAAAGTCACAATGTCAAACATACTGCAAGTACCCAGTGGCAGAAATATATGGCTCAGATGAAAAGGGGATGGTGTTTTGCTAATTGTGTGGCCTTAAATATTTCCCTTCTGAACAGACTTCCTATAGTGATTAAAGAGGAAATGATGGATATAGGTTCTCTGTGGTCTTGTAATAGAGCTCAGAAAGAACTGGGGAAAGACTTGCCATTTTCTTCCAGGAAAAAGCAGAGTGGGATGAATAAAGCTCCCTTCCAGCAACCCTCTCCTGAGCTACCACATTGCCCATTACAGGCATACCACCTCTGACTGACAGTGCCAAGGCCTTCTCAAAGTCTAAGAAGTACTGAAGCCATTATGTGGACTTCAATTTTTTCCTATTTTTCTATCACTCCGGATGGATCAAAATGTTGCAATTTTTTATGTATGAGCCACAGATAGAATTTATTTTCTCCTTCAAGATGACAAGCCTTCCGAAAGAGGTCTCACTGCACTCAAATTTTCCCAAAGGCAGAGGGTGGTCAGAGATGAAGTTTGTACAAGACCTGAGGCATTTGGTAAAGCATAGGAAGAGATATAGGCTGTCCCAAATGATTTGGACAACAACACCCCACAGATTGCTTTAAATTGCCTGAATGCCATGGAGAACATTGAGAGGAACTCACAGTGTCAGTATAGAAACTTCTGGACCTGGGAGGGCACTGAGGTTGTCACCTAAATGTAACTGGAACTGAAAGGGGTTTCAGTTCTGACCCTTCAGAGATGCAGTAGCTGAAAATCTCTTTTCAAAAAGAAGACACTGAGAAAAAATTGACAGCACAGAGCAGAATATCATGATTTAGATGTGTACAGCTCTAGATGAATAATGAAAGCTACCATTGAGCTATTGATTGCTCTCGTCTACTAACTCTTGGTAGTGGTATTTCAAATCTCTATTAAGCTTGGTCATGCTTGGTAGTAGTTGAAAGGAAAAGAAGAAAAGTGAATTATGTTTGTTTTGGCAGACAGAGTATGATTTAATTTTTGCCAGTGACTGAAAACTTAAACCAAACGTGAAGCTCATTTCAGTTCTACTTGTGTATATTGCTCACGTTACTATTATGGAAATCTATTTGCTGAAAATAAAAAACTTTATAGACTATACAAACTGGAAATTACTCCCAAGCTTTCAAAAAATAATTTGAAAGTATCCACAAGAGTTCCTGGGGCACTACCGTCTGCAGCCTTTTCTGACAGAGATATTATTAAAATGGGCTTTGTACAATACTGACTTAAGATCTTTAAATCATAAATCAATTGCAACATTCTATGGAGTCTAATTTACTATATCAGCTATTTGGTCTTCTTTAGTATTCTTTGGCATAAGCCTCATGGAATAGTCTGTTGGGTTTGCTAGAGCACACTGAAGAAATGCTCAGGCTGATGGTGACTGAGGCAGCAGTTGAATATTGCAGGTAGGATGAATCCAAAAGTCATATTTAAATGAGGAGGGCTTTTTAGAACAAAGAATAGATTTCAAAGTCCAGTAAGTAAAGACTGGATGGGGCATGTCGGGAGGGGACTTGTATCATCATACCACCAAATAGTGTTAATTTTAAAATTAATATTTTTGACAGGATGAACTTCAGCTTGTTGGCACCTGGTGGAAATTTTCAGCCCATAGAAGCAATCTGAATTGTGATCTTACACCACCGTTTTTTAAACATTTTTTAAAAACCACAGATTTTGATCAGTAAATCTATCTTTAAACTTTTTTTCTTAAGTTGGGGTTGTTGGGGCTTTTTTCCATTTTAAGTACATGGTTAATATTCAGGCCTGACCTTTCAAACAGAAAGGTAGCAAGCTCATTGCTTAAAGCACACATTGCTGAAACCTAGAGATCAGTTATCAGTTGGTTAGCAACCAGATCAACTCCAGTCAAACAGCTCTGATTTTCTAGTCCTGTAGAAGTCAAATTCAGGAAATTTGTTTCAGGAAATCAAATTACAGGATGAGGGGAACATTTAAAATGAGTTTTTGATTTTTGTAGAGCTGCGTGTTTTCATATTCAAGAGGTTTGTATCATCTTCCTAGAAAATGATATGTTTCCCTAATAATGTAGGCAGCTTCAACCTGCTGTTTTGTCAGCTTTCATTGTAAGATCAATGTTTTTCTTCCACTATTTATTTCTAATACAGACTATTCTTACCACACACATTTTTCCACCATCCTTTCTGGTTCCTGCTGTCAGTGTTGTTGGCTGAAGGATGTAAAATATACCAACTGTATTTTTTTATTGTGTGAGTTTTCTTCCTAATTCAAAGTTTTTAATATCTTCTCAGTATCTCAGCAGGCTCAGCAGAGCACAGATGATTACATTACAAATGTAATACAAGTAATACAGGCTTGCATGTCCTGTGTGTTCCAGGTGGTTCTCTGATATTCAAATAGCATTGCCTAATCATGCTGAGAAAAGGTTCAAGGAGAACTGATCCTCTAAAACATTAAGTTCTGTGTGTTGTGTGAGTTATAAAGTGTGATAAGTTGCAGACTGATGTAAGGGGTGGCCAGGCTTTGCTGGAGCAAGCAGAGGGGAGGCTGGCAACACGCCAGGATCCTGAGGGTTGGGCTTGTGATAGTTTGCAGCAAAGGGCTCAGAGAACAGTTTCTGTCTTACCTTCAGGGTAGATTTTCAACATGCAGATCAGGACAGTATGTTTTGATGTGATGTGTGTAGGCAAATGGATGTTGCATCAAAATTTGGCGTGCTTGAAGATGGGTATTTTGCTGCTATATGTTGTAGATTATGATTGTACATGGAAGTTGCCCACTTGCTAGCTGATAAATCACTGACTATGATAGCATCTTGAGTGCCTCAGTCAGCCCTCAAAACATGCAAAGAAAATGAGCACTGGCTGGGAAATTGTTGAGCAGGGGGTAAATGCTGGCCCTTGCAAGTCTCTATCCCAGTGCAGTCCTAAGACTGACTTTTCTTAAAAGTCCATGGGCTGTAGATGACAGATGGACGACTGAACTTCACCTTTCAGTTAGAGACAGGCTGGTAAACAGAGTGACAGTGGCTTTCATTCCACCCTTCATGGGCTGATTATTTATTTTATATCCATTAAAAACACCAATCTAAATGGAATTACCAGAAGCCATGTCAGGTCTGTCCGATTTATTTATCCACAGAGGTGACTGGTTTCCAAACAGAACAAGGGTCTGAAGAGATATTTAATATCAGACACTTTTTAGTGCATTTATTCAAGAGGCTGATTTTATTCTGCATTTGAATGTTTAGGAAAGTAGCTGGGCTGGTGATGTGACTGCAGACTACTTAATTCATCCCATGTAGACCTGCCCTGAGCAAATAACAAGATGGCAGTGAGAATCGATTAGAAGAGAAAGTCAGGACTGTTGTGAAACCCATATCCCATTTTCTCAAATATTCATGGAGCTTCACTTTTTTTTTTTTTCTTACAGTTTCAGCCTTTTTTGTTTGAGTTATGGCATTAGCAGCTGTTGGAAATATACACAGAAGAGATTGCTTCTGCCTTTTGATTCAGTGCAGGAAGGGCATGATGCAAAAGCTTCCCTGGTGGGGAAGGAAGGTGGGGAGTGGTTTTTGATTATTTTTAATGATAACATTGCTGGGTGAAGATATGAAAATATTTGTTCCCAGACTTTGATCCAAGTAGCTTGCCAACCAGCCACCCCACAGACAGCTGTTAGGAAAACAGGTAGGCAACAGAGCTCTGTTTGTTCTGTTTGTTTATCTTACGGGAATGTAAAGCCTTGTTTCCCAGAGAGCAGGAATCAAACGACAGCAAGTATCATTTTTTTCTTACTGATTCATGGCTTCCTCTAACTGGTGACGCTGCCTAAAAGCTGCTCTCCAGACTCTTCCTCAGTGCAGAAGAGCCCACCTGTTTGCATAAGCTCAGTTTCTCCCCAGTTATGTGTGTGTGCTGCATGGTGGTTCTTTTTATTTAAGCTATTGTAAACCTCAATTCCTCAATTCCTGCATAGGTCTCAGTGAGGATCCAGCACCTCTGGTTCCTGAGATGTCATGCTCCTTTACTGCCAAGTGAAGGAAGCTGCCTAGATTCAAAAGGCTGTTGTATTGTTTCTTCTGAACACAGGAGTCTACATTTATGTAGACTCCTAGAAGATTTTTAGATCTGGTTTGTTCTACAAATAATATGCTGATGATCAGCTGTCATTGCTTTTTTGTTGGGTGGAGGTTTTTTCTTTTGGTTTGTTTTTTTTGTTTGTTTGTTTGTTTTTTGTGGCTGTTTATTCCACAAGTTATGTAACAACCCTTTCAAAAATTATATAAAATCCCTTAATTGCTTCTTTCAAGATATACACCTTACATTATGGTTGTGACATTTCAGATGAGATTTTTGATCCAACAGTAGTTTTCCATCTTGATCACCTTTCACCTATGACCTTTAGATTTCTTATGACTTGTGACCTGGTTCCTAATAAAAAAGCCCCTCCAATGGGTGAGTTTTGGATCAGCTCCTGGCCCAGATGTTCTGGAGCCATGCTGCATGGAAGCTGGACAGTGCCCCAAGAAGATAAACCCAGCTGGTCTCTGCATGCCTGCCCCATGTGGATAACCCCTAGAGAAAAATGGAAAAAATCACCTACCCTTTACATTTGAAAAGAAAACATTCATCATGGAATCCCAAGAGATCTTCAGACACATATGTTACAACTAGTCTTGTGAACCAATGGAGAGCTGAAGATGCCCATTTCAGGTATTTTGCCTTCTGATGTGCTACAGTCAGATGGATAACTGGATACAATTACTTGCTTTGCCTAAATCATATCTTATGCTTCTCCATCTCTTTCTCTGCTGATGCTTGCAAGTGTGCATGTAACCGTGGTAAATCTCCTTTTAAGGCTTTGTCTTCTCTGACAGAGTGTTTGTTTTCAGCAAGATAAATACCATCATTGATTATTTTGCTTTACAACCCTATGTGAGAACAAAGCAGTGATGATAGTTACCATGGGGCATTGGGATGAGGTCAGCACTGTGCATCCTGCCTGGGGCTGACCTCACCTAGCTGGCTTCAGGATAAAATTATGTTGTCTTAATTTCACAAGGCTTTTCTATCACAATTACTGTCTAGGGAAGGAAGACCAGTGTATCACAAGCCTGAACACTATTTTACATTTCCCAGTACTCCTACACTTGTGTTTAAAGGAAGATTGCTCAGTCTACACTCCACTCCGAGTTTTCCATTTGCACTGTTCTTTTCCCTCAACCTTCCTTTTGCCATCCTAATATTTTCCTTTACAGTAACCTTGAAGAAAGATTTCCTTATCTGCATATATGACTAATCAGTGAGGTCTTATTATTATAAAGCAATTTGTTGGAGGTGGGAATTAGAGCATGAAACTGGAATCAAGGAAGCCAGATTTGCAGTCCTTGCTCTACTAATGACTGATTAGATATGGCCTTCAGCAAGTGAATTTGGCCTTGGTTTTCAGATGTGCTGATTTAATTTTTAGTCTTTTGCCTCCAGCTTTCTTTTCTTCCTTCTTTTGGGGGGAGGGAAATGCCCACAGTATGCAAACCTGCTCTTTCATTTTACATAAAGATATGTCTCAGTCTGGGGAGTCAGAAGTAGAAGTTGTTTTTGGAAATGGGAACATGGTAAATAATGTTCCTTTCCTATCATCACACTGAAGATGAGCTCTTTCTTACAAAGTATTATTGGTGAATGAATGCACTATGTGGCACAGAGTTATGTTCTGAGAACTAGATTGTTATGAATATTCCTGAATTTTTTAAAGAATCTATCATCTGGGGAATAAAAGCAAAGTTGAATTCTTAAAATTGAGGATTATAGATAAGGTAAATTCCGAGGTAACTCAGTATGAGAGAGTGAAAGGAGTAAAATCTCTGACAGCTTCATTTGTGAACTATGATTTTACTGCATTCTTCATATTATTTTCCCCACAGTTAGCAGATATAGCTAGAGACAGGAACAATTTATTGGAGTGAATGAATATAGGAAATGTTTTGGAAATACATAGGACCCATATTTCCAGTTGTCATTAGGCAGCTGCTAATGAGAACTGTTTGAGAACTATTCCTAATGCTACTCTTCAGGGGTAGGTCAGGAGTCCTCTCCTTTGGGTGGACCATCTTTCCGAGACCTCGTGCTCCATCTCCCAGCAGGAACCTCCCAAGCTGTGCCAGGCTGCACAGCTCCCACAACTTCCCCCCCATAAACCTGCACCCCAGGCTGCTGGGTTTCACCCCTTTGCTGCCAGATCCTTCTGCCCCATGCAGGAGTAGCCCATCGTATGTGTACATCCCCCATGGTGGGGCCAGAGAGAGGAGAGACCTTGACTAGGTCTCTAGAGAAAGAGGAAGAGAGAAACAGAAAAAGGACAAGAGAGTCTGACATGAGCCATCTGGATTTTTTATCCTTGATTCCCTCTGTGTCCCATCAAGTTGTCTGGACCTCCCAGAGCAGCCCCACTCTTGGGGATTCTTGAGAATCAAGGCATTAGGTTAGACAGTGAAAAGGAGATGTAGGGTCCAGCAGAGTCAGCGAGAGCACAGTTTTGCCCCAACAGATCCAGTTTCACTAACGGTTTGCAAATATCTAATAACCATTTCCTTTTTTTCTTTTAAGTGTCCTCAACTTGTGGTTTTGAGCCTTCTTTGGACTGAGATTGCCTCATGGGGAGTCAGCTCAACATGTCCCAGAGCTGGGGCCCAAACTGCCAAGCATGCCAAGCCATGGGGCCTCTGATGTGAGGAAAGTACATGTGCCTCCATCCCACACACTCTCAGGCTACCTGAATTTTAAGATGAGCTGGCCATGGTCCAATGGCAGCATTTCATAGACAAGTCCTCTAGACTGTGCTAAAGCACTGTGTGTAAGAGCAGTCTTATTTTACACTCTTCTCCATGCTTTCATTTCTTATGTCACCTGTGGCTTTTGGCTGCTACTAAGAAGGAAAAAAACCTGGCAGTTCTGCTGTAGTCAGATTTGGCAGTTTCACTGGTTACTTCCAGCAATTATCTCCATGTCACAGATATGCTCTTCATGCCAGTTTTAGGAAAACCTTCCACCTTTCTGATGTCTGGGTGAGGAAATGGATTCTTTAGGAAATTGCTTTGGTCCAAGAACAGCCCCTTCTTTACAAATGCTCTCACTGTGATCTTTCACAAAAGGCTGCATTCAAAATTTGAAATATGCTGATGTGCAAATCATTTCAATAGCTGACCTGCAGAATCTGTTGGCAGGGCTGCTACAGGCAGTTTGCTCTGCTTCCAGCCTGCCTGCTTCATTTTGGCAGCTGCACAGTTTATGGCCCAGATGCCTGCAGCCTTTTGTCCAAGTTAGGAGCTAGACAAATTTTACACACTGTCCTGTAAGTGCACCTCAGCTTATCATCTACACGAAGAATTAGACCTAAAGCTTGGGCTGCCTTTTGCCTCCCAAAGTTATTTTAAATGCACCCAGTAAAGCTGGATTACTGATGTACACTGGTGAATGTGCCTGCTGGAGCTCCACCAAGGAGGGGGGCGAATCATTGCATTGCCTTGTAAGGATATCTGCCCGAGTGCAGAGCGGTGGTGAATGCTGCCAGCCGTCCTGAGCAATCGCAGGAGGCCTTTGAAAGCAGCCCAGCACACAGGGGCAGGTCCTCCCAAAAGACCAGATGCTGAAGCAGATGTCAAGGCCACATCGAGGACTGCTCAGTGCAGCGTGGGGCGGTTGTGGCAAGACATTTTTTCCAGGATATGGATGTGAAATTCTTAGGTACAACTTGCAGTATTGGTGTGCCCCTCTGTTTCAAATCCTCACAGCCCTGCCACAAAATTATTTTTAAAAGTTTTGCAGAGTTTTCTTAATTTAAAAGCAGATCTTTCTAAAAAGATTTTCAGACCCGAACAAAATAAAGGTAGATGCCCTAGTGCATACAGCGAAGAGCATGAGCTTTTTAGCACTGTTCTGCTGCTATCATAAGTGACTTTTCTGACATATTTTGAGGTCTGCAAATAGACTGCAAGTTCACTGACCATGTTCTGACCTTGAGGGCGAACCCATCTTTCAATTATCCTGTGACTCTGGTAATTTGGTCACATGTCAGGGGAGGGGAGGAGCACCCACAGTGTTAAATTACCTGCACATATGGACATACATCTGTACATCTGTTGAGTCATGCAAATATAACCTCTCTTTGACAATGCCTTGTTCTCCAGGTCTGCTCTCCAGACACCAACTGCAGTCATGAAGACATGGTGCTGCCCCATGATTATGTGGGGATCTGGTACTGCCCCTGTGGAACAAGAGTGGAGAATAAATGATAAAGACAGCGTATGATTGATGGGAATAAGCACTGATCCGCAGAACTCAAAGGCAAGGTGTAAGGAACAAAGACCATCCCTTTAAAAACAAAAGTCATGCACTGTTTATGCTGGATACAGTTTTTTAACAGTTGACATTGGTTTTGGGATTGCCTTTCTGATGGCAGCTACCTCGACAGATCCGAGATCTAGTTGGAAAATGGCATAAAAGAAAGTGCTTGTGGCTCCTGCAGTCTGACACTTTGTGTCCCAGAGTACTTTGTGTTCCTCTTCTATGTGGAGCTCTCCAAACTCTGACTAGTGACATCTTACCTTGGTATTTCTACAGTAGTCACCCCTGCCCTGGTGCTGAGCCTGTTTTCCTCTTGAGGAGCTCCATTTCTCCTGGAGGGATGGCTCAGTTGACGAGCTGCGGTACTGTGGCAGATTTCAGCCTGGTGCTATTAAGCAAAAAAAAAAAAAAAAAAAAAAAATGGTTCCAGTTTATCCTAACCATTTAAGCCCTAAATTAAGACAGTTCAGCAGCTGTCTCACGAACAGCTGAGCTGCCTGTGCAGAAGGACTGGGAACTTCTCAGAGAGGAACAGCTCAGATTGATAGTTAAGGGCAGAAGTAACTGCTTGTGTCATACCTTAGTCTCTAGGTGCAGAGATTGCATGGCACATTTCAACATAGTAAAGGAAACTGGAGTTGCAGGACATGTCTTTGTGAGTCTGTAACAGAGCATTTCTATGTCAGTGACACAAAAGAGAACATGTTGAAACAAAGTGTTCAAATGTTGTAGGAAAACAGCTATATTTAGCTGCTCTAAAAATTGCTCAGCATCAGTCATGAAGGAAATGGCTGTGGCATCCTACGCTCCTCCAGTTTCACCTGTTGCAGTGTTTCTTAAGCCTAGAAATATCTATAAAATAGTAATATAGCAGTTAAAACTTTCCCAGAAGAGGCGTAAACAAACTAAATTCACTTGCTGAAACAGCTATTGCTGAACTATGAATTGACCTTGAGCTGTGTCGATTTGCTGTAATGCAAACCATCTGCACACTGAAACAATTAAAGCCTTCACATCTCCTAGGAGTTTCCTTCCTCCGATTATACTTGCGTGCTTTGGTAGAAGCACAGAGGTAAACAGCTAGTTAGTGTGGCCCTCTGTGTCTGTGTAATTTTATGGTGCAGCACATACAAAACCATTTTCATTTGATGTGGCAGTCAGCTTTCAAGTAGGAAATACAGCATATGCTTGGTACCAAATGCTGGAGTCATAGCTTGTAGAACAGCCTGAGTTAGACACATCTGCTTTGCCTCCTCTGCTTCCCTTCCCCCAGCTTCTCCTTCAGTTGTACCAAGATTTCATAAAGCACTGGAGAGGCAGCGCTTAAATACAGACAGGTCTGGTATAAGGCCCTCTGCACGTGCCTGACTGATACTCACCTGCCTTCTGCAACAGGGGTACATAAGTACTGCTTCTGTGCACCAAGTCTGAAGAGAAAGCATTGGATAGCAATTACAAGTGATTTTATAAAAATCTTACTTTCCAGCTAGTTCAGGTTCCAGAAGCTCAGAGTTTACACCTCTTTAAAGCCTTAAAAAAAATCCATCTACAGCCATGGCATCAGAGCTTGGACATTGTTGCATTGGACAATGCCAGAGACATTGCTTCTGTAGGATGTCTCTACAATTTGCTATGTCCCACAATAGCTATGTCTCTGCACTATAAAACCTCTTTTTACGCATTCTTCCACCATTTCTGTCCATCCAGATGATAACAGCATTAAAACCTCAGATGCTCCCTTTTCAGATCACAGGGAAGAATAATCATGCAAGCTTAGTAAAATAAGAAAATAATTTTATTTTGTAAGAACAGATTGGGGTTTTTTCTGATTTTAGAAAATTAGTTTAGAAAATTGTTTTAGAAACTCATTTTTAGAAAGCAGTCTTAATGTAAACATAAGCAGTGACTGTAAAATAAAAATAATTAAATACCTTGCTTTTAAAATTAAGTCTGAAAAATAATATGTAGATGCAGCACAGCTTCTGAGCCAGCCGCAACTACTTGTCTCTGTGGCCAAAGGCTTCCATTCCAGGGAGTGACCCCTGGCCTCAGGCCAGGTACTGTAAAGTAACTCAGATCCACATTTCTCAGAGCAGGCTGTGTCCTACAGCCCTGTACGTGTGGACTCAAGATATGGCATGCATGTTTTATCAGTTCAAACATGAGGGGAGGCTGAGTGGGTGACACTGGCTGGGACAGTGTAAGAGGATGGTGAAGTGCAGAGGAAGACCGGGGGGTCCACACTGCCATAATGATGTGATTTCTGTTGCTGACTACCCTTGGAAGCACCTCTGGGTTTTGTTTTGAAGGATATATACTAATTTGATATAAAATAGGGCCCACAAATGAACTAACATGAAATAAGACTTTGAGAACACCAGAACCTGGGACTGAGCTTGGCAGTGTTCATTGGTCCAAGTCCTATAAATTCTGGGTCATATACATGTTATGTATAAAAGGTTATCTATAACAAATTGACAAAAGTATATCAGTTGCTACATTTACAGTTTCCTTTCTGACCTGAGTACTGACCCATGTCTGACCTGTGCTTCAGGCTAGAGAAGTAATGAGGGTCTTGGTCATGCCCTGCATGTGGGGGGCTTGGGGGCACATGTTAAGCTCGAGGCAGTCAGTCTTGAAGAGGCATTTCCCACCTTACAAGTATATGTCTTTGAGACCCAAATATATCTCCTTTGTGTTTATTTTTTATAACATTGGTGGGGGAGGTTGTTAATGAAACAGATAAAAATAAGTGATGTCAACTTCCCTGCATCAGCCCAGGGCTCAGGCTGTGACCTCCTCACCCACTGCAGGACCAGACATGGCAGTCAGCAGATACATAAATAGCTTCTTTTCCTTGGGGTGGGATGGTGCTTCTGCTGAACTTAAGTGCATATGTTGTTTTTTTTCCCTCTGGTCATCTCTTTTTTCCTCCAAAATGCTGTCACTGCATCTGATTGATAAACTGTAGGTAGAAGAGAGCAAGAACTGTATTGAAGCAGGACATCTCTGACAGGATACAGCCCCATGTGGTCTGCAGCTCTGCTGGACTTCTTGTTGTATAAAGTGTCCACTTCTTCCCTTTCTCTTCCCTCCATATTTGAAGCCAAGAGGCTGACTTTAAATCTCCTAAATTGAGGATTTGAGATGCTATGTGTACAGCATTCCACAATTTTGAAAGAAAAACAGAGGCACCATATTTTCCTTTTTTTATTTTCTCTTTTTTAGTTCTCCAGTATCTTCTCAGCCCTGATACATATGCTTTCCTTAGCCGCCTTTTCACAAAGTACTTTTTCCGTAATTTTCATTTCTAATTTTTCAGTATGTTTTTTTCTCTAAATCTTCCTTCCAAATTACAAACACACATCTCAGCTTTCCTAAACACATGCCTTTTTTCCACCCAGAAATCTCCGTGA
Organism: Manacus candei; assembly: GCF_025592945.1. Lineage (NCBI taxonomy): Eukaryota > Metazoa > Chordata > Aves > Passeriformes > Pipridae > Manacus > Manacus candei. Next base: position 7,029,599 of record NW_026138091.1, on the reverse strand, counting down.
ACATTTTGTTTTGGAATTTTATGGAATTCTGGTGAGAAAAACCTTATTTTTATTCCAAAATATTACCTTTTTTATTTGGGTTTTACTTTTCTGATTTGCCTATTTCTCACTTCTGATTTTTTCCATTCCCTGCACTCCTGTCTTTTCTTCAAACTGTCTTACTTTTTTCTCCCCCCGCACCAGCATTCTTGCAGTGAGGGAGGAAGAGCATGACAGTGAAGGTGGGAATCAGAAAGCTCTTGGGCCAGTGAATGTGTCGCAGACCAAATATGGAAGGAGTTAGCGAGATTTAGGTAAAAGAAAGCTTGATTTAAGGCAAAATTTTCAAAGGTGGTCACATCCTACCGAAAATGTGAAAAATGTTCATTTGCAGTGCTGCAAAAGTACAGGGGCCAGAAAGCAAGTACCTGGCATTAGCAGCTGGCAGCTCCTCCGCTGCCTGCTGGGCTTGCAAGTTGGAAAGCGAGTGGGCAGGCACGAGCAGGCAAGGGGGTCTGCCTTGCTGCAGTCCCCAGCATTTCAGCTGACCAGGCTGGATCTGCAGGCAGAGGGCACTGCACTTTCAGGCGATTTTTTTCAGATTTTTCCACCTAAGGGTGGACTAGATGGATCAGGCAACAAGTTGTCAGATCTGTTGTCCTGTCAAACAGCCCTGTCTTTCTGGGACACTTATCTTCATGTACTGTTGTCAGGATGATTTCCTACAAAGTCCTAAACTTATGTGGACAGTTTCTAGGGAGTTTGTACTATATCACAGTCAGACTTATTAAACAGAGCAAAATGTCATCTCGTACACAGTATGACAAGACAATTTCATGTTCTTTGTCTAGGAAATGACAATTGGAAAGTGATTCTCAGACCAGAAGGCCCCTTCCCCCATCAATTCACCAGTTTGAGGACAGATGCTTGGAATCAGATTGCAGCTACAGTGCATTAGGGCTCACATTTTCATGGTATCTACAAAGCATGCTGAGCTTCCACAGTTGTGGTTTCTATACTTAAAACAGAAGGTCCTCGTTAATTTTACTGCCCCAAGTATTTTTATACACTGTTAGCAATTAGGAACTGAATTAAAAGTAGGAGAAGGTCTGTTTTCTGTACATTTTGTTACAGAATATTTCCTTAAGATTATATTTTCTTGTATAGCAGTTCTACTGCTTACTCTGGCAAGGCATGGGTGCTTACAGAGAATTGGATGACAGCACTACCAGGCCTCTGAGCTTCCCTTATGCCAACCTTCGCTTATACTTATGTCTGACTATTCTCATCAATGGGACTGTGTGAGTAAGGATGTTTATTCACCTGTTTATTGAGGTAGGGCTTCTGGGCTACATCTAGGTACTGACAAACTTTATCTGAAATTTCTGGGGCTGGCTACAGCATAAGCTAAAAAGGCCATTGCTGCAGGGAACAGATTGCCACATGGAACATGGCTCTCAGCTTTGAATTCTTACTGCTACCAACATATGCACTGATCTGTCAGTGCCACAGAAATCCAGCCTTTGAAATGAGAGTGAGAGGCAGGGCAAGACTCACTTCAGTATATTTGTGCAGCTCTCTGAAACCCTCTGATTAAACATATGACAGACATATAAAATACCTGATCATCATTTATATTATAAAATCTACCTTTTCAGATCTGTGACAAGAAAGTACTTGTTTAGCAATGCATTCTATATTATTAGTCTATAATCAACAGGAGAGGAAAAAAGGAAAATTACTAACAAATCTTTCTGTTTTGGAGAGCACTTCTGCCTAACTGGGATGCAAAAAGAAAAGACTGATAGAAAAATGCACGCAAGTACAGGTGAAGATTGCTTTATGAGCTTTATCAAAATCCTTTCAAGGGCAATGAGAGTCTTTCAGTTAGTCCCAGTGGGTTTTGGGGCGGGGCAGGATGTAGGAAGGTGCATGCTGACACCACATGATGAGGCCAGACTCCATGGCAGTGTCTTCAAACTGCAGAAATATTCCCTTAGTGAAGGTTGTATTTGTCATCTTATACTAGCTGACTTTGAGTCATCTTGCTAAGCTGAATTGATGACACATCTTTTTGCAATAAACAGGGGTATAGAATATTCTAGAAAACTGTCAGACTCTTAACACAAGGATGATGGTAATTCCAAAATTGTCAGGAAGGTAAAGTTTTATCTTTATAGCTTTACATAGCAACCAAGTCCCCAGTCCTCCAAACTATGTGCATGTTTAAAATTATGAGTAGCTCTACTGACTTCAGTCAAACTGTGCATGTAGGTAAGTGGCCACATGTTTGCAGCATTGCAAGAAAGGAGACAAGCACAGACTTCTCATTCCATCTGCTTGCTATCCCCCTTCAAAATAATGAAGGTCTGACTGCTCCAACCACAACCCCTGCAACAGGGAAGGTGAACTTGCTCTGATTTCTGCTACCTTCTGAGCAATCCAAGTATGGTAGATGAAGAACACAGATTTGGTGCATGACTGCAAGTGTGCAAACATGTAAGAAAGTGATTACATGGGTTATTTTTCATTTCCAGCTATCCCTTTCTTTTTGAGGATTTTGAATGAACAACCTGCACCAAGGGGGCTTAAGGGTTGGGCAGAATCAAGACTTTTAAGAGGCAGAGAAGAATTCCTGACAATGCTGTCTAAGGTTGTATCTGCTATAACAAGTACGTGTCTCCATGGCATTTCTTCCCCAGGATATGGGGAGAGGCTGTTTACCTGGCTCCTGTTTGTTTTCAGTCTGCACTCATGTGCCTATGTGGCTGGAATGACCTTGTTTGAATTAACGATTTGCTGAGTATGAATCAAAGGATAATTGTCATTGCTGCCAGTGGTACTAAACAGACCTGAGCTATTAATTCAACACAAATGGGAGAAACGAGTAAACACAAAGTTTACTGGTGTAAGGAAACTACAGGCCTGAGTGGATATTCTGGGTTGGTTGTATTTCAACTTCATTGCTTTGCTTTGATCATCTGAAATTACTACTGTTTTCAGCTGGAATGCAGAAAAAACTAAACCTACACAATGAATTATTTATTCAGATTTTAAAGGGACAGTTACAAACTCTTTTCCTCTGCAACTTGTTTTTAGTTAGTCTTTGCTATACACATATAATTTAAATAATTAAAATAATGGGTTTCAATCCTAAGAATATCTTAAGATTTAGTATGTCCCATAGGACTGTACCTGAAGCAGCTCTTGGTTAGGGAAGAGGGGCTGACTCCATAGTTTTTTTGCAGTCCCTTCTATACTTCTGGTTTTCTTTAGTTCTTTAAGATTTTGATCCACACTTGGACGAATGTCTGCACAAAAAATCTCAAAATCAGTATACTCAAGCAGGTATTGGCTACAGCACTGTCTCAGTGCCGGCACAGAAACAGATTACCTTTACTCCTTTCTTTTCCAGCCTCACATCATGCAGCCCATACTGTGCCTAGACCAGGAACATCATTACTCTTTAAATACAGGGAGTAATTTATTAAACATCTGTTGCTACCAGATAGCAACCAGCCCTAAGGTGTCCCTAAATTTTGAAAGTCCCTAAGTTTTTGAAAAGCTAAAAAATTTATTGAGAAAAAAGAAAAAAAAAAAAGGGAAGAATGACACAGTCGTGCTGAAGCTCTGATAAATGATAAAAGAAAGTAAAACTATAGTTGGAAGTCAAAGGCATACTTTATATCGATAAGGCTATGTCCACGGTTAATCCTTTATAGGATCAGGACCAGGGTTTGCAAAGACATGTGAAGGCAGAAAATGAGAGGGGGAGAGAAAGAGTCACAGTACTCCAGAAAAGACCAAAACAGCCAGGGGTTGGGGGCATCTTGCAAATTCATAGCAATTAGAATTAAATACTGCTAGGGTCATTAATGAAACTCTTCCTGCAAAGCACTGATGAAACAGGGAGGATAGTAATGCAGGTTTAGAGCGGGGTGAGAAAGTTGAGTGTCTGCAATGACCCTTTCCCTCGCACAGCCCATGTCCTGCTTCCTTTCACTCCTCCCATCCCACCAGAGGCTGCTGCCTGCAACTGCGGGACCTGCTTGCCAGAGAATGTAAGCATCCTTGCAGGGTTTCACCTGGGGGACTGAAGTCAGGGGAGGTAGAAAAGGAGGAATCTGTCTATTCTTCTCTTGAGATCTCCAAATTATTTTTTTAATTGTAATAGAAATATAGTCTTAAATGCTACAGGACTACCCAAACCCGTGCTCTATCTTGCTTTTAGCTTTCCTGATCCTTTGACCCAGTGCCTTTTGATGTAGTCTGCCACAAGTCTGGAGAGAAGACCAAGGCTTGTGTGCAGAAGTGAGTGTCTTGGTCCTGGGGCTCAAAGCAACATTACTGGCCAAGTGAATGTTTAGTGGCTTTCCCATTTGAATGAGTCTTCCCAGTGTCTATGTCAGAGGGTGGAGAGGATGTTTTTGATACATGTAAACATCATGCAGTTGCTGATGGAGTTAATGTAAACTCTATAGGATGTGTTATCAGTTGTCCCTTTGTTTAGTCTGGGAAGCAGAAAAATGGGAAGAACAAAGAGTCCCCAAATACCCAAAAAGTTGCTCTAAAAAACCAGCAATGGACTGTTCTCCCTCTATTTCTCTTGCTAAGAAGCAAACGGGCAAGGTTAAGGATTTAAAACGAGACGTTAGGAAAAACTTTCTAACTCAATCAATAACTTAAACACTAGAAGGGATGGCCTACAGGGGAGGTGCTACAGCACCGTACTGTGTTTTAAGAACAGATTTCTAAAGGTCTTTTAGGGATGGTGTAAAGTTGGGTGCTCTTCTTCAGAACAGGAGATGAATGTACTGAACTACCTCTTGTAATCCCGTTCAACTGTATTTTCCTGTGGTATTGTGATTACTTCAACAAAGTGATATTTTAATACAAATAAAGTAAGGAAGCTGCAGGACCTTTTGCAGCAGTCCACCTCTATGCAATTCTGTGCCTGGTTTTAAGGGTTATTTCAGTCATGGTAGTTCGAAGTCCTAATTCTTGCCAGATTCATAAAATTATTCACACCTGTTTTGCCATTTAGGAAGTTCAGCTTTTATTTCCGCTTTTCTGGAAGCTATGCTTGATGTTCCATTTCTCTGAACTGACTCTCCTAAACCACTAAGTGATTTAAAGCTGAATTTTATCCTGAAATGAACAGTCATTTTAATCATTGTTTCCCCCCCTCCACAACAAATAGCTGTATATCACACAGGTTATCTTTGCCTGTGATTGCTTTTTATTAATATTTTATTAATGAGATTCTTGCTTTGAAACACAAAGTGCCCATTACTATTTTAGGTTCTGTTACTTGAGCCACCACTTTTAACTGGCTACAGTTTAAAAATACTCTGAAATTCTATCTACGTCATCAACCTTTAATTAACCCTCTCCCAAAACTTCTTTCTTCTTTTCTTCACGGGTGCATTTGTAGCACTACTTGCTACTAGAACTTAATTATTAATTGAAAAAAAAAGGCATCTCCCTCTTCTTGCTAGCTGCCTGTGCGATCATATGATAACTGATTGCCAGTTTATTTTCTCACGGGATTGAATTATTTCTTGGAAGGACTGTTTGAGAGCCTCATAGTGCTTGTCTGTGTTGTAGATCTCACTCCTCTGCCACATTCCTTGGCTTTTAAGTTATTTTTTTTACCTAGTATGCTTCAAAGAACAAGTATGCTTTCAGAAAGCTTATTACTAACTTTATCTTGAGACATGGCTGTCTTTGTTTTCATTATTCAGTGTTGTTTGGGGGTTTTTTGATTATTTAAGAGGCCTGTCAGAGCGAACCAAAAATAATGCAAGTCTGGTAGTGTAGATGTTTAAATGCAGCACCTAACAAAGAGCCTTGAATGAGTCTTACCTAGGTAAGATCAAAAAGTCAATTTGAGAAGGTGGAAGAGTACTTGTCTGGGGACAGAGACTGTAAAAATATGGACAGAGTAGTCTGGAGACAGTGAAATCAACAGGGGTACCAATTAATTTTTAAGTATCAGCCTTGCAAAATACTCGATAGGATTTGGTTATGTTCCTTGCCAGCACTAAATAAATAAAAATTGAAAGGCATCACATCTGTTTGTACCTTCATGTGAATTATTTGATTCAGTGCCATGTCTGAAAAAAATTAAAGTAAAAAAATCTCTGTCAAAATTAGTAGGCTTAAAAACAGAGCCATAATGGAGGAGTGAACTCATACTGGAAGATATAGCACAGAGAACTAAGATGTATTCTCTTCCTCATTCTTTGTTGCAGCAGGAGAAAACGGTACTGTGAATCTTTCTGTGTTATCGATATAAATGATGCTTCACAGACAAGGTGAATGCCTTGCCTTGCTGACAGGGAACATGTAGACTCCAGCCCAGGACTTTCAACTGATCTTGCACAGATGGACTGGAGCTCCCTTGCAGCAGCTTATTGTCTTGATGATCATCTTTGCCAGCTTAATGGTCCACCCACGCACTACCAGGCTTGAGGCTGCAGCCAAGCAAACAAGTTACAAACAGTACCTTTTTTGCTGGGGAGTCTGTCAAGTGTGCCAGCAGGTAGTATTTAAAAATACCTTTGTAGTTTGAAAACACAAATCCCATTTTGTAGCATATCTCAATCACTTAAAATCCTTCACCTTAATTATGATCATGGTCAGGGGCTTTTTTTCCGAAAGCTTTGTAAACTGGAGTTACTGGGTCTTGGGCAGGTTCAGAGGCGTGCCCAGCAGGTCTCTGGTGGGACTTCCTTTTGGCATGGAGCTGGGCTTGGCGAGCCAGGTAACACAAAGCTCGTTTGTCTAAAACAAGCATTTTAACATGTTTTAGTCGCATTCAAGTAACTTGGCATTCAACTTAAAGCTATCTTGCATACCATGGGGCTTTACAGTGCCGACAAGTAGGCTCAAGGTCTGACACATCCGCATTTACGCTATTAGTCTCAATTATTTGTTTCAAAAGCTGTGCAACCTTCTAATCTGCCAGATGCCAAACTCCATACAAAAATCTGGAAGAATCAGAGTTGATGGGAAAGTAAAGATTTGACACCTCTCAAACTGATTTGACTGGTTTTAGTTCTCAGTGTGAGTTGTTTTGTTGGTGTTGATGTGCCTTTATCAATATGTAAGGATACTGGTGTGGAAAGAGAAGCTTAGTGGCAGAAACAGACCCAGTCACCACTCAGGTGGGGGATAGGAACAGCCACACACAGCAAATGAGGAGTGTGTGAGGGGCCAGAGAAATGGGGATCAGTAAGAGAGAAAGGAGGTGTCAGCTAATGGTGTAATGGTGTCCCTGATATATCTCTGTCTGAGTGCTGAGACCATGGGAACTGGCTTAGATGTGTTGGCTTAGATTGCAGTTTGGTAAACACAAAGCTCCAATTCTGTTTAATCTAAGGCAGTGCTGCTGCTGAAAGGTGTTGCCTGCTCTCCTCTCTGATCCCGAAGTCTCCAGAGGTTTGCTCTGGCAGCAAGTGGCTGATGTGACTCATTTCCCCTCTTGGGGCCACTGCTGTGGCATAGGGGACAGAGGGAACGCTGGACTAAGGGTGTGCAGGAAAGGCAAGTCTGCTTTTATGGGCAGCTGCAAAGCTTTAGGAAGCGGTACCTTAAACCCAGCATCCTGTCGGTGACAGTGACCAGCCCTAGATAAACTAAGGGAAGACATGAGAAACTCTGAAGCAGGTAATTACGGAGCAACTTGGCCTTCACGCATTGTCCGTCATTTCCCCCGTTGGTGATGAGTCTGATGTTTGCCCTGTGTCTTATCAGGACTTTTGTGCTTTTAAATATGTTTTCCAGCTGCAGCTCCGGATAGTCTTGCTATCTGTACACATATCTAATCTCTGCTGAGTCTTCACAAGCCTCCCTCCTCGCTACCTCCCGGGGCGATGAATTCCATCGATTTAACAGTCCGTGGGCTGCTGATGGTGCCGGCGCGGCCGGGGCCAGGCACCGCCGCGGCTGCGAAACTCGGGGCTGTGACTGCTCAGCGCGGTGGGGCTGCCGCCGGGCGCGAAGCCTGAATTCACGGATTGCTGGGTGAAAAGGCTTTCGCCATTGTTTTGCCGTCGGTTATTTTTTAATAACTTTGTTCTTACAGTGCATAGAAGGTGAAAGCGGGTAATTATGGGGGAAAAGTTTGAGAACTTATTTCTTCAGCACAGCCTCCCCCTCAGCTGCCTCGTTCCTAGTAACTAACATGGGGACACGACATCGGGAAAGGGGGTCAGGCACTCGGCCGCCCCCCTGCCCGGGCCTGGCGGGTGTTTGGAGCGCGGGGGCGGGAAGGGGCCAGCCCTGCCCCTCACCTGCTGCCCGGGCGGGCGGAGACGGCGCTGCCCGCGGGAACTCGCGCGGCAGGAAGGGAACGGAGCGAGGGCGGGAGCGCGGCAGCCACAGCCCGGCTCCTCCTCCTCCTCCTCCTCCTCCTCCTCCGTCTCTTGCGCCCCGGACCCGCCGGGCTGGGCGAGGAGCGGCAGCGGCGGGGCCCCATGCGGCGGCCGGGACGGCGCTCTCCGCCGCCCGGCCCCACCAGCACTAGCAGCCGCTGCCGCCGCCGATGACCTGGACCAGCAGTATGAGCAGCGGGTACAGCAGCCTGGAGGAGGAGGAGTCCGAAGAGTTCTTTTTCACCGCCCGCACCTCCTTCTTCAGGAGGCCGCCGGGCAAGTCCCGCGCCGCCCCGCAAGTAAGTGCCGTGCGCGGGGCTGAGGGGCGGCTGCGCCCGCGGGGCAGCTCCGCCGGCCGGGCCGGGCCGGCTCCCTCCGGCTTGGCCTCCACGTGTCCGCTGCCCCCTCCCCCACGGGGAAGGACCCGCGGAGCCGCCCGCACCCGGGACGGAGCGGGGAGCAGGCGGCCGGGCAGGGCTTCTTCCCTCGCCAGGCTTCCAGCAGGGCTCCCGCGCGGGCGGGGGTCTCCGGAGGGGTCTCTGGAGGGGCCCCCGCCGGCGTGCCCCGCTCGGCGGCCGGGCTGAGGGACCCCCAGCGCCCGGCGAGCAGGGGATGTGAGGAGGGATCACATGTCTGTGGTAACCGCGCTGTCGGCCCCGCTGCCGGCTCGGCGGGCAGCGCTCCGCCGGGGCACGGCAGGGGCTGCCCCTCGCTCCTCTCGGAGCTCATTCCGCGATGAACGACAGCCTCTTCAGCTGGTTTGTTGGCAGCAAAAGGCCCTCAGAAGTGTTTAAGTGTCTTGGTTTAAGCATTCAGGCTCAGGCAATGAGCTGCAAGTAGGCTTTGAAGTGAAGAACTGATTAAAAACTAAGCAAAAACCCCGAACCAACTCCTATTGTGGTCAGCGTTGAAATTTCAGTAGAGGACCTGTCTGATCCAGAGCAGTCATTAAACCTTATAGGGTAAACGTCACATTTCTTTAGCTGAGCAGTCCATCCCCTCTCATTTCTCTCATCCTAAAGCGCAGGACGTTTTCGTAGAGGTGTTTTGTGTCTTTGGAAACTGGAAGCTAGCGACCTGTTTTGTTTATACTAGTTCTTCTTCACCTGCTCCTACCAGCATCTATAGCTTCTTTCTGTTCAGCGTCTGTTTCTTTCTACCAACTCTTGGTGTTTTTCCCCACCGAATTTCGGTTCCAGTATTACTGCTGCTGTGGGGACCTGGTTATAAACTTGCTTGTCAAAGCCTGGGTACCACAGCTGCCCTCTGGTCCACCCGTGCCATATGTCAAAAACCATCATTCATTGCCCACAGCCATTTCTGTAGGCTGTGTTCTGCTGCAGAAAGCAAATCTTGGTTTATGTTTCTCTGAGGTTGTCCATCTGTTATGCTCCGTTTCTGATTTGCTTAAAACTGAAAGCCTCTAGCTGCCCCTCGGGAAACTCTTGCTCCTGTTTGAGGAAGTGCACAGAGCTCTCTTGAGCTTTTACTTCCTTTGCAAAGTTTGGCAAGGAGCCTGGGCACACCCTCTCCCTACACCTGAGCTTGGGCACTTGGTGCAAATAGGCTGGGACCAGCTGCTTATCAGGTCGTGGCTGCTTGTGCAGTGTGCTCCTCTTAACACCTCTCTTCAGGGGTTGTCTTTTTCTCATCCATTTTGAGTTTCTGCCTCCCACTAACCTCAGGTATTCTCTGGAAACTGGCGAGTCCTGCAGAGTGTCCTTGAACTTCATCTGCTAACGTATTTAGCCAGTGCTGGTTGCCACCTGGCCCTTGCAGAGGAGAATCGTGGTGTGACAGTACTATGTGAATAGATACCTGACTGCTGTCAGGCTCGGTGTAGCTACTATATTGTGACATGTGAGAAGGCCCAGGTCTTGATTCAGATCTAAAAGCATACATGTGTCTTTATAATGCTATTGTATGAGTTGTTTTACAAAATACTAGCTGTATAAGTAGTAAATTGTGCAAATGTGTAAATTGCAGTATGTGATGATGTTTCCAAGCAAGAGGGACTGGAAAAAAACCCCAAATCGCAACTAAAATTTGTTATTCTGTTCTAGTAATGTTTCCCAGGAGAATACTGCAGTGAGGTGTTGCAGGGTACATGTTTAAGTATGTATTTAGTAGGCTGGAATAAATTAATCCGTGTTGCTGACTCTGCAGCATCAGAAATACTCAGCTAATGTTTCTAGTCATAAAGTTATTACCAGTTGCTCTGAGCTGCTGATTTATAGAGGAAAGAAAAAAAAATCCCCAAACAATGCTGAATGTAGATTTCAACAGTCATGTGGCCAGTAAGAGTGAGTTTCCCCTTCCAGCAATAACAGTCATAATAAGCCTCTTTGTAGGGAAGAGGATGTTACTTTTGGTTTGTATTTGAGGTTTAGTCAAAAAATGCATACTATGTCCCCTTGAGCAAACAGAAAAGAGGGGAGCTATTAGTTATTGTTTCTGTGTGTTTCTCAACTATACAGATATTAAGTTTTGCAGTGTGGGTTTCTTTTTTTGTAGAAGATTTAAATGCTGGCCATTACTTTTATCCCTCTATCTTAGCTCCCTCTGCCCCCTTTCTTGGGAAGAAATGGGTTAGAGCATTTGGCTTGCAGCTGTGCCTGCAGAAAAACTCAGTACTAGTGTTTAGCCTTGTTTTGTATGGATTTCCAAAGAAAAGAAAGAAAGAAAAAAGGAAATTCACGGGTTTAAGTAGTGAAGTTTTGTCTTCCATTTAATAGGTCAAGGATGGGCTTACATACCTCAGATCTGCAGCTGAGACAGGATAGCAATTATGATGTAACAATCTTGTGATAATACCTTTGGTCTTTGCCTATGATACCTAATCTCTAGAGTTGTTAAAGATTTGTCTCTTCATCTCTCTGTACCACTTCTAAAATACTTGCAGCATAAAACCACTGCAGCATGTGATAGGCAGCATGATGTTTGGGGTTGAGCTGTGGCCCCAAAGTTTTTTCTTGCGCAAGAAATACTTCAGTCTGAGGGCAATATAGATAAAAGGCAGGTTGCTTTATGCAGTGTTGCTGCTCATGAAATTTTAGCTTTATTTAAGGTTTCTTATCTTCTGTGGCTCTTGTAAAATTTAAATATAGATTAAGCTCACTGTGGCCCTGTTTTGTGTTTGCAATGACTCATTTCATAAATGAAGAAGGAGGAACTGTAAATATATTTGTCCTGCCAGTATGACTGCTCATGTGAGGTAAAGTTATCCATGTACATAGGCTTTTGCAAGATCAAACCTGTGCTTCTGTATGATCAAGCCTTTGGAAATTGTCCATTCCCTGTAGAGAAAATACCAAAATAAGATGTTTGGTAAACTTCTGAAAGCTGACCCCTTTCTCTCCCTCTTTTCTCCAACCCACCCCCATCCTTTCAGGAAAATTGAAAACAGTCATGCCTGCTGCTGAAAGCCCCACCATATGTTGGAAGGATGCACATCTTCCCGTGCGTGTTTTCTGCACTTTCCTTCGACACCCAGTTCCCTGAATTCTCCTACTTTGAACCACTTTGGGTTAATGTAAATCCTTCCAATACTTTCCTTTCTCAGGGGTCTTGATGGACAGTAGCTTTTCAAGCATTTTAGTTGCTGTCTGAGTTAGTTCCCAGCCTTGCTGAGCTCATATCTTCCATGAGGATCCCTGTAAACGCTTGAGGATATCCGTGTACTTGGTTCTGCCTGCTCTGCATTTGTCATCCCCTCCCAGTGTAACTGTAAGGGTTAGAAACATGAGAAGAGGCTGTGGTCAAGATCTCTCTCTGCCCTTTCATGTGAGGGATCTGCGACAGAGGACACCACTGTGCCTTGGGAAACCTTGCTTCAGAAGCTGGCAAGTGCTATGAAGGTCGTGTATCCTAGCTGTTAGAAGAGGGCCAATCCTGCAGCTCGTCTTCATCATCTGAATTGTGAATAGTTTGCACACAAAATGTGAGAGAGTTCTGCTTGATGTCTAATGCAAAATAGCTTGGATATAGGAAGTTTGTTGCTTGGATGCTGCTCTGCTCTTTGAAAAAAAAAATGCTACTGTGTGTTCATGCTCTGTCCTACCATTTTGCAGGGGGCTCCGTAAAAGTATTTGCAAGAAAAATGCACATTGCTTCTGTTGGCAGTTTCCAGAAATGCATGCCTTCCTCCTGCACTCAAGAAGGTGCTCGATGCCTTGCTGTCAACACTGGTCCTTCTCTGTCTGAGGTCTGATTTCTCCCTCTCTCTTCCCCTTTCTGGTCTCAGTCTTCATGGCTTCCAGACCCGCTGTCTAAGTTCCTTCCCCTGCACCCTCACCCAGTGCCCCCTGCCATGACATTGGCTTTCTGACTGTCTTTTCTGCCCATCAGCTGAATTTGCAGGTGTGGTAGTGGAGGTGGGAAAGGAAATTCATAAGAAAGCTGGAAATGGAAAGTGGATAGAGAAGAGCAGAGGAGGTATGAAGGGGAAAGGCAAAAGGCAGAGGTTGAAAGTAACATCCCTAACTAGTCCTGGCAAGGTAACCAGCCATCTCTCATTTCACTGTTGGAAGAGGAGGTTTGCAGGGAAAGGTGTAGCAAACTTTTTTTAATGGGCGAGCTCGTGCAAGTGTGAAAAAGTAGGACAAACTTCTGGGTTCAGAAGCCTTTCTTTAGGTCTGATACACATGAATGTGCACAGTAGGTTGAGGCATTTCATTGAGAGGAAGACAGATTAAAAAAAGGCATTTTATTTGGGAAGAAAACAGTTTCTAGGAATAAAATGCAATTTGTAAATGCTCAAATCTAGTTAAGATGGCTTTGTGTTACCAGTGGCTGTTATTAATGTTTCACGTTGTTTGACCATTACGACTCTTCCTGGGTTTCCTTTCCGCAACATTCCCTAGGGAAAATGGCTCTCCTGACTACCAGAAAAAATGAGTTTCTAATTATAGGCTTGCTTTGGAGCCAAAAAGTTTAGGTTTTTGTTTGACGAGTAGTTGTAAAACTTATTTAAAAAATAAAAAAAACCCCTAAAAATATCCAGTAATGTTTCTTTTTTTTTCTCTTTTTTAAATCCATTTGGCAGTCTGTGAGTACTATGGGATAAACATTGTCGCAACTAAAATGCTTGAAAGTTAAGAATTGAAGGAATGAGCGGAGTAGAGATTGTGTCTATTTTAAGCTCACATTACTGTGAAAGTAAAATAGTGGTCCTTATTTTGTGTTTCTGCCTCACTCTTGGAGCAGTTGATGTGGCATGTGTGTGTCAGTAGCTTGAAGGGGCTTGATGGCCATTTTGGGGTGAACTCTTGAGTCCCCTTGTGATATCTGACAGCCTCTGGAGGCGAGATGAAATTTGTGCTCTGTGCAGAGGATGCTGGTTGCTGTATGCTGCTTTATCATCGCAGTTGGTTCTTGGAATCATCAGTTTAAATTTTGGGGACCTAACTGTATGAAATGGTAACTACCAGCATACAAAAATTTGAGAAACAATTCAGATGAGCTGGATTAACATACTGTCCCAAGTAGAGTTCAAGTCACTGAGTGCTGTTGCATTCAGCAGTTTAAGTGTCATGAGTGCAGCACCAGCGGCAGGCAGTATTCAGACTAGGTGACAAACTCTTACATTTCTACTTTTTTCTTTAGTCTGTTGTATTAATACTGTATTAGATGCATCTCAGGCAGTTACTTCTCTGTTAGCATAAGCTTTGGAAGCACAGACAATGTGTTACTATCTTTGTTATTGATACTTATTTGAATATCAACAGATAAACATGGATTTTTTTTCCTTCTGTTTGGAGAAAATAAGGCTTCGATTCTTCTGTCTGAGTCTTGGAGTACAGTAGCTAGGCTTCACGTTGGTAAGATCAGGAGTACTTAGTAAGTACGGGTGTTTTGTGATTTAAGTGATGTAATTGAGTTGGGATAATCCTGCATCTTTAAGTGCAAAGCAGAAGGGCAGAGCTGCTGGAGCTTTGGACTTTCACTGAAGTCAGAAGGTATTGGGCACCTATGGCCTTATGGTCCAAAATGTTTAGACTTAGACTTCTTTAGACACATGTGAGTAGACTTGCTGACACAAGGAGTTTTGTTTTAACTGAAGAATCTGGTGAATCCAGGAAAGTGCTCTGCAGAACAACAGAGCTCAAGGTCATCTGAATACACTAAAGAGATTTTAAAAAATGCATAAACAGTTACTTAAGGAAGTAGAGAATTTGGAATCCCATTTTCAAGATCTATTATTTCAACTGTAGACTAGTGTATAAGAATAATATCAGAATGACCACTTTGGAGGAGGTTCTTGCTGGTTGACATTTAGCCACTGCAAGAGCAAAATTATGAAGAAAAACTGAAGTAGAAACTGATACTGCAGTTTATCCCTTGTGTAAAAAAGCCAGTGCATCACTATTGGATTAATACATGCAAACAGTACTGGCTCACGGGTCAGGCACAAAGGATTATAGTGAATGGGGTAACATCAGACTGGCAACCTGTCACTAGTGGGGTTCTGCAGGGCTCCATCTTAGGTCCAGTTCTCTTCAACATCTTCATTAATGACTTGGACACAGGACTCGAAGGAGGAGCTGTTGACTCCCTCGAAGGCAGGGAGGCCCTGCAGAGAGACCTCGACAAATCAGAGGACTGGGCAGTCACCAACCATAGGGCGTTCAACAAGGGGAAATGCCGGATTCTGCACCTGGGATGGGGCAACCCTGGATGTTTGTACAGGCTGGGGAATGAGATGCTGGAAAGCAGTGTCAAGGAAAGGGACCTGGGGGTCCTGGTCAATGGCAAGTTGAATATGAGTCAGCAGTGCCCTGGCAACCAGGAGGGCCAACAGTGTGCTGGGGGGCATCAGGCAAAGCATCACCAGCTGGTCGAGGGAGGGGATTGTCCCGCTCTGCTCTGCACTGGTGCAGCTTCACCTCGAGTGCTGTGTGCAGTTTTTGGAGCCACAATTATAAGAAGGATATAAAGTTATTAGCATCCAAAGGAGGGCAGTGAAGATGGTGAAGGATCTGGAGGGGAAGACTTATGAGAAGCAGCTGAGGTCACTTAAATTGTTCAGGGTGGAGAAGAGGAGACTGAAGGGAGGCCTCATGAAAGTCTACAACTTCCTTGTGAGGGGAAGAGGAGGGCAGACACTGATCTGTTCTTTCTGGTGCCCAGTGACAGGACCCAAAAGAATGGCCTGAAGTCATGTCAGAGGAGGTTTTGGTTAGACATTAGAAAGAGGTTTTTCATCCAGAGGGTGGTTGGGCACTGGAATAGGCTCCCCAGGGCAGTAGTCACAGTACCAAGCCTGACAGAGTTCAAGAAGCATTTGGACAATATTCTCAGGCACTTGGTGTGATTAGTGTACAGGGCCAGGACTTGGACTTCAGTGATCCCTATGGGTCCCTTCCAACTCAGAATATTCTATGATTTTAAATAAACTGATTAGCAGAGAATTTTAGATGAAGTTGTAGATGTGTAGTGCAGCATTTGCCTGTGACACTATACAAGTGAGCCAAGCAGCATAAGTTTCAGGAAGATAGACATGAGAGTGACAGGTCTCTGTTCACCTCTTCTCGTGGACAGACAAAGTCCTGTGGACTTCTGCACACAGCATGTCAGGCTAGGCTCTTCAATATGTCCTGCATTTCACTCTTGGGTAGAAATAGTAGGGGTGTTATGTATGCATGCATAGATACACTCACACTTTAAAAAAATAAACATATACAAACACTGAAAAAAACCAAATATATACATTATATATTTTATATAAAAATATTTAAAAAATACATTTAAATGTAACACGCATATGCATACACACACGGATTTGTACCTTTTGATACCAACATTCAGGAAAAGTCTTAAAACCAGCAGTCCCACAGGTGTTCTGGGCATGCCCTGGTAGGATTGAAGCTACCCCAGCATGCTGTCATCCCTTAGTTTCAGTGCAACACGTACCTGACTGCAGTGTTGTCAAGCTTTTGTATGGGTTCAGGTGCCTGTAACAAAGCCTGTACGTCTCTATAGACAGGTGCGAATTGACTTGGGGTGAGTCATTGCTGCCTTCCTTCTGATTTTGGCACACTTGAGATGTTGATGAAATACTGCAGACAGTTCTGAGGAGACTGCTTCCTATGCAGACGTGTATTTGGCTATGCTAAGTAGCCACATGTGATTTATGTAGCAATTAAGATTGCTTTCTAGTTGCTCATCTGTGTGTGTTCTGGAGAGGAATTTGTAGTAGTGTATGCAGAGGAACCTATGCTGTGCTGAAAATAATAGTAAAAGCAGCACTGGCTCATCTGCCTCAGAGGATACATCAAGTGTTAATGTGGGAGTACTCGGCATGCTGATTGTCAGCTTCTCTGTCTTGTTCTTTACCCACTAAATAATTGTGGAAAATGCTGTTTGCAAGTGTGTTTCTTTTAGAAATTATATAAAATAATATATTGGGGCAAATTACAAAGGCGGTTGTCTCTAATCTTTTACAGGTATCCCTGTTGTCCGTAATTAGGACTGCTTGTCTTGTTTTTTGTCTCCTCATTGATCAGAGGTGTGGTTGAGTGCATGGATACACAGTCTAACCATGCTGAATTCTTCCTGGTAGTGCACAACCCTTGTATCTTCTGTTTGCAGTACACAATCGGTATGGTCTCTCTAAAGCCTAAATAGTTGTAATAAAAACTGAATATCAAGTTCTGCTCTGGTTGAAGATGATCGCTTGCCAAATAATTAAGTACTTAATTTTATTTCTGCTGAAGCAGGAATCTCATGATTTGTCTTGTCCCCCTTGAAGTTTGTAATAGAACAAATTTGTTTATACTTCACAAGTAGCTTAACAGTTTTATTGATGGCTAATAACCTGTTTTAGAGGTTATTAGTAACTTTTTATAGTCAGTTGTGCCTAAATCACACTAGCCTGTAAACTTGAAAGAGTTTAATTCAGGTGTTTCATTTAGAGCATTACTTTTCTTTTAGCGGGTTCCTCTCTTCTGAAGAATTATGCTCCTCAAAAACAAAACCTGCTTGTCTTGCTGTTCAGTTCACCAGTAGCTTGATTTAGTGTGTTCACTTAGATACATAAGCTGAGATATGAAAATCTTTTTGTACAGAGTTACTCATCTCATTGCAAAGTATTTTCATGGTTCATCTGAGAAGGATCTGGTAAAGCCATATAAACTCCAGCATCTGCACTAGGGATTTTGGCATGAGCCATTGTGATTATGTGTACAGAAACCAGCATATTCTTTGACAGTGCTTAAAAGATTAAGAATATGGTGGTTGTGTGTTGCATAATGGGAGAATTGACTTGCATTGTTTGTCCTAATGTCTGAAATGAGTAAGTTCAAGGTTCAGTGTTATTGTGAGATCAGCATAAGAGTCAGTGCAGTTTTTTCACAATAGATGTAATTTGAACTACTATATTACAATTTTTTTATTACGTTGTTATTGATGTGTGCAAAGGTTATGTAGTGTAGGCATAGACAGGTATCTTGTGTTACCGTTTATGATGTAAAGAGTAAAAAATAAACTTCTGTTTTTTTGCATCTCCGGTTAGTTTGTTAGTTGTAGAGAAGTTGTCATGTGGTAAGTGACCTAGGCTGTGCCTAAAGTGTACAGCAGGTACACGCTGTACCAGCTGCAGGCACTGATCCCCCAGCTGTCCAGACTAATGCCTTAAAGACTGATCTGTCTCTATTTTGTTACCATATGCTTTAAAAAACAGTGGAGAGAGAGGGTTTCTGCAGAAGCATTTCTGGATCCATCAGGCTAGGCTGTTGAACCTAAGTGTTGAAGACTAAGGAACAGAAATATGAGCAAGAGAGTAGTTCTTTTTAATCCTGCCAAACATGCAGGCTCCCCATTTCCAGCAGCAGGAGTAGCTGTGACCCAAAAATTAGAGCCATGTGATGGCTGTGGTATAGTATAGGGGTAAATGCTGCGATAGGGAATGCTCCTGAAAACTGCTGAAATCTCTTACTCTACATGTGGCATTGACCTGGCATCTGAAAGCTTGAAGTAGGTGTAGCTTTTATATTTGATAGTTGAGGAATGAAAGAGGAGGAGAAGGAAGGAATCTTTGTGTAGAAGACTTGTTCCATCTGTTGCAGAATGATAAATATGAGCACTTAACAAACTGCTGAGAGCAAATTGGAGTAAATGATCCTGGTTGCTATATGAGGCATGGTAAAAGTCTCATTTGAGATGGGGAGTTGATTTGTGACTCGCTTGTCTTTCAGGAGTTCTGAATGAAAAAGGAAGGAAAAGTATTATATCTGTCCTGCTGTAAGTGTAGGCTGAAGAATGGCCTGTTCATATTTCTGCACCAGGGAACTATGTCTCGTGTCCTGTGGAAAAATGTCCAGTTCAGTTACAAGTTCATACGTGACACAGCTGCTGTGTTAGGTGCCCACGTACAAGTGCTGGCAGTGTAAGAACACCAGATGCAGAGTCAGGGGAACATCACTTGTGCAGGCAACCTGATGCAAGCAGTAACCAGACTCCTATGCAATCTGCACAAGAGAAATCTACTGTATTAAGGAGAACTTGATCTTTCATTAAAGAAATCTTTCTCTGGTCATAGTAGTCATAGCTTTCATGAAGCCTAATAGCACAGTGTTACTTTTCTTATGCAGCGTCTACACAAACTTGTAACTCTAAAATCTTATTTTCTGTATTTAGAAGTGTATCCACATCTTTGGAGCTAATTTTGTTGTAAAATCTAATATTAAGGAGAACTTGCCTTTTTTGCATGAGTTAGCAGCTCAGTTTAAGATGAATTGGGAATATTTAACTTGATATTCAGGGGTCCTTTAGTTGTTGAATTGAGGGAACAAAGAATATGCAATATGGGGGGATGACTAATGACAGGAGTCTTAATCAGCTCTTTCTGTAATGAAAATAATTCAACTGCTTTTAGAGAGCCAAGTGAGTGGACCTCAGGGTCTAAGTGGATGAAGTCACAGTAGCTAAGTTAAGATAGTCAGTCTCATGGAGTGGGGCCATTGTAGAGTTCAAAGACTGGACTATCTTTTTTGTATTTGCTAATATAATTTAGTTATTTTCCTGGGAAAGTGACTCTTAAAATATTGAATTGCTTTAGTTACCTTTTAATTCATTGTAGTGATAAGAGACTACTGCATGTGCATATGGCTGTCTGAGGAGACAGTAAGTACTTCTGGACATCAATTAGATAAACCTCTGAATCAAATCATCACATTATTTTGAACTTTGTTTTTCTACTCTCAATGAATATAAAATTGAATTAATTTACCTAGAGAGTTGCCTTTCTTAAGTTTTTTTTTTTTCCTTTGGGCTCTATGACTATGTAAAGAATTATTCCTGAATAATTTTTTTTCCCCTCCTTATTTTTCCTTCAAGGTCCTAGCCAAGCGAGAACTTGTTTTATTCTTTGGGTACCAATTAATTTCCCATCTCCTTTTAGTCTGAGACTGATTTGCACTACTGTGGTTTGTAACAGAATTGCTGACAAATCTAAATACCTTCTCTCAACATTCTCTGCAAAGTATTGCTTTGAGGTCTGATTTGGGCTTCCTGGGAACAAGTTTGTTTTCACAGAAATTGAAAAATGGTATTAGTGTTCAGTTGACCATGTCATCCACTACTCTGAACTTTTGTTGGTCCCTTGCTATTTTTACTGCTTTTAAAAAAGTATAGTGTTGGCAAAATAAAATTCAACTTATCTAAACCCACCACATTTTCATTAAAGTATGCTAAAGAAAATATCTTCTATAAGACTTCTAATTCCATGCTGTAAATTGCAAACTTTTTCTTGAGAAAATATTCAGTAGACTGTGTTATTGAAGAGTATAATAATCAGAAGAATGTCCTTATTGCTTGCTCAAACCTGTGAACAATGTCCCCTTCATGAAGTAGATTTGGTTGTAGGATTTCTGACTTTTTGTCACTTTAGTCAGAATTTTTGATCTGTAAAATGAAGCAGACATCTCATATGCTTAGAATGATGAGATTTTTATATTCTAGATTAGGCTGGGTGCTCATTAGCCAGCCACTGTCTACACTACAAAGTGTGGACAGTTCCTACATCTTAGACCTGATCACAGCATATGTAACTTTATCCCAAATAAATGCCAAGTATTTAGGCAAGGAGGAGAACCACTGATGCTGTGTAAATCCTAGTGGCTTTGTTGCCAGTGGGATGTGTTCCATCAGGATTTCTCCTTTGGTTTGTTAAACCATAGGGCATTTGTGGTTGCCTTGATATTGTGATGGAAGATTTATTATAAAATACAGGAGAAGTAATTCCTGATATACACCTTTCTTGAGTTCTGAATAAGAATGGAACTGTCCGTTAAACAGTAACCCTAAAGAAGTGTCCAGCTGTCAGAAAATCAAGTAAGTTGGCTTGAAACATGGCAGGTGGTGTAATGCAAATTGGTTTGACTTCTTTTTGATCACCAAATCACAGTGAGGTTCCTGGGAGTTTAATCCTGTGTTTTGTCACCAGAAAACCCACTTTGTGCTCACCTGTGCCTGAGATGAACTTGTGAAGTGTGTTTTCAACCGGCAAAGTTATAGGAACACCCCCTTGATTTGGCTCACTCCTGTTGGGTGTCCTTGGTTCTCCAGTTGCCATTACCCTGTCCCCCAATGGCAGCAGTGGGCATGGAAGCTTTTGGAAGGAGTGTTGCACCTGCTAAGCTGAATCCTAGGAAAGAATTAATTTTTGTCCCTTAATATTCTCCCCTGCAAGGGGTCGTTCCACTTGCAAGGGCTTTAGGTACTCTTCTGGCAAAGACCTTTGCTTTGATGGTCATAGCAGTTGGCATTTTGGGTATCCAAAGTGTTGTTCCATTGCCTCTCCTATGACTGAGAGGGGATAAGATATGCCTTAATACAAATGTTGAAGGATTTAAATAAGTTACATATTATTTCAGTAAACAGAAGTTACATATTTAGAAGTATCCTTCTAAATATGTTCTGCATTTGCACATTTATGAGCAAGAGTGTTTAATAGAGTTATATCATAGGTTTTGTTTTATGGGTAGAGTTTGTGGGTTTTTCTACATCGACAGCTGCTTTTGAATCGGTTACATGTTCACATGGTAGGAAGCTTATCTCAGGATGGGGGAACATGACTTTATATTGTGCTAAAAGGCTGATATGTGAAGTGAAACATCAAAGCAGTTTCTAATGCTCTGAACTTTAAATCTCACAGTTGATTTAATTAAAAAATAATTAAAAGGCACATCTTTCCCCACCCTGAATACAGACCCCAAATATTCTTCAAAGCATATTTGATTTTAATGATTTGGTGATTTCCTCCCTGAGGCGTTTTTTAAGTTACCGCTGGCATATAAAGACGTAGCTCTGGGTTGCGATGGTAAATAGACCATTAGTGCAGCAGGTGTTTGCATCCTAAGACAGTAAAATGACATGTTCTATGGAAAGAGCCTGGTATTGCAAAAAAAAAAAAAAAAACAAACAAAAAAGTTACAAGCCTAGTGACTTTTGCTGTAACAGCCACAGTTAATGGTAGACTTCTTTTTTTTAGTGATTTATAGCTCAAACCAGCTCCTGAAGCAGCTTGGTGAAGCGCATGGTAAGGAATGCTAGCATGCCACTCTTGCTTTTTCACTTTTTTCTTCTCCCCTTCTCTGCCCTTGAATTTTAATGAAGGATCTTGTTTTAAAATTAGTTTGGTTTTAAATCAACCTTTATGACCAATGCTGGAAAAACTGTGTATTATGTCATACAGATTTTACTGCAGTAAGTAGTTATGAAGATGTTGTGTGGAGGATTTAGGATGAGAGCTCCATGCTATTTGTCTGGACTTAACCTGTGTGTTTTCATCTTCAGAGATATATCTGTAAGATATAGGGGAAGAAAAAAAGCCTTTCAGGAGGCAGTTCACATGTGGTAGCGATTGTGTCAGAAACAAAAGGCAGCAGAGAGGAGTATTTATTAAAAGGATTATAGAAGCTGCATTATTAGTAGTAGCATTGCTATTTCTTTATGTTGTAGGTATGAGCTTTACAGTATACTAAGTGCAGTCATCAGAAATGTGGTGCCATTCCCTGGATATGGGAAGTAACTGGACTTCCAGAGAACCTTTCTCATTCTGGACACAGTCCTGAGTTATGTGCTCTAGGGGAAACCCTACTTGATCGGGGAGGTTGGACTGGATGACCTCCAGTGATCCTCTCTAACCTTACCCATTGTGTGATTCTTCCCTGTTCCCTAGCTATGTGCTGCCAAATGAGCATCAATACTGCCCTTCCAGAGAAATCCAAACCTTTGATCTGACTGTTCCCAACAGATAAGCAAAAAAGTGTGAAATATGGTGGGAATGCCATACTGAAACTCTGAGCTGGAATTGGATCCCTTTCTCTTCCAGATGTGTAACACCAGGGCACACTTCCCTGGGCAGCACTCACTCTGTTCCCTCTTTGTTATTCTCATGGTCTCTGTGCAGTTTTAAGGCTGCATGCTCACAAAGAGGTCTTCTAACCTGCAGTAGGCATTGGATTGCTAATCCACACAGGTTATCTGTAAATAGGTAGGTAGTATTTTCTTTTGGGTTCATAACTTCTTCATACTTCACTTCTGGTAAAGCAGATGTATGCAAAACACTGGTGAAAACACGGTAAACTAAATGTTAAACATAAGTTGGTTCACAGGATGTAACAGGTTAAAACACAGGCCTGGTGCAACTCACAGCACTCTTTGTTTAGACATTTTGTAGGGAGTGCCAAGTACAGCCAGTTTTCCAGTCTCCTAGATTTATCCTGTGAACCAGGAGGAAGTGATGTCTCACAAGGTAGAACACAGAGATCATCACAGAGCAGTTCATCCTACTTCTGTTGGCTGTGCCCTGTTGCATCTCAGCCACACGCCTACAAGGTTGGAGCTTGGAGGCTGTTTCAGAGCATGGCTGTCATTGCTTGAGCAGAGGGTGTGGTTCCACTGCAGCTTCAGTTTAAACTAGTTAAGTTAGTTTTTTTTTCAGATGCCTTCCTTGAACCAGATCTGTCTGTGGTTGCAAGAGGAGCAGTTCTGGTGCTAGAGCAGATGGAGGAATGTGCGCATGGGGAGGCTGACAGGGCGGGTGGGACCTCAAGAGGCTGGGCTTAGCTTGTGGAGCTGAGCTTTGGGAGGGAAAGCCTCAGTTGATGGTACAGTGAAGA
Source organism: Manacus candei (assembly GCF_025592945.1). NCBI lineage: Eukaryota > Metazoa > Chordata > Aves > Passeriformes > Pipridae > Manacus > Manacus candei. The sequence continues at coordinate 7,006,120 of NW_026138091.1, read as the reverse complement.
TGTGCTTTAGAGTGTTCGGACAGATTTCTTAAGTGGATAGAGATGCTGCAGGTAAGCAGAAGGTAGAAAAGTCTGGGCTTTTTGGGTTTGTATAGTTTAAGTTTGGCATTTTTGGATTTGTTTTGTTTTTTAAATGAGTAATGCTTCTGAAAGGTAATAAACAAGGATAAAGCAGTAGAACTTGTTGAATGGAAAAAATGGTTTATGCTTTAGTATTCGAGAGAAAATAGAGGAGCATATAGGATTGCAACATAAACCTTGGATTTACTTGCAGGTTCTTGATTTTCAAAATGCATTTTGCATTTGCATATTTCTAGCTCTTTGTATTTTCCGTGGCTTTAGAATCTTCCCTTAATTGTTCCCCGTAACAGGTTTAACAGGCCAGCTCATCCTTTTAGAGAATAAAGTTGAGGGCACTACTTTAAACATTGAAATGTATTTTAAATGTTATGCCACACCAAAAGGTAACTGCATTGTTTTCTGTGCTTAGACCAGCTTCAGTTTCCAACCATTAGAAGACTTTTTCAATGCAAGTGTGAGCCTGTTAATGGAAATTGAGTCTCAGTCCTTCGTTTGTTGCCTTGCTTACCAGTTTTGACAGAATGTTGGGATTTATTAATCTATCTGACAAGTGTATCATCAATATCTATTTTCATTCCACTTCATAAACAGTTTCACAGTTGCCCGTGGTAATCATTGCCATAATCAACCTTGTCCAATGATTTTACTTGTTATTCTGGGTTTATTGGTTATAGCATGAACAATTACTGCTGTTTTCACAAGTGTAAACACAGGCAGCTTTTTGGACACTGTAACTGCTCGAGAGGAAGAAATATCTTTTACTGGATGGAAGACATAGAGAAATGCAGGTGAAAAAGAGGCTATAGCAAGGGAAGAGGCAGCTGCTCTTGGCAGGAGATCTTGCTCTGCTGGTGGACCATTGGAAGAAGAGAAGACTGATCTGTGCACTCCTTCTGCCTTTCTTGATTCACAAAATGGCAACATTTGAGCATTTTGACTTTTGACTGTTCAGTAATTTAATTTGCTTGTTCCAAAGAGGGAGAACATCACCTGATAAGGTTCTGGACAAACTGGAAGGCATCCCCACTATTCTTTTTTTCTCTTCTTTTTTCATCTCTCCCACAAGGCTGATGATAACAAATAGTACAGGACTCAAATGAGTACGGCACTAGTATTGTCAGGATCATGGTAAGTAGCAGAGCTGTGTGTGCTGTTAATGTAAGAAAAGTATAAAGTTTAAAAAATACATAAAATGATGTCTCATTATATGGCAGATTAGATCTAGTTTTTTACCTTGGTTGTTTTTATTCTATGAGGCACAAAACGTTCCCTCCTTTCTTTTTTCTCTTAGATCTTTCTCTTACAAATGTGTGATTCTGCTTCAGGTACTTTGTTAAAGTAAACAAGGAACAAGTATGGACAGCGACCAGCGCACTGGGGAGCACCAGCAGGAGCAAAAGGACCAAAACCTGACTGACATTGCCAGGGCCTAAAAGCATTTCACAATTTCAAGGCAATCTCATTTTGTAATGGTTTCTGAACTCGGCACTTAGATGAATGCAATGCAGTGGGATGCTGAGAAGTCTATGTAAACTTACATTTATGCACAATGAATTTTGGTTCTGCCAATTAGTAATAATTTTTAGGAGTTAATTGTAAAGTTCTTTGTATTTTATTAAGAGCTGGAAAAGGGAGCAGTGACCATCAGCAGCCATCAGACTGGAAGAGCATGTGTATGTCTAGCCCTCTGGGGACATGGTGTGTCCTAGTCAGGGCGAGGAGGCCAGGGGACGTTGCATGGCCTCTGTCTCTTCCTTCTTCCCTGGCTCAAAGCTTCTCTCTGTGTAGCACCTATGTGAAGAATTAGAACATCTGCCCTGAGTGCAAGGCTGATGGGAGCAGATGTAAGAACCCCCTTGAGTGCTCCAGCCCACCTGTGTGGCTGCAGCTCAGTCTTCACTCCCAACAGGCTGTGCCTCTGTGCCAATGCAGTGTGCTAGCTTTAACAGCGGGAGAGGTTGGGACTGGGGTTCGTGCCATAGCCTTAGGGAAAAGGCCACTCTGTCTGCTTTCCAGAGAGCTCCACAATGAGCTGGATGGGGCATGAGGCACCTGAGTGACTAAGCTGCCTGGAAAGAAGGGGCAAGCCCTGGGTCAGCCTCTCTGCAGGGAGAGGGATGCTGGGGTTGGGAGGACGTTGTGAGCCCTGTAGTTTGAGTGTTCAGTGCATTCTGGTTAGCGCTGTGGGAGGCTGGATAAGCCAGCATGCTGGGCCCCTTCTCCTAAGCAAGGGGAATCCAGGGAGCTGAACATCAAGGAGAAGGATGGCCCAGGGAGCTCCTCCTGGGAACTAGAGCAGAGCTTTGCACAGGCACTGGGTGCTGTGGGTAACATCAGTGGGGCTGGTGGCCAGGTGGAGGTGGTCGTAAATGTTGCAGCAGTGCAGGTGTTGGGTTGGTGGAAGCTCTGGAGATGAAGTGACCTGATCTGGAAGAAGCGATGAGTTTGTGCTATATAGTGATGCTTATGAGAGCAGCTTAGGTATGAGGAAAGGGGTGGAGGGGTTTTTTTTGGCATCTTTTCTTCCACTGCCTGTTTTATTTTGTTGTGTGTCAGGACTGGCTGGACTGGCTTTATGCTGATACTATCAACTTAACTTGTGTGTGTTCTTTTAAACCACTTCCTTCGTGGCTGTGATGCCTGAAGAGGTCACAAAACAATACCTTGCATGCAAATGCTTTTCTGATGATTTTTATCAATACCACTTACCAGACATCTGTTAAGCACAACCCTATTTGTAAGCTCTGGTATGTTGGGTAGTAATTAATTGTAAATCCCTCCCTTTTGCATCTTGAAGTTTGAGGATGGTTACTGATAGCGGACAGGTGGTTAAAATACTTGTGCATGCTGAAGTTCAGTAACCAGAGCCTAATATCAGTCCATTGACTTCCTTTTCAGGATTAAGTATGTAGAGTTTAGATGTAGTTTGATAGTGAATTTGAAGCCCCTTCTGTCAGAGTGTTACTGTGCTGGAAATCAAACTGACTTTCTCTAGCAGGCTTCAGGATGCTTTGGCTGTTCTTCAGAGAACTTATTTGAAAATAAATGTAGAAAGCAGAATTTTTTTTCCCTGAGTTAACACAACAGATAAATGAAGTATAAGCTAAATATAACAGTATTTAAAATTTGGGTGTTGACATACAGTGATATTGTGTAAAAGTGGGTGAGAGACTGAAATTTGTAAAACTGCTGTCCACTAATTGCACTTTTGTATTGCATGCTTGCCAGTAAAAATTAAAAAGTGCATAATTTAATTTTTGGCTAGACAGGCAAACACAGACCAGTTGCGTGGAAGTGTTTGCTCTGGCACCCTTCGTTGCTTGTGAGAGTCTTTGCTTATGACCTGAATTCTGGGAAGGTGTCCAAGCCCTATGCAGGCTGAAGTGCTTATCTCTTGATTTTTTTTTTCTTATTCCTTTGCACAACAGAGTACACAGACCTACTTAGCTAATGCAGACCTACTTAGCAAATGCCCATGCAATTATAGCTCTGTGTCCCATTTCAAATTCTCCTCCTGCCCACAAAGGCTATGCATTTAAAGCTCTCCTTTCAAGGAGGTCTTGTTCTTCAGTTGGTTTGTTCTTTTGCCTTGAACCTTGATGGTGTCATTTTTTTTTCTTTCTCTTAGATTGAAAATGTTCTGTGTTAATCTTACGGCTTGTTTTCAAGGTGACTTGTCACCTTATATTCATCTCCAGAGGAAAAATTAATTCTTGGAGCAAAATAAGTTGTCTTCTGTTTTTATTTGAATAGCTGCACAGTTTACATAAGTGCATGAAGAATTTTTGCTTTGTGCTTTTGCATCCATGTTACTGATGTAATAATAGCCTCTTGCAAGAAGCTGCTATGAGAGTGGTGTTTCTGAAACTTGTGAAGTCCCTTTTCATTACTGTGAGAGTCATGTTGGTATAACAGATCTGTAGCATTCACGCAGAGCCCTCAGCTGGTGCCTGGGGAGGCTGAAAGTTCTTCGTGCCTGCACAAGTAGAAACACGGGTGGCAGAAAGATGAGTGGGTTTTGTGCTGTCTCTCAGTGTGTGTAACTGTTTCGAAATCAGTTGTTGGTGTGGAAGAGGTATCACTTAACACAAAACTTTTCCTGACTTGCTGCTTCTGGTAAGATTTCAAAACTGTCCATTTTTAGCTCTGTTTCCTGCAAAAGTGACACTTACTGCAATCTTTTCATTCCCTCTCCTAAGCTTAGATAATATGTTGACTTATGTAGGGCTGGAAACACGCAGGTATTGTAGCTTCTACAGATATTTACCTAAGATGTGAGCAGGTTTTGCAGAGAAACCCTGCTGGTGCTCTAGCTAAAAGAAGAGCAGCAGTGGGAGGAGATACAGTTTGAGGCATTAGGGCAGCTGCTCAAAAGAGAAGCTATATAGTTTATACAAGGGAGAAGAACTTCAATCTCAACTTGCCTCTTTAGAGGCAACCATGTAAAAGTCTCATGCAGTTTAGTTTACAAGTTGTATGCAAGACTGTGGCAAAACAGTCTTCATTAGTTCCTTTGCAAGCAAACTATTTGGGAGTTTCTTGTTGCTCTTTCAGAGGCTACTGATAGAATTTTCAATATTAAGTGGACCTGTCTCTGACCTTGGGTCATTTGAGTCAGAAAATGTTTTGAGAACAGCTTTGCTTTTTTAGAATAAAGGATGACCTGGAAGTTTTGAAAAGTTGGGTAAATAAGACTGTGTTTGTATGGCCTGCAGCAGCCTGGACTCTTTATGGCAGAGTATAACAGGAACATTGTTCAACATGTCTGTCCTGGCTTTCCCTCTGGGATTGGTGGCACCCTGTGAGTGTTCCATCTAGGGAAGGGAAGTGTGTGGTGTCCACTGCTGCTGACTGCGGCTGTGCTGTTGTCAGTTCTGTGCGTTTATCTGGAGAAGTCAGTGTGCTTATTCTCTTACACAGTTCTTTGGCATAGTTCAGTTCTTACCCTAAACAATCCAGGGGCTGTCTCGTTAGAGAAGGCTATCTGCTTTTGTCTCAGAAGAGTGGAGAGCTGTGAATACTCCCAGCAAAGGAGACTTAACATTACCTTTTCCCTGGACTTTTGTGTATTTATTGCAGTACAGAGGTTACCCCATTACCCCTTTCCATTTGGAGTGGATACTCGAGCTTCCTTCCCATCCTCCAGTTCTGCATCTCTTCTGGTATGAAGTGCTGCATGACTTCTTCAAAAGGCTTTTTTAGCTGTGAAGCTCCTGGGCTAGCTGTCCTCAGCAGCAGACCTGTTCTGGATTCTGCAAGGATTATGAATGCCTGCTTTCCCCATATCATTTCTATCACAAGACATGGGTAAAAAATGGACAGATGCATCTTTAACAAATTTATAAATCTCAAAGGATTTGGCTTTCTTTTAAAGCAGGCATCTGGCTTTCCATCCCGTGCTTTGGCTTCATTCGTTACTTGAAAATTACCGTGTGCTCCATCCCCTCACTCACTTTTTGCAAGGTATTGGAGATGATTTCCTATGATGAATGGAATTCAGGAATGGTTTTTAGAACGGATGTGACTTGTTTTTGCAGAACTAATTTTCTTGAATAGCTTAATTTGTCATTGTTACACTAAATGACCCACGATACCTTTTGTGAAAACTCTGCTTGTAGGTCCATTTTGTGGCATATGGCAGAGACTTGAGGGCTCTTCAACAGGCTAGTTTCCTCCAGTTGAAGCAAACCCTGGAAAACCTTTTATTAGGAAAAACAGATCAAATATGTCTTCATTACAACCACATCTTTGGTTTTTTTGTTTATTTGTTTGTTTGTTTACCTCAACATTTGATGTAAGAAGGACAAGGTTGAGAACCTTGTCATAGGTTAAGCAGCTCCTCCCCTGGGGGAGCTAGGGTGGTTAGTCCCAGGAGAGTTTCCTGCTGAGGGACTAATTGCAGCTGTTCTTTTTTGGTCCTGTGAAATTAGGTATTCACAACAGCCGGAAGTTGTTGGCAGTTTTAGTCGTGCGTGAGGGAGAGAAGCCAGAGGGGTGGACAGGGGTCCTCCATAACCTGGGGGGGGGCCCTGTGCCCCTGCGGCCCTGGCTCGGCCAGAGCTGGAGGCAGCATGTAGGAGTGTGTGTGTGTGTTGTGTGTAAGAGAGAATCGGAAACACGAGGGGTGGCCAGGGGTGCCCCCGAACTTGGGGGGGGGGCTTCCAGGCCTCCTTGGCCTTGATTCAGCCAGGGCCGGGGTGGTCTCCTCGCCGGTTCTCCCCCTCCACTGCACAGGAGAGGCGATGAGTGGACTCGGAGGCCAGCCAGGACAGTTGCAGCTATCTGACCTGACCCCCCCCAGCAGGCAAGAGATGGGCCAGAGGGGTCCGGAGCCTGGAGAAGTGGCTGTGATATATGCAAAAGCTGGAAGAACTCTAGTGAAGGAATTGGAGACGGGCCAGAGGGGCTCGGAGGTGCCATACGTTGGGTTTGGACGTGGGCTGCCGAAATTGAAAGCTGCAGCAACTAAAGAAGAGTGAGAGAGCCAAACCAGCAGGTTTTTCTGGGTAAAGACTTTTTGATGAAAACTGTTTGGGGTAAAAAGGACTGAGCAGAGACCCAGGAGCCTGCGACTTGGAGAATGAGAATGAAGCATCTTATTCTCTGGGAGGAAACCTTCACAAACCAGGGGGGAAGGACTCAGCTGACTCCCTGGACCTTTTGTGATGAAGATCCTGATGATGCAAGTTGTTTCCCTTGCAGCTCAGGATAGGACCTCAGCATGGAGCTGAGGGCTGGTGGGGGTGCACAAGAACCCCTTTCCCTCATACCTCAATGAGAGAGAGACTTTTTTCCACTATCGCCCTGAAGACCTCTCCTGAACTGATGTGGGAGGGGCCAAGGGGTGATAGGATTATTATTAATACTGTGTATTTGTTTACTCTTTAGGTTCTATAGTATCTATTGTGTATAGTAATAAGTTGTATATATTCCATTCCCCCATACTGAGATGTGCCTGTCTGAAAAATTTTTTTTGGTGTTAAGGTAAATTGTGGGGGGAAGCTTGGATTTTTGTGGGGGTAAAACTCCCACAGTGTTTTATAAGCAAAGTGTTCTTACAAAAGACTGCATCAAATGGATTTTGAAAGCGAAAAAGGTTTTCATTTTGCAGTTTGTGTGATGTAGGATTTAGCCTTATGTGATATGCATTATATGTCAGAGCAGAGGATGCTGTATTTTCTTATCCTCTTTGCTACTTTTATCACTTCCATCTTTGGAAAACATCATTCCTTTTGAGTTCTGTGTTACTGTAAGCAGCTCATTATAGCTGGATCATGCAAATGACTGTCCTTAGCAGCAAGTGGATAGGAAACATGTTGAAGTCTTACCTTACTTTTAAATGTACTCTGGGATGTCAGTAAACTGAGAGGCTGTTGAGGAAAGCTGGAGTATTTGTAGTTTCAGTAAAAATACCTCAAAGCAGGAAAGTGTTTTTGAATAAAATAACAGAATATTCAAGTTTATCATATTGCTAAATTTCAGTATGTTCTGCGTATCTGCCTTTTATAGACATACTTCCTTTCCCATTGAGAATGTGTTGCTTCATTGTCACTTCTCAGCAACTGCATAACATGACTTCAGTGTTTTAAAGAAAGATGGTTCATCCTGCAGGGTGGATTATAAGCAAGTGATTTATAGGCAAATCATGAAGCACAGTAGGAAACTTTTAAACATTAAGTCCGATTAGAAATATTAATAAGGAAACACTTCTGAATGCAGGAGGAGTGTGACATTTGCAGTTCTGTAATTTTAAAATAGTTTCTGGATAAACCTTTCTCATTATTTGTTTCCAGTAGTAGTTGTTTTTTATGTTAATAGTTAACTACTAGACATGTGAGATTTGCATGTAAATTAATTAAATGTATATCTTTTTAAGTGAGTGTGTGAAAGTCTTGGGATGCATGAAACTTATCTCAGTGATCCCGTAGTATTTTAATGGGCACATGGTGATTTGTGTCATTTCAAGTAGCATTTTCCCATACTAATTCTCTTCATTGCAGGCCCTAAGTCAAAATTGGAATGGTTCTTTATCTGATAAACCTCACAACTGTCCCTTGCTGGAGAGCTGACAGTTCATTCTGGATGCAGAGGAAATGTATCATCTGACTGAAGAAGTATTATGGTCCAGACTGGGCAAAACTGCACAGGTGTGGTTCTGCTCTGGTGCAGAGGAAACTTGTTAGGTCCTTAACTCCCAGTAAAAAAAAAATCACCTGAGGATAGGTGGTTTGCCAAGTTTGAAATTCACATAGTGAATTTCTAAGGCTGTCTGTTGTCTGCTTAGGTGTGCCAAATGGCTTCAGTATTACAAGTTCTGCAGTTCAGGCTTGCAAATCTGGACGAGGATTGGATTGTCCATGCACAGGGGCTGTTGTGGTTGATATAGTCTTTCATTATTATTTGGACTCTTGGGTTCTCTCTTGATAAGACAAGCAGCTGCAGTCCTGGTGACTGTTGTACTTTGCTACTAGAGCTGCTCTTGAAGGCCTTTGATCTCTCTGAAGTTAAGAATGAATAAATATAGGAAGAAAAAAAAATCTGTGTGTATAGTCAATTTGATGCAATTTTTCAAATAGCTTCAGTGGTGGTGAACAAATCTTTCCAAACCCATGTTAATATGTCTGAAGTCTGGATTTCTTTATGGATCTAATGGGTCCGCATCCTTAGATTTTAAACTTTTACCTACTGAGTTTTTGCCATAGTGATTTGCTCAGATAGCATTTTGAACTCTTCTCCAGTGGGTAGGGGGAGGGAAGACGGTTCAAAGAGCAATGTAAAGGATTCCAGTGAAGACTAGAGCATGTTATCTCCAGTTTTGCGTGGAAATACCTTTAATTTCTTGCTATTAAGAAGTAACCAACCCAAACCCTAGAAACCTTATTATAGGGCATTTGGCACACACAGTGCGAGTGGGTCAGGAAGTTGTTGACTGAGCGGAACAGCTGCTGAAGAAAAATCTTAGACACTCTGTCTGTGTACTGCCTCCTGTACTGCTTGCACCTTGTTTTGCTAGCTTAGCTTTTCTTCTAAAGTTAGTTTCTTGATAGGTGAGCTAAATTTCCCTCACCAAAGATTTGAATAAATGCTGAGAGGAGGTGAGACCTCACAGCTATAGTGAAGGGGCCCCCATTTGTCCTTGAGAGCAGCAAGCCGTTGGGTTGTGTCACACCTGGGAATATCTTAACACTCATGTTTGACCAAGTCTGGATGGTAATGCTGTAGTGCTTGCTTTCCACAGCAGATAAAAGCCATTAGGAATATAGTATGACATGGCTGTGTTGCCCACTGTAACATTGCTTCCATCCATCCCTCACTTAAACTGATACAGTGTTTGATGGGGATGTATTATGTGAGATCAGGGAACTCCAGTACAATTACTCATCTAGGAAAAAAGAGGCAGTTGGGGCCATTTGAGTACCTGTGCCAGCAGAAAAGAATATATCTCTGTTTGGAGCTTTAAGCTTGCCAGTCAAGATGCCTGGGATGTGAGAGGGCTAATTGGCGTGTGGAGAGTTTTGCAGTGTGTGGACTAGATCCTGCACTGTAACTCTTTGCAGTGACATGTGTTGCACCCTGATGCTGAGGCATTTGCGATGCTGGGAAATGCTTGTGATCTAGGAAAAATGACTGTGTTTGCCTTTCACTTACACCAGTGGCTTTGATGTATTCTTGATTCCTCTTCCCTAACCCTACTTTAGCTGGTCCTTTTTGCTCCCTGTGATGATTTCTGCTCACGCATCTCTTGGGTGCAGCAGGACTCCCTTTTCTACCATGGCCTGAGCACTCCCTGGTCTTTTCCAAGCTGTTGTAATGACTCAGCCTGGGTGGGTGTCTGCAGCTCCAGCCTGTAATCTCCTCCCTGCTCTACTACTTACTGTTTCTTTGATCTCTGGTACCTCCTAGAGGCATTTCTTTCCCTGGTCAGATAACACAGCTACTTACCTGCTCTCCATGCAGGTGCTTGCAGCCTTGAGTATTTGTTCTCTCTAACTGCTTTCTTTCTGTCAAATGCCAGTATTTCTGTTTTAATCCATATGGGATAGTGCAGATGATCATCTGACCTTTCTTCCTAACCTGCCCTAGTGTGTGATAACCAGATGATTTATGTTCATGAAGTCTGTGGCTTTCAGAAACTCTGTGTAGGAGGCCACTGTGTTTTTTCAACCAGATGTATTTGCAGGAGCCTTCGCTCCCTGTGTCAGTTCAGCCACATCATAGGCAGACACCTGCACTTTGGCTTCCTGGCTTCCCCAGATCTGATCTGAGGAGGTGGGCACAGAGCCAATTACTCTGTGGGTGGCTATGAGAAGTCCTTCAGATGGTAAAGACAAAATGTGACAGGAGAAGCCTCTCCCGCAGGGAGGCTATCAAAGGGACTTCCACTCTCCTTCCTGCTATGGGAGTGGAGAGGTATTATGAATTCCTCATCCGTGTCTTTCTGTAGCTGACATGACTGGGGTGGTTTTTCTGTTTACCCTGGTAGTATATACTACTGTTCTGATCTGCTGGCAGCTGTTTGGAGCATCACTATCCTGCTGTGTAGCTTGCTCTTTATCTCAGGAAAAGTTCGTGATCCAGTATCTCTCCACGCATGCCTCAGCCCAAGGGTTTTCTGACAGAAGGTTGTAAAATCAGGGCAGTAGCAGAATTTACAAAGTGTTGAGGGAAACTCACTGACTTTGGATAAAATGGAAGATACTTATCTTTATCTTCTAATTTCTTGGGGTGTAGCTGTGTTGGTGCTACTCAGGGCAGGATTCTCTGACTCTGACAAGAGGGGCCAGTGCGAGGAGCAGCGTGCTTCAGGGGATTGTACGGTTTAAAATACACCCGTGCTTTAAATGGCAAGAGGTGGTGGTGGGATTCTTTGAGGTGGATTTTTATTCGAACAACTCTTCCCTTACCAGCCTCTTTATCAATGCATGTTTCTGGAAAAGGTGTGAAATTGAAAAGGGAAAGTTGACTTTGGTTTTTTGTTTTGCAGCTTCAAGGGAAACACTGTAGGACCTTTAGTTTCTTTTTTCTGTGGTGCCAGACATAAATTGTTTGCCTCTTGCCTGTACCACTCTATATTACTCAGATGAGAGAAATGTAAACAAGTGTACAAGTGGGGTTTTATGCTGTTTCTATGTATTTTTAATATATACAGTATATGTTGAATTGGCTAAGGATTGCCTGGCACTCGAGATTTGGTCTCCCCAGTACTGAGGAACACAGAAACCACCCTGTTAGTTTCTGACTGATAATTTTTCATTTGTCCAGGGAGGGCATCCTGTTATGTTGGCTTCTGTGCAGTATCCAATTACTCCATGAAATGTGAATGCAGTCTTGAACTCTTGATCAGATACCCTATCTGCTCATACTATGTCTTTTTAAGTGGATTTGTTGTTGTTGTGTTTTTATTTATTTTTATTTTTATTTAATATCCTTTGCAGCAAGATGAATGGTAATTCAACTGATTTTCCGTTTAGATCACTCTTTAACTGGTATCCCTACTTAGATAAGGTCATATGTATTATGGGCTTAACTTCCCATGTTTCTACTTATTTCTTTCTCTGCCTATATTCAGGTAGAAATGGTGCCCTTTTTTTTTTTCCCCTCTAAATTTTTTTTGGTCTTTTATAGGAGGCTATTAATGCTTGCTGCAGTTGAAAAATAGATGTTATGAAATAGTCTTTGTCCTTGAATGTTGTAAACAGAGGGGATAATTCTTGCCTTTTCATTTTTTTGTGGCCATATAGCTTAGTTTTCATGTGCCTTAAGTGTGTAGGATTTGCAGATTTCTCTTGACCTGTCAAAATGAAAGCCAGCTATAACAATTTGATATCTGTCTAGTGGGTTGAAACAAGAGCTGGCTTCTCAACAGCTTAGCCTGGCATTCCAAATAGCAGAACTTCTTTGGGAGAGTGGAAGTTGCTTTGGGAGATTTCTTCCTCCTCCCTCAACAGAGACCTTGGAACAGCTGCTCTCTTTAATATCTTCTGTATGTGTGATGGGTTGACTGCACTTTCTCCAGTCAGGGCAGCAAAAAACTTGTATTACTTGCTTTCTCTGTGGGCTTCAAATAGACCTCTGAAGTAAGCTGAAGATGTTTTTAGTACTAAAACACTGACTTCAGATTCAAGACTTGTGCTTGCAAATTGTTCATGCAACTTGAACAGGAGAGAGAGGAACGTTATGGTCTTGCTAAACTTGAGGTAGCTCCCATCTTGTCAGGTGGCTGGACAATGCACTAACATGGTGCTGAGACAGAACAGAGGAGAGCATCAGTAACAAGAAGTTCAAGTGTCTTTATAGATACTTAATGAATCCTAGCTCCATGGTATTCCAATTCTGGATTGTGCTTTCTAGGTAATAAAATAATTCCTTTATAAATGACCACTTTAAAGGGTGTGTGTGTGTGTGTGTACTTTTAAAAACACCTGATAGCTAAGTCAAATTGTCTCTAGTTTGGAAAAGCTAGCATTATTACTCTTCCCAGTTTCCCTGGGTTAGGTTACAGCTTTTAATTACATTATTGCCTGCCAGCATCCCTCCCACAGACTCTGTGCCTTATCCAGCACACTAAATAAATGATACTAATCTTGATGAGTCTTTCTCCTTCTCCTTATTGTGGAATATGTGGCATAAGGTCATAAATTTCCTGCATGGTACTCAAAGCTTGCCCTAAAAGAAGAATTAATCAATTCACCATGGATTTTTGTTTCCTGTGATATTTCACAAATGTTTGTGAATGTGCTTTCCAATAATAACAACATATGAACAACAACTTCTTCCCTTCTGCAAGTACACCACTACTCATGTTTCTGGCTTTAACTTAAAGCCCATTTTGTGTTGGGGTTAAGTTGGGTGATCCCTTGCTGTTTCACCTCAGACTCTATGCAGGTCTCATCTGGCAGTCACCTTGGTTAGCCAGGGCTTGGTTTGGGACCTGCTGTTTCTTTCTTGCACAGTGGTGATATTCCCATTCCATATGGATGCTGAAACGTAAGAAATGTGGATGAAGAAACTTGTATGAAGTCAAAAGCAAGATCTGTCTAGACACGTGTTTGCAAGTGTGTGAGGAAAACGGTGCTATATGGAGTGTAGAGAATAATATGCTGATGGTAAACTATAAATGAATTAGTTTGTTCTATGATTCTGTTTAATTATTGATGAGAAAAAGTCTAATGATGCAGCTCAAAAGGATGGATGCATTTATTTAAAGAATAGTGGTCTGTGAATTGAGCAGAAATTCTAACAGTGCTAAGTGCATCTCCTTCAGTACATAGTCCTGACTTACTGTGCCTGTGCTAGCTTTCCCTGCTGGTTCCCTCTGTCATCCTCCTGGACTCCACAGCTTTCCCTTTGCAGTCACAACTGCTTCAGGGACAATCAGATGAATTTCTATTGTGGACTAACCCACTGTTTCCCTGCAGCTTCTTCCTCTGCTGCAATGGAGCAATTCTGGCTGGAGTTTTGAGAGGGGGATAAATGTATTCTGAACCCTGGCTCAACCTTTTTAACGTTTGCTGCAGTTGCAATCAACTAAAAAATAGCTGTTGCCATCTGCTGCAGTTTCAGTCAATACACGCTTGTGTTCATAGAGGTAATGGTTTGTGTTCTTTTTAAATAATCTGTTGTCAAATTTGCAACAATAATTTGCAACCTGGATGTGTGCTCTATTTGTCTTCTGAAAGCATTTATAGTACCTTTCCCTAGCTTTATTTCCAGTTAAATTACTTAAACCCGTTACTTAGTTGTTGTGTTCAAGTTCACAGTAATACTTATAGGCAACACTTGCTCAGCGCTTTACTTTCAGGGGGCACACAATTAAAGTCTTTTAGATTAAACCTCGTATTAAAACTGCATGTAGATTCATTGCAAAATTTGAACTGGATCTTCATTCCTGGTTTGAGTGCTGGAGTGAAAAATAGTGACTTTTCCCATTATCCAGCTGCAGAGACAGTAAATGGGAGGCCTCTTAAGGGGCCAGGTGTCCCTTGGCAGCATTTTGATGGCTCTTGTTTCTAATAAGCAAGCGGGAGATTGGGAGTTTCTAAGTCAGTCTGGATGTGGGGGGAGTCGCGTTGTTATTTATAAACCTAATTGAGCATTGCTGTGCTCTCTTGGCTCCTTTTTCTAACGTTAATTCTTTGTTTAAAATCTGCGTTTGTTCAGTGCTTTTTTTACTTCACAACTATGCAGTCACTTAAACAGCTTGGATCACAACAGCAAATATCAGTGAGGGTTTGGATGCAGAGAGAAATCACGTTCTGCAAACAGCTGTTGTGGTGGAGGGTGGCAGTAGCCCTTGCAGTGGGACTATTCTTTCTGAACTGAAGCAGATCTTGTAATGTTAGAAGAGTTAACGTGAAGATCAGTGTTCTGTTGCCAGCATTCCTGATAACTTGGTATTCCAAAATGTCCTGTTAAACAGATCTATGGGACTCACTGTAAACTGAAATGCAAGAGTGCTGAGGTTATGAGTGCAGGGATCATGTTTCCTTGTTCTGTGTAATGTTTAGAAAGGGTTTTCTAAGCCTACCGTTTACAGCTGATTTGCAAAATATTCCCAGGAATCTCCAGTTGTGCTGGCAAACTGTTCTCTTAACCAGTAGTGGTTTGCAAAGAGATCCCAGAGGGAGTAGGAGTGCAGGTTATGAGAGCAGTCCTAATACACAGGAGCATATTTCCCCCCAGTTCATGGGCAAGATTGCACAAAGGGCTTGTACTCCAGTGCCTGCCAGTGGAGACCCTCTCTCCACCCACTGACTTTGAGAGTGTCACCAGGTAGAGCAGTCAGTCATCTACTTATCATCTATTATTAACATACATAAAAGAATCTGCTTCTGAGGTGAAAATTGTTCTGTTAACCCATTTTATTGACAACACCTGAACTTGTTAAAACAAGAGCATGACCCCCTGGCAGCATTACACCTGCCTGTTTAGGTGCACATGAATTTCTTTCAAAGCACTTTGAAATCAGATTGGGTTCAGGTGTCCTGTGTGGGCAGGAAAAACAGATAGTGGTAGCTGATGGTCTCCTGAGATATGCCAAGCAGGAAAGGAGGGCAGCTCAGTGTGGTTAATTCTGTTGGAAAAAATAGGTATTTCTTGCCCAGTTTCATTCTTTGCAGTTTGGGGCATGGAGCTGGGACTCTGGCAGCAGGAGGAGAACATGATGCAGGGTCTATGCAGTGCCTGCCCTCCTTCCAGATGCAGAGAGTGCTTTGGAAAGCCTCATCCCAGAGCAGGCTCCTTGGCTTTCCTGTGTATGGGCTCTGTGACCTGAACCACCTGTGTGGGAGGGTGCCTGGGAGCAGGGGTGCTTCATTTCTAGTATAATTTTGTGGAGTACAAAGGAGGGGACAGCACTTTTGATCAGTGTCTTTGCTTAGGATAGAACTAAGCTTCTTATGACTCACTAGAAATGTGGTGTTTCCTAGTCTGGTTAAGCCCATAAGGTGTTTGGGAGTCTTGTTAATTTTCCAATAAGGTAAATTAGTAAGATTTACTAGATTGAGAAATTGCAAACAAAATGCAACTTACTAAAGCACAAATGGAAGGTGTGGTGGCACCTCAAGTTGTACACCTCACAACATTATCTTTTCTTAGGATCACTTGCATGCTTTGTAGTTTGCTTGTTTAGATTGCCTCTGCTCTTTTTCTGAAATGCTG
Source organism: Manacus candei (assembly GCF_025592945.1). Taxonomy (NCBI): domain Eukaryota; kingdom Metazoa; phylum Chordata; class Aves; order Passeriformes; family Pipridae; genus Manacus; species Manacus candei. The sequence goes on along the minus strand of NW_026138091.1, from coordinate 6,990,379 downwards.
AAAAGCTGTGGCTGGCTTCCTCCCACTTGCATAATAAAAATCATTTGATTAAAAGCACATAGTAAGCTTCCTTTAGAGTCCTGTGTTTCCACGCTTTGATGTTGTGATGTTATTTTTTCTGAAAACGTATCTTTCCTGCATATGTGGGCATCAATGTGTGTCACCTTAGCCTATGTAACTACACTGATGTTCATTAAAACTTAGTGATTAATAAGTGACTGCATGAATAATCCTATTGATTTCATTAGGGCTTACTGATGAATGGTCCTGATAATCGAGGACCAGGCTCTGCTATCTTGAGAGAACTTTCTTAGGTTCAGGGGTGCCTTGTAGTTTATGTGCAAAGGTGACACTTATTACTATGCTACTGTAACTTTCAGCATTCATAATGTGGAACAGAAGTGATTGTTTGGATGCTAAATTAATGCCTTTTAAACCCCTTTTAAAACTGAATTGTTTCTTTGCACTGTTCTGTTGTCTGCAGAGTCCAGGTCTGCTCCTTGTACTATAATATGGTACTGACTGGCGCGGATGCTGCGTAGGAAACAGCAGCGTGATCCTCTACTGCTTCCCTGCGCTGTGCAACCAGGCATTACAGGGGAACTTCTTACATGAACTTGTAGCATTTGTTAATTTGAGAAGTTTTTGCTGTCACGTTATACAAAGGAGCTACTGGTAGAAATTTGGCTGAATTTCAGTGTGCTGACTAAATTGCCTGTGCAGGTTTGGAACAGAAACAAAAACCAAAACGGTAATTCATTACGTGTTTGGTAGAGGTGTGTAAAGCTGAGGCCCTTCACTCACATGTGGGAAGTCCGCAGTTAGAAAGGTCTTGTTAGTGCACCTGTATTATATATGCTCACTGGAAGAGTGGGTGTGAACTGACTGATCTATTTACAGGACTAATGCTTTTGTGTGCATCAGAAGTTCCAGATATGTTCCTAATTTTTCCAGCTCTTGAAAAGACTCTCCTTGACTATATAGTTTAAGGATGCATGTGGATATTTGTAAGCCAAGAATGGCTCCTAAGATTGATAAACGTCTAAAAATATAAAATAGTGGTATAATTTAGTAACTTAACAAGTTTAAGTTTATAGTCATAGGCAAATGCAGTGTTTCCAGTTGGGCAGTGGTTTGTTTGGGTTTTTAAAAAATCTTTAATTTTGATCCCCTGTCAAAATGGAGTTGAAATCAGGTTGCTTGCTTTATTTTATCCTCTAAAATCGCAGGTGCTTATTTTCCATTAAAGTACAGAAAATGTTAACAAAATATTTCAGGTACTTTTATTAAAAAGCAATTTGTGAGTTTTCTTTGCAGGATTTGTTGTTTTTTTGAGGAAATTCTGTTTGCTTAGCTGATGTTTGCCCATAAGGTGGCCCATCCTTTTTAATGTGTCCTGTCTTCTAAGAGTGTTTTCTCAGAGGGTGTGGTGAGTACTGATTATCCCTATTCTCTTTAACATTAATCAGGATAGGTTTTTTTAATGAGAAATTCTACCAGACTCTCTTCTGCTTCCACCTGAAATGAATATCAGCTCTAACAGATCTCATACCTTCATGAGCTTCATAATTACATTTCCTGAAACAGAAGTCGGGCTTAAGGAAAGGTGGAGTAGGCAGCACTTCCTTGTGCCTGTAACATCCTGCCCATAAAAGCAGGGAAATAGCTGTTTGGAAAGGAAAAAAGAACGACTTTTGAACTTTTTGTTGTAAAGTCAACACCCAATTGCTGCTTAAGAACAAAGCATGTAAACTTTTTTCCCCCTTCTCTGTTTTCCTGGTGGCTATTCTCCAGGATGGCAAAATAACTTGCGTTTGGAATTGGGCCATAGCATCAGGTTATAAGCAAGCCCTGATCTCCAGTGCAGCCTAATTGCTGGTCTCCAGACCTTTCCTCAGAAGGAGAGTTTGTTTATCCAGCTTTTCCAGTGGGATATTCGTTAACTGTGTTCTGAAGTCTTCTGTTCACACCTCCCTTGAATGCCTACCCGTTGTGACCTCCTACACTGTTCTCCTCTCTCCACTGTATCCTGTCAGCATTGATCTAACTAGGACTGGTATCACCCCACTCTTATTGATGTCATTAAAAAAAAAATGAGTGTAACAATTGTCCTGTAATTCTGAAGTGATTCGCTACTATGGAATTGTCTGCCCTGGTACAGAAATTGTGAGTTGATGAGGAGGGAGCAGCATACTCAGATCAGCACTGGAGATGTTAATGGTGTAAACTGTCTGCTGACACATGGTATCAGGCTAGCACAGTGTTAGGGTAAACTGGGACCTGTGGCTGAAGTGTTTATTGCACTGTAGTTCTCTTATGCTGCAGACTTGGTTAATGCTTGTTTATGTATCTGTGGCTTCTTTTTAACCTGTACAAAAATAAAACCTTTGCTAATTCTTCTGTTTTCAATTTGTTTATCTTGTTCTTTTTCACCTGTAAAAAGAAAAAAATTACCATGTTCATTCTAATTAAGAAAGGAGTCTGTTACTGGACTGTGACTGCTAACACTGGTTTCTTAGACAGTGATAGCATCCAGCAGAGGAGCAGGCATATGGCTAAAAGCAGTTATCTTTTAAATTGTCCCAGCATGGAAGGCATCTAGATTCATTTGTAAGAAATAAATGTGTGTGTTCTGTAAAATAAATTCATACTGAAACTGGGCAGCAAGCATATTTTTGCAAAAAGGGTTGAGACAAATAAGTTGGTGGCAGTTTTCAGTTTTTGTAATGCCAATAATATGTCTCATCTGTCTTTTTAGAGAATGTAGGAGTTTTAAGGAAACCTTATCCCTTTGTCAGTCCTGCTCTGCTTGCAACTGAAGTGCTTGGTAGCCTGTTAAATGTGCGAGTGAGTAGTAAAAAAAAAACAAACAGGTGATAGAAAAATGAGATGAAAACCCCTCAGAAGCAGATTAGCATTACCACGCTGATGAGTTTATTCAAGACATAATCTTGCTGAATCAGTTGGTCGGTTACCTCACAATACAGAGATCTAAGGATCGAGTACCACCTTATCAATGTGAACAGGACATGGCCTTCGGGTGGTGGCATGGGGCTGAATGGCTAAGGCCAGCAGCCCCCACTGCCCTTACCAGTTTCTTCTTGTGTGAGCCATGAATGCTCTGCTGCATTCATCGTCTGCAAGGTGAGAGGAATAACTTTAACCAGAGAGCTGCAGCAAAGTTGAATCCAAGATTGGTTCAAGCCTTTTATTTTCCTTCTTACTGGAGGAGCAGTCAAATCTGAGCTCTGAAGCTTTGCTAAGTTCAAACTGGAACTCCGGTCAAATTGAACGAAGGGTGCAGCCTTGAGATAGGTACTTGACCAGGGGGTTCTGGTTTTTATTTTTAAGCATTTGACCTCTCAAGGCTGGGGATACAAAAGAGAGGTAAAATCCTATCATTAAGGTCAACTTAATTTGACACTACAGTAGTACAAGGTGGCAGTACTGAGATGGTTGCCTAGTTTGCCCCCTCTCCTCTTCTCTCTCTTGAATTTTTGCCAGATTAGATCAGGCAGTAGTAGGTAAAGCTAATGATTGTAGTTTGCTGCTTTAGAAATACCATTTCAATACTATCAGATTTTTAATAAAACATGCTAATATAAAGACTTACAGAAGGGTGCAGTCATTACAGTTTTAATGGTTAATTAAATGTGGCAGGTGATACAAATTCTCTGGAGTGTGAAAGAAATTTTTCATGCAGGCTAGACTGCAGGAGTGCCTCCTTTTGTCTGTTCTATGTGAAATATCTAATTTGGATGCCTCTTTGAAGAGACTGGTTTTTTAATATTTTGTGGAAACTGTGTAGAGTGCAGTGAGAGATGTAGTATTGGTGTAAAAATATTTCTTATGGACTTACTTAATAAAAACCTAACTTGAAGTAGAGCTACAGTCACTGTAAACTTTATTGGATTTTAGATGGAGTTAGTTTTTAGCTTACTGTTTTGTATATATATGAAGCAGCAGTTACATAACTTGATTTTAAATGCATGCAGTGGTTTTATCGTGATCATATTTAACCTACTAAGAAGATACTTCTGCTACTTTGGCTTAGAGGTTGTGTATTTTACTGAAGATACCAGTGATTGCTTACAACTTTGAACGTCTCCCAGCCCCCCTCCCCAAAATTATTGTTATGGGCTTTTGGGGCCTTTCAAATGCAGACTTCATTTGAAAAAGAGAGAGTTGTACTTCCTTAATTTTGTGGGGTTTTGAGATGCATGTGTGGTGGAGGAGGGCTTTTTCCTTTCAGAAAAGTTTCAAATGTGATATCAGTGCCAGGTTGATAAAGACAGTAACAGTAACTTTTTGAATTTGAAGACTGTGTGTTCTTCAAACAATATACTCCCCCCTACATCCTCCCCATGGCCAGTATCTTCTTGACAAGACTGGACCTCTTTCTGAACATTGTTTTCACTGCAGTGTCCACAGTGAGGGAAAACTGTCAGGGTTGCTCTATGTCCGAAGAGCCAGTGAGTGCATTGCATGATGTTTCCTCGATGAGAATGGTTACTGTGCATTTCTGAGGTTTGTGTTTTTTAATTGCTTTGAAGTGGAACAAATCCAAATAAAAATGACTTGGTTGGTGGGACTGTGACCATGTGCAGACTCACCATTTCTGTCTAACACCAGCCCTAAGGCTGGGCCTCGTTATGAAGTTGTTGCCTTTCCTTGATACGGGCAGATTTTGTCAGGAGGCTTAAAAAATAATTTGGTGACACAATCTTTGAACTACCCAACCGAGCCCAGGAAGGGAATGTTGCTCTAAAGATAAAATGGTGTCTGACACACTTGGCAAAAGCTGGGACGTTGCCCAGCTTCTGCTGAGACAAGGCCCATGACTGAGCTTGCCTCAGAGTGGACAGTGCTGGCAGTAAGCACAGGGAGAAGCCTGCATGCCTTGGCCGAGCATGGGGCTTGTGCTTCCCCAGGAATGGCTGGTTGGTTTCCAGTACCAATTTTAATGTAAAATGTAGGTAGCTACATTTGAAGACTGGGAAGGTTGTCGTTGCAAACAACCCTTTCCTTCCTTCTGTTGGATATGGAGCATGTTGTATTCTTGCATTGCAGGGTCACATGCAAATACTGTGGTGTAACAACCCAGAGCGCTAATACCACTTAAGTGTTTGATCGCTACTTGTTTTAATAGCCTGGGTTCCAGACCATACTTAACCTTCAAGATATACTAATTAGTTTTCAATACAATACTTTGTATAAACTGGTTTCCTAACTGTCTGTTAAAAGCTTGATTTTGTTGTACAATTCACAGAGGCTGGTAATCCATTTTAGTTCATTAAATCTCTTATGAGCTAAATTAGCCAGCAGATAAAACTCACACTTTCTAGAGAGGAGACCTGAAGGAGATTTACTGTTTGTGATGTTTCTTACATCTAGTTTTACTGAAATGTGCAAAACTGAAACAGCTGTTGAATTTTTTTTAAATCACGTAATATATTTCTTTAAAAATATGTCATAATATGGAGGGGGGAAAAATGTACACATACGTGTAAAATCTGTAGTGTCTTTGCAGACAAAATGTAATGCTAAACCTCAGTTACTATTATTTGTGTAGTTGGTTTTCACTTTAAACAGATGACTGGTTTTTTGTGAACTGGGTTGCATCCCAATAGTTGAAGTACAGCCATGTAGGGTATGACAGGGTTTGTAACTAGGGGTTTTCAGAGGTGAGGTCATGATAAACTTAAATGAAACTTAAACAGCAGTGTTAATGTCACTAACAAATAGTTTCCTTTTTCTAGCCTTCCTTTCACAATTCCTGAATATGAACTGTGTTTGTATTGCCTCTGAAGGAAAATAATTTCTTAAAAGGAGTAAAGGGAAGTCACAGTTCTTAATTTGTTTCTCTGCTGCTTAAAAATATTCACCATGTAAACATCTGAGTGTTTACATCAGGGGAGTCAGCCAGGAGCCATAATACTTTACTTTGTCATTCAGTGCTTTCATTAGCATGCCTAGCCTCATGGTGGAAAAACTGAAAATAGTCTGCAAGTAACTTATTACCTGTAATGCCTGTACCTTGTAAAATTATGATAAAATTATAAGCTGTGGTAGTTGCATGGAGATTTCTTTAACCACTATGGAAGAGCATTGGAAGGGAGACTTTTCACATTGCATCACAGATAAAGATTTTTATAGACCTGTAGCATGCAAGATGTGTAAACAAAGAGCACCTAAGCTTTGGTGTACTTAGGTCACAAGTTGTGATGCAGCTCTGGTCCCCACATCCCAGGAAGGGCTCACCCCTCTGTAAAATGATTGAGAGGATGGAGCTACTTAATCTTAGTAAAGATTAAGGAGTTCAAGGCTCCTCACTTTGGGGAAGAAAAAAAGGAAGTGTGTGTGATTGTGGCTTACCAAATCACAAAGGTAATGTGTAAACCGAATGTGAAACTCGAGTTCACGAGGTCCTGCCATATTAGGATTAAGGGGTACTCAATGTGTTTAAGAGAAGTTGTCTTAGTAGAAGATCAGCTTAAAGCAGATGGCAGTACTTCTTCACACAGCAGTCATGAATGTCTGGAACTTGCTGCCACAGGAAGTGTAGGGACAGGCAGTGTTGGCAGGTTCAAAAAGGGTTTATGTGCATGCATAGGCATCAGTGCCTATGTCCATAAATGGACACTAAATAGACTCGGAAGGGAGGTGCCCTCTGAATTCCTGCTACAACACTTGTGGATGCCAGCAGAGAGGCTGCAGAAAAGGCTCACGTGCTTGCTTGAAATAGCCTTTGTTTTTGCTGCTGTTGAAGGCAGAATATCAGAGTGGATGCACCGTACCCCTCATACCCCTCACCTGGGAGGGTGCCACTTCTCTTGCTCCCTCAGGAGGACATGATGCAGGATATTCTTGAACTCTCTCTGACTGTCAGGATAATTGTTTAAGATTCAGGTCAGCCAAACCTGCTTAGAAAAACAAAATGTTTTTCTAAAAAAGAGACTGCTTCCTTGCCCTATGTGCCACTGGGGGAACTGGATCTTACTGAGTGCAGAAAGCAAACGTATCACAAGAAGATACAGAGATTATTCTGCCCACATCCATCCAGTTAGAAAAATTCCCCTTGCCCTGACCTAGAGAGCAAACTCACCCTATTCAGGAGGATGCAAACATTTCAAGGTGCAGCCGTGTGGTGAGGTGCAATGCTTGGAGCTGTTTGGATGTTAATGCTTCTCCCTGGTTACCCTGCCCCCATTTGGTCTTCTCCATACCTTTCTGGCTACTAGTGTCTCTGACTGGCTATTTGTGGATGGATGTGACCAGTGTCTCTACCTGGGTTCCAGATGAAGGAAGAGCACATATCCTAAGTTCAGGCTTGCCCCAGGGTGGAAGGAGAGATTGCTGTCACTGGCAAAGCTGCTCTGCTCTTAGAAGTTAGGATGAGGGAGAAGCAAAATGTGTTTCAAAATAGTTTAATTGCAAGGTTTCAATTTCTTTCTTTCCTGTGGGAATGCTGACAGACTGTAGAAAAGAGAATGTTCTTGCTTGTAGAAGGAGCAACAGCTGAGATCAGAATTCCCTTTCTCTATTTTCCTTCCTGTATTCTCTGTTGGGCTTTCTTTGTTGTATGATAGCACCATTAGTTAAATCCCTTCTCTGATATAAACGTGATATAAGTAGGGTGCACTAGCTGAAATTTTTATGACTAAACAAGACTTTTTTAAAAAAATGTGTATTAGGCTGCATTTCTCATTTGTCAAACCCTCAGTGCTTTGTTTCAAAAATTATTCCTGGCCACAATTTATAGCAAGATCAGGGCATCTTCACTCATCTGACTGAATCATGGTCACTGTATATGAGGGATAAATGGGAAAGCTGGAGATAGGAACTCTGATATGTCTTAAAAGTTGGCTTGAGTTCCCATAGGTCTTTGGTTCTTCAGATTTCTTATAAAAATACTTTATATGTGTTCCAGGGATAGGTTTAACTTTTCATCCATTATAATTTTTCTTTGTCTTCCAAGCTGAAATATTAAGAGTATTTAGGAGGAATTTGGTTCCCCATTCCTCAATAAATGCTAATTTCTTGAAGCTTTTTGAAAATAATATGTTGGATAGAAGAGAGAGACTTTTTTTGTATCCCTCTATAAATAGAATACTGCAGTAGCAGTTTGGGGAAGCCATGCATCTGACTCTCAAGGCAAGGATCCTGAGGGGAAACAGGCTTCATGGCTTTGGAGTTTTCTTTGTTTGTGGAACTTTTTCTCAGCCTCATCCCATAGCAGATTGCTAGCTGTTGAGTTTATTAGCCCTTTCTTACTGCCTGAAGGAATAGGGTTTGGCAGCAACCGTGAGACTTGGACTTTCATAAAGTCCCTGATGTGATATGATTCTTCTTTTTCGGGACCACAAGTTGATTTGCACTTCACTTTAATTGTAATTTGTGCAGTTTTAGTTGTGTTTCTTGAGGATTCATGCTGAGCTAGTCTCAGCTAGGCCTTTGCAGTGAGCATAAATGTTTGAAAAGAGAGTGCTGCTTCTCTAAACATCTGCGCTACAATAAATGGGATGAGCATGGGGGGTGGAGGTGATAAAGAAAAAACATTTTCTGCCCTTTTTGTTGAGAGGAAGCTCAACTGTGAAGAGGCATTGCATCATGAGCTCTAATGAAAGACCAGCTATTCCCCTTGGGAAAATGAAAGCACTTGCCTCATTTCCCTCTTACTGGCAGCTGTTGGTGAGGAATTTCATTTGAGAATAAATGCTGCTTTGGTTGACCTGAGAAATGGCTTTTATACAAATGGCTGCCAGTGGTGTACACTCTAAGTGCTGGAAAGGACAGCATGATTTTCGTAAAAGTTAGTGGCTCGGACTAGAATTACTGTGTTGGTCCTTATCTGTATGGATTCTCATGTATTCAACTGTCTCCTTGAGATTAGTTTTTATCTTCTATATTTGTGCTGGGCCGAGGAAGTAGCAGATTACATGAGGAGCGGGGAATGGAAGGAGACTAGGGAGTTCTGATGGGGAAAACACTTCCTTGGGCCTGGTAGAGAAAGGGAAACATGGCAGACATTACTGAGAGTATAATTTGTCTAAGTGATAGAAGTGTCACACTTAGCTTCAGTTCTATATATTTTATTTTATTTTTACAAAAATAACATTGAAAAATTTGTGCATTGTTTTATAGAGTAAGTTCCTTGTTTGAACAGTAGCACCCGGAAGTGCTGTTGTTAATCCCAGCAGTGTCTAGGTCTTGGCTGACAGAAGACACAGTGTGAACTGCTCTGCTGGTTGTGCTTATACTTCACTCTGCTGCTGTGACATACGCAAGGATCTGTGGTTAGGAAACTCACCACCAGGCCTAACTTTTGAAGGAAGACATTTCACAATTCCCAGCATACAGGCATTGTGAGGCGTGTGCTGGGCGTTTTGTAGGGAGCTGGAGATGAATCAGCTGCATCTGAATCGGCCTGGAGCTGAATCGCGCTCCCCTCGCGCCTCAGCAGCGCAACTGACTTCAAGAAGCTGTGCCATGTCTCACCTCCAAAATGCCCAGGCTCCTTTGTTTCAAACAGCTGACTTTGGAGTGAGTAATGGCATTCCCTGTAGTTGCACCCTGAGCAGGTGTGGCTTCAACCGCTTGGTAGCCATTTCAGGAGCAAGGTGTTAGAAGCACATTGTAAAGCATGGTAGAGATTAATTAATTACTGCTGTTACTCTGCTGTTGTATTGGATGACTCAAGGTCTTCACAAGTAATACATTTACCTGCTGAGATAACAAAGTGGAATTTAATCTGTTAGACAGAAGCAAGTTAGCAGAGGATGACTTTTCTTTTAGTGGGTCCTGATATGAAGGATCTGTTATTTCAAAATGAGTTGCCAAGTCTTTTTCCACCCACCTAAGTATGCTGGTGGAAGAAGACTTACATATTTTAACTTCTAACATGGCTAAAACAAAGCTGTATGTCAAAATTTAAGTGCCAGCATATACTGAGAGCAATTCAGCTCCAGGAAAGTTGGAGGAAAAAAAACCTGTATAACATCTTGTCGGCTTCTCTTTGCACGTTGGTTAAGTATAATTGGGGAAAATTTGAATACACAGGTGCCTCAAATCTGCTTGTTCTGCTTAATAATACCCACTAAGAGCAGCTGACCCAGTGAATCATGGTGGGCTGAGGCTCTCTTGATCATAATAAACCTAGTGAGGTGTTCTTTTGTTGGCTTTCACTTGACAGCAGTCATGTGGGACAGTAAACTGTGTGACAGCAATGTGATTTTTCTGTAAGTGCTGCTGTCTAACTAGTGGTGAGTTTTTCTTTGCTTGTTTGAAGTTATGTGTCTTGATGTGTGAGCAGTTGGAGTGTTTAGAGCTTTTGTTTGGGAGCAGGAGGGTATCTCCAAATTAATTAATGAAGATCTCAGGCTTAGGTTTCCAGTGGCCATCAAGCTGTTTTGTGTCCTGGGACACGTGGCTTCACTGTTTGCTGTCAGTGGTCTTGATGGTCAGAGATGGTGGACTGGGATGAAAATGATGATTAAGGTAAACACCGTTTCTGCCTATTATGTATAGTGTTTTTCTTGAATGATTTTGGCTCTATTTATTTGTTTTAATCCCTGTAGCCCTTCTTTGTATTTAGTTCATATGTTTATATAATCTACATACTGTTAAAATTAGTCGAGGCACAGGCTTTGGTTGTTTAGAAAATGAGTTATAGCTCAGAAGGAGGTACTCTCAGCTTTTGTGTAAACACAGAGACGTGTTTTCTGCGTGCTTAATTAAGCTTTGCCAAAATTGCCCAGCCTCTAGTGCCACTGCAAGAAGGCGGAAGTTCCTGTGGTATGTCCAAGTATGGAATCATGTCTAACTCAGTTGAGTGAGTGAATGACGGCTGCACCGGTGACGCCCCACGACCCATAGGCAGAGCCACACCTGACAGGGTTGACTGCAAGTCATCACCAGAGCAAGTCTGTTGGAAATTAGCTTGCTTGGGTGCTGTGCTTGGGTTTTGCCTGTCATGGCTGGTTCCATGGCCAAGGCCCAGGACTGGAGTGATCTCATGGGCTTGTGTCTTTTCCAACCAGACCAAATATCTGTCACTTTGTTAGAAAAATATGTCATCTTGGGAGAACAGAAATGTACCTGAAAACTCTCTTGTATGAAAACAGGAGAAAGTTTCTTGCTATCTGTTTGTACTTACTAATTCACCAAGGTGGGATTGTTTGTTTGGTTTTTGGGGGTTTGTTTGTTTGTTTGTTTTAATACCCAGCTGTCAGTCTTGTGAACTTACCCTATGCCATTACCATTAAAGGCAATAGATTCTTTTTGTCATCTAAGTTGATAAAAGTCCTTTTTGAGAAATTAAACTTCAAGGTGCACAGAAGTTAATGGAAGTGGTTGTTAATTTGTTAATTATTTCTTATACAAAGTTTGAGATTTGAACACAGGAAAGGTGAGTTTTTTCTTCTTTCCTGGTTAGTGTTTTTGCTTGATGATAGTGGATGTTGTGGATGACTTCAGTAAGCATGGTGACAGTCGGCTCCAACAGGGTAGGTACCTGCTTGAACAATCAGAATAATAATAAATATCAGAATTAATAATAAATATTAAAACTGAGGTGTCCATTATTGGAAGTTCGATATCAGTAGTATTAACAGATTGGAGAGGGATGTACTCCACAATGTGCTTGTCTCTGAGAGGTGAGTCTTGGCTGGTGTCTATATGAGGGGTTTGTCTGCGGTTAGACAGACTAGGAACGTTCCAAGTTAAAGCTTCAGTTCTTGAAATGCATCATATGCCAATGCCAGAGGCCTGCAGACTGTTTCCTGTCCCTTTAGCATCCACTTCTTTTTTTCCTTCTGTGGCTGCTTTGTTTCCCCCTGAATAAAATACTACAAAGCTATAATAGCCTTTGGAGAGATGAAGTGGGCAGTTTAGATGAAGCTGTGTCTGTCCTTGTTACGGCAGTTTTGGGGAGGGGGAAGGTGAAAAATAAAAGAGCAAGAAGGCTTCATTTCTCTGCCAAGAATAGAGATTTGAATTTTGAATACGTTCAGTAATCTGGTATTTGTAATATATTAGGTGGGATCTGGCAACTGTGCAAGATGCTACACAATCTTAGAGTTGTGCTTAAGGAACTAATAGAGTTGTATTTCACTAGTGTTCTTTTTTGCCTTGGTTTCCTTACCTGTGAAATAAAGGTATGTTCTCTGTGTCATGCAGGAAATCAGTATCTGAGCTCAGATCAGAATTCAGGGTTTCTGACTTGCAGTTCCCCATTCAGACCACACCTTTCTTTTTATAGCTATGGGAAAAAAGTCTGCTCCAGCATGTCATTTAGTGAAATGCCATATAGGAAAAGAAAAACTAAACCCAGAAGAGCTAAAAGTAGCTGGTTTTAAATTAGGAGACATAAAAAGTTCTGCAGATTCTTTCTGGTAAATGGAAGCTTCCAGTGCCACAGCAGATGTGCTCATCTTCGAGGTCGTGCTGGCAAACTGAAGTGCCTGCAAAGGTGTGTGCCGAGTAGTGTCCAGTAGACTGTGATACAAGACTGGCCACTGAAGTCAGGGAAATCCTTTCTCAGGATAAGCTCTGCTGGGATGTGCTTGTGAGGACAGATGGAACACTGTGACTCAGCTGTTTGTCCATAGAGTGAATGAATATTCAGATGTTCTTTTTGAAAGCGTAAAGGTTCTTCAAAGCTTCTCCTTTTCTAAGTGAAGTCTTAAATCATTAAAGCTGAGAGCTGAAACTCTTTCATACTATATATGGCATTTGTGCTAGTGGTACAAACCGGAGTGTATTTATAACACTGGTTTGCTGCAGGAGTATGGATTGGGAACAAATGTTTGTTTGGAAAAAATCCAATTCTAGGGATTTGTTTTAATGCTGCAAGTAAAATCCATAGCAACCTCATAAAAGCAACAGTTGAAAAATCTCAATAGGCCTTCCCTCCATGGAAAAGACATAAAATTGGTGTAACATTTTGTATCTGGAGAGTTACTTGTGATGGTTCATGTTGTAGGTAGTGACCCTGTAACATACTGTCTGTGGCCTTGGAATTCAGGGATGCTGTGGTGTTGTTGCCACATGCTGGGATTGTTGGTGTTACTTATTTAATACATTATGCTGTTGTTTTCATATGTACTCTTCATTTGTTCAGAAATAGCTACTGATTCAGATGTACCAACTAATATCTCATGAAAATTGTAGCAGTGTTCTTAACAGTATGGCATGGCATTGACGTGAACAAATCAAGCCATAAAATGAGCTGAGCTGTTTTGTACACTGCTGCTAATATTTGAATGAAAACAGCTGGCAAAAAAAGGGCACAAGTGTCTTTTGGGTGTGTTGATTTAACCATCTCCCTTCAGTCCAAGTGTTGTGTTTGATTTGCTTAACGGGTTAATCCTTTATGTTGCTGTACGGCTAATTACTGTTATGTTGAGCCTCTGTGGAATAATTACCACTTGGACTAAGAATGGTCATATCCAAAATCTTAAAATAATTATTTTTATTTTGTTTTCTAAAACTGCTGCCTCTTGTTTTTGAAGGATGTTCAGAAGGAGAGGGAACCTCATGTTTATCTCAGTAAAGAAGAAGTTAAAGAGAAGATACAAAGCTATAATTCATCTGTCACCGATAAATTAAAGATGACCTTGGTAAGTTTTGCATAGAATTCCTGTAATTTTTAATAGGAGCAATTCAGCTGTAACTTCGTAGCACATTGTAAATCATTTTAGTATCAGCATCTTACATATCAAACTGTCTCTGTTTTAGTGATTTTGTAAGAGACGTTCCCTTGGATTGTGGAAATTAAATCTCATGTCCGAAATGTTCTTATTCATGTAATTCTTTTATATGGATCAAAACAAATTGTAGTAAAAACAAATGGATGTAATTTGAAACGTGTTTGAAATAAACTGTCAGTTGACACTAAGAAGTAAATTTGTTAGATGAAAATGCTCAGATGGTAAAAACAGAGATACATTTATCTTGTTTGTGTAGATAAATTTTTGTTGGTATCTCTCCGATCAAGATGCTCAACCAATGAAGAAAGTTGAAATATGCATTATTTATTACAGGAGACTTAATTTTCAGAGTAGTCATAGAGGTTTTCAGCATGAGGAGACTTTCCCCCTGCCCCCAGGACACAGACAATATGGACTGGAATACATAAGACTTCTCATTTCCAAGGATTGTGAACCAGGTCAAATACTCAGTCAAGCCTACTGAAGACCATACTAATAAAACTCACATCTATCTGCCTAACAAGCTGTTACTCAGTTGTTACACTGTCTGTATTCCTGTGGGTGTATATGGAAATTTTAAAATTCTGTTATATCCTAAACCATATAAATATGACTATGAACTAAATAAATTTTTGTTATGTGCTTCCATGTGGATCACGACTTACTATGCTTAAAACCAGATTGTCCAAACCTTTCTGGCTCAGTAAGGTTTGATCAGTTTTGTCTTTCAGAAGCAACTGGAATAAATAATTTCACATGTTGATTGGCATTTATTCTGGGTTGGTTTTTTTTTTCAATTGCAACAGGATTTGAGCTGTTAAAGGCTTTAAAGTTGACAAGCACAGCTAAAACATGGGAGATAATTTCTGTATTTCTGCACAAAATCTGTTAAAGATGGGTTTAATGGTCTTTTTCACTTCATAGTTCTCTCCTAATGTGAAAACTTACCACTAGTTTGTCATATCTTTTGCTTGATGAGGTCCTAATATTATTAGAATTCAACAGTTATTAATAAGAAAAAAAGTAATATTCAGTAAGAAAAATTAATATTCAGCAGATAAACCAGAAAGAATAACTGAATTATTGAAACAATACCTTTCCTGTGAGATGTCATGTATTGCAGTGGCATTTAAATTCTCTTCACTACGAGTTTTTTAATCTGCCTGCTCCACTGTTACGTCACAATTGGTCATTGCTTATTTTAACAGTCGGGTACTTTCTTTCTGCTGCAGAACGCAAATGGGATTTACACTGGCTTCATCAAAGTCCAGATGGAACTATGCAGACCAATCACTGTGCAGTCTTCCCAGAGCCAGGGGAGGTGTGCTCACAGCAATAATGAAACTGCTTTTTACTTGCCGGACGGCTGCGTGAATACCCTGCACATCAGCAGCACCAACACTGTGCGCGAAGTTATCGAGGCCTTGCTCAAAAAGTTCTTTGTGGCTGACAACCCCGCGAAGTTTGCACTTTATAAACGCTGTCACAAGGAAGATCAAGGTATAAGCCAAGCTTGTGGCATTTCAGTAGTGGAGGGGCTTGGTGAGGGAGTTGTGCTATAGTAATACTTGAAATAAGCCAGGTGGAAGGACTCAGATAAATGGAGGTGACAGTCCCACTCTTTTTTTCCTTATGAGAAGTAGCATGTGTAACAGAGTAAATGATTTGGGGATGTTGCAGGATAATTCCCAAGAGACAAAGTCACCTGTCAAAACATTTATACATTTTATTTTATGCCCCGTTATAAGGCTCTAACTTTCAGCTAGCCTTATACACTGCAGAGTTGTGAGATTAAATTACAGGATAGATTTTTAAAAAAAAGAAACCCTGGTGTCTGAGGAGCCTGAGATCCTTGCACTGGCAGACAGCTCTCGAGGTGCTGAGCGTCAGTTAGTGCACGTGGCTCTCCCAGTTCACTGGCTGCTGTTAGGGGTTCGTTGTATGTTGTTACTGGGAAGACAAGAAGATGGAATAGGTGTTTTTAGGGAAAGGTGCGTTTTGCCAACATTGTTTTCTTGCACTTAGAATCCACCTTCTTCCATGGACATTGAGAGCAGTTTCAGGAGTCCAGATGTTTCTGGCTGTCAAGTCACACCAACCATGTCAGGCAGGCGGAGTTGTCTTTTAGACTTTGTGTGTGAGATTTTTAAGAGAAAAAAGTATCAGAATAATGTTCCTGCAGCTCTGATGTCTAAAAGCTTAGATATAGCAACAGATCTGTGTTGTATTTTTTTCTTGTGTTGTTTTTTTTTTTTTCCCCTGCCCTGCATGTATTCAGATGGTGTATTGTGTTGACTGGAGGCCATTTCATTCCTATGTGAATGCAGTGTTGCACTGTCACCATCAATCACCTGCTCAGCTCTTCCCTGAAACTCATTTGTTCAAAACCGTTATGTAGACTTAACACATACAATGTGTAAATTTTGTGGCTACCCATGCATATCTCCGAAGTTTTCTCACATTAGCTAGTGTTAGTCATTCAAACTGTTTGAAACATGGTTGGTAAAGATGATAATTACTGTGATTTCCTTCTCCTGCAGTTTATACATGCAAGCTGTCAGACAGAGAACATCCCCTCTACCTGCGCTTGGTGGCAGGCCCCAGAACAGAAATGCTCAGTTTTGTTCTACGTGAGCATGAAACTGGAGAAGTCATGGTACGTCAACACCCGTGCTAGTTCGGTGGGCTTGTGTGATTTCATGGATGGGCGTCTGTTTGGTCCGTGCTGACAAGGCAGTCCACTTCTTGGAAACAGATTTAGGGGTTTTTTTCTTGTTAATTTACTTGGTGCCTTTTGCAAACATTTCATTTGTAGTTAGACTGACGTGTTGTTACTTGCAGAACAGAAAAATATTTAAAAGAGTAAAATGTTTTCCGATTCCCTAAGGGGTGCAGGGAGGGTGCCCATTACTGTTCCAGCTTGAAATTTTTTTGAGTGTTTTGTTTAAAAATACTGTGTCTTGTGTATTTCCTGTTCATCTCATCCATTCTTTTCGCTTTTTGTCTTTCCAGTGGGAAGCTTTCAGTATTCCTGAACTGCAAAACTTCTTGCGTATACTGGACAAAGAGGAAAACGACCAACTGCAGATCTTAAAGAACCGTTACGCAGCTTACAGAGGCAAACTTGAAGAAGCCCTTCGAGGAGTGTTTAAACCTGGCTAAAAGGGGGCCAAAGGACACTCAGGAAAAATGCACGCTACCAAATGTCAGTATAGCATGCCAAACCCAACGTACAAAGAGCAGCAGAGAGTAGTTTTCCTTATTCAGAAGACTGTTTTGTGATGCCAGGGTACCTGAATTTTGCTATAGACTTAGTTCCATAAGCCAGGTCACTTAGCATCTTGCACCCGCAAGTAAGGGATTCTGCATGTTTGTACATCAGTTTGCAATCCTCTGTGTTCCTAGAGAGTTTTCCAAGTTACCTTGGTGCAAGCTGTGAAACTGTAAGCAATTTTCTAGGATGCTATGAAATAAGATTTTTTTTTTTCTCCTTTGCTTAATGGTAGCTTTACAAGTAAGGATGTGCAAATTGATGGGTTAAAAAAAATTAAAACCATCTGAATGAGAATTAGTTGGAGAACTATCTTTCAGATGAAATTGATTTGCACTACCTTTCTGTTTTCAGATAGTTACTGTATAATTTGTGAGAGAACTATTATAGATGAAAGGCACACGAGATCTTGTGGTTTGTACTGTGAAATTTGTGGAAAGCTTTCAAGTGGCCTTTCTGGAGAAGGTAAAGAGAAAGTTGGAAAGAAGGTAAGAGTTGAGGGAGGAGAACTGTAGAAGCTGACAGAGGAGAAGGCTGGTTTTAAATGGAAATAGTATTTACACAGAGGAAGTTAAAATACTAATTCTACAAGGTTAAAGTTTAGGATGCTTATAATATTGTGAATAAGTGTATGGTTTTTAACTGTGTAAATCCACACTGGAAAAGAAATAAAGATAATAGAAATAGTGGGAAGGAATGAGAAGCAAAAGCTAAGTAAGAATGGAAATGAAGCTGCACATACAAGTCACTATGGGAGAAGCGGGTTCCATAAACGCATAGTGGGGGTTTGAAAAGTGTGGACAAGCTAAAAAGCTGCTTACTTGAATTCTGAAAAACGGTCCATGTCTCAGATAACTCTGTGAGAAATACCCCTCTAGTGAGTGTTCAGACATAAGCTACAACTACAGATGCATTTGGTCTTTATTTTAAGTCAGATCTTTCCTCTGGCTCAGCAATCCATTTTTAGGCTGGATAATTTTGAATTATCATATCTGAAAGGTAAAAATAATTTCCTCTGCTTCTTTGTTAAAGGCTCAGTCAGGCAAAGAAAGTAAAATGTCTTGTTCATATTCCCAGCTCAGCAGAAAATTAACATTTATTTAAGTCTGTGTTGATGACTGAGCTTATTATGCTTTTAGTAATTCAGAAGGTTTTTCCCTTAAAGTTTTTAAGCTCTTAATTGAAAAACTGATTACCAAATTCTGCAGACTGCTGATTTACTTGATTTAAAAGTAGGAAAAATGTAGCAAGAAAACTTTTTACTTTAGTGTAAATATAATCGTTGGTCTTTCAGAGTTATTTATCTAAAAAAGCATGTTCAAAAGAAACCAAAGAAGTGGGTGTGCAATAGAAGCATGAGGCAGATTTGAGTGACTGATACTTTAGTCATTATCATGCCAGAGAGGAAATGAGTTATATACGGGGGGGTGGGGGAGTGGAGGAGTGCTAACGATTGAAGAGCAGCAGAAGTTGTTTTAAATTCCCAAGGAATTGTTAAAACTTTAGTGACATCTAATGGATACTGTGTGAAACTCCAGGATGCTTCTGTTCTTCCCCTTAATTTGATGTAATTGTGCCTTTGTTTCCTTTCCTTAGTAAGATTTTTTAAAAACTCTTCACAGATTTTTTTTTTTTTTTTGGTAAAAAGAATTTGCAAGCTTATGAGACAATCATAATGTTTTAAAGGGTTAAGAGAAATTAAGAGTAGTACTAACGATAAAGTATATATAAGGCATATCTTGTTTTCTTAATTTCACATGTAACATGGTAGTGCATGTGTGAGTTAGTAACATTATCTTCAAGTGAGACACTTTATAATGGTTCAGGGAATGTTTTTGTGTTTTGTTACAATTTGTTTTTCTAGGAATGCAGCAGCATGTCGGTGGATATTGTTAACATCTACTTATGTATCTGCCCATAGCTATGTAATTATTACATAATCACTGTCAATATTGAATCATTTGTTGCTCAGATTCAAACACTGTTTGAGTTTAAAAGTGGAGTATAAAAATATGTGAATTTTTTGGTTTTACTTGAACTAAACGATCAGTCTTTTTAAGTAGGCACATCTGCATTTACTTTAGCCAAAAACCTCAATCAGTGTTGTATGCACTATGAGTCTTGATTTGGGGTGGAGGGGATGGGGGTGGGGGACCAAAATAAACTTATATTTTAATTTTGTCTTAGTCCACAGTTAATTATTGTAAGATGCCATGTGTGGGGTTAACTTTTCTCATTTTTGTTCTACACACTGGCAATTACAGCAGCTTTAATTTAAAAGAAATGGTCATGCCTTGTCAGTTTTATCTTTTTTTTTTTTTTAATTTTAGCATCAAATTGAACTATCAAAGTTTTTGTTGCAAAACTGTTTTCATATAATTGTATGATGGTACCAGAATGATTAAATGATAGGGGGAGGGGGAATGCAGGGAAACATTAAAATGTATGTCTTTAAATACAAACATTTAAACTATTTATAATTTTGACAAGCTTAGTTTTATTTTTGTAGGGAAGTTTTTATTCCCCTTAAAGTTATTACTGAAATGGCAAAAAAGCGATGGTTCAGTTATTAAAGTTGAAGTTGGCAATACTCAGTTTCGTGGCGTGTTTGGTTTTTCCTTTACCTGATGCTGGTGTTGTGATTGCTTTGAAGCCAAATGGATTTCCTTGTACAGCAGCAATAAATGCTGTGGGCAGACACAGCTGTAAATGAAGGTTTGCCTGGAAGAAGAGGAAGGGAGCCAAGGGCAATGGGGCCGCCACGTTTTGTCTCACAATGGCAGGATTTTCAGATCCCCTCATGGAGCCGAATCCACCACAGAAGGAATGCAGCCATGGGCACATAGTGGTGCTGGGTGGGAAAACCCATAGGCCAGAAGTTTCCTTCTAGAAAAAAAAAATACCTCACAGAAACACGAGGCAAATACAGCAAGGCTGGAGGTGATACCCTGGTCTGCGCTCCACAGGAAACGCATTTCACTCCTTCTTATCTTTGATGACTTTTTAGTGGTTTCCTCCAGTAACGTGTGTTTAATTTTCTGGTACTTATTTTGTGATTTCAAAACCAGTTTAATCCTCCCTAATTGAATTGGTAGAAGGAAGCTGCTGTGCTGCTCACCTTGGTCTTCGTGGCGCTTCCCTGGGCACTGCGGCCCTGCAGCAGAGGAGAAGGTAGTGGCTCAGCCAGTGCTTTGAAGGCTGGTTTATGTGAGACCTCGCAGCTTGGTATGTGCAACAACCACACTACAGCTGTGTATGCACTTGGCAATGCCAAGTTAATACCAAATAGTCCAGCACTTAGCCAGGGTGAGATGGATCAAAGGCCTTTGAAGATAGCGGAGTCAGTCAAGTTCCTGACCACACAAGTAACTGCGTCGTGTCTCTGCCTACAGCAGTTACGTGCTACTAGAAGTACAACTTGGCAAAAGAAATCTCCTGTGTTTTGGCTGGTTCAGCAGCAGAATCATCCATCCAGATGGAGGGCAAAAAGAGAGGGCAAATGCAGTTGTTTTAAAATTTGCATAGTTCTCAAAAACCTATTTTTAGAGCAGCTCAGAATATGAAAGAACTTTTCACTGTAATATAAAATCTCTCCTTACCTATCCATGTAGTTCATCTTGGTTGCCTGAAGTGAGGTGGCAAAACGGTAGGTGCAGGAACCTTACAGATGGTGGGAAGCAGAGGGCCATTGTTTTACATCTTCCCAACAACTCTCTTACCCAGAGTGTGATGCAAGCACAGACTGTGCTGAAAGTTAGAGGCTTGACACAGATCACAGACACACTGTGCTTTGCTGTTCAGAAGACAGGTTTAGTACTGGGAACTGAGGACTACCCTGTTCTGGAGGAATTATTTTCCTCTTGATGTGTAAGTAGATAAAAGAGATTCCTGCAGTAGCTAGTAGGCAACTCCCAGTCCAGAGCAGTTTGAGCCAAGCAGTTCAGACACCCAGCACCTCTGCTGGGAGCTAGTTTTGTGGTGTTTTTCAAGGAAATATTGCATAGGCCAAGATGTGTTTGAAAGGACACCTTGTGTTGTGCGCTACTGAGGTGAGAGTTACTCATCTGTAATGTTCTTTTTTGCCATTGTGCAAACAAATTAGAAGTGCGTTCAGTTGCAACAATGGAGGCCTGGAAGGGACCCAGCTTAACACCTTGCACTGAGGCAGCCAGTACTAGCAAATGACTTATCAAAGCTGTTTCTTTCCTGCTTTCCTCAAAGGTGCTTTTTAAAATTGTCTTTTTGCAAGGATTAATTCTGCAAATGCTCAGTGCTGTCAAATCTAACATCTTTCATGATGCTGTATAAAGTACTGTCTTGGTCCTGTTTTTCTTGAGTGTGTTTTCCATAAGACAGGATATTATGGATAAATAGAGGAGTTCTGTTTTGCCTTCACTTTACTACAACTACCCATGAGAGAAGTCAAGTGCAAAGCCCCTTCTTTTGCACTAGCTCTATAAACCTAAAAATAGCATCATAGTCTTGTGCATAGCATGAGAGAAAATAGCAAGTCTAAGATTTCTCTCTTTAAATACAGAATCTGGTATGTGGTCAGAAATTTCAGCTGTTTTCAATGTGCCTTGGGAGGTATTAGAACACCAGTATATTTTATGACACCAAAGTTCAGCCTCTTGTTTTTTTACCAAGCAAAGTAGTTGTATTGGAACAGCGGCTCCAAAGTTCTCCCTTCAGATAAACAGGTGCTTTCCATATGCCAGTAATCTTAGACTGTTCTACTCTAGGTCTGTCAACTGATATTTTCAAAATCTCTGCTCTTTGCTCACAACATTTTTCCATAGATGTGTGTGAGCAAATGTTAGACATTTTTGTATCTGTTTATCTACTCTGGTTTAAGTGCTCATTAGACACAGTCAGAACTTCTGGGTTTTTAGTAACACTGGCACAGAAAGGCAGAAGTTGTGCAGAGTATCTTTTAACACCTGCTGCCAAGTGAGAGCACTCATTTTTAAATGTAAACGAGGCTGACTGAAAATGCAGGACACACATTAAAAAACAATGTCTACTTTAGTTCAATCCATGTAAATAAAAGACAAATCAGACAAATGTTTCCAGACAATTAACAGACTTTACACCAAAAGTGTATTTTGTTGCACAGTAAGTCTAGGATTGGTCATGTGCATTGTACTGTTTCAAAGCCTGGAGTAGCCAAAAGGTAGGAGGATGCTATTTTTTACTGCCTGTGTTTTTCCTTTGATATTCCAGAGAAGCTTTTGGAATTACAAATACCATGTCAAAAGATTTGAATACTTCTGGGAGGTTTTTGCCTTGTTACTTTAAACACTTTAAAAGCAGAGGATTAAAAATACTGCTAAGCAGGTAGCCAAGTGCAATATTGCAAACTTACACATTTTTGGTATTATTTTGGTAGTTCAAAACCAAAGCAAAACATCACAGCTCAAAAAACCCCACACTTTTTTTTTTTTGCTTAGGATTTCAATGCTCTAGGAGAAGGGTTACTTTCCTGGTTTGGATTGTTTTGTTTTCCATTGTAATGTTTTCCTTTTATCTACTGAACATTTTAGTTGGCTGATAATGTGGCAGAACCCTCAGAACAAAAAACCAGAGCATTTATGCTCTGCTTATGCTTTCACTGATTTTCATCAACGCTTTGAGAATATTTCTATGACTCCTTAGTTCCATCCTTGATACATTTGTTTACTGCCAACCCAGAGGAGTCTGGAAAGCCATTCTTACCAAGCAAGAGCCATGGAGCTGGCTTTTCCACAGAACTTGCACAGGAAAAATGCTGAAGTTGATGATTCAGTTGTCTTCCGTCAAGTCACTCTAATTCCTGTTTCTAGAAAATGGCTGGGTTTTGGCAGCTGGAATAAGTTCAGACAACTTCCATACCTTGAGCAAGCAGGCAGTGACTATATTTTGAGATTTGTGAGCAATTACTGAACTCCAGTTTTAGACACAGTCCAGTGGGTATTATCAAAAGATTAAGTGACAGCTGAATCTGACTACAGCAACATCTGGAAAGCAATATATTAGCACTGCCCTTCTTTCTAATCATGGAATTCCCCTGCCTCACCCCTTGAATAAAGTATTGACACTGGGTTTCTTTTTCTAAAACAGGTGACTCCTTTAGCCTTGTAGCAGCAATTTTCTTCACAAATATGGCTTGTTCTTAATTAATGGAAGACTGCTACCTTCCTTGCTGAAGGAGAAATGGTTATGCAGCAATGCAAATACAATGCAGAAATACTTGTTTCAGTAGCTTGTGAAAGCATCAGACTTAAATAGGTTGAAGGTGTACCAAATCACCTTCCTCTGTAGTTCAGAAAAGTTATGTATATATTTTTAAACAGAATCATTCAGGGAATTCAACTCTCAGGGATTGAGGTGAGTAAGTAGCATTTATCTTGCTATTGCTCACAGTTCCCATGTTGGAAAAAGCCCTTATGTGTGATTTTATTCTTCCTCTTTCCCAGAGGCAGAACACACTGCTCTTAATTATGAACAGCAGTTTCTCCACTGTGCTTTTTGTTAAAGTTTCCCATCTATTCACCTACATCAGTTTCCAAGGAACTCTGAGCAAGTACAGTTGCATTTCAATTTGTCCTCTCACCTCAGTGTTTCTTCCTGGTGCAAAGCAGTCAAGTGTTGTCCTGTATAAATGTTTCCCTGTGACCATATGAAGTAGCCATTGTTAGGCAGCAGGGCAGTAAAGCAGAGAACAGGCTTATAAAACAGGAATTCAGTCCTTAGACATGTGACACAGCTTATTCCTGTGGAAAGGTTTAACTCAAGCTCAGTAACAAAGTTAGGAAGTTTGAGAGGCAGTTTATTTTTTCCTTCTCCAAAAGTGCAGCAGTGAACAGGGTCCTCTGGAAGGGCACTTTCTAAACAGACATTCAAAACAGCAGAAATATGCTCACAACATGCTACAGCAAAGTATGCTCACATACAGAGAGAGTAATACAAAGAAAATTAATTTTAATCAAATCACAACAAATGAGAGCTGTTTCATTATGTTGAAATATTGTATTCAGCTTGTTGAATCAGTCTCAAATTTAACTTTATTGAAAAGGTATTATAACCTGCTTTGGCTGTGTGCTTCCATATATGTCTCTGTTACAGCTTTATTCCTCAAAATGAAGTCCGGTTTACTGGGCTGATGCTGGGTAAGCATGTACTAGCTGTATTCACTTATGCTGAAGTGATGATAATATTTTTTGGTTTAGGGTAACATAATGAAGTTATTAACTGCATTTCTCCCTGTATAGTATCTACCTTACCAGATCAGATCACTAAAAGTTCACAGCTTTACTTTCACTAATAATGATTTTTAAAAAAGTAAAAAAAAAAAAAAAATCACATTTTATCTAAACCCAACTCTGTACCAGTAAGGCCCTTTATTTAAAACTGTACATTTAACATGAATGCCTTTGGTAACGAGGTACAGGTACAGCCACAGTCAAATAACACATGAAATGGAATATCCCAAAAGACCATTTAGTTTTAAAATAACTTAGTTGGAAATTAGATCTGAGTAAGAGTCAAAGTTCCTTCATAGTGGTTTTTTAATCAAAGATAAGAATTAACACTGTTCATTTGAGGCTCTTATGCTTTATGGCAACAGTTATTGAGCCTCATTATAAAATGCTTTACAGGTATGTGCAGATAGCAAGAGTATTAATTTGGGTAAAACATCTGGTTACTCATACAGACTAATCTACATCTGCATCAATTCTGTCAATTTTCATATTACTTATTAGGTAAAAAGTAAATTTCAAAAGAAAGTTTCCTTCTTATGGCTTAAGATTGCTTTAAGAAAAGACTGTATGAGTTACACATCTGTACCCATAACAAAGTTGTTTTCTATTAAGGAGCAACAGAATGCACATTACTTGCACTAAAACTTAATTCAAGCAGAAACTTGACATATGACCCAGATTTGTTGGAACTGTTGAGGGTTTAATGTGCAGCTATTTCACACTAGCCTCCATACCACTACCAAAACAAAATTTAAACAAAGAACAAGTCTAAGTTGCTGGAATTCTCTGAGCAAAACACTACATACATGAGCTTTAGGTTTAGCTCAGTGTGCAAGAGAACACTTGAAAACAACTTTGGGGTTTTTTCTAAAGACAAAACAGTTTATGAAGGATACCAATGGGCAATGCTAAGGTTTAAGAAACAAAAAACCAGGATAAAGCTATAGTTGTAGTTAAGGAAAAAAAACCCCAGTCCTGAGTATTTGAAAGCATGGAAGTAGTTTGCATATCAAAAAACTTCTGTGTTCATACAGATGCTCCAGCTGAAAAGTTACCTTTCAAGCAATTTTTTTCCCCTCAAAATATTTGGTCACTTTTAGAGATTTGAAATAAAAGGTCTATAATATCTAACCTGGAGACCACCACAGAAGTTTGCAGCTATAAGCTACATGAAGGACAACTGGGGTATGCACCTTCACAGTTTTGAAAGAGTCATACTTTGTTGCCTACTTAAAGATTACTTACTACAAGGTATTATGTGACAGAAGTTGAAATAATCATGCTCTACCGGGGTAAGAGATGTGAAATAACTAACTGAAAACTAAATAATTTCACCACACTTTGTTTGACAAGGGAACAATTATCTTGCTGATAACACAGTTTATTTGCCCACAAGCAACAGGAACTTGTCTTGCAGAAGATCCACAATTCAGTGTTTCCAGACAGTGTTTTGCCAATGAATCTTTACAAAAGTAGTATGGTAATGGAAGTTTGGGTATTTTTCAAGATTTAGAAAGATACTCAAGTTTGGGTACATGTGATAGCTGCATTTCAAATAAGCCTAATCAGAAGGTTGAAAAGACAGCATACTTTCAGAAGGAAACAAAGTGATTTCTGACGTGTAGACCTTTGGTGTGAAGGCCACTTATTGCAGGTTCCGAGTAGTCATGTCTCAACCAAAAAGCAACACTATGAAGCACTTAAACTGCCTAAAATAGCTCTCTTAGCCTAATGTCTAGTGAGCAATGATTCTGTGATTTACTTTTAGCTAGTTTGCTTTCAAAATAAATTACCTTCAAGAATCTAATCAACATAAGATGTTAGACAATTTAAGACATTTGGAAGTTAAAAACAGATCAACTCTACTGTGGTGCCCTGGTTGTTGGATTTTGTTTATTTTAGTATTACTTCTGTTTGTGTATTAAAAACAGACTTAAGAGTTAGCTCAAAGCACAGGCACACTTACTTGAATACTTACTAGCCTCAACACTCTCTTGTTTAAACTAACTAGGAAGCCTATCTTAAACAATAAGAGTTTTTTCAGTACCCCATTCCAGCATTTCAAACTAAAAGGAGCCTGACATTACATTCTTGTTTGCACGCTACCAAAACTGTCCTACAAAATTCATTGGTCTCATTTGAAGTTGTCTCACTGAAAGAGACTACTTAGCAAACAGATCTTAATTCTGCACAAGACACTTGCTAGTCAGATCCTACAGTTTTGACTAATGCCTTCCTACTCTATTTTGGGCTAGTTTGCTATTGTCATTAACAGCTTTGAGCTCGATAACAGGAAACCTATAATAAAGTCTGTGACACTGAATATGGGTGAGCATTACTGTGCAATAGCACCTGCCTATCTAACCTGACTCAAATACACGCTTACTGATTTTTTAGAACAAAATAAACTGTTCAGATTCATAGGCATAGGTATACCTCTGTGCCTGTGATATGAAAAGGTACTTGAAAGACAAAGGTGATAATCAACTATTTGAGCAAGACAGATTAGCTGTGTCTAACGATTTACAGTTAGAGTTCAGCTGTAAAATATAC
This sequence comes from Manacus candei, assembly GCF_025592945.1. Classification (NCBI taxonomy): domain Eukaryota; kingdom Metazoa; phylum Chordata; class Aves; order Passeriformes; family Pipridae; genus Manacus; species Manacus candei. Next base: position 6,963,605 of record NW_026138091.1, on the reverse strand, counting down.
ATATTGCACAAGGCAACCAGCTAAAGACAAGGGGTTTTCTTCCAAACAAGGTTTGAAAAGCCCATTAAAAGTCTTCCAGCTGTGATCAGCAAGAGTTAACGGAGACAGACCTGCTGCAGCCACTGGAGAAACTGGTCAGTAGGAGCTGATTGCAAGAGGCTCTTGATGGTCTTATAAGGACTGTGTAGAAAACCTCCGAGCACGTATGCCATGATTGCTGAACATGAGCCGTGGGTCAAACCTGTACCTATAGGAAGGAACAGTCAAGCCTGAGCTAGTTGTCCTGCAGTGACCAGCACTTCTAGAAAAAGCTTATTGCTAGAATAGCTCTGGTACAAGGCTACATGAGTAGTTGCTTTCTCAACTGTATGCAGTAGCAACAATTTCTGTCTGTAAGGAGTCTTAGGCAACCAAGGAGTGGATGGTCTCCAAAGAAATAAATACTAGCTACAATGTACCAACGGCCTACAGGCACGTATAACAAACACTGAGGAGCTGCATTCTAACAGAGCTTTGCTGCCCCAAATTACAAACTTCTGTAGCACAACTGTAAGGACATTTTAAATAGTGCTTAAAAAAGCTTTGGTGTAAATGATAACCGACTGAGTTTTGAGGTAAGAAGTGCTATTTACTTACAACAACTGACTAATACATACAGCTTAAGTCCTGCAGGAAATGTTCTTGCTAAGAGCATCTCCAGGACCAATCAGAGCAAGTATTTGGAAAATGCCTGCCTGTAGAAACCAGCAGAGCTTTTCCTGGTTTGCAGGCAAACCCAAGGTCACTGTCTCTGACTACTCAGCACAGCTGTACTCTTCAGCTGTTCTAAGTCAACAATGGCTGACAACATTAAAGTAGTAGTATTCATACCATCAAAGTTATGTTTGGTAAGTTAAATTAAAATAGAGATTAAGCATTAAAAAAATAGAAGCATCAAGAAAACGTCTCTATTAAACAGCAGTACTTACATCAATAATATATTCCATCACAAATACCCTCTATAAAAGCTTAATTTTAAAAATATACAGTTATATTTAAAAGTATTATAATAATTAAGTGGAGCAGTGTTTACCCGGGATCAAAGACACCTGGTGTTCGGCAAGTTGCTCCTGAACAGGACTGCAGCATCATTAATCGATAGTTCATCTTTTCTAGGATTTCTTGATCAATTGTTTTAGCAATGTTATTGATCTGGTGTGGATCTGCAGTCAAGTTGTACACTTCCACAAACACCTGTAGAAGAAAGTTCTTGCACTGTATTAAGTCCTGAATGCTAATTAACATTTGGTCATATTATTTGGGAAAAATGCTTTATGGCAGCACAGTCTCAAATGTTATTTTGAGCTCCACTGCAGCAGCCCCACACATAAGGTATGTTTAGCCATGCAGCTAAGTGGTCAAAGACAGTGTGCAAGCAAAGCAGAAGTGTTGAAGTAACACAGTATTGTTGGAAAAGTTTTCACTTTCACATGAAGGACTCACCTGCTTCACTGCAGATTCTTTTCCAACACATAAATGGAACCTGTCTTATGACCGTAAGACCACAGTAAGAAACCAAGGCTAAGCTGGCTGTCTTTTCACTAATGGATCTCAAAATACACACTTTTATGACCATCACATCACCATTCTAGGTTCATCAGATACTCAGAGCTGTCAGACCCAAACAGGTGTCTTGACTTCATGTACAAAATATGCTGAACACAAGTATGCTATAGCCACAAAAAAGAAAAGCTTATTCTGTATGTGTGTACTTTGAGGTTTGTCTGGAGAACTTTAGGGCAGATTTGGTTTTGGGGACATTAAATCTCTAGACCATTCTGTGGGACAAATACTGGTCAGACATATGTCAAGAATTCAGCTGCTGTTTTGTCTGTGCTAGAGTAGGAGGCCTGACCACAGATGACATTGATAAAAATTGGCCGAGTTGTGTCTAACATAGATAAAGACATATCTGGACAGACTTTGGCTGCAGGCTTTTACAAGGTTCACTGCAAGGTCATAAAAGTCACATTGCTGCACCTTCCCAGTACTGTTGGTCTTACTTTAGCTAACCCAGGTAAGCAGTGACCCAAAAATGCCACAGCCACACCTCCTCAGTAGAAGAAAAACCAAAATGACATGAAGTGTATTATTGAATCAACTTTGGAGTCTACTTTTACCAAGAAAGCTGCAAAACTTATTTAACTTGATCATGAGTTGTCAGAAAGCAGAAAAACAAAGGGCGGGGTCAGCTAATTGGCATTTTGGTCTCCTGTACAGTTTTTCACACTATCTAACTGCAAAAGCATCTTGTGGGATTTACTCCCCTGGTTTAAGTTGCTCATTGTAGACCACCATAAAATGTGTTTGTGGTGCACAATTACTGGGGATACCTGCTGTTCATGCTGTTATTAAACATCTGCTGACAATACAGCAGATCTGTGACCCAGCTGCCTCAAACCCAACATGCTCTAGAAATAGAGCAGCTGTGTGCAAATGGGCACAAGTAATGATCAGCTGTGTAACACACCACCTTTTGTGTGTACAGTGTGTGCTCCCCTAGTGAGATCTGTACAGTTTCTGAAGGGGGGACACTAGGTCCTTTATAACCAAACAACTTATGATAAGCACAGTTGTAACTTAAGTACCCAAACAAATGAGTAATAGAAGACAAATTATTAGCCTGGAATTTCAATTCTTCACAGGTAAAAGAGTTGCAGCTGAACATAAACACACCAGAGGTACAGTGGAGCAGAAAATATTTGTAGAGAAGAGACTGCCATACGGAACTAAGCTAAGAGAGAGAACTGAACCCGGTCCAGCAAAGCTCCCTGAGAGGCTGTTAGGTAATACCAGAAGGTGATAATCAGAGTTTAGGTCTCACTTTCTTCCCACACAGCCCCCTTTTCTTTTTTTTTTTTCTTTTTCCCAGAACCTCACTACAGTTTTGGTAGTTATCTCACCCAGGAGATAACTTTACCCTGCAAGCAATGCTAGTCTGCTTTTCAGGGTACTTCACAGAAACCCTGAGAGCTGATAAGACAGACACACAGCTGTGAACAGCTGACATCTGCTAGTCAGACAGACTTACCTCCCGGTCATCAAACTCACAGTACTGCAGATCCCATGAAGTTGACAGTGTCCTTACACAAGCATACGTGTTGTTATAGGAATCTTCACAGACGCAGTCTGGGAAGCAGTGCTGTGAAGTGAGCAGTGAACAAAAACTTCAGAGCAGGAGAAGAAGGTGAACTAGCAATCCTTTTCCTAGAGACTATACTATACTCATGCCAACAGCAGTTAACTGACAAAGACCCAGATCTTAATTTAATACACACAAGTCTCCACTGCAGATTTTAAGCAAAAACTCAGCTCTTCTGAATTTGAGAAAGTGTTATTAGAGCCAGTATAATTAAGTGCATTATGTACAGGAAGCTAATGTACATACACTGAACAGAACAGCACAACACACTACTAAAGATAACACCAAAGACATGCTTTACTTAAGTAAAGCAAAGCAAACCTGCTTTGATTCAAAGAGTAGCTAGTGACTTAAATAATAGTCACAGACAAGAATTGTGCAACAAGGTCACTGCAAGTTTAGAAAAAACATTTTGTCACTGCCACACACTTGGCTAAGCCCACACCTTCCTGCATCTTTCTCCAGCCCTGGGGCCCAATAGATTCCTGTTGAAAGGGTTGCTGTGATCTCCATGGTCACATGGAGATGTTAGTTCCACATGGCTGGATGTCTCCCTCCAATTCTCAAATGCTGCAGAGGACCTACAGAGCTCCAACTTACCAAGACACTTGGATTATGTACAGAACCAGGTTAGCCCATACAGCAAACAGGTTTAATTCAGCAGCTATTTCCTAACATTAACAGATCTTGTCTTGCTTACTGTGACTCCGGGTCCTAGGCCAGGACAGGTAGGATCACTGCCATTGTATCCTTCTCCTTGGTACTCCACCAGGAAGTCTGATCTCCATGTGACATTTTTGTCTCCTCTCTACAACAAGAGGTTAACACAACTTAGTATCTGCTGCACTGTGAAACAGAAAAGTTCTCCATGCTTGGTATAACACTAACACTTCCACTGCTTACAAGGCAAAGTCAGTCTTAAATAATTGACTTTAGGGTTAGAATGTCTTGTGTAACTGGAAGACAAGAATTCAATTCCAAAAATATTAGTACACCTTCTTGTGAGGGTTTAAAAATACTACCTTCAATTTATAAAGGATCATGCAGTAATACCAAGTAGGAGCCACATGGCCAGATATTACAGTCCTGCAGACAATATCCCTGCAAACAAGGCTGTTTCTCTTTGATTTATATCACACTACCACAACAGATGCAAAAAGATACCCCAGCCATAAGAAAAAAAAACACCTTTAAGAAACAATTAAGTTTTAAGCTGGTCAATTTGTAGCTGCATTTTAAAAGACAAAGGAGATGAAACTGTAAATTTAATATACAGCAGCATCTCAGCCATATGCAGCAAAACACTGAATTGCAGTTTTGATTCCATCGAAGTTTAAACGAGGTGCTTTCTACCTGCTTCTGTCTAAAGAACAGCTTAAGGTTTTGGATACAAGGTTTTAAAGCAAAGCACAGTTTTAAATCTGGATGATCTTTCCAAGCTTACTTTCCAAGTAAGCTGCCTTCAATTTATAGACTAAATTTAATTAAAACTAAACAGATCAACTGCAAGCAGCTTTATTTAAATAGGCTTCTGCTCACCTATTGGAAAGGTCAGGTTTACTTTATAAAACCACATGCATTTTTCCAGAGTTTGGCAGGAAACACTAGTTCTACTGAAAATGGAGTCAAACTAAAGATTTAATAAGAACAGTCTGCTGTTCTCCTATGTCTATGCAGAGAAATGCTAAGAAAAGGGGAAAGAGGATGCAAGGTGGAAACAACTCACAGGCTTCAAAATAGAAATTACTACACATGGCAGGATTAGCCAAAGGATGAAACAACTTTCTATTATAAAATGATCGCAAAGTTGTAGTGCTTATGAAAATACATCTGCATTTAAACAACATACGCACTTTTTCCACTAATCTATGAACATCCCATGTGAAAATTATATCAAGGGAAGAATCTGGGTTATGAGTTAAGCTAGTCTATCAAAGGAAGTAGTATTCACTTTGAAGAATTACCCCTGCAAGAATTATCGGTTACTATCCCTGTTCATCTACTTACCAACAGTGGCAACAGTGACATCCCATCCATCTGGGTTTTATTCAAGTCATATCCCGCAATATCCAGAATAGTGGGACCCAAATCAATATTTGCAACAAGCATCTGCAGAGTGAGAAAAACGTAACTTCAGAAGATCAGTATCTAACAGATGTAATAATAGGACTTTGGTATTACAAGTATTTGTGAATTTAGGTACATCTAAACACTACTTAATTTCATCTTTATAGGTTAATGGACCCTGTGACATTCAAAAAGCAATGGTAGGTACTTTGGAAAGTGAGTTCAAAATTCATTTACTCTGTAGCTTGCAAGTGCTTAATTTCACTGATTCAAGGAAGAACAGATAGCTTTTTATAATGAGGTCTCTGCACTTTCTACCACTGTGTATTTAATTTCATTGATATATATATATATATATATGCAGGAGGATAAACTATTACCTGAAGTTGATAACTGTGAAATATTAAAAATAAATCTATACTCTTGATTTCACTTCTTTCTTACCGTATTTGTCTGATTTGGTTTTACCCCTGGTCCTCGAACTAGCAGTGGAACTTTGATATCAAACTCATAAAGCTGCCGTTTGTCTATTGGCAAAGAAAACTGGCCTATACAATAGAAAAATGGAAAAAGTTAAATGACTTCTTGTTTCACATTTTACAAGTCTTCTGTTACATAGAATCACAGAATGGTTTGGGTTGGAAGGGACCTCAAAGATCACCTAGTTCCAAACTCCCTGCTGTGGGCACATAATTGCCAGCAGCCAATTTTTAAAGAAGTCAGAAGAGGTTCTTAACCTGAACTGCATTAACAAATTGGAGGACAGGAACAGACAACTCCAAAGTATAAGCCATATGTTAAAAAGTTTAAGAGCTTACATACTGCACTTTTAGTTGTACAACATGATACAGACAGGTCTTCAACAGATTTTTATCTTATGCCAACTCTTCCTACAGAACATAAAGACCCTTCCTCCATTTCTGTTCTAATTTTATGTATACCAGGATACACTGGTAGAGATTAATGCTGAAAACCACAACCAAACAAAACCCAACCAAACTATAAAATCACCAAACACCCCACACTGCAACTCCAGATTGTTTTGCAACTCAAATCAGTACTTCTTCTGTCTACAGTTTTCCACAGCTGCTTTTCCATTTTCTGGAGTGGTCATGAGGGTGAAATGTTACGTGATTCCTGGATCTTCTACAAATATTCAGTAAGCAGTAAAAATTTTACCAGTGTGGAAGCCGTTGTCTGATGTGTAAAAGATATATGTGTTGTCTAATTCTCCATTCAGTTCCAGTTTCTTCACTAGTTTCTCTACCAGATCATCTACTGACAGCAGAGTTTGCCACCTATACAGAAAAAATACTTCATATTAGAGTATGAAAAATTTAGAATAACTCTGACTGCAGGTAGGCCATTCATATCCTGCTTCCAGTTAACAGTGTATGCACTGTAATTGAATTATTTTGCTTACAAATTCTGAAAACAAACTTCATAGACTACTACACTGTTCTTTTTGAGGCTGCAATTAAAGATAGAAATAAGATTGTTTGTCTTGAGTTCTTGTTAATTTTATTTTGTAGTGTCTGCAAAAGACACCAAAATGCCGATTACTTCTTATCTAGCGACAGTGAAGACCAACTTTGAAGCAACAATTATCTCCTGCAAGGTCAGTTGTTATTAGTTCTTTATATGTAGTTTAATATTAAAATGCAAGACTGCCATGAATTCAGTTGTCTATAAGAGATACTTTCTGTTTGAAAACTATAACAGCTATTTTGTATTACTCATGTAATGTCAGGGTCCACTATTTCAGGGTATCTAAAGCCTTCAATAGCCACAAGTTCTTTTTTTCTTTGTCATGGGGTTTGCCACTGAGAAAAGCGACTGCTTCCATAAGCTTCCACAGACTAGTATTATGCTGAATTAACTACAGCTATTCAATACTCGGATGCTGTTTTCTCCAGGCTTTATTTAAGATTTTGTTGCATAATTTTACCTTCAGCTTTTATAAAGCAAGAGCCTAAAAAATCTTGGTTTTCCATCTCCGAAGTCCCTGATAACTGCTCAGAATGAAGTTCAACACTTAAACTAACATTTATTTCAGAACTTTTCAAGAAAATACAACTGCAGTCAAAGCAAATGCTCTTCATTTCTATTAAAAAAGGAAACAAGTCATATCTAGACATTACTCTCCACATCCCCTTTTATAAAAAGGAATCAAGCACCGCCCTTGGCGAGGCAGGTATTCCCATGTAAGACTACAAGCCGAGGTTAATAAATCAGATTAGCTGGCAGACAGATCAATCACATTTGATGTACATTAGGCAAGAATCCAGAATTAAGTGAAGTAGAAGGTAAGGCCATTTTTCAAATAAAAACCTCTAGTGCACTGAAAGAAAAGTAATAGAAAAACAAAGTGTGATTGGTCTTTTTTGCGATAAATAGTGGCACCATTTGTGAATAAAATATTTCTGAAGTCAATGACAAGTTCATTTGCAAAAAGTAAACAAAGTCAGATTGGCTGAGACAGATGCCAGAGAACTATTAGAGGTAATATGATTTTGATTGTCAGACTTATTACAACATTTTTAAAAACCCACGCTTTTTAAAAAAAAATTACAAGTTCTGATCAGAAACCTTTGACAACAAGAAAATTCTTACCGCTTTCTATAAGCATCATCAAGAAACTGTATTGAAGAGTTAGTCATTGGAGTCTTTGCTTGTCGAATTAACCAGTGCTTGTTCTAAAGGGAAAAAACAGAAAAGATTAGTGTAGGAGAGAAATATCAGGTTTTAAATCTTTCTTAGACCAATTAAAATAGAAATTATTCCTGTGAAACAGCCAGGCAATGCTACCAAACTGACCTGACTCAGTTTTTACATGAACCAACAGGAAAGATCAAAGTTTCAAGAGCAGAATGTATTACATTATGCTCAGCCCTCGATGAGAAGAAAATAGCTGTGGATCTTTTCAAAGCAGTTCAGGGAAGAAAACTGTGAAAGGATTTAGGAATGCTCTCCTAGAGGTAAAAGTGTGATAGCAGGAGACAGGTCTGATGAAAACAATCTAAAGTATTGAGCACCTTTGTAAGATTGGACTTGGTTGTCAGTGATGGACCTTTGCGACTAAGATTAATGAGTACCCTAATGAGTAGAGAGGTGGGAAGAAACTCCTGCATCAAAAGCAATTGGAACTACTTAAGTCATAGACAGGGGAGGACAAATATCTGTAACAGTGCCACTATCAGATTCTTGGCAACCTATGAACTCAGGGCTGGATACTAGGGAGAGGAGCAGAACATTACCATTTTATTTGGATTTTGACTTCAAAACAGGAGCATTTATTTAGCTGCAGCATCATCGATTCTTCTAGCTGGATCCCCAACTTTCAGAAACAGCTCCTCCCTTTCTCCCCTCATCCACCCCCCCAAAGTAATGAAGACTATGTAATTCATATAAAACATGATACTCCCACATCGAAGCACCAGTCTGAACTGGGTCAGCTGCTGTACAAATACAAGGGAAGGTCTGTTGTGAACAACCTGAAAGTTAATATTAGTGGGAATCAAAACAAAGAAGAAAGTCATGTCAATGAAGCTTTACACTTTTTCATTTAGTAGGTCAGAGATGACCCACACATCATCCTCAGCTTGAGCCTGTATTTAGCTGGTCCCTCCTCTCCGAGCCTCTTGTTATGCAATTTCCCTTCTGTCACAAGCAAATGACTCTGAATGAGCTCAGCCTTTAGGGACTCACAACAAAGCAACTCATCTCCTGAAACTATTCAGTTCCTGTTTTTTGTTCTTGACAATCAAAGGAGAGATTTTTGGCATAAAGACTTAATGCCACGTCCACTTTATTTTAATTCAGTTGTATTCAGATTCTCTTATACAGTAGTTGTAAAACAATTTTCTGGTGAGACAACATGTCACTATCTCAACAAGAAACACAGCATAATCAACACCAAACATCTGGGACTTGTATGTTGGCTGAGAGAGGAAAAAGGGAATACATCACAAATCTTATCTCCAGCTCAGCAGAAGTTCTTGCAAGAACAGAGGAGCTGGCAACACCACCTGTGCACCAGCCACTTTTCACAAGGGGTGTACTTAGGATAGGTGCTTCATAAGGCTGGAAAGTCACCAACTGCAGTAGAATCCTCCTCTTTCACTTGAGTATTTTGGTTTTCCTACCTTTCTCTGAAATTTCAAAAACTTAACACAGAACCTAAGCACCTTTGTGGATTTCAATAAACTTCACACTGACTCAGAGTCCTCAAATATGCTTCCCTGTCAAGTGTCTCAGCATTTACATACAAAGCTGTCCACCAGTCCTGCTGCCTCTCTATGTTCCATTCTCAGAGAAATTTTAGGAGATTGAGACAGTATACCATATATTGCCAGCAGAATCTGAACACAGCTCTGATTTTGCCTGAAAAACAATGCATGCAAGAGAAATACCCAATACATATCTTAACTTCTCTCTCAGAACAGCTTAGATAAAACACTCATTTGGATATTTAACAGTCCTGCTTGGGAACCCAGACAGGTGCCCATCATTCCCTACAGTTCATAGCTGAGGATCCGAAGCAGAAATTCAAGTCAGGTTCTCAGCAGTGATGTACGCAAGAGCTTAACTCCTATTTTTCATGCAGAGATTCTGCCTAAATGGCTCCTTTTAGTAGCCCTTGCCCATATACTGCATAAGGAAGCGAGGCAATATTCATTTAGGAGTCAAGACTGTACAATGCAAGACTGTCCAGCAAGCATTACAACATCAGTGAGGATCTGAGCCTATGTACATGTTTACTGCTACTGCAGGAATCATGCTTGCCCTAGAAAACAGTGAAGCTCAAAGAAGAGTTAGGCTTCAAGACTACAGCACTGCCAACTGCAGAAATGCACATTGTTAATGACCTTAGCTACTGTGTCTAGGAAGGAGGGTAATGCTACTCTGTTCCTATAAGAAAACTGCTGTTTCCACAGATATTAATTACCAAACATTAGGTTTATTGTTTTGCTTTGTGTGATACAGGCACATGCAGAGCTTTTGCACCACATAAGGGAGCTCCACACTGTATACTAGCTGCTGACTTCACTGACCAAGTTATTTCTAAGTCACTATTTTAAAAGCACTCAATTATTACAGTAGTGGAATCTAAGCCAAAGTTCAGGATCCTTTTACAAAGGAAAAGATCCCAGTCTGATTCTTACTCTCTGGTTTGAAACTTAAAAAGTACGGCTGAAGTATTTATTACTGCCTGCAGCCCTTTTCTCCCCTTTCATTCATGTTTTTATATCATACTGATAAGTACATGGTCATTTTGCAAGCTACAATCCACAGCAAAAAACAAGTTTCATTCTGTATCACATGAGTCACAGTGACCTTAGAAAAAGTACGACTGGGCTCCTGATAGGCATTTAAGCAATGTTATCTCTCAGTCTTGAGATTAGAAGCAAATCTTGAAGTAAAATATAGAACCCACTACTGTTCAATTATTTCAAACTACTTGAATCAAAAATACAGAACTTCTTTCTGTAAATTAGGTATCTCACCAGATGAACTGTGAATTTCACTTATTGGCAGAGTAAGTTGCAGCAGATTAGTGTGAGCTAGACCACAGCTGGCCAAGTTTGCTGGCAGTGGAAGATACTGCCCTGTCCCAAGGATGTCTGAGTTTGTAATATTAGGCTCAGTAATTCTGTTTGCAGGTTATTTCAACAAATGGAAGTTCTCAAAGTCCTTAGTGACCCTGGGGCCTGTGGTTCATGATTTCACTAAGTCCTCTGGTTAGTCTGACACGCTTGTCACCTCAGGGCAGCTTTGCCATGAGCTCAAGGAATGGAACACCCATCCACACCAGCAGATGTGCATAAGGAATTCGAGACTCTCAACATTCTTCACCCAAGCCTTTGAGTAGCATACTACCTACGTGTTCTCCTGAACTCCTGGGAATAAGAAAAGAATTTTTTAAGAGCTTCACAAGAATCTGGAAATTGGACAAGGAATTCACTTTTTTCCATTTATCAGTTGTAATTCCATTGTACTACGATATAACTTTGTCACTGCATTTTTTATTTACAAGATATTGGTATGCAAATATCTTAAAAATCACAATAAATGTATCTGACCCTGACAGATTGATCAGAATCATTAAAAACCAGTAGTCATGGTATTGGCCTATTCTCACTGTTTAAACCATCAAGTTAGGGCACTGCTTACTGCTCTCACAAAGTAGAACAACCTATAGAGATTCTTGCTAGTTAGCTTACCTTGCCATGAATATTAAAATAGTTAGCTTACCTTTCCATGAATATTAAAATTGCTGTTTCTTGGTGCACTGACATTCTGAAAGCTCTTCGTATACTGTGGAGCAGGTGTCCAAGGGGAGTGTGGTGCTGGGGTTGAGATCATCATAAAGAAAGGTTCGAAATTAGATTTGTACTCTAAGAAGTCCAATGACATGTTGGCCTGCAAAGTGTTGTTGGAGGAGAGAAGTCATGCTTCAAAGGAAAACAGGAAGTATTTGAAAAATCCAAACTAAACATTTGTAACTCATTTAGAGCTTGGTAATACTGGGAACTTTTAAACTATTTCAAAAACTTACTGTCTGCTCATCTACAAATGTCTAGAACAGCAGCTCATAATAAAACCAATCCCAAGTGCTCAAGTTAAACAAATAATTTCTCCCACAACTCTAAACAACTTTCTGCTTCAGAACTTTGCATTATTTAAACTTGGAAAGCTCATCAGAAGTTTGTGCCTATTCCAAATATCAACAGAATCCACTAAACAGGTTTTATCAAGTAACATCAGAGCTTTCTTTAATACAATCAGAATCCTTCTGAGGCTTTCAGATGCCACTTGCTGTTTGACAGGTACCAGTTCAGCAGCTTCAATTGTCTTCAGAAATAGCAATAGTTCTGGGAAATAAAAGTGTCACCCCCACTGTTTATAGCATATGCTCATTCTACAGCAAGCTCCTAGATCACAAGGGGTGAAGACAGCAGGTCTGGTGAAGAACAGTGCCAAACTCCACTAGCTCGTGCCACTTCACTGCACTTTCAGTTTCATTTCAGCCTATACACAACTTCCAGTAGCAAGTTAGAAGAGACTGAGTTCCATTTTGGTCTTCCCTTGGTCAGCCTTTAAAATTACAGCTTCAAAGATATTACTCGTAGATGAGTTCTTCAGTATTCAAATCTTACAGCATTTTTCTTTCCTGTCTGATTAGTATACCCCATTTTGGATATCCTTTTTCTTTCTCTAGAAAAAAACAATACACTAGGAATTCTCGCTCTTCCTTCCTCCTAACTTGTACATCTAAGTAAGTAGGGCTTGACTTCAGTTATATGACAACAGAGTTAAGGAAGGATAAGAACCATTCAGAAATCAGTATGATGTAGGTAAACTCATAGAGGTAGCCAACTTTGATTTCATTAGGAGCTTAAACTGCAACATGTGAGGACTGCAGTAGAAAGATTCAGGTGCCCTTAGTCAGGACCAGAAAGCTTGTACATCACATCAAGCAACACAGGAACTCTGCACAAGCAATTTATTCCTGTGCACTGCCCAGCAAGTGAATTAAACTCGAACACAGCTCTGAAATGCTGAATACATGTTTGGTAACTACAGGCAGAAAGCAGAATGCAATACACTGAAAATCATAATACACTGCTGTGTCAATACGTAACATACCACAAGTAAGCAGTTTATGCAACAATGACCTGTTGGACAAAATGCTTACGAGCTGCTGAAGGATCAAAAAAACCCAGTACAATGCCAGTAATAGGATAGTCTCACTTCTGGCCTATCAATTCCAATCTAGCTTTAGAGCATGTAAATCTAAATTTAATCAGACAGCTGTTCAGTACCCTAGGAAACATCAATCAGTGCTGTTGCTAGTAAGCAGCTGCCTGTTCTAGCACCCACTGGAACGAAACTCTTCAGGGTCTCCGTGAAAGACTACAACACTGCACGAGGAGACATCTCAGAGAAGAACTTTTGCAAGTGCTGCATGTGAGCTCCCAGCAGTACCAACCCATACACTGTAACAGCAAGTCAGATTATGACTCCAGCTTGGCAGGAAGGGGCAACATCCTCCCTTTCCCCCCCAGCTACCACTACTTGCCAAATAGGGCCTTAAGAGAGCTAAAGTAACTCTTCCAACTTTCCTTTAAGTCTTTGAAACCTTTGTTACTTCTCTATTTTCGGAGGGTAAAGAGGTGACAAACTCCCTTGGTCAGCTACACATTGCCCTCTCATACTATGAAAGACTGATTAGTCTCTAATAATTCCAAGTTATAAGCCTGATGTAGTTGGAGATTACAATACACTAACACATCATAATACCTAAGAAACAAAACATGCTGTAAAGCTATTCTTACACGCTTAACTTCCTACTGAAATCTTGGCCCAGTTAATCTGTTACAGAAGTTGCATATACATAATGAAACATATCCTTTTATGAAGTAATTTAAATCACTGCCTATGTGTTCCTCATGCACCCCAGCAGTAAGTATTAACCTCTCAGTTAGCCTACCGGCTGGCAAATGGGCAGCTGGAATCCCTTTCCTCTCCAGAGCTCAAACACAAACCTGTCACGTCTAAATATACTCAGAATCTTGCTCTGCTAATTAATGCCTACCCATCATCACGACAGCATAATTGTGCATGTATGAAGTAATACAGCCTAACAAATTATCATCCCACCCTTCCCCAAGCCCTCAGCATGAGGCATTATCTGGTCATAAGCAGCTTCTGTACCAAACGTTGCAAAATTTCTTACCAGGACATCTGTCAGATAATCTACACTGTAGTTCTCGCCATGCCTTCGTGCTTTGCCATTTACTGAAAGAGTATAGTTGTAGTACTTTGAATTTTTCTCCTGTGGAAAAGAAAAGTTATATGGATCTTTATACAAAATAACATGTACATTGATCACTTGAAGTAATTGAAGTGAGCTGCCCACAAGCATTTGTCAAAAAGGCTATGAGCATTTGCCATAAGGATACTGCAAGAATTCTCAGCAGTTTCCAACACCAAAACTTATTTTGGTGCTATCTCACACTGCTTTGGCTTTACAAACCAGAGTTTTCAACCAGGCACTCAGTAGGAGTAGCCTTTGTGAAAGCCAAGGATCTGATGTGCAACAGAAGAAAAAAGGGAAGAAAATTTGCATTGTTAGATGCTCTTTGCCTGCTCTTTCATGATCAGCAAAGTTAGAATTCAACTAGGATTACAAAACCAAATTGGATTACAAGCAGAATTAAGTATTTAAAAAAGAAAAAAAAAGTCACATACCAAAGCATACCAAAAACTCCATCCAGGAGGGACGTGACCTACTCCCCCTGCATCCTCCGCTCCGTACTGCAAAAAGACAGACCATGACTCACAGTTTCAATTAGGATGAATAAAAGCTAGAAATTATGTTTCATATTCATGTGCTTTATTCAACACTAGTCAGAAACCATGTTAGGACAAACTCAGTTTCAAAATGGGGAAAAACAAATATATACACATATAAAAACACATGTAGAGCCAGTTAAAGAAACTAGGGTTCAATAACTAGAAAGACAGTAACTGAAAGCTTGGTAATCACAAAAAAATTTAAGTGTTATTCCCTTCTCTATTTTCTTGTGAAAATATGCAGAAATCCTGGAGAACATATGGTATGCCATCAGGTAATGAGAAGTGATCAAAACATCTACATGACAATCTTAGGCTTTGTGACAACAGTTCATAAGATACCAGAGAAAATTTCATGTAGACCAACAGCTTCCTTCATTCTCCACAAATGGGGGCATAGCCTCTTATCACCTCAGTGCCAAATAATCTACAACAAGCAGCCTTTAAGACAGCAAAAAAGGGAAAGTAGCTGCTGAGTCAGTGCCAAACTCAAAACAGAGGGTGCCTCAGAGCAACACAACGGGTTTTCTCAGGGCTGCCCTCTCCCATCTTCATGGCTTGCCTAACTGCAATGATGGGAGACTGCTGAGTCAAGGGATGCTCAGAGGAAGACAGTTAAGTTTCCCTTCCCCTTGCTGCCTCAGGAACATCAGCAGAAAGAAATTCGTGCATTGCTATGAAAATTCATGTTCCATCATTCTATTATACCACCAGCATTTTCCACCAAGAGATGCAAGGAAAATAATGCTGTTAAGAACCCTGTAACTCATCTAGCTTCAAATCCAATTCCATCACACAAGAGGAATACCTAATTTTAGAGCTTTCAGTGCTGAATTTTACATCTTACCATAAACTACTAGAAACCATAGGCTAGTTAAAAAGAGAAAAAGCCAAAAGCAAACATATAAAAGTGATTTAATGATAAAGTGTTGGGTAACTGCTGAAAAGAGCTCTGAAAATATCTGTTCTCCCAATGAATTTACCTCAGTGGACACTTAATTTTTAAAATATCATATTGACTGCTAAAAAAAAATAGTCCTCTGATGGAAGAGGATATGTCAGTCAGGAATACTGAGACAAATCAATTTTTTAAATGTTATTCTAACATCATGCATGGTCTGGCATTGGTTTGATGGGTTCTTCAGCACCCCAGGCCAATCATCTATCCATTTCCTCCAGTCATTAAAATCATCATCTCTAAAAATTAACACATTTGAACATACTAAAAAAAAGCTTTTGGATTCCACCATTCTTTCAAAATCAACTTTAAAAACATTCTGATACAGAATCATACAGAACCTGAATTTAACCAAATTAGAGATCTGAACTTTACATCATATTTATCTCATCTGAGCAAAGGGAAGCATTCATCCAAGTTACATCATATTATACATTTTGGGGACCCACCAAATAGAAAAATCACGGAATGTTTTAGAAAGATATACAAATGCAAATAAACTGTAACTTTAAAAAAAAAAAAAGGCACAAAATACCTCATTTAAATACTTCCCAGCAAAGAAAGTTTGATAACCACACATAGATTTGAGCAGCGCTGGGAAGGTGTATGGTTCTTGAATCTTCTGCCATAACTTGCTGCTACAGTTCCCTTCCAGAGTGTTATTAACAACATGATGATTATGTGGATATTTTCCTGTTAAAATGCTAGCTCGACTGGGACAGCAAAGTGCACTGGGAACATACTGGGAAAAACAGAATGAAGAGAGATAAGACTGGCATAGTAGAACAATTTTATCTCAAAATTTGTAGTTTTTAAATATCAGCTAACAAGTTGATTAAAATGTTCATCAACATTAAAACCTACTTCTTTCTGGACAGATAGAATTACGTTCCAAGTATTTTCACTAATGCAAAGTTACACATGAAACCAGTTTCAGGTCTGCAGCACACGCCCTTCAGCCCCTCAATGCAAGATTAGATGTGGTTCTTACACAGGAGCAACTGCCCATTGACTCACTCCACTATTTTAGCCATGGAGATATACTAGAATATGAAAAGAGTGAAACGGATTTTCATCGTGCATGAAGCTGATGAAAGTTCCAAGTAGCTACTTTTAATGCTTCTCAGTTTGTAATAAAAATATTCAGACTACATGGCTTTACAGTTAAAGGAAGTTAGCACAAGTGTTTTCAGGAAGTGAAACTTTCCTTCACAGATTTTAACATGGCCTTAAGTTATATTCATTTGGAGCCCTAAAAGTAGTTAGAGATTGAATTTAAAAACCCCCTACAACCACAGGTACAGGCTTCATAAAACTATTACCAGCTTTGAGACCTCAGATGACCTGAGATACAGAGTGCACAAATGCATGCAACCTCAGAAGCTCAGAGAGTTAATGCAAACACTTACTGCATTTAGGAAGGTTATTCCCATCTGTGCAATGAGAGCATTAGTCTTCTTTAGGGGAGTCTGGAAGAAAAATACCCAAAGGGTGTCAGCTAAAAAGGCAAGGATGCCAGGTAAAGCAGGGGACTTGAAGCAGACTACGCGAAAGAAGTCCCACCATCAGAGTTTTCAGGCACCACGCAGGCAAGACACTAAGTGTCCTTTCCTTCTCGCCGGGGCCTGGAGCGGCCACAGCGGTTGCGCAAGGTGGGCCCAAGGGAGCAGAGGTGCGGGGAGTTTCCAGGGGTACTCGCAGCGGCTGCATTGGAGACGCCCCAGCCCGATCGAGCTCCAATGGCTCTGCAGAGCAGCTCATCCCACCCGTGGAAGCCCCACCGTGTCGCTCCTTCAGCAGGGCAGTTCGGCCCGAGGCCGCGGGAGCCCATGCCCGGGGTCGGGCCGGGCCCAGCCCACCGCCCCTCGCGGCCAGAGCGACCCCGGCCCCACGCCCTGCCCTGCCCAGCCCCCGAGCCCGGTCCCGCCGGCCGACAGCCCCGTATGCGCCTCGGCGGCCGGGCGGCGAGTCCCCCTCTCTCTCGCCGCGCAGCCGCCGGCCCCGCGCCCGCCGCGGCGGGGTTACCATGCCGCCCAGGCAGACATCCTGGTCATCGGTGAGGATGAGCACCACGTTGGGCCTCCGCGCCTGCTGGGCTGCCCGCGCCGGGCTCAGCACCAGCAGCGCGGCCAGCGCCAGCCCCCGGAGCAGCGCGGCAGGGGCCATAGCGCGGCGGGACGGGCGGGCGGAGGGACGGGACGAGGGGGTCGGTGCCTCTCGGCGCCGCCGGTCCCGGAGCAGCAGCGCGCGGGCCCGCCCCGCCCGCGGCATATGACCCCGGAGCGCGAGGGGGGGCGGCGTCACGTGGCCCGGGGACAGCCCCGGCCCCGCCCCGTCGGGCTCGGCCCCGCCCTGCTCTGCGCGCGGGGGCCTTTTCCAGCTGGGACCCTCGCGCTCCACTGCAGGGATGTGTGTAAATGTCTATAGAGCGGGTGCGAGGGGGATGGAGCCAGGCTCTTCTCAGGTGCCAGGCAATAGGACAAGCGGCAACGGGCAGAAAGTGATGCACAGGAAGTGCCACCTGAGTACGAGGAAGAACTTCTTTACTGTGCGCGCACTGGAACAGGTTGCCCAGAGAGGTTATGGAGTCTCCCTCACTGGAGATACTCCAAAACCGCCTAGACGCATTCCCGTGCCGTGTGCCCTGTTTGAGCAGGGAAGTTGGACCATTTGATCCACTGTGGTCCCTTCCAACCTGACCCATTCTGTGATTCTGTAAATTTCTGACCTGAATTACCGCGGCTGCCCCGCCTGTGGCCGGCCTGCAGCGCCATCGGTGCCCAGCGAGCCCAGGCGGAGCCGTGAGAATCCCGCCATGCGCTCTGGGCCGCGGGCTGTGCTACAGGGACCGGCGGCAGCCCAGGTACTGAACTGCCGCAGAACCAGGCCGCCGCTCCAGCTGGGAGCAGGAGCAGGACGACGGGCAGGACGATGGTGCCCGGGCACCGCGCCCAGTGTCACCGCCCCGAGGCGGGGCGAGGTCATTTGCCCCCCACCCCTCCGCAGGTGCAGCGCCCTCCTCTCCCCGCGGTGTGTGCCCGCGGTGTGTGTGTGGGTGTGCCCGCCGTGTGGGTGTATGCCCGAGGTGTGCGTGTGCCCGCGGTGTGGTGTGCCCGTCGTGTGTGGCTGCCCGCGGTGTGGGTGTCCCCGCCGTGTGTGCCCGCGGTGCGCGGGGAGGGGGCGGAGCCCGGCGCGGCGCTCCTGCGGGCGGGGGAGCGTCCCACCCGCCTGGGCTTTCCTGTCCGCCCCCCTTTCCCCTGCCCGCCCCACTCCGGCGTGTCGCTGTGGAACGGGCCGGGCCCGGAACCCGGCGGCGGTGTGGAAGATGGATGCAGGGGAGGCCGGCCCGGGTGGCAGGGCGGGGAGCAGCGCCGACAGCCTGGCCGAGGAAGAGGAGGAGGAGGACGACGAGGGGGGTCCCGGCAGCGGGCGGTCCAGCCGCACCTCGTCGCTGGTGAGCGGGCTGCTCACCGAGCTGTACAGCGCCGCCGAGGCGGCCGCCCCTTCGGGCAGCGCCCGCTCCCGCGCCCTCCGTGAGCTGCAGCAGCGGCCGAGCCAGGTCAAGTACCTGCGGCTGAAAGGTACAGCCCGCCCCGCCTGCCCTGCCCTGCGCTGCCGGGGCTGGGAGCTGCCCCTGCCGCCTCGCTTTCCCTCTGTGCCTGCTCGGAAGTCCTGACCAAGGGTGCCCTCCGCTCGCTATAGCAGCCTTTCTGCATGGCCATGGCTCCCAGAAGCTTCCCGTGCGCTGTTAGCTGAGAGCTCCTTCAGACCAGGGCCTCCCGTGCTGTTCCTTCCTTCTTTGTTCCAGGTGCTGTAGGAGCAAAAATGGGGTCACCTGCTATTAGTTTCTGTGACAGATTGCACAAGCTTTTGTGTTTCTGCGAGTTCAGTGCTTTTCCTCACAGTAATGAATCAGTGACCAAGTTTCATTTCTTTCTTTTTTTTTTTCTTAGTCTAGCAGACATGCTAGGCATACGGTGTCATAAGAGGTAGTTGTTTTTTCAGGTCCTTTTAGTTCTAGTGAACCTAAACTAAACCAGTCAGTTGTAAGACTTATTTGTAGGTTGGCATGTCTTCCAGAAAAGAAATAAGTGTAATAAAAGGTGTAAATGCTGTAGTCAATTAACCAAAATCTAAATGAAATTTTCAAAGAATTCTCCTGAAAGCTAAGGAACCTCAACAGGGCATGTTTTTGAAGGAATAAGACTTGCAACTCCAAGTTGATCAGATGAAGAGGGCGGCACAAAGGCCTCTTGTCTCCTGATGTTTAATCATTCCTGCTTTTGATGAGGAGGAAAAAAAAAAAAGAGGTGAATAAATGCACCTGTTTTTCAGACCTGTGCAAACAGCTGTCTGCTTCCGTGTTTGGCTTCTTAGTGAGATGAGACACCATCTGATGTTACTAGGACGTAGCTCACGTTCTTCTGTGTGTCCTATAGCAACTTGGGACTCAAAAACCCCTTGCTTGTTGAGGAATATATTTTGTAGTATTTCAACTCATTACTTTTGCTGCAAAGTTAATTGTTTTTACAGGGACAACTAACTGGCATGAGTGAGAAAGAAGAAAACTCAGCTCACTGCTTGTGTGGTAACTGTAGAAGTCAATAGGAGTGCAAATTAATTTTTTTGCTCTCAAAATCCATGGATTTATTTTTAAATCCCCTTGCCTGGTACAAGTGATGGGGAGTTTCAGCTTAGCAGCAGGTGCTGAAACAGGGTAGTGTCTATAAAATACAGGTGTGGTTTACCACTGGTTCCGCTCCCCTTGCAGTCATACTTTGCTCTTCACTAGCCCATGATTGATGGTCATTTCAGCCTAATTTGTCCTTTTCTTTAAGCTCTCCAGAATTACTGAAAAAGTTTTGCCACATGAGCTGAGCCGTTTACCATCCCACTAATAGTAGGTTTTTCTGGGTGCATAAATATTTTTCTCATTAGATCAGGTTACCAAAGTATGGATTTCTTGCACTGATTTTCCTTCTAGCATCAGGGGAGCATGGTTGCATTGAAAGTGATAGGATTTGAAAACTTAGCTGCAGGGAGCACACCTCTGTGTAGATGCTGGTGACAAGCTGTGCCAGGCTATTGCAGGGGAGAGCTGAAGAGGTCAGCGTGTGATAGGCAAGATCCAGGATTTCACTGGTGGGGTGAGCCTCTGAGAACAGAGCAGAGGACGCAGAAAAATAAATGGACTTAAGATATCTCCCCAACAGCTCCCTCTTCTGGACCTGAAGCACGTCACATAGGGGGCAACAGGAATATCAGAAGTAAGCTGAGACATTTTGGTGAACTAAGAGGCGTCTGGTGACACTGTGACTGACCAGTGGAAATAGCTGAGGCCTGGACTGAAGCTGTCCAGTTGTGTCTTTGTGGAGATTCCCACTTTGCACTCATTCTGGACTTGAATTTGTAGCTTTGCAGGCAGCTTCTTGAATGTGTTCCTTTGTTACAAATGCACGTCTTCCCCATGCACAGGCAGCTTTCTGAAGATACTGTATTTAAAATTTACCCCCGGTTGCACTATTATTGGATATTCTGGCTACATCTGTCACAATTCTATGAATTTATAATAGCATAATTATTAAGATTCATATGCTGTGCAATAAATGGAAGTATTTTAGTTTAAAAGAAAATTAAAGACTTTGGCTCAGATCCTGAAAATATTTATAATTGGGAATTACCCCAGTCAGTAGAACTTGTAATTTATAGAAAGCTTGTATATAAATGTCCATGGGGCACGTCTCTTTGTATGTCAGCTACAATGGGCTGTTTGTAAGTGTTTTGGCCTGTACTGAAGTTGTTTTCTCTGTTTGTTGGCAGATGTTGATGAATTAACAACTATAAAGCAAGAACTGAATTACAGAATTTCTATTCAATCAGCAAAGTTGCTTCGTCTTCTGAAGCAGAAAGACAGGCTTGTACAAAAAGTCCAGAAGAATTGCGACATTGTTACAGCTTGTTTGCAGGCGGTTTCCCAGAAACGGTGTAAGTACTTTCTGTGTGCTAGTGTAAGTAGTTTATTTCATTAACATGGGCAGTATTTCATTCAAGCCTTCACACTTCATTTAAAGTCAGGAGGCCAGGCTGTGCTATTTCTTGGATATGACTGGCTCTTAGTGATGTCAGTGGCACCTGGAAACAGTCAAAGTTCAACTACCTCGGCTGGGTAAGCTGCCATAGCCTCAGCTGTGTGTAGTGCTGTGGCACCCTCACTGTAGGTTGTCTGCCAGGTTTTTTCAGCTTTAATTAAACAGACAACCTGAGCTGAATTTGTTTGGTGTGCTTGCTGTGTGGAGCTGTCTGCTTTCATATGTTATAAGGGAGATGCTAGAAATAGAAATTATTCTCACTGGCAGCTATAGACAGCATATGGAATTGTCTTCCCAGAGCATTGTTAATAGCGTGTAACTCATTTCTGTCAAGTTGATCAAAGACGAGGAGTATTAATAAAAACAAGCCTATTTCCCTCAAACTCCTTTATCAGTACCAGTGTTTTGGGAGGTTCTGCGAGAGTGCATGGGAAAGAGGAGAGAAGTTACTCTTTAATTGTTTAGCCTTTTTTTCCAGAACAGTGAAACCTTTTTATTTGACTTGGCAAAGTTGTCATCTTAAGATAGGCTGAAGTGCTTTCGATAGTTCCGCTAAAGTAAAACTGCATGTAATGTCATATGTAAAAATAAATAGGAATTATGCCTTTAGAAAGGACATGTGAAAATAACCTAATATTCCCTGTCTTATTTTTTTATTAACATGCAGCGTGACAGGTACAGAAATATTCAGGTACAGTAAATAAAGCATGGTCTTTTCATAAAAATGTCTGCAGAAGCTTTGAGATGCATGTAAAAATTTCGTTAAAAGAATTTTACTGTAGTGGCATGTGCTAATGTAGTTTAGTTAAGGGCTTGTCTGTTAATGTGAAACTTCACTTTTAAGCATTTAAAAGAGTTCTTTTGTTTTACTTAAACCTGGCACGCAAGTTCTTGCCTATCTTGTGCTGTGTAGTCATATTTCTTCTTCTCGAAAACTTTTTTTTATTAACATCAGCTTGATAACCAAGTCCTCAGTGCCATTAGCATGTAAGCATATACTGTAGTCTCCTGTTAAATGAGACTTCTTGAATTTTGTGTATGTTTCAAGTATTTAGAGGGTTTGACTGTAAGTTCTGGGGGTCTGAGCCTCATTTGTTAGGTAAAAAGATGTTACTGAAAGGGATGTGGATTTCATACTAAATATGAATGTGATTTTGCAAGTTTCAGGTACCATTTTACACTGAAATTAATGGGGCATTATGTTTATGGTGTGCTGGTAACGACTGAGATAGCTGAAGTAATGTATTTTATTGCCTAATATCCATGCATATGCATGCAGGTTTTTTAAGACTGTGTAGATTTGCGTATTACATCTCTTTGAGTGATATATTTTAATTATTAAAATGGACATTTATATTAAAATATTTACCTAGTGGTTATTTTCAGCTTATATTTCTCAAAAACTGGATGCATGTGTTCCATGGCACCAAAAACTTAGTTTTTTCTTGCCTTAATGTCTAATTCAAAGCCACTGGGATGTGGTGAACAACTTCTGATAACTGCAGTTGCTTTGGAATAGATCAAGACTGTGTTTTTATTGCTCAGTGTAGATGTGCTAACATTCCTGCATTGTCTGTATAATAAGCTTTTGCTGTAGGATGTATAACTTGAAATTTCCTGGTAATCCTGCCTTTGAGGCAATGTTTGATAACAGCTGTCCAAAGGCCAGCACAACTGATCTTCTTCCCTCCAACTGTTTATTCTTGTCTTTGTACTGTTTCCTGTGTAGCAGTAGGAACCCCTGTATTGGAATATAATGAGTCAAATTGGAGAGGTGATTGGGTAAACTAATTTCTTTTCTGTAGCAGTTCCCTGTTTCCAGTTTCTTCAGGGGGTGGTGGAAGTGGCTGTACGGGAGAAGTGATTGCTTAGAGTAGCTTGAATATGTAATTACGTTCTAAAGTTTCTGCAAAACTTATGCTAACAGTGGAAAGATCTATTTTCTCATCTCTTAACCATAAAAAACCCCCCGAACATTTAATGTGATGGAACATTAAAAATTGCATACCTCCCCCTCTGCCTCAAAATGTAATTTTTCTCTTCACTAAAGCCCATGGAAACTAAATATTCTATAGACTGCCCTCTCACTTTTAAAAATTCAAAGCATTATTAATTTCCTGAAGTTTTCATTGTTCTAGGTTTTTCTGATGAAGGTAAATACTTGCAGCATAATGTTATGTGCTATAAAGTTTTATAATGTGCTTTCATGTTGAGCATTAACGGTATGACATTCTGTAGAAGTGACAAAATTTCTTGAAGTTGCATTATCATTAATTCTAATGTTTCAAAATACAAGTGATTCTTCACCTGATTTATATAGAGTTTCATGGTATGTTTATACTATTGTCACACTGGGAATTTTTTTCCCCCACATAGTGAAATCACTGTGTAGAGCTAGAACTCTAGTTTTCAATTAACCTTAAGTTCACATCCTTATGTTTGAGTGCTACCTTTAAGCAATCTGTACAGACCCATTGCAAACAATACTTTTTCATGAAGTTATGTCAGACCCTTTTTGAATACTGCTTGACAAATTAACTCTTAAGAGTAACTTCAGTTAGTTTGGAAATTACAGGGCTGATAAATTTGATTATTTTCTGATGAAATATCTATTGTGCTTTAGTCTGCTTTTACAGAGAGAAAAAAACCAGGTACTGTTTAAAAAACTGTATGCTTAAAACGGTGTTCAGTGTCCGAAAGTTCAGGGTCTGTGAGTTTTACAGCCCACAAAGGAAGGCATCCACTGCTCAGTCTTTGACCTCTGCTGGCTCTTGGTCTCTGCTGAGTGCACAGGAGAGGCCTGCCCCCATCCTCCCCCTGGCAGCTTTGGGAGCCCATATCTGACTTGCTTGTCCTTCAGACCCACCAATACCCAGCACAGGGCCTGCAGCATTTCAACCCCTGAGTGGATAGAGTAAATGTGGAGGAACAAGCAGTTGCCAGGAACAACTTCATAACTTATTGTGTTTCTCATTATGCTGTTGACCCTTGTCCCTGGTAGGTGATGTGCATTTTGCATACAAATAGGTATTACCACAGAAGATAAAATTCACTGCAGAGTGAAATGCATTTTGGTCAGATGCATGAATGGCTACGGCTCTGTTGAGGGAAGATAAATTGTTCTGCTGGATATGTGATAAAATCAGTACACTGTGCTGTATTTCTAGTTTGCAAGATATATGACTCACCAGTTCCATTTCAATAATAACTTTTTACCCAAATTTAAATAAAATACTCCAATGAAGAAAATCAGTAAGAGAGAAATCACAGTCATGGCCTCATGACAAACATGGCACATGTTTCTCTTACTCTTGTGATTTTGACTTATTTGGAGTAAGAA
Source organism: Manacus candei (assembly GCF_025592945.1). Taxonomy (NCBI): domain Eukaryota; kingdom Metazoa; phylum Chordata; class Aves; order Passeriformes; family Pipridae; genus Manacus; species Manacus candei. Next base: position 6,938,610 of record NW_026138091.1, on the reverse strand, counting down.
GATATAAGTTTGTTCTGGAGCATTGTGAACTATTTCAAGTCTGCCTTAAAAACTAAGCAGAGTGCTCTATGTACTTAATTATATCATTTGAGAAAAGCAGAATTCAGTAAAAAAATAAATTCAGGTTTTGCAGTTGCCATCTAAAGAATATGCAAAAGGCATCTCTGTCTTTTATCTCCCTGTATTTTATATAGTGCCAACTTGCCTACATTACTAAATATATTTTGACTGATTGAATTGCAAACCAGAAGTTCCTTGAATCACAAAATTTCCTTGCCTGTCATTTTAATTAAAACAAACAAACAAACAAACCCCAACAACCCAAACTAAAAACATGTATTATCTATAAATTATTCAGAATTAAAATAATCCAACTCAATTGTAACTCAGTCTGGCTGGAGGCAAGCAGGAATGCTTAAATATGATTCAATATAAAATAAACTGAAGCTATAGTAACAGAAAGTTAATTAATATTCTCTTGTATTTTTAATGAAGAAATAATTTTAGTAGAAGATTTCCAAAATACATCATTCATCATGTCATGAATTTGGTGCTGTATAGCTATGGTGCTATGTACCTATAATAACTTTAAATGGATTTCATGCCATGTTCAGAAAGACTCCTAGTATTGTCTGTTGTAATACTTGTTTAGAAACTATGATTAAAGTATTATTCTTCTGCTATTTCAGCATAGCGTCCTGTATAGATTTCTCTAAGATAACAATAAGCATTAGCTTTCTAGTTTTTCTTTTCCTCCTCCTGATTTGATTTAATGCAGAGCCAGTAGAGGGAGACAGAATATTTTATTTTGTGCAGGAATAGAGGTGTATCTCTGGTTTTCATAGGTTGATGGCTTTCATATCCTTTCCTTAAACATGAAGAGAAGTGCTTTACAAATGTAGTCAGGCAAGAATTGAATGAAAAGATTTAGCATCTGGCTGTCAAATAAATGTTATTCACAAAGGAAGTATTAGGTTCCGTATATGAAGTGGTTGAAAAACGGTGACAAATGGATTTTTAATTATAACTGAGGTCATTCATTCCCACGTGGTTGTGAATGTTATTTAGAAGCTCCTGTTTGAGTGAGCTGAATATTTTGGAGTCCATCTACAGAAATTTAGAAGGTTATGTTTATACTTATTAGCCCTGTTAGTGGTCTCTTTGAGTGCATCTTAATTGCATAGAAAACCAGCATGAACTGCACCATCTGGGCACAGATTGGTACCCTGCATGTCCTCGAGGGGTGGACAGTTTCCTGGTAGAAGATTGGACTATGAAGCCTCCTCAACTTCTGAGAATGAATTACTGTCTCTGTAGCATCAACTTTTCTCACAGGCTATGGAACTCAGAGGAAACTGGGAAAGCATTGCCTGCTGTTGTTTGGTTAGGAGAGAACTGTGCAAGGTCACCGTGATCACATGTCTCTGGAAAAGTGTAATTTAGATATGTTAAAGTACTCACATATCTAGATTAAACTTCTGTTTTCTATCTCATTCCCTTCCTCCATTTAGCTGCAGTCCTGCCACATCTGTGTCTTGTCCTATGTTTTTTTTCCCTTCCAAACTCTTTATTAGCTTTTCTTACTTGACTCAGTCTTTAAATATTGGACTTCTTGGCCCTGTTCCATTTTTTCCCATCCCTGTGTCTTGTCTACCCTGCAGTGCCTACCCAGATGACTCCCCAGTCTTGAATTTTCTTCACATTATTCCTTGGTTGTCTTCATGTGTTCTTCCTTGTCTTTTTTCTGCATGCACTAATTATCTACTCACACATTTTCTCCATCCCTCCTCTTCCCTCAGCATTTGTTACAAAACTAAGGCAGAAATTCACAAATTTTAGTTCGTAGGGTAAAAGTTTGGTTAAAGGTGTGAAAGCAACTTTAACACAATATACTGTGGGCACAGCTAATACTGATTTGATTGAATATGAACTTCACAAGGTTCTTGGAGGAGAGGAGAGTTTTTCACAATGAAAACAATCAGCCATTGAAATAACCTCCCCAGGGAAGTGTTGGATTCCTCAAAAAGGGATGCTTTTAAGATTCGGCTGGACAAGATGCTGGGCCATCTTGTCTAGACCATGATTTTGCTGAGAAAGGTTGGACCAGATGATCCTTGAGGTCTCTTTCAACCTGGTATTCTGTGATTGATTTCGCTCTGGATCAGATGCCTCTTAACATGGGACAAGCACTTGTGTATATGTGTAGTGGGTTTCTGTGGCTGGGTTTTGGTTTTATTTATGTGTAATAATTCATGCAGATCAAATTTTGCCTGTGGCTTATCTGTCTTTTCTCACTCGTTTCCCAGTAATTTGATGTACTTTCACAGTTGTATAAATATGCTTTAACCTGGAACACCTCAATTTCTCTGGTTTAATTTTTTAATTTCTTTATGAGGAGTTGCATTACTCAATGAATGTTGCTACTATGGCAGTTTTGACCTACCCTTCTTCCCCTGAATCTCCACTGTTATAAATTAGGGGGCTATTTTTTAGCTCATATTTGCTTTTCATGTTCTTCACTTTAACATCTGAAATATATATTAAAGAGGAGGATGTTCTCTATTAAAAAATAAAAATATTAATGTCTGTGTGATTTCCAGTGTTGCATTTGCAATTAAAAGAGAGACTATCATGCATGTGCTGTGCTGATCTCCAACTCTAATTTAGATTTCCAAGTGGCTGTGAAACAGGTCATTCATTTAGAAAATCATTTGTCATTTTCAAGGTGTTGATATAATAGATTTTAAATCTTACTCAGTAGCTCTGATGTTTGAAGGCAGATGAATCTGCTTCAGTAACTTTTTACAGCAAGAGCCATTTAATTGATCTATCAAAAGTGCATTCCTCTTTTGATGCAGTTAACATAGGAGGTTTAGTTCTTATGGAGTCTGATTTCACGTGAGTCATTCTCAAATGACTTAGTTGGCTGCATGTTTCAGTTCAGTAGCTTTCCTATTACCTCATGTGTATTCGTGTGCTTGGCTACATTACTAGCCTACCCTTTGTGGGTGCTAATGAATTTGATCCTTTAAATTGATGCTGTGGCTTTCTGAAATGCATGCTTAAGAAATGTTGTTTGTGGCTACTTCTTTTTTTTTCCTAATGAATTGTTGTTAATTTAGTTCTACCTGATCTTTTGTCCTTTGAAGTCTTCTGGTGGCGAAAGGGAAATGGAATGAAACATAATCATGAGCTTGAAAATGTCATAGTCATCTTGTTTGTTTAAACTGTGTCCAAAGATAGGCTGAATTTTCTTTATGGTCACTTGCCTACTTGTAGCAATACATGTGGAAATAAATAGAATATTGCTATTCATTTTTAGTTATTGCTGTTTTCATCAAACTATTAGTTGTGCTGCAGAGAGCAAAGGCTTTCTCTATTTCTTATGACTCCAGATGTGGAAGTGGTCTGAGCACTGGTTAGCAAGGATTTTCTGATCTGTTTTGTGTCCTGTGCTGGTTTGCAAAGAGTGAAGTTATGGACCAGTTAGAAAAGGAGAGAACCTGTATTCAGGAATGCTGAAGCTTGGCTCAGCGGGGATGGTAGCTATGTGCTTGGTCCATAAGATGCATTGGGCCAGTGGGCAGGAGTTCTTTTGATCTGGGTGGTGAAGTTCACCTGCTGGTCCCTTGGAATGGGCTGTGCACAAGGACAAATGGCTCTAGAAGATTTTTTTTTTCCTGGAAAGAAAGGCTGGCTTGCTATCTAATTTGGTCATATCTCAACTGAAAAGTTTTTGTGGTCTGTGCCACTGTAGAATATCAGATTAAAAAGATGTCAAGAACTAAGTGATTAGACCCTTACAGAACCTGGAATCCTTACTCTGAGGGAAATTTTGCTTTAAGGATACAACAACTAAAATATCTTATTCCAGCATGAAATAAAACACCCACTCACAAAAGTCAATTGCTTATGAAGCAAAATTCTGAAAGCTTATATTTAGAACCAACATGCTTTGTTCAGATGCCTTTTTCATTTCATGTTAGGTAATGAGCCATTTTCAACTTAGGTGATAAAATGTTTAATCCTAAAAAGAGTCAAAATTATGCTTTTAGCATTTGAAAATATGTTTTAATCAAAGATGACAATTTGCTGAAAAGGACTTAGCTTTCCACAAGCTGTTATTTTATGGCAGAGCTTTCCATTAAAGTGGTTCCAACCAACTTTGTTACAGAGATCTTCCTGGGATTGTGCAGCCAGCCATCTCTGCAGCTCACTCCCTGACTGCTCAGCACTGGGATTGCCAGGCTGATTATGGAGCTGAGGACCCCACATGCATTCCTAAGCCATATATTTTCCTTCTGAGTCTTTAGGGATTATATGAATCCTTACTTTTTTGTGTCATGTACTTTCCTAACTTCTTTGTTCCTAACTCTCACCACTGAAATGTTTTACCTTCATGAAAAATACCTCCTGGCTCCCCCAGAACAAGTGTCATATTCCATCATTGACTAAAATTTGAACGGTTCTTGAAAATGGTTTTTATTATGGGCTCCTTTGGCTACATTCTTCAGGATTTAACTAAGCTAACTGTCCTGGTGGCTGCTTCAGCTGGTGTCAGGAGCCAGAGATAGGATTGCCTTTGCTACAAACCCTGGGAGTCTGTTCAGGATCTAGGTGCTTACAGTATCAGCATGGGGGGTATAAGACTATACCTGACTGACGCTTTTTTTCTTCTAAGTATCATTCCACTGCTGCCATTAATAGGAAATTGTCTGCATTGGAGTTGGGGTCACTGCTGCTGGTAAATTCCTGGAGACAGTGTGGAGCCTGCTGACTAAGAGACCATTATGTCCTTGAGGAATGTGCTGCCTCCTGGCTCACTGCTGCTGTTCCTTTTCCAGTCCAGTAAGCCACTGTGTCTGGAGAGGTGAGATTTTCATGGGAAAGGTGTTTGGGACTAGTTGGAAGCTGAGCAAATGAGCATCTGACCTCAGGCACTTGCCTCTGACAGGAGAGAGCTTTCAGTTACCTGTTCACTTCTGCCCATTGAGCATCAAACTTGGCCCCAAACGTGCCTCACACAGAAGCAAGTGGATGTTGATTGCAGTGACTTACTGTTTGGGACATACCAGCCCTTCACCCAAAGGAGCCTGGTGAGATCTGGGAGACACTGGTCAAACAGCTGTGGTGTCCCACTTCTGTATAAGCTTGTGGGCCCTGTGAAATGGAGAGCTATAACCCTGCATCCTTCCATCTCGCCCCACGTTGAATGCTTGTCCTGGGAAATGGCAGACATCTGGGGTGAGGGCGAAGTGGGGCTAAATTGACCCATCTGAAGTGTGTTGTGTAGGTGTGTTCTATAGCTGGCCCCAGCTGCTAGGGTGAAGGGGCACCCTGTGACAGTCACCTGAGGTGGTGAGAGAATCAATCACTGCTTACCTAACTACAACTAGTTTTATTTCTTCCCTCCCTCCCTAATAAATAGTTCAGCAGTATTTTTTAATAATGTAGAAACTTGATGGAATAGTAATAGCTGAATGTGGTTACAATATAAAAAATTATTCTTGCAGAACAAATATTTCATTGTGTGCAGAACAAATATTTCATTGCTTATCATGGAACCAAACAGTAAATTCAGTAAATCGTGCTGTAAGCACTAGGCTGGCTGCTGAATCTAGGCCTAGTTTGCAGCATAAAATGCAGATTCTTCAATATAAGGATGTATAGATTGCAGAGTCACTATTAAATTCTTGTTCTGCAACATTTGGTATAGGATGTTGCAACTACTCTTGGTCAGTGTGCTAGCAGCTGTGACAACAGTGAAATTGGTTGAGTTAGTGCTACACCCGAGATTGTGTTTGTTTTGGGTATGCATACAACTTGGACATTGACTGCTTAACTTCTTTTCTGTATTCTTCTGTGTGACAGTAATCCTGTCACTGTTGCAAAGTCATAGCTAACTTTACAGGATTAGTTTTGTAATTAATGAAGAGTTTTGAGTTCACTGAATTACGCTTCTCACAACAGCTGTGCCATGAGAAGTTGATGTATTGGGACAGTACTTGTTACATAAAATGCTCCCTTAGTATTAGAAACAGGAATTAATGTGATAGATTATTGTGCGTGGGGCTTTTTGTATTACTTATCAAGTACTATTTGTAGTACTTATATACTAATATGCCTGTATTAGTAGTTCTCAAAGTAGTTCTCAAAACAGTGATGTCTTATTTCTGTAGTACTGCGGTAACTTTGGAAGGTGGGATTTGATTAGCTCAAACTGAAGAGGCATGCAGTCATCTGGAGCGAGGATGCTGCTGTTTGCTGACAACAGCCAGAACAGCCTGTTCTCTGTCTACAGTCCCTGTCAGTCAGTCATGACATCAGAATTAACTGTCAGGCACTGCTGTGGATATCTGATCAGTGGTAAAGTTTGGTTAGTCTTTTATAAAAGACTTTTTATATAGTCACCCAGGGATTATTATGGTTAAATGAGAGGAGGTGCCAATTTCCACATAGGTTCAGGAACAGTGTGAAACAGCTCACCATCCTGCAGCCCAGCATGTCTGTCTGGGCAGGGTGAGTGTTGGCTATGGAGGGAGGAGTGGGGTGCAGGGCCCCCACTGAGCAAAGGGCTCAGCCTGAAAAGTGCTTGTGTGCTTTGCTGGGAGGCGTTGTCAGCATCCACAGTATAACCTAGGAGTTCATTTTGTTAACTGGGAATTTGTGAGGAAGCTGGCTGCACAACCAGTGGTGCCAAAGGCCATGTGGGACGGAGAGTTGCGCGAGAAGTGCGCCCGAGTGTATTCATATTTCACAGATCTTCAGACACTTTTGAACTGATGTAGATCCTGCTCCAGTTCCTACAGGTAGTGAAAAGCCATGGCATCTGTGGCAAATGTTGGACAATCAGGATGTTAAGATTGCTCTTGTGTATAAGCTCGCAGCAAGGGTTGCTGTGTGAGCTCCATAACTACAATACCATGTCATTGCAGTCTTTAATCTCCCTCTGACAAACATTTGGATGTAGAAACAGCCTGAGAGAAAAAGTTGTGTGATTAGATTGTATGCATAGTCTTTGACACTTGCCTAGCTTAGCACTACTTCCTCTTTTATTCTACTGGGTGTTACACTTCAGTACAAGTAACTGCACTGTTCTTTTTCCCACTGAAACAACCTTTTTTCTGTTTTTTTTTTTCTCTTAAACCATTGTGAACTTGTAGGAGGGTTAATGGGGCTTCACTGAAAATACCCAACAGGGTACATGGCCTTTAAGTAACACAGATGCATTTCATCTCCAAGTGGCACATGCTAAACATTCTTTGGTGAGTTAGTCTTTGAAGAGAAGATTTCCTGAGTACTAAAGATCAAATGGAGGATAACAGCTGCCTGGAATAATTAGTGCTAGGAACAGACTGATTTATGGAGCATCAGGCAGTACCAGCAGCTATGTTTCTGCAGCTTTGTGAGATAAGCTTGACATTTAAAAACAAGGTGCTAGAAAAATGGACTGTGAACTTGGTCTATTTGGATCAATAGTCCTGCTTATAGTTAAGTGCTGGAGCATCTCTGGAGGAAGAGTTAAATGAGAACCTCAGATTTTAAAATGCTTTTCTGCTTGAAGCTGTTAATAACCTGAATGTGACTTACTGAGCAGTAAATGAGTGCTCTTCATATATCCTTGGAATTTGCCAAGGAAGTCAAGTCTATGTTCCATCTCCATGTTACATCATCTTACTTACAAACCTATAATTTGTATCTTATTTCTTAGTAAAAATTGGAAACTTCTTGCTATGTTTTGCCAACAGTGAGACGGCCTCTAAATTTATTTCTCTATAAATTACCTTCCTAAAATCACAGCAACCTGGTACTGATCAGTGTTTTCCCTGCCATCCATACAATACATATGGCCAAACTACAGAGCATGAACAGTTTTTGGTTCTTGGGTTGGATTGATAGCTAGCTAACTTTTTAATGTGGTCTGGGTTTTTTTGTGTATGGTTTTGGTTGTTTGGTTTTTTTATGTTGTCCTCCCCTCCCCCCCCATGTGCTGGTTTAAAGGTAAACTGGCAGGGGAAATGAACCCAACTCAAAAGAGATTATAAGTCAGAATAACAATTTAATAAAAATAATACAATAAATACAATTACACAGACAAACAATTGGTTTTAACCCACAAAACCCATATGTATAACCCAGCACCCTGGGGGATGAACAGAGTGGTGTTTGTTGGGCCCCCCTTCCCGTGCTGAGCCCCACGTGGTCCCCCTGAGTCCAAAAGTAAAAGGAGAGGGAAAACCTGTTGGTGAGAGTGGTGATTGCAGTCTGGTCGGGAGTCGTGACTGCAGTCCGGATGGGAGTGGGAGTCGCAGTCCAGTCAAGATGGTCTCAGTGTGGTTGAGAGTGGTGGTCGCAGTCCAGTCCAAGTTCCGGTCCTTCTTTGGATCCCACAGGTGGTACAGAAGTCCCAAGACTCCAAGATTATATATCCTCAGCTTCAGGCAGGAATGCCCAGTACCTCCCTCAGAGCGGGGAGTTCCACAATGAGTGTGAGGACAGGAACATCCTCCTGTCTCACAGGCCTCTTAACACCCAGCTTATAGCCTGAGGGGTCAGGTGTGCTCTGGGCAGCTGCTGTAAGTGGTCTATTGATAACAGTTCTGGGAAATGGCATGGAAGGGTGTAGAATACACAGTTTTGGGTTACACCTACTCAGTGATGAGCTGGTCCCAGCTGTTCTAACTAGGACACCCCAGTATGTTACTGCCAAGTTCTTGTCTTGTCCAGCATTCATTGGCAGTAATAGGTACTGGGCCTTAGGTCCTGAAGGAAAAATAATTATACAGTGGCGCTAAAGGAAGTGAGAGTGGGGGAGTAATCAATGTACATAGCTGATATATTTTTAAAACATATACTAATATGAATAATTGAATATTACTAACATTTATAGTAATGTCTAGAGAGGTCCAGTGAAGTCAGGAACCTGTTGAGCTGGACAAACTGGACATCATTGGGCAAACACATGGTACAAGGCTCTTTGAAAAACATAACAGGACAAGACCACTTGAAGGCTGGTAGGAGAAGCACATAGTCAGAGAAGTGAAGCAAGTCTTCCAAAGATACGCAGTAGTAAATAAACGAACAGAGCTTTGCTGTTAGCAAACTCGTGCTTGTATGGTGTTGTACATGCTCAAAATCAATTTTAATGGCTCAAGGCTTCAGTACTAAATGAGCCTTTGATTAATCCTAAATACATATCCAGTTCCATAAACTTGTCTTGTAAGAGTGGGTTATGAACTGAAATGTTGTCATTTAACTGTTGAGTATAAAAGCTTGGAGTAGTAATGTTGTTGGAACTGATAACTATTTTTGCCTCTTCATCTCACAAATTTCAGCAAAAAAACCATCTGTGTCAAACTTGCTTAAATGACCAATGTATGTACTTTTTTCAGGAAGAAGAGGTGGTAGTTTGAAGTTCTTTTTCTTTGTTAGTTGCTTCTGTTTCCAAGATATGGAAACAGAGACCTCTCTAGACATTACTATAAATATTAGCAATATTCATTAATAATTTTTCTGACTTTTGCAATTACTCTTTAATCTAAAATCTTTCAAAGTGTTCAGTCTCTGAACAAATCTTGTCTTGGGGACATAGGATTGTTTTGTTTTCTTTCATTATGTTGGGGGATTAGAATCTTGCTGTTTCTGAAATAGCAGTTCAGATCAATGAAGCTGGCAATTCACACTGTAAAATTCATTTGCTATACTAGGTGCTAAGCAAATAATCAGATTCTAATAAAGGAAGAGCAGTTCAGTTTTAGAGCTGGGAACCTGCAATGACCTTCATTTTTCTGCAACTATTATCTTAACATAACTACAAATCAAACCTGTCAGAATTCTTTTTTCATGTATTGGGTTAGATTTTCTGCTGACTTGGTGATTTATTTTTTTGCATTACAATATAGCATTTAAGCTAGATTCTGGGGTGTGAATACTGGCCAGGATATGCATTTACTTCATATTGTTTAACAAGGCTAAGGAACAGTTCTTAATTTTTATAATCATACTTTTCAATTTTTTTTTTATATAAGCCTATTCAACAATTTTTTTTCTTACTATTTTGGTAAGGAACATATTATTTTTAATTCTCTGCTTTGGTAGAGTCAAATAATTTCTCTGACAAAAAGAAGGTAATTTGCTCTTTGAGACTTCAAATCATTGCTTTGTATTTAATTTAAAAAGTGTTTTCTCTATATTTTATCGATCGTGTAAGTATTGCTGCGACTTTTGTTCCAGTTGGTAACTCTAGACTTTATGCTACTGGTTACTGCAGCAGTTAAAATACATTGTTACTTTTACCTTGTTCATGAGATGCAACTATCAGCTTAATGTAGCTGCATATGATCTGCTTTACTGTTATAGCTGGCACATGAAGGCAGTAAGTAAAATAAGTTGATTCTCTCCCTCCTTTTACTTTCTTTATCAGAACAATACAGATCACTGCTCCTCAAGTGGAAATTATAACTTTAGAGTTTATTTATGCATTTGAAGCAAAGTGGAAAAAGATTGTAAGAAAACTAAATGCTGTTGTTGAATTGCACACACACCCAATTTCACCACGTGGAAAGATCTATCCACTTACTTGTCTATAATTTTTCTCTGATTAAGAGCTTATTGGGAGCATTTGGGACATAGAAAGCTTCTGAAGTTCTTTTTTGTTAGGTGTCCTTTTGTCCTTTTGGAAGACAACATACAAAGAATTAAACACAGAGGTGAACTTCAGTGTTTGATTAATCACAGGTGTTCACGAGTGCTTGTGACTATGCTTTCTTTATTATCATTTTAGATCTATTCTATGTCTTCCTCTCATTGCTTTAATATCCAGAACTCTTCACAACCTACTTTTCTCTCTTGTCCCATCCTTATAATTTCTTACTTAGTATTCAAGGTTAGCTTGTGCCTCCTACCTCCACCCCACATGTTTTAAAACAAGTACCTTCTCAATTTCCCCCCATGTTGGCATTTTCTTATAGATGTTTAACCATGTTAAACATGCTAATGATTAAAACCTAATCTCTCAGCCTTCTTATTGACCTTATGCCTTCACGGTGTCCCCTGGTACTCAACTTTGCCATAAGTCTACAGAAACAATTGCGGCTCTTTTGTTAAGACTATTGCCCACCATGTTTTTCAATATCATCTGGCTGTCTAACTGTGCTCCTCTATAAGCTAATGTGTTTTCTTTTCGCTTATTTACTTTCTTTTAAAGCAGGCGGTCCGCTTTTCTGCTGCGCTTTTCTGATGTGCGTTGCAATACTGCTGCAGCCCAAAATTAGGATTCATGGGCACTGCAGTGAGCACAGATAGCTTTTATGGAATATCAGGCATACTCAATTGTATAAGTTTGTTGTCCTCTATTATTTGCATAATAAAGTGAACTTACTTCTGTCTTGTGATCAAGCAAAATTATATTTAATCCCCTTTTTGTTTCCCTCATGGATAGTTCTGCGTTAAATCTCTGCCTTGTCCTTTCCATGCAGCTGTTGAACCTTACATTAAGGTAAAGATTTCCACATCACATCTGTTTTGTAATGTCAGTAGGGGGTTTTCTGGTTGTTGTTTTTCCCTGAAATATTTGAGGTGCCTGTGATCTGTGGTGCACGATGTTTAAAAAACATGAGTCAGTTTCTACTTTTCAGAAAGTTTTTCAATTCTTTCCTTTTAAGCTCTGGGAACAGCCAATTCTCAGTGATGGGCCTAGAGTGAAATAGGCCACCCTTTCTTATTACCCAGCACATTGACACGGTTTGCTGTTACTTGTGTGCTCATGCTTACTGAATTATCAGCAATTTTAATTCTTCTATCCTTAGAACCAGTTTGACATAGGAACTCCAGATACTACAGAATACTAGCTGATTAGTTGTGTGGCGATGAGAGTTGGTGGCATAGGAGAGTTAATAATTTGTGATGTAAAGCATTTGAATATTAACATATTCAGTGTTAGGTTGATGTGATTATCTTGTAGACAGGTTTAAGACAAGCTTCTGGCTTACTGCTGAGTGATTTTCTAAAGAACTCAGGAAAATAGGGGCTTTGTGCTCTACTGGATTTAGCATAGGTCTGGGAGATGGGTTCATGCAGTTCTGCTGTTGCTGCCCTTAGACCTGGTACTGTAACAGATGTCAAGTCTTTCTGCACCTCCTTCATTAATTTAAATAGTTATATAACTGCAAATGGAGAGGGGTTATGGGCAGGTTCACGGGGTTACAGGTATGTGTGTACTTCTCTTTTGGCAACCTGCAGTGCTTTTGAGGGCTTTCATATTTTCACCTACGTGATCCAATTGCATAAGCATCTTGTGCAACTCTGTGAACAACCAGTGGATCAAGGGACTGCAGATGGCCTTACCTGCACTGATTTACTGCCTACAAATGTGGTGCCTCCCTAGACTGGAAACTGGTCATCACAGGTCCACCCCATTGTGCTGTAAACTGCCAGAAACTGCTTTCACAACTGATTAATGGATGTATTATATTTTCAAATGTTTTCACTAATGCTGGAAAATTTTGACATACTTCTCAGGGCATATCTGCCAAAAATTTCAAGAAGGGATATGACTATGAACATTATTAAACTTGTAAATACACTTACTAGTTGTAACTGTCCATCACTCCCGAAGGATAAATTACAACGTGCACTTGTGGGCCAGTGATGCTGGGGTCAAGGAGACCTGGCTCTATGGAGGGGACTTTCTTTTCTCGTCAGTCCTGTCCTAGTGTATGCACGTGTGTAGTACAAAAGGCAGGAGTGGATAGTATGTATGGGAGGAAGGGCTGAGAATTAGAAAAAAACCAAATCAGACCACCGCAACCAAAGATCATAACAAAGAATCTTGAGTATGAAGTTGTCTTGGCTGAATCCTGATTAAGATAAGCTGAAGGATAGTGCATATACAGTAGTGAGCTTTTTACAGGAGTTACAGTCTTGTAGATTAATTTCCTGTTAAAAGATATATACTATAGTGAGCAGCACTATTGTAATGATGGTCTCTGGATCAGTCCTTAATAGATATGGCTAAACAACGTGCAAGCAATATTCTTTTTCAGATATCTTAGCTATAAACAAAGCCCCATGGCCAGAGATCACTCTGTAGTGAGAGAATTCCCTGGATCCTCTGTCTTACACTCTCCAAGAACAAGTGGGCTGTTTTAGGGCTTCCTTCAAAAGAAGGCTCTGTTAAAGAGTAATTATTGTGCGACAGTTTTTGAAGGGGGAAATAAGTAAGGAGGTTATGTGCCTGAAGTCTAAAGGAAGAGGAAACATTTGACTAGCTGCACTCTTCCTGAGGCTAAATCATGTAAATTTTAGCTCTCTGTTTCTGGAAATCACAGATGCTATTTCCTGTCCATTGTGTAGCTTAAATTTGCACTGAATGTCTTTGTAGGCAAGGATTGGCTCTGCGCTTTTTGTCTCTGATATCTAGTATAGGACAAGTGAGGTCCTGACCTTTTTTGTGACATTTTATATACAAAGTGATACAAATGATGACTAACGCAATGGAAAAGTTTAAAATATTAATGCTGTGTTGATGAGACTGTAGCTTGCCAACAATTTGTACCATTTTCACGATTCCTACTTGTTGAAAGTGCATAGAATTAACCTTCTCTAGGCACAAGTACAGTAGCAAAACTTCATTTTTTTAATTGGTTCTGGAACCATCCTCTGTGCAGTAAAGACAACCCTGGATTACTTGTCTGACAGCAGTAACCAGATTGGTGGCAGAACAGAACCTGTTAGTCCAAAGTCCCATTTCTCCTTCTGTATAACACAAATCCGTCCAGTCTTACTGATGGGCTCCCTTGTCAGGTGCTCATGCTGTGGATATGCAAAACAGTGCTACAGACTCTGTGCTTGGCGGTTGACACAATAGCTACAGGCAGGTGATGGATCACAGCACCCACTCACCTGCACTGTCTAAGGTAGCATATGAGTACCACAGCCTGCAGACAAAGAAGTACTGGCAGTGCAGGAGGGCGTGCTCTGCTTGCAGGCTGAAGTGGGAGGTGTGCTGGGCTGTGCCACCTCACAGACTTTTGTGGTCAAGGGACACGTGCTGTAGCATCTCTGTAGTGCCTGTGCCCCTGCAGTGTCAAAAACCCAACAAGCCAGAGACCTCTTTTCAAGCTGTCAGAGGTGACTCCATCTTGTGCGTTGGAGGACTGTGAAACTCCAAATGGGTCGTACTTGTTTTTAGGCCTCTAGGATCAAGCAGAAGGAAGCAGGGCTGGTTTTGACAGAGGGGATATTTATTAATAGAAAACAGAATTGGGTAAGATAGGAATCTTGTGCTCCAGTGGTGAAGATGGTTTAATGGGCTAAATGTATTTAAAATAGTTTTGCCTCCTGGGAGAATCTTAAATTGCCTTACCCTTTCTTCCTTCCAACATGAACATATTTCATTCCACGTGTTTTCTCTTGTACATTACAATTTGCAAGTGAAATCCTTTTTTTCTTTTGAGCTCATGATGAACTACACTACACATCAGAAAATGTGTTGGCTGGATTTAAAATGTCTTTATTTGCTAACTCTGTAGAGCTATTTGAAACCCAGTGGTAATGGGGTCACATTTTCTGGGTACATTTTTTGGGCTCTTAAAGGTAGCGTATGAGGCTATGATTTGGTCAATATAACAGGTTTTCCCTTGTGGTTACAATACGTTTTCCCCCTTCATCCTATTGATAGATATTTCTTCCTGATATTTGCTGTATTGGCAGCTGCTGTAGTGATGCTGCCTAAGCGTAATTTCTAAAATGTGTTTGGACGAAACATATTACAATATTATCAGACCATATATTTACTATAATGTATTTTTTCATGGGTACATGTTGCTTTAAGCATTTTTGCCAACATACATGTCCAGAAGTGTGGCAAACAAGCTTTTTGTCCCCAGATTTTGACTGTTTTACTGGGATGTTGTGATGCAAATCAGAATTAAGGGAGATCTGTATGCTTTTTTGTGAAATGAAGGGGAGGATGTGGACTTAATGAAATACAGTCACCCAGCTAAAAAAAGGTCTTACCATTTTTAGTCTTGATTACAGTAGTCTTCTTAGCACACATCAGAAGAGAAGCAGTAAACTATGGCTTCCACTAATCCTGGGGTTGGTATTAAAGCTCCATGCAAACAGATATGTTCTTTAAAAGCAAGATTGATCTGTGGCCCCATTTCTGCTACTGTTCCTGTCACTGCCCCATCTGTTTGTGCTCATTCTCCCTTTCTAGCTGCCTCTGCTTTACCTTGTTGTCCCAGTGAAGACAGAAGAGGGCTGAGGAATGGAGAGGTTTAAAGTACATGGAGTTTGTAAAATCCTGGCAGTGATCATAGGACTGACCACCATAAGGTTGATTGTAAGAAAGGAACAAGTTATACATACGAACTAATATTTCTTAAGTTCTCTGGCTTTAAAATGGCATGGGTAGCAGATGGTGGTAAGACTGCAAAGAGGTACTAAATGAGGAGGTAAGGTTTTTCAGAAAGTGACTCTATTGTGTGGGAGGGAATACATGAACTACCGGGCGGGGGGAGAAACAAAGTCTTGGGTTGATTATTACGAAATACTGGAGCTGAAATATCTTGCTTAGCCAAATGCTTTGATATTTTTTTTTCCCCCTCAAAATCTTTTCTGAATGTCATCTGTCTTGTCAGTAACTGCAGGTGAGGACTTGTGGATGTGAGAAGACTTCTGTGCATTGGCGTATCAAACTAGATTCGTGATGGCAAACATGTCTTGCCAAAGGCAAATTAGAGGCTTTGACTGATCAGTGGTTAAAATCCAGTGCCATCCACTTTTCTAGAAACTAGGCTCTAGCCCTTAAGATATGTATATGTATGCTTAATGGAAGGGTTATCCCTGTCTCTAAAATCCATCTGTGCTAATGATCCAGTGAGTCATCAAACCCATTAGTATGGTTTGGCTTCTTCATTTTGTCTCCTGAAGTTCAATTTTGCATTTTTTTTCTTCAATGTTGTGTTTATTGGCTGGCATGCAGGAAAGCTCCTTAATGGTATGCTGGTAGACTTGGAAGTATCCATGTCCCGAGTCACAGAATGATTGTCCTGATTGTTTCCAGTATTCTTATAGCAACAAGATGACAAGTAGGAGAAATACCAGTAATGGGGATACCTAATTCTCATTTTGAGAGCTGATTATCCTTATTGGTTAAATATTGATGTCTTAGAGCTGATTGGTAATTGTTTAAAAATTGAAGGTAACGTATGATTATGTTCAGTTTAGTGTGATGACCGATTCTCACTGTATGGATAAGGAGTGGTTTCTGAAACTTTGGCTATGGCTCCTGAGACTTTGGGCCATGGCATGTGGTGTTGAGTTAGTCAGTCTTGAAATGATCCAAGAATGATATGGCGCTATTTGTGGATGGTGCTCAAGCAAGGGAAGAATAATATTAGAGACATAATATGGCTATTTCTGTATTTAAATGTTGCCGGTACAGTCCTGTTGGTCCATTCAGTACACCTAGGGAGACTAATTGATTTAAAATTTGATGCTTTAACTACTAAATCATCATCTCCAGCTGGCACTGAAAGAAAGTGATTTGCATATCTACATCAGCAGGGAAGTGTCACCTTTGATAAAAAAAGAACCACCGACACACAGACTTAATTATCTATTCAGAGTGCAAGCTAGCAGCTGAAATGTAGTGACTTTTCTCCAAAACTGAAACAGATATTTAAAGAGTCGTGATCAAAATCACGCTTCTCTGAAAACGTAACAGTGACTTCTAAAGATAGCTATAACTGATCTTAAAAAAGGCTTGGTTCTGTGTTTTATATTGTGTATCTTTTATGTAATTGGCTTCACTGCTTATCTGTTGCCAGTTTTCTCCTCTCTATAATGCGATTGAGTAAAACATCTTTTTAAGAAAGGAGCAAATTGTTTCAAAGCTACAGTCATTGGAAGGTAGACTCATACTTCTGGTAGTTTGGTCTTTCAGCCTGACTAATGTGGTGTGATAAATCTGCTCTCCTTCCACAGAAACACTGCATGGTTTAGGTTGTAAAAGCTGTGATTATTTCAAATGTTCTTCCTTCTTGTCAATCGAACCACTAGTTTGAAATTCTGTATTAAACCCTTTTAAGATGCTGTTAGACCAAAATGCATCTAATAAAGTGCTGTTGAATAGCTTCTTTTAACTATTTAGTGCATGGCACATCATTGCTTGTAAGTGCAGTTGCAATTTAGATTCATAGAAAAGGCTGTTATTTTAGCTGAGAATGTCCAAAGGCTCTGTGCTGGAGAGTCAGAAACAGATACTGCACAGCCCACTTGCTTGTGCTGCTGCTGAGGCTGTCCATAAGCAGCTCTGGCTGCAGGACCTGATCCAGCTTGCCCTGGCATTGAGATGCTGTTATATTCTTCACTCTCCCCCCGTTCCATGGTCTGGTAGTGCTTGTGGTATTCCTTCCCAGGACAGCTTTTTGAAAGGGGCAGCAGGACTATCTATATGTGTCCAGCTGTAGCCCAGAGAACTACACGAGAAGACTCTTTGGTGGATATTTAGCTAATTTCAATCTCTGGAGAAATTTCAGCATTGCCGCCTGTTAACAAGCGTCAAGTGAGCTGTGTCCGTATTGCTGTCGAGTGTCTCCATGCAGCCTGGGGGGCTGTGCAGCTGTCCTGCAGCCCTTTGCCAGCGCTGAGCCCCACCACCGCCGCCGGGGCTCCCTTGATTTCTAACCAGAGCTCTGTTTCCCTTTGCCCGCTGCATCCCAGGTGGTGCTGGAGGAGGAGAGGCTGCTGCTTTACTCAGGCAGTGATGCTACGATTGTGGGCGGGAACAGCTTTTTTTTTTTTCTTTCCCCTTTTTTCCTTTCTCCTCTCCTTGTCCTCCCTCTTCTCTCCCGCACTTGGACTTCGCTGTCTGCAGTGCAGATCCTCGCCTGCCATGCCCCCGGCCCCGCCGGCCTAGGGCGAGCCCCCGGGCACCATGCGGCAGGACAGGCTGACGGGCTCGCTGCGGCGCGGGGGGCGATGCCTGAAGCGGCAGAGCTCGGGCGGCGGCGTGGGCACCATCCTCAGCAACGTGCTCAAGAAGCGCAGCTGCATCTCCCGGACCGCGCCGCGCCTGCTGTGCACCTTGGAGCCAGGTACCCGCCGGCCGGGCGAGGCAGCGGCTGCCGCCCCGTAAGCGGCTTAGCGGGGCGGGAGAGCGGCCGGGGCCGCGGAGGCGGCGTGGAGAGGAGGCAGGCGGCCGGAGGGCGATGCGGTCTGCGGGTAGGCGCGGCGGGGCGGGGGGCAGCGCCCGGGGGCAGCCCCGGGCCGGGCAGGTGCGGCGGCCCCGGCGGGGCCCGGCCGGCGTGGGGCGCCGCGGTCGCGGCCTGGGGCCGGCGGGGTGCGCGGAGCGCGGACTCCGGGGCCTGCGAGGGGGGCCCGGGCTGGGGAGCGGCGGAGCCACCGCGGCGGGTGCGAGGAGGCCCCGGCGGGAGGCCGGAGGCGGCCGGGGCCCTGCAGGGAGGCAGCGCCGGGGGCTCATCCCGCCCGGCCGGCGGATCCTGGATCCGCTCTCCAGCTCTCCCGTTCCTTTCCCTGCTCCTCCCGCCCGGCGTCGCCGCCTCGCAGCGCTTTTGTGTCGTTTCTCCCTGCTGCCTCCCTCCCTTCTCTTCTCCCCCGGGCTCGGTGCCGCAGCTTTCCGCCAGCCTCTCCCCGTGGTCCCCCTCAGTCTCCCCAGATAAACCTACTAACTCCTGACCTGCCGAAGAGCCCTCCTCCCACCCAGCCTTTGTCTACTGTAGGGTATTGTCTAAATTCGCAACCGTGCCTTTCCCAAGGGAAGGGCATCAGCTGTGCGGCTATTTTTCTGGATCTTGCTTCAGCACTAAAATCTTTTAAGAACCAGGTGGTCAGCCAACAAAGTATATTTGCTCCAGAGAGGTGGGCTCTCAACAGAAGCATTGATCGGTGATCATTACTGAATGCTAGATTCTAGTTGCCTGCCATAAAAATTTTGGATTTTCTTTTTTATGAAATATTAGAAATTTAAATTCGATTTACAGTGTTAGAGCTGTCACTTGTAGCTAAAATGTTGTTGATCTGTTGCCTAGTCACAAGCATTTACAAAGCATGCAAGCCAGAGATCCACTGAAACATAGAGCAATACATGGAAATATGTGAGGATCACTTTCCATTGTGCTACCTGTGTGTGCATCAAACACACAAAGCTGACTACTTCCGTGACTGAGATGAGTTTCGGAGGCTGTTATTAATTCTGGTACAGGTTATAATGACATTCTTTTATTTACACTTGCACAAAGACCAGGGGATGTGATCAGAGGCATAACCACAAACGCCATAGTCTTAAAAATCCCACTGACTGGGTTTTCCGTATGTAAGTAAAGACAGTAACATTCAGGATACATGCTTCCATAGAGTGATGGAGATGGGGCACCTGATGAGCCCTTAAAAAATATGCTGGATGAAGTTTCCTTCAGATTTACTTAGTGTCTGTATTGAGAAGTTTCTGTAGACTGGAAGTTTTAGATGTGCTTTGATACATCCCAGTGAGCTCTGGCTCCTGATAGAAGTGATTTCATGCAGAGTTACTCAGAATGTTACTTTTCTTTCTCTTTTTGCAGATGAAAACCTACATTTAGAGATAAATTGCAAGGCTAAGAATCTTCCTGAAATAACAGGCAACAGTATGGTGGTAGTTTACATGGTCACTTTTCTTTCCCCATGTATGGGCCCTCACTGCACACAAAGTTGCTTTAGGCCTTTTTCCTCATATATATTTTTATAAAATATTTATAGGCTTTCTGTGGGAGAGGTTTCAACAGCTGTGAAGTACAGCCAAGAACCTATAGTAGTGTACTTTGTAAGTTTAGTTTAAAGCTATGGCTTTATAGATCACATATGTGCATCAGAACAGATCATCTTCCTACACTTCTTCTGGTTTAAAATTTCTCAAAAAATCCCAGAGTTTACCTCATCCTTTTGTTTAATGTTGCTGCGGGAGAACTGGGAATTTGATTCCTTCACCCAGGTGCTTTTCTCCCCTCTTGTGGTTCTGTGCTACATTTTGGTCGTGCAGTGGAAGACAGCTAGGGTTTGGGAATCCTAGGGGGATAATCTTCCCTCTTACAACCTTTTCTTGCCAGGAGTCACTGTATATTTTACATGGAAAAGCTAATAGGACTGGGTTTTGTGGGGTTTTATCTTTTTCTTGTTTTTTTTTTTTTTTTCTTTTATTTTTTACATAACTTTTCTGCAGTGGTTTCTGGTGACCTGCTTGCAAGAGCAGCGAACAGGCCTTATTTTAACATACCCCTACCTTTCAGAAATTTGGTGCCAAATTTACCTTTGTGTGTGCTTGTATTCGTGGAGCTAATAATTCAAATGTGTTCCCAGTCTATTCCTACTTACATGAGCTAATATGCTTCTCAGTATGAAGAATCAGTTGAAAGTGTATGAACTGGTGGTGATGTTTAATATGTCAAATGACAGTATAGCCTGGCTGGTTTGATGTAAAAGGGCTGAGTTGTACAGACAGCGCTTAGAGTAGGAACTATTGCTGCGTATGTGGTACATTTCTGCCAGGCTGTCCATGTAAAGGAGCTGGGAAGAAAAGTTTTCCTAAGGCCCTAAAGGGTCTTTTCTGCAAAAAGCATATGTTTAGATGATGGAGAGGAATGTGACCCAGAGATGGAGGATTGTCAGAAAGGGGAAAATCCAGTGAAAATGGGTGCAGACCTGAGCTAGGGTTCTGTGGATGTGAGGTGCTGAGGGGGAAGGAAGCTATTGGGGAATCTAAATTAGTTTGTGGAGAGAAGGCAACTGAATGCAGAATTAAAGGGAGTTGCTGGTAAGACGTAGCAGATGATGGAAGACTTTGTGGAAGAAGCCTCTGGGAAAAGACTGACGAAGATCCAGGCAAAAGTAGACAGGATGAAAATGATAAAACAGTGCAAAAAAAATGAAGTAGTATGTGCAGGGGTAGGATATTTGTTAGGAAAAGGGGAATGATGGAGAAAGGAGGTTTAGGAAACCAGGAGAGATTGGAATAGGGATAGGCTCTCATTTCCTTGAAGCTCTAAAGTCCAAGGACAAATTCCTTGAGAAGAGCGCAGGAACTGCATGTAGCGAGAGGGTTCTTGTGCCAGAAGTAAGTGACAGACAATGAGATGCTGCCTGCAGTTTGCTGGTTGCTGTCCTGCAGATGCCCTGGGTGGGCATAGCCTTGCCTTGCTCTCTGTACTGTTTGTGTTCCAGCTTTTTTTACTTGCTTACTTGCTGTATTTTTTTTATTGAACAAGGTTGTAATTTTCTGGTTTTAGGAAATTTATGGGTGGGAATGAGGAACCGCTCCTGTATGGGCTGTGGCTCACTCCCCATGACAATTCTCCTCTCCTGTCACAAAATTGTCCTATAATTTGATTTTGAGAATATTTTTAACAGGGAACAAATAAGGGAAAACAGATTCCATGGCTTCTGCAAGACATCACAGTGCATGGCCCGACTGAGATATTCCTTACCATACTGAAGACAGTGTACTGTGTAGTTTAGTGTTACCATGTGATGTTATTCTCATTTATTGTAATTTTCACACCTGTCTTAATTGTCTGCCATAATTTAATAAACTTTTGTAGATGGAGGTTCAAGAATCTCATTTTAGTCTCATTTAATCAAGAGAGACAGCTACCTGGGCCCTAGTGTGAGCTCCCTGGTCATGATGTTCATGTAATTATAGATAGATTTTTCCTTACTCTGAGGTTTTGTCTTACTGTGCTTGATCTTTTGAAGACCTGGCAGTATCTGCTTGCATCTTTCTTAGGAAGCTTATAAGACAAAGAGAGAAGTTGTTACTGGGATCTTTAAGTCTTAGAAAACTGTGAAGGGATTAATATTTGGTTGCTGAGTTGGAAACAAATACATGGCTATTTTGGAAGGCTGTTAGTTCTTTGCTACAAGATAGTGTTAGATAATGTCAGCATATGTTTCCTTAACAAAAGGAGTTCCCTGCCATGGTATCTTTTTTTAATGTATTAGGGGCTTTTGCAGTACTTACATTTTTTTTTTTTGCATGGGAATGAGACTCACTTTTTCCGATTTCAGCAAACGTGATACAATTTACTTTTAGTGGGTTACTGGCATTGTTGCATTGCTTTGAATTACTTTGAAGAGATTTATCTTTTAGGAGTCCCTGCTGAGTGCCTTAGCGTTATGGGAAGGAATACTAATAAACAGTTACTTCCAGGATTAGCTGTTAATCCTTTAATGTTTTTCAAGACATATATATTATGGTTATAAGCCTTTATTTTTTTAGATCTAACAAACATGTCTTTTAGATCTGAAGCAGGGAGATGAGAGCACCAATCCCCAGGTCTCAGTGATGCAATTCTAAAACACTAAAATTCTAAACAATATCAGGGTTCATGTGATTTTTTTATTTTCTTCACTCGTGCCCAACAAAGAAAAAAAGAAAACCTTAAAGAAGGCAGCTTTGTCTTCAAATATATAATTATCAAACAGCAAGGCTTTAAAATTACTTACCATCACTTCAGTATGCAAATGCTGAAAGGCATTTTACATTCCATAATTAGCAAATGCCACTACAGTTTGGATTTCTGTCAGACTTGCAGGCTTAGTCCTCTAAAGCACTGAATATTACTGGTGAGTTGGTTAGCATGGATTTGATATACTTAAAACCTTGCAGGATTGTAGTTTGGTTTGCCTATATGTGTGTATATATATGTATATATGGGTATTTATATATTTAAAATGTTTGGCTTCATATTCTGCAAAGCTGAGAAGCTATGCATAATATGTTTTTAAATATGGAGCAATACATTTTATTAAATTATGGAGGGAAAATAAAACAAGGCTTTATTCTTTGTGCCAGCAGACTGGAGGGAGGGGATGCAGTGTAACACTGTGTTCAGCACCTGAGCTCTGGACAGCGGCATTTGAAGGACCAAAGAATTGTACATTCAGATTGTGGGATAGAAAGCAAATTAAACGTGTTATTCTTTGTGTTATGGCATACTCTGGTGCCATGTTGGGATCCACTTGAGATCCTGGTATTTTATGTAATATTTTATGAACTATTAGTAGACCTGCTTTATAACAATTACAATTATTTGTTCACGTGACAAAATAAAATCTAAGCTTAAATGAGAATACTGACAAAATGTGCTTTATGTTCTGAAGAACTATTAAAAAAATTACATCCTGAACAATAATTTTAGCATCCCAAACTTATAAATGAGTTTTGAGTGACTTAATGTCAAGAAGTTGACATAGATGAAACGAAACTGTCTCTGTACATGTATTTTTCTGTGGATGCATATAACAGATTGTAGAGTACTCATATAGTTTGTAGAATAGTGGACTACACAAATTTTATTGAAATGAGTTGTGCCAAACCACATCATTAAAGAGGATATTACTGCATTTTAAAAAACTTCATCCATGTACTTCTTAATATGTGCCTTGAATCCACTGTGAGGACAAAAATTCACAGAAACCAGTTGAAATGTAATTGTTGAAGCAGAATTTTGTTTTCTTGTTTCACCTGTGGGGTTTTTGTGTGTATTGGTTTTTTTCCCCTTTTGAGCTAAATGAAAATAATGACCTTTTTTTTTTCTATTTGTTTCTAGGGGTTGATACAAAATTGAAATTCACTCTTGAACCATCTTTAGGTCAGAATGGTTTTCAGCAGGTAATTTGATTCATTTTCCTCTTGAGTTTGTGAAGGACGGTGTTCTCTGCAGTCAAGGTGCTTGCCCTAGTTCAGAAGTGCACCTGTCATCATAATGTCAGCATATTATTTGCAATTGCATCAAAAACTATTCCATTCATATTCAGAAAATGCAATAGGCTTTCATTGTTTACTCGAGTATCTCATAAGTCTTTGAGTCCAAGAATGTAATACTTCTGTTACATCATTAAGAAATAAATCTATATTTTCCCTGTGAGTGGATTAAGCAGTTAAACTCTGAAATATGTGCAGTAAGATGAAAAGAATGTGCATGTCTGCAAGGTTGTAAATGTTGATATACTGTTGCATTAAACTAATGATGAATTTCCTACATCTTTGGATGCTTTTGCTTTTAGTGGCATGATGCGCTCAAAGCAGTGGCCAGACTGCCGACAGGCATCCCAAAGGAGTGGCGGAGAAGGGTAGGTACACCTGCATGCTTTGTGGGCCATATTGCCTGTAGGTTTCTCAGGACGGGTGAATGACATCAATATTATCTGTTGGGATATTTTTTAACAAATATTTGGACCTTTTAAGTTGTACTGAGGATTTTTCCTAGTTTACATTCTTCAGTGATAACCTTGCAGGACAGCTGGAGAAACGGAGGTGACAGTTAAAGATGGTGTTTTCAATGGTCAGGTTCTTTCTACTTGAGGCTTAGGTAACTTAATCTGGTGCAGATATTATTACTTCATTCTGTCAGTCTCAAGGAATCGCTCTGGTGAAACTGCCCCCACAGCTGAAGATAACTGAAAGGAGAACAAATCTGCAGTGTAGGCTGTCACACTTATGAAGGTGAAGTTGATAGATGCTAATGCTGGCAGAATGCTCATAGAAACATTTGATGGAGAAAATGAAGATTAGGGAAGTTCAGAGTCAGGAGTGATATAGAATGGCAGAGTGCACTATTAGTGGGAAATTACACTGAGTTAGTGTTGTAGGAAAGGGTCCATTGGGAATTTGCTAAACTTACTTTATTGCTTTCTTCAACAATGTTTGAAGTTCCCTAGCATAAAAAGAGACATGTCTATTCAACTTTTCTTTAAAACTGAGTCACACAGTCTCAGCTTTAAAAACACTATTTTAATAAATAGAATATTTTTTAAGCTTTATAAAATATATGTAGTTCCATACATCTTTGGTGCATCAGCCTAAATTCCTTTTTCGGTTTTCTTTTTGCTGTCTTTCCAACCTGAACTGCATCTCCTTACAAATCGAGGGAGAAGGAAGCAGAAGACTTAGTGGCATTGTTTTCCTCACACCACTATGAATTTATTTTTAACCTACACCTAAAGTGAATCGTTATATCCTTCTAACAGCCTTTTTTCTTTCCTGAAATATTCTTTTCCCATGCTCTAGAAAGTGTCCAAGACACTTTACTGTGGTACATGAGTGGCACAGGTTGCAGAATCACAGAAGGACTGAGGTTGGAAGGGACCTTTGGAGATCATCTGGTCTAAGCCCTCTGCCCAGTCAGGGGCACCTAGTTGCACTCTGCCCAATCAGGGGCACCAAGGAAGGAGACTCCACAACCTCTCTGGGAAACCTGTGTCAGTGCTCTGTCACCCTGACAGTGAAAAAGTGTTTCTTGATGTTTGGAGAAAACCTCCTGTGTTTCAATTTGTGCTCATTTTCTCTGGTCCTGTCGTTGGGCACGGTTGAGAAGAGCCTGGCTTTGTCCTTCTTGCACCCTCCCTTCAGGTGCTTATCCAGGCTGTTAGGATCCCCCCTGAGCCGCCTTCAGTCTGAGTGATCCCAGCTCTCAGCCTTTCCTCTTGGAAGAGATGCTTTGCAACTGGGTGGTTCCCAGCATATACTGCTACCTGGGATTTTTTTCCCCAGATGCAAGACTCGTTGAACTTCTCCTCGTTGAACTTCATGAGGCTCTTTTCAGACAATTTCTGCACCCTATTGAGGAGCCCTTGGGCTTAGTGTAATCAGCAGATTTGCTGAGGGTATGGTCTGCCACATCATCCAACTCGGATCTGTCTTTCCTTCTTGTTCTGCTTGCCCATCTCTGTGTTTGCTCACATGTGACCACACGATTCTACCCAAAGAAGTAGCCTTAAGAAAAGGAATGTGGTCTTTTCATTGCCATTCCCTGGTTTCCCAACAATTTTAAGATAGATACCAAAATAAAGGGAGGATTTTGTGTTGGCAGCATGCTGATTGCCTCCTTTGCTGTCAGCAGAAGGAGCAGGATGACATCTGCATTATTGCTGTGGCATGTGACATTCATTTTTTTGGAGCTGGCAGAGAGAAAGAATCCAGTCAAACAACACCATAGGATGTCAGCAGAGCTAAAGCTGCTGGGAGGCGGAACAACAGCATTCCTCTGCATGGTGGCTTTGCAAAAGTGTGGGAAGGGACATTTAAATGCAGAAAACATGAGATTCTGGGAGCTGTCTATAAATTCCTTCATCATGCAGCTAAGTGTTTAAATCTGTGGGAAGTGTCTAAATTGCTTTTCTCACTTGAGTGAATTAATGGCTGATATAAAATTTGATCAATTTGCTTTCATGATATCTTTCAGTTACCTGGAGAAAGATCCTTTGTTGTTACTTGTTGTCGTTGTATGATTTGTCATGTGTCTTTCATGTTTCAGGAATTTTTCAAATCTTTAATAACGGTCCAGCCTTTGTCATAGGTACACATGCATAAATCTGTTCTGGTAATTATTAGGCTTTCAAAATAGTCAAATTGTTTGTTTCAGAATTCCCTGTAGCACCAACAGGTTAGGAAGCCCTCTTGTAAGAGTAAGTTACTCTGATCCAAGTGATGCCTTTAGATCAATCCCCAATGGTTAATATTAGATACTGTTTCTTCTGCAAAGTTGATCAAAAGAGAATTCTGGTAAAGAGAAGCACTAGCACCTTTAGATTTCTTTTGTGGAGTTTCCAGGAGATGTATCCATGGTTGAGTTTGAGGAAAACCAGCAGCAGTGTTACCCTTTTGTAAAACTCCTTGTAGGTTATGAGGATAGAAAGGCTGAACTGAAAAAGAGGGTTCTTGCCTTGTGCTTCCATCATAGAGGGCCCCTGTGATTTCAGTGTCTGACAGTGGACTTACATCTTTGTAAGCAGTTCACAGATCTGGACACTTAATGCTGAACTTTTCCTTCCTTTCTGATTTAGGGATCAAGGTATTATTTTAATGGTGCAAAAATTGTTGTAGATATAGTCATCTTCTGTGTATTTTAAGGAGATCACATATGGGTGAAGCTGATGAGGTTAATCTAACAATATATATCAAAACTTTATATTTTAATCCAAGAAATAATTAATTTTGTTGACTTTCTTTGTGTATTTCTAGGTTTGGCTGACCCTAGCTGATCAGTACTTACACAGTATAGCAATTGACTGGGACAAAACCATGCGTTTCACATTCAATGAAAGAAGTAATCCTGATGATGACTCTATGGGCATCCAGATAGTAAAGGTAGCCAGTAATTAATTTGTTGTTGGTGGTTTTTTTTAGTGAAAAGTTGAAATTTGAATTTGGTTTTATTTTCTTCTCTGCAACTGCTTTGGCAAAAATTACATCTTAATTCCCTTTGGCCCACCAAAAAAAATTTTTTTTTTGGCTGCTTTGGGCCTTCTGCACTAGTCTTGTTAGTGTCAGCTGAGAAAAAAATGGCTATTAATGATCTTTTTTCCTCAATTTTTACTTTTTTTTAATTTTGAAAGAGGTACTGGAGTTTAATGGAGACAAAGAAACATAAATGGTTTTTTTCTTTCTTGCTAAATAAACACAAAAATTTGAGATTCAAAAGTATAGTATTTCATAATATAGCAATTGAATGTTTTTCAGTTATCTTACAGGAGTGAAACATGCTTGTCCGTATATATTTCTCAGCTAATGGATGTTTAATATTTAAAGCAGACGGCAGTTTTAGGGAAGAGCTTAAGAGACTTTTATTGCTGCAGTGATTTAAATATTAGTCTGTTTACCTATTTAGGGAGTATTACTCTGTTTGGGAGAGATTGTGTTCTACAGTCGCCCTAATTAGAGTACATGAAGCAAGATACTTTTTGTTCCTGATTATTACAGTTGTTGTCTGTACTTGGTAGTTTAAACTTATAGATAATACTTACTAAATATTAAACATTGTAGGAGGTGTTTTGCCTTTCACTTATAAATCGCTTAAATCTCAAGGACACGATTTCTGATTTTTGTTTTGAAAACTTAGTTACCCAGTACTTCTTTTATACTTTGATAAAAACAGCTGCTCTTTTTTGTTCAATTAAGCAGCTGTTATGTCTTGCCTCTTTGAAACCCAGAGATCTGTTAATATCTTCTGTGACAACTTTGCATGAACATCTTTTAGGTAACTTGTTTACTTCAGAGCTTGCTGAAACTATTTCTCTTGGCTAAAGGTTTACAGATTAAACAAGAAGCATTGCCATCAACTTTGAGAGTAGGTATTGGGAGGGCAGAGGTGGAAGGAAAACTGGGATAAGCAGAACTAAAGGAATACACATCTTGTCTGTCCTTGTTTGGTTTGTTTGTTTTTTCTTTAAAGGACCTTCACCGAACTGGTTGCAGTTCTTACTGTGGCCAGGAGGCAGAGCAAGATCGAGTGGTATTAAAGCGTGTTTTGCTGGCTTATGCCAGGTGGAACAAATCTGTTGGCTATTGTCAAGGATTTAACATACTAGCTGCACTTATTCTGGAAGTAATGGAGGGCAATGAAGGGGATGCCCTGAAAGTAAGTAAAATGTTTTTTTCAGTGTTGAAGATTGCTTTTAATTAGTGAACTTCAGAATAAGCCAGTAGATGAATTTTGTAGTCAGCCTAAAAGAGCAGCACTTGAAGGAGTTAACCAGTTTGTATCTGCAGGTTTTTTTTATCCTATTTGAAACGAACAGTTTGAATGTTATCACTGTTAATTTTTTTTCCAACAGAAACAAATGAGGGTTTGGCTGTAATAAAATAATAAAAATTAATGAAATAATAATTAATAAAAATAAATGGCAACACTGCTACTTGCTTCAAAATATCTTATTCCATACTCCCAGGTCTGCTTGCAGACATCATAGGTAGCTGAAACTTTAAAATTCTAATATCAACCTCTTGTGTGGCATGCGAGGCAGTTAATAAATCTGCTATATTTTAAAGCAAATCCTAGGAAAACATTACATATCTAAAAGGCAAGTAAATCACCTTGAAACTGATTTCTGGGCTATCTTAGTCATACAGTGGTTTATTTTCTTAGGCCATTTTTATTCTAATTAAAAGAAAACTTTATGAGATTTATAGTATGTCAGAAAATGGAAGTACAGTTTATTTTAAACTAGGAAGTGGTTTAAGGTTTGCCAAGGTTATGTGCAAATTTCCTGAAGTAAACTCGTGTGTGAGTTGGGGGTCAGATTAGTAAAAGATAACTATGAGTCTTGAGATACTGAGCTGTTTGCCTTAGGCAATGATTTAAATTTTATAAGTATTTAAATTCACTCAGAGCTCCTAAAATTTAAAGCTTGTGGTAGTAGAGTTCAGATAGCTGGTATTTGTTCCTGCATTCTAGAGAGCTGCCTGTAATAGGAAGAAAATACCATGATACACCTACTTTATATCAAAAACGCATTACGGTAATATAGGAAATAGGATCACCTGAGGTTTATGAAGTCCCAATTCATTATAAGAACTGTGTGCATCCTTATGTTATTGTATTGTCTTTTATTGTGAGTGGTATTGGGCTCCTTGTGGGAAGGAGACAATGGAATGGTGCCAGACTGCCCCAGGGATATAAAGCACTGAAGGCTGTTTGCACCGAAACAGGTCTTACCTGATAAAAACAAGAATGAAAAATAGTCGTTTCTTCTCCAAACTTAGTGTGTGGGCTTTGCAGGATTGGAATTTTCCCAGAAGAGAGAGGGAAAAAGGAGGAAGGAACTGGGGGTGCGGGGGGAGGAGTAGAAAATAATTGGGAGTTAGTATGTGACTGTTTTGGTGTAGTCACTGCCACCTAAACCAAGCAATGAGCGACTTCAGAACAGCTACAGATGCTGCTGCCTATAAAGGTGCCCTCAGGACTGGAGCTATGGAGTAACTATGTTTGAATTATTGTAGAGTCTAGGAGTTAAAGGAGTAAGGGCATTCTCAGGGCTTGCCAGTCAGGTCCCATTTCTGGGAAGGACATTACAAACAAAAGCTCTGTGGGAAGCGTCTTCCAGAGGCTGGGAAATGGCAGGTACTACTGACACCATGAGGCTTTAACAGCATAGGACCCAAGGTGGTAGCTTCAGTGAATGCTTGATGCTTGAGCCAGTGATGCTTGAGCCTTCACTAGTTAAGGTAAGCATGTTTAAGTTAAATCCCTGGAATTGCCTTAAAGTTAGCCTAGAGAAATTAGGGTAAGCAAGAAAATCACAACTTGCATGTGTAGAAGCTATCAAAGTGTGCATATGAGTCTCATAGATACTGAAACTTAAAAAATATTTTTTCTTGCACATTATTGTGGGGAAATATTACAGAGTCAAATAATAAAAATAAATATGTAGAGATGTGTAATGAAGAAAATATCTATTGCAAACTGGGAAATACATGAATCTGCTTTTTAAAAAAGCATTCTCAAAGCAATTTGCATGTTGATGAAACAGAATGAAGTTCTGTTGAAGTAAGTGTTGAAAAAAAGATTTCTGTTCTTTTCTATACTTTCATATGTCTGAGATCTGTTAGGTAATATGATTCAGTGGGAAGGGGGCAAAAGCCTTTATAAATTGGTTTCTTTATGGCTTATGTCATAAGTAGTCAATGAAAGCAGAAATAGCATAGTTGTAAGTTAATGTTGCTTTAATAAATTATTCTTCCATTGGTTGAAATATATCTGAACAAAATAAAGCATATTTTTACAAGTGCATGGTAACACATCACAGTAAAATATATGAAGAATCTCTTTTTAAAGAACAGTATCTTGCATTCTGGGGAGGGAAAAGAGGTGATTTGGACAATCAGTCTTTTAGCTGTGGCAGTTAACCAGAGAAGGGACCCTGAAACTGTCCCACAGTGTGGAGAATGTCATAAACACATCCAACATCAAAAGTGCTAAAAGTTGCCTTTGATTTAATTAATGCTGCCAATTTGGGCATAGCTTAGTGTGACACTGATTTCAGTCATTCACGGTTCATAAATTCTGGGCAGCCTTTAGAGGCCTTTGCATTTTGATTGCTTGTGAATACTTAGGAGTACTTGTAGATGCTTAAAATGATAATGTTTTCTCCCCATATAAATGGAGGTGCCAGAGGCATGTATTGTCACTGGCTCTGAGCTATTCTTTAGTGAAGAGAACTTGCAAATTCTCTGGTTTTATTTTTATGTTATTCCTAGAAAATAACTGGCTCTGTAAGTCTTACATGATGATCTTTCATTTTCCCACAGATCATGATTTACCTGATTGATAAGGTGCTTCCTGATAGCTACTTTGTCAATAATCTCCGTGCTCTCTCGGTGGATATGGCTGTTTTCCGAGATCTTTTACAAATGAAGCTTCCTGAACTGTCCCAGCACTTAGACACCTTGCAAAGAGCTGCTAACAGAGAAAGTGGAGGTATGTTCAACAGAAAATGCTATTAACTCTGTCTTGCTATTGTTTCATCTGAGCACTGGTTTAAAAGTACAGTTTGTTTACATGAGCTTATTGCTTAGAATATATTTTAAATTGTTAAGGTGAAACATGATGGTTTCAATTATTGATAACCTTAACATAAATAGGTGGTGCTTTCAGGAAAAAAAAAAGGGGAAATAATTTGGTCCCACCACTACATGCAAACAGAATTGTGTTGATAAGACTATATAATGCATGGAGTGACAACACTAACACATAGTTTAGTACAAGGGCTATGTTGAAAAGGTAATTTCTTGCCTTAGCTCAAAACACCTGTCCTACTATTGCTCCTTGTAGCTGCTGGCTTACATAGCTATTCTGGGAAGATTTACAGTGGGAGAGCCAGTGGGGGTAGGTTAGTATTTCTTCACCTAGATGCTTAGCAATACACAGCTGCAAAACTGAGAAGTATGTCTTGGGTTGCTACCTGGAAACTGGCTTTTCACTGTGATTTTTTTTTTTACTGGTGTAGCATTCCCTCCAGACTTTCAGTTTTTTTATTTGGGAGTGTTTTGGGAATCATGTTTTGGTTTCTTTGTTAATTGGTTGGGTTTCTTTTTCAGTCAGGAAGCTAAGTGCACCCTGAGTTACATCTTAGAAAAGATCTGCTACTATGTTCCATGTGGCTATGTCCAAACTATAAAAGACAAAGAAAGGGTATCAAGGAAGTATTTGCTGTTTGAAAGTGTTTTCACAGGCCAGCCTCTCTGGTTGTGTCCTTCAGCGCACCAGTTAATACTGGGATGCACAAAGGGTACTCTGAGCATAATAAGAAAGCAAAACTTCAGAGTTTCAGGCTGAAATACTGCATCTTGTTTGAAACTTAACAAGTGCATGAGGATATTAAAATTATGCATAAGACTTTACACAGACAGTCATCTTCACCATCATGTAGATAAAGACTTATGCTGTCAATTGCTGAAGAAATGCAGAAAATGTTTTTTTGATGCATTGATGGGGGGATTGGGGAATTGATGGGGGTTTTTTTTGTTGTTGTTGTTGTTTTGGGTTTCTTGTTTGGTTGGTTTTGTTTGTTTAGTTTTTAGTTTTCTTTTTAATAAATGTTTTTATTTCATATGGCTTCTGGGAAAGACAAGCAATCTTTCTGATACAAGGGAAAAAAAGTGTTGTAGCTTATTCCAGGGTTTACAGTCCAAACCCAGTGTTGCTGCTTAGTTTTTGCAGCAGCAGAATGAAAGGTGACTGTGTCATTTTTCCATTGCTTTTCTCAGCTTATCTTTGGACAGCTGCAGACTAAGTAAGTTTTGAGTAATGACAGAGGTACTAGAATGTCTGGTGGATTTGAGAGTGCAGTTTATACTTCTTGTAAAATAATAGTAAATTGTAGTATTTCAAGTTTTTTGTTTGTTTGTTTGTTTTTTTTTTAACTTCAGGAGGCTACGAACCCCCACTTACAAATGTTTTCACAATGCAGTGGTTTCTGACACTCTTTGCCACTTGTCTGCCTAACCATACAGTTCTGAAGATCTGGGATTCAGTATTCTTTGAAGGCTCTGAAATTATCCTGAGAGTAGCTTTGGCTATCTGGGCGAAGCTCGGAGAGTAAGTGGTCATTTTTATGTGATCTTTCTTTTTGGTATGAGCCGCGTGTAACTTTTATTTTCCCAAAGAGCCTGTTCTCAATTCTAAACAATATGGAATCTTTCAGGAGAATGATTTTGTTTTGAAAAAGCTGCACAAAGGACCTCTATGGTTTCCCAAAAACACATTATTCTGACATCATATCAGAATGGGCATGATAACCAACCTTTGCTGCAGGAAATGTCTCCAGTTGTTTGAGTTGTCTGTGTATAATGTCTTCATGCTGTGCTAAAAGGTTAGTTGGACTTTCCAGAACATAAACTTCTGAAGGAACTGGTAAATACTCTCTGGAAAAACACACACAGAGACTTGAGGGTGACTAACTAACTTTGTTGGGTACCTGGAGATGTTAATTCTCTTTTTTTCACTTAAGGAGACATAGGGATTTGAACCCATTTGCTACGCCCAATAAAACAGTTCAGTGTTACTAAGGGAATGACTTAGTGGGACACAGGTCTTTTCTGTTAAGGACTGAAAACAAATTTTCCTGAAATTCCCTGCTTTTAAGCACGTTTGAGCCAAGTTTCTGTCATAGTCCTTTAAGGTCTTGGAAACTCACCACATGGCCAAAACACAAGAGATGGTTAGTTCTTCTAAACTTCTCTGTTGTCACAGCAAATATTTGCATTCCAGAGAGTTTACAGTGCTCCCAGAGAAATGAGTTTTGTCGCTGGCTTCAGTGGGAGGTGTGAGCTCTGACAGGTCAAGCAGATGTTAGTTCAGCTGGAAACATTTTTCAGCTGGCATCAGCAACTGCCTCAAATTTTCCTTATGATGCCTTTTAACACTCACCTTCCTTTTTTCCCTGAGACCGAAACACTGGGATTTATGTTCGGCTCTGTTCTTGGAGGTTTTGCTTCATTTTTCTTACTGAATAAATTAGCACTGCAAGCCAGTAGCATTGTAAGAGGCTTTGCTTAGTACATTTAATTTTTAATCTGAAGAATAATAATTGTAATAATAATTTCCTGAGAGCATTTTTAATGAGTTCATAAATGAAACTTGCACAAATCATTTGCTTTAGGATTAAGCTGTATGTAGTCACATAGGGCTTTAGACAAAAGGTCCTATTGCAGTGAGTCTCTGTGCACTTAAAAGCTGTAACTGTGAGTGTTACAACCCATGATAAAAAAGGAAGTTACTGCTTTGAAGATTTTACTGTAAAGCTTGAAGAAAAATTTAACATGTTTTAAAAAATGGAAATAAAAACAATCAAGAAATCTATAAGAATATGTCCAAAAGACTAAGCTGATCAGACTGCACATTTTGTAACTGTTGTTTATGGTGAATGGGAGAAGGTCTGGTGAAAAACTGGGCATTATGTTTTTGCTCGGAGAAGATTGTGGGTTTTTTGTTTCTCTTTGTCCACCATTGGAAATAGAACAGGGGAGATTTAAAGAAGTGGGGCCTGAAATAATGATTGTTGACTCATGATGTTCATAGTTTTCAAGACTGGTTCTAGAAATGAAAATGTAGTGAGAAGTGCATTTTAAAGATGTTGGTGGCTCAGTTGTACTTCTGTTTTGAGGGAGGCTGAAAGAACAGGGAAGTTAAAAATAGATGCAGGGGAATAGGTGCAGTATGTGGAGGTCATGAGAGAGAGAAGGTATCGGGGAAGGTAAGCAGTAAGTTTGTGATAATTGGCTACATACCATATTAATTTTTTAATTTTTTTTTTAGCTACGTAATCATTATTTTAACTAAAACATGTTAAGATTTCAGTAGGAGTTTCACAGTTCAATGGTTGTTCTGAACAGAGGCTGAGGATCAAGGAAGCGTCCTCTTCTAAAGCTCAAGAAAAATGGCACTGTATTTTTGTCATCATTCCAGTAGCTGTATTTTAGAGGAGCAGCTACGGTATGTAGCCATCAATGCAGTTCTTTGGGATAGAAGTAAAACAAATTTTTCGCTTGACAGGAGAGATTTTTAGCAGCTGACCCTTAACATATGTAGAACACCAACTCATGAAAGCATATTACTCATATTTCTCTTCCTCTAGCAGACACTGTGGGTGATTCTGTGTTTTTAGAGATTTAAAGAAGACTTTGGGGGAAAAACCTCAACCAATTGACTCCTCTCCCTGTCAAGAAAAACCCCCAAGACGAATAAAAACACACTAGAAAGCAGACAAACAAAAAGGCAAAACAAAAAACTTGGCATCTTTAATTTAGAAATAGGATTTGCAAATATGATGAGGGAATTTTCCTTCATTCTGCATTAGTTCTTTTTGAACACAATGACATGTATATATACACACCTATACTTAATTTATTCCACAGGAATGGTTTCTGGCCAGAGAATATGTTCCTGTCTGACAAAAAGACAGTTCAACCAGTGAATTTGCCATCTGGTGCATGGTGAAGAATGGGTGATGAGGCAGTCAAGAAATCCTTATGCTCCCTTTTTGGGCCGATGAGAGAATGCCCTTGTGCTAATAGGAGACAGGATTTACTGATTCTTGTGTTGTAGAAGTGAAAGGGACAGAAGAATAGCCTGTCTGGACATACATAAATACCTTATCATGAGCAGTCAGGACAGTAAGGTGTACTCAGTACGTCCTTTTTTTTTACTGCAGCAGCTTTTCCAATGTCATGTGTGCAATTTTATTATATGGAAGTCTAAGCAGGATTGCAAATAAACTTAAAAGTTAGGCTGACTAATGGAAATGTGTATTTTATAATGATAAAAAGCAGGTTTGGTTTACATATAATCATATATAAAAGTAAAATAAAAACCAACATGTATTCTGATGTAGGCAAATAGAGTGTTGTGAAACTGCAGATGAGTTTTACAGTACCATGGGCAAGCTGACCCAGGAGATGCTTGAAGACAGTCTGATTGACAGCAATGAACTTATGCAGGTGAGTAATTGTGATATAATTATAGTTTGTGGGTTTTGTGTCATCCTTCAGATGTTGACTCCCAACAAATTACATTTTTGTTCAGATACTGCAGAAACCTAAACTCTCCCGAGAATAAAAGTTTCAGATAACTGGTTTGAGCTGGCACACTAATGAAACAAATAGATGACCTGCAGTTAAAGCTCTTATTTTATGCATTAAATATAGAGAACCACTAGACTTCATTTGATAAAAATTGGTTCTATGTTGACATCTGAAAGTTTGTTGTGCTATAATGCCCAATTATAAAAATCCAATAAAGTACAATAAAATTTGATTTACAAAAGTGAGATATAGAATCTTTTAGTAGTCATCATTTTTAGGGTGTTCTTTTGTCTTATTTTGATGTTTTTGTCAGTTGTTTATTACACTGTGTCCTTTTCATTCTGCAGACACTGTGGGAAGCAAGAGTTTATGCAGTGAAAAGGGAATAAAAAATCCTTCATGATTTAAAAAAAAGTGAAAGGCCATGAACAGTCATTAGTGAACTATAAACAAAGACATTTGTAGATAATTGCAGTCCCTGAGTTTTCATAGCATACATCATTGTATGAGAATGAAGATCCACATTGTTCTGGAAAAATAAAGAGCCTTTAATATCGCAGATAAAATTTATTTATTCATGGTTACACTTATTCTTGTGATATCTTTAAGGTGTTGTTTACTTAGATGTTTTATGAAGATTTCATGCTACACTCCTAGAACTTTCCTTTTGATGAGTTAGAGCATTGTGATTTAATGGGTGCAAGTACAGAGCAAATAATAAACCTGAAATTTTGTACCTACCTTGAGGAAGGAAAAAAGTTGGCCTATGAAGTTGCATGAGTTTAATAACAGTAGTTAGCAGGTTACTTCTGTTACCCGTTATTGGAAGCAAAACTTACTGTCTGGGATAATACACTTCCCTAGTCTGGTAAAGTACTGCCCCAAAGTGTAAAGGATTATTTTCAGATTTATTGTTTTGGTTATTGTTCTTTTGTCTGATGAGAAAGCTCTAGGAATGGGAGAGGTGAGCGCTGTGGCTTTGTTTTGCTTCAAAAATGGAAATGCAGCTGGTCAGAGCTACTCACATGCTTTTTAAAAGGAGTGTTCAGGTTCCTCTCAAGGCGGTTCAGATATTGAGGATCTGTGAGAAGAGCAGTACAAGCTGAAGCCTTCTCATATTCATTGTGTTTCAGTTCCTGGTCTCCAGTGTGGTACAAAATCAAGATGTGATATTTGTGACCAAGAATATTCTTGGGAAAAGTGGACTTCAGTGGCTCAGTGTGGATTTCTTTCTTTGCAGTTGTGTGTAGTAGAAAATAGGGCATAGTGAACTTACTAGTTGTTGGGACGGAAGGATCGTTTTTGTTTTTTAACTGTTGCAATTACAGGTACACTAAATTAGCAGTCTTTTTGTGCTTCAGCAAAAAATGAGTACTTGGTGCAAAGTATGTGTGTATTCATAGCATATGTATGTATTTTGTGACACCGACAGGAATGCTAAGGTAGGAAGGCATTGCCATTGATATGGAGGGTGTGGCAGGTTGAAGTTTTGTCCATAGAGAAGAAATGTGTTTGGGTTTTGTGTGTCCTCTTAGTTGAGGAGACCACAATATAATTTGATAACATTCTTCAAGTCAAAGGCAGACACTGGCAGTGTAGCCATCTCTGAGGTCTTCACTCTAGGCCCTCTTTACCATAAGTGGAGAGAAATAGGCACTACAAGAGTTTACTCTCTACCCATCAGGGTAGATGAATGCTACCACATATTTATCTGGTTAGAGAAGAAAATTAAGAAATATGAATCACTGCATTAATGAAAACACCTAGGCTGCTTGAACACACTGCTTTTTAAATTTCTTTAAACTTTTTCAGCAGAATCAGACAGAGACGAATGTTTGGACTGCTTTATTTTCCATTTTTTTTCTTTTCCTCTAATAAAAATCAGAATGATGAATTTACATCTAATACTTTTTACAAGATGGCTCAAGGATTAATAGCCTTGCAGGAAAGGACTAATATCCTGCTCTACCTTCACTTTGTGTTTCAGGAAAGCTTGCTAGTGGCAATCATCTCGCTTTTCTTTAGACTTGCATAATACTTACATTTGCATCTGAACTACTTGTCCAGGCTCACTTAAGCCAGTGAAGACTAACAGGCACTTCTCAACCACTGGGAAACAAATTGTGCTTTAAAAGGCTTGTTTCCTTTGGGAGTTAGAGGAGGGAGGGATAACTGATCCTTCCAGGGAAGTGTTGACAGAGCAGATGTCTAAAGCAGGTCAGAGGACTCTTGTCCTCATTCTCTCCACCAGCATATATAGTTGCTGTAAGTTTATCCCTCCTGTGCAAGCAGTACATGTACCTTGGATTGAGGGCTTAAAGCTTTTGCAGATTTGGCCGTTGTGTTGCAAGGGTTATTAAAATGTTTTACTGAGTAGAGTGTGGAGGGATTGGAGGAGGAGACAAGCCTACAGCTTCTTCTTTTTTCAGATTGAACAGTTTGGGTAAATAAAAGGTGAATGCTATACATCAGATTCTAGACAGCGTATTTATTCAAGAGTAGGAGTTAAATACAGTATTCAGTAATGTAATTTTATTGGCCTGTTTGTAATGGAGACAGAAGGCTGTACACCAGGTGTCTGCAGATATTCTAAACAGCCTGTGCTAGACTGAATCCATGCTTTCATGCCTTCTCAGAAAGCAAGCATTTTTATAAGCAGCTAAACTAATTCAGTTTGTACACCCAGAAACATTGAAGTGTAGAGGAGATGAGAAGCCAACAGGAGAAAGAGAAGCATCCCTGTGTATTTACTGGGATGGAGGGGAACAGGAATTAATCCTTCTATGGTACTCTAGCATTTTAGACTATCTCCCTAGATAGTTACCCTGATTTGGTGGTATTCACTGTTAACTTCCTACTTGAATAGCACTTTTTGTGTTATCTTTTGGGCTTATTTTTACATTTGCTTTTTGTTTTGTTTTTTTCATGAAAGTGAAAAGAGAGAAGAGCCTTAAACCAGCATTGGTCAGCTCTTGAGATGAGTGTGTTTGAGCTGTCTGCAAAACAGCTTACTCTCTTTTGGAAGCTGCAGCCTACTGTATGGTGTGCTGCTGAGGGTGTAGATGCCTTTGAATTTTTAGAGTAAGGCAGAGAATTGTAAAATGATTCAAGGTGAAAATAGAGGTTTTTTTCCTTGTCTCTTTTCTTATTCCCAGAATCTGTCCCCTGTCACCATAAATAAGATACTAAGCTTGGCTGCATCATGCTTTGTGTATATAGGCCAATTCCCTCTGACGCAGTTTTCCCCAGAATTAACCAAGTGGCTTCCAAGGCTGTGTACAAACTAGAAACAGAATACTTTGACACTGAAATGTTGCTGGGAGGATATCCCAGGTGTTGATTGACAATATTTTTTTAATTTCCAGTGGAACTTGCATCAGCATAAAATTTGTTTTGTGGATCTCTTAGTCAGGTGGCAAGCAAGGCCTACAGTTATAATCTGATAACAAATAATTAAGCTAAAAATGTGTATGCTAAATGAAAGAAATTGTAGAGGATCTAGAAGATACACTGAGTGGAGACAAGCAAAAGCTAAAACATAGTCTAAAACAGTAGGTACAAGGAGTAAGTGGAGGACTCGGAGTCAATGGTTTCACTTAGAGGGTAACTATCCTCTGTAAAGGTTACCTGAAAAGGCATAAAGAGTAGAAATAAATTCCATACAAACTTCCTTCTCTATGAAGGGAGAGAGTTGAGACTTATGGAAAAAAAAAACCAAACAGGAAAGTATGGTGGAGATCAAATGAACAGGCAGAAGTGTTGGGCCAGAGGTAGGTCTTTCTCCAGATCATAAAATGCCTTTGTCTGTTAGACTGGCAGGCTATCACTGTTCAGGCCCTAGAGAATATTTTTCTTTCACAGTAGCACTGTAGTTTAATGGAGTGGCAAAACTTCAGTTCATGCTCTGGGTTTTTTCTAGTGAGTGAGTCTTGCAGGAAGTACTGACTGAATCATAAAACCCGACCGTTTTCTTAAGCACGTGAATGTGCAAGAATGTGCATCCTTTAATCCTGCAAGACTCTGAAAGTCTTTTCATGGAGAAATCTTTTGTGGGACTGTTTGTTAAATCAACAATTTTAAAAGCTGCTTTTCCCCCCCCCAGACTGTTTATACCATGGCTCAGTTTCCCTTCCCACAACTGGCAGAATTAAGGGAGAAATACACGTACAACATTACTCCTTTTCCTGCAGCAGTAAAATCAACTTCATTTTCAGGGTAAGTTTGAAATGTACTGCTTATGTCATATAGGGTTATTGTTTATGTAGAATTGAAAAGGCACGTGGCACCCTCCCTTGTATGCTCTTAAAGAAGATAAAGATGTTTGGCAATGTTCATATTTAAGAATGTCTCTTTCTTAACTTCTCTTATGTTCTCATTTGACAGAAGGTTAGGCAGAACCAGAGACAGTGATGAAGAGAATGACTTAGATGATGAAGACTCAATTGCAAATGCAATTGGCTGTCTTGGACCATTAAGTGGGTTTTTGGCACCAGAGCTGCAAAAATACCAAAAACAGATGAAAGGTAAAAGTGATTTTGTTAATTTTGGAAAATGTGGTTAAATCTGCATGGCCTTGCAGAAATTGTCTGTACCTTCTTCTGTGAAAGCTGCTATGGAAAATGTGTTTTATATGCACATAGAGGTTACAGCAGGTACCAAATGACATGCTCTGCAGTCATTGAGGATGTCCTCAAAGTCGAGTTGGAAGGCTGTAGGTATACAGTAAATGACAGTGTGAATTAAGGATTTGGCTACAGTAATGGTTAACAAAACAACCCCATAATGTTGCCCACCGACAGAAAACCAAAGCATGGAAAACAGTCCACCCTAAATCCATGCATATTTCCAAGACAGAAGTCAAGTAGTCAGCATTTTCTGAAGAGTGTACATATAATAAATGATCTTGACCTTTTTTCATATATGCATGGCTAATACTGGAACCTCAGTATTAGTATTAGTATTCACAGTGAGTGAATTCTGCAGGTCATTTCACTGCCCTTTTGTCCAACCTTTAGATTGTTTTGGTTTTTTGATATATTCACATTTTTTTAAAAAAAATGGTATGGTTTAGGATGTTCTGACAAAATGCCACTACTTTTCCAATCCCTCCACATTGAAATAAAGTTTCTTGACAGAATTGTATGTATACCTGTGCATACCTCTTCTACAAGGAGAACAAAGTTCTGATCCATACAAGAAAAGCAAAGATGATTTGTTAACTTGTAGCAACCTTTCTGAAATGGTACTGGATTAACAGTGATTTCACAATATCCTGGGGGAGGCCATTGTTACTTATCCTCAACTCACCTCCACCTTACCACCAAAAAAAGCCCAGACTGATGTAGCAGTTGCTGTTTTCTGATTACACTTCCTTGTTCCTGTGTCTTTGTTTTGCTGAGACCTGTGAGCTGCAATTTTCCTCTTGATTGCTGTGGTGTTTTGTTTTTCCCTTCCGGAGGGACTGTAAGACTACCTGCTGTTTCAAGCTAGCACTTAGTCAGAACATCAAACTGCTGTTGCAAACTAAACCAAAGACAAATAAACATCCCTTGAAAAGAATTATCCCCCTGACCCTGGAGTGCCAGGTTGGTGGTGCATCAGAAACAGCTGTGAAAATAAATTGCCCTGCTGCTGCTGCTCTGCAGCTGTTGATTAGAGACACTCTGAAGTTGTCTGACCCTCAGCTGCTCTGCACCTATCCCTTTTGTCACTACTAGCAGCTTTCACCCTGTGGTGGTGTAACTGTTTCTTGATGCTTCTTGATGGTATCACTAGGTCAGTTGTTTAAGCTCATGCCTGCTTGACTGTAAGGTATTTTATAACTTGCATTGTTGACCTCTTCTTTGACCAGCTGAGTGTCTTTAATAATCAGTTACTGAATTACTTCAGTGATGGTTTGATGTACTTTTGGATATTTGAAGAACTGTGCTTATAACTTGGCATTGCCATGTTAATCAACTTTTGTACTCTTTAACCTCCCCTCAAACCCTTGCTATTCTTAACCAGTAGTAATACTACTTATTGTAAATAGCACGGCTTAGTTAAATGTACGTATTATAATAAATTTTTAATTTAGGAATACAGTAAATAAGATGATAGGAATCAGATACAGAATTCCCCTGTAAATAATCTGGAACTCTCGAGTAGGCCAATTTACTCCTCACCTCCCCTTTATTCCCACCTTGTGCAGATCAGAATGAAGAACAAAGTCTCGGTTCCAGTAACATTGCAGAGTTAAGTCCAGGAGCAATAGACTCTTGCCGAAGCGACTATCATGCTGCTTTTAACAGCATGATGATGGAGCGTATGACCACTGATATTAATGCACTGAAAAAGCAATATTCCAGGATAAAGAAGAAGCAGCAACAGCAGGTTCACCATGTATATATCAGAGCAGGTAACATAATCGAAATATGCCTCATTTACTGATTTATTGCAGGCTAGCTTCATCAGTGGAGACAAGGCAAATGATAGTTTTTTACATTTAACCAAATAGACAAAACAAGAAAGACTGATGGAATATATAGCACATTAGTAGTAAAGTGGGTATGACTTCATACAGACAGAAAATGAGAAGGTGATGTTTTTTCTTCTTTTGTCAGGATCTGAAGATGATGACCCTGGGATTTTTTTAGGTCCCAGGGACCAACTGAACAATGGTATTTAAAAGTGTCTTTACTATCTGGGTGCATTGTGTTGATCTCTCTGATTAAAAACTTTAAATCTTGGGTACTCTTGGAATTGACATACTGAAGCACTGAAAAAAAGTAAATGGAGAGATGAGGATGCTTCAGACCATGTGGTCTGTATTATCTGAACTCTGAATTTATCTGGGCCTGGCAAATTATGCAGCTCAAGGAACAGGCTTAGGTGTTCCATTGTGGCTGGCAGTTTACCTAGCTATAATGATACTGTTCTGAGGGCTGAGCTGGATGTCAACCTGGACTTAGCAAGCCAGGTTGCAGACTCTGTTTCCCTTATTGGCAGACTCAACAGTGCAGAGGTTGGCATGAACAGCACAGCTGATGGTTTCAGTGGGCCTGCAAGCTGAACACAGCCCACTCCACTCATTCTACCCCACTTGGGTGTCATCTTTCTAAGTCAGCATTCAACCATGCAAATAGGTCACTGTGGAGAACTTTTATTTCTATTCTGGATTGTCTAAACCTGTGCTAGTAGAAGCATTGCAATACATGGAGCTACAATTTTTCATTAACATAATTTGTAAGGAATTTTTAAAAAATATTAATGAAGTATTTGCTTTGAACAAAGGCTATATCCAACAGAAACAGTGCAAACAGTAAAATGTTGATTCCCAAGGATTGCCAACCCTTACCTTCCAAATACAAATCTTTCTAATCTTACTAATCATGATGCAGGGCTGGGCTTTTAGTTTAATCAAACTTTCATCTAATTTCTAATTCTGAGCTAATTTCTAATTCTGAGTCCACTCCTCTGGTTTAATAAGATATGGTTTATCCATTAAAAGTACTTTGATTCATTCTCTAGTCACACAAGCGTCGTGGAGAGGCTTATTTTATTGACCTTGTATGGAGACTGAATTGCCTCTTAAAGTTGGAAGAAGTGCAATTCCAAAAATCAAGAAGCTAATTTTTTTATGATTTATTTTTATGGTCTTTCTGGCTCAGGACTTACCCATAGGTGCAAAGCAGGGAGGGAGAACAGAAAATCTTTATCATAGAAGGTACAGCTTTGTGTTCAACTCCAAGACATTAGTGAAATTCAGTGATGATTTTTAAGTTTGGGTTTGTTTTTTTTTAAGTAAGCACTTAGTCCTACAAACCTTTGCTATATCTCAAGAAAACCTTAAAATTTCGTGGTTAATCCTTAGAACACTAATTTGTTTTGTTCTTTAACAACACTGTGCTTCTTTTAAATGCTTTCTTTCAGACAAGGGGCCAGTTACCAACCTCCTCCCTTCTCAGGTAAACCATTCCCCGGTGATAAACCACCTCCTTTTAGGAAAGAAGATGAAATTGAATAACAGGTCTCTCAAAAATGCTGTTATTCACATCCCAAGTCATGCTACAGGGAAGATGTCTCCCATTCCCCAAGAAGATCTTAAAACAAAACTGAACTCTCCATGGCGCACTCACATAAGAGTTCATCGGAAGAATATTGCTAGGGCCAAAGGCCAGCTGGGCTATGGGGATACCGTAGGACTGATAGATGAGCAGAGTGAGAGCTGTAAAACAAATAGTCCTGGTGCAAAGGAGGAGAATTCCGAACATTCTGACTTTGGAGAAAGAGAAGGAAGTGCTTTGGATAACAGGACTACTCAGAAAGCTGATCAGCAGTTGTCTGAGCAGCTCTCTGTGGACAGCAGTACAAACATGGCAGTGATTCAGCTAAAACTGGAAGCACTTGAACTCACCTCAGATAGCAAAACCGACGCTGAGTCAACACCCCGTCAGTCCAGCCAGCCACCTTTATCAGAGTCCTCCACTTCATCCAGAGACAGTGGAAACCTGGCTAAATTGCCCCAACCTGGGAACCCAAAGCCACAAGTCTTCAATCCTTTTCCCAGTGTCAAGCCTCTTCGAAAGTCAGCTACAGCCAGGAATTTAGGGCTGTATGGCCCCACTGAAAGAACGCCAACTGTACACTTCCCACAAATGAGCAGAAGTTTCAATAAGTCTACCAGTGGAAACAGTGGGACCAGGAAACGATGAATACAAAAACTACAAAAAAATTGTATTACCTTTTTTTTTTAATGTATGCATGTGTATGTGTATCCCAGAGTGTTTCTAATCTTTAAGTAATGGAGACAAAAGTGGTTACCAGATGCATAAATAGGTGTCTTTGAAAATTGTGTTCCTGTGTTGTTATGGGA
This sequence comes from Manacus candei, assembly GCF_025592945.1. Taxonomy (NCBI): domain Eukaryota; kingdom Metazoa; phylum Chordata; class Aves; order Passeriformes; family Pipridae; genus Manacus; species Manacus candei. The sequence goes on along the minus strand of NW_026138091.1, from coordinate 6,893,896 downwards.
TGGATTAGTGAAAATGTGCTCTGGCACCCTATTGTCAATTCTGATGGTCCTGTGTAAAATAAACATTAATTTGCAGTGCAAAGCATGCTGTTTCTTTAAATCTAACTCAGATATTAAATCACCAGCTGCCTTTAGCCCTTCAGCCCCCCATGGCTGCCTCCTGTCTTTCTGAGCTTGAAGGACAAATTGTCCAGTGCAGCAGACGGGTGTAACAGTTTTCGTGACTGTTACGCAGCTTCCCCATTAGACCTCATCCTCACGCTCCATGAGAGCCAAAGAAGCCATGACTTAACAGAAGCACAAGCAATCCTAGCAATCAAAAGTATCACTTCATGACATCTGGCTTCAGATGTTCTTTAAGCAGCATTTTGTGCTTCTCTTCCCACAGCAATTCTCTGCTGATACTGTTTTTAATATAAATGTAGTCAGTGAGCATGAGAATAGCAGACATAAGTCCATCCACAACACTGATTTGCTCCTTTTCTGTTACATGTATACATACATAAATTTCTGTTACTTACTGCTGGAGAGTTGCAGCACTGTAAAATTAGGAATTAGGTACAACTATATGTGTAGTTGTATGATTATTATTATGGCACATCTTGGCTTCAGTGGATTTAAAAGCTATTATCTAGATTAGATTTGTAGTTAAATAATAATTGCCAGCTTACCAGTAGGTAAAATATATGAATGTTCCAAAGTAGTTTAGGGTTTTAAAATCTTTAAATAGAGTGATTAGATACTTAGAGTGCCACTTCCCATTAGAAGCCAACACATCAGCCAGTATGTTAATGGGATGGACCCATGGGCTTCCATGGCTTGGTTCCTTTTTGGTGTGAAAGAGAAATGGCAAAGTGATAAACTGAATGTTTACTTCCAAATTAAAAAGTGCAAAGCTGGTGAATATCATAAGACAAGTACTATGTATGTGTATATATACATATATATATATGTGTGTGTGTGTATGTATATATATTACAGAGGCAGGCAGAGAAAGTAAATGTGGATAATTCAACTTCAGGGTTGCAAAATCAAGCACTCAAATTCCAAGAAATTCAGATTACTCTTAAAATGTTGTAGCTCTGCTAAATTGTGTGTACTGACTGTGATTCATTACCTTACTTCCAAGTTTTCTGTAGCATGGAAGGGCCATAATTTGAAACTGGAGTAAAAGCTGTGATGATGAATCAACCCCACTGTATGTAATATCTTACTTCCTTTTTTAAAGTCTTTGTTAAATTTGAAAATTAATTTATTATTGTGTATTTATTAATGTATCCCATAACCTGTAGGATGTGATATCAATTTTACTGTATACCATAACTTATAAGCTGTACAATATACCCTGTTCATTGTTGTGGGGACAACAATTTTGCTGTTTTATGCAAGCGTGTGCATATAAAACAATATTCAAGAATGAACACTATAAATATAAAACAGATGTAGATCAGATCTTGCCCCTGCCTTATTTCCGGGTTATAGTAGTGTTGTCACTAATGATTACTTTTAGCGCTAAGTAAATTTAAAATAATGTAGAATTTAGTCCCTGATCATGAACTGTATGTGAATTGTTTCTGCATTGATTTAGAAGAAATGGACTTCTCAAAAATTTTACTGTGAATCATCCTCCCCGGTTTTTCTTAGCTTCAGTGTATCATGCAGCTGTATGCTGAACCAGTAAAAATAAAAAGACTGTCAATCTGCAAAAACCGCTGAAATGTTGCAAATACATACATGAATTTTCAACATGTTAAGTAGTGATTAAGCAGTGGAAAAGCAGCAAGTTTTGCATGGATATAGACCTTGGGAAAGAAAGCCAACAGAACACATTTTAGTGATTCAGAACTATTTGATAATTGATGAGTGTGCACTCAGGGCCCTGTACTTGGAATGTTAGGATTGAGGCAAAGGAACCACAGCAACTCAGTGCATTAGTTTGATGATGCTTGCTGCAGGACATCTTCTTTAAGTACTGCTCGATGGGAAAATAGAATTTCATTTTAGCTACCTCAAAGATACATTTCATTACCTCAAAGAATGTTCACTCTCCCTCTGAAATCTGCCTGTTGAACATAAAACAAAGACAGCTTCATCACTTAGCACTGAGATGGAACATTAAGATGAGGTCTAGGGAACTCCAGAGAAGTTTCCCTTATTTTTCCCTTCAGCAAATGAGGTCTGATGGTGAACTGAGGATGTTGTGAAGCATGTTGGTGGGATTCTCCTCCACTGCTCCATAAATATTTTGTTCTCCTTGAGGCCTCCTTGTGCTAATGCTCTCTTCCATATGACTTTTTTTTTTTTTTTTGAGAAAGTATTAGGATCAGATTGACCTTCTGAGAATGTGTTTCACCATCATCACATGAATACTTTCAAGGAAGGAGCATTTGATTCTATTTTGAGGACACTTAACAGTCCTCCAAGTGGAAACAGGTCCAAAGCTATTCTGAGGTTATTTGAAATTGTCTGCACTTGGGTGGTAAAAATAGTATATGGTAGAAATCAGTTGTTCAGAATTACTGTCAGCAAACAGTTGAGAATGCATCCTCAACTGCAGCTATAGCAAAAATTCGATTTTATGTGCTTAACAAAAATCCCACCTGAATCCATTCAAAAAATCCTAAATGATTGCTAGAAAAGCAACAAAACATTATTTCAAGCAAAAGTAAAATGCAGCCCTTTACACTGATATTTCCAATTCAGGTAGATGTTCATGTTCAAAATTCAAGACTTAAAAAACTGTTTCAAACCTCCACAGCATGTATTTTAAATGATGTGAAATTGTTAATACAGAAACAAGGTGAGTGGCTTCACCATACTGTGGTTTTCCTTGACATTCTTTGCAATGAGTTACCTTGTGCCCATCCATGGGCACCAGTTACATCAGGTTGAGTGGCAGGGAACCAATATCATCTTACACCAGCTCCACTGAAGCAGGAAGAGACAGAAACTCATCGTAATGCATCCCTACCCTTGTCAATTCTTTGCTCCAGTTTTACTCACTTTTGTTGGTGAAAGATTCATTCAAGGCAGGGGGTTGTTGTGGAGTCCTGCAAGTGATGTGAGATGTGCAGTCATCCCAGACTAGTGCCTTCAGCCCATGTGTCATCAGCCAGCAGACACTGGCCAGGTGGGTGGTTTCTCAGGCAGCCAGAAGCTGCTTGGACACCTTTGACCCCCTCTGTGTTGTTAACAGCATCCTTGGGAAGGTGTACTCCTCTGGGAGGGTCATGTGTGGGAGGGGTGGATCCAGCACACGGCAGGAAAGTGCCTATGTGAAGAGTGTCTTCTGCACATCCTTCCCCATTGAAGAGCCTTCCTTCAGGGCTTGCACAAGCTGACTTGGCTGACACAAGATATTTAACATGGTTTAGGACATAGAAGTGGTTTGCAGTGTCAGACCATGTCCAGGCCCAGCCTCCCCTAGCCTGCAGAATGCTGCTTCAACTGTGCTTCATCCTACAAGCAGCACACAGCATTTAGTGGCTCACCACAGATTTAAAAAGAACCACAAATGTTTCCAAGTCTTCTTCTGATAAAACCTTATCAAACCACACTGTCTTACCACAAATAAGTGGACAGATGTGGTAGTGGCATGGGAAATGATGTATGTGGATGGAGAGGGTGGGAGGAGGGAAGGAGCGGCCTATCCAGGCAAAAGTGCAAGAAGTTTTGAGGGAAAGCAAACTCAGTGCCTGTACTGCTTTTTAGATTATTTGTAAACAACAGATCAAAAGATCAGGTCCATGATGTGCTGCTCCCTGCTCATCCTTCCTGTGTTCAAAGTGATCACGGACTTGTGTGATGACAGCAAGATGCCACACCCTGTAATGATGTCCACCCACTTGGTAGTCCAGTGGTGCTCCCAGCCTGCCCTGGCAGGAGGGAGATGCCCATGGAGAGCTCTCTGATGAGGTTTGCTGTGGCTCGCTTGACACAGTGAGCCACCGAAAAGGGAGGGAATGCTCAAATACTAGCTGGGGTAAAATGTGCAGTCATTGCTGGCACATCTGACTTCTTTTTGCCTGAGCCAGCTTTGTGGGGAGGATGTGGTTGTGACGACACTGCCCCAAAACTAGGCTAGTAAGTGTTGCTGACTGTCAGGTGTGCCAGGCCACTGCTGGATGGATGTGGCTGTGCAACCCCAGGCAAAACTCAGCGAGCTACTGCAGCTCCACAATGCAGAGCTGACTTGCTAGCTCAGCCCAAAGGCTCTGCAAACCTATGTGTGCTCAGAGCATGGCTTGCACCAGTTGGCAGGGGATCTGGTGTATATGTGCACTGCTGAAGCCCAGTAGCGCTGGGATGTAATTCTCTGTGTCTGGTGTCCCAGCAGCAACCCTGATGTCTGATGGAACGGGCTTCTACGTGGTATATTTTTTCTTCTCTCAAGGATGTGTATGCTGTTTCATTATCATTTGTTGATTTTCTGATGTTTTTATAATTGTAACATGGGGAATTTTTTGAGCAGTGCCTCATTTTTTGAATACTGGATCAGGAAAGACAGGTGCTTTCTGCATCACAGCACTAAATAGTTTTGCAACTATTCCTCTTGCTTGTGCCCTTTGTGAACACTGAAATGTTTCTTGCATTCATTACCTGTGTTTGTGGTGAGAGTTTTCAGGAAGATAAGGATAGCCCTGCTGTTTGTCTTAGCCTAGCGTCTTTTCTCTGCCCAGTAATGGTTGGAAATGCCTAAGAAAGGAGTTCTGTAGGAATACAGTACATCCAGATACAGCCTTCTCTTGGGGCAGTCATCCGATTTGTCCTGGGTTGAGCATATCACACAGAGGTGAGATGGATGGCCGGGCCAGCAGCTTATCCACAGCAAACTAGTAGCATGCTGATCTGGGCAGCTGCATGCACAGCAGGGACCACAGAGGTTCATCAGCAAAATTTCCTCCTTCACATGAAAAGAATAATAGTAATGGAGATATGGCCAAGAATGAAAAGAATAATAAACACCAGAAAGCGTGAGCCTGAAGCAGCAGCTCTCTTGGTTCCTGCTGTGTGCCTGTTTGCCTCTGTGGGCACTGCTTGCACTTCCAGCCTCATAGTTATGTCTTCCTTCCAGGCTGACTGTCCTTCTCTGGCTGGGGAGATACTATGGGACTGGGCTGGAGGGATCCTCCAAAGGGGCAGGAGGTAGGAACAGGCCGGAAAGCCTCACAGGCCCTCAGAGGATCAGATGTGGCTGAAAGCCCAGATCCAATGCTTCACAGCCCATGCAGTGCTGAAGGACTCACAGCCAGTATTTCCTGACTGGTTTTTTAGCCCTGTTCAGACACACACAATGGTGTTGCTCTGCTCTTGCACTCACTCCCTGTGATGGCTCTTCCACCTTGCTTTCCCTTCCTAACAGCTCCAGGGGAATCTCCAAATGACACATGGGTACAAACATTGACCCAGACTGAAGGGCAGGTGCCAGTCAGTACAGACATACCGCAAGGAGACTAGCGGAAGGAAGGGGTTTGACTAGCAAGAAGGAAGCAACTTTATTCTTAGGAAAAGTAGTTAAGGTCTCTGTCAACCACCTAGCATAGGCATAGAAGTCCAGTGTTAAGACTTTGAAAGGCCAGAGATTGTCAGCTTGGCAGCAACCAGTTACAGGGAGAGGAGAGCTGAGCGTAGCCTTACAGGGTGTGAACTTGTAGTTCCAGGCAACGAAAGTGGTGTCAGAACTTGTACAAGTTTTTCACAACTGGGACTTACAATTGCAGCTTCCCTTACTCTCTTAATGAAATCTTTTTGTTAAACTGGTTTTTTTGGAGGGTTGTTTGGTTGGTTTTGTTGTTGTTGTTTTTTGGTTTTCTGTTTAAAAACATATGTGGGTCTATTGCTCTGTTTTATCTGCACCCAAATACAGCTGTAAACCTGATCATTGTAAGCTTGTTCTCACACTGCCAGCCAGCTACGTTAGACATACATCATGCCCTTTTGAACTCCTGATTACTGCATATGATAATTTTTATACTGCTTCCCCTGGACTAGTAAACTTTTCACCCAGCTGCAACAATACTGCTCACTGTCTGGCCTCTGGTGCTCTTGGAGAAGAGGCTTCTCCAGAGGGAGCAGGATTATTGCCTACTTGGCAGAGTGCCAGGTGACTTGATATTGCTTGACACATTCTCTATCCCCACCAGCCAGCACTGAGTCACTGGTTTTCATACAGACTGGAAAGTGTTCCACTCATGCCCAAGAGACATTTCTGGCATGTGTGAGACACAGGTTGTCCCACATCGCTGCTGAACCTCCAGGGTGATGTGATGGACAGAGTTGGGGGGGATTTCACTACTGCAGTTTGCAAGACATGATAGCATCTTCTGTGAAAGTGCTACAACATCTGGCCACAAAGATGCAATACTGCTGATAGAGGTTAGACCAGGTTTGCAGCCATGACCACCAGCAGGTCAGTGCTGTGAACGCTGTCTCAGTCCGCACCAGGTATTTCTGTGTTCGTATCCATTCGTGGTGATCTTCTAAATACGGCCGCTAGATGCCACTGGTGCTCCATGCAAACACAACCATTTAGCAATTCCCGTGAAAGGAAATCCAGCCGCAGCTTAATGTTTCCAATTCTTATCCGTTTTCGATCAGATCTGGAGCAATTTCCAGGCCGTTCACTTTTGATTTCACATTGCAACCTCTGTTCTCTATTTTAGAAGTCTTAGTAAGGTTGCTAACCTTGCACAGTGATCCCAAAGCACAGAGACAGCCTAATGGTATGTCGTTGGAAACGGCCCATAGCAGGACTCTAAAATGCTCTAAAGGCTCTCAGTCAGTGGTATAATACATTTTCTCTCTGGAGGACAAGCTGGCAAACACAATTCCAGTGACAGGCAGGTGAAGGAAGCTTGCTGGATTCACGGGTGCCTTGTTGAAACTTCTTTTGTTTTATGAATGCATCAGCAATGACAAGATACTGCCAGTCATTAATCAGCTGAAGTATTTCTATCATAAATACTGGAGCTGAGCTGTTCCATGCTGAAGGCTGAAAGAAAAAAAACCACACTGTTTTGTCAAATTTGTTTTAAAATAAAAGACAACCAACAAAACATAGCTAAACTAATAAACTAATGACTACCTCCTCTCAGGTACTTGCCTGCTTTCTGCCCTGCCCTGGAGATCTTACTATTGAATCCCTGAATGTTTTAAGCTTCCAGAGCTTGAAGAAAAAACACCTTCATGTCTCCACATGTGGATCTTGTGGAATCTTGAAAAATTACTTGCCTCTGCTGAGAACTGGAATTTGAAGTCCACATGCCTGTCATCAGCAATCAGTACTGACTTGAGCAGTGGGCCTGTGGGAACCTCATAAGCTTTAACAAAGCCAAGAGCAGAGTCCTGCACCTGGATTAGGGCAGCCCTCAGTGTCAGTACACACTAGGGGATGAACAGATTGAGAGCAGGCAGCTCCGCAGAGAAGAACTTGGGTGTCCAAGTGGATGAGAGGTTGGACATGAGCCAGCAATGTGCACTTGCAGCCCAGAAAGCCATCCATGTCCTGGGCTGCATCAAAAACAGTGTGGCCAGCAGGACAAGGGAGATGATTGTGCTCTGCTCTGGTGAGAACCCACCTGGAATGCTGCCTCCAGCTCCAGGGTCCACAGCAGAGGAAATATGTGAATCCATTGGATTGAATCCAGAGAAGGGCCACAGAGGTGATCAGAGGGCTGATCAGATCATCAGAGGGCTCCTGTGAAGTCAGGCTGAGAGAGCTGGGGTTGTTCAGCTAGAGAAGGATGTGGGGTGACTTTATAGTAGCTTCCCAGTACCTAAAGGGGGCTTATAAGAAAGACGGAGACAAAATTTTTAGCAGGGTCTGTTGTGATAGGACAAGGGGGAATGGTTTTAAACTAAAAGAGGGTGATGCAGGTTGCCCAGAGAGGTAGCAGGTGCCCTCTCCCTGGAAACATTCAAGGTCAGGTTGGATGGGGCCCTGAGCAACCTGATTTAGCTGAAGCTGTCCCTGCTCATCGCAGGGGGGGTTGGACTAGATGACCTTTAAAAGTCACTTCTAAGCCAAACTATTGTATAATTTCATGGTGACTTCTTAGGTACATGTGTGATAAAGACACAGCCATTGCCAGCATCCCAGTAAAACGAGATGAGACTTAGATTTACAGTTCAATTTTTCAGCAGTATACTCATCAAGTCTTTTTGACTAGAAACGTGCAGCAACACACAGGCTTGACACGACCTGACTGAATGTGCACCAGACTGTCAAGAAAAAAGAACCAGTTGAATGTAGGTCACTTAAAAAAAAAGTATCCTAGATACATTTAAGGACTAAGGCTCTTAAAATGGGAACAAGATCTTATTAAGTTCTGGCCACTCATATGAGGGAGACCTGGGCCCCACCACCTGTGTGTGGATAAATCTTTCATTCTACAATAATTATGGGGAAAAAAAGATTGACCCCTGTGCAGGGAATTGTCTCAGCCAGAGGCTTATTTCTTTGGATTAATGGAAAAAGATTGAAAGATACCAATGACATAATTTAAATATACATTCTTTATTAAAGATAACCCATAATAAATTTCCTGTGTCATTTTCCAGCTTGCTTTTATGTTTCTATTTTCCAGTGAGTACAGAAATGAGACCTGAGCACTTTTGGCTAAGGTACTGACTGTATATTGAGCTGAAGTGGGTCTGGTTTTTGAATATACAAATTTTGCATACCCTTTTCCTTCAAGGACACAAAGTGCATCAAGCTTTTAGCTGTTATATTTGTTACCTTACAGGTATAACCAGTCGGTATGGTGCACACTGACTGCTGTTTGAATTAAAGTAATGATAAGCTTTCCCTAATCATTCCCCTCTCGGTGTATGAAGTGACAACACCTCAAACAGCAGCCAGGAGAGAAGGTGTTGGTCTCTGATCTCTGAAGCCATGTGTAGCCTCAATGATACGTTAGAGGGACCAGAGCACTACAAACACTTGAAATGCAGGTATTTGCTGAAGTTCAGCATCAGGAAAAAAGTGGTTTGGAAGTGTATCTACCATAACAAAGCTGTAACTACACAGTTTGTACAGGCAGGTGACTGACTTTTTGCCACACTCATCTGTTAGCAGGTTACCATGCAGTGTCGTTGGTGCTGATACTGACTGTTGATCCCACAGGGTATTGCTCTCTCCAGGAAAGGACTTACCGCACAAACAAGGGTTTGGCTGGGTTTGGCTTATGCCCTTCTGCAGTGTCTCCGTGGCAAACAGGTTGGTGCCACCACTGTTAAATCTGACAGACTGAAAAATTTCTACTCCTCTTTCCTTCCTTCCTTCCCTCCATTCTTCCTCTCTTCCCTCCTGCCTGCCTGCCTGATCTTTTCTCCCTTCTTGCCTGCCTTTTTCCCCTCCTCCTTTCATTCCCAAACAGACCAAGAGCATTTTCTACAGCTGGTATTAAAACAAAAACCAATGAACCAACCAACCGAAACAACAAAAAAGCAGCACAGTGGTACCTAACCAGCCTGTGATGTTTCATTTATCCACCTTTCCATTTCACATCCATTTCTTCTCACTCAAGACCTGTGATGTGCCTCCAGGCTTCCAGGAGAAATTATGGAGAGAACTGAATGGTTTATCTCTGTTTCAGTACACTGCAGGGACTTGAGTGCACCACCTGGTGATCAACAAGGCCACTTATGATACCTCCACTCCTGCTGCGAACCAGCTACAAGTTTCTTTTTTTCCCCCTTCATGTCTACTTTTCTCCTCATCAAATTTGGTTGTGTTTTTTTCTTTCTCCTGTGTTGCAAGCTTTCCCAAGCTTTCCCTCATTCTGTGGGGGTTTTCTCTGTTATTTTTTCTTTTGAAAGCTTAGCTTCTAATATTACAGTATCTCAAAAAAGTCACCAAACAAACCAACCCCAAAAAACACCCAAAACACCACTCCAGGCCCCTCCTTCAGTTTCCTTTGCAAAACTGAAAGAACACTGTGTTTCTAGCTCTCTTAGGTCTGAGAAGCTTTTTGTCAAAAGTTTTAACATCAGAAGCAAATAAGTTACCCAAAGCTGTTATTCCTATTTTGATTCTGAATGCTTTTGGAGGCTTATTGTGTGATTTCATAGCATTTTGACATGAGAAATGTTGCTGTTCTTCAAAAGCAAGAGAGTAGTAGTTATTCAAGTTGACAACAACAAATAAATTACCTGCCTCATGAAGGCAACTTTTCTCAGAGTAAGATGAATCAGAAACTGCAGAAGCTTAACAGAAGTTGGGAGCAAGGCTCCAGCCTGGAAAGGATTGGGGTGGGCATGGCTTTCCTCTTCCCTTCCTTTCCTGTACAGTGATCTACGCTCTGCCTCTCTTTCTTAGAAAACAAGTAAAGTATATATCTGAGACTATATTTTGCCACTCAATGGAATCACTACAGTAAAAGACAAGCCATATGAGGGTATTACTACACATCTGACGCTACTGCAGAACTAGTTGAAGGTTAAAATTGCTCACTGTCAGTGTATTTCACTGCTGTTCAGAGAAGATGGAGGCACTGGGAATTTGCTGCAGTCAAAACTGACTGTGAATAGTGAATGAGTGAAATACTGTTATTTTTCTTTCAGAGGTATGTTCTTCTCTGAGGTCCCATGGGAGAGTATAGAAAGCTTTAATGAAGGTACTTTGATGATGATGAAAAGAGCCATCACATATGTGTAGAAAAAAAAAGGAACTTCTTCTTTTATCTTCTTTTTTTCTCACACAGTGGACTGACTAATTGGAAGTGGGTTTGATAAATTGCATCTTGATTATTCACTAACTTTTAAAATCCGTCCAGGATAGCTGAACAGAAAACAGGTCCAACTTTCTTTTCTGTCAGGTAGAACATGCCCACATGATTTTCAAGCTCTGCCATTCACATATGCAGATCATTACAGATGAAATGTATTCTTCATGTTGTTTTGCTCACTATTCCTATGCAGAGGACTGAAGTGGAGAATGCCTTGAATGCACTAACCCTGAAGTTATTACTCTCAGAATAAGTGTTGTAATATGACTGTTCTCTGGGAGGTATTGCCAGGCTCTCTTTTCGGCTCTTGAAATTGTATGCAACATTGCCATGACACAGACCTTAAGTTTGCTTGTACTACGGTCTCTTGTTTGAAGTTAAGGTCACCTCAGGATGGGAGGACAATGTCAGCTCAGGTCCTCAGCTGCCTTCAAATGGTGATCTCAGCTGAAGAAGGATGGATTCCATCTTCCCTTAGTGCTTGGAAGATCCTTGAAGGAAGGATCCTATTGAAGGAAGCTGAGACATGACAGCAAGGTGCCCTTTGCCCATCCTCCCTGTGCATAGTGTCTCTCTAAATCAGGCTGTTTCCAGCTTGAACTGCAGGTTCTGTGTAGCTCTTCGCCTATGACAACTTGTCTGTGGGATGCCTCCGTCTACATCATTGCTGTTTTCTTTAGAGGAGATGGGGAGCTGCTCTTGAGGCTAAGAATGCTACCCTAGCAGGCAAGCACCTCCTTCTCCTGCATTTTCTGTATGTTCTCATAAGAGAGCATAATTTTAAGGCTGAACTACAGGAAATCTGCCCCCTAGGCTTTAACCTCACAACACCTTGTAGCGGCTTAGACCCGTCACCCAGACAGTACAGGCTGTAAGAGGTTGAACTGGACAACAGGGAAAAGAAGAGGATCTGTGAGGAAGGAGCATCCCATTGGCATCCAGCCAGCCAGGAGCTGCCACCATCAATAACAAAGCCTGCTGAGTTGTCATCCCAAAACTGGCATCGAGCCCCCATGACAGCTACCCTGGGGCCACTCTGATTTATGTTTTAGTTTGAGACCAGAGTGCTGAACAGCAGAAAGTCGAGAAGAAGCTGGACTATTGTTTGCTGCTGTTCAGAGCTAAATGGAAAAGCAGAACCAAGCTGATGAGCAAAATCACTTTATCTGGAAGTCACAGAACTCTCTGTAGGGAAGTTGTACGTGGGGGAAGGTCTCCGTAGGGCTGCATAGAGCTTTAATACTTGTAAAAAAGAAGGGTAACTAGCAGTATGATTTTGAGCACCTCCTACTGCTACATTACTCACCAACAGATTATATGTGTATGAAAGTGTAACACTGAATGAAAAGAGTCTGATTTGATCCCAAAGAGTGGAGTATAGAGCTGACAGGAAAAGTGCACTTACATTTCGCAAGGAAGGGGGTTGAAACATTCTGAGTAGATTTTGCTAGATTTAGTTAAAGTGAAACTAAGCAAAAAAACCCCCAAACAACACCTCACAGTGTTAACAACACCTCATACTCACGTTTTTAATGAAACATTGTAATTCCCAGTTTCTATTTTTACAATGTTTACATTATGTGATTTAACTCAAATCATATGTCCTATATAATTGAAAAAGCCCTCCTCAACTGACTTAGAACACCGCAATCCTCTGGCATTTTACTTTTGAGAGAAGTATGGGGGTGATTTTTTCTCCCTAAACTTAACTGTTAAAGAAGGGAGGGGGAGTTTGTCCTTCCCTCCTTTTGGCACACAGTATGTGAGTGCCTTTACGTAAAGATCAGGTTTCTCTGAGCACTAAGCTACCCACAGAATGCACAGGCTCCTGGCATTTGCTAACTGGAGGATAAAGGCTCAGTGGAACAAAAACTTGTTGCCTGCAGAATACCCACTCAGATTCACCTGAAACCTAAGGCAGATGATGGTCTTTCTCAGGAAATACTAGTGCTTTTCTGATATTTGTTGTTGTTTCTAACAAAGAATTGAAACTATCTCCTGAGTCAGGATGCTCTGAGACGTGCAAGATGCAACTACAATGCACAGATTAGGTATATAAGGAAGTCATTAAGGGAAAGAGAAGGCCTGAAGAAATGGAGTGGCTTTTTGTTTGAGGAAGAACAGGTGTATACCTCTCATTTTGCATTAGGTTTTACCCCTCCTTTCTGCAATAAGCCCAAAGCCAGTTAACTGTTTGCTGTGACTTTAGTAAAAAACAATCTCTCTGTTTTTTTTTTTTTGTCACTCACAGGCATCTTGGGTTCAGCAGAAAGCTTTCTGACTTTGATCCAGTTATTTGATCAGTTTAGCAGAAGTTTCTGATGTTATTCAGCATACCACAATGGTACCAACAGGAAATTTATCAGTACAGGGATTCTACCTAATTAATAGGTTGTCAGGAACATCCCTGGGACAGGAGAAGAGAAAGGCCACAGCAAGGCTGGCTGGAATGTGAGTAGGGGAGGTGAAGAAAGATTACGCCAGGGGAAGATGTGTGGCAGCAGAAGAAATGTAAAGGAAAGAAAATAAATCTGAAGATTAATAGAAAAAAAAAGGAAAACCAAAATAAATTATTCAGTTTTTTCACACATTCCTCTGCTTTGCTTGCCTGTTGAGCCCTGCTAGGTACCTTGCCTCAGAGTTGGTTAAACCAGAGTGTCTTTGTTATTTAAATATGTCTTTCTCTCCCCCCCGCCCCCCGGGGTTCTTTGGCAGGGACATATATCTGAAGATGCTCAGAGGACAAATATCCCCCATTACCATTTTCAGGACAGTTGTACAGTTGTAGCTCCCTACTGCATGGAACCTTGGAACTTCTGAAAAGCTTCTCTGTCTCCCCTCTCTGGAAGGAGTGCCTGTCTCCTAAGCACCCCAAAATAGCAAATGACAAGACCTTCTCCAGAAAGCATTCTTAAATCCTCACTTGGTTCAGATAACATGTTCTGGGAATGAACTGCAAGGCACCTCTATAAGAAACTAGACCAGAAGTTCCTATTCTGTGGTCCAAGAAAAACTGGCAGATCACACAGTAAGCAGCAAGGCTTGTCTTATGCTGCTTTGAGTTGCCTCTAAAAGGCCTTTGCATTGCATCACATTGTATATATCTTCGGGTGTCAAGCCACAGCTGGAAGAGAAAACAGCTTCTCCTCATGCCTCCTGGCAGGGGTGGAGCTATCATTCTTGGCTGAACCCCTAGAGGTATCTGTTGCCTTTGCAACAAACTCTGCTTTCTCTGGAGCTCTCCCTTGCATATTTTTTACCCATGAGCTTTTCTCCCAGTTCTATGTTTCTAGCTCTTGCCTTCCATGTCCATCTTGGCTCCTCTGACACTTTCTGTCACTCCTTACATTATCATTTATGGTAGCTGTGGATAGAAACCTATCATTAAATACTTAATTAAATATTGCATAATGAGTGTATAACAGAACAACAGATAGGACAAAAACACTGACAAAAATAGCTCCTCCCGAACAGAGGAAGGTCACTCATGCTGATAGTAAATGATAATCAAAGAATTTGCAGTACAGTCTGAAGGTTGCACTGATGTTTATTGTTTAAGAGACACAGGCAGAGCGAAGTTAAGTTATTTGCTCAGTACAGCACAGTGAGCCAAAACCAACAAAAAGTTGAACCCAGTCACCATCATCTCCAGGCTCACACACAACCATGAAAATTGCTTCTTTTCTTCAAAAACAACCAATTCAAAACAACAAAACCAAAAAAGATTCCTCTTGGGAATAGTAACCTCTAGTGTCCATAAATGGTGCTGTCTTTTAGAGACTTTTATAATAACTGTGGAATTTTTTCCTTCCAGTGTCTGATTAAGTACATTTTGTTGCTTGGGTACTAAAGCTGAAACTGTCAATTATATATATATCTTTATTTACTTTTGAAAAACACATCATTATTTTATGTTAATATGTACCCTATTGGTAAGAGTTCTGCATTCAGTCATGCTTCTGGCGCATTAGTTATAATCTTCTGCCATTTCACAATATCTGAATGGTCCGATATCTTATGTGAATAAACTTACTTCTCCTGAGCACATCTCAGCACAAATCTACTGTTCTAATCCCTGACCTTTGACATGTGCATTTTGTGCAATTGTCTAAAAATGGAATGTTTCAGGTTTATTTCTCTCCCAGTTTTGACCAATTTCCCTCAGTGTGTCAGTTTCTCACCCCCATCGTGCTTTTCTTTGTAACCTCTCCACTTTTTCTTTAAAATTCAGTTGAAAGTTCTTCATTGGAAGAAATGAAGATCCTTCCTTGTCATAAAACTGCTGCAGACATAGAAACCCAGGATATTTGACCTAAGGGCAAAATTGTCTCTGGTGAATTATCCATCAGAGGATATAAATTTGGGCTTAAGATTTTGTCTATGTCTTTTATGAGGTAGATATTCCTTGCTGATTTCCAGGGGAGTAGCAGGCAGAGTAGAAAAGGAGGGTACTTGAGTAGGCATCATAATATGGAATTTTTAATAGAATTTTGCTTTATGCTTTCAGTGTCCTGGAGAGTATGGAAATTATGCCAATGTCACAAAGTATTCTTTACTCTTTGTTAAATGTTAATGAACATTGGGGCTGTTATGCAGTCATGACCTTTCCATATTGCTAAGTCCATCTGTAACTGAAAATGGAGAAGTCAGGCTTAGCCATGTGGCTCTGTTACACTCCATCCCTGAGGTTTTAAAAAGCAGCCAAATTTTTCATTCCAGAGGAGAGAAAACTTCCACTGGAGAGAACAATGGTTGTGAAGGTGCCAAAGGTGTAGGATATCGTTAAAAATCGTTCTCCCTCACCAAAAAAAACTCCAGTGACCGTCAGCCCAAGAAGACCCTTTTCAAAGAGGGGTCTTTGCTGGGTCCCTGCTATGTGGCAGCAGAGTTTATACAGTCCATGTATTTCTGGGATGGTGCCTACCATTCTCTGAAGTTTTGGCATTCTGTTCACAGCAAGGCTGAATTGGATTTTGTCTGTGGGCTGTAGTTTTGTGAGTTAAAAGCAGTACAATTTGGGTGTTTAATCCAGGTTAACTGCTTTAAACACTTTTGCTGTTGTGAAAGTGTAAATAATTGGCTAGTTTTTATAGTTCTCTTCTTCCCTCCAAAATTTCAGAAATGCTTTCTTTATCATTTGTTGATTTATAAATCCAACTTAGAGAACTGAAAAGGAGACAGCCAGAAATGCTATTTACCTTCCTTGGCACCCTGAGCCTCCATCTAAGTCATCTATTTAAATTGTCCAATATTCCTGTCAAAGCTCTGCTCAGTTTTCTGGTTGGTTTAGTCCAAACTCAAGGATATTTTTTCTTTTATCTGCTCTTTCTAAATTTCAAAGCTTTAACAGATGGATGAAGGACATTTTCCTTGGAAGAAGAAGTGGAGAAGCCAGAGACAGGGAAAGGAGCTTGCTTACAGAAACTGAGAATAGCTGGGAATATTTCTGAGTGTAAACAAAGTAGGGGCCTGCAAATCAACAAAATGTTAAAAAAAATGGAGGGGTTACTTGAGTGAAAGATTAATTGCTTGTTACCTAAGTGAATTGCTTCTTATCCTCCACCACATATGTTAAGTGTGATAGAATAGACCACTCTGATAACCTTGTCTGATTCCCTAACATACTGATAAGGCCTCCCCCTTATAACCACAGAAGAACACAGGGGCAAATAAAGCCAGCACTGTTCTGCAAAGACTGGTTTCCAGGCATGGACAATTCCTTCAGATGATGGCAGTTGTGTTATTAGGACTGTGGTCGCTATTTTCTGAATTTATTTAAATGGAAATTCCTAGCATCATCTCAGAGGAGAAACACCTTCCAATTTTATGTGCAAGTATGTGCACACAATTTCAGCTTTCCCTGCCTTAGTCTAACTGCAAATAACCTTTAGTTACTCTTACAGCTCATCTCTGAATCTCCATGCTTTTAGTCCTGTTCAGACAAATATATAATTAATTTAGGCGAATAGAAACTCTTTCAGCAGGAGAGTCTGAGAGAAGCCCACAATCCCATAAGGTGCGAAGAACTGCACTCAGACACGTGTTCTTTGCCGAGAGAGTATGAGAAACCCTGTGGCTGGGCTCTGTGTGAGGTCCAACCCTGTAGGTGTGTCCTGGGGAGGTCTGTCCATCAGCTTTTTTTCCCTCATCTGCTCTGTGACTTGTGCTGTGGCCCTGCAATGAGGAACTTGGGGCTTAGGAGATTTGGAAACTCTGATTCCTACAGGACTTTGTGTGAAGGAACAGTACCCACAACATCAACTCTCAGAGGAGACAAAATCTAGCTACTGCCCACAGGACTCAGTGTGCCATAGTTCCTCTTGGTGTCAGTGTGATTTCTGAGACTCCATCTCTCATTTTCTTTCTTTTGGTCATAACTGAAAAAGCTTTAACCAGAGCATGGTTGCGCACAGGACCTTGCAGTACTGGACAGTCATTTGAAAGCGATGTTTCCACCTTCATTTGCACCTAATTTATAGTATCTAATTCACTTATGCACCGCCATATTCCCTTGGCACTGGTATGACACTTTAACCAGTCATTAGTAATACAGAGGAAAATAGTGGCCTTGAAGCCTTGAGGTCTAAAAATGGTGGCAGGATCTGTTTTCTGCTAGCCTGTCTAGGTCAGTTTTAATTACAGTACCTTCTGGAAAGTGGAGTATGCATCCCACACTGGCAGGGAAAGCACAAATGGGTCTGCAGAGCCCTAGTGGCTCTCCTGGTATCACATGAAGCTGGGCAAGAAATGGTGTGAGCAGACACTTGCCAAGGGCTTAGTTTTCTTTCAAAAGGGTGCTGGCTGAACTCAGCTGAGTCTTTTGAAGGCAGAAAAGTTATGTGAAGGCTGCATGAGTAGGGCAAGGAGTTAGCCTTGTGTTTGGCTTTCCTGTCAGCAACTTATGGCATGAGACTGAGGTAGAAAGTGGAAAAGTACCAAGCATGACTGGTTAAGCGTAGAAAGGGAAAACAGAGACAAGAAAAGATATGGGAAGAATAAAATCTAGATATGGGAGAATTTAATTCTTCAAGCTCAAAAGTGTTTGTGAAAGGGTTGGGAAACAATTGCTCTCTGTGGACTCTCTTCCCAAATATAAAAGAAATCACAGTCCTCTACAGCAACACCACCACCACTCCCTTTCAGTAATAAACCAGCAGTATGGTTAGGTTTCTTTGTTTTGGTCTATTAAGGAAAGTCCTTTTTTTTTATTCTTAGACATGCCAGCCATAAAATTCTACCTGTGTATATTTGTTTCTCTTACTATCTTTTTATTCCTAATCCATATTAATTGTTATCAATTAATTCTTTCATTACTGTCTTCTTTCTTTTTTTTTACTACTTTTAGCTTATTTTGCGCTCTTTCTAAGTCACATTATTTTGTAACCAGCACAGCCTTCTTTCCCAGTTGTGGTAATGTGGCTTTCCTAGTATCTACTGAAATATTCTTAAATATCTCCTAATTAACATTTTTCTTTTTAGAGTCATCTTCTAACTGACTTCAGTCAATTGTTTTCAGCTTGGTAGAAAGCTGGCACTTTTCAAGTCCCAAGGATGTGTATAGCTTGCTGGTTTGGACTCTGTTCTAGGTACACAGAACAAAGGTAATGAAATCATTATCACTGGGTCCTAAGCTACCTCCTACTTCTGTTAACAGCCTCTGTGTAAATAGGAGTCTACATTTAAATCCTTCCCATGTTGGATGCAATGCTCGAATTCAATGATGCCTATGATTCTCAGAAATGAGGAAAAAAATCATATTTGCAGGATGAGATCCTTGAAACGCATGAAGTTGACCAGGAGGCAGCAATGTACCCTTGTGACCAAGAAGGCCAACAGCGTCCTGAGATGCATCAGGCAGACCCTGTCAGCTGGTCTAGAGGTGATCCTTCCCCTCTGCTCAGCCTGGTGGGACACACTTGGAGTGCTGGGTCTAGTCCTGAGCTACCCAGTGGAAGAGACACATGGACTTCACTGCAGTAGGTTCGGTGAAGGGCCATGAAGATGTTTGGAGCATCTCTCCTATGAGGAAAGGCTGAGAGAGCTCAGTCTATTTAGCTGTATTGGGTGTGGCTTGGATGGAGTTAATTTTCTTCATAGCAGCCCATATGGTGCTGTGTTTTGGATTTGGGACTAAATCAGTGTTGATAACACAGCAGTGTTTTGGCTACTGCTGTGCAGTGCTTGGCGGTATCAGGGCTTTCTTTTTTTCTGACTCTGCATCCACAACCGGGAGACAGGGGATGGGCAAGACATTGGGAGAGGACTGGGATGGGACACCGAGGACAGATTCCCAATATCCCTGGCCACAGGAATATTCCCTACAATATAATATCATGCTTAGCAATAAGAGGTCAAGGAAAGGAGGAGGGAGCAGGGGCAGGCATGGTTATGGTGTTTGTCTTCCCAAGTAACCATTACACATACTGAGGCCCTGCTTACTGGGAGAAGGCGGATGGAACATAATGGAGTGCAAATTTTGCTCTGCTGGCATGTGCAGCTGTTATGTCTCAGTGAGCAAGAGAGCACTAAAGAATTGATGCACAACTAATACCAGTATGTGGGTTCCACCTTCAGCACCTCGCCTTGGCTGCGCTCAAGTGCATTTTACCTATTATAGTTTCCACACAGGTATGCCTGATTGCTCCTGCTGCAAACACTCCACTGCTTTGTGGGATCCTGCTTTATTAAACCAAACTCTGTTTATTCTGTGTTGTTATTATTTCATTCTGAATTTTTACTATTTTGCCTTTTACAGAACATCAAAGGATATGGTCCCCTCTTTTTACAGTTACTTGTATGTATCCATGTTTTCAGTCATGGGAACTAGAGAACTTGCTGAAGGACTTCCTTTTCTAGGAATTTCTTTGTTTACAGCAAGACAATTTCTGAACTGTCAACTAAATGTCACTAGCGCATATAGCTTTTCAATTTAAAACCAGAGTCCTGCAGAATAGGAGGTACTTTAAAGTGGCAAGGGGCTTTTTTTTTTTTTAAATTCAGTCTGCTGCTGAGGTATGTTTGGGAGCTCTAGTGAAAGTCTATCTGGATTTATAACATGATTTCTGAAGAGGAAGGTATCTGTTTTCTAGGAATGTGTGGGCTTAAAACAGTCTTACAGGGTTTCTGAAATTGAAATTATTACTTCCTGGGCTAAGAAACACTGCTCTGCACACGAAGGTTATTGTAGGCTTCAGTTATGATAGAAACGTATGTACTTAAGTTTCTCCTGGAGACACAAAAGAATTTTTTTACTTTGCTTTGCTTTGTGAACTCTTCCAAAATGTGGTCTCCACTTCAGAAACACTGTTGTAATGAAATATTTTCTGATATTCCATGCAAATATCAGCCTTTATAATCTGAGGCCAAAGTAAATGCGGACTAAAGACTACATTTATGCTTTCCTCAGAAGCAGGCTGAAGGCCTGTATTTCAGGACCCTGTTCTGCTGGCCACACTGCCATGATACTTCTGTGTTCTGTGGTGCCTCTTGGAGCCCAGGATTGGATTCAGCATCAGTTATGTACCACCAGCAGCAAACACTGTGGTAGGTCTTGTAGGCACTTGCTAAACGGATGCAGACCCTATGTGTTTCTGGCCATAATCTAGAGTATATATCAGCCTGGGTTATCTCTTAAGAGATGCAGGTAGTGAATGGAGGGCCAGTGTCTCACATCCAGGCAGAATGAAAGAGGGGCAAATTTTAGGGCAAATGCAGGCCCATAGTTAAAATTCAGCATAGAAGTACCTAAGATCTATCTTAGCTTTGGAGTGTCTCAGCAGCTAGATAAAAAGACAAACACACTTGAAAATCCCTTTGCCATCCTTTGGCAGTACATCAGGAACAGCCAATTCCCCTTCTTCCCAAGACTTCTGTGAACCGTCATGCTCATTCCCCAAAACAAGAAATGCACACCTGGAATACAATCCCAGTAGTTTCTGTAATGAAGCATCCTTGTTTCCCAGGGGTGCATCTTTCTGAATGTAATGTTTAAGACAAAATTTGAGATATTCAGTTCACCTGAAGGATAGAGTAGAAACAATTTCTGAATGTGTTAAATATGTTGCATTAAATGTCCCTTTGCCAATCCTGTATTGAAAGCCTGTGGAGAGGAGGAGCACAGTGTTCCTTCCTGATATGTAAATGTTGTTGGATGTTTGTTTGAAGTACATGACTCCCTGCAATTGTAGTTTTGACTTCAGGAATAAAGATGTATATTTATTTACTTTAGATTTCTAATCCTGTTCATTCTGTCATGGATTTGCACATATTATTCCAATCATTGCAGGGAAATCCTACATGGTAAATTCCTTACTTTACGCTTACCATGTAGCCAGACCAGTTTCTCTGAAATCAAAGTCTTGGAACTTATTTTATTTATTTTGTTTCTTTTAAATAAAGAGACTTTCCAAACAAAAAGCCAAACGAATTTTCTGCTTCAGTTAAAGAAAGATGTAGGACAAGTCAAAGTGTGTTATAGAACAATGGAAAAACAGGGATTAATACACTTCTTTTTTCTTTTTTATTTTTCTTTTTTTTTTTCCTGTGTAGAAGAACTTCCTAAACAAAAGCAGCAACCTTTCAGGGTTCAAATCTGGGTGTCCTTGAAATATGTGTCTGATCTCACCTTTCTGAACAATGAGCCTGCTTACAAAGAAAGTGCCAACTGTTTGCTGAGTGTTCGTTTGAACTTCCTCCAGCTCCAGAAGAAAGGGAAACAAGAAATTCCACTTAGGATGCCAGCAGGTCTAGTTCGTGTGGCTGGCAACTCTGAGGGATTCCAGATGGCTTAAGCCCTTCTTTTGAACATATCTTTTGATCTCATTTAAATTTCTTCCTGATTTCACCTGCTCTGTGTTTACTGACTGGAGGATATACAGGTGGACATATTAACTTCACCATAGGGTACAAATGGATTTAAGAGAATTTGTGTGCAGGAGGGAGGTTGTGTAGTACAGCTAATGCAGCTTCAGCTCCTCTCCATGATTTATGATTCAGAAACCACATTATAATTTTAACAGACAGAACAAACAGATGGAAAACCTTCTCCATCCCCAATGTGTGCTTTCTAAATATTACAACATCTACCCTTCAATCTAGAGGTCACCTAGGAAGTCAAGCAAGAAATGTTTTTAGAATTAACTTTTGTAATCACATATTTTATCCCATTCTTTGTTTACATATTTATAGTTCTCTTTATTCACAAACAAGTTGTTTGTCAAACTTGCAAGCTATGTTTACCTGTCAGACTTTTTCTATAACAAGTAGCAACAAATAACTTGTGCTAACAGAGGCATCAGTCTTAATATATTAACATTTTACTTGAACCTGCATGTTGTGGGAAGGGGGAGAGCCATGAGGATCACACACCAGTGCAGCGTAGACACAAGAAGACATCAGAATGCAGCAGAAAAATTAGACTGAGAGGCTGGGTTTTCATGGAGGAGGACTTGGAGTGGGTCAGTCTGCAGAGACACAGGTTGTATGTCAAACTTTGCTGGTTGGATTAGCATGTGCCTTCATCTGAGGAAGGATCTTCTTGGTCCATTGAAACTGATGAGTGTTGACCATTTCTTAACTTCAGTTTAGGGTACCCCATCTGCATGTTGGCTGTGTCAAGTTGAGACTCAGGTGTAAAATTTTCTCCATAGTGTGGTTTCTGTGGGGTGTGTGAGTTGGAAGAAATCTGTTTCACATTTTTCCAGGTTTATGGTGTGCTGCCATGGACTTCAGACATCAATTTTTTTGATTATGTGTTTGCACATACTTAACACAATCTCAGTCTCAGCCAGGGCACTACAGGTATTTTAATCATCAGCCTACAAAGGTATCCTTGGATGGGCTCAGATTCTCGTCTGTCAAGACTGCACAGGATTCAGATACAAGTACACTAATATGAATGGCAGGATCAGAGTGATATTTCAGTCTAACCTCATTATCTGCTTAGCAGTGTCTGGTTGCACTTGATAGACACAGACTTTTATTGATACTAGTGGGAATTCATTAGATTAAGAATATCCAGTCAGTGTACATGTTTATATACATTTGGTTATCACTTACTCTTTAAAAAGTACTTGTAACTGAGAGGATAAGAGTTGGAGTTTTCCTACTGTGAATAGGAAAATCTCAAGGTTTAGTGTCATCAAAAAAACCATTAGAAAACAACACCACAGCTGACATTATTCAGAGAAAATAGATCTGAAAAACCTCTACAGATGAGTTTTGCATCTCCTGTGTCCATGGTAGATTTCTCTGTGATGCAATGTTAGTGCTGAGAGAAATTTAATTCCCTGAGAAACAACTCTGGACATGTCCTGGGTTTACCTTCTAAAAAGATTCAGCTTTAGTGAACGCTGTCACTCTACATTCATACTGCTCTGGAAGGCAGGAATGGCTGGGAACAAGTGGAAGCCCCCTGCCCCAGGGTACTCTGCCTTCTTAGCTAGCACGCATACCAGCAGCTCCCAGGCCTGGCTTTCCATCAGTCTCTTTGCCGGAATTTTGCACCTCCTCCACTACTTGTGCCATTCAGTGTCTCCATGTATTGGGTCTGCATGGCAAGACTCTGTTAGCTGCAGGGCTACAAGCGTAGCTTCTATGAGAAGCTGCCAGAAGGTTCCTTTGTGTCCAACAGAGCCAATGCCAAACATCTCTGAGGCAGATCTGCCACCGGTCAAGGTTGAACCCATTAGTGACAGTGGAAGCATCTCTGGTATAATGTATTTAAGAAGAGGGAAAAGTTTCTGCACAGGAGTAATTGCAACCAGAGAAGAGAGGAGTGAGAATATGTGAGAGCAACAACTCTGCAGACACCAAGGTCAGTGAAAAAGAAGGGGGAGGAGGTGATCCAGGTGCCAGAGCTGAGACTCCCCTGCAGCCTGCGGTGCAGACAATGGTGAGGCAGCTGTACCCTTGCAGCCCATGGAGGTCCACAACAGAGCAGAGATCCACCTGCGGCCCATGCCGGAGCAGGAGGATGCCTAAAGGAGGCTGTGACCCCATGGGAAGCCCATGATGAAGCAGGGTCCCAGCAGTATCTGTAGACCCTTAGAGACAGGAGCCCCTGCAGGAGCCGGTTTGCTGGCAGGAATTGTGACCCTGCAGGGGACTTACACCAGAACAATCTGTTCCTGAAGGACTGCACTCTGTGGAGGGGATCCATGCTGGAGCAGTTCATGAGGAGCTGCAACCTGTGGGAAGGACTCACATTGAAGAAATTCATGGAGGACTACCTCCCATGGGAGGGACCCCGTGCTGGAGGAGGGGAAGAGTGTCGGAAGCCCTTCCCCTGAGGAAGAAGGAGCCGCAGGGACAAAGTGTGGTGAACTGACTGCAGCTCCCATTCTCTGACTCCCTCTGCTGCTGGCAGGGAGGAGGTAGAGAATTCAGGAGTGAAGTCAAGACCAGGAAGAAGGGAAGGGTAGGGGGGAAGGTGTTTTTAAGATTTTTGTTTGATTCTTCATTATCCTACTCTGATCTGATTGGTAATAAATTAAACTGATTTCCCCAAGTCGAGTCTGTGTTGCCTGTGACAGTAATGGGTGAGTGATCCCTCCCTTTCCTTATCTTGACACACCAGCCTTTACTCAGATTTTCTCTTCCTTGTCCAGCTGAGGAAGATGAGTGATAGAGTGGCTTTGGGGGGCACCTGGCATCCAACCAGCATCAGTCCACCTCACACCATTACAAAACAGGACTATTGGGGTAATGGTATAATACACACCACTGACGATGCAGACCAGAGAATAAGCACTCCTTAGTGACTCGTCTGTTAAGTAAAACCATGTTGTTTCCCAGAAATATTTAAGCCCTCCCCAGTTCCATGATTCATACCTGATAGAAAAGTCTGCTTGGATTCTTAACCAAGTCACTCAAATGCTCTGAGCTTGCCCTTCCTGACCACTTGCTTCAAAAGGATCTCATCTGCTCAGTGCAAATGTTTGTCACTGAGAGAGTGTTCTAGACACTGTCTCTAACCAAAGGAAACAGGCCCTTCCACAACATGATTCTCTCCATCCTAAACAAACAGATGAACAGCAAACAAACAAACAGAGCGGTCTTTCCAACTATGGGCTCCACTGATGAGAGAGGGAACACGTGGTAGCTAGCAGAAATTTAAGTCACTGCCTAACATGAAGTGAGATGAGACCTCTTGATAGCAGTCACGCTTGTTCTTTTCCTTCCCCCAGGGAAAAGTCACTAGAGATGCTGTTATTTTCTTATTTTCAGTGTGATGCCCAAACCAGCCTGCCACAGGACATCAAGCTGCAGAGAGCCCTGCCCGCAGCCGTTGCTTTGGTTGAAAGTTGGAAGAGTGTCCCCTGACTGTGGTGTCTACTCATCCATTCACATCACTTTTGAGTAACACGAGGCATCTTCTCCTCCCTCAAGGGTTGATTTTCCTATGATCCCAGCTCCTACAGATGCTGAAGGGCTGCTGCAAGTTTCTCTTCTGCACAGCGGAAGACACACAGTGTCTTAATCCTAATGCAGCCAGAAAACATTCCAGTGAAATCAGGAATAGTCAATGAATGGATTAAGTAATATTTGCAAAGGACAATGTCCCTACAGTTTGGTTGTATTTTGTTTATTTGCTTTTTTTAAATTTAAAGACACCACTATTACACCCAGCTCTAGGTTCTCAACCTAATTGTGGGAAGGAAAAGCCCTACTTGGGCTTTGCTTTATTGTCCAGGTTTCAGTGGAGCTTGTCAATTTATTTATAGTTTTTGAACCTACCATCACCATCATAGAAGGTGACGTGAACATTTGCTAATATGGACATTTAAACCTTTGGTCTTCAAATACACAACTCAGTGACAATGTCCTTCCTGTGCATGTCCTGGCTGGTCACTTGCTGGCAATCAGTGTCAATTTTCAGCCTAGATAGACAGGTCTGGAAGAAATGTTTCCATTGTAGACAATATTCCAAAGGTTACAGACAATTTGGAATGGTTTGAAGAATAGCCTTTTGAAACACAGACATGAAAATGAAACTCTGTTTACCTATGCTGTGTGGCAGATGTCTCTCTCAGCTTTGGGGTAGATTGCTGGTAGTAAAACCACATTCACTTCCACACAATGTCCCTGGAAAAAGCTCACACATTGACTTTATGTGCATGTAGATTGAACACAGCATGGAGACACTTTTCTTCCTCAGTATTCAAAACATTTTGTTAGAAGAAAAGTAGGAAAACAAATGTCTGAGAAGAATAAGCAGATGTTTGCTGTTGAAGATCAGCATGTTATACAATCAAGTTTACAATAACTGCTTTTAAATATAAACTAACTTCTGACCAGTGTTTTTCAATGTGCTGTGAAATCTGCATGTCATTCCTTTTGTCATTTGCAAGTAAACACCCAGTGGACCGTTTTATAGTTTGTAAAATGTGAAAAGGGCTTTGTTCATGAGAGACTTCTTTGATTTACCCCAAGATGAAAACCTATGTGCCAGAAGCTTTTTGGTACTCTTAATCAGAACTGAACAAGCTTTTCTTCCTCTTGACCGCTCTGATCTCATTGCCTAAACATACTAGCAAATAGCTAACAATTGTGGTGGCTTTTTTTTGTTTTCTTTAGCATAGCTTTCCTTCCCTCTGGACAGGGCAGATATTGGAGACTGGCTTCAGCAGCCAGGAAAGGCCTCTTTTTCTCCTGACAGGCCTACAGTACTTGAACCCACAAGAACAACAATAATGAGGAAGCTTTCAAAAATAAACAGACAGTCTTCTTTTTCCCAGTGCCTCTGCACCAGACACTAATGCTTAGCTACTGTGCTGAGTCAGCAGTTGCAGCTATAAAAGGTAGTGTTAGATTTGCTAAGGTGTACAAAAAACCCCTCAGAATTGTTGACAAAAAGGTCAAACAAGTGTGAAGGACAGGTATCCCCCCAAGGAAGAACTCGTAAATTCACGAAGCAAATGGACCAACACAGAGGGAGGTATCCAGTATCTGAGGGAATTAAGAATGTTGAAGGTGATCTATAACAACCTACATGACAACCAGCATCCAAAGACCAGATGAAATCCAGTGCATGTGGTCCATGTGGTGAAAGTTGTACAAAGTGTGCCAGTGTCATACACCCACATTCTGGTAATAACAAGCTGGACAGACACAGTGGCACTGACTACAGATGAGATGGCCAGATGACTTTGAGAGTATGAAGATTATCTCACTTCCCAGAAAAAATGTCTGACCAAGCTGAGGAGGGTAGGTTGTCCTCTCACACTCCTACCAAGGCCTCAGCTATGAAGAGTCAGCCTTATTCTGTTCAAGAGAAAGGATACTGATGGCCCACGCCACATATGACTGTGTGGTTCTTCCTCTTTGACCAGGGGAAGGACATGAGGAAGTGGGGTAATGAACCTACTTAGAGACTAGAAACTTGGGTACAAGAACTGCAAGGAAAAATAACAGTCCAAAAGCATCCATCCAGGAAAATTACTGCTCCAGTGTCTGTTGAGTAGAGTAGGAG
Organism: Manacus candei; assembly: GCF_025592945.1. NCBI lineage: Eukaryota > Metazoa > Chordata > Aves > Passeriformes > Pipridae > Manacus > Manacus candei. Next base: position 6,866,698 of record NW_026138091.1, on the reverse strand, counting down.
GGTTGATTGTACTTTTGGCTATGACAAAATGGTTTCTGTTTTGCAGTTACAAATATTGGGTAATGAAGACTCCGACCAGGAAGAGAGGGGCCTTGCCTTTGGCCAGGTGAAGGTGAGAGACAACCAAATTTAGTGGTCTATGTGGATCAGATGGCCTGGCTCATCAGCCCCACAGGAGTATAAAGCTCCAGTGGACACCAGCACACAGTGTAACCTAAAGCCACCAGATTACAAAGGGGCAGAATCCATTTCTTGAGTGACATGCATTTCTTGAGTGACAGGAGGATCCCAAGAACTGTCTGTGTTGTAGTCTGAGGTAAACTTAACTGGGAATGAGTAGCAAAAGCATCCTATTGTGACTGGTCTGGTGGCCCTGTGCATCCTTGGCATAGACTACCTCAGGATAAAGTATTTCAAAGACCCAAGAGGCTACCCAAGAGAGTACTGCTGGGTGCTTGGCCTTGAGTACAGAGAAGATTAAACAGCTCTCTAGCTTGCCTGGTCTCTCAGAGGTGAGGTTGCTGTGGTTTAAAGAAGAGCAGGTGCCAGTTGTTACCATGACAATGCACCAGTGACCATATCACACCGATGGAGACCCCCTGGTTTCCATCCATATGTTAATCTGGTGACTGGAGAGTCAAGTAGTGATCAGCAGGACCCCCTCACCCTTTTACAGCCCCCTATGGCCAATGCAAAAATCTAACAGAGAGTGGAGCTTAACAATGGACTATCATGGCCTGAATGAAATCACAGCTTGGCTGAGTGCTGCTGTACTGGACATGCTGGAACTCCAGTATGAACTGGAGTCAAAGGCTACCAAATGGTTCACAACCACTGATATTGCCAGTGAGTTTCTTCTTGATCCCTCTGACAGCAGCAGGGTAGTTTGCTTTCACTTGTAGGGGTATCGAATACACTTGGAATTGATTGCCCTGGGGTGGTATATTTCATCTGGCTGGGCTGGAGTTCATTTTCCCATTAATAGCCCTCACAGTGCTGTGCTTTGCATTGGTAGCTAGAAGGGTGTTGATAACACACCAGTATTTTGGCTACTGCTCAGCACAGCATTAGCACTGTAACATTCCTCCCTCAATTGAGGGCAAGATCGTGGGAGGGGAGACAAGTAGACCAAAGCTGACCCAAACTGACCAAAGGGATATTCCATACCATATGATGTCAGCTCAGATACAAAGCTAAGGCAGGGAGCAGGGAGGCAGCCATTCATTGTCTCCAATGTCTGCCTGCTGAGGAACTGTCACGTGTGCTGAAGCCCTGCTTCACACAGGCCAACCATCGCTGCTGATGGGAAGTAGAGAATAAACGGTGCTATCTTTTGCTTGGCTTTTGCACAGGCAAACATTTGCTTTGCTTCTGCTCTAATAAAGTGCCTTATCCCAACCCACAAGTTGTTTTCCATCTTACTCTCTCTCCCCTTGTCCGGCTAGGAAGGGGAGTGATAGAGCGGCTGGGTGGGCACTTGGCATCCAGCCAAGGTCAACCCACCACATCTACCACAGGTAGAAACACAGCCCTACCATTTGTAGCCAGATCTGTTGTTGGGCAAAGCAGCAATGAACAATTTTCCTCAAGCTGCTGGAACTCCTTTGGTTGGTTATTAGTTGTCCAATAGCCACAGCTGTGCCAGGTGGCTCTTTGCAAGTCAGTTGTCAGGAAATAGCTGACAGGACCCAGGTCAAGTGGAAATTGAGAACAATCAAGTAGAAGTTTGGGTATTTTCTGGGACTGAATAATTGGTATAGATTGGAATGGGTGGGGGAGACATGGAATAAAAACACTGTGCAAAGCTTTCTTCTCCGCAGAGAGATTCTTTCAGCTTGTTTTTTTTAGCAAAGCTAAATGCATGATGTCCCACTGTACTTGAGTTTAAAAAGGGGAGATAAAAATAATCTTCTTTATGTTCTGTGGTAAGATCATTAAAAAAGAAAAGTTAAGCCCACTTTCCCAGCCATCCATGTGTTTATCATATGTACATATGACCAGAGGGACTTCTCACCCTAGAGGAAGAACTAAATTACAGGAGAAATTCCCAGGGACCTGGTGGAAATTTGGAGCTTCTGCTCTTTCTTTTCCAGAAGTATTATTCTCAGAAGTACCCAGATAGACACGAAAAGGGGTGGTAAAAGATCAATTATGTGCTGGAACAATAACTTTGCTTTAAAAGGAGTTTATGTGTGACTCAGTAGGACTTTGCATTAGTTCATTCCCCGAGAACCTGCTGGGTTTTACAGCCTGGCACCAGGCAGTTCTGGGTGTATGACTACAGCCATGAATAAAGTTAGACTTCGATCTAAACATCTAAGAAGATGTCCAGGACTCTCAGAAGAAGAACTACAGTAGCTAGCATGCTGGTCAGGATGCTTAATGCAGCAAACATAAACATCCTCATTATTTAGGGTTTCAAGATGTAATTTCATTCCTATAGGTAAAAAGCCATTTCTTTCAGTTGAGATGTCAGATCTGCTTAACCCCATGGTTTCCAAACAAATGCTTGCTGCTGTCTTTCCTTACTATTATAAAATATCTGCTAAGCCAGGTCATGATACCAGCAATTTCATGAAAGATTGATGTAGCAAAAAAGTGTGTGGGCTGGTGACCTGGGCCTTCACTGAGAGGAGGCAGTCCCAGGGCTTGCTTACTTTCCTAATCCTGGTCCTGTATTTTATGTGAAACATTAATTGGATAGGAGTCCTTAGAAAAAGCACTGGAAATGGCATTCATAGGTGTCTGTGTTAGCCATAGAGCTGGATGCCAGCTGCCCCACAGAAAGCATGAACACCTAATACAACCTGCTGAACTCTGCAGCTGGGGTGTCTGCAAGCCTCAAAACTAGATGCAGACAGGCAAAGTCCATAAAAACAATGCAAGTGTTTTTTCAAAGACTTATGATTTACCTGGGGATCAGGGAAGCATCTCCCTTCATCTTTGTGATGTCCTGAGGTATTCAGTTTTAGGCTCAGGAAGGAATACATAAAGTTCCATGGATCCTACTCAGGAAAGTGCCAAGCATTATATTCACTTCACAGATCATGTCCTAAATCTGTTATGCATTTAGCTTTTAACTTTGGCTGGATCTGAGTGCTCTGTGCAGCTGTGAAGCTGTAGCTGATGACAAAAGCTTGACTGCTTTGGCATTTCTAATGAGAGGGAATCTGAATGTTTCAGGAGATTTACAGGTGCAGGAATAAGGTGGCACACCAGCCTGAAACTGACAAAAACTGTTCATGCAGTCACCTAAAAATCCTACTTGAATAAGGCAGATGAACCTCAGGATTAAAGGGTGGGCTCAGTTCAGCGCACACTGTGTCTCACCTAAAAAATCCACTGCGCAGGCTCGAAGGGTAATGACCTTTCTCAAATCTTCGTTCATGAAGACTGGCCATATACATAATTTAAGAGCTAAAAATGAATGTTTCCGAGCACTTTCATAGCAGCAGAACAATTTCAATATCTTGTTAATTCCATATTTTTCAGAAACATTTGCTTTTGGCTCAGGAAAAGACCACAGAATGCAGTGATCATTATTGACGTTGCAGTCCTGCTGTCTTGGGTGCCTTACTTCAGGAGGGAGATGCTTGATAGTTTTCAGTCAAACCCTGACCTTCCAGCTACCTAGTGTCTTCATGAGTGCCTGCACACAGGATGTCTGAGGCTTTGAGGATTTGCTCTCTAAAGGGCTGAATGGACAAATCTAAGTCAATTGTTACCCTCATTTTACAGATGGAGATTTATTAATTTCCTTGCCCTCACTATCTAAGTTTTCATGACAGCAGAGAGCCCAACCCAGTGCTCTTCAGTTCAGAGCCATCCCCATAGTCATCCTGTTCTTATCAAACTTTCAGTGTGTTGCGAAGTTAACACTTTTAGAACAAGATTGCTTAATTTTGCTATATTAGACTCAGTTTAGTACATTAACTCCTATGGTGAATCTTCCTGAATCTTTCTTCATTAAGAGGAAAAAGTGAGCTTGAAGCCTATGCTGCTTTCTTTTTTTGGCAAGGTTTTTTAGGACAGCAAGGGAAGTGGGAGAATGTTTAAGTTATATAGGTGAGATCTATCTGGCAAAGTTCAATATATACACTTCTGTCTATGACAGATGCCTTAAAACTAGTTAATACAAGCAAAAGCTGTGCTTGTAAGGTATATGGTTTCTTTGATCTTGTAAATTCCACCTAAGTTTACATAAGGAAACTTTTGACTTCAATATTCCTGTTACTAAGGTGTTCATATTATTTCCTGTTTGTTGTTTTGGTTTGTTTGCGGGATGTTTTTTTTAAACAATTAATAGAAAAGGATGTTCTGAGTGAGGATTGAAATAGAAGTCTTCCTTAGTGCTCCAAAGCACTCAGAGGAGACAGATTATTGTGCAGTCAGACCTGCTCTGGGAGCTTGACTTGATGGATTTAATTTGAAAACCATAATGCACACAAATAAGAACCTGAACACAAAAACAAGAACCTGAACTCCTTCCCCTAGGGAAGGTTCTCTTGCTTGAAGAGACAATTCAAATTTTTCATCTCTCTTAAAACAAATTAGTCCCACATGCCAGCATGACTTAGTGATTATGTAGTAATTATCTTGAATATTCATGAAGGTTTTCAGTAGATAAGCTTAGGATGAGTCATCAGAAGGATTTTATGCTTCTGTGAAGTTTAGTCCCACCTTATGCTTAAAAATGCCATTTAGTTGCTACTGAAATGGCTTCTGCTCGGCTTGAATTTAATCAAGATTTTTGTGCTATCTGTATTATTTTTCTTACTGCAAATGAGAATTTTATGTGCATTTTAATAAATGTTTGAACAACTTGTCTAATTGCATGGGTTGAGGTTGTATTTTGTTTGAAAACCACAGAATTTATCTTTCTGTGTTTAAACGTGGATATTAAATTATAGAAATGAAACTTGAGTTAAATAACAGAGTAAATCAGAGCTAAAAAGTTAGGTGCTGCCTTTGCATCACTCTCCATGCCAAGACAAAAAGAGTTTATGGGCCTATTTTGCTCACTTCAGTATTTCTGATATCATCGCAATCTGTTTATTTTGTTGATTTTTTGTTTGTTTGTTTTTCTTAAAGCAAGACCACTTTCGTATCTTCTACATGCAATTTCTGGTGTCTCTTCATGTGAGTAAACTTTTGCAAATATTTTCAGATTACTTTGCTTTTCGTGCAATTAAATATCAGTTTTCCTTGTGCAGATCAGCTCTATTCTGATATATTAACCAAAGGTCTGGGATGACTTAATTTTGTAAGGGAACTTTCCTTACTTTGTAAGGAAATTTTTGTTTGGGCTTCTGACCCTTTCTTATAACTCTAAAGTGTGTAGAAAAGTTTATATCTGATTTTGTGCAGTGGAAAAGTTCTGTTCCTTTGATATTTTTTTCCACCTTGAACAGACTTTATCTGATACATACCTGTTAATCAAATGTGTATGTTTGGTTTGCTCTCTAGTGCTGCCACAGGGTACTGCTAAATTACTGACCCTGCATTTCTTTTTTCTTAAACAAAGTCCTTTTTCAGTTGGGTTTTTGTGGCAGAGCTTGCACACGAAGCATCTAGGACTAGGTGCCATGTGGCAAGCATTGTCTCTTCTAGCTGTGCTGAGGAGAGCTCAGCACTTGAACCCATGCCTGTAGCAGTTTAATAAGAGAAATGGGGATTTCACCTTTGATTGTAGCACAGGAAGCCTAAACTGACTCCTTCCAAAAGCTGAAAGCATGTGCTCCAGCTCTTGCCCTAGTGAACTAGTCTGTGGCAAGTATTCAAGGAAACTATCTTTGGCTAGTCCTTCTATTTTATTTTTTTCCCTTGCCTACTTTGTTTTCCTTCTCAATGTCCTTCATTTTCTTTTTTTTTGCTTTTCCATGCTTGCTTTCTACGTCCTTATATTCCTTTAACCTCTCTTTTTTCTCTCTTTTCCTTGTCCCTTTCAATTATATTCTCTCTCCCCTCTCTCATTCTTCCTTTCCTGTTGTTCCTTGCCATCCCCCTAACGTGTCTTATTTTGGTCTTTGTACCCCTACACCTACTTCCTTCAGCATGCTCTGCTGCTGTAGTTGGCAGCTGATCTCTGTCAGCCAGCCCAGCAAAAATTGCAGCTAAAGATGCACATTTTCTTTCCCTTCCTTTCTTTTTCTTTTTCTTTCTTTCTTTCTTTCTTTCTTTCTTTCTTTCTTTCTTTCTTTCTTTCTTTCTTTCTTTCTTTCTTTCTTTCTTTCTTTCTTTCTTTCTTTCTTTCTTTCTTTCTTTCTTTCTTTCTTTCTTTCTTTCTTTCTTTCTTTCTTTCTTTCTTTCTTTCTTTCTTTCTTTCTTTCTTTCTTTCTTTCTTTCTTTCTTTCTTTCTTTCTTTCTTTCTTTCTTTCTTTCTTTCTTTCTTTCTTTCTTTCTTTCTTTCTTTCTTTCTTTCTTTCTTTCTTTCTTTCTTTCTTTCTTTCTTTCTTTCTTTCTTTCTTTCTTTCTTTCTTTCTTTCTTTCTTTCTTTCTTTCTTTCTTTTCTTTCTTTCTTTCTTTCTTTCTTTCTTTCTTTTTCTTTCTTCTTTTAAACTAACCCAACTAGTAATAATTACAGTTTGTCGCATGCTCTCAGTTGGAAATGTTTTGTGAGTAAATCTCAGTCAGTCATAGTCTGGCACTGGAATAAGGAACTTGTTTAGTCTAGGGGCACTGAATAAATTGGCCTTACATCTTTGCTTTCAAGCTGTATTTGAGCTCTGTTTTGTAATTGCCATTTGCATGCCAGAGGGATTGCGTAGGGGTGCTACTCAGATCAAAGTTGCATTCATCTGTGCTTGGGTGTATTAGCTGCAATTAGTAATGTAATTTTAGAAGACAATGACACATTTGTAGGATGAACTAAACCTACAGCAGCACTTTAGCAGAAAAGCAATGTTGATGCAGCCTGTTTCTCTCCCAGTAGCAGAGACTAATTGCAGTGGGAGGTATTTATATGATACATACAAACCCCCCTATGCTAGTATTTCCTAAGTAGCATGAAATACTAACTGAAACTTAGGTACTTTCGTGCTGTGGCTCTCACCAGGTAGAAAGGAGAGGATATTTGCTTTGTGTGCTATGTGGGGACATGAGAGGTAAGTGGCAACCAGTCAGAGGGAAAGGTAAGACGTCTTGGATTGGTATTTCAGGTTCCTGTCTGTCTGCTCATTAATTTGTTGCTGGTTTTGCCCTTCCAAGGACATTTTTTTGGTTTGTTTCGAGGAGAAAAAAAATGCCAACAAAAACCAAGTCAGCAACCTTTCATTTCACCAGTCCCCTTTTTAAACAAAATTTAAGTGTTACAGATCTTGGTAGGCAATTGTTTTTGCTCTACTTTCTCATCTTGTTCTTATCTTCATCCACTTTAATTCTTTCCGGCTCTGACCCAGTGAACAGCAGGGAAGATGGCAACAGACCCCAAAGGAACTACAAATCCAATGGTTACAGCCTTTGCAAAGTATGGCTGTGTGTGAAACAGGCCATTAATGATGTCATTAAAGATGAGATTGTGACTATTGCAGAACATGGCAAATCACAGTCAAATTTTACCTTACAATACTGTTTATTAAGGTAACCAACAGAACATGTTTTTCATGCACATCCAAGGGACGACATTGTTTCAAATTCTAGACATCTTGGATATGGAAAAAACCATTTTGGTTTGAGCTCTATGGTCATGCTTGTGTATACCAAGAATTGAATTGAACTGTGATGTATCTTTAAATGAACAAAACACGTCTGAGGAAAGTGTTCCTGTCAGACTGGTCTGACAGAGACAGTTTTATCTGTTGTCTCAAACCTATCTCCACATGATATGTGGAACTAGCACATGAACAGTAGGTACAGTGCATACCTGTCCATGACCTTATTACAGATCCCAGACATATGTATCTGTGTGTCTTTAATAAGGGCCATTACAGAATCATAACTCAGGTTGCGAGTCACCCCAGAAGATCACCTGATCCAAACCACTGCTCAGAGCAGGGCCATCTGCAAACTGCATCAGGCTACAGAATGCTGTGTCTGGGCAAGTGTAAACACCTATAATGATAAAGACTCCATATCTTCCTTCAACATCTGATCCAGTGCTCAATTATACCCATTCCCTTTCCCCCCCCTTTTACTTTATTGGAATATCTCTTGTTGTGACTTACGCCTGCTGATACTTTCTGTGTTGCTGTGAACCTGCAGGAAGAGTCTGGTTCCATCTTCTCTATACCTTCCCTTTAGGTGCACCCATTGGAATGGCAGCCAAAAAAGAATAACAAAAGCGAGGAAGGGAAAAAGTGTTGCTTAAACCCAGTAATGGGACACACTGCTAAAGCAGAGACAGTACCAATGATTGTGTAAAGCCTTACAGAGGGGTTCAGATCATGCTGGATGGCTCCTTTCCTTCTAAAAGACCAGCATGAGAAGGTAATGGAAATGCAGTTGAAAGAGCTGTAACTGGGATTAGATAGGAAGAGGGAAGGGAAAGCTACACTTGTTTAATGAGTTTTTAAAATGGGTATATTTAGTTAGTGCAAATGTGCTTGTGGACTGGGCTTTTGCTCTCCCTTGAATGCACTCAACGTAACATAAAGATGAAAATATATTGATGTTGTTCTCTGCATCTGGAATAAAATATGGAAAGAAGGAAAGGAATTGAGGAAAATGATTGTTATTAAAAATCAGCTTCCCTGAGTAGAAAATGTTACAATTTATTACCTTTTGTACACAGATGCATTACTTTTCTGGTATGAAAATAATTTAATTACAGTACTGTTTTAATCTACTTATTGTTTTGGGATTTATATTTCCATTTTATATATTTATATTTCCAGGTTTTCAATTAAAAAATCTGACACTTGGCTTTTAAAAAATGTATTGTATCTCATGATTGCCAATTACTACTCAATTATAAACATTTTTCCTTCTTCAAAGGCCCATTGGTGATAGAGGTATGTATGTAAGCCAGGCAATTTGGAACTAGTTCAGGGTCTGCAGTAAAATGCTCAGCCAAATAATGTTGATAGTAAATGGAAGGTTTCTTTCCCTCTTTTTTTTTTAGTATATTCTTAAATGGGTAGATCACAATGGTGGCTGAGAAATCTTTTTTGTTCCCCTCTCTCCCATCAGCAGCACTCATATCCAGGCTGAATAAATCCTTCAACGGCATTCTTTGCTCATGGCCGTTTGATGTGGTTCCAACAGCTTCAAACACAGGAGGCATCCAAACTGCTAGAAGTTAAAAAGGCTGAAACTGCACCATTGTGAGAGTTATGAGTGATGGTGGGGCAGCTTGGCAATGCCTTGCAAGACCAAAGATGCACACCCAGAGAGTCCTTCTGCTCTCCTGCTCTCCAATGCACTTGAAGCATCTCTTCTAGGGGTGGGGACAGCTGGAGAGCCCAGTAAGGTGGTGGCAGGGTCAGTGAGCATTGGGAGCACAGTGGGACCGACTGTTTGTTTGTTGGAGGGTAGCTACCAGAACGAACAACAGCGATACATGTGCCCTGGATCTGCTGAACTGAATGTTTATGTGGAACTGAGATCCCTGTCGTGGGTTGAGGTGGCTGGGTTTTTTGGTAGCAGGGGTCTACATAGGGCGGCTTTGGTTGGAAGCTGCTAGAACTTTCCCCCCCAGCAAAGCCAATGATAGCTGGCTACAGGAGGGACTTCCTGCTGCTGGCCAAGGGAGAGCAAATAATAGTGCCTCTGTGATAACATATTTAAGAACAAGTTTTTTGCGCAGAAGATTTTTCCAGCTGGGGAGAGCTGACCAAAGCTCCCGGGCAGCCCTGCCACCTCCTCTGCCCAGGCCTCTCAGCACCTAGCTCAGAGCAGGCAGCGACGCGCCAGCCAAGCCTCCCATGCTGCTCTCGGCAGCAGTGGCCAAGGCGAGCAGTGGCCCCTGTGAAGGGGGCCGGGTTGTGCAGTCCCACAGAGAGCGGCCCCGCAGCCCCCAGGCCTGCCCTGCGAGCAGCCCATGCTGGAGCCCGTCCTGCCCGAGGAGCCGAACGGCACCGACAGCGCCAAGGCCCCCAGGGTGAACTGCAGAGGGCAGGTGCCCCACGGGCTAGGCCAGGGCGGCAGAGTGGCCCCTGCCGGCGGGCACTGCCCTCCCTTCCCCCTGGGTCGAGTTGAGCTGCGGCCTGGGCCAGGGCAGCCTGCCGTACTGCAGCCGAGCCCGTGCTGGAGCAGATGGATGCATGGAAGAAGGCTGTTACCCCCGTGGAAGGCCCAGGATGGAGCCAAGTCAAGAGACTTGTGGCCTGTGGAGAGGAAAATCCATGCCAGAGCAGGTTATTCCCTGGTAGGACCCATGGCCCTGTGGAGGATCCACATCGGTACAGCTCACCCTATGAAGGACTCCATCCTATGAAGGACCATCGGGGTGCAGAGAGCCCCCCCTGCACCCCACAGAGAAATGACCCTCGGGACAGTAGATATGGAAAAACTACTGCCTGAGGGGTGGACCCATATTGGAGAGGTCCATCAAGGACTGTAACTTGTGGGAGGGACCCCACGGAGCAAGGGAAGGACTCAGAGCTGTGGTCCCCCCTGTAACTGTGGTGAGGACCATGGTGGAGCAGGCTGTCCCCCTGCAGCCCATGGAAGAGTGACCTGTGGGACAGCAGATTTGGAGACCTATTGCCCAAGGGGTGGACTTGTCCCCGTGCACTGCTGCGGGGGGAGGAGGGAGAATATGGAAAGAAGGAGGGGTGGATGGAAAGTGTGTTTAAGACTGTTTTATTTCTCACTCTTTAGATCTTATCCTGTTAGTAATAAATTTTAGTATTAACCCCACGTTGAGTCTGTTTTGCCTGTGTGACTTCTCCCAGCTCAGAGCAATTTTAGTGGGTGCCTAGAATCTGGCCAAGGTCAACCCACGACAACTAATGAGTCCATCTGCAAGAAGAAGGTGGAGAAGGTGAAGGTGAAGGCAGAGACTTAGGGCCACTGGAGCAGGGTCATGTTGGCACTGTTGTGTCTGTGAGACTCTTTCCTCAGATGGTGTCTTGGGTTTTGTTGCAGTTTATGAGTTGGTTCCAATTGTTGCTAAGCCTAGAGGTTTGGTAGCCTGGTGACTGTGAACAGGCTCTGCCTATTCAGAAGCTGCAGACAAGAAATAAATGGATGTCTGGACAGAGAAAGGCCAGAGGAAGAGATAGGCAGCCTGGTGGGTGTGAGCACCTTTCCTGGACAGAAAGTGATACCTTTGCATAGCACTGGCCATTTGAGAGTACAGTAACTCCTCCTGCAGCAGGAGGTCCTGAGGAGTTCAGCTTGACAGGCAAGTGGGTGGCTGGGTACTCCAGCCTCAATGCCATCACCTCTTTCCAAGCCCTAGGCTGGCTGCAGCATGCTGATGTCCCCTCAAAACAAGGCTTTCTCTCTGATGACTGTGCAAATGAAAAGCTGGGCTGAATTTGGGTGCAAAGCAGCTAGTGGATATAATAACTACTTCGTGTTTCAGCATCAGGGTAAATCCATAAGCGCCTGTTGTCCCTCCTGCTAGCAGCAGCATCTGCTCTCAGCTCCCAGGATGGCTGCAACTAGTCTGCCTTTAACAGCTGTCTTCTGCTTAGCCAGAGCTCTTTTTCCTTCAGCCTCTGGTTTTCTCCTTGGCTTGGTCCCTTTGACTTCAGAATATGGCTTACATTTTTGAGTTTATACTAAGCCAAAATGACTGGATGCTGGATGAGTATACTTCCTGAATAGAGTGACTTGGGAGTTTTTGATGAAATAGCTCTTGTAGAAAATTCTGATTTGTCAAACACAACTTTTTTCCCCTGCAAGAATGTATTTATATTTCAATAAAACTGTCAAGAGGAAGCACTTCTTGAAACCCAGAAGAAAAAATCATAGACCCTCCCCAAGATATGAAAAATTCAAGGATGAGAGCAAAAAGTGTCCTTGTTTTTTTGCCGTTCATCCCAGATTGTCTTTCTTCACCATTTGTTCCTTCATGGTGAAATCAGGGGAAGTGTGCGAGATTTGCTACTGCCCCTGCTGTACTGTGGTGTGGACAGATTTTGTCTTCCCCAGCTAGCATTCTGTCATCTTACAAGAGAATAAAATTCATTTTAACAGCAAAATTCCCAAGAGAGAAACCTCAAATGATTAGAGAAAACCACCCCAGAGGTATACAATATCCAGTTGAAGATCTTGCTGAAAACCGAACAGATTATGCTTGTTATGTGTGGTTAAACTGGGTCATTAATGTTAAAACTGTTCAAAACACAAAATAAATTCTGATTTTCTTCTGTCAGAGCTTGTGGTTCAGTTTTCACACATTCTAGGCTCCAGTTAAATGATTTACTGTACAATTTAACGCCTTTCAGCTGTCACCCGCACAAAACGATCCCTTGAATGATCTGCCAGCAAATGAAGGCAACACTTGTCCAGGATGGAATTGGGCCAGGACTACAAAACCCAACGTGCCAAGATACACAGGAGCAATCACATAACCCCCTGTGACCCACACTTGGTACTCAGAAAAGTGAAGGCCACACAGCTGTGACTATATCTGTAAAAACATCATTTGAAATATACTGAGACATTCATTCTGCTGTGGGGCTTTTGCAAGTAGTTGCCTCTACAAAGACTTGCATCACAGGCATGCTGCTGTTCTGTGCCCTTCTTATGAACTCTTCTCTGTTTCTGTTCTTTAAATGGTGTGAATTTTTGAAGTGTTTCTCAAAACTTCACAATAGCTTTTTAAATTCCCAATTCTCACATAGCAACAGGCTGAGGAGAAACAATTGCCATGGGACAGTGAAAAATGTACTTCATGAGCAATGAAGGAAATAAAAAGCTACTGCTCTTCTCAAATTATACATTTGACATGGCCTTGAGCTCCTTGCTTTGTCACTAGCTAAAGTCATAGCATATGACCAAATAGCAGTGTATGAACAGCGCCTTGCTGTGACTTCAGTCATTAATCAGGTTCCTCCCCTTCTGGAGTAAAACTGTAGAGGCACTCAGAAACGCAATACTTGCATTAGGATTTGGCCTTAGTTGTGAGGTTATTCAACATTTTATATGTTTAAGACCAGACCAAGCTATTAGGCCAAAGCTTAGGTGACTACAGTATGGTAGGAACCAAAACTTTGTCTTGCTATTTCTATGTGAAATCTGTAACTTATTTTTTAGCTAATAATATATCTTTTAGAAGGTTCTACTTCTAAGACCAGATGATAAAGAATCTGCCACAGCCCCAGATAAAACCTAACAGTTACTTAACACAGTGTTAATAACATGTGCCCTGGATCCAGTCTGAAATTTCTCTAGATTCAATTTTTCAGCCCAGCAGGTGTTTGTGTAAAAGGGAGTTGGTTTTGCAAACTGCTGAAGACTGTGGTGGGATACCTTTTGAAGATCTCCACTCTTCTGCTGATCTACTGGAGAGCTGGTCAAGCTCACTTACCTAGCAGAAAAGTGCTTTTTTTTTTTTTTTCTTTTTCTGGTGAGAATGGTGTGTGGGGTGAAGGAAAGACCACTCTTCTAGTGCCAGAGAGCATTTTGGGCAGCCCAGCCAGTCCTCCTGAAACATGTTTGAAGTCTCTCAATGTGCCACACACTTTTCTAGGATCCTGAATAGCTCTTGCAACTGTCACCTCAATTCTCACAAATTTTCCAAGATCTATTTTCAAATAGGGATACTGAAAGCAGACTTTTTTTCCTGGAACTAGTGCTACGCCTTCTTAATAACAAGATCTTTAATTCTGACATGGATAATTACATCAACCTGACTGCAAGGTCCTCTTGCCCTTTCATGTGAGCAATGATTCAGTGCTGTCAGAAAGGGAAGAAAGACACTATCAGCTTCTCATTACTGCTCCCCTCTGTACTTTGATGGGTAACTCAGGTGCTAAACTGGGAAAAGCTTGAGATAGCTCTGAGCCTGGGACAGTCGTCAGGTCTTGACTGACACAGCTGACCCAGAACAGCCTGAAAATCAAATAAACCTCCACACATTCAGAAGAATTTACTCCTAGGCTCCAAATACCTCCTGTAAAAGAGCCAAGCTAAGTTTGTGTCATGTAGCTGCATTTTCAGATCCAAAGCAGTTGGGCAGCAGCTTTATAGCTGCACTCCAGTTTCACAGCAAAATCACTTGTCTTTAATAATGACTTCAGAGACATGAAATAGCAGTGTTGTATCACCATCTGCTGATAAGAGGAGAAAACCTGAGTGGAGTGTTACACAGTGGATAGGAAGGTGGTAGTAACAACAGATGAGATTATAATTGCTATTAATTGCTGGACAGGTTTTTAAAAGATTCTTTCCCACCCAACACCAAGTTCAAAGGGACATTCATTGGCTTGTCTTTTCGGGACCTTACTTGTTGTGTTGGGTATGACATAAAGCATACTTCCCAATTAGCCACTTTTTCCTGTGTAATTATTCCCCCTCTATTTTTTGGAATGCAGAAGGGGACACATACAAAATGAATGGGTTTTGCTAGGAAAGGAAGCAGAAAGAAACATGGGATTTTGCATTCCTCTTCCCATTGAGCAGATCAGTAGGTCTTTTTCTTTTATCTTAAACTCTTCAGAACAACCTTTGTGATGGATATTAGAGTAGTGCAGTGTGGTCAGAGCTTTTGCATGAGGATATGTTGAATCCACTTCAAAAATGAACAGGAATCTAGATAACTGCCCTCATGGCACTTTACAGGTACCTTCTGTACTTAACAGCTCACTTTTTTTACATAAGTGTTCATGTCACTCCAGAGAAGACTGCCTTCTCTCAAGCAGAACAGACCTACCTGAGTAATCAATACTTATTTCAGTTGAAATACTAATCAACAATTTTCTTATTGTCCCCTATATCCCTGAGGAAACATCACAGCCAAGACATTCTGCTGGCCACATGGTAGCCGTTCCTCTTGCTTGTGGGTGGCCCACAAGGTGCTCAAAAATGTTGTAGTACTTTTGTGGTGCTGGGGACAGGTACGGAGTTAAACTGTAGATTGAATGGCTCCTCCAAAAAGGCCAGAAGTGGCAAATTCTGAGCAAACGCAATTCTTGTGGATTTTCGGTTACTTGGGGTATATTTGACTATTTGTTTGTATGTTTATTTGACATTGCTGAGTTTTAACTCAAACCAAAAAAGAGAGCAGTAGTACAGAGGAAAAACCTAAATCAAATATTTGATGAAAGGCTGGGAGAGCTGGAGTTATTCAGTCTGGAGAAGAGAAGACTCCAAGGAGACCTTATTGAAGTCTTCCCATATATAAAGTAGGCTTATAAGAAAGATAGAAAATTTTTTTACCAGGTCCTGCAATGACAGGACAAGGGGTAATGGTTTTAAAATGAAAGAGGGTAGATTTAGATTGAATATAAGGAAGAAATTCTTTATTGTGAGGAGGTGAGGTACTAGAGCGGGTTTCCCAGAGAAGGTGGAGGTTGAACCAGTACTACTGAATCAGTCTTATATGTGATAAATACAATGAAAAATACAGTGAAGCAGTAGTCAATTCCAAGTTTCTGGTTCAGAAAATACCCTCTTTATTGTGATTGTAAAAAGGGAGAAATCTTTACTCCTTTACATAAAAAAGTGGTTTAAAAATTGAATTGTGCTGAACATTCACCAACTTTTTCTAAAGTGGTATCATCTGGGAGATGTATAGGCGTAGCAATTACACTCCAGATAGACCAAGAGGTCAGCGTGCTTGTAACAAACATGGGTAGAGCCCTCCCCAAATCTTCATTCGCGAAGCCTAGCCATGATGAGACCAAGAGGTGATACCCACAGTGGCCACCCCCTTGCTGAAGGATGGAATTGTGCATGCTGAAACTGAGCACTCTGACATTCAGCAGGATTAGCCTAATTTGAAGCAAGCCAGAGTTCAGCCCATAAGAAGCTCCCATAGTAGCCAAGTCTGTCCAAAGTCTGGCAATTAGTAGTAGGAGGACTGGGGAAAATGCCAGCCCAGGGTCATGGCGGGGTCTGTTTGGGCAAGGCTGCTGCAAGCTAGAGATGACGGGTAACACAGAAACACAATGCATGAGGTATAAACCCTGTGGGATGGCCTTTCCAAATATTGCCTGCTGGAGAATTTGTGGAGTTCCACTGGTCCTTGCCTAGGTGTGAGGCTCACAGGGATTTCTGAGCAGGTAGGATGCAGTCCAACAGGACCGTGTTGATTAAGGGATGTATATGATTAAAGGATGTGTATTGGCTTAGGAACAGTGCATCAAGCACTTTGCATGTGATGAGCAAGTTTTGGACTTTTATTGGAACTGCTGGTAGGAAGAACTGTAATGAAATGGAATGGAAACTAGGAAACAGCAAGTGAAAGGAAGAAACTGGGTGTGCTGTTGTGGATTATAAATCAGCAATAATGAACAGTTGGGCACTCAACAATGTCCTTAATTTTTTTTCTAGACCCTTATCAGTTTAATGAGATGATTCTCATGAAACTGATGGGGAATATGGGAGGAGATAAAGATTATGTATTTGTTTGTCCCAGAGCAGTGGTGAACATGCCAGAGAAGGGAGTGTGGACAGAATGTGGAGGTTGCATGCAGAAGACCATGCAGAGGTCTGAGAAGCTACACTGTCATGGTGTGCACGGGCAGAAGCTGACAGCCTTGTCATGGGTCCTTGTATAGTAGGGACACCACTGGGGCACTCTATAGGATTTACAGAGCCAGTTGGCTCTGGCAGCTCTGCGTGTTTGACTTTAAAATGCAAATGATGTTCTTCCAGTGTGCAAAAAGTTGTAACCCAGGGCACAGAATTGGCAGGAGGATGGGTAGGAGCACCTCCCTTGCAGGCCAAAGATGCCACTCCAAAAGCAGGGGGTCTGCATGTGAAGAGTGGGCATGGTTAGAAGGAGTCTGGGGAAGAGTGGTGCCTGTGTGCAGTGACTTTGGACACTTTGCATCCTTAATCTTGCAGTTGCAATGGGTGGGGTGTACTGGAAAACACTCATTGAAGGAGTGCAGACGCTGCAGGCTAATAGGATGCCACATTGGCCAGAGCAGGAGGAGGCAAAGACAGGGGTGTGACTCAAATTAAATACATCCTTTGCAATACCCAGTGGTACAAGAAACATGAGCCTGCATTTTTCAGTCAAGTAGACCTTCGGTACAAGCAGTCAGTCTGCTGCTCCCCCATAATGTCCATTATTTGTGGGATTTACATAAACAGGGTCCCAGAGGGAAGGGATCTGAAAACTCATCACTGTGCTGAGTGGGTTTAGGAGCTGGTGTACAAACTGAATCTGATGTTAGCATGACACACTGGTTTCCTGTTCTGCTTTTCAGGCACAGTGAGGTGTGTTGAATCAACAGGCAACATGAACAGTGCCACTGCAAGTTCAAGCAGTACCTTGTTCACCCAATAAAATCTGCTTGGACTTCAAATAGCTGAAATCTGCTTTGGAAGCACAGCTTCTCTTGAGCACAGACCTTTTTCCTTCTCTTGAGACATTTGGGTTTTTGATTGAGACACCCTGACAAATATTTAAATGGTTCTAAAGAAAAGCAAGCTTTTCACCACAAACACCAAGAGGTGTTTGTCTTCCATTTCTCTTTTTGGGTACTTTGGGGCCTCATTCACTGCCATCCGTGGGCAGCATCACCTACTCCTCTGCCCAGGCTGTCCCCAGGTAGCACCAGCAAGGCCAGACACTGAAGCCAGCACTACATTTGACAATTTCTCTGTTGTTTTGGGGCACATGTGCCCAGATGCATCTGGTCACCATGTGTGCCTGACATTTAAGCTTATCCCTGTAGACTATGTTGGAGGAGAGAGGTCCCTTTGCAAAATATGTTCTTAAAGCACAGACTGGCCTCTCCTCCCTCCCCAGCCATAAGATCCCTCAAGGATATACTAGGAAAGAAAGTGTTAGAAAGGACCTGTGAAAATGTCCCTTGTAAGCACCTGAACTACTTATGACCTGTGGCTTGGCCAGAGAGGGTCTGTGTGTTAAATAGTCTGAAAAACTCACATTTCCATGGAAAGATTTGTGCAATGAGGCTGTTCCTCTCTTCTGAGGGGCTATGTGAAAAGAGATTAAAATGCAATTTCTGTAACTAATATGAATAATAGAATAAGTTGCTCTAAACCAAAAAATACAGTGGATTTTTTGTTTAACTTAAAATTGTGATGGTCCATTTAAATTAATATTGTCTGAATGTTGTGAACTTTAAAGACCCACAGATATAAGCAATAAGTCTTCTCGGATCTGCATGCATGCCTTTTCCAAACTCTGCTGTACTCCTGACTTGTTTGTTCTGTGCCCAGCTCAGCTTTGCACTGTTGCTAAGTGTGGGTGAACTTGCTTGGGCTGCTGCCTCCAGCCAACACCAAGGAGTGTGCAGTCAGCTGTGCCCCAGGAGGAGCACCAACAGGAGCTGAGTGACTGGTTTGTAGCTCCGCAGCCATCCCGTCAGAGAGCTGAAAGAAAAAATTAAAAACAACCGGGACTCATTTCACTTGAGATTTTTTTTAACTAGATGCTTTTTATAGCATCATGTGAGAAAATCTTGCAGGCTCATTTTAGGGCTGGAGATGGTGTCACTGATTTAATTATAATCTTAAGGCTTGGCTATGCTCTGGTTAATCATAGCACCTTGCCACCTCACTGAACATAAAGTCATATTCACACTGCAAGATCTGTGGGATTTAGTAGGATTAAATCCCTGTTATGCATGAGAGCTCTTTTGGCTGATGCAGTTTCTCTAGTCTTGAGATGAAATGACTGCAAGACTTGGAGCTGCCATGAAGCTGTGGCTATGAGGGATGCCTCAACCCCTCTCAAAACCACCCTGAGATTAGCTCAGTTGCTTAAAGCATGGTGCTAATAAAGCCAAGGTTGTGGATTTGATCCCTGTATGGGCTATTCACTTAAGAGTTGGACTTGATGATCCTCGTGGGTACCTTACAACTCAGATTATCCTGTGAACACATCCACCACCTCTCCCTGCCTCAATGCAGTGCTATGGGCAGTGCAGGCACCAGAAGAATCCTGACATAATTTCAGGACTTTGCTGCTGCCAGATCCCCCTTTAGTATCTGCAAGCAGGAATGTTTTTCTGTAGTAGGCAATCTCAACAGAACAGGTGATGTAGAGAAGTGAAAGGAAGGGGAAGGTAACAAATCTGTCCAGTAGAAACAAAGCTGCCATTTCTGAATTAATAGCAGTAGGTCTGGCCAAATCTTTGAGCCTGGCGTTTGCAGTTTGAATCTTAAAGGCAGCAAGTCATCTGGAACAACTCTGATTTTTTTTATCATTTTTTCCCTTAATATTCCTTGAAATGCAGCTGAAGCTGGAAGAACAACAGCAGGAGCATGCATTCACACCACATGGGAAAAGAGTGCTGAGTCCTGGCATCCAGTGCTGCCTCCTGGTCAGAAAGACCCTGTGAGCTGCACCCAATGTGTGTGGTGGTGCTGTCCCTGCTACCCCCCTTCTACCTCTGGTTTGCAGGTTGTAACTGAGTCAGGCTGCTAATTTATGCATAGCACAAACGAAAAAAGGAAAAAATTCTCTCCAGCTCTGAAACAGTCAAGTGAAGAGGTACAGACAGAGCCAAGGGGATTATAACCTAAACTGCAAATTGCCAAAAAAAAAAAAAGCAGGTGCCTCACTAATGGCAGCAGTACAAAAAAAAGGCAGTTTGCCCTTAGGGTGTCTGCCTCTTATTTCTTTCTGTACCTTATGTATTTGTTCTTTGAACTGTTGTGCACACATGGACATAGCAGGATGCCAATATTAGATATCCAAATTATCGAGCACTATTAGAAGAACTTTGTAAAGCTGTAATTTTGTCAGTTGCTTAAATTGGGGTTTCTTGGGTAGTGCTATAGTAATTTAACACATTTGCTCATTTTGATCACCTTACAGCTGCTGCTCACAAATGTAATGTTTGGCATCTCACTCTGGCTAACTACAAACTCTTCATATATTGTTGAAAAGGCAGTTTCTGTCTATTATAGCGGATTGGTAGTTTGACTTTTTTCGTTATTTTTCTTTGACTAATTTTCATCTCTGGTATATAGTTTGGGGTTTTTTTAATGTGTATGTTCTGTCCAGTGACAGAGTGTGATAAATTCTGTAGCTTATTTTCTAATGGCAAAATTGCTTCCAACTTTCTACTGGACTTTTTCTGGAGAATTAATGTTTTCCTTTAGCATTGTCAGATATCATGGGCTTTGACTTAAAACTTCTCTGACATCAAGGACTGCCTCTACACAGGAACCTTTGTGCTCACACTGGCAAAGCGGAGGAAATTTTGCATGTAGAAAGTTGGTGCTGTTTTAGAAACAGAGTTGTGTTATAGTGTTCACCTTCTGACACTACTCTTCTCATGATTGATGTTACTTACAAAAATCAGTGTTGAAACTGTGAAAACAAAACAGCAGCATTTAGTGTCTTTGGAACACTATTAAAAAAATTTACTTCATATAAAAAAATACACTTGCTATTTTTAAGGAAGTGCTTTCTAATAAATTTACAGGAGCAGAAAAAGTTCAGCCAAAATATCTGAGGAATTTTAATTAAGAAATTTCTGTGGTTTTTAGTGTAGTGTGTGACCAGTTACCTGAGTCAATCTTTGCAAAAGAAAGAGCAAAAAGATAGCAATGTGATATCTGTGTTTGTACACAACTTCTGGGGCCTCCCTGGAAATACAGAGAAGATACACATTTAATCTCAGCCTAATATTAATCTCCTTATTTCATCACTTTTAAAAAAAATATCAAAAATGTTTCCTTCATCAACACCTCCCCCCAGGTTTTCATCACCCAAGTGTTTTCTTCTGTGCCTTGCGCTGCCTGTTTTCTATCTGTTTTTGATCTGAAGAGAGTGCTTTTGGGACAGCACCAACTGTGGTCAGAGGCTGAGCACCTTTCCTGCCCACAGCTCCCCTTGCTGGCCCCAGTAACTGGAAAAGCCCCACTTTTCCCACCAGCAGCTGATATTTGCCACACAAAGGCCCCATGCCCCAGGCTCCTTACAGGCCCTTGGCTGGTCAGAGAGGTGCCAGGGGTCCCCTGGGAGACACAAACGTGAGAGCTGGGGACCGTCACTTTGGAGCCCACCAGCCACAGGTGTTACACATCCATGCTGAGCAAGCTCCTCCTTCAGCAAGCCTGAGCTCTTTTACTTTCATCATCCCAGAGAAGGGTATCAGGACAGGGAACAAACCACCTTGTTCAGGTTGTTTCTCATTACTGCCCTGGGTGTAGTGGGGATGGCCTGGCCCTGCTCCTCCTTCCCCAGTGGTGTTTCTCCTGACAACGGACCCGGAAGGCTGCAGACATGGGTGGTGATGGAGGTCTGTCTCCTGTCGGATCAGGATTGCTGGGCAGTATCCACAGTCCCACTGCACAAAGGACAACAAAAGAATGGGCTGTCCTCCCCTCTCTGGGCTAAGCAAGTCTTAGCTTAAGGGTCCATTGACTAAGAGACCAGGAAGGTCAGTTTAATACACTGGACTTCTTCCTTGTAACTCAAAACTTCTCACTCATTAATTTTATGCTTACAATTATGTGTTATTTATTTATTTATTTATTATAAGGTTGCCAGAACTGTAGTATAGCAAGGGTCTGAAATAATCTGTTGTACATTTATTGCTCTTCAGTGCAAACAGAAAGCATTTTTCTTGCTTCCAAGCCAGGTCACATTACAAACTGTATGGCCCTCGACTGTCGCAACACGCAGCACCCAAAACCTTCTACGGTCCGATCACAACACAACGTGGGAGCATCCCCCTTGAACAGGAAACACAGCCAGGGCTGGACTATTTCCCGCTTGGACAGAGGCTCTAAGAAGAATATCTCGAGTACCTGAGGCATCATGAACAGGGCACACCAGCTTGGCATGGCTGACTGGCAGTACCAAGATAAAAGGAGGATGTGGTGGATGGCAAGGACAGGGAGAGAAACACCCGGTCTTCAGTGCTATCCCCTCCTTGGCAAAGGCACAAGAAGAAGTTGCTGTTCTGAAATATTTTTAAGAGCTGTGGTGGTAAAAGCAGAGACAGGGAAACCAATCCCATTGTGCCATTGTTTGATGAGTGTGCTCTAGAAAAGCCATCGTCCCAACCCAGTGCTGATGAGACTGCAGTAGGCCACAGAGAGCAGTACTCGAAAAACTAAAGCAGCATTTTTATTTTATATATAACTGCCAGTATAAAAAGTTTATTACATAAAAGCTGTTTTCTTTACAATATATTATATTGCTTCAAGCTGATGCAGAAAGTTCATACATTACAGTTGTACTTTGTTTACAATATATTCTGTGGGTTAAATGGCACCACTACAGTGTATTTTTAATACACAGTATTTCACAAAACTGTAAGGCCAAAAATAACATTGAATTGAGTTATTCAGTTTTTAAATTAGGCAACTTATCTATTTATTTGTTTTTCTTTGGGAAAAGTCTAAATACACAATTTGTAAACATTTGTAACATGCACCTTTCTTTTCTTAAGTAAATTAAATCTGTAGCCATTGAAATTATTCAGGTTAGCATCTACAAATTTTTCTGCTTGAATATTGTTACTTAAATTTTGGAGAATATTTGCAGTTATATAATCAAAAAAGGAAGTTTAAATGTAACTGTAGTACAAAACACCATCCAAAGCACTGAAAGAAGGAGCCTATATAATCATGCTACAGAAGTATTTATAAAACTTAAAAGGAATAGTAAGTGTCAGCTCAGTGGTTTATAATGAAGCTAATAAAATTCCAGCCAGTAATCTTAACTGTAATGAACAGCATTTTAACATTCAATCCATGAGAGGTTAATGAAGGCTATGCACTTTGTGTAACACAAACCATTTCAGATGTTGGAGTTCACCAGATATAATTGGATTCGGGTGGAACATGCGTCTCCTCGGCCCTTTTCGGCGAAGGCATGTGCTGCCTGTGCTTGCTGCCTGCTGGCCTCAGGGCGCTCAAACCGCTGCCTCCGTACCCTGGAAAATTATCCAGTTCAAGAAAAAAGAATCCACAGAAGTGGGCTTGTGATCCACAGCTAATATTTCAAGTGGGAACAGTCTCCCACATTTGAACAAAGGGTTTTGCTATGCCTTACAGAAGCACTCACACCTCTGTTACCCCTTGGGATGAACGAGGTCCTGCCAGACAGAAAGATGCTCTCACCTGGCCAGGGAGCCCAGGAGACCATCAGCACACCCAGGCTGTCACTCAGCCCTGGGTTCACATGTGCACTGCCTGTGCAAGGTGGGTGACAGTCATGATGATCTGCCAGCAACAGGCTCCCTGGGGAAAATCTGCACCAGCTACCTGAGCTAGGCTTTGTTTTATGGTTGAATACAAAGAGA
This sequence comes from Manacus candei, assembly GCF_025592945.1. NCBI lineage: Eukaryota > Metazoa > Chordata > Aves > Passeriformes > Pipridae > Manacus > Manacus candei. The sequence goes on along the minus strand of NW_026138091.1, from coordinate 6,843,398 downwards.
AAGAACAGCAGTGATCATAAACACCTAGGAGGAAAAAAAGCACTCTGAAACAGGCTTAGAGCTGCTTTTTTTCGGAAAATGAAAGTGAACAATAAAAATGGAATCCAAAGTATTATGTCGTAATTCTTTATAGGTTCATTTATCCATCTCATTACTTAAAGCTCATGGAAATGACTTTGAAAAACTGAGTCCCCCGTTTAATTTTTTAACCACTCCTTTTTAAGATAACAGCTTTACAGAGGAGCCATTAATTTGATGGAATATGAAACAAATCTCTCAAATTAACTATAAATATCCTTTCAAGATTGGGAGATATTTGTTTTCAGTTCAAAGGAGTGAATTGCAGTGCATGCACATGTATATGCAATTGAAGCCCTACACAGGCACTTAAATGGGGATGAATGTTACCTAAATGTCCTATTCACAGTTTCTTTGCTGAATACAAAGAGAGTTTTGGAGTACTAAACACAGCAGGACTGTATCCAAACTCCAAATAATGAAGGATGCAAAACCTTGGAGCTGACAATAATGTGTAACTATTTAGTTCTGATCACAAGGCAGGCATGAGCTTTGGTTTTGTTGTACAGGTGATTACTTCTTTGGGGATGGTCACTTAGAGAATGTGGTTTTTTTCACTTGCTATCTGAGTTCTTTATAAGAGGAGTAAGACAAGAAGAAAAAGTTCATACTGAACTTATGAATTGCAGTTAATTTCCATGTATCTTTTTTCTAGTCATAACTTACAGCATTTCTCCTTCAGAGAATAGCATGAATAATTAAAACACAAATCCACTAGCTAACAATAGAAAAGTGGACTCCCTAAACCTAATTTTCACAGCAAAATCCATTTTAGTTAGGTAATACTCAGTTTGAAATTAAAATACTATATTTATCACAATACATTTTGATATAATACAAATCACAGGCATCATCAGCTTTTAATAAAAACAAACATTTGGTTGATGTTGCAACGTAAAATTTTGCAAAGTTTTTCAGATTTTTTATTATTGACACTTAAAACACTAAATGTGAATTGGTAGCTAACAGTGATAAACATTAATACCTCATGGGAGTATATGAAGGTTATATATTGAAGATCTGCTGTTGCAGCACTGTGGTACATGAAATATAAAATTAAATCTGAAGTTCTTACCGGATATATCCAATTGTATTTCAAATTATTTTATAGTATCATTTTAAACCCAGTAAAATGATCAATTGCTATAAGAGGTGGCAAATGGACCAATAGAAATTCATTTTAAGGGCTTTAACTTTGCTTGGGACAATATATTTTGTATGCTATGGATAAAATATTGGGACAATATTGGGACAATACATTTTGTATGCATGGGTGGGAAGAGGAGGACAAAATTCCGAAGTTGCTAAGAACAAATCTTGCATAAGTCTTCAAGTCTTCTCCAAAGTTTCTAAAGGACATTTCACTTTTTTCTGAGTTTTAATAATTTTTAAAACCTGACAGAGTTTTATTTCTGAAAATGCCTTCCCAACATTTTAAAGCTAGCTGATCACTGAGGAGTGCCGAAGGACTTGTATCCCTTTTATACTATGAGTGAAAGACAGACCAGGTCAACTAGAAATCTGATCGATACCAGATTCTGGAATTTCTAATACAAGGTTGATCTTGGCAAAATAGTTTCAAATGATTCTAAGTATTTTTTTAAGCAGTTAAAATGATGAAGTATTGAAAATCCTCGTTTTATTGTTCGGATTAAGGACTAGAAAAAAATGGAGTGTGGTATTATTAATAATGCTGGAAAGGCTCATCATCGGGTGTGTAAGACCTCAGATACGACTCTCAGGTTTGTTTCTCACTTACTTTTATTGCAATGTCTCCCATGCCAGCCTTCTTTGCACTGGCACTTGTTGGGTTCCACACAGGTGCCGTACAGGCCACAGCCAGGTTCACAGACAGCTGTAAAAAAGCAAGCACATATGCCTGACCTCTTGGCCTTTCATCCAGACTCAGTCACGCATTTGCTTTCCCTGCTGTTCCACATGATGGGTTGGTTCTGGCACAGGCTGGGGCTCTCATAATACATCTGTGCCTTTCCACAACAGAGTTGTTCCAGAGCATGCACCAGAACCAGCGGGAAGAGGGCAGCCCACAGCACTCCTCACACAAAATGTTCCTGTTGGATTTTAATGTGGTGAAGTATTGACATTTTATCAAACATTTCTCTATTACTAAACTACTATTGCTGAGCTGACATATTGATGGTTTTTAGAAACTCAGAGTACAGAAGAGACTGTGAGGAGACTTTAGTAAAAGAAAGTGTTTCTGGTTTCATAATTCCCTTAAGTCTGGTGTATGTTCTATGTCCAGAAAGTTAAATAACTCGAAATATTTGACAACAAACAATTAGTGCTGATGTTATATAAACAGACACTGCATAGCCGGATTGATGCTCCCACAACAAGGACTGATGGAGTGGCTTTGGTACTTACGCTTTGAACACAGGTCTCCCTGGTAGCCTTTGGAGCACTTGCATTTGTTCCTACCAGTACATTTGCCTCCATTTTGACAGGGCTGATGGCATTTACCTAGAAATTGAAAACACAGAGACAATGGTCTTAGTCCTCTGTGCCTACTCTCTCCCAGGAGCTCAGAGAAGAGACTAGAAAACTCTCCAGTCTAGTAAGGTCCTCTGATTACTATCCGCTATTGGTTGTTCAAACTGGCAGTGACAAAATAACAAGGAGAAGTCCGAGGGCAATCAAAAGAGATTTCAGGCCCTGGGATGATTAGTAGAGGGATCAGGAGCACAGTAATGATTTCTTTGATCCTTCTGGTAACAAGGAATAATATTGATAAAAATAGGTAGATCTATAAGGTCAATGAGTTGCTCCGAGGTTGGCGTACTCTGAAAAATTTGGGGCTTTTTGACCATGGGATGATCTACTCAACACCTGTCTACTGACACCTGACAGGATGCACGTGTCTCAGAGGGGAAAAGGAGTTTTAGTGCTGGAGGTAGTGGGGCTCATTGACAGAGCTTCAAGCTAGCTTGGAAAGGGGAAAGGGACAAAACCAGGCTGGTGATGAGAGATGGGGTGGTGTGCCAAAACTTGAGGAAAGGAGCACTTGAGGATTCTTCCATGGGATCCCTCAATCTGCTTCACAAGGTGTTGGCTACAATGTACCACTCCTGAAACCTGTGCACACCAACGTACATAGCACGAGGAACAAACAAGAGGAGTTTGAAGCTTTGGCCCACTCCCAGAGTTTTGATCATTGGCATAAGTGAAACCTGATGGGATGAGACCTGTGACTGGAGTGCCCTGTTGGATGATTACAGGTCCTTCAGGAGGGATAGGCAGGGCAGAAGAGGTGGAGGTGTGGCACTGTATGTAACAGAAGGGTTAGAATGTATGTAGATCACAGTCGGCAATGGCACTGTTGAGAGCCTCTGAGTAAGAATCAAGGGGCAAACAAATCATGTGGATGTCACTGTGGGAGTCTGCTATAGACCTCCCAGCCAGGATGCTGACACTGATGAATTATTCTTTGAGGAACTGAGGAACACTTCCAAGTCAACTGCCCTTGTCCTTACGGGGGACTTCAACTTGCCAGAAATTAACTGGGAGCATCACACAGCTGGTACAACCTGGGCCAGAAGATTCCTAAAAAATCTGGATGATAACTTTACGGAACAGAACCTAAGGGAGTCGACTTGAAAGAATGCCCTCCTTGATCTGCTGCTTGTTAACAGAGGGGATTTCCCGAGCGAAGTGGAGACTAGTGGCCCTCTTGGCCACAGCAAACACGAAGTGACCAAGTTTAAAATCTCAAGGCAGGGAGACAAGGCAGGGTCACAGAGCAGCAAGTCCGATAGAGTTCAAGAAGCATTTGGACAATACTCTCAGGCACATGGTGTGACTCTTAGGGATGGTCCTGTGTAGGGCTGGACTCAATGGTCCTTGTGGGTCCTTTCCAACTTGGCTGATTTGGTGGTTCTGTGATTCAGTGAAGTGTCTGAGAAGCTTGCCTTGTACCTGAAAAACTTATCAGATGCTGATGTAAGAGTAACCAGGAAGACTCTGCTGCAAGTCTGTGCTTCCAATTTATATGCATTCTTCTGCTTTGAAAATGTGACAATAATTTGGCATGGCCAAAGCCCATGTGACCTTGCAGCTTTTGCAGCTTTTTTGCAAGTTGTGTCACTCTGACTTCGCAGAATCCCCCATGTGACCAGTCAGTATTGCCTCCTGCTCTCCTCAGCCTTCATGGGGGAGGCAGCACTGCCCAGACTATGCAGGTGCAAGGAGTGGCATCCAAACCTGGGGGCACAAGCAGAAAAAAATCTGGTGGCATCCAAGATACTCAAGGACTGACAGGTATGGCCGCTACTTGCAGAAAATAAATGGCCTGGCCTGTCAGCTTGTATCAGAGGCTGTGGAGTACCATGGTGCTGTGGATGGTGCGATGAGAGATGTTCCACATGGCAGCTCAGAAACTAAGGGCACATTAAAAAAGCATGCCCTTCTTCCCTGTTTGATGAGAATAGAGCAACTTTGCTAACAGTAATTAGAACTGGTAGATGTTTTTCAAGGCTCCTGGTCCAGAAATTACTTTCCCTCACACAGAGGTTTTGCCAAAGGCAGAGGTAGGGTCTGGTGGTGCTGTCATAGGAAGGCTTCTTTGGCCCTGATTGCCTGTGATGGAGGAGGCCCACGTTGGTGGAGGAGATCCACAGTCAAGTTCTTCCTGGGCATGGCTCACACCAAAGACCTTCCTCAAACTTAACAAGTGTCCCATCACTAGACTGTCAATACCCTCTTCGAATTTGTCTGCATTACTTAATTAATTAAATCTTCTTTCTAGGAAGGGGAGCGCAGAGCCCATGAGCTTAATCACTCCCAGGCTGAGGGAGGCTCACTGTCACCTCCCTCGGCACTCTCAGGCCACCAGGAACTGCACCATCAGTCCCTTGCCTCCTTGATACCCACACGTACTAGTGCAGCTTTTCTCCTTATTGTCCCAAACCATTTTTCGTCTTTTCCAATGCCACTACATTTTCTAGATTCTTCAGAAAAGAGACAAAAAACCCCCCTTCCTATAATTAGCGCTAATATTACCTGGATCTGTGAGGAAACAAAAAGTGGAACCTGGAGTGGCAAACTGCTTCCTTTAATTTCGTTTCCTTTTGTGGTTTTTTTTAAGAGATCTGCACGTGATAATTTCAGCATCAACACTAGCTGGCTGTGCTGAAAATCTCATTCATGATCACAGACTGCCCCCTTGGGAGCTCAACACCCCAGGCAGTGCTTGATCTGCCCTCAACCTCTGCAGACCTCTGTAATGCACATATGTACTGTCAATACAAAGGAAATACTTGTTCCTAATGTACATAATTATTCTAATAGCCCTGAAAAACACCTAATAAACAGCTGATGGAACTAACTGTGCTAAAGAGAGTTTCTGTAAAAACATCATTTCCCTGCAGAAGCCTCTGGAGAGGGAACCTATAGGTCTTCTAATTTTCAAACATTTGCATTCCAAGCAATTAATGATCAAAAGGAGCAAAGCTAAGGAAATCCATGAATTTTCCTAGCTCTTGAAATAAGTCTGGAAAATATGGGTCACGAGATGTGACAGCAACTTCCACTGAGTTGCATTAGGCAAGCATTTGGTACTCAGTACATTGTACTCAGTACAGCTCAGTTAACTTCGGACTAAGATATTGTCACAGAATGAAGGAAAGAGTAATAATTCTCTCCGTTATTGACTGAGAAATGGAAAAAGCAACAAAACAGCTAGTGACAAATAGGGGAGGAATCTAAAACAAAATAAAACTCTCTGGAATCAAAGTGAAACACTAATTAGAGACAATGCATACCTATCACTAGAAAAAATCTGGAAGACTGAGCATGCTTGTTGGTATTGTAGACATCCAGTACATTTCCCAGGAGTCTTACAGAGGGGTTCAACTATTAGACAAACACTCAAAACCTTTACACAATATTAGAAAAACCAAACAACAAAACCTTTCAGTTTTCAGAAGATGGCCTTCTGCATGTCGAAAAGTTTTCTCCCCTTGTTATTTTAAGACCTCCATGACTGAATGTAGCTGGCCTTGGATCTAAGAGACAAGACTGAGTTGTGTTTCAAAGCCCTGTCTAGCATTTCTTGCAGTCTTACGCTGTTGTGCTGGCACTGGTGCAGTGCCCAGGGGTGGTAGCAGTTGTCAATCACGCCTTAACAATTGCCATCCCAGCTTTTCAAGAGCCCAGGCAAGTGCACAGCTTTCCTTGCTCTCACTGATTTAACTCTTAGCATACTGCTATCCTGATTTTTTTTTCTTTCTTTTGTACAGGAACAAGTTTACTGCCTGTATTTTAATTAATTTGAGTTTCACAGGTAAGCCTTTGCAAGAAGTCAAAGCAGTTGCACCTATCCCAAGCAGTAGTCGACAACAATGAGCTTCAGCTCCTCAGACAGACCAATTAAATGTATTGCCCTTAATTATACATGCTGTAATATCAGTTCTAAGAATTCTCTTCAAAAAAACACCATCAGCATAAAAGAAGTTTCTCTCTTTGAATCAAACTTTAATCTTCATCTGAAAAATGTCAACAAAGTTGACTTTTTGGGGACAGAAGAAAGCAATGGGGTTCTGTTAGAGTGTCAAATTTGAACTTGATGTAAGTAAACCACTGTAAATCCAGTGGAAACCCACACTGTTGTTCTTGTGGCATGTGATCCAAATTTATACCAAACTTAAAAACAGTAAAGCTTTGCTGCTTCTGTTTGGCTCAAGTTATGATAAGGTAAAAAGGCGTTACAGAATGCCTTGTAATGCACAGAGATATGGTGAAACACATACACCTACTGTTTATCTGCACATAAATACTAAACAAAGCTTAGGTCTTACAGTATCTGTGTTCTTTCTTTGCACAGTAATTCACTTATTGTCCTGTACTGGCTGACAGCAAGTTAGAGTTTATTTCCAAGTGTTTCCAAAGTGATACAAATTGCCTACTTGTGAGAAGAGTTTGTCTCTATGCATATTAAGAAATCAGCATTTACATATCCCAGACCAAATGCTAGTCTCTATGCTCCTGTGAAGGTGTTGGGGAACATCAGTGAGGTTATTTTACAGCAGGGGAATTGTCTTGCACAGTGTCCTGTTAAAAGCTCTAGAGTCCAGAAAGAATGAGATCCAATTGTATGTTCCCAAGTTGCCTTGTCAATGCAACTTAATATGTCACATGAAAGCTCTCAGCTCTTGTGGTTCAATCCTCCTTTTAACCCAAACCCTTTCATTCCCAGCTTATAGTAGCCCTTTCAGAGTTGTGGGCTCAAATCTAATCTGCTGTGCCCAAGAGTGATTTGCCATAATGTTTGAAAATAGATGCCTTGTGGGTTTGCCGCAGCACATCTGTCTGTCACAGGGTATTGCTTGCACACTTACAGCTTGAGGATTGTTACCAAGCCTGGTTACTAGTGAAAACAAAACAAGGCAAGGGATGAGATGGTCTAGTAATGAATCAAACTTATAAGTAGGAAACTCACTCGGAGGCATGTGATACCTGACTCTGCAGGACCCAAACTACCATGTGAGACCCTTGCTGTGAGCCCAGAAGAGGCAGGTTGTATGTCATCATTCAGATATTGACACTAGAAGAGGGTGACGTAAGTGAAAGCAAGGACACAGAGATGCTACTCACTAATTTCACAGTGGTCTCCTTCATAGCCTGAAGGACAAATGCATTTTCCCAAATAGAAACATGTCCCTCCATTGAAACAGGTTGTTGTACAGTTTGCTGAAACAAATAAAAAAAGAATTAACTAAGTCATTAATATGAACTAAGTCTGACTTGGACTTAATGTTTTCTGCTGCTCATCATAAATAAACATTGAGTAGGTTTTAAAAAGTAGGATTAACCTCTTTTCATCTGGTTTACATAGGAAGATTGAAATGTGGTTATTCCTACATAATGCTTTACATGGGCACACACACAAGTCAATATACCAAGAAACATGTGAATAATACAGCAATGAGTTCTCTGAAGACAGGCTGTGTGACATCTTTATCAATCCTCACATAAAAAGCTCCTTGAACAATTAAGGTCCTATTGCTATTAAAACTGCCAGTGGTTGATAAAAGGAGCACAACCTAGGACTGGAAGCTACTTCTACAAGAGGATACTTCGCTACAGTTCTTAATTTATGCTTTGACTAGAAAGAAACCTTTGCAAGTTTTCCTGTGTGGTGACATAGATGCAAATGCTCTGTCTCTCACCTGCCAAATTACTTACATTGTGTTAGACATAACTTTTCACCAAATAGTTGGGATTCACATTAATCCTTCATAACATTGGGAACATTTAATTGCAGTGCACTTTTGAAACGTTTTTTAAATGTGGCAAAAGTCTGTTCAAAGACTAAACACAAGTGAGGCAGACACTGACAACAACAGCTTGTGCAGCATAATGGGAAGGTTTCTATTATTTTGCCGAAAAGTCCTCTAGGACCTTTTCACTCAGTCTTTACTTCATATAGTTCTGCAACAGTAAATGCAGAATGATGTTCTGCTCTGCCATGCACAGTTCAGTTATATTTCTGCAGGACTTGGGTTTTTTTCACATGGTAGCTTGGACTATTCCAAATTACTGTTCTGAACAACTTATCCTTCATAAGTCACAATGCAGCAACAAAAAATGAATAGCCTGCTTATTTTTTCATGAGTCCAGATGCAGCACATTAATGTACTAAATAATTAGTAAAACTAATTTTACTACAGGTAACTAGAGTTCAAACAGAGATTTTTCCCCACCCCCCTCGACATATGTGACTTTTGTGATAGGTCCCACAGCTTTTCAGTGAATCAGCTGAAGCAGTTATCTAAATTACCTTTTGAATGCCTTGAAATCCCTATATTTTTTCAGCAGCTGCCAGGCAGTGCTAGAGCACGTATTTGAAGAATCACAGAATTTTTAAAACTTATTTACTTATTGCTTACCTGACTTTTCATAATCCACTCCTAGAGGGGAGCTACCACAGATGAATAAAGAGAGGCTGCTGGATGCAGAGCCTGGGGGGTTTTAGCTGGCACTTACCTTTATCACAGTTGATGCCGTAGAATCCTGGGGGGCAGATGCAGAGGCCGGGGGTGATGCAGAGCCCACCATTCATGCAGCGAGGAACACACAGTGCTGAGGAGCGGGAGGAGCAGAAACAACATTGCTGGCGTGATAGCAACTGGCTATTTAAATACACAGCACATCAGCTCCTTAAGCTACTCTTGCTTCTGCTGATTGTTCTAAGTCATCTTTGCAAAGTGCCTCTGTTAGTGGGTTAAATCTATTACATCTCTGGTTTGTATCTGGCAATTTGGGTACAGTGTTACTGAAAACTGAAGGCTAAATTAAGGTCAAATCTGATTCTATATGTAAGTAGAAACTGCTTCTTGTACCGTTTAATACCAGACAGAGAAGCACAAAGTACCCCCATACACCTACACCCTCTGGATATTTAAAATACCCCCAGACAAGTCCTCTCTGTAACTGGATTCTGGTGCTTCAGCTGAGAAGGCAGGACAATCTCAGAGGGGTCAGTAACAACGTGGGGTTCCCAGGCAGGCTTTACAGTGAACCTTCCCTTTTCCCTCTGCATACCTGAGCATAAACACAGCTACCTAATTTAGGCTAGGGAAGCCTGTTGCATGGCCAAACTCTCCTGTATGCTCCCTCTAGAGCCTCACTGGAGGCTCCCCCTAGAGCTTCTCTGGAGCCCCTGTTCTCTCCTAAGACCTCTCTGCCTTGTGGCCAGTCCACAAGGCTCTTCAGGGAGGCATGGCAGGGGGCAATGCTTCGTTTTGTGATTGCCCACAAATGGAACATGCAGTAAGGTTGGGTCCATACTAGTAAGTTAGACAGCATCCAGGCATGAGGCCAAATGGGGACAAAGGATCATCCATTTTGTGAAATTGTTGGTGCCTCTCTTGGCTTGTTTTTGTCCCTGGCTGACCAGCAAGCCCTCCTGAGCATGGTCCTGGGATGAGCAGTGGCCATAGACTCCTCCCAAGAGGGAGTCTGTAGTGGTTTCATTGGAGGGTAAGAGTTTGTTAAACATATGAATGTAAGTTGTGCCAATTGGCCCCCAGGCCAGAGAACAGTCTCTGATCATTTGTAATTAATATTTCTGTAATTCTCTTACAGGTGTGGACTCAAAATATACAAAATCTTCAGAATAGGCCATTCTTAATTTTAGGAGAGATGCAGGAGATACAGTTTTGTTGAGGTTATAGTAAAGAAGATAGTTGAGATTTTTTTTTTTTTAATTACCTTTCTCACAATGAGGCCCGTAAAATCCATCTGGACATTCACAGACATGTCTTTCGTTGCAAAACCCTCCATTTCTACATCCTCCTGGACACTCCGCTTCATAAAATATAACAACAATCTTAATTAAATGCTGTCAGCCAGCTCTCGGTAGGATCAATATACTTCTTTGACACAGCAGTAAAAATATTTGCTGACAGACAAATGATGAAGAAATAGAAATTCAGCTATGACTTCTTCAAGAGAAATTAGTTTCTTTTTTAGTAGTCTACAAATAGAGGTTTCGTCACGTGTTCAAACGTGCAATGTGCTTGTTGACAGACTGTGCATTTTCCCTGCTTTACTATTCCATGAGTGCATGAACAATGTGGATGCTCTGCTCAGTCCACTTTCTTTTCTGTGTGGAAATGAGCAGGCAACTCAGGGCAGTACTTGCATGGCTGGTTAGACCTTCCCTCCGTGTGCAGGACCAGTTTCAATTTCTGCAGCCTAAAGTAGACTGCAGTGCAACTTGCATTGCATTAATTACCACATCTGTTACTACTGGGGTGTCAAAGTGATGAAATTGGTATTCATATGAAAGAGTCAGCTGCAAGGCTAAATGAAAGAAGGCCAGAAAGGAAGATGAAAGCATTCCTTCACAATGGTCCTATATCATCACCCAACTCTCATTCATATCTCAATTACTGATCAAATACTGGTAAAAGCATTTGGCAACACTGGTAGGATTATACAAAGATGACAAATGCCTCTGGGTTCCACCACTATCCTCAAAACACCAGAGTCCATTGAACAAGACGCAAACTAAATCAAACCCTATGGAACTCTATGAAACCACGGCTGCCGGGTAGAAAAAGCAATTACTCAAAAATACCTTCCCAGATACCTCACAGAGAACAAGGCAGGCAGGAGAGGCTGCTTATTCACATTAGAAAAACTTAACATTACTAGTGATCAGTGGTAGGCATGATCTTCTCATCTCTATACTCTGCCATGTGACACTCCAAATGACAAGGTTCAAAAACTCTGAGGTAAAACGATATGCCTTACAAGTAAAGTTGTTTACAGCAGTAGTAATAGTAGGAAAGGCTTTTTGGTCCAGCTGTGTTCCAACACCGTACTCTATGACTCTTTCTGGAAATGCTTCTCTTTTTTTAACTGAATGGAGAGCTGCTATTCATGACAAAGAATGCAAGCTTAAATACATACCATTTCAAGTAGAAAAACAGGAAAACATAACTTTTTGTGTGGCCACCTCTTAGCCACAACAAATCCTCTCTTATTCCACAAAATTGCTCCCTTGCTCCCCTCACTTCCTCTGGTGCAGGCCTTTCTGTATGGCCAAGAATAACTGGAAGCAGTGACCATGGCCCTGGCAGGAGAAATTGGAGCTCCTCACCACAGGATGCCTTTCAGAGGAAGGAAATTGACCTCTACTCTAACATCAACCCATAAGGACATTCTTGTCCTTGCCAGCATCTGTCCCAAAACATTGCAATGTTCACCTTACCAGACACAGGGAAGGAATGGGAGTTATCCCAATATGGACTGGAAAAGAGGAGGTGAGAAAGCTCTTCCTCTGCACACCTCTAGAGTTTGGAAAATCATCCTTGTGTCTCTCAGCTAGCTCCAGGAACAAAAGAGTGGGACAATAATCAACCCCAGGTTTCTTAAGAGGCCACAGGATGTAATACTGCTTAATTTTTAAATATTACAACTCATGTAAAAACAGTAACAACAACTAATAACACAGAAACGATAACTTCGACAAATGCTACAACTAAACTGATTTTGGAGCCCTTTCTGTTTAAGTCACTGTTTTCCACAATACAAACCTGTAACTCTGTTGTTCCTATTATAATACCTCCAATGCTATTTCCAAAGTTTATTAAAAGATACTCAACTGAAAATAAAAAGATAATAAAAGAAAATAAAAAGTTTTGTGTAGTATTTACCACAGACACACAACTTCATACATTAGATCTGATTGATTGATTTTGCTTCCTTTAAGCCTCCCTTTTCCTTTCTTTTTCTCTGCTCACTTCTCCTCCTCCTCCTCCACTCTCCATGGGCTAATGGGCAGCTGTAAGGCTTCAAAGGAGACAAGCAGCTTTGCTTTTTAGGTGTAGTGAGGTTTCAAAGAATAAAAAGCTCCTGTTCCTGCTGTTCGCTCTTTGAAGCCACGCTACAGCCAATTAGAGAAAAGAGTGAGGAGAAGAAATTGTGAGACTGTGAATGAAGACTTAATCGGAGAAGGATAACAATCTTGTTCTATGTACATCAGCCCTGTCATGGGTTAATTTGACACAATTGCACATGATATGGGATAACTGTCTTATCTTAGACACTGATTTTTCAATTTCCACAGCCTCATTTTAAAGTGATAATTATAGTCTTATTACATAGTGTTTATGATTCATAGATGGGTTGATTAAACAAGTGCTCTCCTTTCCAAGCAAACACTGCAATAACTTCATGACATTCTTCTTCCAGCGCGTCCTCTCTGTGCTTACTGCTTGATAACTGCAAGTACTGAACACCAACTTCCACCACCTTACCCGTATCCAAAGCCAAGAGGTTGCATCTGAGCTACAGAGAAGGTAAAGCCAACTTTTGCAGAAATTTTTTGATTTAGTATTTTTGTGTTCAGTTTGGATGTGCAAGCTGAGATTTAAGGAACTAAGGGCACCAAGTTGGAGCTAAGGCACTGACAGCATTAACGGATACTAGTGTCCCCACTACAGCTCCCAGAAGTTCAGTTCTCCAAATTATGTGCCATTTCTGGAAATGTTAACCTCAGCCTGCTTTCATAGGACCAGCTCTCCTCCAAGCACCTCAAATCATTTGCTAACAGGGGTTTTTCATATGATACATCTCTATCAATGTCCTTGATGTGATGAAGGTGAACAGGAGGAGGGAGCAATGTCTTCAACCTAGTGTAAGTCTGCTAAAGGAGTTCAGTAAGAAAAGGGTTAGTAAACATGTACTAAATAAACAGCAAATGCACACAGAAACAGAATAGCCTGGAATTCACCACAATTCCTACACTTTTTGTGAATGCTTTATTTCCATCCTCTCTAGCTCTTATCCTGAATGAAACATAAGACCTGGTCTTACAGGTCTTACAGTTAGGCGACCTGGTCTAACAACATGTTCTCTTTAGTGTTACCTTGCTGACAGGTTTTAAAGAAGATGGCATTCTGAGGGGTCTGGAGAATAATATTGCCTTCTGAATTCATTACGATCACGTTCGCTTCAAACGCAGCAACCCCATCTTGTTTTCCAAGGCAAGGAAATCCAACCTGAACCACTAAAAGGGTAATAATAATAATAATAATAATAATAACAACAACAACAACGTACACATGCACACACACATATAAAAGCATACACTGAAATACTAAAAAAAATAGATTATAATTGTATTTAAGCTTCAGAGGAATGCCATTGACGAAAACTTGTAATACAGAGACACACAGATCACCTTCTTCATAGGTGGCTCCAGAATTAGAAGTACAGCAGCACAGGAAAAGAGCCTGTGCTCATTTACTGATATAACCCAACAGTTTACAGCACAGACAGAGATCATAACACAAACATACTTTTGCTTGCAGATGAGGCATTTACTTATGTAGAGCTATCTACAAATACACCAAAACAAGCCGGAAGCCTACATTTGATTTTCTAAGTTGAGCTGATCACTTCTGAGTCTAAATTTTTCAGGCTCTTATACAATTTCTGCAAAAACATCCTATATATTTTGGGGAAAAAGTGACTTTGGATAAGTTTTTCTGGTTTGGATATTGTGATAATACTTAAATAAGGTAGTACCATTAAGTGCAGGAAAAATGGCATTCTTGATAAAATAAGATCATGGGTGCAATATTTAAAAAGAAGGCATAGACACATCAGTCTGACAGAACTAGTTAAGTGTAGTGATATTTGGACATTGCCTTTCCAGGAAAAGCAATCAAACACTTTTGAAATACAAAGAGTCTAGGTAAATAATTAAGGCCAGTGAATCCGGAGTATTTTGATGACAAAGTAAGCCTGATACCTCACAGCTATGGAATTCTCTGCTGTGATTGCCACAAGCGATCTTAAATAATCTTCAATTTTATCTCTTTTCTTCAAAATTGGCTCTTCCTAGCAGTTTTACAAGCTAGATCCAGCTAACAGAAATTGTTTATTCATTGCTTCTGAAACCGGCCTGAGCTTTCAGAACCAAATACTGACCTAACAGCCCTACATTTGGTTTGTTTTAAATTGCTTATTATGAGAAAATTTGCAAGTCATAATTGGGCAATTTTTGTTATTTGTTGCCTTGGTATAATACAGAATAATTTATTGCTGGAATACATTCTGTCTCTGGTAAGTCCTACAAACTGAAAAGTCCCTTGCAGTTTTCATTCTAATGCAATTACATTGTCAAATGGTTTTTACACTAACCTTTTCAAAGACCATTACAGAAAGCATGTAACCATTTGGTAAGAAGGAAACTCCTATACTGGATTAAATATATTTTAAATGCAGTAAACTTCTTAAACTGTAGTAACTTTCTTACAGCACAAGTGCAGGAAACCAGTATGTTTCAGTCGAACGAATTGCAATAGGGAGGAAGATGTGGCAGACATTTAATGATGGCACTGTAGTTGCATCTAGACTTCACCGAATAGGTAGCAAAGCCCCGAACTCCCCTGAGATTTGGCTGTGGTTTAAATGCTTAGGGTAAAACCCAGGAATGCATCTCTTAGGGCTAAAGTCTGAGGGGACAGGTCAGAAACCCCTTATTACAGCAGTGCCGAACCTGGAAGCATCTGAATCCTGGACTTACCACACGTCTGAACAGTTAGGACTGAACACAGTAAAGCAGTAAAGAATGCTCCTGTGAGCAAAAACCACCTGGATCCTGTCTGAGATCTGTGGTGCTTCAGGGATGAAATAAAGTCCCTGAACTCTGCCTGAATCCTTGCATTTTTATGCCTGTTTGAACGATGCTAAGCACGCAACAACAGCACTACAGTCAAACCAAAGCACAGAGCAGAAGTCCCTTGCGCCCAAAACCACAGCTGTGAACTCTCATGGCCTATCATAGTGCTGAGTAGGGCTGGGGTAGGACAAACCTCAGTTCTGGTCTCTGCTTCCCATATTCAGGATGCAGTTCACATTTGTCCATCACTGGCTAAAAACAAGGAGAGGAAATCACAGCTCTGGACTTCTCTCTGCTAGCCCTTCTCCCACCACCTTGCCACAGAACAGCCTCTACTACACATTTATAGTTCTGCATCCTCTGGAGTGCTTGCACCCAGGGCTGCAGAACAGATGGCCCTAGGAGGAGTGATGAAAGTTAAATTAATTTGAAAAGGAACCTAAGGAAACCTAGTGACTTATACCTAATTTAACGTTAGGTGGTAATTAGAATGCTCTCCTGCGATGTGGAGGATGAGGGTTTAATCCCTTTTCTCTGGGAGCTCATACCTTTTCCCTCTGTTCAGAAAACAAAATTTTCTTCAGAAGAAACAGGCTGAGAGCAACTCTGTGTGTCTGCCCAGCCCTTCAAGTTTGAAGGCAATTGCTTTACCCACTTTAGTGAATATGCCAAACCCACCACCAAAAACAACCTACAGTCTCGGGGTGGGACTGCTTAAGGGACATCTCTGAATGACCAATCCCAATAGAAGCAGGCATGAAGGGTCTGGAGAAGAGTGGAGTCTGGAGAAGTGCACAGGAGTCTGGAGAAGTGCACAGCCCTGAAGCCCACTATTGCTCTCTACCAGCATGGCAGAGTGCGCAGAGCTGCTGCACCCAGAGAAGGCACCCAGAGAAGGCACCATTTTCTGCCACCAAGCTTGGAGAGAGTTTCAGCACCTTTGGATGCTCAGCAGTTACATTTTAATGTCTCAACACCAGCAGCAGGCAGGGAGAGGAAGTCTCCTGAGCCTGGCCAGTGGGCTGGGTGGAAGCAGTGCTGTGCCAGCAGCCTGGCCATAGTCTGCACCAGCAGCACCAGCAAGGCACCGCACTGCTTGGTTCAGACAGGGACAGGAGGAGCCAACCCAGGTCACTTAAGGGGCCAGCTGTTTCTCAGTCAGGGGCCACTACATTACTTCTGGGCACAGATCAATAGCTGGTTTTACTTTCCTGAGTGTGGTGTTCAAGATGTTAATCACTGCCGCAACAACACCTCACTTTGTTTTGAACTTGCTGACCTCAGGTTGAACCATTCAATTTTCACAGGGCTTCCCTGTGAAACAAGCAGACAGCTGCTTCTCATTGGGCAGGTACTCACACTCCTCTCAAACATCTTCTTTTGGATAAGCTGATTAGTCTTAGCTCTTTAAGCTCCCACTGAAAAGCATCTTCTACAGCCTTCTTAACATCTTACCACGTATCTAGGTGTAACAATACTCATGGTTGTGAGCACTGAATCAGGATGCAACCCTGGGATTTGGGAATGGGATTTCAAATGAATCTAAGGAACCTAGGTGATTTAAATCTAATTTAAGTCTGAGGACAATTTGGTACCTCATCTCTTTAAGGATATGTGAATTAGAGAAAGCTGAGAGAAGGACAAGGCTGCATCCCATGAGAAACAATTGACTCTTCAGTCTGGCAAAGAGAAAAATTAGAGGGCACATAATAGATATATACAAAATCATGACTGTCATGAATAGGACCAACAGTATGGATTGACTACTATCTCTACCAGTGCAAGGACTAGTGTCCATCAGAAGAAACTGCTGCAGCCAGACTTGAAACAACAGAAGGGGATCTTCATGCAATGGGAAGCAGTGAACTCCTTACTAGGGTGATTTGAGGTAACAGAAGATGATATGGACTCAAGGAGAGCCTAGAAAAGTACTGGAAAGAAAGATCTGTAACCTGTGTGGGCTTATAAAAACGACAAATCACTTAAGATTCAGGAAATCCTCTGAGCTGAAGCTAGTCAGAGCTGAGAGGGTAAACTAAAGTATCACATATGCATGTCCTTCTTTTGCTCTTTCATAGGCCATTGGCCATAAGATAAAATACAGGCTAGACAGGCCCTACAGCACTAAATCATCCATATGCCTTATTTGGCAGTAGGCAAATATCCTCAAAGAAGTTTTAGAAGTCCACTGATTTTGACAAGAACACTAGGTTCAGCTACCTCTGAGCAAGGTATCTGTTAATCCTCATTCTTGTTTCCCACTTTCTTGTTTATTATAGTGTATTATAGCTCTTTCCTCTTTTATTTCTCCTTAATTGTCTAAAAGGACAATTAATTGTCTTTGGGCTAAAACACTTCTTCAAGAGATAACAACTGTTGATTTGTTACTAAATACAAGCTTGTGATTGAATTTATTCTGATGTGTCTGTCTGGAAAAATGATTTGGTAATGCAATAGATCCAGGCAAACCAGACTAGATGTGTCACAACTGTTTTGTGAACATATAAATTATAGCAATAACTACAAAGTAGCAAATATTCACTACTCTTATAGTATGTATTTATTTAGGACTACTTAGTTAATTTTGGCCAGCTAGCAAGCAGTGTAAAAAACCCACCATCATACTAGTGTCTCACCATTTAATAGTGTAAATGCTTCAAATAGCACATATGTACTGATTATCAATTGCTATTAAACACTGGAGGTACTAGAACGCCAAACAGGACTTAAATACAGCTTATATACATAAGCACAGTGGTGCACTGCACGTGATCCATGTAGGGGAACACCACAGACATGCCTGTACACTGGGTACCAGTGATGGCAACTGGGTAAGTCCTTTTTGGCTTTAATCAGACCTCCTATCATGATGACTAACAGACCTTCTGCTGCAACTATGAGATCTCATCTCCAGCCTCCCTGTACTTGTAGATCATGCTTTCCTAAACACGGTCAGAAAGTCGTAATTTTGGTCTAGCCTTTCTAGATAGCTAAAATTAAAGGAGAAGCTAGGTCATATTAGAGAATGCTGAGTGAAGAGCTTCCCACATATCTCACCTGCTTTATATGGAGATGGAAATAATGCTTAACAAGAACTTGACTTTCATGGTTTTTTAGTTGCTTTTAAATGTCTTTACTTGACATTTATCAGGCTTGCAACCAATTTAATTGCAGCAGTTGCGGTACAAACATCATAGCACCTCTCACCCAAATCTATTTTCAATATCACTCACTCAATCCACACTGAATGGAGAGACAAACATTAACGTTAAATTCCAGGTGGCACAGCGAAAAGCTGAACTGAAGCATTACTTCAATGCTAATCTACTGCAAGCCAAAAATGGAGAAATTAAACACAAAGTTTCAGAATGTATCCATTGAAAAAGAGAAGAGGAAGAAAGACTGATGGAAGCTGAAAGCTTGTATATCAATGCTCCATTGGCAGCCTGGTCCTCCTGTTTTGCTTCTCATTTCTTTTCCATTTTATCCCACATGGCCTTAGGATGGCTACGGCAAATCATGAAACCATGGTCACCAAAATAGTACTGTCATCCAGATGTACATTTCTGCCTTTCTACCAGAGCCTACCATGCATGAGCCCTGAAACAGATCACATAAACTGTTATTCATCCACTTCAGAGCAAAGTGGATTCACTAATCCCTCATGGAAAGCTTTTTTACTCCAATCAGCTCGCTATGCTCCATGGTGCTTTTGGAGCACTCACACTGGCTTGGGCTGAGCCTCTGCTGTGGAGATATAAGTTCCAGTGAAGGACCAAGAATGTACAACTGAGGCACAAGTTTCTGCTGATTTATCTACACATAAAAGCTTCATGTGACTTGACTCAGACAAAATATGCTGCTGTACTCAGGCAAGGTACTCACAAACTGTTCAGTGCCAAGCAGCATAGCAGTAAACTTCAGAACAACAATTAATAAAAAAAATTCATAATTCATAATAAAATATCTATACTTCACTGGCTGTAGAATATTTTTTACAGGAACACAATTTATAATATCAACAGCACAAACCTGATGCTTTATGAGGAACTGTTCCAAGCAGGGGGATATTTATAGTTGGATCAGCCATTATGCCTTTATCCAAAGAGTGCAAAGACAGGAACTCGTAGTAGTACTCAGCCTATGACAAAATAAATGAAAAATCTATATTTATTTTAATTGCATTCACAGAAGCAAACTATTTAGCATATAAACTAGAGCAGAAAAATACTACAATTTTCATTATGCTATTCTATAATTTCTATTTGTTTCTATAATTTCCCTGAGTGCTTCTTCATCTAAGCATAATTTTCAGGTAATTTCCTCTTATTTCAAAGATTACAAGTGACTGTACAGTAATCAGGATGCAGTATATCAGCAAGGAGAGTGGCCTCCACTTGGTGGACAACTGTTACTTAGAGAAGATTTTTTTTTACAAAAAATCTGTAGTATTTATCTGGCAGACAACAAAAATATATGAACACTAGGCTAATTCTTAAGGCTGCTTTTTGTGCAGAATCCTCCTGGAACTGATGGTGAGCCTGGATGATCTGCCTGCACCAAGAGCGCAGTTTAAAGGGCATGCCCACATGCATGATGCAACTGTGGCACGAGATTATCCGAGCTTGCTTTTGGTTGATCTGCACAGCACAGCACATTGCCGTGGGCAAACGGTGCCAGGCAATGAGTCGCCACATTGCTGGAGTGCCATGTTAGGACACATATCTTGCTTACAGCTCTGACACTGCCCTGTTCCATTTCAGTTCGTTAAATTGTTCCAAGGGTGGAGCTGAGAGCTCTCCTACCAAGTTGGCTTCATGTCACTCATTATTAACTGCAACATAAATGATTTGTTTTGGCAATTCCGAAAAGGTGTTGGCATGATTTAAAAGCTACTTTCCACTACCTTCATCCTACTCCTCATAAGCACCTGCATTGTGGCACAGAGTGTAGGCTTTGGTACTTTCTTCCATGGGACTCTGGCCTCTCTTGATATTCAATGCAAAGTGACGACATGTGTCTGCAGAGTCACTGCACAGACCATGTACACCTAAGATGTATGCACCTTAGCAAGTCACTGGAGGTTTACGTTATTGTCAGTGGCACAACTGCTGGTGTGCAGAGCAAGTGGAAATGAACCTTTTACGCTAAAGCGTGGCTTCTCACTTAACAAGAAGCATTAAAGGAATTACAACTAATTCTACCTGCTGTCCTCAGAAAAGTCCTTGAGGTCTTACCGTGGGCGCTGGCAAAAATGTGTTTACATCCAGGAAGTCACTGACAGTAGACAGTATTTTTCTGCCTACTTTTTAGATAAAATTGTGAAATAAAGAGAGATAAATCAAAAATTTTATGAGAAATTTGGCCTGATAAATGGTAGCTAATTTATGTCTACAAAATGTTTGTCAATGTCCTTAATCAGAAGACTGTCTTTTTCTCCTGTAATGACCTGGCTCCCCAGCACAAGGAAGACATGGACTTAGTGGAGTGAGACCAGTGAATGGCCACAAAGATGATCAAGGGTCTGGAATATGTGAGGTATGGGGAGAGGCTGAGATAGCTGGGACCATTCAGCCTGGATAAAGGCTGAGGGAGGACCTAATCCATATGTATAAACAGCTGATAGGGGGTTGTAAGGAAATGGAGCCAGACTCTGCTCAGTGGTGCCCAGTGTCAGGACAGGAGGCAATGGACACAATACAGAAAATTTGATCGGAACATGAGAAAACACCTTTTTACTGTGCGGGTGACCGAGCATTGGTACAGGTTGTCCAAAGTGGTCAACCTCCATCTGTGAAGATATCAAAACCCAACTCAAAACAGTCCTGGTCAAGTGGCTGTAGGTGACCCTGCTTGAGTAGAGTGAACTGGATCATCTTGAAGTCAGACTGTCTAGTCTCAGATCAGCCTCAGCCTTCTGTGATTCTGTGCTCTGCTAACTTGAGCAAAAGCCCCGGCAAGGTGTGAAAGATCATCTCCCTTTAGCTCCTGATGACACCGGCAAAACCCTCATGACCTGAGTAGAAAGGTTGTTACAAAATTCCTGATCAGCCATGGCAGCATATCCACTCACTCTGTGGGAACATGTTGTAAGGTGATCCCAAACAGCATGAGGGGCTACAGTTGTACATGGACAGTCTTCGGAGGGTGTTGTCTAGGCACAGAGATGTTAGACAAGGACTTGCAAAACAATAGAGAAGGAAGCAATGAGAGGTTTTAAGGGTGAGTTAAACACATGGAGTAAATGTGAGAGGGAGAGGGGACATGGAGAGAAGTAGTAAAACCAGAGATGAAAAATGAAGTCTGGGGTAATGTTCAAAAGGCTGGTTTTAATTAAAGATTTTTTTTTCCAATACAATATACCATGCCAAAATATGAAAACAAGCCATAAATTCAGACTGGGAACATTTTTGTTTTCACATAAAACTTTGGTTCGGAAAAATAATTATATGTCTCCACACATCTATAGAATAGTGCAGTGAGTGAGTCAATGCTGCACTGTCTGTTTCTCATTGTTTAGCTTTGATGTTTGGTTATATCTGAACCAGGTCATAATGAGTTATGACCTGGGATATTAAAACATCATGTTCTTACTATTCTAGTAAACAACAACTGGTAAATAGACCAAATAGCTCCACTCCCATATTTCCATTGTAGCCGCACTGTTGTAGCAGGTCAGCTTGTGAGCCAGAGCCCCGATTAGTAGGAAAAGGACCAGAATTTCATTTTCCAAAGCCAAAACAATGCCTCAGGATAAAGACAAAAAGAAAGTCCCCTGTGGAAAAGGGGGCCGATTGCTGCATTAGCCACAATATTCACTGCCTTTCAAGGAAGTAGTTCCTCTAACCAGAGTAGAGGTGTAGCAGCGATTAGTACCTGAGGCAAGAGTACATTCTGATCACATGTCAAAAAGATGGGAAGAGGCATTGCACAACAAGAGGCTGCTCAGGAGGAAAGCCACACTGGGGAGAGATACCTGCCCTCACCATGTACAAAGGTCTGTACATCTGCTGAGTTGATGAAAACCGAACTCCTTGAAATTATAGTATCTAAGAATACCTGCAACATCTCAGGGAGATCCAGTTGCAAAGTTATGGAGCCATGTGCTGCAGAGTACATTTGCAAATCTTGTGCTGGACTGAGTTGGTTAAATTTTGACATAAAAGTTGCGCACAAAAATCGTAGTCTAGAGAGGCTACACAGTAGCAGAAGTAGAGTAGTTTAACTCCTCAAACCTGTGAATCTGAAACAAGATTTGACTGCCATAAATCCTATCTATTTGGAAAAAATCTGTCTTGACACAATCTCTACATCCAGTCTCCAATATAGTCCTGCTGTAATTGGAGTTGATTGCCAATTAACTTGCATTAATCATCATGACTGAAAAGCAAACAACATGCTCTCAGCAAATATTTACCGTGCTTCAGCCTACCATGAAATTTAGTCATAATGGTTAATTGAAGATATAGGTCTGTGCAATTAAAATATTGTCTAGTGACTACCATAATTTATGCTGTAAATGGCCATTGTGAGTGACCTAGTAGTGAGAACCAAACTGCCTTGGATATTGTTGAGAGATTAAAGGGGAAAAATCCATAACCTGTAATCCCTTTTTCATTATAAAGATATTCTCATGTTTTTTATGTTTGTTTTTTTTTAAACCAGTGAACTCTGGTATGTCAGGGTCAAAATTTGGTAGTGAGCTAAATCTTAGAGGAACGCTGTTGTCAGAGGTGGTGGAGGAAATAGGGTTTTCATTAAATTATTGATGTTTGACAATCGCACACTCCGCATGCACAGAGGACTTTTGGCTTGACTTCATGAAGCACCCGAGGAAGAACATGCTTTACTTCTGTGTAAAGTCTTTGTTTGAGACCCTCAGAAACTGAGGCAAGGGCCTCTGCAGACCTTGTGTGAACAGTCTGGGGACTTGGTGCTTTCAGGCAGCAGGTAGCCCTGTGCAGCTGCCCTTTAACAGTTCTCTATATGGGTAAAGCCCTCAGCAAAGGGAGGAAATTTCACTCTAGGCAAATAATTCCATGGTCGGGATTAACTTTTACGGACTTTAAATGGCTGTTTTCTATAAATCAGAGGAATTTAAAAGGTTATAAAAATAACAAAGCCATCTAACAAGTATTGTACCAAACATCTGTCAGCAGTTTCATTTTAAATGTATACAGTTAAAATTCCTACAGAACTGCACTCCTTGGTACAAGATCCACTGTGCTGAAGTTCTCTTATCAGTCAGATCCATGTTGTATCTGACTTGTTTTTTGTTTCATTTATTATCAAAGAATTCACAATACTGTGCTTTATGTTTTCTTCATTTTACACGAAAGATGTAGGATGAGAAGTAACGCTAGTACCTGAAGCAAAGGTAGGTAGCTTCAACTGTTGTATGTCACAGCTCAATAACGTAATGAAAGCTATATCCTTTCTAATTATGAAGTGAATGTATGTTAGCTTTGGAAGTAGATGTAAGAAATTAACTATATTTTCTTCTCATCATTTTAAAGAGATCAGTGCTGAATGTTCTGTTCTGTTATCAATTAAATTACAAATATACTCTAATGCCAATTTTTTTCATTTAAAGAAAGAAACACATAAAAAATGTTCCTTTTTATCCCAGATCCATGAATATTTCTGGCTACACACACTCTAGAAGATTCTACCGTGCATTATCCATAGCAGATGCTCACGGCTGCATATGCCATAAATAAAATCAAAAGTGAGACGATGTATGTGTTCGTTAGGTGTTTACAGCATGGAGCATTGCTTCTCCAAGATACTAACCACATTAGGTCAGAGGAGTTGGTCTGTCTACGTTCCAAGATGAAACACGAAGCAAAGTGAGATGAATTCCAACAAAGAGTATCCATATTGTGTATACCAGGCTATTGAAGGAGTCTGGCCACAGTATGAGTATGTACATATATATGAACAGTTTGTTACTGTGGTGCAGTCTAGACACTGCTGTAATGAGCAACATAATGGTGCCTCCTTAGACAAGCAGATTGTACACTGTCTGCCTACAGGCTGCCTCTTTTTCTGCTAGGGACAGCAGCTTTGCCTAACTTGTTAATTGGTCCTGTCACAGAGTGGGGATACCATTTTTTGCACTTCAGTGTGACACCCAGAGACTTGCTGTCAGCCTCACAAGGCAGACCCAAAATGGCAGGCATACTTAACAATACGAAGTGATACAGAAACATGCTCTGAGAAAACCAGTTTACACAGAAGACAGGATAACCTGTTTTCCATTACTGGCTGCTAAGGGTATGGGAATGAACCAAACAGCAGGATTAGGAACTGCAGAGATACACACAAAAGAAAGTTCGGTGTTTCTAAAAAAAAAGGACACAAATTAGAACTCAGTGAAATAGGCAATCTCAGAGAAAAATACATTATGTGATAGTGGTAACTAGGCAATGCTGTGGTGAAATGCTCACAAATCTGCAGAGCTTGTTCTATGTTTGCTTTCTTCACATTAAGAAAACCGTGTCAGACTGAAGAAAATCCATGTGCGAGAAGGAAGACTTTTTTAACAATGGAGTGAATCCTTGCATGAAACTTTCAACAATAACCACTTGTGGTTTTAATGGTTTTAGAAGAATGGTACAAAAACTCTCAGATTTTGTCAATGGAAGATGGCTAACTGGTGCTTAATGTTTCTTATGGCATGCAACTGTGGATGGCAGATCAGATCCTCCAACAGTTGGAAAACAGCTGGAAAAGAGAAATTTCTTGTTTGCTATCAAAAGAAGCCTCAGATTTTGAAAGGTGACACTACAGGCTTCCAAGAATGCTTTGCAGTAGAGAGCTAGACAGAACTCCTTGCAGAATACATTAGCTTTTGCTCCAAGTAGTGCAAAAGGAATTTCAGTAAAGATAAGTAACATGAAAAAGTCACTGTTAAGAAGCTTGGCGAGGTCACAAAATATTAGATTTAGATTATATTTAGCATAGTTTCTGGCAGTTGTCTGCTCCTTGGGAGACATGGGAAACAGGGCAGCTACTTAGTCACTTTGAGCTGATATTTTCTCTCACCAGATCCTGAGCTCTGGAAACCCTTTAGCATTTGAAGAGGTCATTAAAGCCAACCTGAGACTGGAAGCTGAAGGGCTTGGCAGAAAGAGTGGGATTTGAGAGAGAGAGAGGTGAAAAAAAAATCGAAGTATACCAGCAGAGCATTAACTCTGAAAGTCATCATCATGTGCAGAAAAAGCAGGCTACCTGAGACAGAGGGACAAATAAAAGCCTATTGCACATTCCTGTCCATCATTAGCCTGCTAATGGAAATATGGTTTTGGTTTAGATCAGAGGCAAGCCCTTGATGCAGTAGGTATCTGCAGTGGGGACAGTGGGGCCATTACACAAGGCTAAAGCCTTGGAAAGCAGCATATAGGCAAACAGATCCATGCTAAGTAAAAACACACTGATACAAAGGCATGTGGCATGCAAGATTTCTTAAAAAACAGTCACAACAAATTTACAGCTCCTTGTTGAGAAGAGCCTGGGAGTTTCTCGCTCATCTACCTTGCAAAAAGAGCACAACTCTGCACACTTAGACTTCTTTTGTTTAAAAGATTTTCTGTAATGTATTTTATTATAGCTTCACCAGAGTTACTTTTGAAAAAATTAAGCTAAAAGGAGACAAAATCATTCAAGTTTTGATAAATATGCACAGTTAATTACACCTTGAAAATCTCTAGCAAGGAATGATATTTCTCAGCACGAACCAGGCCTGGTGCACAAGTTTCCTTTAAAACGTTTTCTCACATATTTTACAGATGAATATTAAATAACTCTGCTTTGGGGAAGGGGAGAGAAATAAAGAGTACACCAAAAAGAGAAAGAGCATTAAGAGTTCAGATTTTAAGTAAGTAAAAGATACACAAACCTTAGTTATCTTGAAATAGTTAACAAAACTTATTGTTCTGCTATCCTGAGATTTCGTAAAAGTTATTTTCCCGAAAAGTTAATTCTTGTTCCAGGACAGCAAGGGACAATTCATTCTTTGGTCACCCAGCAAAATATCAGTGCTCTCTCCAGTGGAGATTTCATAATCAGCGATGTTCAAAATCTCCCAAAGCTAATAAAAAAGGGGAAAATTATTACTGCTCTTAGAGAAAAAAAATTAAAACACTGTCTCATCAAGTTAGTTCCTAACAAAATAAGTCTCTACAGATCTACTACTGCCACCTGAAACACATCTGTGTGGCTCTATCTACATTGAGAAAAAACTGCAAGGTTATTTTCTCCCCCTCACAGCTTGAAAAGTAAGTAAAAAGCTTGTCTGGCTGATCCTGGGAGTTCATCTTTACATAGATTACAGACTGCAGTTTCCAGCTTTGGATAGATTTACTTATATTAATAATCACCCTGAAAATTCTTTTCAGAGAATCTCAAATAATTTCAATAAAACCTGTACAATTAGGGAAATGATTGCACTAACAACCATGTAGATTAGTTACGATGGAGATCTGAACAGACACTACATTTAATTAAGCAGAATAGTTTTAAAAGCACAAATGTAAACCTTAGAGATGGTGGCTCATCTGATGTGACGAGGAAAAGCTCACAGATGAAGAATACGCTAATCCACTTCTTGAATAGTGGTAAACATGGATAATGCACACAGATTCATTTTGGCCATGCTTCAAACTTCCAACCCTTTGTTCTTAAGCCTCACAGGATGGCTTTGAAGTTGAGGATAAAGCTCCTCTAGCACACCATTACCAAAGAACAACCTTCTGATTATGATCTCATGAAAGTGTAATCAATTACTTACACAAGTTAAAAGCCTGGCAAACAGCAAAGGTCATGTAACTGGGCCTTTATTGAGTCCATGTGTTTCACTCTTGGCTTTAACTGGCACTCCTGTATAATAAATATAAATATCTCTCCTCAAAATGTAAGCAGCGAACTTAAGTTATGAAATCTCACAGCAGCTTTTGCCAGACTGGAGTCCTTCAAGATTGTCAAAGAGGGATGCTTCCACTTTCGTGTCCCCACGTGACAGAAAGTTTGCAGCACCTCTGAGTGAGAGTTTCTTTATTTACTGCTCAGCACAATTGTCTTTAGCCTTGTTTTCTAGGCAAGTGAGTGTTTAAAAGTTATGGTGAAAAGGTTTTGAAAAAAAATCAACTCCATCCTGACTAGTTGTTAGGAAAGACTTCTTTAAAACTGCTCTTTTAACATCTGCTGCATTCATTTTCGAATGCCTGTTTGTGTGAAAATGCAATTTTGTTCTTGTTTTACAGTCTGCCATTGACCAAAGCAAATTGTAAATACTACCATAAAAGAAGAACTAAATTCGCTATATTTGATAAGTGTATCTGAAAAGGAACTTGTGTTTGCTATTGTACCTGAAATCACACTGTTTTTTCCACTGAGTGAAGACTCTGCTAAGTGCACATATATTACCATGTAATATTTCCATACACCATACAGGCCTCCACATAGTTATGTCCTCTGTAACAATACATTGAATTTTTCAAAGCAAGATGGACTTATCTTCAGAGTAAACCAGGGAAGTATATTCTTATCCCCAGTTTCTGCCTTTTGGGCTGTTTCCACAGGCAGAGTGAGCACAGCTTCATACCCAGGTTACAGTACCAGCCTTACAGAATCCAGACTTTTGAGTTAAGGTGCAGTGTATTTCCCAGCATTTAAATTAAATATCTGCTTTAAAGCTAGCTCTTCTTTGACTTCCTGTATACTCAGAGGAGAGAGACCGGCACTTGCAAAAGAAAATTCAGCCCAGTCAGAGTCTGATTTACCTGCTGTCTTGAACCACCTTTCTCTCTCCCTGGGTGCAGATGGAATCTATTCACAGCATAGGCCTGACTCTGCTGACTTGACTCAGGGTCAAGTTGAGCTTCCAGATGAACCCTTTGAACACACTTGCAGGAATAAGTCCTATTCAGAAAGGTGGGAGGTTTATTTTATGAAAGCTGCATCCTTCTGTTGTGGTTTTTTTGGGGTTTTTTTTTTGTTTTTTTTTTTTCTGCTCTGGACAATGTGACCTATCATGTGTCAGTACAAATCCTGACAGAGAGGACCAGGAGCTGAAAGTTCCTCAAGATAATGTATTGAGTGAGAGAGAGAGACCTTAACATCATTTTTATTAAAGAAAATGCAAGAGGGACAGTTTAGCCTCAGACATGAATGTGTGGACCTCCCCAAGCCAAATTTACCTCTGATGAATAATAAGCAGGAGTCTAATAACAGCAAAAGTCTATATTCTGCTTTGAGATCACTGTCCCATTTGGGACTCAAGAGTTTTGTTAAGATCAGAGATATAATTTATTCCTTGATGCACAGCTATGGCAAATCTGGTCTGCTCTTGCAGACTGAGACCAAATCGTCCTTTTTGTCACTCAAAACATCCCAGATATGCTGGCAATCCATAATTTCTGCTGAAGTCGTAGGCTGCTGGAGATTCCCCAAATCCCGCAAACCAGCCTTTATTGACAGATGAAGTGAGTAGTTCTGGGCTGAGTGTGGTCCACAATACTTTCAGGAAGAAAGAAACACTGGAGAAGAACAATGTCCAATACCACAAACCTTGCTGAGCTGTCAGGTCTGCTCTTTGCATTACCAGTTGATGTAATCTTTTTGAATTTCAATAAAGCTTTCGATATTGTCTCTCATAGGATCCTTCTGGACAAAATGTCCAGCACACAGCTGGATAAACACATCATGTGGTGGGTGAGCAGTTGGCTCATGGGTAGAGTACAGAGGGTCATAGTGAATGGGGTAACATCAGACTGTCACTAGTGGGGTTCCACAGGACCCTGTTCTCTTCAACATGACTTTGACACAGGACTGGAGGGGATACTAACTAAGTTTGCAGGTTACATAAAGCTGGGAAGAGCTGTTGCCTCCTTGAAGGCAGGGAGGCCCTGCAGAGAGACCTCGACAAGTCAGAGGACTGGGCAATCACCAACCATATGAAGCTCAACAAGGGAAATGCCGGATTCTGCACCTGGGATGGGGCAACCCTGGATGTTTGTACAGGCTGGGGAATGAGATGCTGGAAAGCAGTGCCACGGAAAGGGACCTGGGAGTCCTGGTCGATGGCAAGTTGAACATCAGTCAGCAGTGCCCTGGCAGCCAGGAGGGCCAACAGTGTGCTGGGGGGCATCACCAGCTGGTTGAGGGAGGGGATTGTCCCGCTCTGCTCTGCACTGGGGCAGCCTCACCTTGAACATTGTTTTGGGAGTCACAACATAAGAAAGGTATTAAGTCATAAAGAGTGTCCAAAGGAGGGTAATAAAGATGGTCAAGGGCCTTGAGGGGAAGCCATATGAGGAACAGCTGAGGTCACTTGGTCTGTTCAGCCTGGAGAAGAGGAGACTGAGGGGTGACCTCATTTCAGTCTACAACTTCCTCGTAAGGAGAAGAGGAGGGGCAGGCACTGATCTCTTCTCTGTGGTGACCAGTGAGAGGATATAACGGAATGGCCTGAAGTTGTATCAGGGGAGGTTTAGGTTGGATATTATAAAAGGGTTCTTCATCTAGAGGGTGGCTGGGAGCTGGAACAGGCTCCCCAGGGGAGCAGTCACAGAGCACCAAGCCTGACAGAGTTCAAGAAGTGTTCAAACAATATTCTCAGGCACATGCTGTGACTCTTGGGGATGGTCCTGTGCAGGGCTAAGAGTTGGACTCCATGATCCTTACGGGTTCCTTCCAACTCAGCATATTCTGTGATTTTGTGATTCTGTGATCACTCCAGGGCACAGAAATTGTACTTAGCATACCAGCCTGTGGGTCAAACCCTCCCTGTCACTTTCAATGGGACTCACTGTGATACCAGTCAGCTGAGTTAATTTGTTTGGTTCTGCTTGAATTTCTGCCAGTTACAAGATGCTTGGGGTTTGGGAGTTGATTCTCTGTTTTGATTTGATTTGCCATATTTCTGGTAGCTCAAGGCAGCCTAAGACTGCGCTGTTGCACTTCCACCCTCTTCAGACACAGCCATGTGATAAGCTAACCAAGACAGCAGTCTAGTTAAAAATTAATCACTTCTTTCTGTAGGGCTAGTTTTCAACCAGAACAGCTTCCTGAGTAGCCATATCAGCACTGGTACAAGAAAGAGAATGGAAATATGTGACCAGGGATAGGAACAAAGATGAGACAATGTCAGCTGCCAGCCTGATGAAAGCTGTTGTAGAATGGCACTGCAAGTGAGGTGAATTGTTTCCATGCTGTTGACAGATGTTAAATTTCATTATCCTTTCATTATGGTGAGGAGAAGAAGCCAAGCCGAGAATCATCGCAAAAAGGTGGTTCCTCCAATGGACTGCTGAAGCCAACCAAACCTACACCCCAGTAGAACACATGAATTTCCAATGGCACTGCCAGAGCTGTCATGGGAATACAAAGCTTTTTATCTCTGTGGAAAACGAAAAATCTAAACACATGATCCCATCCTCAGAAATATCTTGTTATTGCTCATTAATGTTATACAGCTGGAATAATTCAAGCTGACTCAGGTTTGTCATTTTTTTTAGCTTTAGGTTTTCAGCAGTTCCTGTTAATGGTTTTCTTTGCAGTAACCTCAGACTACAAGAACACGTCTGAAACATGACCACAGAGCTGTACTCTGTAAATGGAATATGACACACCTCTCAGGAAAGTGAGACAGATGCCAAGTGCTGTCTTTCTAACTGTGGCAGGCCACATAGGTGTGCTGGGCAGCTGAATTGAGAATAGGCTGCCCATCTGTTTTCAAGTGGCTTTCTTGCCATGTCTTAGAAAAATGTCATACAGAGTCTTAGGGAACAGACTGGACAAGGATGCTGCACCAGGAGGCTTTTGTGACCATAGCAACCATACATACAGTCTCCCAGTGAGGAAATCCACTGGTCAGGATATGACTTGTCTCAGCTAAGGATGCTGCTGCTCTGGTGCAAAAGCAAGGCCCATGCTCTGCTGGTTTTGCCCATGAGGTGCTCAAGCAAACCGCACTGGAACATGGACCCTGAACCAAGTGAGCCCAACACTCCAACAGCCTTTGCCATCAGGGTGGTGCACCCAGCACAGGGCTCCCTCCTGTGGGTCTCCTACGATGTACCAGAGAAGGACTGTGCAGCAGGTACAGCTCAGGAGGCTGCAGCTGAGGAGGGTGCCACATAACCAGCTCTCTCCAGCTCTGTTCAGACAAGGGGCACTCCCACACCCTCCCCAGTGTGTGGGGACGGAGATTCAGTCTCTGCTCCACTCGAAGTGCAGAGACACGCTGCATTCAGTTCATGCAACATGCAACTATTTTCAAACTTAAATCTCTGAGGAACAAAGTAGCTTTTCTTCCTAACCCTTCTACCTTTCAATCTGCTTTTTTCCTTAGGGAAATAGAGGAAATGCTATACAAAACCCACTTGTTTTAATAAAAAGTTTCAAGAAGTCTTATGGCACCAGTTAAACAGTCAGAAAACAGGAAATACCAGTGAATAATGCTGTATGTACAGACTCAACTCTGGTTTTACAGGACATTAAAACCTCATTAAGAACACGAGCCCATACTAATTCTCATACATGAGACATAACTCGATGCAGCTTCTTTTGTAACTGTGAATCTCATACAACCAAAGAACTGCTCCTGCAGATTTCCTCAGAGTGAATGGCTGTTATAAATGTAGAGTAATCTTTGAAAATTTGGCTCTTTCAGTCAACTGGACACCTTAATATGCAGATTCACAATAAACTACTTGGTTGCAAGACACGCAGAGGTTAGGGGAAAATATGCTTCCACATGAAGGCCAACTAAATGTAATAGTTTGTTGCTGCAACCTTTCAATTGTATTTAATAGACTGGAATTCATATGTATTAAGGGTGGCATAAACTGGAATGCCATGACTTGCTGACCACAAGATTCATTAGAAATGTTTTCTGGGGAAATACGTATGGAAAAAAATGTCAAGCCCAAACCGTGCTGGTCTTATGCAAATATCCACATATATTTCAAATGCAGATTTTTAAAGTAATAGAAGTCTGTTTTCAGAAAAATTATGATTTATATGTAGGCTATAAACATACATCTGCAAGACAACAGAGGAACAATGCATCTCAGTTAAAACATCCACTTTCCATGATACACTGAAATGTGTGTTAAGTTAATAGTTGAATTTCCAACATGCAGGTTGTTCAAACTTTAATCCAAGGATTTTGCTTTTTCAAAGAAATGTTCTCAGATATTCTCTATGCTTTGAGAGTAGTTAGTAGCTCATCTTGTGCTTGCCAGAAATATAACTTAGACTCTACCACAGGAACTAATCTGTGTATAGCATTACTAAAATCTGACTTATCTGGAAGCCTACAATCAGAGATGAAAAGCAAGCTTCCCGTAAACACCTCTGCTGCTTGATTATCATCAGATAGATGCTTATGCATTTGAAGTAAACTGTCCTGTGAATGTGCCTGGGGTAAGAAAAACGAGATTTGATGTCAAGGCATAGTAAGAATGTGCAAAACAGTGTTGGAAACTCTCATAATTGAGTGTCACTTCAAGCAATTCTGCTCAGATTATAAGAAAAGCTCCAGCCCTCCTTTCTATGCCTCATCATGCTTAGGGGAGTTCCTGCAGACTGGCTCCTTCCTCCACCTTCCTCTCTCCTGAGGGGAATAACCAGACAGAGTCTGAGCAGGAGACTGGCACAACTCTCTTCTGTGCAGAGAGGATTAGTTTGGGGATTTTCTTCTGTTTAAACAGGGAATGGTTATAAAGGAATCAGAGAGGGAAGAATCTCACAATACCACATTCACAGAAGGCAACGGCCATCCCTTTCTTTTCATCTCTCACAAAACTGGCTTTCTGCTTCCTGCTCTTCATGAGACCTCTGGACTGGGGAAGGAAAGAAATCCTGAAGATCCTGGGTATGCTCCATCACCTGCTCTAAACCACAAAGGGGAAAGACCTCACTGCAATTTCCTCAGTTTTTGCAGAGAGGAACAAGAATATATAAATCAATATAAACCTACAGACAGAAGTTTCTGTTGAGGTTGTTGGGGTTGGGAAGAGGTGGAGTAATAAGAGAACTTACAATAATTTGCAGAGATGGTGAGCTCTATGCCTCCATGTCACCATTCCTCCTGTCAGCAAACTTTCAGATTACTCATCCTTTTAAATATTTCTCAGAAATTTATTTTAATTAATTTATACTGCTTGATTATATTTTACAAGATGAGAAAACCACTATTTTTGGATGAATAAAAGTATTATATAAAGATGTTACACACTTAGAAATGTTTTAAATCTTGTAATTCTACTGTCAGGTTTCAACTCATAGAATCACGGAATGAAAGTAATAGTGGCATCATGACACTAAAAAAATTATGAAGTTTATTTGACTGTAAATGTTTGGCAGGACAACTAAAAAGGGTCCATAAATTAAGCAGGGTATTCACATCGATACAATTCAAATGTGAACTCTGTCAGCAGGCAGGATAAGATACAGACTTTGTCCCATCAAAGGAAAGTTGCTGTTATGTCAAGTATAAATGTGAAACCCGTGTGGCTCTTGATGTGATGAAGGCTTCTAATTTCTGCCTGTAAGAGATAGTATAAGCTTCTCTACCCTGTATCTAATACCAACGCGTCACAGTTCTGACCAGAGGGAGGCAACCTGTTGGGTCACAAGCTTTCAGCTATGCTCCTTTGCCAATACAGAAACCAGATCATGTCTGTGCTATCTAAATAGATGTTCCTTTGAAAAACTGGAAGGAAGGAGATTAAAAAAAAGCACGAGCACAAACAAACAAACAAACAAACAAATCAACCAAGGCAACTGCCTATATGCCCTGTTGGCAAATTATTTCCCAGTTCTTAATATGGCTATGCATGTCATTTGTTGCTTGTGATTACAGAACCAGGTAACTGTATTTTGCCTCTCCTTCCTCTCTGACAGATGACAGATGTGCTCTGCTGTGCAACCTGCCTGTTCTCCCTGACAGTCCCTGCAAGGAACACTGCAGGCACACAGCTGCTTGCAGCAACTTCATGTGTCTGTGGCTTCAAGAGGGAAAAATAAATTTGTTTCAACCCGATTACTCAAATGGACTCCATTTCAACAGTTCAATTTACTTCTCAGAGTATCTGCAAGGAAGAGAACTGGCCAAGGCTCAAACTTGGAAAAATGAAAGCAGTGTTTACTGCAGTTTAAACGGAACAGGTCGAAGTTGGTACTTGCACTCCTTACTGAAAGTGTTCAGTGGACTTGATTATTTGCCTATGCGGTTTTAAGTGTCAGATTCTTACTGGCTGTATCAATATTCACATATTTGCAAGTTGAAGGCAAGGAGAAAACATTATAGGGAGAGCCTATCTTCTGCTCATCAACAAGCTGTGATCTCTCCATGTCTTCCATGTGGTCTGAGGAAAAATAGGTTCATAATCACAGTACTGAAGGCTCTGAACTCATTCTCTGATGGTCAGGATGGTCCAAGAGCCTGCCCTCTCCTCCGCTGGTCAGCAATCATTGCACAGGCTGCCTCTGTGGCCCTTGCTACTGGTTTCTGTGCTTCAGAGCTGGAGACAGATCTTCTCATTAGTGGGCTGCTGTTTGGGGAGTTTGTTTTCCCTGGTGATGGGCCAAAACCTTAGGCTGGGAGACTGCCAGGTCTGATGTCAGTCATATTTATTTCCTTTAGGATCAGATGGGTTTAACTAGCTGTTTATCCAGGCAAAGGGGTAACTTTGGAGGATTTGTGGGACCAGGTCTGAAAGCAGAGTTTGGTCGTCAAGTTATTTACTGAAGTATTTGGCTGTGATGGCAGCAAGTGCTGAAGCAGCTCAAGGTAATTGCCTACTTTTCCTTGTATAGTCAAACAAGATGGACTCCACCAGTTGGTTGCAAAACAAAGCAAACTTTCATTCTCCATGCAAAAAAATCCAGGCGTCTTCTTGCTGTTTGGCTGAAAAAAAATCCACCTCAAAGCTTTGCAAGCCATTGCTAAGGTGTTCTATGAACAGACTATGAATCCACATACTGTGGTGGATTTCAGGTATCATAGCTGGATAAAGTCTTCTCGTGCCTCTGTACAACAGTATGTATTTGCTTTATCTATATTCCTTTCTTTTGAGGCAGATTTTGGTTTGCTGCTTTACTGTGCTTGTACAAGCCAGTCTCAGTTTCTTGTTCCTAGCTGGCTCATTTTTCGTTAACAGCTAGCTTGGGAGAGGAGACCAGTGGCTTTTGTGGACCTTGACTTCAGTAAGGCCTTCAGCACTGTCTCCCACAACACACCGACAGAAGAAGCAAGGAATTGGCATTACATAAGAAAGGTGGACTGCTCCAGCTGGAGGCCAACTGCTAGTGGTGTACCTCAGGGTTGATACTAGGTCTCATACTGTTTAACATTTTCATTAATAACCTGGACTTTGTGACAGAGTGTACCCTCAAAATTTTGTAGATGGTACAAGACTGGGAGGAGTGACTGATACACTAGAAGGTCCTGCTGCAATCCAGAGGGACCTCTACAGGATGGAGGAATGGACAGAGAGGAACCTCATGAAGTTCATCAAGGGGAAGTGCAATAACCTGCACCTGAGGATGAACAATCCAAGGCACCAGTATATGCTGGGAGTTGACCAGCTGGAAAACAACTTAGTAGAAAACTGCCTGGAGATCCTGATGGACACCAAGTTGACGAGGAAGCAGCAATGTGCCAACAGCCTCCGGGGGCTGCAGCAGGCAGAGCCCTGCCAGCCTGTAGAGGGACGTATTACATTTCCACCATGTCTGGGCTACAGTTTGATATAGTAAAGAGCTTGGCCACAAATAAAGAGTTAAAAAGCAAATAAGCAAGCAACAACCTCCCAGCATAACAAAAAA
This sequence comes from Manacus candei, assembly GCF_025592945.1. Lineage (NCBI taxonomy): Eukaryota > Metazoa > Chordata > Aves > Passeriformes > Pipridae > Manacus > Manacus candei. The sequence continues at coordinate 6,807,325 of NW_026138091.1, read as the reverse complement.
AATCCAATATGGTAGAACAGCAGAATAAAAGAAACTAATGCAAGTAAAATAGCATCTTTAAAAAGGTGGAATTTGTACACAAAAAGGAAAATAAAAGAAGAACAAACCCTGGCAAACCAAGTGTAAAGCCACAGGGAGGTAAAATAAAAGATATTTTGAGATGTATTTTCTTGAAAGCTTTAAAAATATTAATCAGGAACTCACTGTTCTGAGCTAAGGTATACAGTTCCGAAAACTCTGTTCAACATGATGCAAATATCTACTACATATCAGTTTTGAAAGCTCTGGGTAGCATCATATTCCTTACATATCTGCATACCCTCGGAAAAGTGTGGTTTCTTACATTTGCTTTGTATGTACGTAATTTACTTGGCAAGTCAATCATTCTTGTAGATACCCAAAAAACCTCTTTGGAAAGCAACAGAAGATGTTAAATACATGAAAAATTCTTCTAGTTAGCTCTTACTTTTTACTCAGTGGCATTACTTGTAATGGCATTAACTTTAGACCACTAAGAACATACCTGTGAAACTGTCTGTAAAAAAAGAAGTGATGTTGACAGAAAACATTTTCACTTCCACAAAGAAGAGGAAAGCAACACAGCCTGGATTTATATTTCAGGAAAGCTGTTAGCAACACAGGGAGCGAAATCTGTACATTTTCACAAAATACAGTCTTGAAGCTTGGGGTGTCCTTGTTAGTTCCAATGCTTTTCAACAGTTACGTTGTACATTGTGGCCACTACTGTAAAAGTAGTGAAAATATTTTATTACTCTAGGGGTTTTTTTGCTAAAACTGTATTAGAATATTTATAGAAAGGATAAACAATGAAAATCTTGAAGAATGGTTTACTTAACACAGCTTTACACTGCTGTGTAAAAAGAATAATTGTGTAGTTTACACATATACCATGTAAATTACTATGGAACCCAGATGTAGGTTACACTACAAGGTGCTTTGTAACTCATCTCTGCTGAGCAATAAATCCCTCCCCCTTTTCTTCTTGGCAAAACTTTGAGAAACTTTACTGCTGTTTTCTATCAGCAGATAGAACAGATGGCTGGCACATGCCTGCTTTACTAAGAAAGTGGGATCTCCACAGCATTACTTTGATCCCTGGTGGCATGTCTACAACACAGAGATGCAAAATACCACAGCTGAGCAGAATCTAAATATTAAAGGTTTGGTGCTGTGCTCTTGATATGAGAACTCCCTGTCTAAAAATCATGCTCACAATATGTAAACATCTTCACATTCCACATGGAAATTTTGGTATAGAGCTCAGAAAACAAAGTATTTCCCCTGTCTGGTGACGGGAAACCACAGTAAGGTACTACTGTAAATCCCAAGAGCGCGAGTTCATGCAATTACTTTGACCAAATTTTGAGAACAGCCATACTTTTGCTGGGGAAAAAAACCTTAAATTTTGCATATAAGACATTTTTTAAACTGAAAAGCATCACTGTAATCACTGGGTATGAATAAGATATTTACAAAAAGTTCAGCAGTTTCTTTGAAGAAAAGTTTGCTTTGAACAATTACATGTTCCGAAATTCAATATTTTTTCATTTCTTTCAGTTCATCAGGGAAATAGCCATGTTTGAATGGAGCACCCTATTGCATCACTAATGCCTTAAAACTGGTGATCTGTTAGCTTTTCTCTGGGCAGGAAACAAATATTCTCCTGGTATAGCTGGATATTCCATTTTACCTTCGCGGTCAGGTTACACCTCAGCCATATAAGCCAATTCCAGAAAACTCAACTGAGCTATTCAGTGCTGATGGTCACATTGCTGAGGTCAGAATTAGCCTCCAGGAGCTGTTAATTATATAGCATTCCTAACCTTCACTTTACAATATAGAAACAATACTAAAAAATGCACTGATGACATATATCCCCTTTTTCTGAGAGCTGGGCATCTTTTTGTTTTACTCAAGGTTATCAATTACTCTTTGAGAGTTATTTCAGATGCCACAACATGGGCATGCATTCAACCATGCACCAGGAGAGGAGCTGTGGGGTACTCATAACAGTGGGGAGTGGGAAGTGAGCTGCTACAATAACTCATTTGACCTCAAATACTTCTCCCATATCTGAAAGGAAGAAAGCAGCATGGGCAGGTTGTGGCCCAGACTGACTGTTTCTGTGGATCAGACCAGTGACTGCTACAGAACAAAAATTCCAATTTGCTTTTTGGTTTCTTTTTTTACCCCTTGTCTATTAAATCAACCTGGTTGCTGCTCTGTCACTGAGCACTAATCAACTTGTTTTTTTTTTAATATGGTTCTCTCCCACCAGTGCTCACTCACATGTGAACTTCACAGTATTGCTGTCAGAAGTCTCACTGGAAGTTAAGCATACATACTGGGGTTTGTGGATTTGGAGCTTAAATACCTGCCATAAGCTCCTAAATGCTGTAGAGATGATGTTATCATTGTAATCTTTGGTACCTTCCACTGGTGGGCACAGTGAAACATGCCACAGCATTAGTCAGCATGATAAGGTCTCACTGGAAAGTTTAAAAGCTCAATCTTCTGCAGACGACAACATCACCATTTGGAATAAGAGCAAGAAACACACCACTGAGCTCTAGTGGTTACACAGATGCTTATTGTATACCATATATTAACACTGATTTTTGCTTTTTTAAACCTTTTAAATCAAGGAGAAATCTTTGTAACTGTCAATTTTACCGGATTACTTTTTTTTCTAAAGAGAATATAACATCTGTAATCTTATGTTGAAATTCATAGGTAAAAGCATAAAGTGCATAAAAACATGACAATCCCATTTTGCAGTATTTTAACCTTCTTGTAACCCCTGGCTCATCCTGACTTCACTAGAAAAAAACTATTTTCAGTACCTTCAGACCCTTAAATTTTGGGGTTCCTTTTATATTTTCTAATAATTAATTAGAAGTAACGGACTATGAACTAAAAGCAACTAATGCTTTTCTTTGGTTAATGTTTTCTAGAGAAAATGGTTTTAATTGTTTATCATACAAAATCTTACTCACATAAAATGTATCCGGGACACAGAGACCACTGTATCAGAAACATAGTATCCAAATGTAGAAGGTTTTTACCACTTCAGTTTACACAGAATACGGGTATAATCTAGTCCTTAAAATGTGCCTCTCAGCAGACATTTTTGAAATAGAATATTCAGCAATGCAGGACTGAGAAGCATTGCCACTCCCTGGGTTGGTTTTTTACTCACCTAGAACTTGGATTATTATTTGCCCCAGGAGCAGGCAGATGAAATCTACCCACATGATATTTATACCCACTTTTTACGGGTGTAAACAGGGATGCAAGGTGCCCTGTTGGAGATCCCAGGTGTGGTGGGTTGATCTTGTCTAGCTGCCAGACACTCACTCAGCTGCTCTCTCACTCCCCTATCTTGTTGATATCAGGACTAGAAACTATGTAATGCCATAGACAGAATCTCCTGTACCTACTCAGAAGTCTATCTATAGATCCAAAAAGGGTCTAGTCATTCCTTAAGGCTACTGAGAGCCACCAAAACCTTGCAATCCCAGAGAAACATCTTCACATTTCAAGTAGGATATGAGGTTAAGAGGTCTCTAAGGCAGAAGACTCAGAGAAGAAATATTTCAGTTTTACCAAACAGGAGGCAACTGTATGTTAGTCAACAGCTGTTTTACAGAAAGCAGGCTAGTACTTCAGCATCTCAAATGTTTTCCTTCTTTCAAAAAGGACTAGTTTCTATTTCTTTTCCTTCTTCCTTTGTTGTTCCTCTTTCCCCTTTTCCCTTCTTTTCCTCCTCTTCTCTCCTCCTCTCCCCTCATTTCCACTTCCTTGACTTAAAAAATGTCCATAAAAAAGTATAGGTAATAAAGGTAGCAAGTATTTAGCACTTTCTTGGATGTGTCAATGGAAACTTTTAAGAACGTGTATACTTAAAACTAAAATAGAACATTGGAAAAAAAAGTAAAACTGTACTCATTTCTTCCTCTCATAAAATATTGGAAATTCTGAAGAAACATAATGTTAATTTACCATTTAGGTATTTCGCTTAGTAATTATGCTCTGCCTATGAGGAATCCAGTAATTCAGAAAATAGGAAGAGGACTAATGGGTTAAACAGCTTTGCTACTGCTCAGAAGGTATTTTGTCCTGCAAGTTGCATTAAGCAGAACATTTGCCTATACTGTCTTTAAGGCTGTGAGTCTTCTCACAAACATCAGTGTTAGAACCATCTTTTTCTAATGACCTACATGTAGGCAGCAAAGGAGGGACAGGAGAGCACAAGACAGAAATACAAGAGAAGAAGAACAGGGTTCAGTCTAACACCTCGATTGCCCTTTCCAAAAAGAGCTAGTTTTATCATGAACATCAACTGAAGCTGGCAGAGAAATGGAGCAGGAAATACAGTCCCAAAAAACACTCATTATTTCTAGGTAGCTAAATGCCAACCCTTGGCGTATAAAGTTGTTTTCTCTGTAAAGCTGGATAGGAACGTCAAAGACCTTGAGCAAGTCATTTAGCCTTTGTGAGCAAGTTTTGTCTCTCCACATTCCCCCCCCTCTCTACAGGAGGCATTTCCTAAACTCAGAGGCTTTGTGAGGACAGGAAAAATTGCAAGGCCTCAAACAACACTTCAGACAATGCCAAACAAATTCTGTAGCTAGAAAGAGTATTTTCAAACAACCAAAACCACAACCAAATTTGTGAAACTGCAATTAACTGAATTATACAACCAATTTTCACCGAGTAATTAGATGTAAATATTGTTTAATCACTAACAAGTTCTTTATTGTATAAAATCAATGCTCAGCATTGTAAACATGAATTAATTTTATCCATGGCTTTTATGTCACCATGATTTTTTCTGTATCCATGATAACGTATGCTAACAAGTTTCAGCTTTATGCAAATTCAACATATGTTGTCAGTGTGTCAAATCATGCACATGTTTCTTCATGAAAGTATGTCACAAATTCTTACTTTTTCTACAAAAGAATCCAAAAGGACTCAATACACGACAGATTCACATGGGTTTGGAACTTAACTCGATAAAATGAAGTCTGTAGAAGAGAATTATTATTTACCAGAACTACAAATTAAGCCTGCACATTTAGCACATAGAGAGCAATGAACAACCTCTAGTGTATGTCCATAAGCCAAAGAAAGTCGAAAGAAAACTGCATCCCCGTAACTACAGTCCAATATGAAATTTTATGACAAGTACAGGCAACTGGGGTCTTCCAGGTGAACTCTGGCTCACGCGTCACCAGCCTGCAGGTTCTCCAGAGCCCGAGACACCCGGCTCTCCCACGCACCTCACAACCCCATATCCAGCGCACTTTCCCAGCCATCCGGCCGGTTTCTCGCTGCTCCCCGAGCCCGCCCGCGCCCCGGTGCCCCGTTGGGATGGAGGCGATGCCCAGCGGGGCCGGTGAGGGGCACGACGGCCGCTGATCCGCACCCAGGGCCGTCCTGGCACGCTTCGGAGGGGGTTTCCGCCACTATTCCAGGGCCGAAACACCTGCCTGGCTTTACAGAGCCGCCCCCGCCCCTGCCCCTTGCCGCGGCCCCATCTCGACACCTACCCGTCCTGTTGCCTGCCAGGTGAAGTTCATGGCGTGGATGCCGACGGGGATGGCGGGCATCCTCTGCTGGGCTTTCCTGAAGTCGTGGGTGAACGGGGCCATCTTCCCCTCGGACACGATCAGAATATCCTCCTCGAAGCCTGCGGAAGGCAAAGGGGCGCGATGGCCGGCAGCCCCGCCGGGCCGGGCAGCCCCGCCGGGCCGGGCTCCGCTCTGGGCTCCCGCCCGCCGCTCGGGGGAAGCGGCCCCACTTACCGATGAGGACCCGCGCTTGCTGGGCGTCGATCCACATGTAGAGGGTGTCGGGCTGCCGCGGCGCGGCCCGCAGGCTGCAGAGGCTGAGTGCGCCGCAGAGCAGCGCGGCACAGCACAGCCGCCCCGCCGGGGCCATGCTCCCGCACCGCCCGCCCGGGGCTCGCCGGCTGCCGCTCCGGCCGCGCCCGTCCTCCCTCCCTCCGTCTGCCGCGGGGCGGCCCCGGCGGGGCGGGCACGGGGAGGGCGGCGCCGCAGGCAGCGAACAGCGCGGGCCCCGCACACCCCTGCCCCCGCCGCGGACCGCGGGGCTGTCAGCGCTCCGCTCCCGGGGCTGCTGGTGGCCGCCCACTCCCGCAAGGAGTGCCGAGTGCTGGAACAGCGTGCGGGACCCACGCCCCCTCTGTCACAGGAGACCTGTGACACGGCGTCCCGCCCCTCTCCCCGTGTTGACCCTCCCCGCAGGGGCACCCCGGCCGTCAAGGTGGAACCACCACGGCCACAAATGCGTCGCTGGAGATACTCGTGTCTTCGTGAAGAAACGAAGTTTGTGCACAGCCGCCCCCTGGCACACGTGCGGTCTGAGTCAGGGGCAGGGCGGCATCACCGAGACGGCAGCAGGGTGCAGTGGGGTAGGGCCTCCCAGCGGGGTCCCGCGAAAGTGGGCGAGGCGCCCACCCGCGCTGTTAGGTGAGGCCCTAGGGCGAGCCACCAGCCGGACGGTGCCACAGGAACAGCGCTGCCCAGCCCCGGGGAACGGCGGGGAGAATGTGCTAAAGGGAGAAAAGGCTTTCACCTGCCGTTTGTCCCAAGGTCTCGAGAACAGTGGAGACTGAAAAGCACTAAAATGTTGCCGTTTACAGAGGAACTGGAACTGGCTCAATATAGAAACTTAGTAAAATTGAAAGAATTTTCTATTCAAAAAGTTAGTTAAACAGAATCATGCCTTTTAAAGAAATAAAAAATATTGTCTCTAAATTTTCTGGATTCTTCCATAAGAAAAAGAAAGGGGGTTTTATTAACAACAACAACAACAACAACAAACAAAACAAAACAAAACAAAGCAAAAGTGGAAACTAACCAGGATAGATAAAGTTTGAGTAAAACCCCCAACTTTCTGTCTGTAATGTTCTGCCTGGAGCTTGAGGGTATTTTCTGCCTGTGATTAGTGCACTAGATGCTACTGGTGCTGCACCTCATCCTGTAAGCGTAAGTACCAAAGTTAACTGCCGGGAATGGAATTCTTCATGTGATGGAAAACAACATGAAGTTGGTCTTGCTTTTCCAGGCAGATCTAATCAAACAGCGTTCTTCATAGCAGCTTTCACACAGGAAAGAGGTACTGAGCTGTATTATTGTTTTTCTTTTTCCTGTTTGAAGGGCAAAGGTAAATTGATAACAGAAAATTGATAATGGCATCTCATTCTGAGGAATCTTCTGCCACTGTCAATGGATCACTTCAGTAATCCCATAGCACTGCTCCTGTCCTGAAGCAACACAAATGTGTACCAGAGAAAACCACACATAGTGACTTGTTGTGTGTAGGTGTGTACATATATATATATATAGGTATACATTCAGAAATACCTGGTGATTGTAAAGCACAGTGTTAAAACATCTCCACATGTTTCATACACAAGTACGTGTAAGGCACCTGTGCACCTCCCAGCACTTTCCAACAATTTTACTCCCAGCTTCACTGCATTTTATGGGTGGGAACCCGGGACATGGGTAGAGTCTTGTACAAGGCTACCTGAGGAACATATTTGTGGGTGAAAGTAGGCTGGAATAGAGTTCTCCTAAATCCTCTGGCAGATCCCTGGTAACTTGCCCAGCCGGAAAATCTTAAGCTCCAAAAGCTGGAGTCAGTGTATGTACTCTAACAGAAATGCCCCACCTCTAGATGCTTGTTACATAGCGGTGACAATTTACAATTTTTTAGTTATTTTGTAGTGTGACCAGCAGGTCAAGGGAGGTGATTCTCCTCTCCTACTCTGCTCTTGTGAGACTCCACCTGGAGCACTGCATTCAGTTCTGAGGTCCCTAACATTAGAAGGACGTGGACCTGTTGGACTGAATCCAGAATAGGGCCACATGGATGATCAGAGGGCTGGAGCACATCTTCTCTGAAGATGGGCTGAGATAGGTGGGGTTGTTCAGCCTGGAGAAGGCTCCAGGGAGACGTTATAGCAGCCCTCCAGTACCTAAAGGGAACCTAGAAGAGAGGTGGAGAGGGAATTTCTACAAGGACCTGTAGTGATATGAGAAGGGAGAATGGCTTTAAAATGAAAGTGGGTAGGTTTAGATTAGGTATTAGGAAGAAATTCTTTACTGTGAGGGTGGTGAGGCACTGGAACAGGTTGCCCAAAGAAGTTGTGGATGCCCCGTCCCTGGAAGTGTTCGAGGCCAGGCTGGATGGGGCTTTGAATAACCTGGTCTAGTCAAAGATGTGTTAGAACTAGATGATCATTTAAGATCCCTTCCAGCCCAAAACATTCTATGGTTCTATGTTTCTTTGATTATCATTTATTTTGTGTTAAATATTTTTTTATCTCGCACTCTCCGCTGTGGCTCCTCTGACTGACTGCATTCGGAGAAGAGCTGTGGGCGAGGTGTCCCGCGTCCCGCCCTCTGGGAGCGCCAGGCCGGTGCTTTCCCGATTCCCGGGACCCCGGGACACTGCCGGTGCGAGGCCGCCCTCTGCCGGCTGCCGCAGCCCCTGCAGGCCCCGCTCCAGCGGCGTGATGGGGACCTTATCCCGCGGGATGAGCTGTCAGGGACCTCCCTGAGCGATCTGATAAACATCTGATCTGAGAGATTCGCTTTCAGCGGATGTTCAGAAAAAAACCCAAAGCTGTATCCCCTCCATCTCAGACAGAGGTTTGAGATACGTGTCAGAGAACAGCCAATAATTATTTTTGAAATTTACTACTAAGGGATTTCATTTTAAAAGGCAGAAAAATATTTTGGTTTTAAGAATCAAATATGATTAAATCTTCTTAGTTTCAAAATATACAAGCAATTTTAATTTTGCAACAAAAGAGAAATACAGAGAGGAAAAATAACATCTGAAACATAAAGCTTTCAGGAAGAGGTTAAAATAGGACCTCAGTATAGGTAAGAATTTTTTATATTCTAACACAATGATTTACATACTTATTTATCTCTCATAGGGGCTTTCTTAAGATCCAGCAAAGGAAGATAATTTAATCGTCAGTTAATAATCCTGGAAAATATTTCCAAAACTGTAATGGTATGATTTAAACACTCCTCAGTCAGCAGTGCAGTAGAAATGAGCTTACTTTCTGCAGAAATTAGTTGAGATGTTGTGACTGAAAGACTGCTCAGTGGGTATGTGTTTGTTCTGGCAGACTATTCTAGCCCATAGACACCTCTGTATGTGCTTGAACACCATGTGTCTCTCTCCTCCAACATCTACCAAAGCTTAGGTGAGTCCTGTGTTAGTGCTGAGACTGACCTGTTGTAATGCAGTGTTTGTTCTCCCCAGTTTCTCTCTTTTATAGAATTGTAGCACAATGAGATTCATTGAGGATAAAGTTTGCCAAACTTTTGTTCATACTGCCTGCTTGCATTCAATATGGAGATCTGGGTAAAAGCTTGCTGTATTTTTTCCTGATCTCTTATTTAAATGTCTCTTTGTCCTAACTTAAATGACACAATTCAGGGAAGAATGGTCAAGAGAGAGGATTGGAATATATTCAGGAAAGCAAATATTTTGTGGTTTTATGTTTAATGAAATGGAAAACATACATGAAAACAGAACTGTGTTGTGAGTGTGGCTTCACTAACTTTCATAGCAATGCATATATAGTGCATTTGTGGCCTACTGTGACATTCATTGCAACTGACAGCATGCCCCTGATGATAGCCTTGGAATGAATTAATGAATGGATGGTTTGAATGATGATACATCCAGGGGAGGATATGGAAATCAGTGCCTGATGCCCTTTGGTCATCAGTTATGAATAATATAAAAAGATGGAGAAAAAAGGCATAAATAATAACAGTACTGGACATAAATATGGCCTGAGGTGATAATTTTCATTCCAAAGGTTATAGATGCTGCTTCACCTCAAGTCTACAGAAATAACAAATACATATTTTATCAGTTTGTTTTTATGTGGTGAACATTGGTAGATAATAACCAGCACCTGCACAATTTAAATAAAGAAGATGCCAAATTGCCGCAGGATTTTCAGAAGTGCTCAGTCTTCACTGGGTTTATTCACTGAAGTGAAGCACAAAATTCCTGCCAGTTTCAGCAGAAACAAAGCTAATGCATTGGGAATTAGATCCCTTTAAATTTTTCCTGCTTAGGCCAAAACAACTGGCATTAAGCACTGGCAGGAAAAAAAACCAAATAAAATCATAGAACTAGTTTTATTAGAAAAATCAGTTTTTTCTGAAATTGGAATACATTGAATTTTCTGAGATTTCAAATAGGAAATTAAAGACTCAGCCTTTAATTTTTCTGAATATAATATACCAATGATTTATTTTAGAACATACGCTTTATCGTAGTTTTAAAAACTATGTTAAAGCAACACTGAAGGTTGTAACATTACCTTCTCCAGAAACAGAAGTCTCCTATTTTATATCACGTATGATACAGTTCATTATCTGTTCTGTTTCTTTTCCTACAATATTCCTGGCTCATCCATTGGAGAGCACAGAATTAGTCTGGCTTTGAACCAGTCTGGGTACTGAAGAAGACAATTATTTTTCAAGCCGTTGCCTCATTTGTTGCTGTAGTTGAAAAGTGTAGCAAATGAAAGCTTGCAGAAGTAAAAATTACCACACTGCTAAAGAAGTTAGAGAGAGATGTCCCTGTCTAACTTGCCATTCTGGGGATGAAGAGTAAATCTTCTCCCAGTTTTGAATTGCCTTATTTTATTTTTCATGAGCATTCCCTTGATCTGCAGACTAAGGAAACTGTTATCCTCCTTCTCTCCACTACTTGGTGCTCTAAATATTATCAGGATTTGAGTTGCTTGTCCCTTGCCTACTGGGCACATCTTTGCTTTCTCTTTATATCAGATCTCTTCCCTGTTCCTGGTCATTCTTCTTTGCTTTCTCTGGCTATTCATTACCTCAGCAATACTCTTTTTGGAGATATGTTGGCAAATACTGTTCACAAGGCCACACCATTCATTTTTCTTGAGAACACAGTTTTATTTTTTAGCTTGTTTTCCTATGAAAATGACATCTATACATTGTTCACAGTGAACTGATTAGTTAATTTCTACCATTTTTGTCAGATTAGTCTCAAACCATATTTAATATTTTAAGTAGTTAGTAGTAGAGCAGAAAAAAAGAGACATGTCCTGTCTGTATTATATTCTACATAGAATATAATTACTTTTCCCTAGATGTGCCCAAACACAGGGGGAACTTGAGCCGATGATTAGACCTTCTCAGACAGAAAATCAATTAGTTGTGAGATGCAAACAGTAGTAATCCAGTCTGTGTTAGATTTAGTACCCTCTGAGATTGCTAGTATTGTTCGTTATCCTATTTCTGCATAAACTAACTGTCTTTTAGCTTTTTTGTTTGTTTGGTTGGTTTGGTTTGGTTTGGTTTGACAGTCTCACTTATGTCTGTTTGGGACAAATCTTCTTAGATCTTGTGAAGAGGTACTGGGATTTATTTCTACTCTAGTGGACATATTGTTTTACACTAAGTAACATTGAATTTAGTGGGATTTTAGAGAAAAAGCTAGAAGATTTTAGCAAAGTAAAAAATAAAAGAGAAGAATGAGAGAAATGCCTTAGAAAACCTTCTGCTTTAGAATTCACAGAGAACATTAATAACAGCTGATAGCAATTAATCCTTTACAAAATTTTTCTTATATTGTCCCAAATAAAGCAATCTGTTTTATCAAAGTTACTTACCTGCAACATCAGCTTCCATGGGTTTAACATCTACATCTATTGGAGGAGACAATGGGCAGATTGGATAAATATTACTCACTGAAAAAGAATGAAATGTATGACAGCTGTATGATTTGTTGCTGAATGTGGCTGCCCACAAAGCTTTTGGTGTTTTTGTCATAGACGGGATATTAAAAGCTCAAATTCTGTGACTACAGGATCATGCAAGCTTCTTTGATAACTAATGGAGTGGTCTGTGACTTGCCTAGCAAGAAAACCTTAAGCACTTACAGAAACAAGATCAAAACTAAATATAGCATTAAAATTTCTCATATGAATAATAATAAAAAAGCACTTCAAAATCTTTTAGAAGTATTCTTGGAAAATTATAGTCAATGTCCGAAAAGACCATCAGAGTGACAGTGCCTCAGGAACAAAAAGATAAAATGTATGTTGTCCATACTGTGGTAGGGAAGAATAGGCATGGGAGTGATTATAGATGCTATAGCATGAAATAATGCCTCACATATGGTAATGAATATTATGGTGAATTGTAAAGTGGGAAAAAATCACTTTGAGCCATATGTTCCCCTCTGGCATTAAACTGCATGAGAAAACAAAATAATCCAAGAATCATGTGACTTTTGAAGAGCAGCCATTGAACTATGTTCTCCTGGTGCCTTTGTATACTACCCACGGTGGGTATGAGAAGTTACACAACACTTTGAACTATGCCGGAGAAAGAGGAGCATGGCCCCATTCGTCTCCTGGTTCAAACCTTCCCGATGCTGGAACTGGCAAAGAAACAAAAGAGCAAGGGTGGGCAGGGCACAGATCCTGATACTCAGTTCAGAGTTTCAGTGGAATATGAGTCAGGCATATGGGATGCCATCCTAGCCTAAAAAAAGGCAGTAATAAAACTGCTATTGATCTGACTACCCCAGAATTTCTGTCTCATTATATCTTGAAGTCTCCCATCTTCCTGGAAGTATTGTGCAGCTGCTGCTATTGAGGTGTTGCCCTGGGCTCCCTGTGCAACTGTACCCCACAGCTCTTCCCACCATCTGGAGATTTGATAGGACATTGAGTGGCTCATATTTGGAGTTGGACTGCCTGAACTCTCCATTTTGTGTGTGTGGATTTTAGGTGATGTCAGAAGTACGACACTGTGGGAATCCAATAATTTGTGAGCTCTTCCTTTCCTATCAACATTTTTTTTTCAAGTACACAACCTATTGGCCATATTTTTTGCAGAAAAAGTTGGAGCAAACCCCCTTGAATTCCTTGGTTTTGCTGCTTTCTTTACCATGCAACTACCATGCTACCAGAGAGGTGGGAGCATACATGCAGAAAACCTGGAAGAAGTGCTTTTGTAGGAGCTCCATTCAAAATCCATGTGTTAGCAGCAGGTAGGGCAAGTGGCAGTTCTACTTACATAAGAAGTAGGCAAAGGTATAACAATGCGTCCCAATATGAGGGAAGCTGTATAGCATAACATCCTTTAGAAATAAGAGCAGTATATTGAGCTATAAAGCTAGAAGAAGTAAAAAATTAACACACTGAGGCGATCTGAAACGCCACAAGACTATAGCATGAAAATAAAGGACTTATAATTAGGGCCTTTTTCATTCTCTAATTGTGGAATATTCCTTCCCCAGCAAATTATTTTCTAGCACATGAGCTTTAATTTCTCTGCTCCCTAGTCATTCAAGTGGCACTTTTTGTTTTCTGATAATGTTTATTACACTTGCAAAGCCTAATTTATCACATATTAGGAAACAAAATCTTTTGTTGACTTTCAACTGCCTTGGCATGGAGTAGAATGAGAGGTGGGTTTTCTGTGGGACCAGATACAGAGAATTAAAAACCTCTGGACTGTGTGCAGTCCCTTTGCTAATGATGGGTAGAGGAGCTGAGGAACTGAATGCCAAGGGTTGTAATCATCAACGCTTAGGGAAGAAAGCTGAGAGAAGAACTGCAGTAACAGATGTAGAAGGATGGAGTGTTGGCAAATTCAAAAACTATGAAGATCCAATCAGCAAGAGAATATGGCATGCCTGACACTAAGCACAATAATTAAAAACCTATTTAATTGCATTAAACTTCTTTTATATTTATGTAGTGACATGTTTGGAAATTATCTAATTAAAACAGGATATTCTGAAAAAATAAAAGACTTCTGTATCTCTGCAGAAGGCTGGTGCTGCTTTTTTACTGAAAGCAGTAGGCATTCCAGAGGACTTCTGCATCTGTGTCTGTGGCAGGTAGTGACATACAAAAGGACTATAGTGCTTGGAGAGCTCAACACTAGGATTTCTCTTTGTCATATTAATTCCAGAGATTAAGGTTTTCTCGATAGCCAGGACCAGGAATATTTTCACACAAGTGGTAGATTGTAGAGAAGAAGCAAGAACCTTTTTGGTTCCAAACGGCACAGGCAGCACCTGAAGCAGAGGGAGAACAACAATCCTGTAGCATGTTTATTAATAGGTTAATGTACTCCTTTATACACAGCATGTTCTTGAATTACATAGTTCCTTAATACCAAGTACCCTACAGACAATACCAAACAGGTAAAGCATATTGGGTAGTGTATTGCTAATACAAACAAATTCAATACAGAAACCCATACAGCGAAGAGATTCAGTGGAGGGAGTGATGCAGTAGCTGAATTTGTATGTATCTTCAGCAATCCATTCATCACATAATTTCCAGCACTACAACATTACCAGTTGTCAAAAGGAGAAGAAATAATGTGAGATTATGGAAAAGCTGAAAGGAAAACATGAATTCTGAGAGCAACAGATGGATAATGAGAGTGTTAAAACATGTACATTATTTACAAGATGTATTTATGGACTTGTCTGGCATGAGTTCTTCAGAAAATCCTAATGACAACTGCAGAGAGATTTAAAAGGGCCCTGACTTCCACAGTTAACAGAATGAATGAGGGAACTTGTACAGCCAACACAATGTCAAGATGAATGATGTAAAATGATATAAAAAATGCTGAACTGTGCATAGTAAAATGTTTCCTAGGGGAAGTAATAGGTTCTAAAGCATTGCTTCGGCAAAAGAAGTTTAAGTAGGAAACGGCCCATAGAGTTAGTAAAAAAGCCATGAAAAGCAAATAAATGTTATAAAAGAAAACTAAAATGAAATTACAAGGTAGTGATATAAAAGAAATGCCATATCATACAAAATATATGGAAGCAATTGAAACAGGTTTTCATAGAACAATTCAGCTTCATGCATGTATTTTTATCCTTTCACATGATAAAAAGAGGTCTAAATGTATCTAGGAATGGGCATGGAGTTGTCCTTGAGCTTAGGATAAAGGAACATGGAGAACTTGCTCGGGTAAAAGCATTACAAAATTATGGTTTAAGACTTATTGGATATTTGTTTTGCTGAGAGTGAACAATATTCTCGATGTCAAAGGGTTTAAAACATTTTAGAAATAAAATCAAAACAATTTCTAAATAATGTGTGCTCAGATGCATATGTAAATTGTATATTTAAGTGTTAATTTGAAGATATCATCTTGGTCAATATACATAACTGCTGGCTTTTTCATATGGTTATAACAAATGGCAGGTGTACACTAGGTTACAAATTGCGAATGTATGATATTGAAAACTCTCATTCAAGTAAATAATAATAATAATAATAGCATTGTGTTCTGGCAGCCAGGAGGGCCAACCGTGTCCTGGGGGGCATCAGGCAAAGCATCACCAGCTGGTTGAGGGAGGTGATTGTCCCACTCTGCTCTGCACTGGGGTGGCCTCACCTTGAACATTGTTTTGGGAGCCACAATATAAGAAAAATATTAAGCTGTTAGAGAGCATCCAAAGGAGGACAATGAAGATGGGGAAGGGCCTTGAGGGGAAGCCATATGAAGAGCGGCTGAGGTCACTTGGTCTGTTCAAACTGCAGGAGACTGAGGGGAGTCTACAACTTCCTCATGAGAAGAAAAAGAGGGACAGGCATTGATCTCTTCTCTGTGGTGACCAGTGACAGGACCTGAGAGAATGGCCTAAAGTTGTGTCAGGGGAGGTTTAGGTTGGATATTAGAAAAAGGTTCTTCACTCAGAGGGTGATTGGGCACTGGAACAGGTTCCTCAGGAAAGTGGTCACAGCACCAAGCCTGCCAGAGTTCAAGAAGCATTTGGACGATACTCTCAGGCATATGGTGAATCTTGGGGATGGTCCTGTGCAGGACTAGGAGTTGGACTTGATGATCCTTGTATCAACTTGGCCTTTTCTGTGATTCTTAGCTGAAAAAGTTTTCCTCCTATAGTTTCCTAGATGGTTTTCCAATTAATTTCATTTAAATCTGTGAATGATTAGTGTTTCTAAAAGCTGGTCTCATGTGCAACTCAACCTGGACACTTGCATGATAAGGAATACATTACAAAAGGCTTCTTTGAAAACTTTGCTTTGCCTACCTCCCCTATTTTACTTCTCCTGAAGAATAGACAAGGCAGAAAGAATCGCGTCTTGCAGATACCATCCGAGGAGTCTTTCTGCTGTGCCTTTTGCAACTTTTGCAATGTGAGATAGACAAGTCTATCAGGCACCAGCATGCTTGTAGCAAATGTGGGTAGAGCCCTTCCCAAATCTTCGTTCACGAAGTCTAGCCATGATGACGACTTCTCCTGAATCTTGCAGCAGAATTAACTAAGTTTCCCTGAGTACCAACCACAAAGTAAGGCCTATACTCCTTTTTGTAGGCACTCTTGTAGTGCCTTAACTGCTATATGTTTTCTTGTTTCTGCTGTAAACAAGATTGTTGACTTTAAAATTACAATCTTCCTTTTATGATCTAACATATTTTTTTGGTTAGTTTTTATATCTGTGCCTGTTTCAGGACACCTCTAAGGGTGTAATAATACATGCCTACCTTATTTTTGCTTATATTATGACAAATCTTAAAATTTCTTGATCACATAGTGCTTTTTCCTGCAGACCGAGTAGCGAATTGGCATTTCATTTTTTACCTGACTGACTCTGCAACACAGACAATTTTCTTTTAGCACATCTTCTGTTTGTTTATGGTCTATAATAGAAGGCATCCAGCATTTAATTCATTAACGTGCTTTTGCTATATAATTTGCAGATTTATTATCTCGAAGAAAATGCCATTCACAGTAACAAAGACATCATTCTTCAAAAAATCCAGCAAGAAGAGGACAAAAGATGGTCTGGGAAGAGTACTGGAATGGAATTCATACTTTACTCTTTTATGACATTTTCAATCTTCATTCTTGAAGTACTTCTACAAAGATGAATCACTGTTTCAATTTGTCTTTGGGAGAAACTGAGTCATCTGAAGAGGAAGTGATTTGCCACGCAGCAAGTCAGTGGCAGAGCCAAGGGCAAAGAACAAGACTCTTCCATTTCCTGTCTTATGCCCTCATGACATTAATTCAGTCTACAGCTCTGCTACAGTCTTCTTTATGACCTTAGGTGAGTCACTTGGGTCCTTTACTCTCCTAACACTGAAGTATATGTTTAATTTAAGCTTTTTTTTTATGGTCACAACTGCTTGAAAACCCTCCATAGTACATCAGCCATACTCAGGGATGGTTCATTCTTTCTCACAACGGTTACTTTGCAGGGGAGAATTTTTTTCTTTAGCACACTTTTAATTGGGTAATATTTTATTTTTCCTGTTGTGTTTATTTTTTCCCAGAAAGTTTTCACAAAAAGTAATTTTAGCCAAGTGGAACCTGTGTCTGTAGATGATAGAAAGTGGTAAGTTAAAGGAGCCTCTATTCTTTTGATCAAAGGGTACTATACCCATGGGTTATGGGCCCACAGTTCTTCAGATTTGCACATGCTATTTTCCTTTTTCATAGGCATCTGGAGAACAACTGTCTGCACTCCAGACGAACTCATGGTGCGGATGAGAGGAGAATTCACTCCTCCACCTACTGCCCCCTACACAGTGTGGATGAATGAAAAAAAAACATCTTCCCTGCCATATCCATGTGCACGTAAAGCTCCTCCAAACATTTCCTTTAGGATTCCTTGTAAGAACACCTCTGCACTGTCCTACAAAGTCTCACGGGATACAAAGCAGTCATTTCAGTATTTGGCTTTTAATTTTTTGTGTTACTACATTCCACTGTTCCCTCCGCTTTCTTCTGTTCCCTTTACCTTTCTTACTTCTTTTTTTACTCTTTCTCCTATTTCTAGGAGAGAGAGTGTCTCCCTGTTTCATTTCTATGAAATTTCTATCTATGTGGGATTTTTCCCTTTTAATACTTCTTTTCCACAAGAAAAGGGAGGTGTCCCACTCTCTGTCAGCTCATCATAGGGGCATGGAGACAACTGGCAGAAATCACTGCTCATGTCTGGCTATGCAGAGAGAGGACTAGGGATTTGCTGCTTTGAGGATTTCCCAGAAGTGATATTGGAGCTGTTCCAACAGTTTACAGTAAAAGGACTGCAATTCTAAGTTCAGCAAGGTGAAGGCCATCCTGTTTCAGGTCGGGTACAGTAACAAAAAGTAGCTTGTCAGATGTGTCTCTGGTCTGAGAAATTAAACCTTTGAACAAGATGATGCATAGTACACTGTGGAGATGAAGGATCCAGCCTTCCTAAGACATCTGACACCAAAGAGGAGAGACTCATCTCTGGCCTGTAAGGACCATACGGAATGAAGAACAAAAGGCCCTGTGGGCCCTGTGCATTATTGTGGGGCCACGTCATTAGTTTTAGGTATCTCTACCTCCATTCTCTTCTAATCAAGGTGCTCTGCAGAGTTGACTCTGAAGAACACTATTTTGTTACATTTGGGTCAACCTAGGAGCAGTAGTAGGGGAAGAATGTGTATTATAGCCACTTTTTCCTGAGCAGAAGGGCGATGCCCTACACACCTTTCAAAATGGTGAAATCTGGTCCTCTCTGCCATGCACTGCCCATGTTCCCTGCTGAGTGTCCAGGCATGAGTTCAGCACCCTTGAAGGATCAATGCAGTACACTGTTTGCCTTGCTGCCATGTCGTACGCCACAGAGTAGAGGGTGCAGAAGCCATTAGACGCATTGTCTGCAGAGGACAGCAAAACATTGTGAAGGAAAACTTTCAGTGTCTCATTCTCACAGAAGGAAACTGAGTGCAGTGATGACATCCACCTGTGTTAGGCAACCAGAGTGTATGGTGCGTGCTCCCCAAATCTTTGTTCTCGAAGCCTAGCCATGATGGTGTGTGCTAGAGACTCCCCTGATGTGTGACACAGAAGCTTCGCTTCAGGTAGAACCAAGCTGCTTTTGGATGCAGATGCTTGTGTAGGCCAAAAATTGATTGTTGTTAATGCTTCCTAAATGTACTTGATTTTTACAAGAGCAAACAAAGTTCTAGAAATCTGGCATAAACTTTGAGCAGGAAATGGTAGTCATAGGCCCAGTGGTACTTTGTTCCCATCGTCTGTGAGTAGTTCTTATGGAAATTCTCTCTCTTTGGGAGAAATTTTCTATGTGAGTGGAGTTACTGACAGTTGAAATCACACAGCTTAAGTAAATCTTTAAAATGTGCCAGGACCACACCACTGAGCACTAGAAACAAAAGGATTGATTCAATACTCAATAAGAAGTTGAGAGTAGGAGAGACTGAGATACTTGTGGCAGTCTGCACTGCTGAGATGTACAAGTGCTTTCCATAGAAACACAGAATTTTCTAAGTGTTGTTGGCTTCCTGCTTATGTACCTTGCCTGCAGTTCAGGTGGGAAGTAATGGAGGCAAGTGTGTATTCAAGAGGCAGGGAATATCTTCTCTTGTGTTTGCACAGAGCCAGTTACAAAAGAGCAATGAAAATGGGTCAGATCTCCAAGTGCTAACCAAGCATAGACAGTAATATCATTACTTGTTTGGAATACACTGAATTTAGTGCTTTGCAGCAGCAAATAACATGGACTAATGACATGGACAGAAAACAGAATGGTGGACCTATTCTGAACTTCTTGGCTTTGATTATTTTTGTCTATTCTATGACTTTATACTCTGCTTAGTTATTGAATAAATTGAAATTAGAACTTTGTGGCACAGGAAGGCATTACACAATTACCCTTGTATGAAAATGTAAATGTAAACTTCATTTTTTCTGTTCCATGAATGATGGCTCCTCTTTTTAACATTATTAGATGACTGAAATAATCATAAATTTTTAAGACATTAGCTTTGGATCCAAGTCAGTGATGTAATTGTAAACAGTGAGCTCTTTGTGGCTACATCTACATGGCCCTTCACTGTAGCCCTCAGTGCCACACCTACAGCCAGGCGTAAACAACCTACAGGTCGTTTAGGGCATGGCAAAAAAATTTCATCAGGTGTAGTCAGCGTATCTGCATCCTGTGTGGTACTGACAGGCATTTCCTTATGTAAGAAAGATACAAGAATGTAAGGAATCAGGCATCTCCAGGTTTTTATGGTTCTATTGATTTCAGAAAGACAGAATCCCTTTCCTGTAGTTCTTCTCTTTCCTCAGATCTTGGAAATACTTGCAAGGGATACCAAATCATAGGAAAGTAGATGCTCAAAAGCCGAATAGTGCATTGCCATAACTTTTGGCCACAACTGTGCTTTATATACGTAGGGCATAATACATGTAGAAGCACCTCTGCCAATTTCACATGGCAAATATGTGCTTTACCCAGCCAGAGTTTCTGTATGTTGAGTAATGAACTGTTAATAAAAATACTCTGCCTGACTACCAAGCTCAGCTTCACTTTTTGTTTTTCAAATTTAAATAAAAAGCTCTGCATGTAATCTATGCAATGCTTTAGATAATTAATTACTCAACCGATTTGCCACCCTTCTAGAACTGGCCATGACAACATGCAGTAGTCTTCTAATAACAACTAGTGAGATATGAATAGCAGGGTAAGAAAATTTTAGGGACCAATGGCTGTGACATTTTGATACTGTACTACTTAGGAGATTTATCCATTCTCTCCGAATGGTTCAGGATGGTGCTCTCAACCATTCATCTGCATTCATGATTTCATCCATCTGTCTCTCTATAACTACATTTCTCCTTCCTGAAAAGAAGAGGCTGGAGGGTACAAATTGACTACCATAATAAGCATCAGCTTTTAGCCACTATTATTTCTTTGTTTCATTCCTAAAGCCCTTGTCTCTATTGTTTGGGGTTTTTTAAAAAATCTTATTATTTTTCACACTTTGTCATGAAATCTCTTGTCTTCTGATAGCTGGCATTCCTGGAATTCTTCTTTAAGCTTGGTTCCTGGAGAGTTGGACAGCTCAGGTTCAGGTTTTAAAACAAATATACTTAGCCATTCTGGCTCTCGAGAAAAGAATTGAACACAGAAAGCAAATTTAAGTGAAAAGTTCATATGTAAATAAACTGTCCTTTTAAAATAAACACAGTTTTTTAAGCCAGTCTTTAGGATTTGGAGTTCTGCTTTGTGGGTTTTTGTTTTGTTTTGTTTTGTTTGTTTGTTTGTTTTCAACATACAGAGCCAGTAATACCTCCAACAGTCTCATGGAATTGGCCAGTACCCAGGAATACAGGCACCATAAAGTGAGCAGGAATTATAAGACCTGATCAGGGATGACCACCCAATTGAGAATATGCTACGCTATGGGTCAGGACAGGTTATATAAATATTGAAGTAGTGACTGTAGGAGGGGATTCTGTTGCCTTTATGAAGTCTCAGAGTTATGAACTAAGATGGTTCACTTTTAGCAACAAGAACTGCATAGTCATAGCAGGTCATCACACGCTTTGTGGGAGTGGAACTACTGTGGGACATTTAAGCAGGAACTGTAATCTGGAAACACAAGGCCTCTTTGCAAGAGGTAGGGTATCCAGCACACTGTGCTCATGCTGCTGCAACATGCAAGCAGTCCAGCAGCACATGGGAAGCGTGGGCAATAGATACCTTGCGCACGCCCACATCTTAGCCACAGTAGCAATGCAAAAGCAAGAGACAGCATTAAGCCTTTTGAACATCAACAGGATGCCCACAGGAAAGAAAAGCACATCAGCAAAAGATGTACTAGCAAAATACATAGGCTCACATGAAGAATGGTATGATAAGTACATAAACAAATGGTACGTATTAGTATTGTCACACCACTATTAACTTTAACAAAGATGGATTCACTCTCATTACAAAAACTCATATGGAAGTTGTAAGTAGGAAAAATAAGAAATTAAGAGGGATGTGGAGGTGAGTCTGTTCACACAGCACTAACCTGGTGACAGCAACTCTAATATTTCAAATGAGTTTTCTTAGTAAAAAGCCCATTCAGTTTTATAAGCAAAAAGTTATTTCATGTTCATCATGCAGTATTTGAAACAACTGGATAAATCAAAGAGGTTTAAAAATAGGTTAGTACAGTTTGTTTTCATAGCAAAGAGCGATTTCTTCCTAGGCAAACTGCCCGAAGAGTAACTGTACTAGTTCTTTGAGGTCTGTGATTATGATAATCTCCACTTTTGTTAAAAAAGAAAGGAAAAGCACGTTCCTACTCTTCACTAACATTCACATTCATTAACATCACATTCCTAAGAGAATGTGATCTCAGCACACCTTAAGGCTCAAAAATCAAAAGCTAAGTAGAAATACACCAGAATTTAAAATACTGGGGGTTTTACAAGAGGATAATATTAAGTTTAGATGTGACTCATGATTTCTAAATGCTTCAGGTATGCAACAGTGATTTGTATAGAGACTGGGTTGCATCAGTGTAAGAGGCAGCTGCAGTGAGAGACTTGCTAACACTCAAAAGGCAGCTGACATTCACAGATTCTAAGAACTTACAAAAATGCATAAATATGACACAAATTTGGAATCAGGAAAGAAAGGTAAAAGAAGTATTAAGATACAACTTCAAGTCCCAGTCTAATGAGGTCACATAAGTATGGTTGCTAGTTTCCAGAAGAACACCTTTTCACCCAATGGAAGAACTGGCAGTTTCCTGAGAACATCAGACTTTTAAGGATGACAAATACAACCAAAAATGTGTTATTCAAAAAACAACCACCATTCTTTTTTCCTGATGAACATTCTCCACACTCCCTACAGTCTACATTTACCTTTAGAAAAGTATCTACTTTCAGTCATTCTCACTCATGGCTAGGCTTCGCGAATGAAGATTAAGGAAGGCTCTATCCACATTTATTACAGGCACAATCTACTTTCGGTATTGACTTAAAAAAAAAAAATTGACTATGTGGAGGTATTGATAAAAACAAGGCATTGATGCTATTGATACTAACATATACTGTTAAAGAAATGTGATTTTGGATTGGTAATGGAAGTATCCTTCCTTCAGTACAACCAGAAGACATATTTTTTAAACATTTCAAAATATTTTGGCACACAGATCTTACAGCATGACTTGAAAAATGCAGACTTTTCAGTCAGCTGTTCCTTATCTACATGCTGTAGTTTTGCAGGAGATGATTCAATTGTTAATAATTTATAGTATTTACTGCCCTCCTGCTGCTAAGTAAACAGTTTTATAAACTAACTCATGTCCTTGCTGTAATAAACAGAGAGAAGACAGGAGTTGTATTAGTAAGAAGACAGGATCTTCACTTTCTTGCAGGACAGCACACTTTCTGCTAATAGAAAGAAGGTGCCCAAGCAGGCACTTGGCAGAAGTGTGCTTGTCAGAATGGTACCTGGTCTAGGACTGACTGCTGTTGGTTTGGCTAGTGTCACAAGCAGCTGGAGGCAAGCACTGAACATGGTGGGGAATGTTTAAACCGGTATCCCAACTAGCTGGTGGAAGGTGTGGGTTTCTTCTCACAGAGGAGGAGGAATGGAATGTCAGAAGCACTTCTCATGGCATTTATGATATCAGCTAGTATAGACTGGGAAATAGATCAGAACAGGTACATTTACGTTAGTGGCTTAATGTGTAATGGAGGTCATGTTGAGTGTAATTGTCCTTACAGCTGGAGTTCTGTGCATTGTTCAAATGCACTATACTGCTGTATGTGAAATGGCTCCTCTGCAAGGGAAATAAGGAGGAGGTTGTACACAGTGGTGCCACATAAAGTACACAGTAATACAGACCCTTGTTTAGTGCTCCTCAGCCTCAGAAGAGCTGTGTTAAAGTATGCTTAGATGAACAATAGCATGGGGTTTGCATTGCCAGGTGTGGTTGGCCAGAAATCCAGGGTGGGGTACTTGAGTTAATCATCTCCATTCAGCATCATCACCACCACCACCAAGAAAGATGGCTTCAAGCCACTCCTCTAGCTGTGTAGACTTGGCTGGATCTTCACACATAGCTGCCTCACAGCACCTTAACTCCTGCTCTGCAAATGTTCCTCAGTAACAAAATTAGCAACTTCAGTTTTGATATCAGCAGGGCACATCCACAATATCCTCACTGCAGCAGATTGTGAGGGGGAAGGCAAAGCTGTTTCTGCAGTTGGATCTTGTTTCTGGACCACTTTTGCACATGATGCTGCAAGACCAGTCAGAGTTAGCTCCAAACTGGAACTCAGCCTCCTTTGTTTAGGATACGATACACAGTAGCTGAGCCCAGAGTTTCGTTATTCAGGCTAGATAGGTAGAGGTAGACAGGTCAAAAGGAGATTTTGAACCCTCCATATGAGGTTCTGTGGCCAAAGGGCCGATCCCGACAGGCCAGCGCACACCAGGAAGACATATCATTATAAAGGCACAACCATTTTGACAAGACCACGTTTCTGTATACAGTTCAACAGTTTCAACTGCAATATATATGAATGACTGTATTTTCCAAAAGAAAAGCACGAAATACATCCAGGTAATTACAAACTTAATCATACACAGAATCACATAGAATCAATTAGGATGAAAAAGACCTCTGCGGCCATCGAGTCCAACCTATGACCAAACACCACCACGTCAATTAGACCAGGGCACTAAGGGCCACACCTAATTTTTCCTTAAACACCTCCAGGGACAGTGACTCCACCACCTCCCTGGGCAGCCCATTCCAATGCCCAATCACTCCTTCTGTGAAGAGATTACTCGAAACGTCCAACCTAAGCCTGCCCTAGAGCAGCTTATATCCTCTCAGATGTATGAGAAGCTGTGTCTCCTCACAGCAGAGATGTCCTGATGGCCGGGACTTCCAACAGAGAAAGGTTCGCTTCCACCAAGCGCATCGGGAAGGGCCCGCCAAAGGTGCACACGCGGCCTCTCCGAAGTTCTTAGGCTGAATTTGAGACCTGGAGATGGCATTAAAAGAGGTTCAGTCTGACGCCGCTCCCTGCCGCGCATCCCCGGACGCTTCGCAGCCGCCGCGGTACACTGTCTGCTCGCAGGCGAGCCTGAGACAGCGCCTTTCCAACCAGCGCTGCTCTCCAGCTCCGACAGTGGTCGCCGCGTCCCGCACCTCCGGGCTCGGCGCCCCCAGCCCCGCCACCTCCCCACCACCGCCGGAAGCGCAGGACACCGGCACGATGCCGGGAGCCGCTCGTTCGAGGTGCCCTCTCCGGTCACCGCGGCGCCACCCCCACCCCGGGACCCCCGCCGCGAAACTGGGGGCGGGCAGGGGAATCCACCCCCCGTCTCCCGCCCGAACGCCGGCGCGGCCCCGCCCCGCTCCCCCCCCGCGGGCGGGCGCCGCGGGGTGACGGGCGGGTCTCGGCCACAGCCGAGTGCGGCGTCAGTTCCGGCGGGGAGCGCGGCGCGTGGGTCGGAAGCGCCGCGGCGGTGGCGGAGCGGAAAATGGCGACGGCCGCGCAGCTCACGGATGAGGAGCTCTTCTCGGAGCTGAGGCGTTTCGGCTTCTCCCCGGGGCCGGTCACCGAGAGCACCCGGCCCGTCTACCTGAAGAAGCTGAAGAAGCTGCGCGAGGATGAGCGGGCCGGGGCCCGCGGCGGCGGCGCCAACAAGACCCGGAACAGCAACAACAATAACACGGGGGCCGGAGCGGCGCCGGGCGGAGGCGGCGGCCGCGGGCGGGCGGCCACGGGAACGCGGCTGGCCGGCGCCGAGCACCCCTTCCTCCCCGGGGCTGCCGCCGGGGGCGGCCGGGGCCGCGCCGCACCCCCCGCCGGTGGTGGCAAAGTGCTGCTGGGCTTCAGCTCGGACGAGTCGGACGCGGAGAGCAGCCCCCGGGGCCAGGCCGGCGGCAGGAGGGAGCGCGCTGCGCCCCTGTTTCGAGGCCTCAGGCCCGCCGCCCCCCACGGCGTGAGCAGCAACTCCCCCCCGGAGGAGGCGGCCCGGCGGAAGCCCAGCTCCTGGTGGGGGGCAGCGGCCAGGAGACCGGCGGCGACTCAGGGCGCGAGGGAGCTCGGGGACGGCGAGGAGGAGGGAGGAGAGGAGGAGGACGACGAAGACGAGAAGGAGGAGGAGAGCGAGCAAC
This sequence comes from Manacus candei, assembly GCF_025592945.1. Lineage (NCBI taxonomy): Eukaryota > Metazoa > Chordata > Aves > Passeriformes > Pipridae > Manacus > Manacus candei. The sequence continues at coordinate 6,781,262 of NW_026138091.1, read as the reverse complement.
AGCGGTGGAAGAACCGGACCGTGAACGGGAACCGGCTCCTCTCCTACGGCGGCAGCAGGGACAAGTACTCGGACTCGGAGGAGGAGGAGGCGGCGGGGGCGAGGGCCAAGCAGCAGGGACCGAAGGAGGAGTCTGCAGTTCGCCGGCCCAGACGGAGCCTCAGCAAGTCGCCTGCTCCATTCATAACAAGCAAATGCGCTGCAGCCGGCGCTGGCGTGATGGAGACGGGCCAAGAAAGGGCTGGCGGAGGCTGCGGTGCTGGTGTGCTCGTAACGAATGACAGGGCGGCGGGGGCGGCTGCTGCCGGCAGTCTAGACAGGGGCAGAAACGAGAAGGAGGAGAATGAGGCGGCGGCGGCGGAGGGAAGAGGAGGATGTGAAAATCTGGACTCTAGTCCTCCCAGCCCTAGATACCGCCTATCCAAGAAATCCCCATCAGTATTGTTGCTGCCACCACCGCTCACGGACGTGGACAGCGGTAAAATCACTGACCCCGCAGGCACCATTAGGAAAGCGACCAATAATCATGTTCTCAGCGGTACTCCTGGTAGCTATAACGTTGAGTCCAAGATCTATTCAGCTACTAATAGCCTTCCCCCGAGTGGAACCACCTCCTCCCTTAGACTCAACCACTCCAATCATACGGGTTCAAATCATACCTACCTGAAAAACGCCTACAAGAAGAATCTCTCTGAGCCCGAGGAGGAGCTTCTCCAGCAGTTCAAAAGAGAGGAGGTATCCACCACTGGAGGCTTCAGTGCACATTACCTGTCCATGTTCCTCTTAACTGCTGCATGCTTGTTCTTTCTGATACTGGGATTCACATACCTGAGAATGAGAGGTTCTGGAGTAGCTGAGGATGTGGGAGCCAACAGTAAGTATTAGGTGAAGGGTAAGAGCAGTTTCTGCAACTGGATGTAACAACTGTTAATACGCCTTTGCAATCCCAGACATCCCTTACTGAACAGTTCTGGGCTCCAACTTAGTATAATCTCTCTGTAGAGGATGGTGCACAGAGAAAAATTGTCTTTCCTGAAGTATATAACATTACAAGCTGGTGTAAGCATGCAAGACATTTGAGGATAAATTCAAATCCTGGCATTCCCTGCTGTAATCTGTTAATACCTTGTTTTCTAGCAAGTTTTCTTCTCTAAGCAGTTGTATGGTTTTGTCCAATATAGCGGGTGTATGGTTAATAGAGAATTGACGAGGTAAGCCTTTATGCTAATCTCACAGGAGTAATCATGCACATTTAGATACCTGGGATTCCTGCAGGGCTAAGATTTGATTGTAGTCGTTTGGTAATAAAGTAGGTTATTTTCATTGGTGTGTACTGAGGCTTGAAAAGGATCCCAGGTTAAGATGATGTTACGCAGTACCACAGACTTTGTGCAGTAAATGATTTGACCTATTGCATGTTGTTTTCTAGTAGGCACTTATAAATTCAATTGACAATAATATTTGTATGTGAAATACTGTTGTGCTTTAGTTCGAATTTCAGGGCGTTCGTTTTTTTTTTAACCCTGAATTATTTGGGAGCTTCTTTAATATATGAAAGTAACTTCTTGGAATGGATATAGAAACTACCATTTTCTATTACAAAGCATACAAAAATGGAAATGTGCCACCTAAGGGTAGTGATTCATGTTAATTCAATTCTTGGCTGTTCTGAAATGGACAGTGAAGATTCTAACATCAGAAAGAAAAATCATGCCACTGCTGTCTTGTTTTTTCATTGATCCTGACGAAAAATTATGCAAAAAGCTAGTCTTGGGATATAAGAGCCTTAGAAGGGTCTTGGCAACTTGCATTTTTCTTGAAATGATCGAGAAAGGCATGTGGGGTGTACACACGTGTGTACATTTCTTTGTGGGCATGTATACAGTGCCTTGTAAGGAGCGATCAGACTGTTCTCTTGGGATATTCTAGATGTTACAGGGCAGAAGTAGCAATGTGGGCTGCTTTTTTGTTGGCTTTCTTTTTTTTCTATTCCCTTTTGAACGTTATTCATTACATTATGGTAACAGAATAGTTCTTAATTGCTGTTTTGCAGTCTTTGGAGGGGCGAGTAAAAGATTTGGTGGTTAGGTAGGACAGTTGCAGCAAGGAGTTAAGAAACTTGCAATGTTTTAATTGCTATCCACGTGGCTCTTAACTGCTGTTCAGTCTAGTTTTTTGGGAAGGCTGTGAACATACACAGGTAGGCTAAAATTAGATGCAGTATAGTGTGACTGTGGGGACTGCTCATACTTTCTGATTAGCTTCTGGCCATAACTGCTAGAGACATACCTACATTTTGTAATGTACTTGTAAGCTGTATAATTGTACTAACGTATTTCATACTTTTTCTGGTATTGAAATATGATGATTTTAGTAGGGGAGAAGGTCTGTTAACCTGCTGGGGTAAACTTTGTGACTGCCAAAGTCAGTGGTTGAGTTAAAATTGGCCTGTCATCGTGACTGATAAAGCTGAATGTCTCAGCAATGCAGATAGCAATAGTACTTAAAGTTCAGTGTTGGTTTTTTTTTTACTGGAAGAAAACTTCTTTTTGAATGTGTGAACTTTCCTATAAAACATATGGGATGCCCATGTTGAGTATATTGACCTTAAAAAGTTAACCTAGCTGGAACTGTTGTACAGGGAAAATTGTCATCTTCTGCCCCTTTGCTTAGGTAGGGCTGCCCAGTCAGTGGTCTGATAGCCCAGTGTTGCTTGGTAGTTCAGTTAAACCAGTTCTTGGCCTGTTCTTATTTGCTGTCTTTTCAGTGGAACTCCTGAAAGTGGATTTCCTGGAGAATTGTTCTGGCAGTGGCACTGACATTTCATCTGTCCTACTTCCTCACAGCCCCAGGCTTTGCTCTAACATAACAAATGGGAACGGGGAATAGCACCCTTTGGAAGAAGCAAACAGCAGGTTTTGTGTCTAGCTCCTTTGATTGAAAGAGGAGCAGGCCACTTCTTTTAAGTAATGTGGGAATGATCAGGAAATTACCTTTCCCATATGTTCAACATGTGCTCACTAAATTCTTTCTTTTCAAATAGGCGTATGGAACAAAAATACTGTAGGTCTGTAGAACAGGCAAGAACAGACAAGACAGGCCATTTAAGACTGATTTTTACTGAAAAGGGAGAGAACCCTGTTTTCTATTAGGTGATTCCTGAGCTTAAATATCATCCAAGTGAGCACTTTGGCTCTTATGGTTATGTGGGTCTATTGTCTGTTTTCTTTATAGAAGCAGAACTGATTCATACTTTTTTATTAAAAAGAGTGGTGTATCTCAAGAAACCACCTTTTCATTTAAGTGATTGGATACTGAGGTTTTTCTTCTTTTAGATGGTTGTAAGTAAGACTGTTGGGTGAGAGTGATTTCATTGTGAAAAAAGTTATTTTCAACTCCAAACTATGTCATAAAAAGTTTTAGAATTCAGCAGAGTTGCACTATATCCATCTCCGTAATTATTGTGACAAAACAATAAAGGCAGTTATTTGTATATTTGGATGGCTTCTTATTTTAACTTTGCAGGGAATGATGCACAATGAGCTTAATGTTGGTTTTCTTAATAGTTAATTGCCTAAAATGAAATGCAATTAAAATAAGGTGATAGTACGTTTGTGACATTGAAAAATATTTATCACCAAGTACACTCGATATCAACACTTAAAATATTTGTCAGGCTGTAATGTAAGAACGAAGGAGGTGTGTGTAATGAGGGGGAGGCTTAAAACTAGGTGTTGGGGTTGAGTTTAGCCAGGTATAATAATGTAAATGAGAAGGGGTAAGCAGAAAACTTCAGAAGGGATTTGTCACTTATATCATGCACAGTGTTCTAATAATTTTTTTTTTGTTCAGAGCTCTGAAATAGCTATGAAGTGCTTTAGTTTTTCCACATGTGGCATAAAATGTTCAAAGACAAATCAGAACTGGGCTAATTTTTCTGTATCTAACCTATAAATGGTCACCAGAAGTAAGGTTTTTATGCATTTTGCTGTCTAAAATATAGATAACTGTCTATTGGGCTTTTCCTGAACCCATTGAAATTGAACTACTCTTTAAGCTTGCATAAAAGACCAACTAATGCATAAGTGCATGTTGTGCACTTGTTGCTCTTGCTATAAAGCAAGTTTTGCTTGCACCTGCCTTCAAAATACCATGGAATTGTATCAACTTCTTGCCAAACCAGCATAGTATTTTGTCAGGAAAATGGTTGACTTTATTTTAGTCTACTTTCTAGAGTTCTTCGAACCCTGAAGAGTGGGATATCTCTTCCAACTTGTGTGGTTTTGTGATATTACTCTGAGCACCTCAAGTGGCTGCTCCTGGGAGTTAATTCTGAAGCTATTTTTCATTAAAAGTTGCATAACTATATCAGATCACTTGATGCTGCTTTCAGATCTGGTTCACCTTTCTGAAGGATGTGGGCATGGTGCAGGTGCCGTTTAAGGTTGTAATCTGAAATCGGTTGCATTTAAGTTACTTCTACTGTTTCTGCTCCAGCATTTTGTCTGGGAAGTAGCTGATGTGGCAAAAAACCCCCAAACCAACAAAACCACCACAACAAAAAACTGTTCTTGAAACTTTCAGGTAGGTCTTGTTTAAAATCCTGTGTTCTTATTAGGAGTGGCTTTTTAAAGTGACATCTGTTGCTAGTAATTTTGGTCTTCCTGTGATACTTGTTACAAAACAACTGCTAGGAGGATAAACTTTACTATATTTGCTACAATTTGTGTTTTTGAAGTGTTAATTCAGGGAGATTTAGTAGTTGTGTATATTGCAAGTGGAAGCTTATGCAAATCACAATTCTAAGAGTTTAATTCAATTCCATTGATGTTCTTTTGTTCTTGACTTCTAAATCTCTTAGGTGTGAAAACTTCTGTGGAATTTTATGCAGGGAATTGAATTGGTAAGAAGTTAACTTGCTGGATAAAGGACAAGATGATGACTTCTATGCTCACAGGCCTGCAAATTACTATTAAAGTGATGTGGTATTTCACAGATAAATCTACTTGTTATAAATCTACTTGCCATCTAAGATCACCTTCTCAGAAGCATCTATATTCTTGACAGTGTTGGCTTTAATAGAAGAAAGTTAATTTTGCATAAGAAGTATTTATAGAAGAGGAGATAGCAAAGGGAGGGATTAAAATGAAAAGATTTGCAGAGTTCCTGTGTTGGGTGGATATTAACGTTTCTTGTGGTTTGCAAAGAATACTGTAACTTGTATTTACAATATAACAACTTCTATTGAAATATTAACATATAGCTAAACAGCATATAGCTGTTTCATTTTCCTTATGTTGCCTTAAACCCTAGGTAGCAAATGTTTCTCTTCTAGGTGATATAAAAGAAAATCCTGATGTGTATCTTAAAGACTAATCTCAGTTGTAGCTATCTCAGTTCTGTGGTTGGGTGAGATTTGGATCAAGATCAGTAGATTAAAAAAACGCCTAGGCTGTCTTCATAAGGTAAAGCCAGTCAGAATAGTTAAATTTCCCTAGGATTCCTGATAATTTTAAACTCTAGTCTTCCTTATGGTATGTCAAAAATAATTCTTTAAAATGACAAACAAATTTGGCCTTTTATCTAGGAAAGTCCGAGTAGTTATTATATAGTCCCTTTTATCTAGACTTTTGTCTAGGAAAGTCCTAATTGCTATATAGTGCAAAATAGTTCATTTTAGCTGACAATTTCAGGTCCTTCCTAAAGGAAAATAAACAGTCTATTTACCTTTGCAGCAGATCTGTAGTATGAAATATAATATGAAAATTACTCGTCAGTGTTTGAAACAAAAATGATGCAAATTCAGAATTCCTGTTTTTAGGGAATTTTGACTCTTTGTTTTAGTTTTGACTCTTTGTTCAGAATATTTATAAATACTTTGCATTCGTACCTTAAATGTGCTGCTGTTTGCAGATGGGCACAAAACGTTCCTTATGCCGTGATTGCAGATTCTTACTATGAATTTTTTTCAATGTTACTATTTTAGGCCATGCTTTTTTGTGAAGTAAGTAACGGGAAATCGGAACTAGAATTACTTGCCTGGGGAGCAGGGATGCAGAAGAGCTCTGACAGGGTCTGTCTTCATTAGGTATCAAAAACTAGTAAAAAATTTGCACTGCATTCCATAGTGCGTAGTTTTCTCAAAAGAAAATTTGGTTTCTGATGTGAGAAAATTAAAGGTGATCTAGAATGTGAAAGCAGATCTTGTTGCAACTTTTCCATTTCAAAAAACATTTCAGACTAGAAATGTGTGGGAAAGCAGAAAGCAAATTTATGTTTCATGTGTTAAGAGCCTCTGCCACTTCTAATACTGTTCAAGCACAATGCAGTCTTTCTGTTTAGGACAGATGAATAGAGTGATAGTGAGTGCAGTGGAAAAACTTTAAGGAAGAGCCCACAGTACACAAAGACTTAAATTTAGCATTGTAGGAGCCCCACTTTGCACTGCTTCATAATCCATAATTATCACAGTTCAAGAGGAGAATCAAGCCTGCAGTCTTCCTATTTCTGGGAAATAATTGTGTTTCTAAAAATCATGTACATTTGAATCCTTTTGACATCTATGTTTCATCCGAGAGTAGTAGGTTGCAAAACTTTGACTCGACTGCTTACCCAGCTAAACTGGCAGAAGTTGTTGAGTTGTACTGAACTGCTGCCTGTCATGCTTCTAGACTTGTGCTTCAGAAATATGTGAACAGGCCAGAGCTGCTGTTTGAGAAAGTTGCTTGGTCACTTCACTAAAAAGCTTAGGCAAGTAAATTAAATAAGTACATAAGTTTTTGTTGATGAAAATGCGTTTCCAATGTCGTGGAGAATCATGAAGTCTGTTGTAATCATGAGGCATAGATTCCTTTCACCTTTAAAGTTCTTGTGGATAATTGTATTTTCTGGTAAAACTAGTTGTCTGTTGTGGTAGGTTGAGGGGAGTAAGTTGACTGGTTAATGGATTGTGAAATCAAGGTATATTAAAAAGAAAATCAGATTTTTTTTGGGGACTCACATGTTGCTAAGAACTTCATTAGTACTATCTTTATCATTACTCTTCTTGGCTCCTGCTGTTCCTGCTGGTAGGTCTACAGTTGTGGGAGAAGGTGGCAATGCCTTTGCTGTGATTATAATAAATGAGGACGTGGTGTAACTCTGCCAGTGGTCGAAGTAGCTCCTGTCCACTGGTAGTGTTATTGATGGAAAGAAGCGTACTGATGGGTGCAAGGGTAGACTGAAGAACCACTGCACATCTTGAAGCTGATCTCGTGTAGAAGGCTTGCTTGAGTTTATAATGTCCAGTGTCAAGTCCTACTGTGCTGTACTTCCCACAATGCTATTTAGTGCTGTTTCTCTATTCTGAGTGTTCACAGTCCACTGTGGAGAGTGAGAGTAGGTGCAAGTTAACCATGAAACAGGCAAACATGGTGTGCTGTTGGGCCCAGCTTGCTGGAGGAGCTGTGCTGTTATGGCTAGCGTTTTGCAGAGATTAATTCTTCTTTTTTTGCAGAGGAAAGGATCAGAATTTCTGCTTACTGAGAGTCATATCGTGACATTGAGGTATCTTGAATAATGCTGCCTGTTTAGTCTTGCTTAAAGTGAACTCCGAGTGACAGACTGAATTGATGCAAAAAATCTGTTTAATGTGGGGAGGAGAAGAGTAGGGGCTTAAAAAGAGAGGTCTAACATTGAATTAAGTGGCATTAAAACTTACTAAATAGTTACAGAATCACAGAATATTCTGCGTTGGAAGGGACCCACGAGGATCATCAAGTCCAGCTCCTAAGTGAATGGCCTGTGTGGGGATCAAACCCATATTAGCAAACCCTTTTTAGCACCATACTCTAATTAAGATCTGTTGAATTCTAGTGATGCTGTGCTAGATAATTAAGAAATAAGTCTGTTCATAAATGAGAGATTGTAGAACAATTCCTAGGCCAGTTTTTCTTTTTCTCAGAGAAGGCTGTTTACTTAAATAAAAATTGAAAGATGGCTTGTTAGAGAATAATTGTTGTATATACATAGTAAGACTTCCTTCATACTGCCTTTATTCACTTAAGTCCTAATACAGGGTCACATCCCCTTAACCTTTTATTTATTGAAAAATAGAAGAAACTTTTATACTCGGAGTGTCTTGGGTAAATGCAGCAGCAGCCTTCCTTGCTGGGCATCAACTGAACAAAACTTTATTACAGGAGGACTGCTTGGGTGAGGTGGATAAATGTAGTGTTGTTCCTGACTAGATTTTAAGGCTACATCTAGATCTTAATTTTACTTTTGTCTGTAGAAAAGCATGTCTTTGATGGTCAGTTAAGTCTCTGAATTTGAGAAGCCTCAGACTGTCCTTTGATTTCATAGCTATTTTTGTAAGGTTTAGAGTATTTTCAATAGGCTGTGTGTCAAAGCCACTCTGCCTAACAATATGTCCCCTCAATTCTCAACCATCTCGCTATGTGGTTGTACAATAAAACATTCCACAGCACTTGATTCAGCAGAACGTATCCTAGTGTCTGTTCAGCATCATCAACCTGCACAGCATAAGCCCTTAAGTATCCCTCATCTTGCAACTTCATCAAACAAATTTTTTTCTGAATATGTAGATGTTGACCATAGAGAACAGAATTCTAGCTGTAGAACTAATCCAAAACCTGTCAGTAGATACTGAGCGATGGAGCATTTACTGGGAATGACGGGTTTCATATATCAAAAGGTAAATGTGTGAATTTTTTTTTTGTTGTTGGTGGTGGTTTTATTTTTTAGGGGTTTTTTGGTTGTTTTTTTTTTTTGTCTTGTGTTACCTGAAACTGTGCTTGGTTTTGGTGTGAGGTAGTTCAGTGTTTGTTGGGTTTTTTTATTGTTTTTTTAATTCCCAGGATATTTTCTGGGAAATGGTAAAACATTATAATGAGAATTTCTGTTTGTGTCTCACTATATCTGAAAGTTTAGTGTGCTTTTTGTTCTTTTTCAGATGTCATGCCTTAGACAACCAAAGAGGATTTTGTTGAGTGACAGATTGGGTGGGACATGTGTGGCAAACGCCTGAGAGGCCTCTTTCACAGGCTGTGGAAGTCCATAGTCAAACCTAATTATGGGGAAAGGCCAGTCTGGTGGTCTTGCTTGTACTGTTTCTCATTCTTGCAAATTCCTTGGAAATACTTTACTGTTACTTTGTAAATATGAAAAAATGATTTACGAAATTCCTTGGTGGTATCTTGAAAAGGAGAGTATGATATCTGGTTCATTGTAATCTGTTCCTGTATTGGTGTGCACCCAAGAAAGTTTCTGGAGGTGAGAGGCATAGTGAATTTCAAAGAAAAAGCTATTGATTTTGTTGGTTGTTTTTTTGTTTGTTTGTTTTTGTTTTTGTTTTTTTTTTTTTAGGGGTGTGGTGGGCTTGTCAAAGGAATTTTATGCTGTCCTGGCAAGACTTTGCCTAGCTGAGAAAAAGAGGGCAGAGATGCAGATTTCCTTCTGGAGAAGGAGCTAGTATCATTACTTATTTTTGGGTTTTGTTTCTCTTATCTGTAAGTATGGGAAGTACTTACGCTTTTACATCAGCTTATGTAAAAGCAGATGTGGATAAAGGTGTTTGAAAATCACTAAGGGAAATAGGGAATCTGAGCTATGTAGGGTACTTTGTATCTTACATATAATAACAGATGAATGTTAATTTTGATATAAACTCAGAAAAAAATAAAATAGAGTGTTGAGAACACCTAAAAGAGCCATACTGCTGTACTGTCTGTACAGTGTCCCTTGAGCTAAGGGTTTTTCATTTCACTTTGAAAAAAAAAAAAACTAATCTTTCGAGTACTCCTGAGAGCTCGTTCTTTCAGAATGGGCAGGTGTTATGCACAGTCCAATTTGATGATCCTAGGGGTGTATTATGATCCGTACCTGTTAAGTTTGACTTCCATCAAAGGTGGTACTCCCTGCAGAAATGCTACAGACTGTTTTTTAGGTTGTTTGCATTGAGCACAGATGTGTCTCTGTACTTTGGAATTGTACAATGCAGTGACTAATGTATTTTTTTATTTATAATTTTAAATACTGTGGTTTTTCTCTTGACCTTCAGCTAAAGGTGATGCTTATTGAATTAACAAAAAAGATGTGCAGATTGAGTGCAAATGCACATGAAGAAGCAGGAGGAGGAAACAACGAGATGTAAAATCCAGACTTGTTTTTTTCTACTATATAGGATGTGTGGTATTAAAGGCATTCTTTTGGGAGAGCAAACTGGAGGGAAATCACATGAAAGTAGCAGCCCTGGGAAGGAGCTGTCCTGTTGATTTGAGGACCAGAGGCCAGGTAGCATCTTCCTATCCCTTCTGTAATGGGAATGAATTAGCATGGGATATCCTTTGCCATTCAGGAGATGGGAATGTACTGAGCTGCTTTCCCAAGCCTTGGCATCAGACTAGTATCTATATGGCCATCTTCCTTAAGCATGAGATACATGGTTTGAGGAAAGAGAGTTAGGATCTTATGTAAACTTTTATAGTTTAAGCACTGAGCTTTGTACTACTACGACTTACATACTATGGAGCTCTCATGTGCCAATGTCGTGTTAAGGTTTTATTTCCCTAGTGTTTGAGATCTTGGTAAGAGTCAATTGTGCTTCCTTTCTGTCCTCTTTTTTTGATGTTTCTGTTTGGCAGATGAGTTTCTTGCCAAGCAAGGTTCTTTCTGCTCTCTAGATCCACCTGGCTCAAAAGTGCACATACTACTGCTAGTACACCTTAGTCCACCAACTGATGATGTAACCTTTTAACTAATAGGTATAACCTGTTAAATAAAGTTATGATAACATTGCAAGTCTTAGTTCAAGCAGATTCTTCAGCTGAGTAAAGAACAATGGTGTGTTAGTCCAGTTAGGAACAGGTGTCTCTGAAAAGAGTAAAACTTATTGCTACTGCTGGAGGCAGGATTCCGGGCTAGTTAAATTCTTGATTTGTCTTGATGTAACTGTTCCTTCACACTGAGGTTTTGGTGTTGTCTGTTGAAGTGTATTGAATACAGAAACTGCAGGAATGGTAACACTATTCAGGGCAAGGTGCCACAGTATCTGGGAGATAGCTGTAGTGGAAGGATTAGCTACTTTTTGGCATCCTAATTTGGTGACCAGAGTGTAACTGAATCACTTATCGCTTATGTCCTAAGCAATGGTATTTTTATTTGTGCGTATTTTCTTTCTAGGAATGACTGCCTATGGAGCTATATCAGTCTTTGGAACTTGTATCATTAAGACTTTATGAAAGTTGACTTATGTGCTCATGAATGTCTGCAATTAGGCTGTAACTTCATGTCTGTTATACTGTGCTTTGAAAAAGAGGAGAAATTCCACTTTGTGCTCCCTGTCTGTCTTACTGAAGAAAATGAACCCTTCTAAGTACTGTGTCTATCTGCAATTATTATCAATGTATTAGGGAGGAAAATGAGAGATGGTCATGCTGAGCGGTTTTATTTTTAAAGATAGTGGCTGCAGAATTCTAGTGCACATTAACTTTGTATGTTGACACTCTTGTTCCTAAAATTGAGCTTCTCTGTGAGATGGCTTGGTATGTGCATTTCTGTTGACGGCTTTGGCTGGAGTGCTTTGGAGCTGTGTGGTGACCTTTAGCTTTGTATTGGTTACTTTTTGTTTTTTGAGACAAAAATTCGAGTAGTCTGTAAGTCATAATTTACAACTTGTCCCAACAGCAAGATGTGTAAATTAGTTACTTCTGAGGTTCATTAGTAGTCTTTTCCATCAACCTGGGACAGTATTTGTGTGCTGCTTTGATTTCTTTCACAGGCGTTTTGGTAATCTTGTTGCCTTGTTCTCGATTAACTAGCATTTAAATAAGAAAACTTCTCAAAAATTGGATTTAAATAGTGTACCTCTTCCTGTTCTGAAATCCAGTTTCATGTGAAGATGCCATCCCATGATGTGCTTACTTTTTGTTTCCTTCGATGTCTGGCCAAAGAATCTCACTACCACTACACTTTTCCAGGAGTAATGCTCTTTTCCCATTGTGTCAAGCTTCCAAGTTTGGAATGTTTAGGTATTACAGTGCTTTGAGGGAGTTGGTATGGTGCCCTTTGTCAAGTTTTTGAGGGTTTTTTTCCCAATAAAAATACTTCTGCATGTTTATCCTGCAGCTAGTATTGACATGTACATGTGGCCAGGTAAAACTGCCATGCTTCTCACAGTTTTGCTGCTGTCTGGGGAGTCCTAATGGATTGCCATGTCCAGGTAGTTGCATCTCTCCTTATTTAGGAGCTGTGGATGTGGCTGTTAGTTGGCTAATCTGGAGAGAAGACCCTCTGGGACAACACTCAGTTTTCTAAAACAGGAATCTCCTATCTCTCTTGTTTTTAGCTTTGTAGTATGAGTAGATGATAATTTGTTCTTTGAAGCCATTAGAATGTGAGCTTGACAGATGACTTCCAAGGCTGGTAATTGTTGTTGCATAGTAGAGATATCAAACCCCTTTTGAGGAGAGCCTTGGAAGTATGATATACTCACATAAGAATGTCTTCTATTAGTTATTAATTTCATGTTTAGTTTGGTAGAACAAGAACTTGTCACTCTTACAACTATAGTTACATATTTTAAAAACTGTCAAGAAAGCTTTTGAACTAATAATGTTGATGGAATATGTTGAAATACTTTAGACATTTTGGAGTAGATGGGAACTTTACGTCTGTGACTGGAGCATGTGGGAGGGTTTGGTAAGAGCTTAGACTCTGGACAAAAGAAAGAAGGGTGGATTCAGAAGAGGAACTACTGAAGTAGTTAAGGAGTGGCCCTATTAACTCAAGTGAATCAAGGTTATGTGATAAATAGATGCAGATAGATTAACAGTTGTTAATTGCATATGTAGCTGCTGATAAATTGCTAAAGTTGAATTTAGTATACTGGCCTCTTAAGGCATCAGTTTTCCTAAACTATATGGCATCTTATATAAAATGTATAAAATCTCACTTATTCTTTAACTTGCCATAAAATCAGTAACTTCAGAGGGATTTCCTGGAAATCCTACAGCGTGAATTAAAATAAGAAATTACAAGGATTGTTAAATGTTTGTGATATGTAATTTTGGAGGAGAGGTGATTGGTTTTCTTGGGCGCTGTAACCACTATGTATTTGTGAAGGAGAGGCAAACATTGACGTCTCCTTTGGTTTGCTTCCTAAATTCAAGGTGTTAATTTATCTAAATATGAAGTTGCCCATATGTGAGATTGATTTTACTCTGGGACTGTGATGCTGGAAAAATCTAACCACCACCATTGTCTCCACTTAATTGCTGTGCTGCCCTAGCATATGTAGAATTGCAGCTGACAGTGTGCATCTTTGCAGTCATGAAAGTATTGCATATGTGTTTGCTCCATGGCTTTCATCAGTGCTAAAATATGTCAGTCAGGTGTACTGAAATTTACACATAGTTGTGTCTCGTGTGTGTACCATCCTTCCAATGAATCAAGATTTCCTGTATGCTCAATGAGACTGACCTTGGAGACCGTAATTATCCTTGTCTGGATAACTAACAATCAAACTGGGAGGTTGGCAGTCATCTTAAGCCTTGGTCTGTTTCTCTAATCCTATTTTAGGCTATTCAGATTAAAAGTTTAGTGTACTGGGCATGTTCTGTTGAGTTAATGAATGAAATACATAAAACCTTGTTAAGTTGGTAGCTTGATAATCCAGTAGGTTATGACTGTGAATTTGCTCCTGTATAATGAAATCATGAAATGCTATAGGGCTTGGTTTGCACGAATCTTCAGTATCTGCTTCTAACATCTTTAATTAATCTTATATCTGTATCAAGTATTTCGATGTCTGTGAAAGCCAGTCCCTGTGTTTGGGTGGTTTGGGGTTTTTTTCCCCCATTTGCTGTACTGGAAGAACCTGCAGTGTTTATTGCTGCTGGGTAGGTAACATGATTAATTTTCCTATGAGCCCAGGCACATGGACAGACTGTTGTTTGCAAAGTTACAGGGAGTCAAACTTTCTTCATTCAGAAAGCATTTTCATAGTCCCTCTGTTTTATACATCATTTGTTGGTTGTAACTGTAGAAATGAGACCCTTACCATTACTACATGTAGGAGCAAAGAAATGGTAATTGTTCCTGCTTCAAAACTTTCTTTCAAAACTAAGGTGAAGGGGTCAACATCTTTCTGCTGCCAAGAGTGCTATGGAAGTTTGTGCAGTTAATAAAAATCACCTTGTTTTACAAATAATTAATTTTTTTCTTACAAGTTTTTTTTTTTTTCAGTTTCTTATCCAGATGGAGTTACACTTGGCTAAGGTTAGGGGACCTTGGTTTTTAAGTTGGTCCTTAGTTTCTTTTCTATCTTCCATTTCTCCTAAATGAGAAATCTTGCCATGATTTGATCTAGTATGTCCACCTTTATATTCCTCTTACATTTCCCATTTATAACTAAATGAATGGATCAGTTTAATCATGGTTATGGTTCAGAAATCAAGATATTGTCAATGAGACGACTGTTGGGGAGGCAACTGGATGTTTTGTGGCTATCTTTACGTATAGGAGTGCATGAGCTCTCAGTGTGTTGTCTCTTGTTAAAACAGAAAATGCTGAGTTGTAGAGTTTTGTTGCGTGCATTAGTGCTTAGTCAAAAAGTGGTTTTACTTTTTTAAACTGGACACTAAAATGTAAAGCCTTCAAATTTTTATTTCAATACAATTGAGTAATTAAAGCAAGAGTTTGGCAAATGGCAAGCACAATTTTTTTTGGTGGAAAAAGCTGTGAAATTTGCGGGCATGCAAAATTCTGGTTTAACTTTAATGCTATTATACTGCATTATCAAATACAGAGTTAGGGCAAAGGTTAATAGATGTCTAATTGTTATTTGTCATATTATGGACTTTGTTTTTATCTAACTATTATATTGTTGTCATAAAGCTACAGTGTTGGTATACCTTTTTAGTGTTTTCAGACTATAGAGTGAATTACTTTTTTTCTTTTTTTGACAGTCAAGAATCCTTTTAGTGAAGAACTACAGAAAATACAAGTAAGTAAAACCACTTAATAGTGAGATTTTGATCTTTCACATGATTGTATAAAAGCAATATAGATCTGTTCAGAATGTTGCAGTTTTAGAATATTTTGCATGAAATAAATGCACTTCTTGTAACTGATGTTTTTAATTTTTTGTTTTCCATCTCGGGCAATATAACTAGGATTACAAAATTTGGCTGTGGCATGCTGGTTGCTTTATATACTAAGAAAATATTACATAATTTGTGTTGCAAAAAAAAAGGTGTTGTAAATTTTGAGACTAAATTTGGTAGTCTGTCTCTTACTGTTACCATTTGGCCTCTGAACATTGAAAGCACAGCTGGTAAGAGATGATTGACATGAAACTCCAGAATCTTATTTAGTGCTATAAGAGCGAAAAGGTTAACATCCTTCAGAAAATGGATTAAAAAGTTTGTCTTTTTCACTTTCTGTTACTTGTTCCTATATTCACTTTTTCTTCTGAAATATCAGGCTACCCATTTTTGAGATCTCGCCATTGAAGCTATCTGTATTATTCTTAATTCTGCAGCATGCATTCTGGTGATTCTCTCTTCTGACCTGGACTGTAAACATAATGATCTGCTTTTGCTAGGCATATATGAGCAAGTATTGCAAGAGAATTGTGGAGAATTTTGGTTTTTTGGGGTTTTTTTGTGGTTTTTTTGTTTACTGTTTGAGATTTGTTTTTTTCTTGTTTGGTGTGAATTGTTTTTTTTCCTCATGTCTAGGATTGAACTCTCCAGAAGTGAATAATAGCATATTAAGTAGGTAGCCTTGGCTAGTTTTTTGGATAGAAAATGTTTCTTTTGAACAAATGAATCTTTTTAATTTTGTTGGGTAAATTCTGGGCATTCTTTCAGAATTACTCTAGTAGTGCAGAGAGAATGCGTCTTGTATACTGGACGTGACAGCCTGAGAACCTGTTCTGTATGTTACTTTCTCCTGTTTTTATGGCACTGTTCCATAGTAATTGTATTCCATGCTTGATTGCTAGCTATGAAGATTATACTGTTTAGTTCTGTCCTTTCTGTGGCCCAATCATTAATTTGAAAAAGGAAAAAGTTGGTCACAACAGTATTTCACATGTCCATTTCAGTGTAGCTATTAATGAAGTCATGGATGTACCTACTGGCAAATAAATGGAACTTGAAGTACAGCTGGTGGTGTGTGTGTGCTGAAGGACTGTTTTTCCTCTTATGCCATGCCTACTGTTTTCCAGCCAGGAAATGAGTTAGTAAGGTTGGTTTGTTTCCTGAGGCACCAACTACATCAATTTAATCTCAATGATGGTTTTGTAGTACCAGAATAGGGAGAGGGGGTGCTGGTAATTGTTGGTAATGCCGATGGGAAATAATTTGTCAATTGTTTGATCAATGAAAGAAATATTCTGCTTTTTTTGGTATCAGTTTTCTTACAAAAAATAGTTGGACCATTCACATTTTAAAATTACAGTGCTGGTGCATCAGGGAATTGAGCTTAATATGTGTTTTTCTTTTTTTCCAACGTGAGTATAATCAGCAGATGCACAAACTGGAAAATTACTTTTCTTGCATATTTTTCTGAATGAAGGCTCTAGTCTTAACTCAGCCATTTGATAAAACTTCAAGCCCAACATTTCAGGATGGCTTTTGGTGGATGCGATTGTATGTGTATCTAATTACATGTTCTTTGTCTATATTTTGAATATTTCCTTCTAAATAAAATGTTCCTGGATATATCTTAATGAAATTGCTCATATCTTGGTAAGTTTAACTCCCCTGCAAGTAACAATTATATCTCATATTCATACTTATTTTGGGAATTAGGCCTTTTTATATTAGTGACATATGCAGGAAGTATCAACAAGATTTTATAGTCCACAGCTTTCTGTTGTGGTTTGCATTTGTTTTGGTTTTTTTGTTTGTTTGTTTGTTTTTTAAATTAAGTTACTGTAGTTTGAAGGTAGACAGTAGAAATCTTCCTTTGCTTGGAATTTTATGCCAGAATGTGACCAGCACTTTAGTGTGGCTTGTATGAAATGTCTCTGCACATTTAAGAATAAAACTCTTATTTTTACATAGTAGTTATCAAAAAGCCACCCCAAACAAAACAGAAATTTCTTTTGGGTCATTTCACTATTCTTTCAGTAGTATCAAAATAACCTTTTGATCAGTTGCTTTTAGCTGGCAGATCCATTGGAGTCCACACTACAATCTAGTTTAGTTTCAGTCAAGACCTGAAAATTCAATGGAGTGAATACTTAGATTCAAAATACGTTGCCTGCATCGTTGCTGATGTGCGAAACATTACAACTTTCTACCTCTATGTGTAAAACCCATTTTTTTTCTCATGGTATATAAAGATTTTTGGGGTAAATGGAAAAAATATATCTCTACTACTGTTTGTTTTGACATAAATATGTTTTTCTAATTCTAGGAACATGAAAGAAACCTCATGAAGAGCTTGTATGTGCTTCATGACAAATTGGCACAAGTAGCAGGTAACACTTTAAAAATATTGTGATACAGTGTTTGGCAACAGCTACAAAGAAGTCAAAGCTCACATAGGGATTTGCAATAAGTGATAGCCATTTAGAGTTCTGTATTGGGAAACTAGAAATCCTGTTTCTAGTTCACTTAACAACTTACACAGTGTGGCACCTTTTGTTGCAAGGTTTGTCAGTTAGTGGGATAGGCTGTTGAATATTGTGATCTCATGGGGTTTTTGATCTAATACCTTAATGCTTTATTAATCTGATTTTGTTAAAAGGCTTAAATTTGCTTTATATGGAGAGGAATATGTGGGATTTTTTTAAAGGTTGTTAATTCACTAAGGTGAAAACCAAAATATTTTGCAACAATGATAAAATGGTTACTAATAGAGTGAATAGTAGTGGTTGAACAAGTTTGCCTTGTTAGACTAAAAGGTCCAACTTAACCGTATTAATTGCATAGTAACGAAAAGTGCTGTGTATAGTAATGTGTCAGAGATGGTGTTTAGGATTAGTATTATTGAATATTCAAAGTAAAAAATAGGGTGGTTTTATCCAGAGTCGTAACGAACACAGCTTTAAACTGCACAGATAACTTACACATCGCAATCAGGAAATGGCAAAGTTAGGGCTGTGTTTATAACTTTGGCCTCTGGTGAATGCGAATTACAGTTGAGTCTATTACATGACTATTAAGCCATTTTTGTTATTCTTGCTTATTTAATTCATAATGTGTTTAGGAAACCTTACTGGTCTTTGTGCCAACTATTTGTTTTGCAACAGCAGGTTTCACCAAGAAAGCTCTGTCATTGTTATCAGGTGCTACAGACATTTCTCAAACATAAAAAAATGTGGAAACAACTCTGTGTCAGATATGAAACCAACAATTCAATATCTCAAGGCTTTATAGAAAATCTGTGAGAAAGTTGAGCACCTTTGTAATACCTTTTACATTGCAACAATAATCTTCCAGCAGAAAACTTTTGTTTCCAGAGCATTTACAATATCTGCAACACATAAATATATGTTTGGACAAACCCCACACATTTCTTTTTGTTTACATTACAGAATCACAGAATGGCCCACAGTGGGTCTTCTGGTCCAACCTCCCTGCTCAGGCAGGGTCATCCTAGAGTACATTGCACAGGATTGTGTCCAGACGGTTCTGGAATATCTCCAGTGAGGGAGACTCCACAACCTCTCTGGGCAACCTGTTCCAGTGCTTGGTTACCCCCCCGCACAGTAAAGAAGTTCTTGCTCATATACAGGTGGAACTTCCTGTGCATCTGTTTCTGCCCTGCCTCTTGTCCTGTTGCCTGGAACCACTGAGAAGAGCCTGGGTCCATCCTCTTGACACCCTGCCTTCAGATATTTACAGATATTGAAAAGGTCCCCTCTCAGTTGTCTCTTCTTGAGGCTGAACAGGTCCAGCTCCCTCAGCCTGTCCTCAATCAGCTCTAATCCCGTAGTCATCTTTGTTGCCTGACATACAGCATGTTTCAGCTCAGTGTTCAAGCTGATTTTCTTTGCTTGATCATTGTCATGCTGCTTCCCTCTGTTTTTTGAAGAGAGTGTAACAGCTTGCTGGTTTTGCTTAGTGTGTCATCTGGCCCTCCAAGGGCCATACGGTAAACTTACCTTAGGTGTGACACCTAATTTCTACATCTGTGAAAGGAAGGGAATTTTCTTTATTAGCTGGGGCTTACTTAAATGCATGTAGACCTATAAAAATATTTGCTTCTCTGCCTTATGAGAAGGAATTTGTGTGCTCCAAGATGGCTACTTTCTTCCCCAGATCTCAAAGGTGCATTACTCTCTGTTAGTCTATTTCTGACCAAGAGGATCTTCAATGATACCTTTCAAAAAATATAGCTATCTTTTCTGGTTAATGATAACCCTGAAGAGATGATACAGACTGAAGCTATATTGTGAGATTTCCTGGTTGCTCAGGAGAGTAGCTTTCATACCATCTGAAGAAGGATGTAATTCATCTCCAGTTAGACAGAAGTTATCCTCAATGCCAAGTTTCTTAAGGTATGAGAGGAAGAAGTCTGCCATCCATTTTTGAATACCATATTGATGTAGACATGGCACAATATCTGGAAGCTGTTTAAAAGGCGTAAAACAGAGAAAACTGCAAAGGAAATACAGGATTTTGGTGTACATAGTGCCCCACTTCAAAGGAGACAGAAGTTAAGGAATACAGTTTTAATAAAAATGGTGCTTTTCAGGTCTCTCTGCATACTTGGAAAAGTTTCTCTCATTTCATACTTGGCTATGAGTCATTTGTTCATGTTATAACTATTAATATTCAAAAGGCAGGCTGGAAACCTGAAGTAATCTGTTCTGTTATTCAAGATCTTGACTACCATAAAGATGGTCCCTTCAAAATTTGATTTTTAGCTCTGTTTTATTAGATTTCTTATAATTTTACTGAGCTAGTTTCTTGCCTTGTCAACTTCAATTGGAGAATGAGGGGGCTTTTAGAAGGTAGAATATGAAGAAACAAAAAGCATATCAGTTCATTAATTTTATTTGACTTAATGTACTGTGTTCCAGCTGTAGATACCTATTCTGTACTGCGATGCTCTGATATGATGTCAAATTATTTAATTATCCTATATAAAAATAGATTACCTTTTAATGCATCACTGTTCTCAGAATTACTAGTCTGCCAAACCTACAGTGCATAATGTCTACCTCATAAGACACTAAGGGGAGACTCATCCAGGTCTCAGTTGAAGTTTGTGTTCTTGTCTTGAATAGTTTAGCCATTCTTCAAAACAGCAACTTTTTATAGACTATATATTTCAGTGCCTAACACTTTCTACTAAACCAAAATACCTGCTTTATTTAAATTAGACTTTCTTCAGGCATATGTTAATTACAGGATGTCTTGGTCTTTCATGGAGAGATTCAATAGATCACATCCATTTTCACTCAAACTTGCAAAATGAATAAACCTAACCAGTATATCCACAAGAAGCAGCCAGCTACCCTTAGGTATGACCCTTCTTTCTTGTAGATAAAGGATTTTTTAGTTAGCAGTTTCTTTTGCTTGGCATTCTCTATGGTGTGATCACCTGTTGGATTTAGATGTTTTCCTTCTAACCTAATGCACAGCACAGGTCCTTGAGATGCAGGGGTGAATTAGGCTTTCATATGTAATAAGGCTTACTGTTAAATCCATTGCTGCAAGAAAATCCTGGCAAAGCACTAAATATTACTTAATATTAATTTCAAGTGTCAACTACTGTATTTGATTGCTGTCACAGGCTCTCTGTTCTGTCACTCTCTTTAATCTTAAGTTCTTCAGGTAATTGATACCAGTGATTGAACAAATTTAGCAAGTTCTGATGTTCTGCAGTGTTACTCAACTTTTGAGTTTGCCTTTGGGAGACTGGGCATTCTTACTTGCTCTTGCAACGTGTTCTGCTCCTGTTTTTCTTCAGCTCCCCACTTTAGTGTCCTGCTGCAAGTAACCTGCAAATGTGAGACCTTGTACATTGCTTATATTTTGTATTGATTGACTGTATCAAGTCAAGCTGTAAGCTAGGGATCTGTGCTTAAATCCATGTCTTCCTTGGAGAATTAGATTTCCACTGGGTTTTGGTACCAAATGAGAAAATTATTTACAGTGTAAAGCAGTTATAGAAAACAGAATATTTCTGTTTGAATATGCTGCAGTTCATAAGTTAAATGCCTAAATGAAAGTCAGTTTCAAATATAATCTGCATGGGAAAGGAGATCTGACTTGGTTTCTGTATTAGAAGCAATTGAGACAACTGATTTAAATATTTCTTTAGAAGCTTTAGTTGCTTTTTGGTAGTATTTCTAGGACAACTCCTCAACTTCTTATGTGGCTTGCCCAAGTACACTAACATAAACTAAGGAGTAGTTTTGTGATCCTTGCTGGGATGTTACTTTTTGCCTCCCTATGAAAGCAAATAGAATGGTTCTTTGATTGAAGCTGAAATTAGTGATCTGTGCCCAAGAACCGTTCAAGCAGAAAGATCCATGCTTTCTGTAAACTTGCAATAGACATTTTAACAGAGAGGCAGTTTTTACAAAGAACTCAGATGTGTCTTGCAGCAAACTTGTGTAAAGTTTTTTTTGTCTGAGCTTCAGTTTTATTCCTGGATATAGGGCCTCAAATGGAACAGCTGGGAAACATTTTTGGCTCAGACTATGGAAAGTGGGTTTCCAGGCTAAGTGGTTAATGATTGTACCCAAGTTATTCAAAGTAAGCCTTCATTTGCAGAACTATTAGCTAAAGCAGTGACTGAAATGGCATATAGGAATATCCTGCTGTTGCAGTAAAACAGAAGGTTGTCCGACTTGTGAAATGCCTAACTTTCTGTAAGCTTTCAAATTCGTGAGTTTTTTAGAAGAAAATTGCTAAATGGTTCTCAGCAATAAATGTGTTGGAATGAGAAACTGCATCTCCAATAGCTTTTTGTATAGGACTGAAACTTCATAACTCTGATTAGCTTACTTGTTTTGAGAGTGGGAGGCAAGATGAAAGGGATTTTTATTCCTCTCCTGCTCCCCCCCCCGCCCAGTATTGTGTGAGGGAAATTTGAACTGATGGACCTTAGACATTGTCAGAGCCCAGACAGCAAAGGTGTTTTTGACTGTTGAACTTGTTCAGAGGGAATATAGTCTGAAAAAAATTTCAGAAGCATGACTGAGAGAAAACTGTCTTCTGATTTCTCAAGATGAGACCAGAAGCTGTGAAGTCCGTGTGCTGGTTGTGTGCTGCATAAACATAATTCTTGGAAGAAGGCAAATAAGTTCTAGATTTAGAACAGTATGTTTACACCAGAGACTGTATGAGTATGATATATAGTTATTTCAAGTCTACTAATCTTGAAACATGAAATCACTGATGATTACACATCTAAATTTATAGGCTGTAGAGTTTATACTGTACAAAAAGAATGTCTGCCTAAATTATGTACAAGAACAACCCATAACTCCAATTCAGGTACTGAGTTCTAAAAGCAGAGTGGTTTTTGGCAAAAGTGGTACCAATTTTCAGCAGTAGTTTTGATCTCTGTAGATTTGCTATAACAGTAGACTCAGGCACTTTGAACGTCTAAGACATTGCATGTTAATTATCAAGTGAAACATCTTTCAAAGTGTTCTGCTCAGCGCTTGATTCAAAATACGTGCATGCACACAGGCTTAGTTCCAGCAGCACTTCTAGGCCAGGTAGCATCTGAGCATTCTTTAAAATGCTGTTCCTATTTCTCTATATCCCAACGGTAAGAGAAGAGCATGCCTGTTATGATAATGTGCTTGCAAGACCAAGTTCACTTAAATCTGTTGAAGTGTACTTTAACAAGACTTTAGCAGTCCGAGAAGGACTCTGGCTTCATAGAAACACTTAGTTCTCTGGCACTCCCTACTGTCAATGAGACATGAAGGTGCTTCTCCATAACTTGCTACTGTTTCCTAATTTTTGCTTACATTGCATTGAACGTTCTCATTTGTGTAGGGAATTAGTACTTGAAGCTGCTCTTTTTAAAGAGTATTCCAATATAAGCAAAGGTTTACATTTTATATAAGCACAAGTATCTTAAATTTTCATAGCCTTGCTATAGCTTTGGGAAGAATACAACTTGGTATAGCTTCAAGAAGGTAAGGCAGGTGTAACCCTGAGCCAGTGAAAGACTGGATTTGTTGTTTCCTGTCATTGTTTTGGCACAGTAAAAGCGTCGTTACAGATGTCAAGATTTAGTTTGTTTTTTTTTTTTATGAAAGATCGGAAAACAGTGATTTGCCACTTGCTGATAGTTCTTCAGAAATTATGGCCTAGTGATAGATGAAAACCTGGTGTTAGACCTTTTCCTTCTCTGTATGACTTTGTGTTGGTATGACTGTCACTTTTTATGAATCATGTACCTTTAGTTTAGCAAAGAAGATCAGATATATGATGGCATGTTGCTATGCAGACTGACTATGCATATACCTTATTTCCTGGCTACTTCTGCATACATTCAAAATCAATTAGGAGATGGTAAAAGCACCAGTTTCAGGCCATAGTGAGATTTTGTGTGTGTTCAGGCAGGTGATGAGTTACTGTGATAACTATACCAATCTAAAATGTAGTAATTTCATAGTGCCTGAAATATTATTATGGATGTGTTGTGACTGGAACCTGGTCTCTATAACGGATGATACATGTTTCAGAGTAAATGGGAATTATTTAGAAGTTGAGTCAGGGTACAGTAACTGTTTTGTGGTAATGTCCTTTTCGTAGTTCTTCATACTACCTTTTTTTCTACTTTTGGTGTAAATACTGAAATACACTTTTTGAGCAGTACATGAAGTTGTATTGATGTGATTTGTACATATTATTAGCTCTGACAATCATCAGGGTTTTTAGACTTTCTTTGAAGGAGAAATTTATGCAGAGAAATTTATATATTGTTAATGAAACTTATGAGAATTACTGTGCTACTGCTGCTTGTGTAAATTATGTTAACCGGAAACTTGCGTTGAGGTTATTTTATTTTATATAATGCAGTAATTAGAGATCAAATAAACAAAAGCTTTCGTTTTACCAGGGGAACATGAATGTGGCAGCTCTGTTCAAAGAAACCTTACAGTCCAGGAGGCAGCTGCATATTTAAAAGTAAGCAAATGAGGTACTTTTAATTGGTTGTATATAAGATTTGTATAAGTTACAATTTGTAAGGCCCTGGTTTCATATCTAGTGTATTGACTAAAATTTTACTTAGTATTATCTGGAAATGTTTGGAATTGGTGGCTTTAACATGTGCTACATATAATTTTTATTTGGGGATGTAGGGAATATTTGAGGAGAGAGACAGTGAAAGAAACTGGCTTACTTTCAATGAAAGTGTAGCTGGTAGTGCTTCAATGGCCATGCAGGGCTTTTTTCCCTTTCATTAAAACACCAGGACATGATTTGGATTGATGGAGATAGTTGACCAACATAAAAATAATAAACTTATAAAATTCAAATGTCTAGAAGCTTCTCCAGAAACGAGTATACTGGTTTTTGAGACTTAGTATAAAGAATACTGTCTTCCTTTCTTTGTGAAGAGGGGTCGACATGTGGATCTGTGCAGAGAGACTGACAGGCAGCAGCTGTGTGGAGAGGCCATTCATTGATGGCCACTAATTCATTTAAATAGAAATGGTCAAAAAAAGGCCTTTTTGTTAATTTGATCAGTGTGTAGTAGTATGAAATCCCACTCCCTGCTGTCATTCTCCTGCCTTACTCCCCAAATAAAAGATAACTCTTGCCTTTTCTTGACAGCTCTAGGGTTTATTTTAGCCCATATTGGTGTACCCTGGAAACTGGAAAATTGGTGTACCCTGTGCAGTGGAAAACTACATGTAGCATTTAAGAGACTGAGAGTAGATTTCTTTGATTGGATGAGAAGAAGTTAATGTACATATACATTTGTATATGTAATATACAAATTTATAGAAATTCTACATTTTGGCAATCCTTTACTTAGTAGACAAAAAGGGGCAATGTTTGAGAGCATCCCAAAGAAGTTGCTAACACTAGTTTATAGTTTGGCAATTATGATCTACATCTGTTAAAACCAGTTGTATTGTGGAAAAAATTAAGTTGATGCCATAGAACTGATTGTCTTGACTGTCTGTTACTCTGAAAGAATGACAGTTGTTATCATAACTGTTTTAACTCTGCTAGGAAGCTCAAATTTAATATGAAAATTTGTCACTTTGCAGGAAGTCTCATTTAACCTACAGTTCCTCATTTTGGGAGTATAACTGTATAACTCCTTTACAGAATTTCTGTGTTCAGTTACTTTTTCATACTTTAATCTCAAACTGAAATAGTTACTGTTTTTTTATGTGCTTATGCTTTAATTCTAGGCAAGTTACATTTTGTGAGGTTCAAAGGAAAGATGGAAATAAATCTTTTTTTGGGAGTGCAGTTTCAAATATAATAGTAACTTCCATTTTGCTTTTCTTTTTCTGCGAAAGAACACGCAGGGTGAGCTATGGAGACAGCCTAGCTCAGACAGCAGTGGATGCTCTCCTATTAGAGTCGATACCAAATAATTAAAAGTAAAAAAAAGTCAATGTCTAAATAGTGATGTCAGTTCTTGATCTACGAACACTGAACTGTTTGCAAAATATGAGTAAAACCTGATTTTACTCAAGCTTCTTAAAACAGATCAGAGCATGGAATGCTTTTACAAGACCCGTTTCCAGCAGCGTTTGGATCTGTTTGGAGTTTTATTCTTGGAGTAGGGTTTTTTTTTCAGTGAGCGCCGCCTAGTGGCTGAATAATTGTTTTCTTCTTGTAGGTTAGAATTGTTAATTAAACAGTGAATGTGGCTTGACTTTTCAAGCAGTCCTTAGTTTGAGGGATACTGGTGAGTCTGATAACTGCTCATAGCATATATAAATTTACTTTGTGCAGTGAACTTACTCAAAATCTGAAGAATCAGGAACAAAACAACATTTTTTTGGCTACTAATCTGTGCAGAATCTGAGTTTTATTGTGGCATGATAACTTCCTGGTTATTTATGAAATTACTCATTAATATTGTATTTTGACAGACTTTAGATCCAGAATATGAAAGTGTACTTAACAAAGCATTACAATGGATCTTGAATAGTGGGGAAGATGTTGGCATAAAGTAAGTAGTCTTTATTTCTTAGCTTAATTTGTTCTAAGAGAATGTATCATTTTTCATAAGTACTGTATATTTTTTAATAGGTGTCTCAGCAATGACCCTAATGAGATGAATGTCACTAACGTGGCAGATGTGAAGTATCTGGAATCCACTAGTCCAAAGATGTCTTTCAGGTGTCGTTTTCGCCGTGCGTTTGTTAATGTAACTCACAGATTATCAATATTGCTCCTGGGTAAGTTAATAAAACAGTCAAGATTTTTTTGTTGTAACTTGTATTTATCTAAATGCACAAGGAAAAGTAAACAGCATGTTTAGAGAAAGTTTTTATTCAACCACAGAACTTGGAGTTTCTATCAGTGTCTTGATTAAAATTCAATTTACTTTGCACTTCTGTTGCGCCACCCTGTCTTCACACCGGTTGCTATCATCTGCTTCTGTAATCAGCTGAACATACTCATTCTTTGGAAACTCTGTCTTTTTCCCTGTTCCCAAAGCAATATCTTGTGGCTTTCAAAAGTTCCATGTGGAACTGATTAGAAAAAGCAGTAAAAAGACATAATAGATGTAATTTTGAGGATATTTCACTGTTGTTGAACTTCAGAAATGTAACTACAGAAAAGATGATCTTCCTAGTTTTAGGAAAGGTTGGATATCTAACATGGTTGTCGCCAAAAATTCTTGCCTCTAAGAGTATGTTGTAAAAAATGTATGTGATCCTTCAGTAAGACTAATTATATTAGTCTTTGATAGTTCTTTGATTGAGTTTCAAATTCATCCAAGTTTATTTTATTCTGAACCATACTGAAAACTATGCAGCATAAAAACAGGGTACAAATGAGTGCAGACACTTCACTCCTTTCCATGTGGCTGGATAATAATATTGAAGATGCACAGTTTATCTCACCTATTGAATATTTAAAAAATCATTTATCCCAGTGTCTTAATGATGTCTTGCTTATGAGGAGAAGACTTGAGACCTCCTTCAGTAGCCTTTTGATGAACCAAAAGAATCAAAGGCAAACTGTCCCAGATTGCTGTCTTTCTGATAACAGTCAATACAAGGACTGAATTGGGATGTGGAGATAAAACTCTGTATCCGAGTCAACCACTGGTCTTATTCATGCTGAGCAAATTGCTTCATGTCTCACCTGTAGTTAACATTAATATGGAGCACCTTTTGAAAAATAAACTACTGCATAAATGTTAGATGTGTTGTCATTAACTAACAGTCATTTTGGCCTAAAATGATGTCCATCAGTCTCTTTGATATATCAGTTAAAACTGCCTTGTGGTTACTGATATATGAAACAAACTTTGTAATTATAAATTGTGTATGTGTGGGTTTGGGTTTGATTTTTTTTTTATATTGTTAATTGATCGCAGGTGTAGTGGTGCCCTCAGCAAGATAGAAAAAGGAATAAGAACTTTATTTTCAACTTATGCTGCTGACCTTCCTAACCAACTTGTCCTTTTTGGAATAATATTCAAAGTAATAGAAAAAGAGCATGAAGTACTTCACTGCAATAAATACAAATCTGTAGCTGAACTGAAGCAGTCCAAGTTAATTTGCTTTGACCAGTATATCTAAAGCATATGGCTTTTCTATCAATTAAAGAATATTGTGCATTTTAAAATCTAAACATGTTCTTAATTGTCAGTTTATGTGACTGTTAATATGACTTTGAATTTTCCCAGTGAAATTGTTTTACTGTTTTTCTTCACAAATGGGTAAAATTTAAAATCACAGTCCTGGGAGATACCAAGCTGTTGTTAAAACAGTGAATGTTTTTCTAAAAGTAACTTCTTTTCAAAGTGGAAGGAAGAGTTTGTGTTTCTGTGGAAAATACTGACAGCAAGTGCAATGTATTTTACTAGTTTTAGAATGCACAGTACTTGTTAGATAGTTCAACCAACTTTTGAATTGTGCCCTGTAATCTTTGTTAAATAACCGATGTTCTAATACTGTTTAAAGAGTGTTATGCATCTTAATGCAGGTATAGTGATGGTTTGGGGAGTCTTACACTACATGAAGTACCGTTGGGCAAAAGAGGAAGAAGAAACGAAGCAGATGTATGATATGGTGGTAAAAATCATAGGTATGGCTTCTTGAGTCACATCTGATGTATGTATAAGCTTTCAAAGAACTGGCACAATTATATTTTCTTCCTGTTTGGTAGCCAGTGCTGTTAGAGTTCTTGGTCAAATGTGTGATTCACATGTTTTTGTTTGCTTTTTTTTTTCTTTTTTAAAAAGACACCAACTATCCTTTAAACCTAATCAAAGCTTTTGGTATAAAGATTGTAATTTGTGAATTGCATCAATATGGCTATAAAATTCCCATTGACTTAGTAGTATTTTATCCTATATTGAAAACAAATACAAATGTGATGTTTGTTTACTAGAAGTATGGTGACATGTTGCTTTCTGTATCTGTTTTTTCAGCCATCTTCAGCTAAAATATCTGCTCAAAAAATGTGTTAGCCCTCAATTCCATCCTTAATGGTGTTTCATAGAAAAAACAGCTTTTTAATGAGTTACTTTGAGCAGAAATTATGTTGCTAAAATGGAATGCATGACTGAGTTCTGAAATCCTGCCTTTCTACTTGAAGCCACAGTGTTTGCAGTAGTTTGTGTTTGTAGTTTTTAAGCTCTGTTTTGGGCTGCATTTTTACTTAAATTGTTCTGTTACTTTCATCTATGGTAGTGACCATAAATACAGAGATGGCAGACGAATCAGAACTGTTTTCCTGTTTTTACCATTTTCCTACATTTTTTGTTTGCAAATCAATTTTTGTTGAGGTGGAGGGAAAGCACTTTATTTTTAAAGATGGCTGTCTTTGCTAACACTTAAAAGTACCAATCAAGAGTAAGAGCTCTCTTCCTTTATTTCAAAGTTATTAGGATACTTGGATGCATTGTGCTTGCTTAGTTTTCTTAATTTGCCTTCAGCATGGCTGGGAAAGAAAATGTTTCAAAATGCCAGAAAACCTTAACTAATAAATTGGGAGGGATCTTGAGTAGGTGTTCATTGTCAGAATTGATACTTTTTTAATGTTTACATGAACTACATAGTTATCAGTTTGGTTTTTTTTTTATGATGTCTTCAGATGTTCTAAGAAGCCACAGTGAGGCATGTTCAGAAAATAAAGAGTTGCAGCCTTACATGCCAGTTTTACATGTGCGTGATTCTCTAATACCTCCTCAGGACAGGTATGTTCTCACTAGAAGTAAGGAATTTCCTTATGTGTAAAGAGGGAAAATCAGTAAAAATAAATGGGTCAGTTAATGAAGTTAATTTCAGTAGGTTGCACACTGTAATATTTGGAGATTCTTATTGACACAGGTGGGGGGAAAAGCATTGGATTTCTCTTACATGCTGGATGTCAACTATGCAGATTGTTATTGCTAACTTTGTAATTCTTGCTTCAATTTTTAAGGAGGAAAATGAATAAAGTCTGGAATCGAGCAGTTGACTTTCTTGCAGCAAATGAATCTAGAGTTCGCACAGAGACACGAAGAATAGGTGGTGCCGAGTTCTTGGTTTGGAAGTGGATGCAACCTTCTGCAGCATGTGACAAAATTTTAGTAATACCATCAAAAGTGTGGCAAGGCCAAGGTATTGAAGTTATATTTTGCAACTACAGTTGTTTTAATTTCTGCGTCTAACTTCTAAATAGTACTTTCTTGCTTGAACATGAAAGGTTTGTTTTCTCTCACACATTTAAGGATTGTTATGAACTGTTAGTGTTATTTCTCTGTTATCTTGTTCTATAGACTTACTTTTTCTGTGCATTGTGTCTGCCTTGTTTTCAAGGAAAATGAGCTGTTCTGTTACAGCTACTGCAGAAAGACACAGAGGGCAAGTAGCCAAAGTGAGTTGCTTGTTCCTTTTCGTGAATTAAAAAAAAATACTCTTCAGTTGGTCAAATTCTGACATGCCTTACACTTACTGGAAGTAATGTAATTCGTTGTATCTGACAGCAGATAAATTGCATCTTGCAGGCTTGAGTTTCTTACTGTTAAGTTATCAGTCAGGTACCTAAAGATGGAGTTAGGAGGAAGAGATGTTTATTTTGAAAGGGAAACTGCTGGGACAAAAGATTCCTCAATTAGGAGAATGTGCATTTTGAACGTCTCGTAGTGCCTCCTCTCTGTCATAAATGTTTTTCTACACTGTGCATTTGTTTTTCAAGCTTCATGGTGTAAAGCATTTGCTTTAACAGAGAAGGTTGTTGTCATAAATGGGTTTTGCAGTGTTCTGTGACTTTTTAGGTTTATCGTGAAACCAAGTGGCAAGAATCTAGTGAGTTTGCAGTTGTCTGTCTACTGTGGTCATATTTTCCTAGTTCTTTTTCTTTCTGCCTTTTTCATGTTAAGCTTCAGGTTTTGGGGTGGTTTACTTTTATTTTGGTCAATGAAAAATTGAAACTGTAAGTCTTGAATTCTAGTTTGCAGTAAAAAAGGAACGTTCATTTCTATCTGTGCCTGAGTGTGAAAGCAAATGCTTCAAGTCTTTATTGCAAATTGTATAAATGTTGTGACTTTTTAAAAGAGTCTCTCACCTTGTGTTCCTCTATAATGCCATATTATCTCTCCAACTGGACTAAAATAAAAGCTGTGCAGAATCCTAGTTTATAAACTCATCAACTTGATGGTTGTGGAGAGTGGTTGCTTCTCCACTTTTTTGTTCAGATTTTTTTAATTGGATGTTATCAAGGTAGTATTGTGTGTTACTTCTATGGCTTTGGACTAGATGATGAAAAAAGCCTAGTTAAAAACTAGAGTTTTTGCCCTGCCTAGTCCCACTTAAGCGAGAATTCTCCCTGGCAAGCAACTGCATCTCTGTTTGTCTGGAGTATGCTAATTTTGATCTTAGTTTAACTAATGCAAGTACCAATAGACTTCCTTCTTCTACTTTTTACTGGTATACATTTTTATTTTTAAGAAACATTGTTTCCCCTAAAAGAGGGTACAGTTTAAAGCAGCTCTTTCCAATGTGATTTACTTTCCAAAGGCAGACAGAAATAGCTTCTTTATGGCTTGAAACATTTATGCTGTAGCAAACTTGATCACCCAAGTACAAGTACTGCTAACATCTTGGTTTTGTCCCAGGCATGTTTTAGTAAGTTCTATGTAGGCTTTCAGCCCATGGCTCTTAAATTTCACATTTCCCTAAGTTTAAAGGAAAAATGACCAATTCTCTCTGTCAATATGAAAAGCCAAATATTTGAGGCATTTGCAGATATTTGACATGTTAACTGATGAGGGTCTTTAGTAGTCTTGGGACCCATTTCTTACTTGACTATGCAAAATGTTACATTGGGATGTCATTATATACTTCCCAAAGTTATACTACTGGTTTTAGCATTACGTTTCTCATTTTAAATAATTAATTCAAAATGAGGGCTTAAAAATACCTTGTGAATCCTACTGCAGACTTGAGGTTCTGTAGTCATTGTCTTGCAGTAATGTGGCATTCTGCTATGATAACTGTACTGTTTGATTTCAGTTTCTCAGTTTTCATTAGTAAGATGTGTTTATTGAATTTAGTACTAGAGTTGCAGAACCTTTTCTGTCTAGGACATTGTACGTTAGGGATGTGCAGGTGCTTTAGGTACTACAAGAAAGAAATGGTGGGTTTTGTCAACAGCTGTCTGTTCCATCTCTCATTTAAATTGAGCATAGCTTCTGCAAAATATATATGTATATATATATGTAGTTTATTGTTCAATACAGGCTGTGAAACATGACACTCCAGTTCTAATTTACTACTCATTTGCTCTCAGTTTTTCTTGTCCTGTTTGACTGCAATATAATCATGCCATGACAATTCTGTCCTGTATTAGAAATCAGACTGGATTTTCCTTCACCTGGTAGACTTCTCACTGTGTGATAGTTCAGGTGGTGCTTTGCTACGTGCAATATACATTGGAGACTCTCAATAGAACAGCAGTTTCCAAAACTTCCCAGAAAGACAGCTACTGTAGTAGCTACTGTTAAGTACCATCCAAATTTGAGCATCTGATACCTACTTTAGCATAGTGCCAATGTGGACAGAATAACTTAATCTCTCATCTGTGTCTTTTATCTGTGTGTTACTGACTATTATTACACGCTTAAGACTCTTTGCTTTCTATTGAATAGGACATATCAAAATCCATTCTGTTTCAGTCAGTCTAATAGCAATTTCCCTAGTTTTCTTGTTATGTTTGCAGATTAGCAAAGATGTTTGAAGAACTGAAATTGCATACTTGGGCTCTATCAGAAGGGCGTGGAAATAGAGTGGCTAGAATGACAGGGATCAGTTGGGCTCTTGGTAGTCAGCAAGCAAAGGCAATTTTCACATGCAAAAGCTCTCTTTATTTTGTGCTCCTTGTTTTCAAATGACTGTTTGAAATAGTTCCATTGCATAAGTCTCATCCTTTTTGCACAGCTGCTTCTTTCCTGATGTTAGGAATTCTACATGATGTGTCACTTTCTTCCTTTTTTGGAATTATACATCAACTGCAGCTAAGTTCATACTCCAGTTTTGATGTGTGAATATAGAAGTTCATAAATCTAAATACTCTTCAAGACTGCTAGACCCTGAACAGACTCTGTACATAGAAAATCATAATGAATTCTTGGGTTTGAATCCTGTGAATAAATTTCAAGGTCACAGTTCTTTACCTTCTGAGATCTGATAGTGCTCTGTAGCTGAGCACAACACCTGAGGATGTGCAATTGAAGAAGAAAACCTCTTGATCTATCCGCGTGTACTAGGATATCAGTAGATGATAGCATGTGTTTTAACTATGGGACCTGCAGCATGCATGAAATCTGAGCTCTACTGTCCATTAGCAGCATGTTTAAGCATCACCATGACATTTTGTTCAGTCCTTCAGGATGCAACCCATGTTTTGACAGTTTGGGTGGTTTTTTTAATAGATCAGAATAAATTCTGGTGCTGTTCCTTTGAAATATTATCTACTGGATACAGCAGATGTATTTGTAAAAAAAACAAAAAAAAGCCCATGGTAGGATGGACAAATACAATGTTTTGAAAACAGTGTACAAGAGGAGAGTCAAATCAAGAAACAATCTTCATCATGTCAAGTGTAATTTAGTTAAATCAATGGAGAAAACCCCACATTCCTAGTGTGTTCAGTTTGCTTTTGAAAGAACAGATACAATTGTCCTGTCAGGCCCTTGATAATGGGAGCTCTAAAGAAAAATAGGTAGGCAGAGCTCCAGTGTAGCTAAGCTAACAGCAAAAGCTAAAGTTCTTTGACAGCTCTGGAGATGAGATGGACTTCTCTGAAGTACCACATCTAGGGTGATATTTCATCCTGCAGCATGGAAGATAACCTGTTACCTCTTGTGAACGACACCCTTCCTCACTAGCTTGTGAGAACGTAATCCTTTCTCCAAACAAAACCAATCAAACAAACAAAAAACCACATCCCACAAACCCCCCAACTCTACTCTTTAACTGTTGCAAGAAAGCTCTTGGTTTCATGATGCTGGTAAAATGCTGCATCTGTCCCATGCTTGTCTTCTATTGCTGAATGTAACTGTATTAAGTCAACCGTACTCTTCTCCTTGGTAAGATTTCGATTTTGGTATCTTTCATGTTTACTAAAGAACCTCGTGTTGTGTGAAAGTGCATCATTTCAACATTTTCAGACAATTGTTTTATCTTTTTGTTCTTGCCTTTGATTAGAAGAGTTAGTACTTAATAAATTACAGTGATCTGTGGCTTAACATTGAAAAATCTGTTCTTCAGAAACATAGTTACCTG
This sequence comes from Manacus candei, assembly GCF_025592945.1. Classification (NCBI taxonomy): domain Eukaryota; kingdom Metazoa; phylum Chordata; class Aves; order Passeriformes; family Pipridae; genus Manacus; species Manacus candei. The sequence goes on along the minus strand of NW_026138091.1, from coordinate 6,747,350 downwards.
TATTTGATGAGTCTCCAGCCTTATCAGATGCATCAAATCCGCATCTAAAGATCCTTTGGGCTGTCTTATAACCCCTGGTGATGATACTCAGGAATTCCTTTAGCAATAATATATTAGTCATTTAAGAGACATAGAAAACTTAAATGTTCCTTTTGAAGTCAGGGCAAGAGCCACTTCTTCCATCATAGACATGTTCCAGTCACAGTGATAGAGGTTGATGAAAGCACATGTTTTTAGCTGCTGCTTTGAATCTGATATGATACAGTCATACTCAGTTTAATGTAGTAAAACAAAGTACACTATGAATGAAATAACAAGTAGCTTCCTTTTCTCGAAGGTGCTCAGTAGTCCCTAAGGGGAATTTATGAAAGTCCTAAATTTTTTGTCAGTGACTTATTGCATGAAGTCGTGGTTTTGCTTTCCTGTTTCATCTTTACCTTTTTACCCTCATCTTGTAAGTCTTACTCTTGAGACCTATTTAGAAAAAGGTGTGAAGTGCTTGGTTAATCAGCATGTAGCTTAGACTGTTGTCTTGCATTGTGTCTGCTTATGCCCTAATTGTGAGGAGAATTATTTTGTATGCTCCACACCAGTGTAAATTTTCAAATAATCAGTACTGTAACCCGAACAGCTTTGTCACAGAAGTTTCTCTTTTGGGGGAGAGGAGAATTAATTGTTACAGATGTGTAATGAAGATCAAGAGACATCTGTTAACTACGCTGTTTTGAGTTCTGCTGTGTAGGTGCAGCATTAACTTGCCTGTGTCTTCTCTAACTTCCCCTTTTGGTCCCATTTCTGGTGTCCATTTTAATGCTTACTACTGTTCTAGCATTAATTTTATACCTCACTGATTTCCATGGTCATTTTTAACCCTTATACATAAAAAGCTCCATCTGAGTTGCAAAACTTACTTTCAATTTACCATGAGTCTGAAATGTTTTTGAGGAAAAACAGAGCTCATCTTTATTTTCATATGCTGCACTGCCCTGGGTACACTTGCTCTACCAGTAGGATATCACTTAATGTTGGAAGCAGTTTAGTTTTCTGCTGGTGGTGTGCTCTGGCTGAAGTCATCACCTGGAGCACCTAAGATCTTCCAGTCAAAAGGACATAAAAATTATTAGAAACTGGAACAGGCAAAGCTTGGTTTATACAGGTATTGACGCTAAAGGGTGAATTACCCATTTAGTTACTTTTGCATAGCTCAGTGGTGTAGCTGCTGCCATAAATCTCATTATGAATTTTTTGGAGTTCATAAACAGCTTGCAGAAATGTCGATCCTCTGGGCCTGGGGTCTCTGAAAATAACTACTATTCTTTATCCTTGGATTGAAACCATGTGCTGAATAAACCTAGCTATAAACAATCAGCACATAATTTCCTCAACCCCGCACCTTTTCAGGTCCAGGTCCATGACTAGGCCACCCCAGATCACCTTCTCCACTATGGTGTGGTGCCCCAGTGTACAATATGCTGGTGACATTTCACCCCCCCCCTTGATCTGCTGGAACCAAACTACATGAGTAAGGTAAGTCCATTTATTTTTCAATGTTGCTTAGTTCTGTAAAGTTTTTATTGTATACCCTATGTATAATTTTTAATTAGGGGCAAAAAACTTTACAAAACCATGTGCTATTGAAAAAGGACTTGTCCTTAAACTATAGGCAGCTCAGAGATAGATGTAGTGTCACCAGCATATTTAGAAATCTATTCCAAATTAAAAACCACGTAGTTGTTACAGGTGTTGGTGACTTGCACTCTGTGTGTGTGAGAGTCTATACTAGTAAGAACATTTTTAGTTATTTGGGAAACTTACAGTATGTTCGATATTAGAATTGGAGGCCATTTTTTCTAATTTCTGGTTGGTAACTGTACTTTGCTTTTTGCCTCAGAAATTTACATAAGAAGCAAGTTTGTCATATCTGCAGGCAGTGAATTTTCTCTTGGCTAGTGCTTGTCTTTCACAAGCAATGTCTTCCACATGACTGAATTTCTTCTATGTGACATGGTTTTTGTTCTGGTAACATACAGAAGAGCAGCAGTGTTCATGTATTTTAGATATACTTGAAAGGTCAGCTGTAAGAAGCACAGATATCTGCCCAAAACTGAGACTTCTAACCCTGGGAATGTAACATCTTGAATCTGTCAAATTTTTCTAAAGTAGGAAGAAGAAGAAGAAGCATTTGCATCATTTTGGAACATGATTTTGCCTTGTTGAGATTTTTGATCTTATATTTAAGCTCTTGAATCTACTTATCTCAAGTCTTCAAAGTAAAACTTTCTTCAAGCCTTGAAAGTTGTTTTACCAGGTCATCCCATTTCATTTCTGTTGCTGGTTTGTTGGCCCTTCTCAGAGCACAGAGCTGCCTTATCTGAATCTGAAGGGGGCTCCTTGACTCCTTTTCTCGTGGTCCAGTCTTCTGTTGCAATTCCCACAAGTAGAACTTACGAACTTTATAGAAGTTTATATTTTAAAACTCCAGAATGTATTTCATGACACTGTTTAACTTTGAAAGAGTTACTCTGTTATTTTTTATTTCCATCTTTCTTCTTATTTTATGCTCTGGTGTGTTTCATTTCAGATTTTTGCAAGCTTCTGATCACTTGTGTAGAGCATTTAGGGTTACAAAAGCTCCATCCTTGTCTAGTGTTCTTGACATGTTACTGCAGTACAAATGCAATGCTACATCCATCTGAACGGCTCCCTATTTCTTAGTCAGATAGGCAGCAAGATGCCCCAAAAGTGGAAGAAATGAGATTTCATCAGGCAGTTAGAACTGAATAGTTAACCTGCAGCTCCAAAAATTTGCTCCAGGTGTGTTAAGTATATCTGTCTTTTCATGGAGATGTAATGCAAATCCCTTCTCTTAAGTATATGGTATTTTTAAAAATACCCTGAATCCCTTCCATGTACTGTGGCCTGGACATAAGAGAGTGACTTAAACACAGAAGTTGTAAGTCTAAAAAAATTCAATTAAGTATGGTACATTTTCTTCATTGTGATAGAATACTGTGGGAAACTTAACGTGCTTAAAACTTTTTCATAAGTGAAGGAAACTTTCTTTGGAGTAAAACCAGAAAGATATTAATGTATAAAGTTGACACTTGTTAACTCAATGGTATTATGCCTGTCAATAATTAGTATTAACTTTATTTTTCTCTGTAGCATTTCATCTAGATAGAAGAAACTCACCACCGAACAGCTTGACACCATGTTTAAAGATTCGCAATATGTTTGATCCAGTTATGTAAGTAAATTATCTATCTGTATTTCTGTATTCTTTTGGAAGAGGCCATTTCTTTCCTCTGAGAGGGGTTTGGAAGAAGTGAGGAAACATGAACACCTTAAAGGAAATGAACAGGTTGTAGAACAAAAAAGATCTTTCTCTTAACACCTATGAGAAGAGATTAAAAAATCCTTATTTTCTGTCTTCTGTCCTTCATCGTCTTGCTCTGTGTCTTTGGTTCACTTCCTGAAGAGCACTGCATTTAGTCAAACTACTTGGAGCAATGACTGGTCTTCCTCTATTAATTAATTTTGTAAATGTTCAATTATATCAGCTGACAAAGGAAACTAATGTGGCCTAACAACAGACTGTAAGTTTTTCAAGTATTGTAAAGTATTCTGGAGTATTTAGTCTGTTATAGAGCTTGCAAAATTTGCATTTAAAAGGCTGAATTTACTACTTTATGGCACTGTAACTGCCTAATTTTGAAGCAAATGGATTTTTGTAGTGGGAACAAATTAGTGCTGAGTACTGGCTTTAATGCTCGTGTGTAATTCTAAAGTATCTACTGTAACAAACCTTGTTTCACGTGCCAAGAATTAAGGAATTTTTTGGTAGTCTTTTAGAACCTCATCCACTGCACTATTCTGTTACATCCCCTTTGGCTGTGGACTAGATCATGCAAGGAGTTGGGGACTAACACATAGGTTATGCCCCCTCATCCTGTCAAATCTTTGAAGTCTGGTTTGTCCATTGTAAAGAGATACAGGACTCCAGTAACTTCTCTGGAGTAATTTATTCCCTGATGCGATTATACAATGGAAAAATGAAGATGCTCTACTGTCTTACAGGGTATGTGTGAGATGCTAGTTGGGACTGAAGAATGTGAGAAATTGAGTGGAAAATAAAAGCTATTGATTAAAACAGGGAATAACAGGAAGTAGGAGAGGACATCACAGTACGGACACAAGTGATTGCAAAGTTTGGATATATTTCTTCAGCCTTGTTTCTAGCCACACTTAATTACTTTAGTTCCTTGCCTTATTAATTTAAAAGCGCTTAGCTAATTTAGCTTAGGACAGTGTTATTCCTAGCATAGAGAAGTACTCTAAAACATTTTTCTCAGTGGCTTTAGGACTTAATGACTGGTCAAAGACACGAACTGTAGCTTCTATGATAATTTTCAGGTTGCAGTAGGGTGAGCAAGACTGAAATTTTTAGGCATTGCTCTTGAGGCAAATTGATCCTCCTGTAGGGGACTTAAATAAAACATGAGATTTGCAGAGAATTTTGAGTACTATCCTTACTGTCCTTGCTTCAAAGAAGACTTCATGAGCTATATTGGTTAGTCTGAATAGTACTGAAATAAGTCCATTCACTGTAATATTTGGTGTACTGTATTGGTTATTTTCCTGAATAATTAGAACAGAATTAGCTGTTCAAAATGTCTGCTGTCAATGGAACTAGTAACTGAGATGTTATTTTTGTCAAAACAATCTCTCTTTACAGCCTATATCTTTGCTGTAAGCTTCAGTGTTTTTCAGTACTCACCCAGTCTATGCCCAGCAAGTGCATTAAAAAGACCCCACATTTATAGACTAGGAGTTCTGTTTTGACACTCCTCTTTACTGTCTGTGTCCAGTCAGCTATTTCAAACATTGCAATTTCTAATATATTCACTTTTTGTAGACCTTTTCTTTTGGAAGCTGACCTAGCTCCATTACTGGACTGTTGGATTATAGTCATAGTGAGATACTTCATCCAATTACATGTTGCACGCCCTAGCCCATTCCTCCTCTATGAGCTGTCTTTCAGAGGATTGCAGCTTAAGGAAGTACTTTTTATCACACCTTTGGAGTTATCTTAAAACAAACAAAATTCAAAACCCTCAGTGCAAGACAAACTATATTATTCAACTGCTTGTGCCATTAGAGGAAGAAGGGTTATGTTCTTGTCCCACAATCTGAAAGGGATGAATGCTTTCACTGAGCACCTGAAACAGAGAACGCACCGGTGTATGCGATTAGGTTGGCATACTGTTTTGACATTTGCTGTGAGTGCAAAGTATGCTTAACAAAATTAGTTTAGCTGCTCTTTAAGTTATTGTATACTAAGAGTAATGACTACATACTTTCTGGCGATATGCCAGTAGCTGTAGAAGCAGCCCCATAATAGAGGTCTTTTCTCTTGACCTGAGAGTCATCTGGGGAATATGCCAGTTAATTTGTATTTATCAACGTTAGCACTGTAAATAATCATCTTTCTACTGCCAAAAGTCAGGACACTTACCAAGGGAACAACTTGTCCAATTTGTTCACTTGCACATTGTGAACCCTCAGATCACAGCAGCAGACTTAAATCTTGGTGTATATTCTAGACCATTTACTGTACGGGACAGAAATGTGTTTTTTTAAAATATCTGTCAAAAAATCACTTGCATAAGCCCATTTTAGGACAACGCCCTACTCCCCACATACAGATTATTATTTTTGATTCCTAGGGCTGAATTTTCTAAATACACAATTTATTGTGTATTCAGTAGTAAAAGTCCTAAATCTGCCCCAGAGGCATATACCAGAAAATTATGTCAAGTTGCACAGAAACCAGACTCAGTGGGCAAGGATGAGACTGTTGTGAATGTTTAAAAAATTACGTACCTAATTAAATCTTTCATTGTTTACCTAGGGAAATAGGTGATCACTGGCATCTAGCAATTCAAGAAGCAATCTTGGAGAAATGCAGCGATAATGATGGAATTGTTCATATTGCTGTTGACAAAAATTCACGTGAGGTGACTGTCTTTCCAGTAACATATTAATACTTTGTTCATCCTTTTCTGTTGGACTTGTAAAAAACCCAAACCCCTCTCTCTCTTATTTTAGGGCTGTGTATATGTCAAGTGTCTCTCTCCGGAGTATGCTGGAAAGGCTTTCAAGGCATTACATGGCTCTTGGTTTGATGGTAAGGAATGCGAGTTTATAACAAAACGTGGGTAGAAATGACAGAAGATGGGTGAAATTTGATTTTTTTAAATGGTGAAATTTTTAGAATTATTTGTATCCAAAGTATTGAGCAGTAACAAAAAACCTGATAAACTAATTTTGATGTAATGACATGTTTGTGTTTTACATTCCAAAGCAAGATACAACAGTAGTGAACTAGAAGGTTTCTCTTTTCCTATTTCTTTGCCTCATAGGAAAGCTGGTAACAGTAAAATACCTGCGACTAGATCGGTATCATCATCGTTTTCCCCAGGCTCTTACTTGTAACACTCCACTGAAGCCATCAAACAAACACATGAACTCTATGTCACATCTGCGTCTTCGGACGGGCACAACTAATTCTCAGGGAAGTTCCTGAGAAGACTTTCTACAACTGCTAGGACTGTTACTTGCAACAGGAATTTTCCTGTTTGGCTGCCGTCTTCCTTTTTTAGTGCTTTTTGTATGTAATACTTCAATGAATTAAATAAAAGTTTGAACGTTCCAGAAATCATGTTTCCAAAGGGACTTAGCAATGAGGCAGTAATACTGAGCTGACAAAAGAGAAAAAGTTGCTTCACAGAGTTTTCCGGGGCTATAGTAAACCAATGCATTTAAGTTTGCATGAGGACTACCGAATTCATTATACATTTGCAGATGTGGTGACTGTATTTTTGCACCAAGAAGTGTTTTTGATAATACAAAAGCATGGAGAAAAGAAGACTTCCTATATTCCCATAGTCTCCTGTGAAATAATCTTGTGGGTATTTTGTAACAACCTCCAGTTCCTGATGGTGAATAAGTTAAAAAAAAAAAAAATTCAGTCCACATTAGTTTTTTGTTGCTGTATAAGAATCTTCTTCTGCAGCTGGGGTATGGGGAAAGTGAATTTGGCATAAGTGGTTGCATATAATTGTGAGGGAAAACAAACTGAATGTGGATGTACGGGGTTTTGTATATAAATGTAAATGCTGGTGGTGGCAAAAATGGTTGTGTTCTGTGAGGATGTCTGCATTGAAGCAGCGAATAAGCTTCCTATTTTATTCAAAACCTAATGTTTTATATTATTTTGGCTGTACCATGACAGGAGGCCAAATACCTAAAAGTGTTGGATACAGGTAAAATATCTTTTATAGGTTTTTTATTAAAATGCCTGACTGATTTTGTGTGAAAGATCTGATACCAATTGTAATGAATTCAAATTTATGAGCAATAAAGAAGCAATTGGCAAATACTGGAAAAATATTTTGTGAAAAGCTGTATTTATTGTTACAATTGTCAGGGCTGTGACAAAATACCATTGGGATTAAGTGACATTCCCAGTACATTATAACTTGTTTTAGTAAACCAGTTACCTGTTAAAATTTTAAAAGGTACATAGTTTCTTGCAACAATTTCAGCTGATGCAAGCTAGTACAGCTGACAGTAAATCTTGTGGTTCCAAGCTTGTAAATTTACTAACGTTTACCTAGAAGTACAAAATTGTTGCTGAGAAGCTTAGTTGCAAATCTAAGATTATTGGCTTTACTAATCCCCACTCCTACAATTTTATCTAGTTATCCAGCTGAACATCCTGTAGGAGGTGAGACTGGGAGCACATCGGTCCCACAAATTTTACTGAAACTCACTTTACTTTGTAGATATGATGGATTTGCAGCATGAACTTGCACAAATAATGCACGTTTTTCTTATGGTTAAGTAAACATGATGCACACTATTCTGCAACAGGAAATCCTATTGTGCCTTACCTTTGTGCTTTTGTGGGCACCATGTTTATTATTGGAGAGTTTGTTAACCGAAAAATTTTAAATCCTCAGTTTTATGTCTCAGATGCTAATGAATGAGTATATATAATATATAATCAGCCATGCAGAATTCTACTTGCCAAGGACAAGTACATATTTTTGATGGGTAAGTAGATTGTGCCAGGTCTGGTAGATTTTGATGAGTTTTACTATATACATATATGTATATGTATAATATACATGTATATGTATTATATATATGTATATAAACTAATTTTGTTGTATTTGATGTGCATCATAATGATTTGTTAACCTGACCTTAGTGACCCCATCTTGTGACCTGTTGCAAGACTGAATGTAAAAATAGTTGTGGCATTTTAAAAGGTTGCCTCGATGCAAATGCATCAATCTTGCTTCTAAAATATATTTCTTGTAAACACTGTACATTTTATTATTGTAATATGTACTATTATGCAGCTTATTTTACCTTAAACTGTTAAGTTGACCAATATCCCTTCCTGCAAGACAGAGGGGAACGTGTATAATACCTGAACATTTGAGAAAAATCAGATTTTGTTGTAATTTGTCACCTTATCCTGTAAAAACAAAAAACCAAACCAGACTCAAATTAAAGGTTTATTAGGGGGTTTTATATGTGTCTCACCTTCTAGATATTTGGATGTCTCTGAGTCAAATACTTCTTTCATCTGGGCGGTGATGGGAAGATTAATTTGTCACAGCCACCTAATTTTTAATATTTGTTAGGATTTGAACAGGTGCTGCCATGAGCTGACATACACAGCTGAGCTTCACTTGACTGTCAGCTTGACTTTTGCCCTAATTTTGTGCACAGGGAGTGCAGAGGCATAACCTTGATTTCTAAATTGCGGAGATGCCACATTGTCTGACCTGTTAAAGGACAGGGGTGAAGAGTCTTAGCCTTGTGCTTTCAGCTTATTTCTTATATTTTGAGCTATAAAAAAATCTTCAAAGGCATTTTGATAGGCTTTTTTTTTTCTGTCATTATATTATGTTGTTTTAAAATTGTTTTCGTGACGATTTGAAGGGTTGTGGGGCAGGAGGAGCAAAGACGGGTGTGTAAGTCTGTTATTTACATGCATTTGCCCCACCTGCTCGTACGTGTTCCCTGTGCAAGGGGAGGAGGAGTAAGAATTTCGATGCCGTTCGGTTCTCCCCTTCTTTGAGGTCAGGCACGGTGGGCACTAAGTGCTGTCGTAGTTTCGCGACTGGTGCTAAAGCCACGAGCTGACTGCGGGTGGGAACCGGAGCCGCCGCGACGCTGTCCCCGCTCCCGCTGGCGTCGCGCAGCCCGCTGAGGGTCGCGACGGGGTTACCTCCCCTCGGCCAGAACACCCCGGCCGGGGCTGTGCTTCGGAACTGCGGGAACGTCACTTTAAAAGGGCGAGGGGCCGCTCCCTCGGCCCGCCCGAAGCGCACCTTTAGCCCGAGGGGCGGTGCGCTCCGGCCGTGCCGCAGCGGCGGGACGGGATGGGGTCCCGGCGGCCTCCCCGCGCTGCCGGGCCGCGCCGGGCGGGCGGCGAGAGACTCCCGGCTCCATGTTCATATTTGGCGTTGGCCGCCGGTGCCCAGGAATTTCCCGTCATGCTCGCCGGGCGGCGGGCCCGTCACTGCGCTCCCGCGGGGGGGCCGGGGCCGCTCGCTCGCTCCCTCGGGCCGCTCCCCATGCGCGCTGCGCCGCCGCCGCTGCTCCCCGCGCTCTGCCTGGCACTGGCGGCCGCCGCAGGAGCCGCAGGTAGGAGCCGCAGGTAGGAGCTGCCCCCGGCCCCCCGCCTGCCCACTGGCCCCGCGTGTCGCGGGGAGGCCGGCCCGGGGGCTGCGGCGGGGGCGAGGGGAGGAACGGCCCCGGCGGCGCGAGGGGCCGGGCCAGGCCGGGCCGCACCTGCCGGGCTGCGGAGGGGCGGGCGGGGAGCGGGTGCGAGCTGCGGGGGGAGCCCCCGGGCCCCGCGGGCGGCGGAGAGCTGCGCTGGGGTCGGGGCTCGCTTGGGTCGGTTCCTGTGTCACGGAGCGAGTCCCTGACAGCGATCGCCGTCCCCGCATCCCGGCCCCATCCCAGCCGCATCCCGGCCGTGCCGCTCCTGTGGCCGCCGCAGTGCCTGGATCCACGGGCACGGCGCGGCTCCGGACGTCCTGCGCTCCAGCCGGGGCCGGTCTCAGAAGCGGGGTGACTGATGTCGGGGTGCACATGGGAATAGCTGGTTCGGGGAAGCAGCGCTTGACCGAGTTCAGTTCTGCCGCGGTCACTAGTTCGGTAGATTGTGCTGCGCTGGGACAAAAAAGGAGCTTAAACCTCACGTATGAGCTCTGAATTTGGTCGCGTTTCTCTAAGGAAGCTCAGTGCTGGCTAGTTGGGTTTGTTTGATGTTGCGCTACTGACAGATACAGTTGATGCATAAGATAAAGTATAATTTATTTCTTACTGTCCCCTTCCCAAGTTAATGTAGCTGTACTTAGTGCATCTTAATATTCCTGGAAATAGAAATGAGACTTAATTAAGCTTCCTGTAATATTTGACAAATTATCTATAAATGCTGGCTTTCCTGCTTGAGCCAAAATTTCAGTCATCACCCTCTTAGCATAAAGACTACTCTGAAGGTGCAGTGATCTTAAATAGGGATAACCATGTATTAAAAATACCAAATCTATCAGTGGTTATCTACAGATAAGGCCAGATGTCTACTGTTATCTAGCAATAAACGCTGTAAGCTGATCTCTGTAAGAGTTCTGACCTTAAACACAGCTTCTAAGTAAGTATAGAACCTTATATGTATCACACTTTTAGCTCTTTTTCTTTTAAGCTTCCTGTTGTTACTATTAAAACAGTTATGAAACTGCACTTTCTTGACAGGTAGATGTCAGAAAGAGATATCTCCAATAGCCAGATACTTTACCTTACCGATATGACTTGTTTATGGCAAGTGGTCTGTAAACAGAAGAGCCATCTCCACTCCCACTATGGTACAGTGCCACTTATCTGAATCCAGCATTTAACACTTAGAATTTGTCCTGCTTATGTTGTTGCCCCCACTGAATTGACACAAGTGTTTGCTGTCTTATGTGCTGATGATTCCCTACTTTTTATTACACTGCTGCGTGCCTTTGCAGTTCGTCATGATTCCTTGTCTGCCAAATTTGGTTGGTAACAGTGCCCTTTAAGTCTGATTCTGGAAGTAGTTTCCATGTGGCTTGTCATCTTAATCAGACGTTTGCTCATAGTTTCTAAAAGAATCGCCTGCCTTGCTGTAGACATGGCTTATTTTAGAACAGTATTTCTTAACTGTCTTTTAAAATTTATGTAGGGAATTAAAGACAGTCAGTAGCTTAACCAGAGTTACTAAATAATCCTAGAATTCTGAGATGAAAAAAGGATTATTTTTTTAATAAAGTTCTGCACTGATTTCCCAAAACCACTAAAATTAGTGCAGTTAAGTCATATATAGTTAAGTCTAGAATGTAGTTGGTTGGTCCTTTTCTTGTCTGATGTTCCTTGGATCTTTATAACACACATTTGGAAAGATTTTGTAGGAGGAAAGAAGAATTCTATTTGTCTCCCAAAAGCATGATCTTTAAAAATAATGCCTTTGTAGATGGAGTAATGGTTCTGCATTTGGTAGCAAAGCCATATAAAGCAGTTGATCCTAGACAAAATTAAAATCTTTTGACTGAATGACCTTGCTCATTTTTCAAAGTGGTGGCAGTTACACACTCTCACAGGGGTTTGGGTAATTCAGATTTTTATGTTTGTATGTACCATAAGAATTCCTTATTTTTTGTTTTCACATACCATAAGAATTCCTTACAGCTGCTCCATAAGGGCAACTTGTACAAGAGGAAGATATTTATTTGGTCCTTTGCCGTGTTATTTATGAAGGTATGGGAGGATCTTGTTTACCTACTACTCATGTTTTGTCAGCTTTGTAAGATGATACTTGTTTCTGTATCATTGGATGTCCAGCCTACTTATTGTGTTGGAAATGCTAGAAAATGGAATTTCCCTTTTAGATGGATTGTTAATAGTTCTTTTGTTATTTATTTGAAAAGATGGGGGAATAAGAGGAAGAAGGGGGAGAGCAGAGAACACTCTGCTAAGGATTTAATCTTCTCAGATGGAAGGTTAAGAAGTCTGCCTGTCTGTGTCTGACTGGCATTGCTACAAGCCAGCAATGCAGGAAAGCCATCCAATTTTGAGACAGCTTTGTTGAGCTGCATAATTCAAATGTGTGTGTCCTCATTACAGAGCAACTCTTAAGCTACATGCAGCACTATATTAGTCATAGGTAGGGAATATGACCTTCTTTTCCATTTTCTATTATTTTGCCTTTTCATTAAAAGCTGCAGTTTCAGCAGCACCCAGGCTATGCACAAACTTAAGCTGTGGAGGCTTTAGCTGATGGGAAAGTGGGATAAATGTCAGCCTAATTATAGCTTGGTCTAGCTCTAGTTTAAGGGTTCCTTTAGCCAAAAGACACCCAGAAAAATGGACCCTCAAATTCCTGGTCTATTTATGATGTTGTGATTAGGAATTACTGTAGGGTAAAGTCAGGTGTGGATTTATCTTTCCCTGAGTAACTCTGAAGTTGGAATGCTTATTTTGGAACAGACTCCAAGGCTAGACGGAAGTAGGGTGTTTCTTGCTCTGGAATAATCGTGTCCATACATGGAGTTATTTCAAGGTTACTTTCCCTACACAAGGTAGAGGTCTTTAAAACACAACAACAAAAAACTTGTGAGTTTTGAGGCTTTTTTTTTTTTTAGTACCTCATTGAGTAAGAAGTGGCTACAAGTTAACTTTCCCTTCCCTTACTCATGTTGCTTTGGTAGGACTTATTATTACCTTTTCAAATGCTTCATTTGCCTCAGAAGGATCTTTGATTCCCAGTAAACTATTACTGTGTACTAGTTTAAAAAAAAAAAAAAGCACAAAACTAAAGATTTAAATCATCTTCTGTGGAAATTTGTGAACATGTAACCAACTAGCAGTGTTTTAAAAGTAATTTTCAACCAACCACTTAAGAAAAGGAAGGGAGCACATACTGCATCATTAATTTCTGCTAGAAGATGAGAATGCAATTCTGGGTTTTAACAGGGGTTTTTGTGTCCTTAATCTGTGAACATGGTGATCCGTGTATTTTGTCTGAAAATAGGGTAGAAGAATTCTTTGGGAACCCCATTTATGGTGAGGTAATTGGAAATTAGAATTTATCTGCTTAGCTCCAGCCTTCTGGTCCTCATTTACCAAGCTCAATTCCAACAGCATTACGTGAAAACCACACAATCTAGCAACTGGAACTGGGAATAAAGAGGCTTTTTGCAGTAAGGACTTTAAGACCTGAGGAATTGAGCGATACTAGCCCCAAATAGGCAAGAAAAATGCTTAAACTAATAAGGTGCTAACACAGTTTTGCTGGCCTCACAGACTTAAGTTATAGTTTTCCATTGTTTTGTAAAGTATAAGCACTTCTTTATTTCTAGAAAATTTGGGATTTAAACATGATTCAGTTTTTGAGTGTTGCACAGAGTCTAAGGATGGGACTTCTGGAGAGCTCCCCAGTTCACTCTTTCTTTTCAGTAGCATCTGAACATCAGGAATAATGATTTCTTTGAAATGTGAGCAGCAGCTTAGCAAAATGTATGTAGTGTGCTAACATGTTGTTTTGCTGAGAAGTGTTACCACATCCGAGAAATCTTAAGAGGAATGTTGTGCATGGCATTTGAAAGTATTTCCCCATGGGTCTCTTTAAGTCTGTATTCTTCCCAAAGGGAAGAATTTGCATTACACCTGACGGAAAACAAATCCCTACTGCCAGGGAATAACAATAGTGCTGATGGAAAGTAGCTGCCAAATGCCACCACTTTCACTCCCACCACACAATGAAAATGGAAAAAAAAAATTCAACACACGGAACCTTAGCAGCTTCCTGGGGAAGTGATCTGTGCCAGTTGTTGCCGAAAGAAAACAGCCCCGAAAGGGGTCGGTCTGTCTGAGGGCTTGGGGACTGGCCTGTTCTTGTTCCTCTCCGTTCCCTGGTGCGGTTCGTGGTTCTCAGGGAAATCCGCAGGCGAGGCTGTGCTCCAGCGGCACACACAGAGAGCAGAGGTGATTTTAACCACTTGGAGGACCTGGCGGTGGGTTGGGTGGGTGAGAGCCACATGGATGTCTCTCTCGGTTCATGCAGTACAGTGACTTCGGCCTTGGGGCAGCTGGTTCACGAGCAAGCATTAGTTTGATGTAAAGTTGCTCAGCTGGCTGAGAAAAACAGTTAACTTCGTACAAGCAGGCTTTGCCACCTGGGTCAGATTGTCACCATTCTGCTGCTGGGAGGAAGGTTGATATTAAACATGAAACCAATGCAGGTCCCTCCTTATGTGTCCTGATGATGAGCAGTCACAGCCTACACAGCCTACACCTACAAATTCAAGTTGAATTTGTACTAACAAATGATTCAGCAGGGCACTGATCCAATCTGCAAGATGCTGAAACCAAGACTTGAAGGTCAGAATTGGTTAGGCTTCCACTCCTGCACAGCAATAGCACTGTCAGTAGCCATAACAAAAATGTAAGAAAGAAAAGGGAGTTAAAACAGGAGCAGATGCTTAGGCTGCCAGCTCAGGGACAGGTGGGAAAGAAAAGGTGGATCAACCACTTGTGTGAAGTTACAGCCCTGAGATGCAAATTCAGAAACTCCACAAAGAAAGTGACTTGGGTTTTCTGTAGCTTTTGAATGGCTGCAGAAAAATAAAATCAGCCCTGTTGGTCAAAGCCCAAGTGCTTGCTGTGGGAACTGTACTTTTAGACTGCATCCTCATTTTTTCCTATTTTTGCAGGATTGAAATCAGTGCTTCATCAGTGGAAAAATACTCTGTGCTAACAGCACACCTCTTAACACCTCTTTTCATAAGAGAAAACAGATTGTCTGTGTACATACTTGTTGTATGTACTTCTGCTTTTTCCTAAAAGCAAGCTCAACTAAGGGACTTCACTGACTTGTGTAGCAAATTAGCAGCTCACTGGGAAAGGGACCCACCAGCTACTGCTGGTTTCTAAACTGCTACCTGGCACCCCTCATCCAAAAACACAAGGCAGCTTTGCTACTTGCCTCTGAACTTAAGAGAGAGGTGCTGGATTGTACCAATTTATTTTAGCAGTTGTTGAACCATGCTGGGAAGGATTACAACAGATACTTTGCAAAACTCTAGACTCTGCCCATGAAGTCTTTTAAAATGTGAAATACAGTAGCTGTCTGGGGGAAACAAACCCTTTTTGTTGCTCTGTTACATATGTATGACAGACTGGTACACATTTTTCTCTAATGACAGTCAAGTAATAACTGTGGCAGTAATAAAGACAGTGTAATAGCTGAGTGATGTAATGCTATTTAAGATGAGATGCAGATTTTCAGAGCATTATCCCATCTCCACAATCACTCTTGTAGACTAAACAAACCAAGTTCTTAAAAATCTTTTTGCAGAGATTTGGTTTTCTGAACCACTCTTTTTTTTTTTTTTACTTCTCTGGACTTTCCTCAGTTGTCTCTGTTCTATGCCCCAAACCAGAAGGGTATTCCAGCTGATACCTCACTGCTACTGAGGAGAGCAGACTTCCTCACCAACCCCTGATACTATGTATTATGTTTCTCTATTTAATAAACTCCAGATTGTTATTTGCCTTTTTTTCTAATAGTTTCACACTGTTGCCTCAATTTATCATCACAGTAACCTTGACATCCTTTTCTGCAATACTGCTGCTGGTCTAGTAGTCTTCCTTTTGGTTGTTTTGTGCATTTGAAGATTTCTTTTAAAGTCCAAGCATGATTCTTTGTACTTGGCTGTATTTAATTTCATGTCAATGATTTTTCACCATTTCTCCAATTTATTAAGACCATCTGCTCAGGTTGTTTCAGGGTGTTTGACACTCTTTGCAGGTTCGTGTCTCTGCAGATTTAGCAGGACTGCTTGCTGGGGTTTGGCCCTGGTCAGCAGGAGAAGCGCTTAACGAGTGTGTTTATTCAAGCAGCTCTGCATCTGTGATATTGGACCTTGATCCAAAATGAAGGTGCTTTTCCAGTTTGGTCTGTCAAAAAATACTTTATATTTGAGATGTCTTTGATTTACTGCCTTCATCCTGCATGTAGAATAGAACAAAAGAAGGAAATTACATTGGTTGATGGGTAGATTTTGGCAAGTTCATCATGGTGGCTTTTTGCTTTTTAATTTTCATTGCCTGTTTATGGATTATTTAGTAATTTGCTTTAAAAGCTTTCTGGGTGTTGAAGATGGGCTTACAGCCATGTAATTCATCAGACATTTTTTCCTCCCTTTTTAAAAATGGACATTGCTATCTTACTCCTGAGTTTTTGTAAAAGGCAAAAGCCTTTCAAAAGTCCTCCAAGATGCATGCTCTTTTCTGGATGATTGCCCCACCTTATTTCCCAGACACTGTAGGATAAATTTCCTAATCTGTCAGAAGAGGAAGAGCAACCTCAGGGAAAGGTTGCAGGCCCACAGGATAGATCCATCATCCAGGAGTACAGTGGTTCAGCATTACTGTGCCTAATTTCTGATAGTCTCATATCTATCCAGCTAAGCACCTGAAGTGAGTTCCTAAGAGTGAGACTGAAAGCTTGATAGACTTCGATAAAGATCTCTCTTAAAAAAATGCAGCTTTGACAGCTGCATTTACAATTTGTGTGCAGAGCAAGGTCTGTGCATCAGATTTCAATGGTTTGAAATTAGTCACTGCAACTTCTTCAGATGATTGCCTCTGCTGTTTTTTTAAAAAGTCCCTCAGCTGTACTGCCATGGAAGGTCATCTGGGCAGTCAGCCTATTTCCAACCTGATAATCTTGTGTACGTGTTTTCTTTGTATTGTTTTCTTTGTACTGGGTTACAAATAGCAAAATTTGTGAATTTGCTTAACTGATCATAGCTTATGGTTTATTAATTTTCTTATTTGTTTTGCCCAGCAACTACATAGAATTTCCAAACGTTTAGATAATTGTAAGAGATTGTCAATCTTTCTGTACATATATACCAGTGCTCTAAAAATAACCTATTAAGCAAATGTTAGAATTCTAACCAGTAGTTATTGTTTCATAAGTGGACATAGAACTCGATGTCCTTTATTGTTTTATCTTGATTGGGGTTTTGAGGGCGCACATGCTTGCACAGATATGTGCTAAAGTGAACTGTGGGAGAATGGTCCTGTGCTGGGGATAGAGAATGCTGTGGGGGCATGGCTGAGTTGCTGAGGAACTTCTGATGTCTCCGTGAGAGTGGTGTGAAATGTCAGGACCAAGAAGGGAAAGAGGGACCCTGATGCTTTAAGTGCAGGATTTCCTTTTTTGGAGCACAAGTCCAAGTAGGACAGAAACAAACTGCATTTTGGGGCGATACTTAATGAAGTTCCTGACAGCAGGCTGTGGCGGGGGGGCTGCCTGCGGGTGCCTGCTGCTGCCTCTTCTGAAGGAAGTGGAACAGATATCACTTTTAAGGACAGATTATGCAAAGAAAACATCAACATTTATCTTAGAATATTGATCGAGCTGGGAAGCTGAACTACAAAGCTTTGAAACTAGCAAAAGGCTGAGGGAAGAGGAGAATGAACTTGGTGTCTGCGTTGTTCCCCTCTGGCCCCCTTCAAACCAGCCGAGCTGGCGTCATTGGCGTGCCCCCCCCTTGAGCCAGGTGCACTGGCACGGCCAGCCCTGGGGTGCGTGTCTGGGCTGGCTCCACGCAGAACTGCGGGGCTGCTGCCAGCCCTGGCGCTGTTGTAAGGTTGCTCTAACAGACCAGGAGAAAGTATTTATGTGTGGGGTTTTTTTCAAAGGTAAGTACTTTTTGCCCTGCAGAAAAGATTTTGCATGGTTACTGCAAGTCCAGCTGCAGGGCTATAGGATGAGTATTTTTGTCTTTTGAATGCATGGCTGGGGAATGTGGATTGACAAATATATAACATTTAATAAATATTTTTCAGTCAATTAAGAAAGGTGGAAGAGACATCTCCGTATTCTGGACACTTGAGAGACAATTAAAGAGAAATAATTGAAGCAGATTTTGAAGTAGTATGTTTTGCTAGAATTAATACTTCTTTTGTTCATGAATTGAAAAATAGCTTTAGGATGCCTAAAGGTGCAAATCCTTGCGCTGCACATACAATGTAAATATATTCAGCTAATTTAAAAAAAAATGCTATGTTTGTGCATTTTTAAATTGCACTAGAATGAAAATCACAATTCAGCTCACACAGATTCCATGTAATATTTGTCATTGAAAAAAGTTTATCTTTGGAAGGTATTCAGAGGCTGGAGCACCTCTCCTGTGAAGACAGGCTGAGAGTGCTAGAGTTGTTCAGCGTGGAGAAGAAAAGGCTCCAGGAAGACCTTAGAGCAGCCTTCCAGTACCTAAAGGGGGCTATGAGAAAGCTGGAGAAGGACTTTTAATAAAGGCCTGTAGTGATAGGACAATGGGGAATGGCTTCAAACTGAAAGAGGACAGGTTTAGATTAGGCATTAGGAAGAAATTCTTTACTGTAAGGGCGGTGAAGCGCTTAAACAGGTTGCCCAGAGAAGTTGTGGATGCCACATGCCTTGAAGCGTTCAAGGCCAGGTTGGATGGGGCTTTGAGCAACTTGCTGTAGTGGAAGGTGTCCCTCCCCACAGCAAGGGGACGGGGGGTGGGTGGAACTAGATCTTTAAAGTCCCTTCTAACACAAACCATTCTGTGATTCTATGATCCTGTGACATTTTCTCTTGGAAGAAGGAGAGTCTTGAATAAATGTTTTTCTCCCTGTAATTACCTAAGTACAGGTAGATGTACTTATAATCCTGGTTATTAAATGGCAGTTACATATTTTTAGCTAATCAACATACTTAATGGTAGCCCAACCAAGTGAAGATTTGTTTTACAAAAATGGTGTTACAGAAATTGAAATTAAAATATTTGTTAAATTAGTCCACCTTGGATAGTGGTTTAAAATCAAATTATCTTTATAATTGAATCAAATTTATTGTTGTTAGGAGAGAAATAGTTTTTCTTGCTCTCTCGTTTTTCAGTCATTGACATTCTGTATTCACTCATCTGGTCAAACAGACTCATCATCTGCTTGAACTGTAAGTTCAAAGAAGATTTAAGATATAAAGACAAATACTATTTCCTTACTTGCTGTAATGTCTTCTCACTGTTATTCGTAAAAATTAAAGTGCACCTTTGATGAGAGAACACTTAGGAGTTTCTGTTTTACTTGATGGAATTTTATTTTGGTATGGATTAGATGTTTTTGCAGTTTTTTTCAACTGCATATAGCTCCTTTGGTTTTTGGATAATTAATGTTGCTATTACAGTGTGTGTGAGCCGTTCCTTTTTTTTTTTTTTTTTATTTGTGCAGTGTCAGAATTTCTATATGCTATAATTTAAAAAAAAATTTTGGATAAAAGGCTGAGGTTTTCTTGTATATTCATAAGGCTGCTCTGCATGCCATCGTGACACTATTTGTGTGATCAAAGGTACATTTTTAAAGGGTGCTTTCATTCTGTTGACATACGCGAAGACCTGTGCGCGCTGAGGATGTTGTTTGAAGGACAACTCACGGGGCTGTGCAGCGTGTGATTGTACGAAAGGGAGCTGCCGCCGCTCGGTGGTGAGGAGTGGTATTGGTTTACTGAGAAAGCCACGTAGAAAATTTCCTTGTAAGGGAGACTGCTGGGAAGAAAGTGGCAGCTATGATGTCTTTAACTCAAAATGCTTTTCTAGCAGCTGGGAGGATAAAAAAAGAAATCACCAGCCTGAATTGTTCTAAAATGAAGTTACGCCACCTGACAGATCATAACTAAATTTTATAAACCCCACTCTTTACTTACAAACTTTTTACAAAATACTAAATACTCAGAGTCTGATTTAAAAGTTGTATTTTCTCAAGTAGTAAATTATAAAAATACAGGGAGATAATTCAGCTTTCAAGTGGTTTGTACTGAAGAATCGAATGCAGAATTAAATGACACAAGACAAATGTGTCTTTTGCACTGGTAGTTTATTTTCCTAGTAGGGTACATGGCATCTTATGCATGTATATGCATGTATATGCATATTATGTGCATATACATGTAGACAGATATTAGCATCAGCCACTTTTTCAATTAAAAGAGTTTTAAATATCTTAAAAATCTGCTGGTCATAGACGCACTGATTTTTTGTTGATAATTTCCTATGAAAAACTGTAATAACCCCATGGCATCCATTGAGGATGCTTTAGTTTGCTGCTGTGGTAGTGCGTGTTGGGGTTTTTTATTCTCTGATACAGGTTTTACTCTGAGAGCTCATAAAACTGGAGGGCAAAACCACAGCTGAAATCACAACTGTTTTAGCTCTGATGTGTTCAGCGACCTTGTCTCCTTCAGTGAACTAGTAAGTGTCACTTTTACATTTCCTTACAGTGCCTCATAAAAGAGGGCCATCAAATTTAACCGGTCTGCAATGTTTGAGAATTCAGCCTCTCTGTGCAGAGGAAGTGGCAGTATCCTTCACACCTCCTGCACCACATCCTGTCTGTGCCATGCGGGTCAGAAGTGCATGCTCAGCAAACCGTGCAGGGCCGGTTTTCACTCGTCTCCTTTTAAGAACTCTTTTGGAAAGAGTGTACTTTTTTGTTGTGTAATGTTGGAAGTCCTGTTGAGTCATATCAGTTAGCTGGAGGCTTTCTCTTTACTGCATTTGTATAAGATACTCTACCTAAGAGGAACTGCTTGTATCACATATCTATTGTGTATCGTTACCCAGGCAAATAGGCTTCATAAGATGAGCAAGAAGTTTACTGAGTTACAGAGTACTGTGTAACACAATTTAAAAGAATGCCATTTCCAAATATGTATGTTTAATCTTCAAAATTAGTAATTTTTTTTTTCTTTGAGAAGTGAAAACTAATACGAAGGTGTTTCGGAAAAGCTGAATAGAAATTTCTATTGAAGGGCTTCTGTTCACTGCTATAAAAGAAAGTTGTATTTAACCTTCTGGTAAATGATGCATGGGATTTGTCCCAATTTAAAAACAGACAGAATAGAAAGCTTGTTACCTCTGCTGTGCAAATGTTAGTGGATTTGAGTAGTTACTCAAATCGACCTCATAGCAAAAATGGGTTTCATGTCTTGAAGTGCTGGGTACCCCTTGAATAATTCTATTCACAGCAGTAACCCAGAAGTTTTTAAAATTTGTTTTTTTTTTTTCTTCTAGTACTGATAATGAAACCTTTATTTGAGAGCAACACAGAAAGGTTTTGGGCTTGCCAATAGGAATTGTTAAATTAAAAGGTTATTTCCAGAACACTTGTATCTCATCATCTGAGCACCAGAAGCAATTAAATCTTTACCACTGTCCTGGAGAGGACTGCCTGGAATGGAAAAGATGAGAAATTTTTCAAGATGTTGAAAGGATCGTGATTCTCGGAAAAGACACATTTAAGAATAGTTTATGACCATTGCAGTTATAAACTCACTGCCGTAAAAGGAATGTGCTGTATGTTGGCAGACTACCAAGTCAGGGAAAATGAAAGTGCAGTTCAGCGCTATTTTGGTGCATCGGATCTGGGAGGAGCTGGAGTGGGGGAGAATCCCAACTGACTGATATTTACTTTCCTCTGGGAAGTATTGCCAGTCATAACTATTAGGAAACAATCTGCAAATGACAGATGTATGAGCACTTGCAAGGCTGAGAAAGTTACTGGCTTCTGCCCTTAGCCAAGCATCCTCTTTCGTCCCAGGCTTGGGGACTCCTTACTTGTCTAGTCTCTTCCTCTCCTTGAGGTCTCCACTTTTTCTTTGCAGTTTCACTTTTCCCATTTCATCTGTTGCCCACAAGGGTTGCAGTGTTTTGTCTCTATACTAAAAAAATCTCCATCCATTTTACACTCCTCCCTACGGACCAAGTTAGAGTACCTTGAGCAAGGACACTCTTAACTTTTGTATTACTTAAAGAAGAATTAATTGCCTCCCTCCTCCCCTTGTACTCAGTGTAGCAGGAATGTCCTCTACATCCTCACAGGCCATGTCCTTTGTCTCTTCAGAGGGGACCAGGACCACTGCCCTGCTGTGTGCAATATTAGGTAGTAAAATAAGGAGAAATCAGCCTTGCAATTTGCTCGTTCATGGGAGCAATTGCAGAACAGGGAGGCAATAATGTAACTTTCCCCTTGTTGCTTTTTTGGGAAGGTACAGCCTTCAGAAAACCCTTTGCTTTGATTATCCTCTCACTTCTCAGGCTTTTTTAATTTGGCCACTGGACACACCCCTGGGCTTTAGTTACACCAGCACATCAGCCTCTTTGTTGCCAAACTGGTTTTTCGCTAGCTGGTGAGGGGAACAATGCAGTGGCCAGTTCAGCATACAAAAAGGGTTATTCCTGTAAGGGATTTTGAGCTTCCCAGGTTAAAGAGGATGTTAACTCAATTTGGTATTTAGATGAAAATTAAATATAGTTCTTTGTTCTCTGCTCAGATGTAATATTTTTCTCAGTATAAATAATTTTTCTATTCTGGATAACCATTCTAATATAAATGGAAACACAGACACATGGAGCCCCCTTACATAGAATATCTTTTTGTCAACAATTGAAATCAGTGAAATTACACTGAATTGTGTACAGAGGTTTCAGAATCTGGTTTATTTCCCAAGATTTTTAATAACTTCTTGGAAAGATGATCATTTTAGCCTGGATGGTAATGTAAAATCTGTTGTGGGAATCTCTCTCTCTTAGGTGGAGGACCAAAGTCTGGGTAATAAAGCTCAGACTAAAGGCTTAACTCCTAAAAATATCTTTGATTCACCTCAGTGGGAAACTTTATGCATTCCTGCTCATCCTCTTTTCCTGCTTTCCTCTGTTTTTTTGTCTGATCTCAACCTTTAGACTTTTCTTCTTTCACCCCTACCCTGTTAACATGATGGATATCGAAGGCATTGCTACCGAAGCCTTCCAGCTTGAATACAGAAAAGATACCTCAGTAACATCAACAGACTGGGCTATATAACCCCATTTCACAGGAGAAAGAAGGCTGGCCTGTGGGCACCATAAGGAAGCTGGGGGACTGGGGAGGGCCTCTTGCACCCCTTGAGCTTAAGCAGCCCTGGTGCATGTCATGCTTGGTGTGCCCAGGTGGGTGTCTGCCCACCTCCAGCCCTGCTTGCTTTGCAGGTGCAGGGACACAGCTGTAGTTCATGCTATGGAACACTAAATCAACTCTCCAGTTAAGCACTTCTCTGGTTCCTTTGAAAACGATAATTCCTGTAAGTAAGGGCCATTAAAGCACCTGTAGCTCGTTCTGTCAGTATCTTAAAGCATATGTGAGCCAAACCAATTCTTGAAAATGTCTTATATGTTAGACTGTGCATTTTGCAGGAAGGTTTTATAGGTTTGAGTTTCAGTTGCTATGGGAAGGGTTTAAGAACAAAATGCAGTATCAGCGAATATGTAAAGTTCAAGAAAGCAAAAAGGTTTTGAACTTCAGTGTTTAGATTCCTTTCTAATGATAATGTTAACTCCAAGTTTCAAGGTTGATGATTCCTGGTCTTCCACTCAAATATTACAAGGTATAGCAGTAATTACCTCTTTTCTTGGGGCACAATGTAAACATCCTAAAAGTAGACTGGACTGCCCTTCAGTTTGCACATTCCAGCACAGACAGCTAAGGAGAACATGCTTTAATTGAGAGTCTTTAAAGTGAAGTGGGAATTCAGGTCTAATACTTCAGATTTCTGTGGCTGTAACTGAGAAGCTAATATTGTATGGGGGGAGACTATATGCAGACAAGCATGCAAGTTAAAAGCTACAGTACATCTGTAGAGCTGTAAGGTTAATGCAATTAATTTAATTTAGAATGCTTTATGCCTCTTCAGTAAGTCTTTGAGAAGCTTAAATTTATAATTATCTTTATCACTAGCATAGCTTACTAACTTATCTTACTTAGAGAGTGTTTTACTCTCATCAGACCATGAGCTTTTGCAAGGTATTTTAATAGCAAATCATGAACTTTTGAAGACACCTGGTTTGCATTATCAAGCACATGAAAATCCAGAGCCTAAAATCTCTCTTTAAAGGTAAATTTCATAGAATCACAAAATGCTTTGGCTTGGAAGGGACCACCCTGCCATGAGCAGGGGCACCTTCAACTAGACCAGGTTGCTCAGAGCCCTATACAACCTGGCCTTGAACATTTCCAGGGATGGGGCATCCACAACTTCTCTGGGCAACCTGTGCCAGTGCCTCGCCACTGTCACAGTGAAGAATTTCATCCTAATATCTAATCTAAATTTACCCTTTCCCAAGGTTTTATCAATTACCTTTACTATTTTGTGCAAAATGCTTCAAATACAGTACAGCACATTGAAGTGTTCAGTTGTCTAAAAAATATAATTATAAAACACAAATGCATATTCACAGGATGTGTGATTTTTGAAGGGCTGAAAGCTGACTCCTCATTGTTCTATCAGGCTGTTAGGAGGCCAGGACAGAAGGCTTGGTTAGCCCAGGTAGTGAAGTATGTAAGTGTGAGAATACCTTGTGCACTGCAAAGGATGCTAGTTTAAGGATCGGAGATCTTGCATCAGAAGTGGGAACTGGAACTCTTCCCTTCCTTCTCTGATAAATAACCAGCAGTCATCATACCCCTGCTGAAAAGTTTTCCTGTGCTCTAGTCTCCTGGCAGCTTGGTGATGGTTTATTAAACATCTCTGTGCAAGCTATTCAACATTGCCTTTGCCCCCACTGTAGCATACACCGTGACAAACCTGAGACATTAACTGCAAACAGTGAAGTCCCTAAAAAACCACTAAGTGCAATGCAGGGAGCAGGAAAGACCAAGGGCTTTGGCATTAGCACAGAATGTGTCAGGGGAAAATGACTAGGGAGTAAATAACTGTTTAGACACCAAAAGACATGATCTACTGAAACACTTGCTCATATGGTTCTCTCTCTAGGCTGCACTTTTTGTTCCTGCAGTGGCCAGGGGTTGATTTGTCCTGTCTGCTGAGTTTGACTGGCAGCAGCTTTAGGTGAGCAAAAACCAAATTAAAAAAAATATCCAAATGATAAGGCTGGAATAAATGTATATACAAAATATTCCACTAAGCTTTATCGGGAAACATTTGGTTATAGTTTGCTTTATGTCAAAATAAATAAGTAAACCCTTTGCAAAACAACTGTTCGAACTTATTGCTGGACTGAAAAATGCTTAACAAAACAAGCATTGATAAAAATGAAACTGTTAATGTAACACTTGAGTATAGTAGACTCCCAGGCCTTTACTGCCTTCTGACTTCTGGTTGCTTGGTTTTCTTCAGTGTGGCAATATTTTTGCTCTTTGCTTTTTCCAGTGACACAGGACTTCCTGTCAAGAGCCTGGGAGCCTGGCTCTCTGGCTAGTGTATACCTATCTCTTAATTGTTTCCTGCCCTCCAAATGAGGCAAGGGACTTGAGGGTGGGGGGAGGAAAATTGGAAAAAAAAGTAGAAGCCTCACACTACTAAGGTCTCATTATTGGGGCAAGAAAAAAATCCTGATTCTTCCCTTAAGAATTTGTGGCTGGTTTTTTAATTTACTTGTAAAGAGCTAAAGCTTCACATTTTTTCTTGTGAGAGCTGGGATTCTCATGTAATTTTACGAATTCGGGACCTGAGTTGTCAGGAAAAACACTGAATATGGAAAAATTTAAACAAGTAGTGTTATGAGCTCCCAAGATCCTTGATGTTTCCATTACTGCTCTTAAAAACAAGATGTGGTAATATCAGAATTTAATCTCCCAAGTTGTCCTTCCCCCAAAGAAACTTTTCTAATTGCAGACAGAGGTTGACAAAACATAACCTGAGTACATAAAAAGTTCTTAATTTCCGAAGGACAAATTTGAGAGACCACCTATGTTACTTTATAACTAATCATGTTTGTTTTGGGGCTGAACTTAGGATTTCTGAATGTCCACAACGGACAACATAGAAACTCTTGAAAGCTAGTAGTTCTTTCATATACGCCAACATTAGGATCCTAAAAGGAAGGCTTTCCTGGAGTTCCAATGTGTACCCTAGAAAACAACTTCTGAAGTCCACCTAATGACATAGTTACTGCTGTATTTGTATTAGCTGTATTTATAAGTTATTTATAAGTTATTTACAAGTTATCGCTGAGCATGGTGTCCACCTTAGGAAAGACGGACAGATGGAAGATCCATGTTGTGCTAGGTTAAAGGGTGAAGTGCAGTGAAGGGGTTCCAAGGGGTCTGATGACAACTGATGAGGAGCCAACAGTGTTCTGGGTGTTGCAGGCAGCGCATCAAGCAGCATGTGTTTAAAAAAAACAACCGCAAGCCACCAAACAGTGAAACCAAAAAGTGATGTGTAAAAGAATAATCTCCTTCCCAGGACCGTGAGGTCTGTTCTGACCTCTCTGTGGAGCATCTGTCCTTCCAGAAAAGTGGCATGTTGCAGTGCTGCAATAAAGATATTGGGGTTATCAGGTCTGTGTGGTGGAAGTGCAGCACTGCAGTACTCTCTGTGGCTCAGGTGTGTGACAGTCGCGTTAGCTGGCTGTACCCAGGCCACCCAGCCTTGACAGTGGCAAGGTGGGCTGTGAGTCAGCACAGCTGGGCTCCCTCGGGGCTCAGGCAGGTGTCTCCAGCACCAGCATGTGGGCTTTGCTTAACCTGGAAAGGGTCGGATACGTGTGGTACGGTAGTTTAAACCACTAGCAATGCTATTCCTAGGATGGTGCTTTCACAGAATCACAGAATCAGCTAGATTGGAAAAGACCTCTGAGATCATCGAGTCCAATCTATGACCAAACACCACCTTGTCAACTAGACCATGGCACCCAGTGACACATTCAGTCTTTCCTTAAACCCCTCCAGGGACGATGAGTCCGCCAACTCCCTGGGCAGCCCATTCCAATGCCCAATCACCCTTTCTGTGTCGAACTTCTTCCTAATGTCCAACCTAAACCTTCCTTGGTGCAGCTCAAGACTGTGCCCTCTTGTCTGGTCACTAGCTGCCTGGGAGAAGAGACCAACCTCACCTGGCTACACCCTCCTTTCAGGCAGTTGTAGAGAGTGATAAGGTCACTCCTGAGCCTCCCCTTTTCCAAGCTAAACAACCCCAGATTCCTCAGCCATTCCTCATAAGACACATGCTCCAGACCCTTCACCAACTTCATTGCCCTTCTCAGGACTTCTTCCCATGTTTCTTGTCGTGCTCTGGCTGTTCCTGTTAAAAAAGTCTGAGGCATAAACATGGCACTGGAGCCTGCTGAATGCTATGGCCAAGCTTGCATGTGCCACAGAAAGAGCAGAGGGAAGATGCAAACCTGTCATTCTCCCTCAGTCTCTTCTTTGTACCCATGGAATTGGCAAGCAGGGGTGAAGCACCTCCAAACAAATATGTGAATTGCAATGAGTCTGACTTTGCGCTTCTCTTTACTGATTCTTCACAAGCCATTCTTAGGAGTCTGTAAGCTCCCTGCAGCAGGGTTTGTGTGTGTGCATACGGTAACTGGCACTGGGAGGTCCTCTCCTACTGGAACTACTGGCTACTGCTGTAATGTACAGAGTAAATAGAAATAGCAATCAAAGCGTCAGCAATCAAAGAATAAAATATGCTAACTGCAGTAAAGCATTTCCATGGATGCTCAGTGATATTTTATTGGGCTTTCAGACTTGTATATACTCTAAGTCTTTATGAATACTTGAGAGTAAATAACAACATATTGGTGAACACTGAAATACTTGACATTTTCAAGAGGCCAGGATCTATTTTATAATCCTCGGGAATTTCAAATAATGTCCTCCAAGCTGTTTACACTTGAGGGAGGGAGAGGGAAAGGAAGAGGGAGAAGGAGAAGGAGAAGGAGAGGGAGAGGGAGAGCGGGGAGAGGGAGGAGTGGGATGAGGGGAAGGAGGGGAGGAGGAGGGAGGCAGGGAGGCGGCGCTGCTCCGGGCGGTCAGTCCTGCCCCTCGCAGGCCTGGGCCAGGCGGAGGCCGCCAGGCGGCGCCGCCTCGCTCGGGCCGGGCCGGGGGCGGTGCGGGCCGCCCGCCGGCGGGGGGCGCTCGGAGCGTGGCCTTGTTGTGCGGCCGGGGCGGCGGGGCAGGGCCGGCAGCGAGGGCAGCGCGGGGCTGCGGCTGCCTGCCCGCAGACCTCCGGCGTCCCGCCCGTCCGCTCTGGAGGGGTTCGCGCAGGTTTTCGCGCAGCTCCGCTGCTACGCGAGACGGGTTTGTGTGTCTGTGTGAAGGTGTGACGGTGCTCGCGGGCTGCCCTTCTCGCAGCGCCTGCCCGGCCCCCGCTGTCGGGCAGCACGGAGGGGTCGAGGGGTTCGCGGCGAGTTTGGTTTGGGTACGCCCGAGTTGAGGCGTGTTGATGCGGGCAGATTTCTGTCAGATACGCTCCAGAGCGGTTTGGTAATGGATACGGCTGGGTGCTTGTTACAGTCACGGAATCGTCACAGAACGGTTTGTCTCGGAAGGGACCTTTAAAGGCCATCTAGTCCAA
Organism: Manacus candei; assembly: GCF_025592945.1. NCBI lineage: Eukaryota > Metazoa > Chordata > Aves > Passeriformes > Pipridae > Manacus > Manacus candei. The sequence goes on along the minus strand of NW_026138091.1, from coordinate 6,718,855 downwards.
CCCCCTGCAGTGAGCAGGGACAGCTTCAGTGAGATCAGGTTGCACAGACTCTTGTCCATTCTGACCTTGAGTGTTTCCAGAGATGAGGCATCCACCACCTCTCTGGAGTGTTCTACAGATGTCCTCTCTGAGTCTTACTCTTCGGGATGAAACCATGGGCAGTTTCTTCACCGTTGGGGAAGCGCTTGGGATAGCGCTTGCCGTGGGCCAGTGCTGGACGCTGCCTGCCGCGGCTCCGGAGCTGCCACAAACCAAAAAGAAAGGCCTGGGAGGAGGCTGGGAGACCTGCCCGGCCACTTCTCAGTCACACGGGGCCCGATCCTGCTTCCACGAGAATCCCAGAGAATTTCCGTACTGACTTTGCTGTGGGTTGGCTCTGGTCCCCTGTCACATAATTCTGAAGTGAGCTATGGCTGTACATGGCTGGGCTATAAGGCAGCTGCATTTCCTCCCTCCCATCATGGGGTGAACAAAACAATTAGTATTTGTGCATGAAACCCTTCTGAAATAAAATCTTGTGACTGCCATTTCTCTGTTTTCTATATTTGAACTGGCCGGAAGATTGTTTAAATGTATCTCATGGACAGTTTACAACATGAATTATTTCCTGCCCTTGAAAAGTCAAGGTTTTAAAATATCTGACAAGTTTATTACAATGAAATGTCACATTCCTCAACAAGTCATCAAAAGAACAATTTTTTAGCAATGACTGGTTTCCAGCATTCACTATTCAGAAATGTTGCAGACTCTGATTTTGTTTTGAATAAAATAAATAGAAAAAGCCTACATGTTTGCTCTGCCTAGCATTCCTGGGTGTTCCAGGCAAGATTTCTGCTATCTAGTTGCGGTCCTAAGGTTTCTTCCTTAGTACCTCTGTACTTGTGACCACTTAGATTGCTACCCCCCAAGTTGCTCTCAGTTGGGTATCTAAAGCAGCTGTGAATGCCCCTCATAAAAATGCCCCCTCCCTCTCACTTTGTAGCATATAAAATGGTTTCACCGAATACTATGTAATATATATCAAAATGGTAGGGGATGGTGTATCAGAAATGGGCTAAACATACTAAGAAAAGTGCATGTAGAATTGTGCTCCCATGTGGTGGTCTTATAAAATTTCAATTATTGTTTTTTCTGTGACTGTATCTTAACATTTTTGATGTTTTAATTTGTTCTCATCTTTTTTTTTTCTTTTTTTTTTTTCTTCCCTACTCAGCTCTTGCCCCTGTTCTTTGCCTCTGGTTTTGTTGGTGAGGATATCACAGTGATGTCTGCATTCAACCTGCTGCATTTGGTGACAAAGAGCCAGCCAGTGGCCCTGCGAGCCTGTGGGCTTCCCTCAGGTTGAATGGGTGCTGCTTGTTGTGTCATGCGTAATGAAGGCCCTTGTAGGAATGGGTGTCTCTGCTGCAGGAAACAATGTGCTATGAGTTGCTGTGGTTTGTTTAAATTTTCCTTTGAACCAGAAGTTTATTTGCCTTTTTTTTTTTTTTATAAAAGTCACTGGCTTGAGTGAGGGGTTTCATATTTGAGATTTCAAGAAGTTTGGAAATGCTAACTTCCTTGTCCAAAATATTATCTCTTAAATTTTATATTATTTTCCTCATTCTTGGCAAAAATGGTGAAGTATTTTATTAAATGCCATTTCTACTTTTAAAAAGATGCATAAAAGAATTTAGGATGTTGATTGCTATTAAATCATAGGACTTAAAAACATTTCCCAAAATTTTTAGTAGTATACTGTAGTTACACTCCATGTGTTTCTTTTCACAATTTTATTATAAATCCAATATGTTGTACTGAAAATTATGTACAAATAGTGTGCAGATTTTAAAAGTTAATTCTTTTATTCCTCTGACAGCATATTCCTTAGTTATGTGACACTTCTCTACATAACTAAATGGAAACATGCAATTTAATGCCCAGATGCAGCTGTACTTCTCATGTAAGGTCCAGGTTTGTCCATTAGGTCTGGAAAGGGTGCCATAAGACCTCATCTCCATGAGTTTGTTATTGATGAAAACCTTGAACCTAAGTATTTTGTGTTTCACTTGAACAGCAAGCGTATCTGTAATGTCCGCATAGTATTGTGAGTGTACGTGGTTATGTGGGAGAAAATAAAAGCTGCACTGAGCTAATTTTAAACATGACTGAGAATTTTCTTGACACCCAAATAAAAAAGATACAGCCCTGGCTGATCAGTGTTTGAAGCCTCAAAAGAGAACCAGCTTGGGTGTTGTGCTACATTCACAACTCGTTCATAAGGCTGCAGAATGTTATGAGCAGTTTTTCCCAGAGCTGGACTTAGCAAGCATATGGAGATGATGTTTTAAAGATTTTTTTCAGTGATAAGAGATCAATTTTCAAGCTGATGGATTTTTTCTAAAGCTGATTACACTTTATTTGAACTAAATCTGAGTCCAATTTTTGCAGCATTTGTGTTCTGTTTCCCCCACATGTGCACAAAACTCCCATTAACCTTGATAGGAGCTGCAAACACATATTGAGGAAGAGAGAGAATAACCCACATTGTGTCAGCTTGACCTTGGTTTCCCGTTATATTTGCCGCTGAGCCAGATTTAAAACCCTAAAAATATAGGGTAAGCAAATTTCCTTAGTCCTCATTTTTGTACCTTTTGATGTGTGCTCATGTTGCCAGTGTCTACCTTAAAATGGGGACACACAGCCTTCTGGCCATTTTATTCCCACTCTGAAAAGGAGATCCCAAGTTGGTCAGCTAGAAACACACAGAGCCCATGGGAGGTTTTGCTGTTGTGTACCTATTTGCAAAGCATCGCATTATCTGTTTTGTCAAATTGTTTTCCTGTCATAATCCAGTAGTCACATTTTGGAATTAAAAAGTTAACGCTACTGTTTATTCCCTTTGATCCCTAACTGTGCAACCATTAATAGATTGAGTTCCACTGACTACTTTATAGATATATATATATATAGAGAGAGATTTATATATAATAAACCCAAATTCATCTGCTAACAGTGGAATAATATACAATCACATATCTTACATATTTAAAGAGTAATCTGAATTCCCCAGATGCTTATAAAGTAATATAGGCTTGTTTTGCCTTTGGTTTGTTTTTTGTCTGCGTGGTGTATTTAGAGGGTTGCAAGTAAATGGTATAGCATGTATCGAATAAAACATGGGAATGAGATGCAGAGCCAACATCTGCTTAAATGCCACAATGCCCTGTGACTTTGACTTCTGAATATACATAAAATACCCCAAGTTCTCATGATTTTTTTATAACATAACACTTTGAGTTAGTACTTTTCCCACCATCCAGATCTGTGTGAATTGCAGTCCTTCAACCATACCACCATGCCATGTGTCCACTGTGTGTGGGACGGTGTGGAGCTTGGCTGCCTTCTAATTCAGTGGCAAATTCCATATGGGATGAGACTTTTGAACCTTCTGGAACCCCTGCCCACACAGCGTAAAGGAGTGAAGTGCCAGCAGAGCAGCAAATGGGGCTTTCAAACAACATTTTAAACTCTATGCAGTTAAATATTTGCAGGACAAGGACTTGAATGAAAGTATCATTTCAATTTCTGTGCTTGGAATGATACCTCTGTCCTTTCTGTAAGAGACAAGCTAACACAATGCAGCATTTAATTTATATTTAATATATAGTTGTAGATCAGAAATAAGTGACATTTTCCCCCCAAAAAAATTTAAATTAATGAAATACCATTGGGAGGTATTTTAGAATAGAGATGACCTTCTGTCTCTTCTTTGAACCACTATTTTGGAAGCATGTATGAGTTACATGGGATCACTTGTGCTAGTGAGGTGTTTTTACTTGCTCTTTTTCTGTTTGTATATTAGCACCTGGAGTGCAGGTCTGTTCTTCCAAATTGTATTTTAAAAATACTTTTTTGTCTGAAGTTAGGACTAAACGTTTCAATGTGTGCAAACCTAGTGCACTGTTTGCTCATAACCTTTTTTATAGACAAAATGGCAAATCCGAGCAGGAGCAGGCACTTCCAGTAGGTGGCACTAGGCATTTGCTGTTATGCATGCCCAGGGCTATATGAAAAGCTTCCCATTTAGGAGTTATTCACACAGAAAGTACACCCTGAGACCTTAGGAACATTTACAAGTATTTTAAGAAAAGCGTGAGCACTGGGAAGAATCACATCACTCTATGCTCGTACACAGACTACCATCACACTGGTTCAAGGTTTCTTCACTGCCAGTAATGATTACAGTTCTGTTGTGTCTGTTGTGTGATGTAGAAATGTTGCTCCTTGAGCCCACTTTAATAGTCGAATGCTCTGAATTTCTTTGGAAATCTAGGATGCACTCAGCACCTGCTGGGATTTAGTTTACAGAAATTCAGTCTTAAAAACAAAAAAACAAACAACAAACCACTTCAAAACCACAACAACGCCCATCAAATGTTTAATGTAAAAACTACTTCAGCTGCTTTAATGCATACCAAGAAGCAACTGATACAAATAATGATTATGCAGATTCCATGTACATGTTTTCTGAAGCAGACCACCAACCTATAAAGTAAAAAGATAGCTTATTTTGCTTTGCTGTGTCTTTTAATTATTATGGGTTCTCATTTCTTATAAAGATCTTTTATTTCTTTAACACTTTGAATGTTGTGCTGCTTACATCACATTTTTGCATGCGATAATTTGGCTTTTCCTCTCCTGTAGATCAAAGAAAATTATGGTGCTTGTAAAATTAAGTTAAAGTAATGATGAAGAAACTACAGGGGTAGACTTAGGGTTGGTTTATTTTTTTTTTCTGCATAATAAAGTCCTAGGTAATATTAAATTCTTGTGAAGTGTTTAATTACTAAAATAACTACTAGTAGGAAACCATACTTTCTTAGGATTAGATGAAATTACAATGCATCTGTATGAAGATGGTGCTGGGCATATGGTGTAAGTCTTTATTAAGTAAATATCTATAGTATAGTTTTTCGTAACTTGTTTTATTAAATATTTGTTAATACTTAATTTCAATATAATATCTTTTTATAAAACTGAAGAGTGAAGACAAAATTACTGGGTCTCAAAATTGGACTTTTATTAGTAATCTTTTAACATAAAGAATTACTTTCAGAAGCAGATCTTCTAAACATTTGCGTGCATTTGTTCCTCCGAACTCTCAAACTGCTCATGTCAGTGAAATTATCTGTGTGCATAATGTTTGCCAGATATGGCTTTAACAGCAAAAAGTCTAGAAAAGACCTTATTCTTGTGTGTTTCAAGTATAGTAGTTGCTGTCAAACTTTGTGTGACTTAAGTATGTCTAAATGTTTCATATTGTATGTTTCTATGTTCAGAGATATCATTTCCATAATGCATAACTTCCCCATAGTTTACCGTAATGTGTATCACCAGAGATGTACTACTACAGATGGCTGTTCACATGGTTTGAATGAAAATAAAAGTAAGACTAATATTGTATAGCATAAACCACCAGTATGGCTATGGTTAAATGCCTGTCAATGTTTTCATTATAAATCCCTATTTTCTGGGGTTTATATCTTGAATATAAAAATTTGCTCTGTGTTTAAATATGTCATACAAGGTCTCAGATGAGACCTTGTTCCTGTTCCTCAGAACTGGTTGGGGGGCAAAAATTAAAACTGATTTCTATCAAGCTAAATTAAAAAAAAAATAGCAAATACTAATTTGGAGCAAAAATCGATTTTTAAATTTAAAATAGTCTTAAAAATACCTAGCTTACTACTTCCCAGCAGTTGTGACGAATTTGATAAATGCTTGAAAAGAGTCTTGAAAATACGCACTATGTGAGCACAATAGTAAATAGCATGTGAAGCCTTTCATGTGTCATTATTATATAAATGTTTGTGTATATGTCTGTCTTCTAGTCATAAGAACTAGAACACTGTATTACCATAATAGAGCATATTTTTGAAATGACTTTAGTTTTAAAAATTAACTTTGCATAGAGCTGTCTTAATGGGAGTATATTCAGTGTAGTACTGTATTTACAAATATTTCTTTTGTACAATAGTATTCAGTCTAGAATGTCTTATTTAATGCAGTTTAGAATGAAATTTATTTGTGGATATCTCATTGGGAGTAATACTTTAAGAGTACCTGATACTTGTAAAACTTGGGATCATAAAGAAAACTAGAAGCCTTTTGTACGTACCCTAGAGTTTGTACCCTGTTTTTTTGCTCTTCTCAACTCCTTGTTTTGATGGAGTTTCACACTCTTCCTCATCAGCTCAACAGTCAGAAAGTGCTCGTCCCTGCCTCATCTGGGTAGAGGCTCCTCGGTGACTCTTGCACTGAGAAGCTCAAGGATGATGAGACGTCTCTTGTGCTCCCAGACCATGCACAGAGCCAGTTCCTTAATGTGTTCCCTGATGGATCTTTTAAGGTTGTTTGTGTGCCCTTCCTGCTCCCATAAAGGACCCACCACAAACCATTTCCACCCTTCTTGCAGAAATGTTTTAATTCTGGGAGCTCATAAATTTCCTGTGTTCCATTCCTGTGCCCTCTGCAGCTCAAACTTACTGTGTTTTCTGCTTAGTTGGGTACGGAAAAGATGAAGTTTCAGCACTAATGGTGTTTTGTGTTTTAAAGTTTCTCATGGAAAGTTACTTTTTTATTATTGGAGTATTTATCAGGACATCTGAGAAGTCCTTTAAGGACTGCCTTCACTTTTTTCCCTTCAATTAAAAGCAACTCCTGGCTTTGTCCTTTTTCTGAGCAGTACGTGATGAAGGTTTCAGAGTGTGTATGTGATGTAAAGGAGAGATGACAGCACACAAAAAGGAAGGAGATTTTTTTATGTTGCTAAGCTGAGGGCGTACAAGCAAGAAAAGGTGCAAGAAGTGAATATAAAGCTTAAAGTCTGTAAGACTAGGTTGGGAAGCAATGGAGAAGATAATCTAGTAGGCCACTTAGGGAATGGGTGAGCTTGGAATTTGATGGACCATGGAATGGGTCTAGACCGTGGCTTGGGAGTCAGGCACTAGAGACAGGAACATTACCATAACTTAACTGGTAGGTTAGCCACAGGTTGCTACAGCACAGATCATGATTTGGGGGAAACGAGTAGAGAGGAGACCCAGAGAATGCTAAGAAGAAGAAAATGTTTGTTCTTAGTTACAAGCTAAACATGTGTCTCAATCTGTGATTTCCTTCAAAAGAAGCTGTGTTGGGAAGGGACACGTGGCCAGGGTATGAAAGTGCCCCCTGCTCTGGCTGGAGGAGAGGTTCTTGTGGGTTGGGAGGTGCCAGCAGCCCAGATCCAGCACTGGTGACTTTATGCACTGAATGCAAGAACTCCCAGCTCAGTGCTCTGGCCCAGGTCAAGGAGTCGCAAGGAGAGCAGAATGGGAAAGGGCTTGACTGAGTCCTCTTAAAGGCTTTTTATAGAGCTTGACCCCATCTTCCTAACCCATAAAGCATGGCTGAATTTTAAAGAAACGCAGGAATTCCAGAAGGCCTATTAGTGAAAGTGGTTGCCAGTTACAAACCTTTTTGGCTGTTACTCTACCATTAGTCCTGAAGCAGGTTGAGAGGGTAGGGGGCTACAGTGTTTTCTGTAGTAGTTCTTCTGGTCATAGCAGAGCAACAGCTGGAGCACAGAGTGTCGCAGCAGCTTCTGTCTTCATGCTGGATATGTCCCTCAGTGGAGAAGTGGAGTGAAAAGCCATAGAGCAGGCTATGCCTGCTTGTGTCTTTGCTAAAAAGGTTCCTTACCCTCCACAGTGGCAGACAGACTGAGTTTTGCAGGAGGTTAGATCTAGGCTGTTGTGGGGAATTGGAGGAGAAGAAAGACCTTCCCTCCCACCCCTCTCCTTTCCTCCACCCCCCTCCCAAGTACAGATTGTGGCACCTTGACTCATTGGCTCATTTCACAGGCCACACATCACTATTGTGGAGGAAGCAGGAGGAGGATTTAGCAACAGCCTGAATGCCAAAATAAGCTACACACCACTGTGGTAACTGCTGGCAAATGCTGACTTTTTAATTGTTTCTGATGCAGGGTTAAACCTTTATTAAAGCAGTGTGAATAAACTTCTTTTGATGGCTGACTGAAATATTTTAAACGCAAAAGGTAGCATAAAGCCCTCATTAAATTCATCTTAATTCTGCTGTTAATAAAATGTCTTTCCATATGTTGTGCACCCTTTTATTGTTTCGGACAGAAATCTACTGACCAGATACGGAGTGCTCAATGTCTCTGCCTTTCTTCCTTTTAATTTAAAAAAATGTACTGCCTGTGAAAGGTGCTAGGATCATATCAGCAAAACAAAAGTCTCTTTATCTGTTAGGAGGGAGTGGAAGAGAAATCCATCATTATAAATGTTCCCCCTTCCACTGCTGTACCAAGAGATCTTGATCTTGTCTTGTCTGTTTTGCATCCAAGAGTAAGGCAAATAGGTCATCTGCCCTGTGCACTCTGTCTTTGGCCATCTCAGCAGAAACAATAACAAATGTGGCAGTTTATAATGTAATGAGCTTGTGCTCCACTTAATTGAAGGTTCTATTCACCAACCTCTGATAAGCAGCCATTATGCTGTCATTGCTATGGTACTAGTGAAGATGACAGCTCAAAAAGCTCCAGGGGAAGCTGCCTTCACCTCCACCAGCTAGCACACGGTGGTGGTGGACTCCTCAGTCTTTATAATTTGGAAAGGTTGTGAGACCAAGACTGTGGCTGGTAGAGACATTTATTTCATTATCGTCAGATAAGGAAGTAAAGTGGACGTACCTGGAGAGAACAAAAGGAGCTGCTTTTCTTTCCCCCTTTCCCACTATGCAAAACGCTTGAGTCTTTTGTTAAATGTTTTTTACATTTGTGAGGTTCAGATTTCTCTTCCAGGGAATGTCTCTTTGGCTTTCATGGCCATGTAACCTGCTGCAAGCACGCTTGCAGGCCTGTGGAAACAACAGGGCAGCTCCTGTCCCCATAGATGCTGCCTGTACGGGACTGCTGGGGTTCTAATAGCATTTTCTTTGGAAAGAAAACAAGTGCACAGAAGAGATGCATGAGTTACCAGTTTGGGGTTTTTTTGTTTGTTTTGATTTGGTTTGGTTTTGTTTTTTTTTTTTTAATTTTGGGGGTTTTCGTGCTTAACAAATTTACTGTCTTATATGGGAGATTTCTGATGATGACTCAGAATATATGTGTTTGTATTAAACATGAGCCATGCTGATGACCAGGTGGAAAAAATAAACGTGACAGCTCTGTTACTTGATTGCATGGGAAGTTTTCAAATTTGCAAAGAAGGGGCTTGCCCTTCCCTTGTGGCCATCTGACCCTCCTGGGTGTTAAGTAAATAATTTTTTAAAAACACAGTTAATTTTTGGGTGGCTTTCTTTTAAGATAGAACCTGGCATTTGACCCAAAATTGTAACTGCTGTCCTGGTACCTGGCTTTAGGATTTTCAATGCACAATATAGTGGAAATAGTCTTCGCCCCATTACTTCTAATGCTTGCATGAAACTGCAAATGGTATTTCAACAGCGGGTGGGAGCTGGCTACCTACAGCAAGAAAGCAAAGGAGCCATCCCTCAGAGGAGAAACACAGATCAGTTTTTCAATGTGTAAAACATTTACAGGGTTTTTTGAAGGATGAAGTTTGGATTTTACTTAAACTTGACCTCCCAGCATTTCAGAGTTTCTTTTGCAGCATCTATCCTAGTCACCAACAGGCTTAGGTAATTTAAAATGGCTTGTGAGTGGATTATAAAAAGGACTATCATGTCAAATACAGGTTTTATAAAACTGTGTTTTCCAGCTTAGAAGGCAGTAAAATTTTTTGCAATGATTTGCTTTTTCAAGAGTTGTTCTTTTTTAAACTAGATGAGCAGTTTCTGACTTGTTTGCAGTTGAGAGGACCCTACAGCGTTCTTCTAAGACTGTGGACTACAGGCTGCAGAGAACAAACTAAGCAGAAGTGAGAGAGTTGAGCATTTGCCTTTTTGTAATCAAAGAGAGGCAAAACTGTCAACAAGAGGTGTAAACTGTGTAAATGAAATTTGAAATAATAAAAAATGAGAGATTCCACTTTGAATAATACTGAGTGTTAGCAAAAGCATATGTAAGGATATTTATTTAAAGAAATGTATGCAAATATTTTTTAACTTTGCAGGATTCCTCTTAATGTCAGTTTGAGATAATTTACCATTGATCTACCCCGGTCTGATGCACCTGTGGGGGGACAGACTTTGGAAAGCAAAGAGGTGTATACTTAGAGTCAGATCCTGTAGTACATTCATGGACCCTTAAGTAGCTCTGGATATGCCAAAGGGTCTGCCTATAGAGGTCACATTGCAGGACTGGGGCTGGGGTGGTATATGAGTAATAAAATGTGCTGGAAGGCCCCTAAAAAACTGCTTGGGTATATTAAAAGAAGTAGTACGGAAAACTAGAAGCCAAATTTGTTATATGGCTGTGTTTTGCTGGAACATTTGATCTTGCTGTATTTAATTCAGGAAGTCTAAGTGGTATGTACTCAGTCCAAGACTGTAATGTCCATTAATTCTAGTGGAACATAAGCATACATAGAAGGGGGGAAATGTAAGCTGTGTCTTCCATGCATAGTTGAAATATTGAGCTAATTTCAGTGATAGGAAGCAAAAAAGCATAAGAGAAAACTGTTAGAAGGGTTCCAAAGACTGTTTGAAGTAGGAAAGCCATCAGGAAAAATGCCACCAAATTTCAGGGCATGTCAGACACTAATCGCCACCCTCTGGCATGTTGGAACGGGTGCAGGGCTGAGTGGTGAGGAGTAATGGTCTGCTAACTTGTGTTGGTCTGTCTGAATATATCTTGTTGCTAGTTTTCTTTTGATTGCTTATAGGGAAGGAATGTTATGAATCACGGATTTGAAAAGGTCAGTTGGAATTTATATGTGAGGTGAGATGCTTAATGTCTTCATTATCAGGTCAACACCAAGAAAATACTTTCTGTTCACTTAATTCGTACAGAGGACTCCAGAGCTGAACTCTGAAATGCCCACAGTCTGCCGGTGAATAGTAGATGGCAACATGCACTCCCTGTTTTTCAGAAAAAAATCTTCCTAAGCATAGGAATACCATGAAGTCTCCAAGAAGGATTTGGTGTTTGTTTCACCCTCCTCAGTTTTTCTTTTTTGTGTGTGTTTACACATTAAAATTTGTGAGCCTAGTCTTTTCCTCACAAAGCCTTCCATCCTGCTCCAGGATTGTAACTGCTTTTAGTACTGCTGTAACTGTTGGCAGGAGGCTGAAGGCAAGTGCCTGTTGGTGACAGTTGCCTACACACTGCTCTTCTCATGAGTGCCCACCCCAGTGAAGGCACTGTGGTGTGCTGATTAGAGAGATTTAATCTGGCCTTCAATCGTCAGTAAAGAGAATTTTGTTTGCCCTTGCAGGCCAGTGTTCACCTCTGCTAACAGTAGGATCTAACTGGAGTTCAGAACATAGCTGTCCTGGGCTCCTCTGAAAGTCGTTGATGAGAACATCACCTCCAAAGAACAAGTGAGATCCTTTCCAGAGTCCTAATATAGATCCTATGAATCCGGACTCTGTTATTCTCATATTTAATTTAGTCTCACCTTTAATGTAATCACACTGATGTCAGGCTATGTAGAAGTGATGACCTTTTTTCTCATCTGCCTCAAATTGTATAATTTGCCAATGAACCGTGAGCCTGCCTTTATGCCTGAGTTGCTGAAGAATTTTGTTGCCTGTATGGGAACCCTTTCCACAGCCCAAACCTCATCCTGTCTTTGGAGAACCAGACTGAGGAAGGTGTTCAGCCTGTCCATTTATTCTCTGGTTTAATAACAAGTTTGATAACATCTCCATTACTAGTGACAGTTTTTCTCATATTGGGCATATCTTTGTGTAGCTCTGTGTTGTCCCCTGGAACAGTTTCAAAACCAGAAGCAACCACTCTGAGCACTTTTGTCCCTCTAGCATGTAATTTTTTTTCCTAATCAAAGGACTGTGTTCCTAGAATCTCATCCAGTGGTTTCTAGGATTCATTGCACTTTATAGAAGCTTGCAGACTAGCCCTGTTTCATGTAACATACCCTTACATCCTGTGCAGTCGAGGGTTAGCCTTGCTTTACCTCCTTGGCTCTTTGGCAATATGGAAATAGTGTGATCCATTTACTGACCTATTATTTTGTTGCTAGCAGTTAAATAATAAGTGCAATTAATTGAATAGGGCCATTCTTGAATGCTGAGGACTCGACCAAGAGATTTCTTTTATGATTTGTAGTGCTTGTAGTGCAACTTTTTGTTGATGCGTACTCAAATTACAAACCTGGAGAATCCTTTGTTGGGGTCAGTTGCAGTTTACCCCACTGCACTTTGGCAAAATTTCCCTGTAGACAAAAATACTTGTTTGTAGTATAGAATATGCAGTTAATCATTAAAACAGGTGGGGAAAATATTTTTTTTAACATGCTTTCTACTTCTGATCTGTGTTGTAGATCAAGTGGCATCTAGAAATTTTTTTCTGCATACAGTGAGCTCATTGATTGAAGAACATTAAATTTCTAAAAGAGATGAAAAATTATTTAGGGAGAGTAAAGAGGGAGTACTGACCATTCTTTAAAACACTCAGTATTTTCTTTTTTTCCAAAGTGAAGCTATGCTTACTTTTTTTTTTTTTTTGCAACAGCTGAGGAGCAAATAGTTTGGTTTTTTTAAATTATGGGTAGATATTTTTAAAAGTGATGTTGGTTTACAAGATTTTCTGCTCTCTAGACTATTTTTTAAGACTGAAATTATAGATAAAAGACTGTTTCTCAAACAGTTTCTTTCTGAGCTGCATAATGCAAGATAACAATAGCTATTTATATAATGTATATGCTTCCTTTCCCTTTTAGCTATACTTTGAAAGAATTATTAGTCCTAGAGTCCTGCACGTTTGGAGAATAAAAACCTCCAAAGTTTGACATCTTTAAATAAGCAACCAAATGTTATAAAGAACAAACCTCACTTACAGTTAGGAAACAATATTTACATTTAAGGTTGAAAAGCCAGGATGTAGGAAAATTTTGCTAATTTGGAAGGTGACCTTTAAGTGCACCAAAACCAAATAATTTGTAAGCTATGGCACAGGGCACATTCCTGCAAAATTTGTGTGAATACTGCTTTAGTGGTTCTTGAAAGACAAACAAAGAGACCTGGAATGAAATCTTTATCCCTCTCCCAAATAAGATTGAAGCTAACAAAGGCATACAGCAGCGCTCTTTCAAAGCTTGCCACTAAAACGAGGGCTCTGCAGCACAGCTAATGAGACGGCTCAGAGTGGAAAACAATCTGTTTTTAAGAATGTTTAGATGAAAAGTAATTTCTAATCTATGAAATAAAATCGCTTTTCAATACCTTTCTTTCAGTAGTAAAGCTTTTTATGTTTGCACTATTTACTTCAATCAGATGTTTTCAATTTTACTTTTTTCTTCCTGAAAATACTTCCTAGGGCTAGTGGTTAGTTGATAGTGACCAATAGCATTATTCTTTTTCTGTCTCCCCTATTCACCCACTCCCACACATTAAAAAATAGAGAAAAGAAGAGGGGGAGGAAGAAAGAAACATCTTTTCCTAAATGATTTGCAAGCATCTGTGCTTTAAGCTACTTTTTATGAACACTTCTTAGTAATGACTCAAGGTAAAAAAGCAGAAAAGCATCCAATGTTAGGAAATTGCAATCCAATACCATGTAATTTAAACCTGCCATTGCCTCTCCTGTACTAAATGACATACAGATGGGTAGCTCTGTTGCCTCTACTTTGGGAACACAATTGGTCTTTTTATGAGTGTATACATGTTACTAGCAAAAAATATTTTTGTCAGCACTGTTTATTTCTAATTGTACCATATTTTAATTACTGTCATAATTACAGTGCTTTTTCCCTGCTGTATTTTGTCAGCTAATTTTTGCCAATGATTATCTAAGTTACCTGAATATTTGACAATTTCTGCTACTACTTTGGGAGTTTTCATTCCCAGAAGCAACCTAATTTTTTTTTCTTTCCTGATGTGAATTTTTGCACTATACTAATGTGTTCTTTTACAGTAATCTTTTTTTACTCCTTGGATTTTCTGTGTGAACTAAGCAAAGCAAAAGTTGAGATTTTCAAAGGAGAGCAATTTCAATAGCGACCTTGAATTTTACAACACGTTCATTGTTGAACCTTGCACAGCTTTGTGCATAAAGAAATGACTTGCTTCTCAGTGCTTCAACAGTGAAAAAATAAAATGGCTACTGTCATAAAGAATGATGATGCAACTAGAAGTTAAATCAACCTTATTGTAATTCTGAAGATTTAGAATTGTTAGCTACTTTTAAGGGTAATGAAATTGCTAGTTGTTGTGGCTAAACATCATATGCCCATTACCATAAGTCTCCAATATAGATGTCTTGTAAAGAATGTTTCAGCTGTAGCTGGGTTTTTTGCAGATTTTTTTTTTAATGGTCGGAAAAATGGTACTTTCTTGTGAGTGATTGTGTGCGCAATAGTTTAGTGTATAACACATCGAAGGGCTTTGGCTGTAGCACGTTGTCACTGCTCCAGTGGAATCACCTGGCTCTCTATAAAAATTCTTTTTTAAACTTGAAGAAATAATCAGCTGCGGTACAGCTGAGCTATTTTTTGTGCAATAGGGACCGGTCTGGTCATTGACAAGTGAATGCAGAAGCTATGCTGTGGCTGTCTGCCAAAGCAATTATTCAGGATTTAAGCTAAAAAGGCTCCTTCTTCCATATCCTCTCCCTTTGCAGGGTCATGTAGGGATAAAAAGGACTGTAAGGTGGTCTTTTCCCAGGAGGAGCTGAGGAAGCGGCTGACACCCTTGCAGTACCATGTCACTCAGGAGAAAGGGACTGAAAGGTAAGGTAGGACAAAAGAAACTCAGATCTCAAAACACAGGCATATTTCTTTTCCACCTCTCCTCTTACTGCAGTTTCCTCACTTTCCCCACCAAATTTTGTTGGTTTTTCTTTTCCCCAGGATTTCTGCACTTGTTTACTAACCCCTACAAATTAACACTACTGCAAAGACAAGCATCTGCAACATGGGGGCCAGGGCCAAAGGTCTTGTGTGACTTTTAATGAACACTGCATGTCTTATAAAGTCACCAGGCTTATGTTTAGAGTCTGGTTTTAGTTTACTACAAAATGTGTGGAAGTAATAGTGGTTTAGGTACACTTTTTTTGGAAGACATCGTGGTAAGCAGAACCACGAGGGAAATGGCCCCGTGCCAAGAGGCTGGAGTTTTGAAGGTGGCCATTGTAAGTATAGACGTTTTGGCTGCAGAAAGAAGGTAGCATAATTTAGTTCTTTTCCACCCCACTCCAATTTCTTTTTGAAGCACATGTGGAGAAGGTATTTATTGGCTCATTTGTGGTTGGAATGTAAAAAATTTTCAATAACTGCCCTCACATGGCTTTAGTTGCTGGAAGCCAGCCTCAAGTCCTGGAGGGAAAAAAAGACTCGCTTCCAAGAGTGTTTTTAGTGAATAAAGTCTCTCTCTCAGCTGATTCCAGCACGAAAGTAACTTGCCAAAGCCCAGCCATTTTTTGTTGTCTAATTTATACCACTGAGCTTGGCCTAAGGCCCTGGCTTTACCTCTGCTCCAAATGTACTAATGATGTAACTGCTTGTTTTCATTCATGAGTTGAAAGGGCTCCCTGCTGCACGTGCGGTCCCAGTTAATGGGCAAACCTTTTCCTGACACCGCTGAATTTGGTGGCTGAATGTGCCAGGGAGACTGGCAAGGATGGTCCCCCTCTCCTCTCCAGCCCCTTCAGTCCTCCAGCAGCCAGCCCTGGCAGGGCAGGGAGATGGTGGCCTCTGCTGGGAGGCCTGCCTTCCCCCCGGCCCTCCGCGCTCTTGTGTACGGGACCAACAACGTGATTTAATGCACACAAACAATTGGAGATTAGGTCATTCTTAAAAATCCTGTTTATAAAAAAAATTGGACCTCATAAAAACAGTGAAAGGATAATAAAAACAAGCTGCTGAGCACATAGGCTTTTTGTTGGGCTAGCACAGCTGATTCGTATTAGGTGAATGACCTCCTAGCCTTTTAGATTGTTAACTTAGAAAAATATTCCCTTAAAGCTGGAATATTGCTTTTCAACTGAAAATATAAGGCACACACAGCTTGAAATCATGCACCAATTATTTCATTTTCAGCTACAATGCCTCTGCTGCCCAAGCAGCCAGTGGCAGCCTGACCCAGCACCTCACACCTCGCTCCGCTGTGGCCACCGAGCCTGCCACACTGCCCAGACACTGGCCCAGGCACGTGTGGCAGGTTGAGCTACATGCTAAACAATCAATGTTTACAAAAATTTGACAGTTCACTTGCCAAATAGGGGAAGACTCCAGTTTTACGCCTTTTTGTTGGTGTTGTAGTTCTGGCCTTTGAACTGTGGGACAATTTGCTTCCTTTTGCATGATGTGTAACACCTGAGGCACACTAACAAGGACGTTCCCCTTTTCCTGTGCCTGCTTTATTTGCTGCCTTTAATAAAAACCAACTTCCAACTTTGAAATTGTGGGTTTTTTCTATAATGTTTTCTAAAGACTTAGATACTTTGAAAATTAAAAAACCCCCAAATTCCTTTATTTAATTTTAAAATGTTGTGTTGTTTTTCCAGTGCCTTTGAGGGGGAGTACACACACCATAAAGCTCAAGGAATATACAAATGTGTTGTTTGTGGGACTCCTTTATTCAAGTGAGTATGCTAAATATAGTTTTGAGATGTCTGTCTCTTAGGTTATGTGTAATCTTGTGTATATTCCACACATAATTGTATAAGGTCATTTTATAGGCTCACAGAATGGGGAAGTCATTCAGCCTGTTAAGGGATACATGAGAAGCAATGTAAATAATAGTCCTATAGTAAAATTAATCTCATAATAAAGATAAAAAATTATGATAAATAAGACAGTAAGATAACATTCAGGTAAAACAGGACATATGACAGAAAAATAAGTAGTAATTGTTTAAATATTTTTTCTATATGCAGCTATGCCAAATAATTGCAACACAGTCTTCCACTGCCTTGACAGATACTGAAGTTTGACTGTTATCATTACTTACAGGTAGCTTTAAGAGCTACTGGGTGGTGATGCTTGATCCACGCTACAGCATTTTATCTCATAATGGAGAAAAAAGTAGATGCTTTTTTTTCTTTAGAATTCAAGCAGTTAAGAAAACAAAACCTGGGAAAATTGCATTACTTACTATATTTCCATCCATCCCAAATAGCACACATGGAGAGCTGATTTAGGAATTGGAGCAAGGATTAAGAAAGAAATACTAACTTTTTTGTCTTGCATGAAAAATACTCTTTAGAAGTGTTCTGGCAATTATAGCTGTAAATTTAATGCTAGAAGCAGTGCTGATTGAATTCTCTTGATCACTGCATTGTTCTGCAGAGATTCAGTTGTTGTTTTTGTGTTTTTTCTTCTTTCTAGCTGCTTGTGTTCATTCTGATTAATTTAATTTTTTTTCTTGCTTTTTTTCCACCTCAGTTCACACTGACTCAGTCCCTCTCACTTGAAGAGGTACCTTTACAAGAGCATGAAGCAGGATGGTCAGGACAGTGCAAATAATATAGAAAATTGGGCCAGTAATAGGTTACAAAGGAAAATACAATTGATGTAGCTCTAGAATCACCAGATGTGATAGTGATAGTTGTTTGCAAGAGAGTATCTGTAAAATGAAAGAAGTGCTTAATCTCTGTGATGTTTGATTCCTCTGCTGGGAAGATTACCTGCAGAAACTTGAGTAAGAATGTGAATTTTTTGAGTTGAAAAACTGATGGTTACAAACACAGCCAAGACAATAGTCTCATGTCATGTGTTACTGTGGTGCTTAGCTTGGGGATGCAAAGTGGGGATCCAAAGTCTCCATAACCTGGTTTTCTACACGGCGATTTAGACATTCTCCTTCTTACAACAGCCAAATCTTTGTGGGGGAGATCCTGGCTCTGTCAAAGTCAATTCATATTTGGTAAATGGAGCCAGGATCTCACCTTCTACCTTCAAGACTGACTTCCTTTCTATCATTTAATGGAGAAAGAATCATAGAATCATAGAATCAGCTGGGTTGGAAGGGACCTCTGAGATCATCAAGTTCAACTCTTGATCCACCACCGCTGCAGTTGCTAGACCATGGCACATTGCCCATTTAAAATGAAAGTAGTTTTTTTGGTGGTATGGGGGGGTTTTTTTAGTGGGTTTTTTTTGTTTGTTTTGTAATGTCCAGATAGTCATCTGAAACTTGCCTTTACATTTGTTTCTCATTGGCTGTCCATTAATTTTTTTTCCTTTATGTCCTTGTAATCTGTAAATATATATATTTGGACTATAGACCTGTCAGTTTAACTAGGAAAGAGACCGGAGCTTCAGCAGTAATATTAACAAACTTCAACTTTTAACATTTCTGATTTACGTTGTTTCATTACCATGTGACACACAAGGTCAGGGAACACATGAATTTTACACTACAGATGAAAGACTTATTTTTTGGTAGGTCTTTAAAACAGAACTCTGTCTCTATCATAGGAAAGATAAAAGAAACAACTAGGAATTTGACATCTCTTCATCTACCTACTCATACTAGTGTTATGAGAAACCTCCCAAGCTTTATGGAGGACATGCTTTAACTTTTTCCACAATCAAAGGTGCGTCACACAGAAAATCCATAATCATGCCATTGAATCTAATTATTCTATCTCTCAACTTTCACGCCAGACAGTCTCCTACATCCCAGTACAGCTGCCCTAAAGAAAGCAATAAATGAGAGAGACAATAAACTAATCTCAAAGACCTCCTTTTCTGCAAACCAGCCCTTATGTAGTTTTGTGTTACACTTACTCCAATCTAGCTGTAGGCCTATGCTAAAAGGACCCCTGCTGCCCCCACCTTTCTCTAGGGTGTTTTTTCATGGCTTCCTCTTCACTGGACCTCACATGGTGTGGCTGGAGCATGTCTTGGTGCAGAACACTGATCTGACAGAAAACTAATAAGCCAAAGAAAAAGCCCTCATCCTTATCAACCATACCTGCTCATGTTAATTTTTTGTGAGCCACATTTATCATGGATGAACAGCCTCTGCCACAAGGTTGTGTTTTTCTGTATCAGTTCATAGAGGGTCACCTATGCCACCCAAATCCTCAGTGGTTTCTAAGGGCCAAGTGTATTTGCAAAATTGCACCTACTTTAATTTTTCAAACCATTTTCTTGTACACTGTGCAAAAATACCATTCTGTCCATAGCCATGGTTAGAATGGACCTGAGTGAAATCCATGACTCATGCTATTGCCATAGGAGAGAAGCTATTCCATATTTAACAAACCATGGTCACATCCTTTACCATATGCAGGACTGTGAGAAAGATGTGGTATAGATGGGAACTGGGAAGCCTGGGAGAATGATTTCCTTTTAAAAAAAGAAATATTATTGTTCTGTCAGTTTCCAATTTTTAGGGCCAAGGACTGAATTGCCAAGTCTTCATAAATCACCCACTGCTGCCTTTATTGCTTCCTGGAAGGAATTCTTCGTAATGGTGTTGGCTCTTCTGAACATGTGCTAGAGACATAGCAGCAGGCTTATCCATGCTATATTTTCACTTGATTTTTGTTGAGCTGTGTCAAGTCTTCTCAACATCTCTCAGACATCCATCCAATCATGAGAAAGTGAAAACATGGGTGGGTAATATAATCGTACCATTAACATTGTGCCACTAACACTGTACCATTCCTGCCTTCACAACACAAGGGAGGATTTCAGTCACTAGGCTAGAGCTCTACAAGGAATTTCCTTGCCCCAGTGCTGAGTGCTTAATTAATGGTCTTTAATCTTTCTTAATGATCTTTATATCGTTTGAGCATGCCAAATGACAAATCAGCACTGGCTATCTGGCCAGGAGAGCCCATATGAAATTATCACTGTAGCATCTCTATTAAGATCTAATAGCTTCATCTGTCCTGACTGACTCTTAGCTTCCTTAAAAACTTTGTCAAAACCAGCAGCTTCTATCTAATAACATTTGTTTGAAGTAACTTGGTTTTCACCAGTTTAGGAATCAGAATTGTTTAGGTTGGAAAAGACCTTTAAGGATCACTGAGTCCAACTGTTAACCCAGCAGTGCCAAGTCCACCACTAAATCATGTTTTTAAGTGCCCTATCTACATGTCTTTTAAATATCTTGAGGGATGGTGACTCATCCATTTCCCTGGGCAGTCTGTTCCAGTGCTTGGCAACCCTTTCCATAAAGAAATTTTACTAATGTCCAATCTAAACCTCCCCTAGTGCAACTTGAAGCCATTTCATTCTGTCACTTGTTACCTAGGAGAAGAGATCAACACCCACGTGGCTACACCCTTCTTTCAGGTAGTTGTACAGAGTGATAAGGTCTCCCTTGAGCCTCCTTTTCTCCAGGCTAAACATCCCCATCTCCCCATCAGACTTGTACTCCAGATCCTTCTCTGGATAGGCTCCAGCACCTCAATGTCCTTCTTTTAATGAGGGGCTCAAAACTGAACACAGGAGGTGCAGCCTTACCAGTGCCGAGTACCGGGGATGATTGCCTGTATAGATAATTTCCACTGATTCTACCAGGAATTTCATTGCTATTTTTAGTGTAAAATTTCAGTGGATTCTTTGTATACTTTTAAGTCTGATATGTTATTTCCCTTGTTTGAAATTCACACTGTTTAGTAATGACTGTTCATCAGTCACCCTGCTTGGGAGAACTAATTTTCAGCTGGTCTTCACCTACCTTATGCTTGACTATGTGTATGTATGTACCTCAAGTAAAATCAGGTAGGGTGGATTGCTATGGATTATGACTACAGAAGCTGTAGATTTCTCTAATTATTTGTTTATAGCTCTCACATTTTAAATAAACTCTGGACAGAACTCACCCAGAGACTACTCATCACCATCCCTGGAGGTATTTAAACGACATGTAGATGTGGCGCTTAGAAATGCAGATTAGTGGTGGACCTCACAGCACTAGCTTAATGGTTGGGCTTGATGATCTTAATGATATTTTCCAACCTAAATAATTCTGTGATGTTAAAATGCTCTTTTTGAATTTGGCTTTTCATCAATATGCATAAGAGAAATTGTCACAGCATCCATCAACAGTGAATCAAACTTTTCTTCTTTAAGCAGGCTTCCTAAGGAAGTAAGACATACAGCATTATTCTGACTCCGTGTCAGTCCTTTCCTAATAATAAAACTGTATCATTTAATGTACTTGCCAATTTCAGCCAAATTTGGCAGGGAAGTAGTTATTAAACCTCAAAGATATGAAGTTCTTAAAGAGATAAGAAAATCAGGAAAGAGATCACATTCAAGCCCTCTCTGAGGGGAGACCTGAACAAGAGTTCAACTATATTATTAGATTATAGCATATAATATTATTGTAAATAATATATATTACTGTGTTATAACAGAGAATCCACGTGAGGGTGGAAGATAGAGAGACATTAGGAATGTCCAGCTCTGGGAAGTGCCTGTGAGTAGTTCTGCTGCCTGAGACACCACAGGCTCTGTCCTCTGGCTACAACGCAGCAGCAAGCCCAGCTTTGCTCCTTCTGCTGCCCAAGAAGCTACACAGTTCTTAAAGCTCAAGGACTTCTCAAATTCCCAGTCTCAGAAATTCCCAGATAGTTACATTAGGTATTAATTTTTACATTGTAATACTGCTGTGGGTTTTTTTTTTCTGGAAGCTTGACTTTTTATTTGGAAGTTGGACCCATGAGTAAGATCAGTGACTGCTTCCAAGTAATGGTTTATGATTTCAGAAGGGCTGTGTCCATACTTGTAAATAAAATTGACAAAAGCCTCTTCTCTGGCTCTAAAGGCAAGTGGCAAGTGGCTTGTGTTTTTAGCCTGGATTGCTCTCCTCTGAAACAGTGTCCTGGTTCATCCTGCTTGTGGGGAATGGTCCCTGGCTTGAGCCTCCTCTGCAGTTTGCCTAGGTCCTGCCTAGGAGAGACTACTTGTGAGCATTATATGGGCCAACACAGTGTCCAGGGACATGGTCACAACTAAGCATTTCTGCCCTGGCCTTCTTTAGCTTGCTAGCAGTGCTGTAGCCAGGAACACTGATATTCCAACTTGCTATTTTCTGTACCATTGGAGACAAACATAGAAGAGAGAAGAATGATTGTATTCTGCTCACACATCAGTTAGCTTAGATTGCATCAGGAGCCTGCTAAATCATTGTCTCTTCAGCAAACTGCCCAGGCCAATATGGAATGATGTTCTTTGAAAATGAAGATTTACCAAAGCTGCATCTATCATCTTTATGACTGTGACAGACCTTTATTCTATCAAAATTCTTTCCATGGGGAAGTAGTATAGTGAATGTCTCCTCCTACCAATGTTGTGTGTAGCATCCTTACAGGAAAACCTTGCAAAGGCACACACAACCTGCTTTAAAACTGCTAATGCAAAGGTATAAAAAAGCCGAGAGGAATAAATTACTCCTTCCATGGTAAAGCAAAAGGATTAGAACTGCAGAGTACTTTCTGAGAGAATTGCAGGACTTTCAAAGGCTGTTCTCCACATTCCTTCAGGAAAACCTATATAAACCTGTTAAATACTTCATCGTGAAGGGTAAAAGAAAAGGCAGTTGTAACGCAACAGCAGAGGTTCTGCAGTAAGTCCTTTTCCTCTCCTCTTGCCAAAGGCCTGCTTCCCTGGCAAGCAACAGATCTGCATTAGCTTCAGCTGTGGGGTGTGTGGTCACACTGTGCCACAATGTGGCACTGAACAACTGCAGTTCAGTCATACTTAAGAAGGCAGTAGTTTAAAATTCACACTGTAGGAACACGCGGTGATTATCATTACTCCATTTCTCTCTCAGTATCTGGCAGTCTGAGCATCTGATACATGATGCCTTTTAAAAGGAGCAGGTTGAAACCCTGCACCTCTTTGCAGTACAGATAAAATGACCATCATATATTTTATTGTTTGTGTTTGGCTTAATTATTTCTGGGATCTTTAAAAGTATTGCAACACCTTGTCCTTAGCTAAACCTTTCCAGTAGGTCACTATTTCCTTGCATACGATATGTTGGTGGTTGAGCCCACTTTGCATTTGTATTGCCATGTGTTGTATTTGAGCCATATCACAACTGGAAATACTCTTTATAAATACACTGTGTAAATACCCTCTTGATCTCTTTATGCATATAGACTCATTTCCAAAGATATTTATGAATGATTGCCTGACTTTCAGAGTACTGCTATAAGGCAGAAGTAGAGAAAATACTCTGTTCATCGGGAGGGTTTTCCCCTCTTCTTGTCATAAATGATAGAAGGCAATTTGTACAGCCAGGACCTGGCACTGTCAGGTGCATCTGGTCTGGCAGGATGCTTAGGTTGGATATCAGAGTATGTACTGTGATAACAAACAATTAGGAGTTTTTGCCTTCTAGTTATTGTAGTTTTAAAAGTATAAAGGAGCCAGAGTGAATATTTTTGTGTGTAGCAGAACATTGCTTTGGAATGTACTTTCAGTATTTAATCTTATCCTATTAAATGCCTATATTTTAGTTGCACATTTCTAACACCTACATGCAAGTAAGTAGTTTCTGATACCTTTGTCTAATGTACTGTCAAGAAAATGATATAAATACTGGAAGATCTAAGGAAAAAGTGCTGCTTCCATTGAAATTGCTGGAAGCTTTGTCATTCCTTTAAGGAGCCAAGATGACTTTGTATTCTTGCAGAGTGCTTCTCTCACATCTGCTACTTATGCCAAAGACACTTTATTATTTTCCTCATTTTTTTCTGTGCCTTTCTAAGATCTCTAACAGTTTCTGTAATACTCTGTCCTAAATTTTGCATTGTTTTCCCAAGGGGAAATGATAACCATAACATCGGTGACCCTCCTGCTCTCAATGGCTCCTAGTTCTACCTCCCATGTTGTGTTTTCTTCCATAGCTATTCTGCTGTTGCCAGACAATGTTCTATTCATTTAGCACCCCCATAACAGTTTTCTGGTTTGTTGTCCAGTAATTTATGACTCTTTGGAGCTTTGGTACTCATTACAGTGCCCAGTGACCCTTGTGACCCTCCTCCACGTGTACTCTCTGCCACCTTGGCCTCTGGGCCAGTTTGTTGATGCCGCAAATTGCAGTGCCTATGTCCATACCAAGCCATGCAGCTGAGAAACAAAAGCTTTGTTTGACCAACTAATAGCAAGTATCTAGAATTTAGGCAGCGAGAAGTCAATCGTACAGATAAACAGAAGCTGAGAGTAAGATTCATAAGTTGTGTCTGACTATATAGGTAGTGAGGCGTTGCTGATACCGTGATGAGCAAGAGAGAATGGTGTAGGTAAGTATACAGCAGCTTGAGGAAAATATTGTAAATAAAACACTGACTGAGCTTTCCTTGGAACTCAGTGAAATTTTCCCCAGGTTACCACTTTTCGCAGAGTGGGAACTTAATCCTGCTGGGTGTAAATACTGCCACGGTCCGAGGGTAGGTATAGGACCGAGACAGCAACAAAGATCACAACACAAGGTTGAAGACCAAAGCTATCTCCCTTTAGTGAGGGTGAACACAGGTTTATATAGGGTTCAGGTAGAAGGTGCTAGAAAACTAGGTGGTGCGTGGGATAGACAACCAGGGGAACAAATGAGAGAAAGAACTTGGGAGAAGAGGGAGGAAGTTGGGAGGAGCTCGGGAAAACCGAGGACCAATGGGAGCTCACTCCGCACTGCAGCATATTCCAGCCAGTCAGAGGGAGGAGCAGGGAAGCAGGGAGCAAACAACTCAGGGCAAGCCTGGACATACCCAAGCAATACATATAAACGGGGTGTTATATTAACAGTTTTTAAACCACATTAAAAACTTCAAAAGTCCATGCAATAAATTCTTCTTAATTGTTGTATATTTGTCTCCACGCCTTGAATCTTTCCCAGTCCAAATCTGTGTCCTCCACAAAATACCACCTGAATTACACTGCCAAACTGAGCATGGGCTGCTGCATGGGCAGTTAGTGGTGGTGGTGGTATTTGTGAAGGCACGTCACCAACATACTTTCTTTGTGCTTTTGGTGGTACTTTATAAGTACCAAGTAGGAAGATATGCTATGTTTTTTTCCTTTCATCTTTTCATCTCCTGAGAATTATATTTAAGACATAAAATACTGGAGGAAGGTGGCGAATGAAAAGGATGGGAAAAGAGAGTTGTTTCATTTCTGATGACTTTAACTAATAGTGTGAAGTTGTTCATTTTTTAAATTAGGATTGATTTGATATTCTTTTCCTGTAGCATAGATCTTGGCATGGAATTACAATGCCGGTTATATAAAATATATAGAGTATGTGTAAAACACATCTACATGTACCTGCATGTGCAAACACATAAAATAAAAGAAGAAAATAAATTTGCAATTAGTTTTTGAGCTTTGGTCATTTGTTTCTGAAACAAGAAGGACTGTAACTTCCTAAAATAAATCCCCTCCTTGATGCAATGTAAAAGGATCCAACCTTGTACTTCCTCCTTAGAATATCTGGGGAAATGCATTTTGCTGCCAATGTAACATGCTTTAACAGGTCTCCTGCTGGGCAGACCTTGTGTCCCGCTGTGACAGCCATGACCATGTGTACAACTGATTGTTACTGGGCGATATAAATCTGATTGGAACATGCCCGTTAATTGGTTTGAGAACTCAATATAGACAATGCTGTCTTGTAGCAGATTGTGTAGATAGACCTAGTCATAGGGTTAATTCTGCTTGACAGCACATCAGCCGCATCTTGAGTAATTACCCAACTTAAGTTTTCCCACAGTTGAATTGAGATCTTCAAAGACTTCTACATTTAAAAGTATTATTAACCGATATCTGAAACATGATGTTCCCACAAGGGCTAATTTTTTCTTCCTTTTATTAAATATACAGGTTATAGGGTTCATTTGCTAAGTGCTAAACCCTTAGAAGAAAACACTACTTGTTAGAGAGAGAAAAATCTGCAATGCATGACCAAAGCTAATGGTGCATAATGCACACTTCATTGTCTTTTTGCAAAGACTTTAAAACAAGTTAAAATTTAGGTCTGGCTCCCTTCCTCTTTCCCTCTCTTCCACCCCCCACTTTCCACTTTTAAGAAAATCAAACCACTTACTCCTATGAGCAGAGTGAGTAAATTGAAGACACACACAAACAAAAACCTCCTAGGATGTTGTACAATTAAGTACAGATCATTGAATACAATACATATGACATTAATGAAACGATATCTGCTTCAAAAATAAATTGGAAACATTCATGAATAAATTAAATCCTCTTAATGACTTTTAAAAAATGAAAATGAATGAAAACTATTTACTTCATACCAATGACTGTATGCTATGATTCACAATATAATTTAATCCTGGTTTAAATTTTTATTTTATTTTCTTCATTTTGTGATTTGACTTTTATAGTATCTTTTTTGTAACTCTACATTGTAGAAAACAGCAAAATATTAAAGATAATATTAATTTTTTTGTTTCAAATGCCTTTGAATGCATTTAATGTTAATATACAGAGTTAGTTACTGGTCTTGTTAAAAATGATGTTTGCTGGGGGAATCAGTCTGACAAATGACTTTTATGGCATAAAGCAGTTCTTGTAACTTATGATCTTTTTATTTTCTTTTGTAGGTCAGAAACAAAGTTTGACTCCAATTCAGGTATGTTTAGATTTACAGTGTTTTACTGAATGTACACTATTCAGGTTAATCTCAAAAGAATAGTTTATCAGTTCAAGTTCAGTTTAGCTTTAAACAAACTGGGGTAGGTCAGTCTTAAAAAGGATCTTCATTTCTCACTCTCTGAAAACAGCATTATTACTGTGAAACATTTACTTTCATTCCTTTCATCAGTTGCTGTCTCTTTACATTTTCCCAAAAGATGATCAGGAAGATGTATCTTGCGACAGGCTTAAATTGATCCAGAAGAATTATAATACAAATAAATGATAATACAGACTAAAGCAAATGGAGGATTGAAGTGAAGTTTGAGAATGATCACTGCTATAGAGGAGAATGTTTTTCTTCCTGGTGGACAAAGACATTTCATGGGAATTTGAAGTCAGTGCAGTCTATCTGTCAGGAAACAGATGATTTGTCATCAAATTTTCATGACAGATGCATGTACACAATACATGCCAGACCAGTCTGTAGAGCGCAGTTGAGGAGATTTACCAAAAGGCAGTCTCTCTCAAGCTGACTTTTTGAAGAATAGTAATGTGTTGTAGGGATTGGGAGAGAAGTGAAGGTCAGTCTAACAGGTTAATGTGTATCTAGTAAGACAAAAAACACAGGACAGCAAACAGGGGAACAGTTGTGAGAAAAAGCCAGAAATCTAAATACCAGACTTATTTATTCAGTTAACTATTCCTGGGTGTTTTTATGCAGTTAAACAATAATAAATTAAGAATAGGCTGTTGTCCTTAAACTAGCTGAAATGTCCATTGCCTGAAAAGGTCATTCAAAATACATTTTTTGTTAGGATGAAAAAAGTCTGTTTTAAACAGGAAACCTGATATTATTATGGCTGCTTTGTTTTTAGACCGATGTTATCTTCTATATGGTTTGCTTAAATGCAGTGATTATAATTGCTTATGATCTTACGAATCTAACAATATATATTAATCAGAGTGTTTATGCAATAGCATATTTCCTTTTATCCCAGTTATACCATGATTTGAGTTTGAAATGTGAAGCATTACGTTGCTTTTTCTTTCCATGTTAGATTTTATCTTTGGAACTATATGGGAGTGAAATCTACAGCAGGAAGCGTTTAAATGGCCAATTCCTACATCTTGTATACTTGAGTCATCTTGACTCTATTATGATTTTAGTCTGTGAGTTTGAGGTTACCTGCTTTAAATACTGCTTGAATGAACTCTATGCTAAGATTGCTTCTTGGATCATGACAAAACATGGAGGGATTACATGGAGAATAGTTTCACACATTGTCCATCATTACCCCCTTTACTTTAGTACAGTCACCAAAACTAGGGAGTGGAACAGAATGTCACATCTTTCTTTTCTGTTGAGTGGAAAATGCTCTCTGCAGAGCTTCAATTTGCCTGGTGGATTAAGCTACAATTTTCTGACACTCTTTTTTGAAGCAGTTCTCCTGTTAGGTGCACTATTCTGCTTGCCACTCCCCTTGGCAGTGAAGGCAGGCGTATGGTGTTTCCCAGGAAGCTCAGCATAGTGATACAGGTTTGGCACTATTGCAGCTATGGCGAGTGCCTGCTCAGTACATGTCACCAGGTCTCTCTGCCCCAGAGCTCCTGGTCCCATTTTATTCTTTACCCCAAATGCTGTACTTGGAACTGAGAATTACTGAGCTTTAACGCCTCAGTCTCATCAGTGCTGCATCTTTTGGCACAGGTTTCAGCTAGCAACCAAGGGGAGATGTTAAAAAATAGTAGAAGAAACAGATCAAGCACATAATTAAAATGGCATTTTAAGAAGAAAGAAATCACAGAAATTATATAACCTCAATGTGCATTTCATGGCCAGCAATATCAAGGCTGATAAAACCCTTATCTTTGTGAGAAGTACATCAACCTTCCCTTTATAGGGACAGCACTCAGTTCTTCCACTGAGAAGCTATTTGTGATAGTCAGATGGAGTTTTTCTTTTGCTCCCAATATGTAAGAGCAGAGGAGAAGTGGAGATACTGAGGTCAACTCAACATGTATCATCCAAATAAAACAGCACTTGTTTTGTTTCCCCACCAAAGAGTTTGCTGTTACTTTCCACAAGCAGACAATAAACCCAGACCTCCTGCTGCCTCTGGCTGAACAAGAGGGTGTAGGCAGGGAGAGGAAGGATGTGTTGCTGATGGCATTCTCGTAAAAATCATCTTTCTTTCATATGGGAGGTGCAGTGCCCTATGTAGCACCATGTTCTGTATTACACAGGCTTTTGAAGAGTGTAAATGTAGCATTGGTTTTAAAAGGGCTGTTGCCATTTGACACCAATGACTCTATTTATACAACCTTGAGTTCCTTGGAGACAACTTAAGGTATTTTCCCATCCCTCATTTCATTTTGAATTCCCTAGACTGTCATTCCTGAGTAAAGCAATGATCCCGCAAACTGGAACAAACATGCTTTGTTCTCATTTATCTTATGTTACTCAAAATGGTTCAAGTGTTGAACATGAGAATGAGGTTATTTTATTCTAGAATGCATTTTTTTTCCCAAAGAGCTGTTCTGCAACTGTTGCATGCTCTAAATTAATGCTAATGTTAATTCCAGTTAACTTGCAAGTCTAGATGTGCCTTTGTTAAGCAGTTATCAATGCTTATTATACTTGTCTTTCCTAGAAATATTTGTGAAGCATTGAAGAATTATAAGAAGTCTTTCTGAAGCAAGTACAAAGTCAGAAATACAGCTTTTAAAGTGCCCAGTAGGCTCACTGCAAATGTAACCCTGGAAATGTTGTTCAACACTGAAATATTAGGCAAACATTGTCAAAAGAAGATTAATTTGAACTTGAGCATTAAGTTAAAAGAAGGCTGTAAAATTCCTACAGTGATGATCAGGATTTATCATACAAATAGCTATAACATCTGTAGGGGACACACATTCTTCATATCATGACTAACAGTTCCATCTGAGAAACTTCTTTTTCTCTGCTGATTCTTTAAGTCTATAGCTCACAGAATTTCTGTCTCAGAGACCATGGGGTTAGCTTCACGCTGTTAGAAGATCTTATGAAATGAAACAATTTTGCTTTCCTGTCATAATGTGATGAATTTCACTGGTACTTAAAATAGATTTTTTTCTAACAAAGTACTTGGAAGTGAAAAAGGTTGTAGGAAAAATATTTTTTTCCTTAAAATTTGCTAGGGAGAAAAGTAAACCACAAAAAAAGCACAGCTGAAACAATTTTGTTCTAATTATTAGTATTTTGTTTGTGTCTAAAATGCTTATTGTGCTATGTGCTTGGTTAGAAAATTTTGGAATTTAAGAATGTAAGAATTATATTGGAATAATTATTGGGATTCATTTGATGAATAATGAATAGGTTTTGGTTTTTTTTTTAATTTAGAGGAAAATAGGTCTTCATGTTGCTGTTCCATGACAGGAAGAATTTGTAGGTCTCAAAAGCTGTTGGTGAACACTGTCAATCCCACTTTAGTAATAGCAAAAATAATCATAGAAAATGCAATCAACTGTCTCAGCATGGCCCCTGGTCACCAGGGAATGGTAATGGTGAATTTCCTACTGCCTACTGAGAGGGCTGGAGTTTTCTTGGGCCATCTCCTGTAATATTTTCTGTATCCTGCATGTCACTGTGAAGGTGAGATGTGATATTCAAGTGATAGTGTTGGCAGTGAAATCATGAAGTGTAAAAAAAATCAGCTTTGTTCTGTGTTAAAAAGAAAGGGAAAACTCACGGACAATATACGAGGACTCCAGTGGAGTCATTTTTGTATGTGTGTCACTCAGACCATGGAATGTCGGAAGTCAGAGAGTGCAGGGTGCAATAAAGGGACAGCTGGGGAAGCACCACACTGTAGAAACATATCTGTGCACTGAAGAAAGAGGAGTGCCCAAGGATACACAGTGTCTTCAGCTGTGTTCATCATTTGCTTTGCCAACTTCCTGCTTCTCTCACAAAAAGAGATGTATCTCCAAAACCTGTTCTTCTTTCTTCCTGCTTCTACATAACAAATGAAATGTAGAGATAATGTATGTGAATTTATATCACTTTTGTGTCAATACTTTGGAAACATTCCAATTAGTATCGGGAATTAAGCTATAATAGCTGCCCATGCAGCTAGAGGCTGTCCTGAGGGGCAGCTACACACCAGCTTTTGTTGGATTCCTACTGCCCCAGCAGTCAAATACAAAGCAAGTCAAGGAGCCCCTGACAGTTCCTGGAATTTCCTTCGCCTGCCTTGTCTGGACTCACAGTGTCAGCCGGTGACTCTGCAGGTCATTTCTCCTCTCCACATTGTATTTTCCACCAGAATGAGTGTATCGCTATGTCTCAGCACTGCACAATGCTGCCAGCCCTCCATCCCCATCAAAGTTCCCATCCTTTCCTTTCTCAATTCTTGGATTTACTGGTATCTTTCCTTTCATGTGGCTCCTACAATGTACTAATTTGCAAGGCTACGTGATTCAGCACAGGTGCTAGAGAACAGTTGAAGAAAATTGTAAGGTTGCGAGTGGTCAGATGTTTTCCTCTCACAAATTCCTTTTGGCTACACTTCCAGATGTTCAGCAATAGGCTTTGCAAACTCTATCAACCCTGATTTCCCCTAGCCTGTCATCAGTCCCATTGTATGAACTCTTCGCCCAAGTAAGAGAGAAACGAAAACCAAAAGGCATCTTGAAAGTATCTTTCACTGACCCTTGCTACCAGGGAAGCGCAAAAGAAACTTAGCTTGCCTGAAAACTTAGGTTGCTGAAGCAGCAAGGTACTTGGTAATATCATCCATTGATCTAAATACAAATCTAAATACAGATTAAGAAATCAATTTCTAAATTTATTGATATCAGCTTCTTCACCTAGGTTGTGATAGAGCAGTTCCTAATTTCTTCTGAGAAAGGCTAAGTAGTTTCAGGAACAGGGAAGAGAAGTGACATTTGGTGTTCTTAACACAACCACGTTGACAAGTTCAACAGTCATGCTACTGATTAAAAAATATTAAAAGATCACTTACAGAATCTGTAACAGGGAAAAGTGGAAAAATAAACTAAGATACTTAAGAACAGGAATGCTCCAGAGCTTTTTGGATGAGGCAAATGACCTCTCCAGGTTCCCCTTCAACTATGAGGAATAATTTCCTTCTCTCTTGCTACCACCAGCACACGGACTCTTGAAAAGGTCCAGGAGCTGGCACAGAGAGATTGTGGGAGGCAGTTACTGCAAAAACAGAACAGCAGCTCAGATTATCTTGTCATTACTTGTCAGTGCTATTTTGTTCTTGGCATTAACAACTCTTCAACTGGATTGTTGGGGATGCAATGGCTGGAGCATATGGCCTGTCATATTTGTTCAGGTGCAAGCTGAACCACCTGATGAATGTTTTCAGGGCCAAACTGTGATGTGGCTTGGAGTTTTAGGTGGCTGGGGCATCTCACTGGTACATCCCAGTGCCACTGTGGCACGAAGCACCACTTAGCATGTGGTAGGAACTGTGCATTAGAGGGCCTTGCTCATGGAGCCAGAATGTAATATCAACAAATACGATTTTCTATTTTTGTCATATAGTCATTGCTGTTCTTTCTTGCCTTGCTCTGAGGATCTTGGTGAGAAGGATTTTACAATGTGTTTAAATTAGTCCTGTAATGAAAATATTTATATTTAGGTTTTCCATTTTATTACCATTAACATAAGGAAATTCATCAGACTTATTTAGGAAAAAAATTTACCTTTCTAACTGCTGAAGACAGTATTTTATATCTTTTTTCACTGTAAATAGCTAAAAAAGGCTGTCTTTAAGAAATAATTTGCAAAAGTAGTCTGAGAAGACATGAATAATATATAAAACATGGTTTTATTCATGGAATTGGAAACTGTGGGACTGAGTTAAATTAAACTCTACAGCAGATTGGCTGAGGATTTTTTAATAGTTTTAAGTATAGCTGCTTCAGATAGGTTTGGTCTGTTGGGGAGCTAGTCTATTGTTAATCAGCAAATTGCTCTTTCCAGTTAGTAACACTGAGAAGCATGTCCATTGCCTTTCTAATTTGGTTTTTTTTTGCAAAATCCTTTGCAAGGATTTTCAGAGGAAGAGCTTTCTCCTGCTATTTAGCACGTCCAAGACCTAGAGCAGTGGAAACACTTTTTCATTTGAGATCAGCTCATAGGTCCACCATAAATCACATCATGGGTGGCCTTTACAAAGTGTCATCTTCTAGGCTAAGCAAATGAAGTTGAGTTAGAAAGAATCTCTGGAAGGCAATGTAAAAAGCAGGATGGTGAATGTGTTCACATGAATTAAGAATATTTCTCTCAGCCTACACAGTCACCCACACCACAAAATTTATTTCAAGGGGATCTCAGTTCCCTGCAGAAGAAATAAAATGGTCTGCAAATGGTCTTCCCAGGTCCAGAATTTCTCACCTAATTGAACAGTATGATTTCTGCAGCAGAATGCATGACTGTGGCTATAGATAAAGGCCTGAATTTGTTTGTTAAAATCCAATATATATATTAATAGTAGCATTTAAATAACATGTAAATATTATCTAAGTACTTAGGCATATGGGACAGAAAATACTTATAGAATATAAAACAACCAAATGCTCTTGAAGACAAATATTCCTATCAATGAGATAGGAACCTGTTTACCAGAGTATCATTCATGCATGCATTAATTTCTAAAAAAAACAAAACAAAACCACATGTAAGATACTTGACATAGTAGGGCCTGGAGAATGTTAAATGTGCTGATCAATTCCCATTCATTGAATCAGTTTGAATCTTACAAAATTCTGAGCAGTCTGATCATCTTCTGCAGGCCGTGAGAGTTAAAGATGCTCTAGACTTGTTGTGGATCAGTTTTATGGTGCTTTTCATTATGATGGAAGTACTATTGATTTTGAAGGGAAAAGGATGTGAAATCAGATAGTGCCCTGAAAAGATCCTAATATGTTTGTTAAAATAGACTGTATTTGGTACAATGCAAGGCATTCTCAAGACAAATTGTTTTTTCCTCCTTAAAAAGTACTCTTTTTAAGCTCTATCTCCCTTCAAATATGCCTGTATTCACTCTGAATCAGTAAATTCCTTGCTTATTCTAGAAATGCATGTTGAATCTCCACTGCACCCTTCAGTAAAATTAAGAAAAAGTTCTTAAGTACTTCCACTCCCTTTTCATTCATTCACTCCCACTCAATTGAAAATGATTCTTGTTCTCTTTTTTGGTGACAAATAAAAATTTTCATCTTTTATTTGGCTGACAAAAAGCAAGCTGAGGAGGTTGGGTTGTGGTGCATTCTTTATTTGTGTAGTGACTAAGGCTGTGCTGGGAAATCAAATGCTAACTCACTAATTCCTAAACCCTTTTTTGGGTAGATCACTACATCAGTTGTCCTATGAAAAGGACATCCCTTGTTTCTCATAGCACTTTTTTATTCTGCCTTCTTGAAAACAGACAAGGTCAAAGGAGGAGGGAGCAGAGTGCAAGGTGGCAAGGTTAGTAGCCTCTCTGAGATACTAAAATTCAGTTCCTACTTGGCTTCTTGTGGAGGAGGGAAGTTCTTCTGTTCATGTGATGCCCTATTAAATCAGAGGAAGATGATGAAAAACATGGCTTGTCAGCTGAAGGGTGGTCCCACTTTTTCATCCAGAGAGTCTAGCAGCTCCTTCATGTTCACTTTCCAGTTTCACAGTAAAACCAAATCAAACCAAACCAAACATAAACAAACTAAATCTAACCTAACCTAACAAAAATCCTCGGGTTTGGCTGAGGGAGAAGAATTCCTTAAGATGCTTTCTTTCAGCCACCCTGGCTTCCCTTCCCACTCTGGAAGCAACACCTTAAGACAGCAATAACATCACACTTGTGACAATCTGGAGGTGCTTGGCACTGCTGTGACCTGAACTGAGCTCCAAAGTAAAGCCACTGGGACAAGCACCACACTGCCAGTCTCATCAGCTTCTGGGACAAAGGAGGGGGCAAGACTGTGACATTCAGTGGGTGCCCCACTGCAGCCCCCATACACTGTGTGTCAGATGCCTCTTTGGACTTCGACAGCTTATCTCTGGGACAGGCTGCAGCCATACACTAGGCAAAGAGGATGACTGAGGTGTGCCTTGATGAATTTAACAGGACAGGATGGTTATGATCAATGTGTCCACTCTTTTTCTCATTATCTTCTCATTAACAAAAAGTGCGTTTTCATGTTTTGGTTCTAGGCAATGTCTTATTAAGGACAGTATCTTTTGTGGCTGCGTGCATGTTGTCTAAAATAGCACATCTGTTTTGATTAGCATGGTTTGTAGGGTTATGAATTTGAATAAGAAAGAGGTGCAAGCTGGTTTTGTTTCTTCCCTCTGGATTTGTCAGAGAAAAAAACACTTAAGTTTGTACAAGATGATGAGAATGATATCACAGAGTATTAGTTGAAACTGGAAGAAATCTGTTATTTGAAAAAAATTAGACTGTACAAACTAACTAAGTGATAATTATTAATGACAAGATTCAATAAAGATTAAAGTATTTAATGTTTTCATTTCATTGATGCAGTGCTGTAAATTTATGACCATTAAGAAACCATATGAAAGATCTGTCAGCTTTTACTATTTCACATTTTGGTCTCTTACCGAAACTGATTTCAGGTTTTGTAGTACTAAAAGTAAAGAGAAAAATGCAAGCTGCTTTTAATCAAACTGAAATGTTCAGTGATCACCATCACAATCTTTACAGTGTTGATCTGAGTATGAAGCAAAGAACATTAATTTGTCTTTTGTTGACTTAATTTAGTGGCAACCACAGCCTTTAAGATGTAATGATAGACAAGTTTGTGTCATACCACTGCAAATGCCACTGTACATGTGAGCCGCCATCTGCTTAGAATTAAGTCCTAAGTCAAAACACCAATGAGGTCTAAGTCTGCAAGTTTGACACAATTTGCATTGAGTTTCATGTGAGTAAGGACATCATGATCAGGTGTTAAGCCAGATAACAGTGAATTAAGTTACAAGGGCTGAAAGTATTTCTAAAAGGAAAGAATTGTGTCCCTATGTGATCTGATCAGGAGTCTCAGCAACCTTGCTTTCCACTGGGGGGTGAATTACCATTCTCTGTTGTTTTGTATAGGATTGTCTTGCCCACCTATTGTTCTTTACAAAGTAAAGTAAGTGGTCCCAACCTCTTCATCAGTCATGGTCCAGGTGTCTGAACAATCTTAGATATGTACACCCTTCTCCAAACACCAGGCCTGTCAAGATCACAAAATTAATTTTCAGAGTGATTGTTGTGAATAAACCTAGAGAATCTAATTTAACACTAATTTTTTCTCTTCTTTACTAGCTGTAGCAATGGAATTGCTTTCATTATCTGCATAATATCCTTTTCAGGTTATCTCTGTGTCTGGCTTTCACACAATCCCTGTGTGTCTGTGGAGAAATTGTAGCATTTTGTTTGGCGGGATATCACTATATCGAGGGAGTGGGATCATCTTAACTAAGATGTAACTATCTACCTTAACATAGCCCTCTGAGCTTCATCTTGAGTCAGCTGGAAGAGATAAACATCCTCAGATGAGTTCATCCCTTCTGCTGGAGAAGTCTGTTTCTGGGTGCACTGATTCATCCTTTTGAGTGCCAATCAAGTTTAGAGCTAGGCACGAAGCTTTGATGGTTAAAGTCAGAAGAGGTTATCACTAGAATGGATGTGCAGAGAGGCTGAGGATGAGGGTATGTGATCCCAAGTCACTTTCTGTGGCTGATGCTGTGGAGGTGTAGTGGAAAAAAAATCATAAATTTAAAAGGAAGACTACACAATTGCTCTCAAGTTCTGCTGGGCGTCAGTAAACCTCTTGTACACAGAGCTTGTCTGGAGTGTATTTATGGGAAAAATGAGTTTAGCTGTCATTATTTTAGTTCTGTTTGTCCTTGTATGCATTTTCATTTCCCTTTTTTTTATCTTACCTTTCTTAAACAAAACCAAATCTGCTCATGTTTCAGTTATTATTACCCCAGAGAATTGCTGCAATTGTTATCACTTTTCCTTGAATTATGAGTAAGAATTGTCAGATGTGAAAAAGCTGACAAAATATGTTTTGTAAATTGAACGTTCACCATGGTTCATCTGTTCATGCGCAGGAAGAGAAATATGTAACTTTAAGAGAGATGGCCTAAGGATAATAAGAGTGAATCAAAATTGTTGTAAACATACTCAATTCAGCTTCAGTCAGGGCCCAAATATTAAACTGGATTTTGGCACGTTTCAGAAAGCATGTGAACTTTTCCAAAAGCTTAGTAGGAAGAGATTTTGCTGATTTTATGTCGCTATTCTTGAGCTTTTGGAAAGGCAAAAGTCTTTTATTCTATGTTAACCACTCTAACCAAGTTAAGGACTCCTGACACAATAAATGTAGATATGAACAATGAAAGGTGTATTTTTAAAAGATTAACATTTAGAGACAGAAGTGTTCTGTCTCTGCCTCTTACTTTTCATGGAGATGGTCATGAGAACAGAATTCCCCTGTTTATATTCTCATTTAAAAAGTGTTTACTCATAAGATTTATGGATTTTGAAAGTGCTCATATACTCACTTCCATATTATTATCTCCCCTTGAGACAGTGATTTTTTTTTCCCTGTCACAGACACTATAAGGGATTTAAATGGAGTCCCAGGAATATTGATTCACAGAGGAGTGGGATTTGGAATATCAATTGTCAGCACTGATAGAATATCTGGAAACTGATTAAGGCATATTTTGGTTGAAGAGTGGCAAAAAAAATGTGCTTGTGAATAAAAGATCTGCTGCATTAAGTACTGTGTTGAGGGCACTAGGGCTCTTGAAACAACTTTAAAAGGCAAGAGAGGAAGATACAGCATTTCACTGAAATAAAACCACTCTCTGCTTTCAAGTATAGTAAGAAACCCCCGATTGAAAGACAACTCTCAGAGCTGGACTTAAGATCATAAGTTAGTGTTAGACTGTGGCAAACTGAATTTATGTTGACCATCACTTACCCTGTTAACTGGCTTTGCTGGAGAAGGGAATTAAAGAAGGTCTCTTTTAAAATCATTCTACTTTCTTTACTATCTGCATATGTGAGACTCTCCCCTTGCCCTACAATGACCACATGTACCTGGATCTGTATCATTGTGGCACTATGATTAAACTCGGCTGCATTTTACTGTTGAAGATCAGTATGATGCTGAAATCTATGCCAGCAGCTGCTTTCACTCCTTTGGTTCCAGGCATCACACTACAGACCATACAAAAACTAAGTCTCACTCCTGAAAAAGCAAAGAAATGTACACAGCAGAACTGTAATCTTAACTCCCTTGCTCTAGTCTCTGTAAAAGTAATTTCTTTAATGATACATTAACATAAGCTTTCATGTTCCCCTTTGCTTTCTCACACCAGGAAGGTCTGTTTCCGAAGGACCTACTCCTGGCCAGGACATGTAACACACCAGTGAGACTCCCTGGTGGGACATGCCCCCTCCTGGGCTCCTGTTTCTGGGAGGAGGGAGTGAGGATCTGACCACCTCCCCACCTCCTGTGAAGTCTATACACAAGTCCAAGTTTGGGCCTCATGTCATCACTTAAGTGGGTGCCTGCTAGTATGGCTCCCAGAATGGCAAGGCAACTTGACCGTATTTGGGTGGGAGTGAGGGCAGGGTGGACCATACAGAGACTGTGTCCATCCCTCCCCCCTCTACCCTCCTTCCCACAGTGAATGGGGTTATTGGGAAACTTCAGAAGCTGAAACTCATGAGATTTCTCCTGGCACTTTGCCTCTGAGAATGTTTCTACTTATCCACAAAATGATCGAGCTTTAATGAGTTTCTCATAATTTGTACTAGCAGTAACAGTATATTTCTTTCGTTCCTCTGCCAATAGTTCTTGCACGTTTTTTTTAATTTTCATAAAACATCTTGGCCAGTGCCAGGGTTAAACGTTACACAGATGGAGGTGGACAATAACATTAAAATGCCTAAGTAATCAAATGTATTACAGCCTGCAGTTCTGCTCTGACATTTAAATGGGAGTGTGTTACTTCCTATTTAATAACAAAAAGGTGCTTTGTTAAAGAAGGCAGAGTGTTCATCAAATTCATGAAGGTTAGGAGATGAAGGGCATGCAGTGTCATCTTCACTGCAATGTACAGAATAAGATTATCTAAGTTATGCAGACATTCTACATTAAATTCAGGCTGTATTTACAGAAACTTACCACCCATATCTCATTAGTTCAATATTATGGCTTATTTGTGCAAGTCTGTTTTAAAACTAATGAATGATGAGGAAGTAGAGAGTTACAGCAGTGATAGCAGGTATTTAAAAAACATTCAAAGCAAGAGTGAAGAATGCTACACTCTCAGGAAGCAAACTGATACTTACTGAAGCCCATGCAAATATTTAAATGATCTAATAAAGATCAGTGAAGAAAAATGAGAGAAACAGTCTCATGGGATGAGCATAGGAAAGTATGTTGTAAACACATGGATAGTAGAAAGATTTGCTAGTATAAAGCTACATATAAAATTATTGTTTGCTCTGCTCACTCAGTTTACATGGAGTAATGTAATAATACATAATTGCATGGATTCAAAGTCTTTGCTGTATG
The DNA here is from genome assembly GCF_025592945.1 of Manacus candei. Lineage (NCBI taxonomy): Eukaryota > Metazoa > Chordata > Aves > Passeriformes > Pipridae > Manacus > Manacus candei. Next base: position 6,679,562 of record NW_026138091.1, on the reverse strand, counting down.
TTCTTACTGTAGAAAGAGGTAAAATGTTTAAATGGAGGAGGCTGACATTAGTCCCAGAGAGTAGAGTAGCCACAGCTAGAATTGTGAGAACAATAGGATTTTTCATTTAGGGACCAAAACTGTATATGGAAACAAGGTTGGGGACTTGTGTATCTAGGAAAGTTTGATCTAAGTTGGCAAGCAGAAGGAAAAGATTTTGGGGTTTTTTTCCCTATGTATTGAACTGAACTTTTTAAATAAATTGATATTGGAAAGGAAACATTTCAAACAAAGGCTTACATTATATGTTTGCAAAAATGCAGAGTGGAAAATAGTTGGGCTATTTGAATTTTATCCAAATTCTCTAATTTTTCCAGTAAAAATTTTTTATAAAATTGGAGAAATTTTCTGAAAGTTTCTAGACAGCTAGAAACTGGGATTTAAGGCAATATTATTATGTAGAAAGAAACTAAAAACAAATTCCTAAAAGTGCCACCAACTTAAAACTCAGGCCCCATTTAATGGATGCTTACTAACTGGCACCCACAGGTTGATTTCTTAGATTGCACAATTATCTGTCTGTGACAGCCTTTCTTTTCGGTGCTGCCGTGGTACAATACAGCTGAACCCCTCTGTGACCCCTGGGAATGCCAACAATGCATGATTAGTCATTGCACACACAGCTCTCTCCAAAGGGTGATCACTTTGATTCAGGCCTTTCTAGAAAATAATTCACAGTTCTGCAAGTATTTTAGACTTAACATTTCTTAGGGTGTAGATTAAAAAATGTGTTAGAGTAGCAGTGTGAAACAAACATTACACCTTTTGATAGCAGCGCTGAAAAATAGAGATTGAACATTGCAAGTTTTGCTACTGGGGCTTCTTTGAATACAAGAGAGTAGGAATTCTTCCTCCTCCCCACTCCATCTCCTCCCTCAAAAATACAGTAAGTCAATGGGATGGTGCCTTGTCAAAATGAAACACCATCATGTTTCATGCCAAAATGTGCAACCATTTTAATCAGGGTGAAGGTGAGGCTCTGAAGCTGATGTCCTGTACAGGTCATTAAACTGCCTGCAAGAGAGGGAAGTACATTTTTAAGGTCCATTTTGGGGCAGAGGTCCTCAGGTCCTCTAGTTCTTGCTCTAAAGTCTGAAGCTGCCAGAGTTGTTTTGGTTTTCAGTGAGCTGCTTGATGGGCTGTTGCTTGTGGCATGTGAACCAAGTCATTTGTCAGACACTGACAGTGCTGTTGGCTCCATTCTCTTCCTGCAGAGATTTGGACAGTATTTTACCTCTTTAGTTGCTTTATAGGAAGGAATACTATTGAGAACACATAGTATTCCTGGAGTGATACATTTACAGCATGAGCATTTAAAACCATGGTTATACCCCAGTTTCCTGGGGAGCTGGGAAGAAGCCAGGGAGAGCACAAAGATTTTTTGGTCTGACTGCAAACCATTCAGGGTAATAGATGCCCGTTACATTTCAGGGGAGATTTGAGTTTAAAACAGTCCTTTTTAGGCAACTGAAAGCAGACTTTTTCTGCTAAGGCTAAGAGTGCTCCACAGCCAGAATGTGTGTTACTTTGGTTGCAATCTGATGAACATATGAAAGGTACAGAGGGAAGACCCAGCAACCTGTGGCATTCTAGTCTTTCCCTGTCCCTGGAACTTCCATTGTTGTGACGCTGCTAAATCCGATTTGACCACACAGAACTTAAGTAAACAGAGATTGTAGCTGTGGGGAGTTATGTACTCTTTAAAAAAGGGTCTGAATTTGTTGAATAGAGTTGGATCAGTACTGGAGTAGCTTGATGTCAAAGGTTAGATTTTGTTATATCCAAGACAGGGCTGGGAACTGACATACTGTAGCTTTTCTTGATTGATCTGGGTTTTTTTTCCAGTGCTCACAGCATGTCAAAGAATGAAAAGTACAGTACATTTCAGTCCCTTTCCAGGAAAGTGCATCCTGCACTACCTGCTTGCTGTGAAAATATATAGCCCAGATAATTTAAGTTCTAAATTCTCATAGTTTGCTTTATGTAATGCTGAGACAGACATCTTTGGAACTGAAGGATTACAGGCTTATTTGAATTATAAAGGCACTGACCTCAAGCAGGCTTTTAGTCAAGTCTGTTGTTTGTGTGGTCAGCTTATAAACATGTTTCTGTGATATTAGTGCAAAGATGTAGTGTCAGTGCTGAGTTCAGAGGTTTAGCTTATTCTAACAGTAGAGCTTTTATCTGTCAGGGATATCACAGTAAGTCATCTTTGCACTCACTCCTTGCCCTTCTACCTTGTGTTGCGTCCAGTTAACCATTGAGCTTGCTAGCCCAGGAAAAAAGTTGAATAATTTTCTTCTGGTTTAGTGAATTAAACTGTCTCCCCACAAATGGATAAGCACCAGAGCTGGTGAACAGTGAGAAAGCAGCAGGACAAAGACGACTGAGAGCAGGGGCAAGAGAAGGGCAAGAAGCTGATGGAGTGCTTCAGCCATCTCATGACACCTTCCCTTAAGCCTGCCTTGCTAAAGCTTCTCCACTTTGTATACAAAATATTAGAAGCTGTTTAAAACAGAAGCCTCCCATGCATCTCCCCTGGTACCTCCTGACCAGAAGGTTACTGGCTGTTCTGCATTGAATGAATCTTTGGTGAAAGCCAATCCTATGAAAAAGTTTGCTTCCAGCAAGTAAGTGTGTCATGTTCCTTTTGTTTAAAATCCTGGTTTTTTTAATGGGAGATATCCTACTGATCCCTTGTCAAGATTTTGTATTTTGCCTTCTCTGGTGAAAGTGTCTTTACTACCTTCCCGTAAGAATGAACCACAAACTCATCTCTCAAAGTCTCTGTACAGCTCCTTCCAAAGGCAAATCAAGGCTAGAGTTCCTTGACTTCACACTCCCAAGGACACACTGCCTTGAGAGGAAGTGCAAACATCCAGTTTGTTGCCTTTTTGAGTGAAAAAAAAAATATTTCTTGTAGCATAAAAAAAAATATAATGAAAGGAAGAAAGAAAGTGGGAGGGCTGGCAATGAGAAGCTGCACACATAGGGTGTAAAAAACATTAAATCAAATTAAAATCTCATTAAACTCTCTACTTGCAGCTACTTTCCAGCTTAGCTATTCTCTCTTACTGTCTGTTGGTGTGGATGATGTTTCTGCTGCCTAACTTCTGTCTTGTTAACAATTCTTCTTCCAGTTAAGCCTTCCCTAAATGTATCTGCCCACTTGTTTTATCTCAGGGCTCTCTTGGCAGAAGTTTTGGTAGTAAGGAACCAAATTAACAATTGTGTGTATGAGGTGTGAATCGACTTTGCTTCAGTAAGTTTAGAACACCTTGCAAACTCATTTGGTGCTATTTATGCAAGGTTTCAGTAGAGTTTACTTTTGAAGTAAATATTAAAACAAAATGAGGTACAGCACCGTTTTTGAATGCAGAACATTATTTTGCACCTTGTTAGGTCTATTTTTCCTACTAATACAGCAATGGCAATTGGACAAGTAAAAGACTGATGGGATGAACAAAAGCAATGTTCCTTTCCTGAGCATGCCATATCCGTTCTGTAAATGTGACATAAAAAAAAAAAACCCTAAACCACATGGCAGAAGTCAAGCCTCCCAAGGAAAACCTGCACTACAGCAGTTTGCACAAACTCCTGCATCTCTTTACTTAATGTTTCAGACATTAGAAGGATGATTTTTTATGTGTGCAGCTAATTTACTGTTTTACTTAGAAAGTTTCCTCAAGGAAATAAAATAGTATAATTGTACCTGAATGCTTTTGAAAATTTGAAGTTTTTATAAATGTTGAAAACATCTGTAGCCTGATACTTAGCAAGGCCTTTTTTAATCTCTCTTAAGTAACAACTCTTACGTTTGTTTTGGGCTCCACTGGTTGCAGCACAAGCTTATATTGCAACAGTTATGAGAAGGGAACTGTCCCAAGCATGTATCTGAGATGCCCTGTGAGAATAAATTGTGCGGGGACAGAAACTTATTCTTAATCACAGCTTCACACAAGCCGCTGACCCCTTGTCCATAAGATTTAAGAGTATTACGATAACTGATAATATCAAGATTCTTTCTTTAGGAATATCACATAGTGAATGGTTCAAGTGATATCTCCCATCATGTCTCTGACATCAGCTAAGCATGTGTAAACCAGCACAAGAAATGAGCCACAAAATACAAACTGTTACACACAAAAACATGCACCACTTTCATGGATGCATCAATACTGTTGTAGATTTAGTGATGCTCTATTTTGAAGTAAGAATGACAATGTTATGGCTTTTGAATACCCCTTGGTTTTTTTTCCTGTAGAATAAGCTTTGCAGTGCTACCACCCTTTCATACCCTGTTTTTCTTGCTTGCAAGACTAAGATATAGCTGCTGATACAGGATTCTAAAAGGCTTGAGAGTAACGGAGTGAATTAAACATTCCTCTTCCAGCTGCTGCTGTTCACAACACATTTGACAGTTAAAATACATCACACATTCTCTTGTCCGTTTAATATAAACAATTAGTATTTTAAGTGGAGTCCAGAATCAACCCCAAATAGGAAGATCCAGACAGGCAGTTCAGATAGGAAACTAAGCAGTGTTCTGAATTTATATAAAAGTCGTTTGCAGTCAGTTCAACCTAGGCCTAACACACTGTCTACTGCAGCACATCAGAATGTAGAAGGTGGGAGACCAGTGCCTTGTCTTTTGGGGAAGAAGGTTTCATTTTTCATCTCAAAATTATTTCAGCACAACTTTTTGTGTGAAAGTTTTAGTATGAAATGTAAAATGAAGGAGAAAAATCAAAATTAGAATATAGTATTTTTGTTTTCATATAATGAATTCTTTGTCTAATGAAAAATTTTAGTTGACCCAAGATATATGTTGGAGGAAAGCTTGTTTAAAGAGAATTTTCCTTTTTCTTTTTGTCTTTCCTAGAATGAAGACATTTCAAATCACAGACCTCACTGAAACAAACAAAAAAATCTGGCTTCTCTGTAGGTTTACTTCCTTGAAGTTGAAGCAAACTTCAAATAACAGAAGGGCTTTAATGCAAACTCAATTTTAGTATAGAAGCAACATAGGGAGCATAGTATCATTCATGTTAGGGATTCTAACATGATCTTTGCAAAGTGCTAATTTATTTTCTAAATGAGAGAATTTTTAATAAAAATATTATAAACTGAAAAAGCTTCTCAAACCTGACAGAAGGCATTTGGGGTGTAATATTTTTCAGTTGTAAACCCCTTCTTTTTTGAGTTTAGACAATGTATAGTTCCATAACACAGAGGAGGTAACATTCTGTATAATATTGCTTCACGCAGATGGTCTTGAAATTCTGTGTACCTGAAGTCAAGGCCTTTGTGGGCACGAGGATCTCTCTGGAAACCTGTCAACTTTTCCATGTCAAAAGCTAAGCATACATCTCAATCTGAAGCTGGACCAGGAGTAGCTATCAGTTAGGACTGAACCCTCTAATTACTAGCATGTGTAAAATATCTGATAGGAAGCATTTAACCTCACTTCTGCTTGCTGGGAAGGAAGCTAAATTTTAGGTTATAAACTTTACATCAATGACTTTCCTTCCCTTCATTCCTTTGCAATGCTCAGTGGCTGATTGCACTGGGCCCTGAAGTGCAATAGTGCAAATACTGAATCATAAATAAACAACTTACCAACTTTGCAAAAGGAAGCCAGGCAATTAATTTCTTTTAAATTGAGACTTCCTCTAAAATGAAACAGTCCCCTCAGAGCCCTCAGACAAAGCAGCTTCTGCAGCTGTCAACTTGGTTTACACCTTAAAAGAAAAAAAAAAGGAGCAGGGCACAGGGAGTAAAAATGCAAACAGCTTCAGGCTGTTCAATTTCCTGTTTGTTTAAATTTGTCCATCCTGACATGCAGATTCATCACACTCCTTTCCTGGTGACTACTTCATTAGATTAGTTTAGTCAGGTATTCAGAGGGATTTTTATCTTCTGACTCATAAAATTCTTGAATTCCCCTAAGAATTTCCTATGTCTGGAATTTTATGTCTTTGTAGTTTTAGCTGGACTCCTTGAAGAAGTTGCTCTCTAAATTGCTGTTTTTAGCATCTGAGGAGCCAGCTTTTCAGGAAAACTGATCCGTGCTAGCACTTCACCTCTTAAAATTTTAATCAATTTTTTTTAATATATATTTTTAAACTCATCCTTTCCTGACAGTATTTCCCCTTGCTGCCCATGCCCTTTGCAGGTGTCCACTTCAGGACATTTCTGTCCAATTCCAAAAATGCACCCCAGTAGCTCAAAGTGCAGCCTGCACACCATCCCATCAGGTTTTAGTCACTTCTCTGCTTTAAAAGCAGTGAAGCTGAGGTTATGGGTATATTGGACCATTTAGCAGTTGATGAGAAGTGCCTTTGTATATCCCTTACCTGTCTTTTTTTAACCCTTTCTGAGGAGGGTGAGAGCCAGGTTAGGCTGGAGCCCTGGTGTGTGCTTCTTTGAAGGGTTTAGTGAATTGAAGGTGATGCTTTTTGACGTGTGAGCTCCAGAAATGTACCGAGTGATTGTAGTGCCAATTCGCCTGCCTGCACAGGGACTTCGCCGGTGCGGAACGACGGCCCTGCCCTGCCCTGGGTCACTGGCGCTAGGCGGTAGCTCTGGGTGGCTTTGAAGGAGGAAGCAGACGGCGGAATGACAGCCTGCCTGTCTTCCAAAAGTCTGGGGGGGGAAATGTGGAAAAGACCTTGGTCACCTCTTGTCTCCTCTCCCGGGTCACGGTGTTTGACTGCGCAGGAGCTCCCGGATGGGTGCTCCGAAACGCGGCTAAACGTCCTCTCGCATGTGTGTCTGTCTGTCTGTCCTGGAGGTTGCTTCCCTCGAGTACATTTGCTTATGGAATCGGCAGGTGGAGACAAGAACAAGGCCGTGCGCTGCGCCGCGTGTCCCGAGCCCCCCCGCCCGGAGCGGCGGCGGCGCTGAGGGGAGGCCGGGCCGGGGGCCGCCCGAGACGGGAGCTTCTCCCGCACCCCGCCGTGCCTTTCCCGACCCGCGGTGCCCTTCCGGCGGCAGGGGAAAGGGAGAACGGTAGGGAGGGGTACACGTCCTGGCTGATGGTCCGTGCCCACTGGGGCCCTGGGACATCACCAAGGTCCAGAGGAGAAAGCCCAGGGAAATACGAATACAAAGCAACCTTCAGCGTTAGACAGGACAGTACCCAAAGAACATCCATAGCTGGTGATGTGAATGGCAGCTACTACAGCTAGCCTAGTCCTGTGGGAAGCACGGTGTAATGGATTCAAATCCCCATGAGTACAGGGAGTTTTCCTTGGATACCAGAATGCCTGTATGAGAGGACTGCATACCCACTCACAGAATATTCTGAGTTGGAAGGGACCCACAAGGATCACTGCGTCCAACTCAAGTGAAGGGTCTATACAGGGATCAAACCTGCAACATCGGTGTTATTAGCACCGTGCTCTAACCAACTGAGCTAATCTCAGGGTTTTAGCATTTTACCTGTTTTCTCCTGCATATTGGCCCATTTCCTTTGGCTGATTCTCTCTAAATCTTCTCTTATTTCTCCTCTCACTTATTGCATCAGGTTTCTTTTCCAAGCAAATTACTCCTTCTTACATATGTCTTTACCTACAGTAGCGTAAAACAAAACAAGATCCTGAAGTGAGTTGGATGTTTACAAACCAATACTATTCGTCTGCAAAAATATGTAGGGAGTGTAATTGACTTCCACTGTGACTACTCATACTGTGTCTCATTACAAATGATCGTAGCTCTACCTTGAAAATTACTTCCATGTCTTGAACACTTTGTGTATGGTACATTTGTTTTATTTATATATTTGAGTAAAAAATATAATAGAAGAATGATCCAGAAGAAAAAGAAGACATCAAAGGCACAGTCATGGAAGAAATAGCACAGGCACAGAAGCAAATAATAGACCAGTGCTGAGCTGATGTTTGCAGCAGCCATGTTCATGTTAGCACTTGCTCAGTCTTTGGGAGATTTCAGAGGCAAGCTGAGCTTCCCCCAGGAGAGCATTAAAGGAGAACAGCTCCTCATGAGATTGGTTTTAAGATGTTACTGTTTATTTCCATGAACTGTGTCACTGATTACACGGTATGGCTGTGAAAAGGTTTCCTTTGAAAACCTTCTTGAAAAAAAATGTAGGTTTTAGGACAAAGGGCATGCTTTGCTTTACAAAACAGAAGGTGAACATTACAATCAGAAATACAAACTTTTCCATTTCAATAGTAACAGTTTTCAGAAGTTTTCAAAGTACAAAGTTTTCCACAGAAAACTTAAAGGAGTGTATGTGAGTGCGTGTGCACATGAATATGATTTTTGTCAGTTTTCTGTGAAGAAGGGTCTTTATTTTCTAGTCAGCATTATTACCCACCTCCTTTTGTTTGCATAAGAGGTTGTTAAGAATATTTAAACCTCCTCCCAAACCAGCACTAACTCCAAAGAATCTAACCCTGCAAATCATTCCTTTTTTTTTTTTCTTCTTTTAGGATTTTGTGCTGTGCTGTAGCTTTTGCATCCTTTTATGCATGACAGCATAGTGTTCAACTGTGCATTGTAGAGACAAATTCTTAGGCAGAGGATAAGGTAAAGTTGCCCTGGGTACCAAGTCCAGGGTGGCAGAAGTACCTCAAAAGTCTTTGCATGAAGCTGCATGAAGGAGGCCTTCAGGACTAGGTTCCTTGCAGGGCTTGGTAAGCCTGCAGTTCATGATGAGATGTTCCTGCCCTGGGATAAAAATCCTGCTCTAGAAATGTATCTATTTTAAGGACTAGCTTAGTGAATGAGATGTAATATTAGGCAAAGAGGAGAGTTTTGCTCTCCACCACTTCATAGTAACATGAAAAGGAGCCATACTGCACCTCTCCATACTTTCCTCCTACAGCGTCTTGTCCTGTGGCCAAATGGCCCTTGCAGCAGACCTGGTGATTTGAGGCTCTGTCTTCACCCTGCTTTCAGTGCTCTATTCTGTCAACCTTTGGCAGACATTGCCATCAGCTAACTGCCCCAGTTTTTGCCCAAATCCTGACAAAAACTATCCTTGATAGCCACGAAAATTATGTCCATTCTTAGTTATTTGTGACCAAGTTTCCTTTCCAAGACAGCTTATGCAATATCTAAAGTAAACAGAAGAAAGGGGGTCTTTGTATTTCTTTTCTTTTTGCTTGTGTGTTTGTTTGGTTGGTTTTTTTAATCAGTGTAATAACTCTTTCCCTTGTTTCAGAACTTTACAGCAGTAATGAGAACCTATTTGTCCAGCAGAAATGAAGAGGGTGCTTGTATGCTCCAGCTCAGTGCTGGAGGCACTGTAGAAGGAGGTTTGGTAGAAGGAATATAACTGCAAAAAAGGAAGACAGTACAGACTTCTTTTTTTTTTTTTTTAATGTAGTTAAAATTAATTCAGTCAGAATTCCACCTCTGCAGTTTCAGTTTTAAGTGTGCAACTGAGTTCTGGCTGTTCTTTACAAACTTTATTTCCCAGACATGCATAACAATACTAAGAGGAAACTCAACAAACAACTTGTGGATGTTCATTACTTGAAACACCCCATGACAAATTTTTCAAATATGTACTTCATCAGTGACTGCTGTTCATTTCAATGCCAGATACTGATTATTAAAAGGTTGCATTTGCTGGTTTTTTTAACTTTCTCTGTGAACATACTGCATTAGGATTTCAGTTTTGTCACTTCCATCGTAAGGCCTGCCAGCTCTACTGCTATCCAGATTTAGTCATCCTATGTGAAATCTTTCACTATTTTAGTGAGTTGCACAGATAATTCGTACGTATACCAATTGCAAGATATTTTGCAATATATATATTTGTTTTACCAATACTGCTTTTGGAAGGAAAACAAAAACATCTATTCGCAGTTAAATGCTTTGGACTGAGGTTATTAGGTCAACAGTAAATTTTAAAAACTATTTGAGACATTTCTTGATGGCATTTTAAAATTATAGCTTAAGGTTACACTGCTTCACACAGTTCTGTTTGGCTCCTTTGATGCTGAAGATCTACAGCTGACTTATGTGTAAGATATAGTTTTTAAAACATTAGCTATGATTTAAAGTAACAAGAGACACTGTTCAGATGAGGGGAGAAATCCATCCTTTGGGAGGAAGTGAGTTAGGTTCAGTAGTTTTGTTGAACCTGAACCAAGAAAGAAACCAGTAGTAACTCAATCTTTTTAAGAAGATTTGAGGAAGATCCCAGCTTCTACCTGTAGATTTTAGCAGCAGCCTGTACATTCAAGATGTCAGGAATATTACAGAGGAAGGCTCTGAAAGAGCAGGCTTATATTTATCAGTGTTTTAGAGCACAGTGAAAGCATTAAGGAAGCAGCTAGAGCAAGAGCAATATTGTGATAGAGTTATTAATTGCTAAAGAGAGTAGGCCCCATGCTTTTATTGCTCAAGAGACATCAGGGGCACTCTTGTTCTGAAAAATTCAGATGTCAAATGAAATCATAGATGCAAAATTTCAGATCTCCCTTAACAATCATTTTAAATAAATATAAAACCTCATCCTACTTACAAAGAAATAAATCTGGATTGCATATGCTGTTTCATGGTAAGTTGTTTTGATGCTCAGAGTGCTGTAGTGGAAGAAAACAAATATCACCTTTATTCATGACTTTCACTTTTTTATTTCCCTAGTGAGAAACATAAAGGAAAAAACAGATGATGATTGTCTCATAAAAGCTGCTGTTAGAAGTTCAGTTGTTTTGAAACATTCCCTTCCCACACTGTTCTGCCAGAGTGGTATTTGCCTGCTGCAGTAGCCCAACTTTGCTGTTAGAAAGAAGCCCTCTTTTTACTTTTTCTTCCAAAATTAAGCTTCATTTTGCCTTTGTGTTGTCTGCCTCCCCCCCAGCCGCAGCCTAGCTACCACTCTGATGCTCTTTTGACATGTTCTATTGAAAAACAGTACGACATTGTCCTTCTTATATCTGGATGGTGCTGGAAAGGAACAGCCTTTTTTTTCCGTGTGGAATACGTATCTAATGTAAAGCTGTTCACTGATGAACAAGAATGTTTCAGTGCCCAATTCTGTTTCGAGCTACATTTGGGTAAATTAGATGAACCTCCACAGATAGTAATGTTACCTGATGGTAAAATAATTGTAAGTAAGAATATTCATTATTCATTCATCATCATGGAGATATTATGAAAAATAACCCAGGGTGTTCTGTGTTAGCCAAAAAACCCCCTATATCTGCACAGGCATGCTACATAATAGCAACATGTCACTTTGTAGTTCTACATTAAACTTTTATGTGAGAAGTTACAGCTGTGGATGCCTGTGTCTTTCAGATTCTGTTTCAATAAACCTTTGAGAGAGAAAAAAGTGAAGGCCCTTCAGCTTTACAGCAGTTTCAAAGCAGAAGCTTTATTACCTTTTTTTTTTAAATCCTAATACGCTTTATGTTTTAAACAGACATAGCTTTTCAGTGAAGATAAATGATGAGACTCTACCTTAAAAAGCCTTTGGGTTTTCTTTAATCTGCATTAGGTTAAAAGGGAATCAGAATTCTAAAAATAGGGCACATCAGAGCAACAGGGTATTTTTCAGTTCAAGGTCCTCTTTTCCATCTGGTGCCATTTGGTAGTTCTAACATCTTCCATCTTCCCCTACTTCTCCATCTGTAAATAACTGACTGAAGTAAATGCTTCGAATAATTACAGCAAAGAATGATAAAATGCATATTGGACTTAATCTCTTTGGGATCTACAATGAAAAACATAAATACAGACATCACAGTTATTGAAAAACTGTGAGGTCTCTAGTCAGCAGGTGTATGAAATGGGAATAATGTCAGAGCATTACATGTTTTGGGTTGCAATTGTGCTGTTCAAAAAAATGTCAAAAGGCATATTAGATCAGGAGAGGGGAAAAAATAGCCTAGCAGGGTTGATTTTCAAAAGTAGCCTGCCGTTTCACTTCTGCAAATAATTATAGACTCATATCTTAACGATTAGATATCTAAATGCTTGCTTCCATTTATTAGGAAGTTGGAGACCTAACTAGAACAAAGTATATGCAAACTTGCAAAACTGGAAGGAGGTTTGAGATGCTTCTAAAACTGATTAATCGGTCAGCTGCTGGACTGCTTTCCAAAAGCTTATGGGAACAAAATGTCTTTCTTTTTTTTCTGTGAGGTCAATATCGCCCCAAGAAGGAGTCCTGGAATAGCCCGTGAGATAAGGTGCTTTAGAGCTTCCTGGGTTAATGTGAAAGAAACAGTCTATTCCTGTAGAGTTTAATATCTCTACCAGGAATGCACAAAATGGGCTGGACTATGGGCACACCGTTTGCTGTCACTGCCTTCCTTTGACATTACAAATACTTTGGCATCTCAGTTTGAGAAGGAGACAAACTCTTCGGTTTGTCAGCTGTCTGGGACTGCTATGTGCTGGCAACCTGTGCTGTCCTTATACCCACCTTGCGCCAGCTTCTTGTGTAAGTGCCTGCCATAGATAACTCATTAGTTATATTGAGTCAATCAAATACCTAGAATAGGAGGTCTGAAAGTGGGAAAGAAGATGCCTCTTTTGAATGATTTGGAACCCTCTGCCCATGGTGGCAAAAGGAGCATCCAGCACTGGTTACCAAATCCAACATTTCTCATCTTGCCTGTTCTTCTGTGTTGCTGCCCAGGGCAGTACAAGGCAAGAAAGCATTCTTTGATGGAGAGGAATAAACCACTGTCCCCTCTTTACCAGAATAGGGACCATTATGAAAAACAAAAGATTTGGTTTTGGTGAGAGGGTGTGGGGTGAATTTTAGAAACGTTGTGCAGCTTTTAAAAAATATTCTAATATTTGTCCTAATATTTTCTAAATATATTTGTCCAAGAATGAAGAAGAATAGGACATGACTCAGTATGTGTGACACCCAGCAGCGTAAGATCCTATTTGTTACTCATGCAGGATGGAGAGGAAAAGATCTGTCAGTTTACACATGTTTTTCATGTGTAAACTTGACAGAATTACTTGACAGAAGAAAGTTTCATTGCTTTATTTAGTGTATTTTAGATCCAAGAAAGGATAATTGCTATATATCTGAAAAATTATTCATCTCTGTGGCTTGCTAATTAACTTAATAGAAACTGACCCTTAGGACATACCAGCCTGACTCCCATGCAAAGGATTGTCAGAGCAAGCACAAACATAAGAGACTCTGATTTTAAAGCCTGTTTATATTGCCAGTGTAGTGCAAAGTGGTTGTGAATCTAAGAATGAGCCCATTTTAGATGTCTAGAATGCATTAAAAATTGTTGGCCATTACTGTGTCATACTGTCCCTCAAAGTAAACTTTACTTTCAGGGATAAATGCATTCACAAATCTTAAGTGCTGTTCACACGGACAAAAGTGCAAATGTCATTTGAAGTTGTTCACTTAGCTGGGAAGCTCCCCCCAACCCTCATCTTGTCTCTTGCAATTACCCTTTGCCCCTTTCCTCCAGAGACTGTTTCTTCCTAGCTGGTATGTGTTACCATCCTTCAAAAGACAGCAGCCCTGTTACTGCTGCCCATCAGATGTAGTGAGCTAGACCTGACAGAAGGCCATCACCCAGGGAGGGTTGATTCTCAGAATCACAGTTTGCAACGGGTCTCCTCCAGCGCCCAGCCTCTGCAGTGCTAGGGGCTACTGTTTCTCTCTGCTTAGCAGAAGCAGAGGAGATCCAAAATGTCATCTTTCCCTTCCTCCCTCACCCCATTCTCTACAGGAGAATGTGCTTTACAAGTAGCCAGATAGCTTTCAAAATGGACCGAAGCTTTAATGCACAGCTAAGGGCAGTCTAAAGTGTAGAGGGAGCCAGCCATTTTGCAGCCCTACAGCTGGGAGGAGGTAGAGGCGCAAGAGGACAGGAGTGGGGGACTGGAGCCAGGGTGGCAGGAGAAGTGGCCTGGCACTTGCAAAAAGGGAGGCCACTACTGTGTCATTTACCACTTATAAAGACAGAGAGATCATATGAAGGGTCCACAAGGTTCTGGTTGGATTTCTATGTCACTAGGAGTTAGCTAATATGCAGGCAAGAAGACTGCTACTGCTATAGCTTTTTCCTGGCAGCTTTTGAAGCAGACAAAATGGCAAGAGAAGGCTTAGCAAACTATCAGGTGGGTTTTCCACTCTAGCACAGGAGAGGAAGTGAGACAGCAAAGAGGGGTTGATTTTCCTGGTCAGTTTGACTCATCATGGCTGGGCTTCGCGAGCGAAGATTTGGGAAGGTCTCTACCCACGTTTGTTGCAAGCGCATTGGTGGCTGAAAAGGCCAATATGAAACAGGCATGTCCGGTTGCAAAAGGCACAGCAGAAAGACTCCTTAGATGGTAAATTCTGCAAGGCACGATTCTTTCTGCGTTGCCTTTTCTCCTCAAGGGTGATCCTGCGTGCTTTCTCAAAAGCATCAGCAGCGTTATAGATGGCGTGTCTCCAGGTCTCCCGATTGGAGGCCAGAGTGGACCAGTTATGTTGATCAATATGGCCAAGGCTGAGATGTTGTTTCAGGGAGTCCTTGTATCTTTTCTTCGGGGCTCCTCTCTTGCGGCAGCCAGTGGCAAGTTCACCATAAAGCAGGATTGACTCATCAACTCAATGAGCAATTCACTTGTCTTCCTTTCAAGGTCAACAGACTGGCAGTGTGTCTCACTGCACCCTTCAGGACCTTTTCTATTCCAAGGTTTGCTCAACCCTAATGGAGTTTGTCCCAGGAATGCTCGTGCCTGGGTCGCCATGTTGCTCAAGAAGAAATGACTTGACGGAGAGTAAAAAATTCCAGACTGTAGAGGCACAGTCTGTTTCCTATTCCCTCTCTTGGGGACCATATGTTGCAGTGGTGGAGCCTGTGGAGCATGTGTCGCATGTAGCATGAACTGACAGCCTAATCTGAAGTCACTCCAGTTGGGTACAAAAACTCCTTTAGGAGAAGCTTGCCTGTTTATATAGGTTTCAGATGACTTCAGTTTTTAAAAGTGCATGGAGTGCATCTAAAGTAAATAATTTTTCTGTGGTGAATGAGAAGAGCAAAAGGAGAAATCTGGAGAAAGAAGAATACATGGTCTTTCTTAATGTCAAAGTTGACATAAACACGTCTCCTCCAAACCCCTCTCACAAGATGGCTTTCTCAGCAAGACACAGATTGCTTCAATCTCTTTGTAGCAGTCTTTGAAGCTTCCCCCTTATTGCTGTTATGGAGGAGGCAGGGTTGTCTTTGAGAATTTCTGCAGCCCTGAAATGTGCCTCCTCCGAGGGCTTTCACATGATCAGATAGCTGGTTGCTCCAAACAGCTCCCTCTTTGGAACTTCTCTGCCATCACACAAGGGTAAACTGTTATGTCTGTTTTGCAAAATTATTAAATTAAGAAAACTAAAAAGGCTTCATTAAAAATATTCTGACAGGCTCTATGTAAGGCCTCAATTTTTGTTAGACAGTGACTCAGCTAAGATGATGAATGGCGTTGGAAAGGAGCCACCAATTAGGAGACATCAATTTTTCTGTCAACGGGATAACCCCTTTTACAAAACTTGTCATATGTTTACTTTTTTTCTGTTTGTGAAGGTAGTTGTTTGGCAGCAATATTTTGCATGAGGGGAAGAATTTATAAAATTGGGGTTTTTTGTGGTTGTCATTCCTGTATTGTTTTGAGTTCCTGTCTTGTAGGATATTTTCCTTGTTCAGGGTTCTTGCTCTTCAGTCAGTGTGCTGTCTGTAACCCTTCCATTTTTAATACTTGGAGGGGGGATGACTACTTATTTCTCCAATGAGTTCTGGAGTGGAAACACCTGTAATGGTAGTAGGCACCTTGGGAATACAAGACTTGGGGATTGTAATGTCTTCAGGTAGCTTAGGAATGCTACTGTGTGTGTGTTACTAAGAGGAAAAGAAATACATTTCTGAGCATTTATTTATTAAAAAAAATACATTTGTTATGCTTATGTCCTAGTAAATGTTCTTCCGTACTTAATAATTTAAGATACAACTAAAGACATAGATTTTTTTCCAGTTTACACATTTTCTGTGCACACATTCAGAAAACTTGATAGCTTCCACACCTCCTTTTTACTGTATAGGAAATTTTACTCACTTTTCGTATGGGAAGCTGTATATATCCTATATTCATCTGTGTGCAGTGATTTGTAGCTTCTGCTATGTTTCTTGATAGCTTATTGCAAGTCATTTTATGAAATCACTAGTAGCAAATGCTTAACAGATATTAGAAGAAAAAACAAGTTCTGTATTCTTAGGCATATGTGTAACATGTAGGGAGAACAAGAGCTGCCTGTGCATATTATATTTGGCAAGAGACTGAATGAGAAGAACAGGTAGCTGGTGAGATTTCAGATGGGCACTGGTAGATGTCAACATCTTAAAGCCTGTCAGGTTCTTATATGAGATCCCTGCTTCAGGAAACGGAGCATTATGATGGTTTTTGAGAGGTGGCTGAAAAGTTACAGCTATGTAATGGGTTGTTTTTTACCTGTGTTGTGGAGAGGGGGAGAGTTTACATGGAATAGTTAGAGTATGGAAGGTCATTATTTAGGTAAGTGGCCATTACTGGTAGGTCAGGTATATACCTTATCATCATCTGGAGTCCAGGTCATGCAGCTCAGTGCTCAGGTAGCAGCTGCGTTGAACGTGCGCATTAGTGAGTGCAATTGTTTTATCCTGGATGTAGACCACATGCAGACCACCCACTAGTGTCTAATATAGGCGTAGTTATGATTCCACTTGTCCACGTCTGATCTGAAGCACTCATTACTGTTTTGAAATGAGACACAATAGTAGTCATTTCACTGCATCTAATGTGTGATGTGTCAGTGTCTGAGCACATCTTTCTGGGTTTGCCTTGGTGAAGGCGAAGATTAAGGCAGGTTTTGGGGCTCTAAATTGCAATTCCCCAAATCTTTTAAAAAAGTACCTTTAGACTGCAAAAGCAAAAGCACTTGTGCTTTGTAAGATCTTACTGTTTATCTTCAGGGTGGAATTTGTGCTTTTTTTAAACTGATGTTGAGGCTGAATCTGGCTTACCTGAGCAATCACCTTTGTTCCCGAGCTAAACTGCTACCACTGCTTTTGGTGGAGTGCAGGAATCCCTGTGGAGATGGAAGATGGGCAGCTAGTGGCAGCTTAGTCCTTTCCTGTAAACAACTTTGTATTTAAGGGGTAAGGTGTTTTTCCAAAGTACCTAAGTGATTTAGGATAAAAGTCTCCGTTTCATTTATTTCCAGGCTCTGGAGTGAGATAAACATTTTTCAAAGTGTGATTCTATCCTGCTTTTTACAATGCTATCTGCCACAAAGACACCCTCTTTTCCTACCTATCTTGTTCCTCTTTTCCAGGTTGGCCTTCCTTTTATGATGTGATCAGTCCTGATGCAATTACTTTCAACGATGATTTCTCCTATGGGATGCATCGGATTGAAATATCCTGCAGTCAGGTTAGTTTATAGCACGCACAGACCGTTCTGATGGCAAAGGCTGCAAAAACCATTACAGCGTGCTGTAGTTTCCTTGAGATTTGCAAACCTTTCAGTGCTATTAAATAGTAACCATTGTGAGAGGGCACAATGAGTTGTAGGTATAACAGCTGAGTGGAGCGAGCTGAAGGCACAAAGGGATCATTGGAATGCACATTGTTGTCTCGTGAGATTTAGCAGAACAGATGTAAATGGTTGGACTCAGTGCTGAGTTTACAAAAATAGTCTTCCTGAAGAGGGTCCCTACAAAGGAGCTTCTGAGCCTGAGCCTGAGCCTGACTCCACACGTGAGTAGTTGAGAGAAGTTGAAAGCAATGGAGCGACTGTCTCTGTGCCGATTCCATCACTCTACATTACTGTGCAGCCGTGCTAACTCATTCCCAACACTCATTCCCAGCGCAGTCCTAATGGCTACTTCAAACAATCCCATCTGCCAGAATAATGAAGTCAGTAGTCCTTCAAAAGATGCCCAAATTTTCCGTTATCTGTCTTGTTCTCTCATGCTTTGTACTGCCCTCCTTTCTATGAAGGGAATGGCATAGTCATTACCTAGCAAAGGGAGAAGCTGCTGCATTGGTGTCCAGCAGATGTACCCAGCAACTTGCAGTCCTCTAGCTCCACATGCTCAAACTCCTCCTGAGAGAAGCAGCAGCTTCATTTGAGCAGTAATAATTTGCTGTTCTCCTTCCAGACAGTATTGTTGAGGGGTTTACTGATTTCATGCCTGACAATATGCATCCTTACTAGTCAGTCAGTCCTCATGTATAACGCTCAGTGAGTTAAGAAGCTTCTCAAGAGTATCCATTACCTTCAGTCTGCGTAGAGCATTTGGCCCAATATGTTAGTCAAATTAATGTGTCTGCTACTGTGTCATGTATACTACATAATTCTGTCATTTCTACATTGATTATATGCTTTAGAAGATCCATTCAACGCTTTATGGGAACATCCATTTTCCTAAATTCCCTAGCAAGGTAGCAATGGGATGGCAGATTGGGAAGCTTATGCTTCACCAGTGGTTACTGGCATAACCAAAAATGCAATCCAGTCTCTTTAACTCTGCTTAGTAGGCCTGAATAGTGCTAAAATCAGCTTACTGCCAACTTCTGAGCCTGTGTCTGTTGACACACTTCAAGAGATGGCCAGAGCTCCTGGAGAAGCCCAAGGCAGCCTGTGGTCAGGCCAAGGAATCTGGGAATGTCATTTACCTGTTGCCAAACAAAATAGTGTTAGCAGAACCCGAGACCAGCAGTATTAGCAGCAGTCACCTGCAGACACCATAAAATCAAAGCAAAACCAAACCCAAAACCTGAATTTGAAGGAAAAAATACGACCAAGGTTGCTAAATAATCCAATAGCAACTTCCTACCAGCTATTCCAACTTCCCAGGGCAGTAACCCCACAGATGATCAAGTCACACAGAAAAATAGCTTGGGGAGTGATGAACATCTTTGCAGCCAGTGCTCAGCACAGTTAAATCTGCCACATTGTGTATCTATAACAAAACCATTTCCTCCCCTCCTTGGAGCACCAGGAGTGTGAATCACACATGCAGCTGCAAAAAAAATGCAGTTTTACTGCAACCTGAAAAGCAGTGGGATTGATATGGCAGGCCTTGGTAGAAGTGAAGAGAAATACCTTCTCCCACACTGCAAATGATATTAATGATGAAAAAGTAGTTGATTTTTCTTTAAAAGTCCTTCCACTTGCCTGAGGGAATAAAAAAAATCTCTTTTAATGTTCTCCATTATAGAAAGCAAACATTGGGTGAAAAATCACTGTAATATTAATCAAAGACATCCATGGGATTATCCTAGAAATAACTTTCACAGATTTTGGAAACACGTCACCCTGAGTGTATTTAATAAGTCAATGAGTAGTGACAGATAGAAGTTAATACAAAGGTATTTGAAGAATACTGTAAAACTGGTTGCATCTCTCTTTTTTTCCTCCTTCCTGTTCACGAGTCCCTTCCCCTGTGGTCTCCCTAGCTACTCTTTCTACCTGTACAAATCAGTAAAATTCCATAGTCACAGAAGTACTGTTTGCACACCAGTAGCTTTGACTTTGCTACGGCAGCCGACTGCAGGCTGCTTTCCATGCCTCCCAGCAGCATATTAGAACCAGGAGGCTTGGGACATCCAAGCATACTGACAGTTAGCAGTGACTCCCCTTTTCTGCTCCCAAGCACATATTTCAAATGCTTTAACTTATTTCCCTGTCCAAGTGCATTCTGGCCAATATATTTATGTGCAAGGCTGCAACAGATGATTGTTTCTTTTTCAGAGGCTTTCCAGGCATGTATATATGTCCTAAAAAAATGGTCAGCACCTATTATGTGTGACGAGGACAGTAGTCAATTCATCCTTTATACTCTCAGCTGAGGGCCAGGTTTCTTATACTGTGATACAAAGGATTGAATTACATTTCTGTTTATGGCAGATGAGTTATAGAATCCTCTACACAGAGAATTGCCACATAAATTCTTGGTTAGGGGTAATCTCAAAAGGTTACAAATTTTGCAGTAATCCAATCCTGGTGTGATTCTGCCATCACAAGAAGGTGTAATGAGACTACCTCAGACTCTCATACAACTTTTCAGGTTTTGTGAGGAAAACCTTTTTGACAGATTGTCTTTATAGTCTGTATGTGAGTATATTACTCCTACAGACCATTTCTCTCTACGGTTTCTCTTGTTCTGTTTCTGTTCAGTAGAGAGGGAGTAATTTATCTTTTGTTAAATGTTAATCTGGAAAAGATCTGTTTAACACTCCCAACCAGGAGGTTTTGAAGCATTCTTAGTTGAAATGAGATGATTTAATTAGGATGCTGAGCATTTAGAAAAGTACTCTCTCTGGGACACTTAATTTTTTTTATTTTTTTCCCAAGGTATGGAAAAGCTTTATAGTCAGGTGAAATGCCTCATTGTTAGATACCCTACTCTGAGAAAAAGCTCAAATTTTCATCCCAAACTGCCTAGAAAAGGCCTTCAATATAAAGGAAAATGAAAAAAAAATAAGCAGTGAAGAATGGAGGAAATGGTAGCAAGACAGCAGTCTTTCAGGAACAAGACTTGAAGCTTTGTTTCTCTAGGTCCTATTCAACTTTCCTTTGCCTTTGCTTTATTTGCCATGTTTTATCTTCCTTCCTTACAAAGCTGAGCAGCTGCTGCTTAACCCAGTCATCCATGCCATTTTCCGTTGCCTCTGGGAACACATCCTGCTGATACCATGGGCTAGAAGCCCTCAGTTGTTATTTGGGTCCTTGCAGGACTGCCATGGCTGTCTTAGTGACTTCCAGGAGCAGGGAGCCTGCCCTGGAATGTGTCTGTAAGAGTGGGACCAACAGGTGGGAGAACTGAAGCTTCATATGCTTACCTGTCCTGCTCCTGGAGGCAGTGAAGAGTGTTGTTTCAGCTGTCATTAAACAAGAAGAGTTTCTGTCCTGCCTAGCTAGTGTGAAAGCCTTCCCCAGCCTTTCAGTCTGTTGAGACAGTTTAACCTGAAGGCAAGACTTTACCTGCTTCTACAGACACCCTTCCTGCTGCTTTGTTAAATGAAAGGCTATAACAGCAGGAGAACATTAGCAACACATTAACTGCAGGGTAGAGATTTGCTGTCGCTAATTCATTCACCGTTTGGAATAATCACTATTGCCTCTATGTATTTGGAGTACTATGAATTAATTAAATGTTTAGAATAATTTGCAGTCTTTAATTTTTGCAGTCTGACTGCGAGCCCGGGAGCAGCTCTGTGATCTCAATTACATCATTCCAGCTCTCACTGAGATCAGCTATTGACTTGCAAGGCCGAGGCTCTTTGGTAAAACAGCATGACTTTCCTGTTCAAGATAAATATTTCTCCAGTGCAAGGTTTTATTTTTTTATTTCTTGTGGCAGGCTGTAAAAATGAACTTGTGGAATTTAGGCAACTAATTACAAGAAGTTCTAATTACCCATTTAAGTTGTCAGCCATACTGTGCAGTGATAGTAATCTTAATTTTTGAGTAAGGTTCAGTGGGATTAGCTTCTTCAAAATATTGTACTCTTCTGTAAAGGACTGTTACCTTTCTTACAGACAGGAGCAGTAGTGTTCACCCTGGGTACCACTGCAAGTGTCTGGGTCTTATTCATGCAGACCAAAGGTAGTTTCATATTTCTTACAAAAAGCAAAGTTCAGCATAATTTATAATTACTCCCAACTAAAGATTATTCATTTAGAAATATTGTACATATCTTTACTACAGGTCTTTTTCAGTCACCTGTCCCTATCTCCTATACACTACAGAAATTATTAGAGATGAATAGGATGAGCTCCATCCCCTCTGGGGGGCAAGGAGCATTGGAGTCCCAAGAAGAACCCTGATGCTCAGAAGATGCCAGGCTGTAGAAAGGAAAATAAAAAAAAGACTGTGAGGGTACACACTGAAAATATCTTCACTGGTTTAGGTCCTCGCAAGGATCACCGATGTTTTAATGTTTTTTTTCACCGAGGGGTGTAGCAGATGGCTGCAGGCTGAGGAGAGCCCAGAGCTCAGGCTGTCCCTTTCTTCCACAAATATCCTTAACAGCAGTAAGTGGTGCTGCCCTCACCACCCCTTTTTTAACTGAGCTCCTGCCATGAGGTCATTCCAGAGACAGGCGGCTCCTCTGAGATAGTGGTCCAACCAACCACACTCAGCAGCATGACAGGAAACACCCAGAAAATTTGGACTTGGAGTCTTAGGTGCCTGTGGTATCTCAGAAGATCATCTTCCTGAATCACTCTTACACATAACTGTAGGTTGTAAATCCCACCTGAAAGGGCGAAGTAGGCACCAATGTGCTTCCTATTAGTCATTACCTAATACCACAGTGATGCCGTCGAGCTGCGCAGAAACACAGTGATACTCTGTTGTATTTTGTTTCAGTGTGGTGCTCATCTGGGGCATATTTTTGATGATGGACCTCGCCCAACTGGCAAACGGTACTGCACAAACTCTGCTTCATTATCTTTCAAGCCAGCAGACAAGAGCAACGCTGGAGAAGGCAGCGGTAATGCCAGTCCTGCCCAAACAGGCAAAGCTGAGCTGTAGGAAGAAGCAAAGCCTGCAGAAAACTGCGCTGATCCCACAAGGAATGTTTTTTAAGTTGCCTGCTCTCTTATATCCTAAGAATGTTCAAATATATGAAAGCATTTTGCACCATCCTTCTTCTTCCTCACTTTTTTCGGAACCGAGGCCTTGCCTACCAGTGCATTTACTATATAATTGGATTGAAAAATGTGTTTGCTGAGTCCACAGGTTTTCTTTTCCTTTATTTTCTTTGAGATTTCTTTGGGGAACCTTTAAATTGAGAGGCTGTGACATCATTAGTTAATTAGTTTCTTCTTAATGCTGTGTTACTCTAGGTTTGAGCACTATTCCTTTTTGTGTGGGAGATGGGACTTATGTTTATCTCCAGTCTAAAGGAAACTTCTGGATATAAGAAAATCCTGAATTCCTAGTGCGTCTCTGCTTTGTTCTGACTTGTGAGGCATGCAGCCTTTGGTCATATGTATTCAGCCATCTCCCAGCATCAGCCACACCCTGCAAAAACTTGTGGTTATGACTGTTCCTTCCCAACTGAGAGGGGTGAATGAGATGTTAAGACCATCCTTTGGCTAATTTACTGCCAAAATTTCAAGGGTGTGGTTGAGAGGATGCAAACATTATCTCACCATCTGTTTCCCCTTTGTTTGGTATTTAAATCAAGGTTTTAACTAGTAAGGCTCACTTTTGCAGGCTACTAATGAGGCTTTTTCTGTTTGTGAGGCCTGTTCAACAAGTGTAAAGCAAATCTGAATTAAAGCTGAAAGCTCCAGGGGGTAATTATATGGACAAGTGCAGAGATAAACTTGCAAAGTGAAGTAGATGAGGGATGACAGTAAGCTCTTTATCGTGTCCGTTTCTACAAGGATTCAGAAACATGACAGAGTGCTAGAAGGGAGTTTAGAAATGAATGCAGTAGAAAGAGGGAGACCCTCCTAAAGTATTCAGTTTTAAAAATTATCTGGTCTGGATGCATACTGTCTACAAGACCCCAGCCTTTAATTTATGCAATTGTGGTGTAGGACATGAGTGACGGGGTTGGTGTAAGAAATGAATTTGAAAAAAAGCCTGTAAGAGCTCCAGAAATTTTCATGTAGAAAAATTTGGTGTCCCATAACTTATTTTTCTCATCTGCTTTTAGATTTTGGTCAATCATAGTTTGTCTAAAATTGTGCATAATACTGTTCTTTAAGCTAAATTATACAATATTTGCTAACACCACTTTGCCTTTAAATATTGAGAGACTTAATATGGTATTTACTTTTATTAGCAAACTTTGTGACTAACGTGTTTGGATCCAATTTTATTTCCAGAAGGAACAAAGCAACCACTGATTTTTATGGAAGCAGGATTGAGGTTTTTATGTCAGGGATAATAAACATATTATCTAAAGTGCAAACATCCTTCAGTTAAAATATAGCTACTGTGAAAGCATATGGAATGGTCAGAGCTGCCTTTTTTTTTTTAGCAACATAGGAAAGACATGAAAAAACCATACAGTACCTTAACATTAAATAGAGGCAAAAAAGGATGATAAATATTTACAGCAGAAACACTTGGCTTTGCGGTAGCGAGCACCTACTCAAATGAGTATTTCCCCAGATGTCATGCAAGGAATTGCTCATTGGCTGCAGGAAAGGTTGTGCAGTTTGACCTTTGGTGTTTCAAGGCGGTCGAGTTTCTCCTAGTCTCACTGTTTTTTAGCAATTTCTTCTATGAGGACTGCTTTTATTCCTTGCTTTTATTTAAAGAAAAGCAGTTTTTCTCTACCACATTTTCTGACCTAAACATAAAAAAGACAGCATCTATAAAAATGTGGTACATAAATGTAGTTTAATTCCGGATTGCTGTTCGATTTAAGTGTTATCAAATTTCAGTATATTCCTGCCTTATGTTAAAGAAATATATTACTTAAGCTTCAGAACACAGTAATGTATGCTGTCCTACAGGAGATTTATTTTTGCAGGATATGGAATGCAATGAAATGAGTCAATAAGGTGAGGTGTATGTGATCTCTGGGAGTTAGATCATAGGAAATGCATTGTTCTCATGCACAAACTATACCACAGCACAGTGCAAGGTAATACACATTTCCTTTTATTGCTCTTAGAAGGTGCTAGTAAGAGCTAGTATTGAACTGTCCAAATTTGGTTCAGTCTGGTGATGATCATGACAGAGGAAACTTGGGAGCTAAGCATCATGTATAGAACAAGAGAATATTTCTGTATGTTTAAATTTTGCACTGTCTAGATGCTTATAAAAACTGAATGCAAACTGTGTAGAAATAGCAAACTATATTTTCTGATATCTCTATTTTACTCAGATGTTTAAATAACATACCTTAAAAATCATGTAAGTCACACATGTTATTTATATACACTATATATATATATAAAATTGCACATGTTTTTATATATATATATGTACACACACATATATTATTCAAGTATAATTTTAGCCTTCTGTACCTTTTTAATAAAAACCTTTCCTTAAGAGGGTTCAATACTTTTAAGAAATCAAATATACATTTTTCAAATTAAATTTGTTTTCATATATTTGTTGTACACAAATATAAAATAAATAAATATTCTTTATAAATAATTCTCTTCTGCTTCCTTATTTTTCTGGTTTTATGTCAGATTTTTGCACCCCTAGCTGCAGCATGTCTTAGGGAACTGCTTTTACTTTGCTCAACTTTAACTTAGCAGCAGTTTTAGCCACTTCTGAGACATGCAGTGTGGGATGTGGTGAATGTGGCAGGCATGTTGTAGAAGCCCTACAGTGCCCAGGTTCAGTCTGAAGTGGAGAAATTTAGCTGGAAAGTTGGTTTCTGCCAAAGTTTCATCTCCAAGGATGCAGGTTTGGAATACTGTACAGGCAGAAGGTTAAGGCTACTCAGGAAATCAGCCCTGCAGTGGATTTTAAAAGAGGGAAGGGCAGAGGTTGCAGGCGGTTTTTAAACCAGCTTCCATGTTTGTGTTTGTGGGAACCAGAGAGTTACACCAAACTTAATTCCCTTGCTAATTGTTCTCAAGCATTGCTGAGTGTCCAGATGACACACTACAGACTTTTTTTACAAGTTTAGTATGAGCCATCTTAGTCCAAAAATTAATCCCTTGTGGCCTTTTGTGTCCCACCCTTCCACTGTAGTTCCCTCTCAGAACTGTTTGATATTTCTGAAATGAGGTACTAACTTGCACCCACTAAAAAGAGATGCAGGGCTGGATGCTCCATGGGGGCTTTGCCCTGTGCTCCCAGCAAAACCTGGACAGTCCATCAGCACCCAGAGGTGCTGTGCTGAGGCAGGTCTTCAGAGGCATGCAGTTCTGTTGCTGGTGCTGGCTTGGCAGTAGACATGGAGGATGGCTCTGTGCTCCAGTCCAGCTCAGGACAGGCTGTGTTTTTCAGGGCATGGCATGCAGTTATTCTTAACACATGTACACCCCACCACTTCAAAACCAGGGCAATTCCTATTAAGAGACACTCTCTCTGCTCCTCTGTTCCCCAGGGTGCCCCAGCCACAGGGTGGGAGAAGCAGTGGTGGCAGGATCAGCAACGAGGCCAATTAACTAACTGCTTTGAGATTCTCTTATTGTTGTAGCTTTATGGCTTCCATATATTAAAGGCACCTTAATTGTAAACCTTCTTCACAAGTTCTATCAGGTCTCATACACTAAAAAAACCTCAGTGTGTGTATATGAAGTGGTTAAAACTGAGGCCTTACTGCAGTGACTGCAGCATATGAATAAGACAGAATCATTAGTCAGCGTTTCTGTTTGGGTAACTGCAAAGAATGCAGTCACAAACATCCAAGTATGGATGTGGATGTCGGTACTCAATTGTACTGAATGTTCTCAGTCTTTATTCACTTAGTTTTGTTTTCCAGTCCATTTACCCAACTGAATTTTTTAAACCATGAGGCTAGACCTTCTCTAACAGAATTTTTGGTGTATACTCATTTTTTCTTATTGTTCAGTATTACAAAATGTCTGCAGTTAAATGTCACTCTATGGCCAGCAGTCCTCTTGTCCTTCACCCATGATCTTGGAGGGGATGTGAAATACATGATATGGACTACTTTTCTTGTCCTAACTCAGGTTTCAAAATCATTCCCCCTCTCTTCCTCTCCTTGAAGGAATTTGAGGAGGAAAACAAAACAGATGTCAGCACTTTCTCCATTACAATCAGTGTGCTCTATATACACTTGTTTACAGAACAAATGGCAGAGTATTCAGTGACACCAGAAGCAAATTTGTCAGCTTCCAAGTTCAGTAGAGTAAGAAAAAATATTGCTTAACTCATTGGCAAACTGAACTAATAGTTCTTGTTTTATTGACTATTAAAATGAGGCCACCTACAGGTCCTACAATAAACCTGCAAAAATGTTTAATCCTCCATATGTGAAGACCTGCATTCCAGTCTGCCTTGCTCCTGCTTTGTTATAAAGAGAAGTTGTACATCACAGGGCCTGACTAGGCTTTTCAGATCAGAGCCATGACAGCAGCCAACAACTGCATTGCTTTTACAGTCACAAAAAAAAAAGGTGAGATAATAGATCCAAGTGATGAAATCACTGGAATAGCCAAACTCCAAGCAGTGTAGGCCTATGATGCTCTGAAATCCTTTTACACAGCTTACCAGTGTGGTAGTAAGTACGCTAAGCAAAAAGGTCTCAGTTATGTCCACATGTTTTTGGGATGGGGATACACTTGAGCAGCCCAAATCAAGAAGGAAAAGTGCACTCAGAAGCCTTCCTCAGGACCTTCTAGGACTTGTAGCCAGTCTTCTTAGACCTTTAGTTTAGCCAATATAGGCCAGCAGAAAAGAGAAACGGTTCCAGAAAAGAAAAGAGAAGAGGCTTCCAGTTTCAAACTCCTGTTTTTACTCACCTCTTGTTAAACAGTTTGCAAACACCGAAGACATTTCACTCTGCAGATGTCTTAGCCAATGCATTCTCAGTTGCTTCTCTTTGTAGTTTTAGTGTAGATGATGACTGTGTTCTAACTTCTTTTAGCCAGGAATTTTACTGCCCTATTGCAACAGATCCATTTCCATCCCCTCCATTTTCAGTTATTGCAAGGATTTGCTTCTGTTTTGTTTTTCAGTAGATGGCATTCCAGACAATGGTATATTATTATTTTCTTTTCACTGTAGAATAAAAGCTATCTGGACTGTGACTTCATCTTGTCTTAGACCTTGTACTTCTCACTTCTTGTATACCAAAGTGGAAGGAATATATGTTCCCCAAAATACAAGCAATCACCTACTGGTAATATAAGAGCCATGTGTGTGTCCACTTGCTGGGAAAAGTAGCAGTTATTTGGAAAAGCAAAAAAGATACATCTTTGTTGGCCTGTTAAAGTGAACAAGTTGATTTTGTGTGTGGACTAGTTAATGTTCATGTTTTTCCAGGCCATCCTAAAGCCCTTGTTCTTGCATTTTGGTTATTGTCTCCTCTCGTTTACAACTTCATTGTTGTACGTTTCATACAAACATGAACATCTGGAGAACATCCTCAGGTATAACTGCTGGATAGTGCAGAAAATATCTGGCATGATCTGAAACACTTTTTTCTTCTCATGAAAGTACACTCCTGGGACTGGGAAACTTCGAAGGTCTGTAATGGTGTAGAGATCCTTTCACCTCCAGAGCACCACTTCACATTTGCCCTGGGTCTGTAACAGCCAGCATCCCTAGTGATTTGTTAGCTGTTCACTGTTTTTTTGTGAAATTAGTTAGTGCTGGTACCTGTTCACAGAAATCACTGTGGCAGTATCCCTCAGTGATGCTGCAACTGGTGAGGAGATTGAATTCCTTGCTGTAAGAACAGTTGGTTTCCATCTAGAGAGTAGTCAGGAGATGGAAGGGTAGTTGGAGGGTGGGGAAGGGGAAAAAAGAATTTGCATTTTGCCCCATGCTGTTTGCCTCTCTGGTTCACTTTAAACTGCATGGATATTCATCATGGCATTGTAGTCAGGACAATTAAAATAACAGTCTTGTGAAACCCTGTAAAAATAGGTCCTAATTCTTTACCTCATCCTGATATTTGTCTAACGCCATTGACTTTAGGAAAAAAAGCTCCTATAAATCTGAAGGGATGGAAAGGACTACAGAGAAAGATTCCTCAACATACTTGAGATAAAATATTTTCAAGAATCCTCAAAATCTTTGATAGGAACGGGCTGCTTTTGGAAAATCCTACTCCTCCAAATAACTAGTACAGAGAATGTAAGTCCTAAAGACCATGGACCAAATTCTCAAAAGAGAGGTCTGAGCTCACTCGTCAGTGAGCCAGTACCCCAGCTGCCTCTCTGCATGCATCTCTATTGCTCGTTTTCATACCTTCCTTTACATGCTGCAGAAGGTAGTTGCAATCACAGTATTTTCATACACCTTTGCTGCATAAGCCCTGTTGTACAGGATTTTGAGAAAGGTGATAATTTTTCTTGTTCCTAGTTTGAACAATTTCTAGGGAAAAAAATCCAAACAGGTTGTTGGTTTTTTTCCCCAAAGCTGAAAAAAGTCTAAACAGTATCTGGAATTTGTTGCCTTTATATTATCAACTTCCGCTTTGTAGGCTACCATCAGTCCCAGCAGTCACCAGTGACCATGAATTCAGTATTCTCAGTTGATAAATTACAATTTTATCTTTGTTTGGCTAGGGCTTTTAGTAGCCTGCCAACTCAAAACCATTGCCTAATATATCATTAGAGGGCAAATACGTTTCTATGTATGTCTGTGGCGTATAAGCAGCTCCTGCCACAGCCTGGGCATTTCAGCATCCCTCTGAGGAATGAAAGCAGTGCGTCAAATAATTTAGACTGCGGATTTTTCTTTTCAAATAAAATATTTTTTTGTTTTTCAAGGTCAGACACTGTGAGCTGTTCAGGTCACAAGACGCCAGAGACTGTTTACTTTGGAAAACAAGGACATCCGTAGTGGGAGGTGCTTTTAGCAACACCCAAATCTGGTGTTTTAAACCAAACATCAGCCTGGCCAGAGGGCAGCTTCACTCATCCTTATGGACACCATGACACAGAAGGAGAGCGTCGAAGAGCTGACTGATGTATATGTAGCAGGAATAATATTTGGTATTCTCACTTATGAACTCAGATACCTCGAAGCATGCAGAAGATCCTCAGATGACAGGAATAAATATTTTGCACTGACTGCAGTCAGTGTTTACAGTGGAAGGTGATTTCTTGAAAGGCTGAGGCAGTGCTCAGTGGTGGGTTACATCTAAAAGCATTTTAGTCATAGTGGAGCAGCACTTTTCCTACACCCAGATGCCAAGTGAGATAGTAGTAGGTTTTCCTCTTCCCTTTGGATCTTTTATTTCATCTTTCAATTGAGTCAACTATTCAGGTGATGTAGATTTCTAAAAGTCAGATTTTCTTCTAGGTCTTTAGTGGAAAAAGAGAATAAATTATTCTTTGAGAAGTTGATTTTGAGTGGCAAAAAAAGCCCCAGTGTGATAGGTTCCTACTATTAGTACAAATAGAGATACATTTAGACACAGTTTTGCTTTCCTTCTGAATTGCAGTGCATTCCCTTCTGAATTACTCGATCAGCTGAGGCACAGATTTTCTTCTCCTTGCTAACCGGCCAAGCCCACTTTTCCTAAGAGTACAGGATTTCTCATATGTGTGGACAGCTTGGCTGAAAAGGCATGGTCTCCTAGACCTTATTGAATCCTCTCTGGAGAAACCATGTGTCTCGAGGCATTTCTATCCCTCTCTGGGTGGCCATGCATGAGTTTATATATACTGTTTAAAAATGTATGTGACTTTCTGTATGTGGATTATTTTTTTCGTCCCAGGTTTTACACCACAAACCAAAATTGCTATAGATAACTACTTTACTTCTGTGAAGACATTTGTTTTCTGTTGACGTTTAATTAGTAGATACATTCTGTGGGTCAAGTTAGAGGGCAAAAGGAAAAGTCAATTTTGGATGATTCAGCCGATTCTTAAGCAGCGTGGTGTTTAGAAATGTTAAACTGCAATAAAAATCCACATCTGTGTGGACTCGTCTAGAGTTTCACAACAGCAGTGAGAATAGGGCACAGAGCTTCCTATTTCAAATGTCTTCAAAACATCCTTTAAAAGAATCTCTATTAGGTGTTAGGAGTATAGAGCCTATGGCATCCAGTTTCACAGTTTTGACCATTTAAGAGAGATGAATAAAATAGGATTGGTTTCAGAAGTGCACTGTGAATGGATTACTGTTTTAGCTCTGAAAATACACATTGCTTCCAACAGTATAAAATTGAGGGAATGTTTATGCCACCGGTGTAGGAAACACACATCTCTTTTCTCCAGTGACTAAACTAGACTAATGAGAGCTATCAAACTTGCTAATGACTGAAGGAAAGCCTTTCAGTGCCTCACACTGGTAAAACCTAAGTGTTTGCTGTAGCATTACTTCCAACTGACACCAGTGTGAAAGAGAGGCAAATAGCAGGCAGCATCAGTGTACCACAGTAGTCCATGTGCTCTTAGTGGCAGTGAGTGAATGTGGAAGAACAAGTCCAGCAACCCCAGGAGACAACCACATGAATCACCAAAGGCACACTCAGTTACCTTGGGCCTTATCTAGTAGATACATCCAAACTAACTGTATTTAAAACCAGAAAAAAAAAGGAATATGAACTCTATTGCTTTCTGTAAGGAAGGATAAATGGGCAAAATGGCAGAGCTGAGCCACTGGTCCAGGAGATCAGTGCCACGAGGACAGGTAGAGAAACTGCTAGTACTGGCAGATCTCAAATATGAGTCACTGACTTCTGCTTTCCAAATGCATATGCTGTCCTCAGAAATGCATAATTTTAATGTGTTTGTCATTATACAAAGAAAAATCCACTCAATCCAACAGCTTGTCCTTATCAAGACCTGTGGGCTGGGCAGTCAGAGTGGGTTGTGAAAGAGTAAGTCTAGGATTGTTCTCAGGGTGGTAGTTAGAGATGCCTTTGAATCACCTGAGGCAATCAGTGTTTTTAAAAAACAGACATTAGCTAAGAATATTTATATTTTGAGGATAATGGATAACTTGGGACAAAATGCTCACCTTCAGCTCACAAAGAGTTTTCATGCCTGAGATTGTATTTACAGTTTCAAAAATTCACGTCAAAGTCTCCAGGTTTCTTTGAAGACATGCATGAAGAATTATATGGTGAAACATTTCATTCTGGCTGTGAAAAAAGTTAATTCAAAACAACTAAAACATCAGCCATAAAGATGTACAACATTTTTCAGGAAGCCTTGTCCACCTTGAACTAATGTTTTCATAAAAAACAACCTGCCCATAATAATCACTGTTATTGAAAAGACATCCCAAGGTTGCTGTATGGAAATATGTTAAATACGTTCTGAAATCCAGTCTAATATAATTTCAACATTAGAGCTCATTCATAATCCTGTATTAAAAGACTATGCAATTTTCATGAAATATGTCTGTCTGTGTAATCATGAATGCTGAATATTGTCATGGCTTTCCAGGAATTTTCAGCCTCAATGGAGAGGAAAGAAAACTCTTCCAACTGGACTTCTACACCACTGAGAAGAAATAACAATAACAGCTCTAAACTTAAAATAAATATTTCTGGAAAAATACTATCTTTTCAAAGAGGCTGCAGTCTGAATTTCAAGCTACTAGTTATATGACACAGAGGCTTCGAATGTGCCTGTGGTTACAGCTCCTTGCTTTGTATGGCACTGGGGACAAACAGTCCCAGTAGGAAGGAATTTGTTTACTCATGCCTAAATTTAGAAAGCGATCCTTCAGATGGAGCTAGCTTAAAGCCCATGAATATTCCTGCTTTGAACCCGCAGTTTACAACTGAATGTAGTTGTTACTCTTGTCAATTCTTTCTAACTGCACAGCATCACATATGCATGCAGCATCACAGGGGTGGAAAAGTAAAGAAAATTTTCAGCATCACCATACATCTGATGTGTTTGCTTGAGTACACTAGCTGCTTGTCAGGAACTTCTTTGTGTTTATCAAAAAATAAAATAATTTTATTAAAAGAATCAAAGCATACAAAGTAGGTAAAGCACATACAAAAGGGTGAGGAGTGGGAAAATTCTACTTCTCTTTCTAGTGTTCCTATTTGCTAATGGCTCTTTGATATTTTTCCCTTTTATGAGCAACCTTTTTTTATTAGTGGAATATTTCTGGTTCCGTGGCATAACTTTAGAATGGTTGGAAAAATGATACAACTGGGATCTCAATTATTCAGCACAACCATTTTAATCCTTCATGTTATTTGATCCAGTACAAGGTAATATACGTCTTATTTCCAATTAGAATACAATTCTCACTATATTCATCATCTATCGATGTCTGCTTTTCCATTTGCCAGAGACATGAAATTCTGTGATTCAAAGGGTGTCATTCAGCCTCCCCTACCTGTGGACAATTATACAGTGTCAGCAAGGCTGCCTGCAGGTTTGATGCCTGTAGCCTAGGGCAGCTGGGAGCTGCTATGCACTTTCTTTCCTGCAGAATTTCTCACCAGCTGACAGCATAATGCAGAAATGGTTCCTCCATGTTTCCACAGCCCTATGCCATTTGTATGAGCAATATTGCAGAGCAAATTTGTTTGAGACTCCTCAACTGCATGTGGCAAAAATATCATTTCTCGTACCTGAGGGCCATATCCTGCAAACCTCTTTGCAGTGCTGTGTGCTCTGTGACCCTACACTTTGCTCTTCCTGCTGTCCTGTGACAAATTCTGCTATCTATGTCAGAAAACTCTTCAGAAATGTGTCCCTTAGACTTCATAGGTGTTTACCCAGCTTTAATTGGCCAAGAAGCATGGAAGAGGCCTTTGCCCAAAGAGGCCTCTGTGACAACTGCCTTCATGCAGTTAAGAGATTTCAGGCAGACTGTCAGTCTCTCAGATTTTAAGGTCCCTTCGAAAGTAGGTTTATCGTTGGTCTTTTGGTAGCATAAGTATGCTATGGAAAAAGACAAGAGAAAACAAAGACTGAAGCTCAGCTGCAGAATACTCAAAAGTAAACCAAAACCTCAAACCTCCCCTCCCCCCAAAAAAAAAAGGTCTGGGTTGGGAGAGGATGTGCCCAGCATGCCTGTGAACTTAAAGGTGAGGGCTGGAAGGCAGGTGACTTTAAATGGTGATAGGACTCCTGTGACAATTCCCTGGAATTAGGGGTTGGCCCCCTCTCATTTCTGTGTTTTTCTAACATGCTCAACTCCAAGCATGATTCACACGGATCTGAGCTGAGAGCAAAGCTATAGTATTGAACTGGTGTTTTCTAGGTCAGGGTTAACTTAAGGAACCTTCCCAAAAAGCTACTCTAAAGCTACACCAATGCAACGGTGGGAAACAATACCCCTGGGAGGGACTATGTCTAAACTGAGAAGTTGCAGAAATGCCCACCTCTCTGTGTACAGTGGGCTTCATTCTCACACTTCCAAATTAAGAGGCTGCTTCCTGCTTCTGCAGCTGTCAAAATGAGATTTTAACTGTTTCCATCTCAAACCTTACTTCTTTGTCTGTATCCGAAGTATCCTGGCAGATGACCAGGTTACTGTAAGATGATGTTGAGAACAGGAAACAGTGGTTCTCTCTTTCTTGTGGAACAAAAACTAGAGGCACCCAGTAAAATTTCCAGGCAGGAGGTTTTAGTGGAAGCAAGAGACAGAACCTTTCTGTGCAACACTGAGTTACTCTGTGAGATTCAGTACTGCAGAATGTTATGGAATGCTGGTGAGTTCTGTGCAAGCCTTGCTTTGAACTGTTTGTATCAATTAATATTTTTATTCCAGGTGACAAATGTTTGAACTAATCCAAATGCATAATGTTTTGCAAAGGTGTGGAAGAGCATGACCTCACAGGTCTGAATTTTTGTAATGATTTTCTATAGCCCTCTTTAAAAAACAGTCCCTTTCCTAATCTCAGTAGATAGCAAGATCTAAGAGTCATGCTGATGCTGGAAAAACTTTAGTATCCTTAGAGACACCTTCTTGTAGGGGCTTTTGTAAGCAGGTCAAGAGGCAGATCTATGTATTTTCACAGAATTATTTAAAAAGTGTTGTGGTGAAAATAACTGTTTTTTACTCTAGTGGTATTGAAAAGGGTCTTAATAGCTATAACATTACATAGTGTTGACATACACATTTACACAGAGAACAGCTGAGATTTAATTTATGGTTGTACTGGTCAGAACAAGCAATTTTCCTGTGATGATGTAGCCAGACTATGTGCAGCCTCTAAAGCTGCAGGAAGCAGCCAAATATTTTTAAAGATAGATTAATGCATCACTTATAATTGCACATCCTCCAAAAGCTTGTGCCCAGCAGAAGGCAAAGGCAATGAGTTGCTTGCCTGTTTCTGCAGGATGAGTGATCACTACTGCTCAAGGCATCCATAGGAAAGGCTGCCCAGGAACGGACATGCCAGGAAGGAGTACTGACAAACACTGTATTTGAAAAGGGGTTCAGCATTTCACTTTTTGATGAGAGATGGGAGGTTGCCCTAAGGATAAACATTTCTTAGTGAGAACAAAAGGAAAAAGATTCCCTGGGCTAGACAGGGGAAGGATGAACACCAGTGGGGAGAAGGCAGTGATCTCTTACAGCATTTGGTATACTTCAGTTGTAGGTCTGGACCTGGTGCTCAGATCTCACACCTCTATGAGATGCAGTGCATTGAGAAGCTAAGGGACTTCAAAGCATATTTTAAATGAATTTATCTCAAAGCATTAGCAAATATGGATGCTCTTGGGAATTGAACTGAATCTATAAGAATGGAGGAGAAACACAAAGAGAAAGGAAAAAAACCAAAAACCCAGGGAACAGGTAGACTCATATTGTTTATGTAGGAGAAAACCAGAGCACAAAAGCAGTTATGAGCCATCTGAGGTCAGTCAGACAGTAATGCTAAGAGAGGGGAACCTTTAATTCACCAACCTTGCTTTAGTCCCCACACATGCATGACCACACAGGGGAGACCCTTGGCTCCTGACTCTGGATGCTGTCCTTGCTCTGCTGCTAGTCAAAGGTGAGCAAACAGGTGCAGCCTGGGCTTAGAGAAAGTGTATGGAGGGAGATTGTGGGGGCAGGATGTGTGTCACTGGTGAAAGCATTGGTAGGTAGTGGAGTAGCTTTGGGTTTTTAAGGTGAGTACATCTATGTCAGGTATCAGAAGTTACCTATCAGAGGGTGACTATTCCAAAGGGGACTCTCCAACTGCTGCCATCATGGGCTGTGACTTAATGGCAGTAAGAGTTTTACTTTTCACCCAACAGCCCCAAGTAGGCATCCAAAGGGTTGTAATAGAGCAATATCTTGACAGGTCCATGCAGGCCAAGCCTTTCTACCTCCCAGTTCATGGCCTTTCCCTGCCAGGGATACATCCCTCTGTCTGCTACATTTGCACTCAGTTGTTGACTGTGTGTTGGCGCGTCCGGGGTCACCGTGCTGCAGAGAAACACACTCTGTCGGGTCCAGAGCTATGTGCTCACTTTCATCACAGGGATATGCATCAATGTGTCTCTTTAAAGTAGTTCAAGTAAGAGATGTGGGGGAACACATGAGGAGAAGAGAGGGAGGAAACATGTCATAAATCCACAGTGAGAGGGACTCTGAAGTAAGAGAATTAAAGACTCTGGAAAACACATAAAAATCTGCTATAGAAAGGGCTCTGTCAATGCATCCTGTCAGTGCAGTTTGTTTTTTATTTCCTAGTGTGCAATATGATATAAAAAACGTTCACCTTTACTAGATGATCCATGAAAGCCCATATTTCACATGAGATATATTTTTCACATGAATAGACTTGGTGTTTCCAGACACTGGTGGATATCAGTCGCCATCCTATAAAACGAGGCCACCAGCACCTGTAGTCTCCAAGGGACTGTCTCTTCCAAGTGCTGTTCCTCACACAAGGGCCACTTCATTATTTCTACTTTGCATTGAGTAGAGCTGAACT
This sequence comes from Manacus candei, assembly GCF_025592945.1. Taxonomy (NCBI): domain Eukaryota; kingdom Metazoa; phylum Chordata; class Aves; order Passeriformes; family Pipridae; genus Manacus; species Manacus candei. Next base: position 6,643,051 of record NW_026138091.1, on the reverse strand, counting down.
AAGGAATGTAGAGTTAAATAAAAATAATGGAGAAAGATCAGACTGAAATTATTTCCCTCCCCCCCAAAAAAATCCCACTTGTGCAATCATCAGATATGTGAGGCTTTATACTTTCTCGTGTTGCTATTGTAAAAAGAGAAAGAAAATTTAAACCCACTCAAATATTACAGAGTCTCAAATACTACAAAGAGTTTCTGTATATGTTCCACTGCAGGAATGTGAAATTTCTTCAACACCCAGAATATTAAGCAGTCTGGGGCTTGTACTTTTAGATCCAGATTTGAGAGAAAGGAACATCCTGGCTTGCCTAAAAATGACCGATGAAAGGAAAAATTACCTGTGCAGCAACCACCAGCCTCTCTGGCAGTCAACTATTCTTGTTCAGCCATTCCTCCAACCCTTCATGTGACATAACATGTTCAACACAGGTAAAAGTACTCCAGGCTCTGTCTGATAGACTCAGTGATGCTAGTGAACAACAAGGAAGAGGATTTACACTGTGTAACCAACTTTAACAATGATGAAAAGGAATTTCTTTATAAAAGTGTATGAACTGGGACATCCCAACATGAGGGGGACTTCCTTCTGACAGCCAGTATGCCCCTCACTGTGCCCCTCAATGTGCCTCCTGGTTCACTGTGCCCCTCAATGTGCCTCCTGGTCTTATTCTTTGTAGTAGCAAGGACACATTCCGGTAATTTTGCTGGCAGTTGGTTGTGAAGGATTGATTGCATGGCATTGATCCTCTGCATCTGCACAGTATTCCCACAGACCGAAGTGCTATGCCATGGGGACGTAAAGAAGGAAGAGATTGTTGCTCTTGGGCTTCCCTGTGAGGACCCACCAGCCAGATAAGCACACTGCTTCCTTCCCTCAGCCACCCATCCTACCTGAATCTTTTCCTCCTAGCACAACTCCATTGCTGCCAAGACTGCATTTTCATTTCTTCTGTCTCGTTGCTAGTCTATGCTTAATGTATTAGTGGTGTAAAGTGGAGAGGAAGGAAATAGAGGGAAAGCACAAGGAGCAAAGTAAACATCTTCAGGGAGGTAGAGACAGCACAGAGAAACACTCACTCACCCTTTTCAGCCAGGGATTTAACATCCTTTGGCTTTGCATGACAGTCTGGCATGCAGTGTTGCTCTTTCAGGCTGTGCCAGGAGCCATGGAGGTTGCAGGGCCCTGTGAGTCAGGCTCCCAGGCACCTGTCCTTTATCACACCTGGCCACGTGGGACCTGTTTTCAGCTCTGAGGCATTTGAAAAGAACAGACGCATTTCTCCCCAGATGAGCAGGCTGTGTTCTGCTGCCTCCTCTCCAGTGGTGGGATGTTAGGAGGAGCTGTTTTCCGCTGTGGCTCAAATCCTGCCAGGAGTCAGGGTAGATGAAACTACTTCAGCTTACAGCGTTCTGAGCACAGAGGTGATATCCATCCCACAAAATCCTAAAGTGCTGGGACAGCAGGCAGGACATAACAGCCCCCACTGTTATATGCCAGACCCTCAGTGGCACAGTGTCTGTGTGCACAGAAGGACCCACGGAGTCTACAGCTGTTGTGGTGAAGGGCAAGGTCCAACTGGAAGTTTCATTTGGGAGAGCCAGCAACCCCATGAGACCCCAGCCTGGCTGAGATGGGGCAAGCACCTCTGGAGAACACATGGCACAACCCCACCATGGGCCTCATGCTGCTTGTGCAGCAAGCCTGCAGTCGTCTGCAGGGCTGCTGTGTGACCACTGATAGAGAAGAAAGAAGCAACATGATATTATTTATATGCCTGTTAATCAGGAAAGTAGGTAACTTCAGTGACCATCATAGGAGTAACCAGGTACAGCATGGGTCACTGTTATGGAGCTGTATGTTTGTGGCCTTACCCAGGTTCATTCTGCATTTCCTTCTCCTTGCTGTACTTTTCCCAGCCACTCTGGGTGAGGGCTCAAAGAAACTTACTCCTTTGCCAAAACTAGAACTGTCTGAAAGTGCTGCTCCAAACCCTCTCACCTGCTGCCAATGCCTGACAGGTGCTGTGATGTTGAGAGGACCCCATTGTTGCTGCATCACAGCTGGAGGCCCTGCAAGCAGCACCGACACTTCTAAAATTTATCCTAGCCTTGAGCTGGAGGCATAGGCCATCATTGACTTATTTTCCGGTTCCTTTAACCTCTGTATTTTGCAATGGCAACAGAAGTGCATCTGCTTCAATATTTTCTGAACAAGCCGTGCTCCCTCCATGGGAGAGAAGTAGGAGATCTCTCATGCAGCCGGCCTCTTCCCAGCATCTTAACAGCTACTTAGCCCAGATTTCACCCTGATTTTGTTTCTTCAGCTTTGGCGATCTGACTGTCAACTAGCAGTGGGTTGCTGCTGTGCCTGTGCTTTGAAGAGGAGCACCCGCTGAGTCTGGTGTGCAGAGGCCATGGGGGCTGTACTGGGCGTGAGCAGCACCACTGGTGACTTGACCTGTGCTGGCCTCTGACTGGGGCAACCTGGTCCTGCTGGCTGTGGTCTGCAAGGGCAGAAATCAGCCCTCTACCCTGGGGCTCAAGCTGGCTGTGGGGCTGTGGATGGGGAGGCACAAGCTGTGATGGAAAGCACAGCCTCTCTGGATGCCCATGGCTGAAAGATGAAGGTTTCTGCCTGGCAAAACAGCCATGGGAGTCATGTGTGGAAAGAGAGGATGGTCCCCAGTCCAGAGCCTCTGGGGACATGGTAGCAGTGGCCACCGCAGCTCCCCCAGCTCAGTGGCCAACCATGGCAAGTCCCTTATGCTGCCACATAAGAAAAAAAAGAACTTTTTTGGAAACAATGTGTAGAAATATGTGTTTCCATCAGTGGTCCAGCTGAGCTACCCCAGAGCACCATGCAGCTTTTTGGCTAAAATGGGCACAAAACAGCATATGCAGATGTGAACCCAGTCTGTGGCTCCAGTGCAAGAGGGGCTGAGGGAAGAAAAGCAGGGGTTAAGCCATGTAGCTACAAGCACACTGCATCCTCAGGAATGGGCAGAAGCAGTAGAGGGGGGCCTGTTCCCATGTGGGGCTGGAACAGCTGTGACTGAGGGTCCTGTGAGGGTCCCATGGGACTGGGGGGTGTTTTCTGACTCCAGCCCCCAGCCCCTTGGCTTGCAGCCCAGTCCCAAGAAATATAAACCAAAGAAGCATAAACAGATGATCACATGAAAAATATATCATGATTAGCCAGATAGATCCCAAATGTTTGTTCTGTAAACTGCAGCAGGCAGCACAAGTGTTCACTGCAGCTGTAGTTTCTCATCTTATTTTTGTAAGTGTTCCATTAAGCTGAGACATGGGCAAAATAATCTTTCATTGATTCTCACTTAAGACGCTGCTTTAAAGATATGTTATATCAATACTTGATTTGACCCTTTTGCAACTGGTATTATACTGTAAACTGATTCTTGCTTAATAGAAAATCTTTGTGCATTTTTTCTCTGGGTTACTTCCTTTTCTCTCTGAAGTCAGTAAAGTGGTTTGTTTTGTGAATGAAAGCTGGATGCCTTTAGAAGGATGGCATTAACACTGACCTCAGCTCATACACTGAATTCCTACCCAGTGGGAGGTGAGGTTGGAGGAAAGGGTTAGTTCATTGATGCTCAGAACCTGCTGAGAGGGGGACTGTTAACCTGCCTGGAAAGGGAACTGCTCAGAGGGCTTTTCCCTTTCTTGGATTAGCCCAATGAAGCCATCCTTATCTCCCTTTAGTTTTAGCCATCTGCTGGAAAGATGGCTCTGATTCATCTCAGCTTGGTAGAGATTTTTTTTGTATATATAAAACGGCAATAAATTGGGGTCTGGGGTGTTCACACCAAATTGGGGTGGACTTTAATTTTCCTATTGCTACAGCCTGTATCAGAGAAGACTGTCTGAATTTCACAGCATGAAATATTTAGCAAGGACAATGCAAAGAATTCAAAACCAAACTCCTTCAGCGATTTCCCAAGAAATTCAGCATGCTTTGTGCCCCTTGGATCCTAAAACACACCCTGCTAATGGGGTAATCAGGAAAAGAAAAATTTTGTGAAGTAGATTGTCGACAGCATCTTCTGACAGCTAGTGCATGAGAGTTGTTCTGAGGGAAATGGGTCTATAATTTACAATGCCACTGGACTCTGAAAAGGTATTGTGTAAAAATTGCAACTTTTCACTTGATAGTTTTTTCTGCTGAATATGGTAATAAAACCTGTGTTCTGCTTTTTTAGAGGTGGAGAGGACCCAGAGTGCAAGTCAAAACCCAGAAGGTTCACAGAGCACAACTGTAGGTTTTTCTTTCTTTTTTGTCTTAGTCCTTCAGAGCCAAGGCAGCATTTGGAAAATCAACTGCAACTGTGCTCATTTTTACACAGTCAAAAGATTGACTAACTAATCCTTCTCTTCCCTGTCATTTTGACTACCAAGTTGCTTCAGGTGTAGATGGAGGAGTGACTGTCCTGAAAGAAGAGCAAGAGGTCCATAGTCCAAGTCGAAGTGTAGCCCCAGCAATTAGAAACACATCTTCTTTTAGCTCTCTCACCCGTGTCAGTCAAGAAGAAATCCACTGAAGCATCAAGAAATCCATTAAAGTCAGTGGAATTGCACCAGCACAAGGTTGCTCATTGAGATTAGGGTCTAACTTTGGTGTCTGTTTTATTTGTAAATTGAGCAGATAGAAGTCACTGGGAAATCATTAAATCAGAACTTAGCAATTTTAATTTCCACTTGTTTTTTTGAGTAAAACCATACTTTGTTATCCTTGCAGAGTCTACAAGGACTAGTTTGAACTACTCTCACCAGCTAAGACAACACTTCTGCTTTATAAGGTGAGCACGTTGAATAAAGCTTCTCGATGTAGTTGTTTCTTTTTCTTTTAATTCACCTCCTGACCTTTTAAAATTACTTTACTCAGCAAAGGACAATAGGGCCAATCCAACTCCCATTAAAGTCAGCAGGAGTCTTTTCATTAACTTCAGCTGAAGTTGGGCTGGGCCCAATAAGACTAAGAGTAAAAAATAGAACTCATATAGAGCTTTATCTTGCCCCCTGTGGCTTGATAACTGACCTCCCATCATGTTCACTGGGACAGGATTGGGCTTATAAATCCAAGTAAAATTATTAAAGGCCCAATTCTATAACCCAAAGCTTATAAAATATTTGCATTTCCTCTTTTTAATCACACAGGAATATTTGAAAACTATTCATGACTTTATGAACAGGGAAAAGTTTCCAAGTGAACAGATTGGATTCATGTTTGGTTTGCTTTGTGCCCTAGAGTTTTCCCTTTTTAAAATAGGAGGATGGCAGGGGTAAGGGGCTCAATGATGACCCCATGTAACTCCTTCAGTCTTTGGATTTTTTGCTTCATCTTCCCACACAAGCACCATTCTGTTTCCTCGCCAGGACCTTGCCAGGTCACCCCAGCTCCAATCCTCTGCGCTTTTTGCTCTCCTAGAAGAGAGTGCCTCTGGTCTCCTCTACCTGACTGACCTAAAATAAGCAGAGCAGCACCCAGAGGGGTTCATCTGGGACAGGGTGGTGATGTGAATGCCTCTTAGTGTAATGGGAGCAAGTGGACTGGATTTTGTTCTTTGTTCCACCTTTAGCCTGAGACACTAAACATTTGTTTTCTAATTAATGCTTAAAATATACCCTAAGATGATAAAAGTTCTACCAACTCAAACTCTCAGCCTGTTCTGTGACGTGGATTTTGCAGTGGTTCTGCACATGACACAAAGCTGATATTTTTCTCTTTATTGGCTTTTTGTGATGCTCTTTTTCCCTTTCTGTCTATTTACCTTACAACAAATATACGTGGAAAACCCCATCTCAAACATACTGAATTGTTTCATCACCAAGAGAAGAAAGGTCATTTGGTAGCTCTTTGAATTGAATGTAAAAATACCACCTACTGTAGGTGTTTGTGAGTTTTATTCCAGAGACCCTAGATCACAAGTTTTCTTTTGGTTAAAAATAAATCTACTCACTGCCATCTACGGGGAACATTTTCCAATGTCAAAAACTACCTCTGCCATCAGAATAATTTGTAGCAGCCACTCAGGGAAAGGTGGGCTCGATGAGACAACCGCACTATGAGGCAGAACACAGAGCCACTACAGAGCAGCAGATGCTGTTCTACCCTCCCTCCCACATCATGAACTCTTCTCTTTTTTCAGCAGAATCTAAATTTACTCAGTCCTTTAAACATAGACACATAGTATATTGGAAAGAGCTCTTAGATATCCTCAGCTTCTCCCTTCATGAAGAGGAAGAGCCCCCCTGACACCATCAGCCATGGTATTCTCTGCGCTCATCCAAATGCGTTGCAGCGTCAACATCAGTCACTTCAAAGAGCTCTTTCATGTACCACATATTTTTTTATCTAGAAGGCCTGAGCAAAAGGCAGATCTGGCCGTGTCTGGCTTTATTCAGCTTGCCACTTGTGTGGCCCCTTGGAGAGGTCTCAGAAGAGTGAACAAACTTTCCATGCATTTTCAGCGAGGATGTGTAAGATATAAAGCCTTTTCTGTCTCCAGTTGTTAGCAATGAAAGGTAATCAATGGCTTTGTGTTGCTCTCAGATGTGTTGGTCCTACTGAATGAAGGATTCTGCTCCCACCTACATTGCAGAGAAGTCCTGTTCCCTGGGTTAGACAGTGCCTGGAGATGGGCAGTTTCCATTCCTCTCTGCTGAGGCTCCCACTCACATCTCAGGAGAAAGCCTGCCGACCATACTGGATCAGGCTGCTCTCATGGCACCCGCCTCAGCAAACAGCTGGGACCATGCCCAATTTCATCATATGGGGGATGCTCTAGGAAACCACCTATGGAGAAGTCAGCTCTTCTGGGAACAATGTTTCAATGAGGACAACCTGACCCAATTTCAGGAGCCTATGTGCAGGGAAGCCTGGCAAGGTGTGCATACCTGTCCCACCGGCTCACCCTTCCCAGCTGTGTGGGTGCTCATGGAGCAAGGGATGCTGCTCTTTGACCCTTCTGACACCAGATGAAACAGCTGTGATTCTACGTGTTCCAGATGGAATTGGCTCATAGGAACCTGCCTGTACCCCACAGAAAACCCTGTTGTCAGATCCTTACTGTTGCCACATTGTGTTTGACGATGTTCAATTTTCTTTTCTGCAGGTCTTTGTAGGTCTTTTCTGCACAGTTCTTACTAACTTGAGGCAACAGGAACTGACTTCAGGACCTTAATCCGTCACTATTGGCTTCTTCTGTCATCTAGTTCACTGTCTGAAAGAGCCCTTGCACTCTGCTAAGAACAGAGAAAACCCACCAGAAACAGACATCTGATTTGGAGAGTTAGGTGCCTAAAGTCAGACCACTTAGTCTCCTGCAAGCAGGATGTCTGATTGAAGATAATAGCTCACATTTTTAGGAATCTTCTGATGAAGTCATGAGACCTGATGGCATTGCTTAGCATTCTAGTGGCACCTAAAGCAACAGTTGTTCTTAGTGATTTATGTAGATGCAAATATTCTGGCAGGTTCTCTGCTCTTGTATCTCTGCAGGGAGAGACAAGCCAGATACTGCACTCTCTCGTTAACCAGAAGCCAGAAGAGAAGGGAAGGCACATACCAGATTTGCTGCATATACCTTTGTTGGCCAAACAAGTCATGCAGCCAACAGCCTATTCCATGCAGCAACCATGGTTTCATACTGCTTTTACAGCCAAATGAGGATGGGAAGGTATATAGCAGGAGGTTGTATTTTTCACTCCTGATTCTTATTGGAAGGTTTGAAGTGTTTTGTTTATATGCTCAAAGAACAGCGGCCAAGTCTCTTCATGTTTGTAATTACCTGGGTACAACTCGCAGGAACGTTTGTTTTTCTCAACTAGAAAGCAATTGTCTGTAGCCAGTCACTTATAAAAGACTTTCAGGATAGTTTTATCCATTTCTCTGTTCTTTGAATACTAAGCAGAAAGTAGAAATCAGTTCCCTAGACGGTATAATACTGTCTGCTGCTATAGACTGTTGTGTACTTACCATAAACATTGATTTCCTTTGGACCCAAAGATATTGCCTTTTTTTTTGTGATGGATTGAATGTGACTGCGTATTTCTAAAATACACAAAGGTGGAACAACCACAAATGTATAATTAATGAATTGTTCTGGCCATATTTACTACAGAAGTTGCCAGTGCCTTGGCTGGAAAACATATCCATTCAGGTCTAGGCCAAGTGCATGCCAACATGTAGTATATTTTCATTAAGTTACACGATAGTAATGTTTTTAGGAATCACTTGCATTCTTCCAGTCTGCCTGCCAGAAGTGTTGCCCAAATCCGTTCCCTATTTAATCGTGAAGGAATGCTGTTCAAAAGATTTGGGGTCAGAAGTGCTTAATAAATCAATCCAGATACACTCCTAATGAGTGGTGAATTAAACAGCATTTGTTTTAAGATCAGAGGTCCTCTTGGGAGATTATTTTTTATTGCAAGCAGAATTGTTCACTTCCAGGTATCAAGGAGCTGTGAATTAAGGCCTGTTAGGAAGAATCTTAGTCTTCTTCACTGAAAGCATGTGATTATGTCCAGACAACAATAATAAATAGGTGAGACTCATGTCCTCCACTGGAATACCCTGTTTCCTGAGTTTAGGAGAAAGAAAAATTTTGTAGCTTCAGGTGGGATGAAGTTATTCTGCATTTGTATCTCCAGGTTCTTACCTTGCAGACCACAGCACAAGGATTTAGAACAAGGAGTGTGAAGAAAATAGAGGAGGTGGAAAGGAGGTGTTTGGAGTCCACACTGACTAGCAGAAATGGCAGCTCACTGACTCCTTAGAGCAGTCTCTGCAGGGCTGGGCAGAGGAGATTTTTCCTCTGTTGGGGAAGGAAAGCTAGAGAAGCCAAGGCTTGTTGCCACCTCGAAGGACAATGTGCAAAATTTCAGGCAACATCTTTGAAATGGAAAGGATGTAGCTTGCTTGTAATGTCTTGTTTATTTCTAGCCTTCTATGCTTTTAAAAACTGGTGTTTTTTCAGAGCATTAGAAATTAATAATTCTACCTTTCTGTCACTTTCACTTCCCATCCCCACTCTTCTCTGAGCAGGCCAGCAGGCTCACTTGTGCAGTAAGTGAATATCCCCATGAAGCCTAAGTGGCGCCATGAGGAATAAGTGAGAGTCCCTGAACAAGCAGCAGAGGATCAGGTCCCACACCAATTGCTAGGGAGCCACAGTCCATGGTAGGAGAAATTAAGAAACCCATGCATACAAAAGGACCTGACCATCCATCATCATTCTATATTACCAGGAAAAGTGTAACCAATTCCCTGTGGTGATCAGAGAAACACAATTAGGTCCTTTCTGTTTGCACATTATTATGTTTTTGTCACACATTGCTCACTTTGCATCACATCATTTCACTTAATTTTAGTTTAAACAGATAGTCTACCATTCTATTTCCTAATCATAGTTCCACATTTGGATAGAAATACCCTACAACACAGTAGTGTAATACACAATCAAGAAGAAGGAGCACACGGATGAAGTGACTTCCAGGTCAAGGATGTGGGTGCAGGAATTTGAAATATCCTCATAAGGAACAAGAGCTTTGAAATGACAGTTTCCACAGAATATTTAGCAATTCATGCTCTGGGACTCAAATTAAAAAGAGATTTTTTAAAAAAAAATGTAGCTCAAAACTTGGCATTTTGTTTCTGTGGGAAATCCTGACATTTTCAGACAGTTTTTGTTCTGAATTGGAACAGGGCCTGAAAAAGTGGAAATGAAATTCTGAAAATATTTTGTTCTATGGAGCTCAAAAAAATGTTTTTCATCTTTTCTAAAATCAGATGCAGCCCATGGACTGTGGGGGAGGGGTTCTTCTCAGATGACTGCGAAGTCTGAAGTGCAGTGATGTCAGAGGTGACTCTGCAGCATTCCCTGGACTGCTTATGTGATGTGTGGCATATAAACCCCTTGGTCTCATTCTTTCTTGGCCCTCCAGACCAGCCATGTGCCCTGCTGTGCTGCAGAGCCTGGGAGCTGCAGCTCCTGGTCCGGAGATGTGCTGTCTGTCAGCTGCTGCCAGGGGACAGCAGCTTGATCCTGCAAGACTGACAAGAAAGCTCCAGCTTGGGTATGTCAAAAATTTCCAGAATCAAAAATATTTTCATGAAACATTTTGGTTTTGACATATTAATCAATCACCAGTTCCTGAGTAGTTAGGAACCATGTAGGTTTCGTGGGCAGTGAAGCACATTATGGCTCTTGGACAGTCGTAGACATTCTTATATAAGTCGCCAGTGGGAGAAGGGGGATGTATCAAAGAGACTAACCTCTGCAGGAAGAAAGAATGATCTTCAAAAGTCCTGAGATGACCATACGGATATATACAAGTCCAGGGAATGTCACTGATGGAAGTATGAGTGTGCAACTTGTATGCAAAAGGAGAAGGGCTGAAGAGGTAAAACAGTCTGGGGTAGGCACATTAGAGTTTAGGTTATTTATGTTGGTTAGCCATTTACATCTTTTCACTGGTTTAGATCTCATCTCTTTTTGAAAATGAGGTTTGGATTCATAAGTTATCTGGACACTTTTAATAGTTTTATCTCAAATTAGTAACTCTTCCAGGAGTAACTTCAGTACTTGCATGTTCCCTGTTTTATAGTGGATATTATTTATCCCCACATATGTCAGTTCAGAAGGACAGTTCAGGAAAAGGTATGGCTTATTATATAGCAGTGATGGATGGTTCCTTTATAGAAACCACTTGCATCGGGGAGAACAACTGTTGTGTATTAAATACGTTCCCTGTATTATGCACAGAGTTCATACCTGTCATTGAAGTAAAAATCCAAAGAAAGAGAGAAAGAGCAAGAAACCTTATGAAATTGCTTGAAATATCCAAATAAATATCAAAGAACACACCGTGATTTTTGTTATTACAATGAGCATCTATGGAAGCCATGATGATGCAGAGCTTGAGAAACTTGGCAAATGAGTTGGTGTCCCTGGGACTTTTTGTTCCTGTACTGAAGAAGGATGAAAACTCTGCATATTGAGGGGTTAGTTGCTCATAAAGCATTAATAGCTGGAGAGGTGCCAAATCATTATTACTTTTTCTGGGAGTGGTATTAGGTATTATTTAACAAGATAAGATTTTTTTCCATACGTCCATTCCAGTTCAGTATTGGAAGAGGAAACACATACCTAGGGGATTACAGGCCCAGAAAACACCTTCTCCAGGAAAACAAGCTGAGTGAATCACTTCAGACAAAAGTGTGTTGAAATGTTAAACAAGTGCTCTCTTGATTTGATGTTCCTGTTAATTATAAAAAAAATTAACACCTCTATGAACATGCAGACAAGTTAAGACTGATATTGTTTTATAGAATTAGTATTTTATAACCTCAAACTATCCTGAAAACATATAGGGAAAAAATTAGTCCTGTGTTATTCAGAATCAGAATTATCTTAGCTTTGTGGTTTCTGCTAAAGCCAGCTAACAGGGACACATCTTAGTAGATCTCTGGTTAGCAGAGTTATTTTCAAACCTGGGGCCAGTTCGCATTTCTCTGGACAGGTCTTGAACTGCAGAGATGGCATAGTTTGGTCATACCTTCAGAATAAGGCTCATCCCAATGTGGAGATTCCCTAGAGACACTCCAAGGCATAGGAGCATGTAGTTTACAATGCAAGTGAGCTTAGACAATCACATAGGCTCTCTGCAGTGTTCCTCATTTAGTTGTTTAAAACTGTTAGGGTCCTTCACACGGTGAATCTCTTCCCTGAATTCAGTGTACCCACAAAGTGGAGGGCAGTGGGAGATTCTTTGTTGCCTTCCCTTCTCCCATGGTCTCCCTGATAACATATATGTGTGTATATATATATTTACGTACCTATGCTCAAACTGGGGGCTGGGAGATTTAAAAGGGCAAGAGCTCAAACTTTTGTCTGTTGACAGGACAGACCCCTGCCAGTGGCAGAGGAGCACAGGAGTCCAACTGCTCAGGCTGGGATTTCTTTGCTAATTACAATCAACTTTGGGAATTTTTCTTTTAAAAAATCTTGCATTTAAAAGTTGGGAGAAATGGAGTGCTTGTGTCCCAGAAACCCCAGAGGCCAGCAGAGGTGAGAAAAGTAAAATTTGGGCTCAGTGACCATGAGGAAAGTTTCTGGGAAGGAATATCTGACCAACCAGGTATGTCTCTAAGAGCCGCTGTTGTGTTTCTGCTCCTTATTTAAAAAAACTGGAATCCTTTGGGGAAGTTTTGGAGAGTGAAGGGGTGGTAGAGAAGAAGTTGTGGAGAAAGAGGAGATTAATGGCAGCAAGTATCTGGCAAGATAATATTAGGCTGAATCTAATAAAAATAGCAACATGGATATCTCAGGCCTTTCTGCCAAGCCATAAGGGTGTGAGTACTTTTCTTGGAATATACTGTAATCTTCCCTGAATCCACATGCATTTCAGGTGCAGGAGAGCAACTTTCTCCATAGTTTTCTCTGAGTCTGGGCAGATTCACCACATTTTCCAAGCTGATGCTTTATTGTTTTTCCCTTCTCTGTTTCAGCTCTTCTAGTAAAGCTCTTTTATTTAAGCCTGGGTAAACTCTAAGTAGAGAGATTAATCCTTCCTGCTGCTTGTCATGGGGCATTTGGTTCTTTGGTCTCTGGACAGCAAGTTTAAGTTGGTGACACAAATTTTGCCACAGAAAATCAAACCCAGCCCATCAGACTGACGGTAAATAATTATCAAAGGGTTGCATGAATATTCAAGCATATATGGGCATCTTTAGCATGTAGTCCTTTAATCCAGGGGAATAACCCAACAATGTCACAACTACAGTACATAAATGGGTATGCTTTGGTATACATACACTTGTAGGGTATGTACAGGCATGTATTTAAAGAGAGAAAGAGGGAGAGGGCAAGTGTAAACACACCTGTGGAAAGCCAAATAAGGCAAGATAAGAAATACAAAAGCCCCATTACATGATGGCTGGTGGCACAACAATCACATCCCTGCCAAGGCTCCTGGAGGGGGGACTTGCAGGCAGCTTCAGCAGTGGGACTGGCCTTCAGACTTCCACTAAAAGTCATGCCCCCAAGAAGACACTGGCATGTGAAGAAGTCATTGCTGCCAGCAAAAAACACCCATCCCTTGGCAGAGGTGCAGGGCACTAATGTAACAAGGCACCTTCCCAAGTAGCCACAGATGGTTGCCAGCCTTTTTCAGCCCTCCTTCCCCTGCTTCACCTCCCTCAGGGATCCTCTGCTGCCACTTGGCTGCAGGTTAACTTGGGCAGGACAGACTTCAACCACTCAGTTGGCCCTATATGGCTCTGATTTTCAATTCTGTACAAGCAACAGCCACCAGCCCTGGAAACCAATTAGAAAGTCTGTCAAATGCTGCCAGTTACAAGGCAGCGTTCTGTGGAGTGCATGGCCTGGTACTGATCACTATGGGCTCTAAGCACAGCCTTTACTTCTTTTGCTTCAATTACAGGGCCCTGAAAGCATCTTGTGTTTTCAGTTGTGATTGTCATCACACTTCAATGCAGCATGAGCCATGGCACGTGTGTGAACACAGCTGGATTACTATACAAAATGATAGATATTTTCTTTATAGGCATGTGAATAGAGTCCCCACAATCTGCCAACAGCCAAATGTGTTGGGCTACCATTTCTAGTGGAGGATCAAAGAGTATATTTAAATGTTTCTAATTCAATATCCAAGTAACTACAGAAGGTCACAGGCAGTGGGGGTGGCAAGGGAGTGGAGGAAAGGAGGTATTAGAAGAACATGTTTGCTGGGTGCACATGTGCAAATTTGGATGGATGTGTTAGCCTGCCAGGTGGGGGACATACTCTTGGAGTACTGTGCCCAGAGGGGGTGTTCCCACTGCCCAGGCTAACCCCCTATTCCTGCTACATGCCTTGGGGCTTAGCCACAGACATGGACAGGATGCCTCATGCTATGTACAGGAGAGCCCATGCCACCTGGCTGGGGAGCAGCAGGGGTCCTGGGAAAGGGCAATTGAGCACATCATCTTCGAAGTCCACCCACAGCACTCACCCGCAGGGAGGGTGGGCAACACCTGAACCTGCTGCACCTCCTGCTCAGGTGAGGGCAGGTTTTTCCATGTGATGTCCTGACTTCCCATTCCTGCCATGTCTGGGGACTGGTTTGGACTGAGGCAATGAAAGAGAAGCATATTTCTGGTCATCTGGAGTGCATCGCCTCTCCTTCTTGCTCCATGGTTTCTCTCCAGGCAATGAAAATGGTATGGCAGAAGCCAGGAAAACCCAAGGTACATGAGCAAGCAGCCACTTAGGGGAGAGAGGCTGGAAGCTTTTGTCTGTTCATCTTACAGTTTTTCCTATTTATGGCTTTGTAGCAGGAGAGAGGAGATCTGCACCCTTTCAAGTAAACAACAACAGAAAAAGCACCTGAAAGCAATTACTGGAGCAGATAAAAAAAGCATTACACGGAACAGCCTGAAAACAGTTCCATCTCCTCCCCTGCCCCAGCAAGAATGTCACAATGGGAGGTAATGATGCTGAAAATGACCTGTTCGTTGTGTTCTTTTAATGTCATCCTTTCACTTGTATAAAATAAAGCATGTGTAATGACTAACACCTTGACTGACTTGTTTATTTTTCATAATACAAGAAAGAATATATAAATATGAGTGAATACTACAGCAAAATCTACAGTATATGTTTATTGGTATTTACTGGTATAACTTACCTAAAAGTCTAAAAATTAATCAAGGTCCCCAAATTTTAGTGTATCAGAGTGGCACATTTAAAGTCCTGACCCCATGCTGGGAAAGCCACATAGACCCCAGCTCCAGCTGCAGGTGTGCTGCAGAAGGGAACTTGCTGAGTTATGGCAATGTTTCGGTGCAGGTGCTGACTTGGCATCTTCACGGCACAAAGCTGTTGCAGAGTGGGAGTCACCACCAAAGCTGGAACAGATGGTCTAGTGTGGGGACACCCACAGAGTAGCTCTCTGAGCCATGGCTGGGTTTATCCTTGCTGGTGGCTGTCAGCCCACGATGGATGTGGCTGTTCCCCAGCAGGGCAACTCACCTCTGGTGTTCTTGAAAAGATTTAATGTGCTGTCTATCCCCGGTTTCGCTGAACACACAGCACCTGCCTTAATTTGGATTTTTCTTGGTTTTACCTGGCTCATGCTATGCCTATAATGTTCTTTAAAAAGTTGTCTTCTTTTTTTGATGAATATGTGCAGTAGCAATTTACCAGATCAGAAAGGATATACTTTCTCCTTTCTTTAATATGTTTTAAAACCAAAATGTATCTCTTCTGTTCTAGGGTTAACCTAAGAATCCCAATCTTATGTAATAACCCTGTTACCTGGTAATAAGGCAGAACGATGGACTAAATCTTTATATGGAATAAATCTTTATATACAGGGGTTTAGACTAATTTCGTTTCTGGTCAAAATACAGGACTGTAACAATTAGCAAAACTTCAACCACTTCTCCACAATCTGTAGATTTTCCTTTGGTCTAGGATACTGTACGCCTATCTGGGAAGTTGCAGCTAGCTACAGAACCTGTCAGTTTGAATTCCAGCAAACAAGTTGTACCAAATTTATGGTGCCCTGGTAAATGACTCTTTTTGCAGAATAGGGTATTAATATCAGCCAAAAGCTCAAATTCACCTGTCATGTCCAGGTAATAGAACTTATCCAGAAGCTAGAAGGAGAGTGAGAAGGTGATCAGTCACCCAAATATTGGAGCCTTCTCTCCTTAGCACACTAAGTGGGTAGGAGATACCTTTTCATGTCCTGTTCATTCTGACTTACTAATAATTTGAATTAAAACATCAGAAATACATCAAATTGATACTGAAGAACTGGTGGCTGTCTGTAGGTGACAGTGAGCAGCTAGTTGTTTTGAAAGCAGTGTGTTTGAACACTGATACAGCCTCCTTTCTCTGGACTGTAAGTACAGATGGAGTCCCTAGACAAGCCTGAGGACCTGTGCTACCCACACAGGCAGAGTGTGCTGCAACCATTGCATGGACTGGTGAAAAAGTGGAGGATATCTTATAGTCAAGATGGAATGAATCAAATTCCTCCAGATAGTTGGCTGCTTAACTGCACTCAAGTCAGTGTCAATTAAAATACAACCAAAATATTTTCAGCAATCTGGGCTTGAGGATATGGGCTCCTTCAGAAGTAGAATCATAGAATCATGGGTCATTTAAATTGGAAGAGATTTCTAAGGCCAACCCTTAACCCAGTACTGCTAAGTCCTCGCTAAAGTGTGTCCCTAAGTTACACATCTGCAGAGCTTTTAAATACCTCCAGGGAGGTGTGAGAGCCAGTCTTCCACAAAGTTTCAGTGATCTCTCCCTCCTTCTCCTTCCCTCTTTTTGCTCCCTCTGCTTCTATTTCTTTGCTCCTTTCTTGATGCTTTGGGTGGCTTGGAGCTGGAGGGATTTGATGTTGCTTTAAGTGGTGTGGATTTATTGGATTTTGACTGAAATGTTGTGGATTAATAGTGTATGTGCTGAGTTGGTATTGTGGTGGAACATTTTGTCTAGCTTGTGTAGTGTCCTTTTGAACTTTGGCCAAGTTCCCTTATTTTCTCCCCTAAATTAATAAAGAAACCTCTTGGGAACAAGCCAGTGGCTTATTCTCTTGACACTATCTCGAGGTATTAAAGAACCCTATATCTATATTTTAAATTAAAACTCCTAGCTGAGCCTGTGAGATGACACCTCCTGGGCCTGGAGTCTTACACCCTGCTACATCCATGGTAAAGGACCACTGGTGAAGGTGATGCTGCCCTGGGTTGGACCCATGGCTTCTGTTTCTGCTTTTGTTTCCCCACCCACTGGCAATGGAAAACTGCTCAACAATCACATCTACTTTCCTGATTTGTTTTGTTGTGACTGGTAAAGCAACAGTAAAATCAGCTGTGGTTAGATAAAATTTTATCTTAGTGGCACAGAGAGGGATTGTATTCATGTTTCATTAGCAGAGGTTGATTGATTAAAAAGAATTAATTAGTTTTCTTTGTCCCACTGCACTGCTGACACGCCAAAAAGAAGATTTGCAGGAGACATTTCACTGTCAGGTTTTTTCTCTTGGAGGTGTTGAAGAAAGGCCTGATACCACACCAGGAAGGAGATTGGGAACAGATGTGCAAGATGTGTGTGAGCTTGTGAGATGTGTGTGAGATGTGAGTGAGCACGATGTGTGTGTGGGTGCAAGGCATGTACACATAAGAATGTGAGATGCACTTGTCTGCAAGAGGCGTGTGAGCATGAATGCACTGCAGTAGGGAGGGTTGCAGTGGGGCAGGTGGCCACAGCCAGGGCTCAGGCTCAGGGCTGTGACTGGGGGCATGGGGAGGCCAAGCTGCCCCTTGGTGCAGAAAAAGCACTTCCCAGAGGCAGTGCTGCCATTCATGCCCTCTCCTCCACAACTCACAGCTCCTCGTGGCTGATTTTCAGCTCATGTTTTTCAGCTGGAGTCCTGGGAGTCACCTTTTTAAAGATGCACAGTGATGAATCAGTTGTAAATTAAGCACCGGCTTAGGATATGATCATGAGGACTAAATAAATTACTTCTCAGTCGATTCTCTGAAAGTAAATTAGTTAGTTACTTTAGCATATTTTAAACTAAGTCTTTATTGGTTAATGACCAGATTTGGTTTGCTCCAGTCATCATCAATTGCTGGAATAAGAAAAAACCCACAAACCTTCAAACATATGAGTCATGAGAAGAGCTGGGATATATCACTAACACGTAGCTGACAATATTTCCTGCATCGGTTCACAAGCCGCCAGGATGTCCCTGGTGAACTATACAGAGCCCATCGGGCTCTCAGGGGGCATGTGTGTGCTGTCAGTCATTGGCAGCATAGCAGGGAAACCAACAATGAAATAAAGGCCTCGACGCACCCAGTGGAGCTTGCGGGATGCTGAAAAATTACATGAACAGCTGAAATCCTGCTGCTGAGCAGATGATCCAGAAATTAAATAAGGTACTGGGATGCAGAAAGCTGGCTGGTTTTTGTATGAAATCCTGTGCTAGCCCCTGGAAAGACCCCTGCATCCTACAGAAAGGGCAGGTTTGGTAAGAGAAGAAACTGTGGGTTTATGTCAGCATTTGAGATTTATAAACAGGGATTTAGGAGAGCAAAATTCAGACTCCACTTAAATGCATTGAACTAGAACAGATTTTTGGAGAGAGAGAAAGAGAAAGAATATGGGAAAAGTTGAATGCTTTAATAGTACTGCAATAAGTTTGTAGTGAACTGCTTGTGTCCACTTTTTTAAAAACCACTATTTGCAAAGGTAAGTTTGTTTGCCTACAGTAATACACAGTGAACACACAACATTCCACAGGTTACCTATTGACTCATAAATAGTGGAAGTTAAGTGCCATTGGAAAAGACATATTTTTACTTTTTTTTGAATGTTGTTTTAGCAGAACAAAAATTGTGAGGAGGAAAGTTTGACTTATGATTGATTATGGCAAACCACTTGCCAGTCCAATAACATTAGCCTCTGCATACCCCTGGTGCTTTGCAAGAGTTTCTGTCTTGTTGTGTCCGGAATTAACCATGCTTGGACTCCTTGACCCAGACGCCTTCCAGGATGCCCTTGGATCTGGTGACAATGAACAGCTGTGCTGCATCATGGGAGCTAACCCCTCTGAGGAGACTTACTAGAAAGCAGATCCTTTTTTGTGATATTCTTCTGTTAAGAGAATCAGGATTGCATCTCCTGTGTAACTCAAAGAAATACTGGGGGAAAGTCTCACCATTTTTCTCCTAGAAGATACAATAAATTAAATTGGTTAATAAGATTTTAGAATATTCATAACAGTTATCCCACATGGTTCCTTCAAATTGCTTTAGTACACACATTAATGTTAACAGAGACCATGGGATTTGTTTTCTTACTGGGAATATATTGTATAGTTCCCCTCCAAGACTCTTGTCCTTCTCTTCAGTAAGGTAACTACATGTGTTTTTGCTGATGGGGAGCTTAAAACACTTGATTGTAGTCCCAAGCCTTTAAAACCCAGGGAGTGAACATGGCCACACCAGTACCAAGTGTACCCGACATGAAAGCCTGCAATCGTTTGACTCTGTTGCAAACCAAATCTTATTCACAGAAATGTTCATGAGAAAGTGAACAGGAAAGTTCACTCATCCACACCTTTTAAATGAAGACTGACAGCAGATATGAAAATAGCTTTTGTTTCCAATTTCATTCCATATGCTTATGGAGTGGTTGCAGAATCAAGCTATTTGTATCCAAAAGGAAACATTCTTTCTGTAGATATGAAACATCCAAGGATTTGTGAAACTTAGATTTTAAAATAAGTAAGTAATTCTGGTTTTACTACCTTTTCAGCTGTCCTGGAAGTATAGACCATCCTGCACTAATGAGTTCCATTTCAGGAGTCTTTTTTGTTTTGAAAAGCAGATGCAGAAGTTCAAAGTATAGCCTTTTCAGATAAGAGAAGGAAGCATGCTCTTATGCACACAAATATAACTTTCAGTCAATAATTTGCATATGGATGCTTTGCATGCATAATTACATGTCTATGTCATCACTGGTGTATTTGATGTTGGATATTCTGTACTTAGTTACCACCCAAGTGCATTTAGCTTTGCACTGTATCCTTATTTTCAACCTCATCCTAATTGGAATCCTATGAATATGATTGTTAAAAAATTTATTATATTAAACAAACTGTTGTACTCTCAAGGAAAACGCGGTTGGCTCAGGTTTGAGACACTTGGTTCTGCAGAGATAATGAGAACAGTCCTATCTAAATTCAATTGGATTAAGATCTGTCAGTAAATTGAATGCAGCATCCAAGACGAGAGCTCTGACAAGAAAATTTATACAATTTCATGAAGTTTGCAATTTAATGGAAAGGAAAAGCTATTCACAATTTAGCATGAAGGGGGGAGAGCTCTTTACCTCAGCCACACTCTGCCTAGACCGTGCTTCCAGCCTCTGTGCTTCTCCTACCACGTCATTTCCCTCCCCTCCCCTGCCCAGCTTTCTTTCTTCCTCCACTGTTTCTCTAGCTGGGGGCTGGAGGGAACTTCCAAGCCCTCCTGTCTCACCTGAAAGTTCATCTTGAGGCTTTTTATGATGGGAGAAGGAGTGGGAGAAACATGGGTAGTGAAGGGTGGTGGGAACTGTCAACCATGAACATGATGCTGAGGGTCTTGGGCGTCCCAGGGAAGATGCAGAATGAGGAGAAATGCACCTATGCAAGATACTGTGAAGCTGCTCCCAGTCCTTGGGGACACACAGAGAGGCTGTGTGGGCCTGCTCAGGGTGAGACATGGAGTGGGAAACACTGAGATATTTCTTGGTTATCCCATGCACTGGTGCATCTCTTTCTGCACAGAGTCAAGAAAGAAGTGAAGAACATACAAGGTGATGACTGTCAACACAATGAAAGAAGGGATGTTGGAAAGATGCTACCACAGCAGTACTTCGGATGAGCAGCCAGACCTGGAGTTCATATCAGATGGTGGCTTTCATGGCAGATACGTGGGGTGTTAGGAGCCAGCTGCGGCATCACATTGCACTGATGGAGCGAGCAGTGAGTGGCACAGAGGGGAAAACACAACAGTGCCAGAGGTTGGCGACAACTCCAGAAGGACCTTTCTGTTATCACCCTCAGTCAGTCAGGACTGACTACATCATGTGAAAATGTGGAAGAATGGTATCTGCTCCTCTGTCACATATACCAGATCTAGCTCAGACAGATCTCTGGGTGGCTGTGAGAAGCAACCCTGCAGAAGATACAGATACTGCTGTCGCTGCAGTTTCTGAGCCTAGACCTATACCAGCCTCATTCCCCTGGCTAAGTGTGGACCTCTGAAGAGTTTCATGAATCTTTCCATGAAGAAGATCCCTCAGCCAGTCCCAGCGCTTTGCTGAAGCAGATAACAGCGTCTGGAAAGACCTTCATTATCTCTTGTGCCGTCTGGAGGCCAGGGCTCCCTTCCTGCCTGGCCTCTGAACTGTACTTGGCACTGTCTACTCACAACCATGTCTGCCATCTCCTGCCTCACAAATCCCTCACTCAAAATTACCACCATGTTTGCTTTCTTCACTTTTTTCTTTTCTTTTGAAAAGTGAGGTGACATAAATTCACTCTCATAATATGTATCAAGTGAAGACCATCTGTGTTACAAGGCACTCCTTTCACATGAGAGATAGGCATAATTTTGACACAAGGTAAAATGAAACCCATGGGAGAGGGAGACACTCATTCCCCTCCCAGCCCCCTCCTCTTCTCGCTAAAGGACTGACACGCTTCAAAGACAAGGGCTAGTTGATGTGAAGCCTGTATATTGGTGCTCTGAGGACAGCAAGAGGACATTTTTACTTGTGAGCAGACAAACATATGCTGTGTCTAAAAATGGCTTCAACTGGTAGGGTGTGTACAATGCCGAGAAGAGTCTGGCGGCCAGGGCCCTGCCTGCCTCTGGCCCTGCTCCTGGTGAAGGTGATATGGGGTCTGTCTCCTCTCTCTGCTGACACAGCATGGCCTCCTGAGAAAACATGCCTTGGGCAGTCAGAGCTCCACTTCCCAGGTTTGCTGAATCGCAGCTCCCTTGAACAGTGGATCTGTTGGAGTGGGCCCAGAAGAGGGCCATGAAGATGATCAGAGGCTGGAGCATCTCTCCTCTAAAGACAGACTGAGAGAGTTGGGGTTGTTCAGCCTGGAGAAGAGTCTGGGAAGACCTTAGAGCAGCTTTCCAGCACCTAAAGGGGACTACAGGGGAGCTGAAGAGGGACTTTTTACGAAGGCAAATAGTGATAGGATAAGGGGGAATGGCTTCAAACTGAAAGTAGGTAGATTTAGATTAGATATTAGGAAGATATTCTTTACTGTGAGGATGGTGAGACACTGGAACAGGTTGCTCAGAGAAGTTGTGGATGCCCCATCCCTGGAAACATTCAAGGCCAGGTTGGATGGGGCTTTGAGCAACCTGATGGAAGGTGTCCCTGTCAATGGCAAGAGAATTAGAATTAAACAATCTCTAAGGTCCCTGCCAACCCCAACCATTCCATGATTCTCTGACCAGCTGCAGTGAAGACATGTACACAGGGAGCCTCCAGAAAATAGTCTGAGCAAAAGGCCTCAGGGGAACTGTTTTGCGTAACTTCAGAAAGCAGGTGCCAGGCCATCTTCCAGTCACAGAAGCTCACTAGACAAAACAGTGCAAAGAACCCCCCCCCTTTTTCTGCCTCTCATCCAGAACCTCAGCAATCTCTAGACCATGAAGAAATCCTGACTGTGTCTAAAGTCAGTAGGTGAGCCATGAGCTTCAGTGAGACCGGGATTCCACCAAGGCACTGGATGGTGTCTCCTCATGGTGTACATTGCTTATGGCACACAGGACAGAAATGACAAAGATAACACTATTTGAATCATGCACACTGCTAATACCACCAAATACAAATAACATCATGCACCAGTACAGGCTGGGGGATGACCTGCTCTGTGGAGAAAGACCTGGAGGTCCTGGTGGACAACAAGCTGTCCATGAACCAGCAGTGTGCTCGTTCATGGCCAAGAAAGACTATGGTATCCTGGGCTGTATTAGGAAGAGCATTGCCAGAAAGTCAAGGGATGTGATCTTATCCCTCTACTCAGCCCTAGTGAGGCCGCATCTGGAGTTCTGTGTCCAGCTCTGTGCTCCTCAGTACAAGACATGGAGCTCTTGGAGTGGGTCCAGCTGACGGCTGCAAAGATGATTAGGGGACTGTAGCATCTCCTTTACAAGGCTGAGGGAGTTGGGCCTGTTCAGCCTCGAAAGGAGGTGACTGAGAGGGGACCTTCTCTCTTTCTCTCTCTCTCTCTCTCTCTCTCTCTCATTCTCCCCCCCCCTCTATGTATATATATATATATATATATACACACACATATCTGAAGGAAGGATGTCAAGAGGATGGAGTCAGGCTCTCCTCAGCAGTGCCAGCAATAAGAGGCAATGGGCAGAAACTGATGCACAGGAAGTTCTACTTGAGGATGAGGAAGGAAGAACTTCTTTATTGTGTAGGGTGACTGCGCACTGGAAGATTGCCCAGAGAGATTGTGGAGTCTCCCTCACTAGAGATATTCAAGTACTGTCTGGATACAATTCTGTGCAATGTGCTCTAGGATGACCCTGCTTGAGCAGGGAGGTTGGTTCCAGCTTTACCCATTTTGCGATTCTGTGATTCTGTGAGTGTCTCCTCAGAGAGTATTGTCATCTACACAGCTCGCTAATGCCCACAGCCACTGTCAGCACCCTTTACTTTTCATTATTACTTGCTGTGTTACTTTATTCCTGTAACACTGCTCCATACAGAAATCTCCCTAATCTGTTTCAGGCGGACAATGGGTACCAGCACCCTCTTGCATTGCTTCGTTGTGCTAGTTCCTGAGGATTACAAATGAGGGCCATCTGTAGTCCCTACTATTTGTGGAGATGAAAAGGAGCTTAACCTAATGTATTTTGGCAGAGTAATAGGGAAACATCAATCACAGTATGACATGTTAGTTCATATGCACCAATAGGCTCATGTTTGTAGCTCGACACATTAAGTGGATCTGTTTCTTTAAAGATGAGTCCATCACTTACAGACAGACATTTGGAGCTCTAGCATACAGGACACTTTTAAGAGATAGTTGATAAAGAGCTTGAAAATGTGAGTAGTGACATGAAGCTAAACTCTGGCTCATTTTCTTCAGATTCCCTATTAGTATGAGCCTCATAAAGTTGAAATTGGGGTCACTTGGACAGTTATTTTAGCTAAAACAGATGGAGTTGTGGTGGCTGCTTCTAAAGAAGCAACTTTTACTGTAATTTACCACACACTGTTTCTGGGATAAATATATTTTCTTGTACTACATCATTTGGGACTGTGTAGTAATTACTGGACCAATACTGATTTTTTAATGGCAACCATGCCAGTAATTTCCTTTAAAAAAAACTATTCTGAGATAGTTCACAGCAGTGAAGAAAAAAAGTATTTTCCTTTCAAATGCCAGAATCAAACAGTTTCTTAGTTTATTACAAGAGCATAAAAATTGAGAATCCTCTGAATTACTGTTTTCTCCATGTAACAAAATATTCTGCATGAAGAGGGATTATTAGATCCCCTGAACTTCCCTTGTAAGTAGAGCACAGCTGTGTGAACAATTCACAATGTATAATTTATTGGATAAAGTTCAGCACTTTTTTGACTTGTGAACTCTTAAGGAGCAGTTCAGGACTTCTTTGTTATTGATTGTTATGCAAGAGTTTTCACTAACTTCTTCAGGAATACCATCCTCAAATGGTTCATAAAAATGTATTTCCATGACTTAAATTTCAAGCTCATTTTGTGTTAGGTCAGCAGCGCAACTCAGGTAAGGTGACTTCTGTCCCTTGAATTGACAACACATAAAATCACATATTAATTCCTGTTTTCTGCTCTTGGATATGCAATTTCTAAAGAAGCAAAATATTCAACATATATAGGAACTGATTATTTGGGGAGCGAAGTTGCTACTTGTTATCACTACTTTTATTCGTGTTTATTAGCCTACAGAGCAACCAGGCCTGGGGCCCCCATCCAGCAGATGCAAAGAGGAGGTGGAAGAAACCCATTTCCCAAATAGCTTCTGGCTGCAAGCAGGGTACGGGTGAGGAGGGAATGATAACAGAAAACATCTCACTCAGCTATTATGGTTTTGAAAAGTGGTAGTGTAAGAGGGAGATAAGTTACAAAAGGGAAAGGGTGTATCAGAGGCAGAGGTATGGGGTAAGAGGACCAGATGCGGAGTGAAGCTAAGGTAAAGAGGTCAGAGTGAAAAGGAATGTATGATTTCTCTTCCCACCTAAGCACCAGCCATTACTTGCCAAAATTAGGCATGCAATGGGAGCTGCCTCTTTAAAAGTCGTTTTCATCTGGAGATCAGGAAAGGGAAAACCCATCAGCTCCCAGTGCTGCCAGGAACAGCCCAGGCAGGTGCTGCAGGAAGTGCCCTACAGCTTTATTAATGCATCTCAGGCATGATTCAAAAAGCCTCAACCTTCATTACTCTTGCAGTTCCTTGAGCAAGGTATGCTGTTTGTACTGAATAGTGCCAAATCCTGCAATGAGAAAAAGATGTAGATTAGCCCAGAGAATTCAAGTTCACTTTGGTTTAAAGCAGAAATGAAAGGAACCGCATTTGTGATTGAAAATCAGTCAGCCCTTGATCACCTGGGAGCAGCGCATCCAGATTGGAGATTAGCTGTGCCCTGATGAAATATTCCCAGCCATATCCCCCACCGCTCCCCTCCTTGGTGTTCATTCTTCATCATAACTTCATTTTTCAAATCTAAATATACTAAATATGTTCTTACGATCAAATTTACATATGTTCTGTATTAGTCTATTGAGAGTAACATTGAGAGTTGACTGGACATGGAAAAAATGCAGATTACTTCAGTGGACGGTACCAGTGACTTTTTTCCTCAGTGCATATGGAGGTAAAGGCTGGATTTAAACCACAACTGATTTTGATTAGATGGCTGAAAAGCAATGTGAGCATTTATTAGCCTTCCACATGTCCAAATGTCAGCTAAGAAATCACTTTTCATTGAGGCAGGCTCACAACACTGTGACTTCTGGGCCCACCATAGGAAAATGATGGGATGCACTTACAGTTCATTTCTTTGTGGTTTTCTTCCAAAAGTCCTTTTGTAATGGGCATGTAGTACAAAGCAGGCAACTGCTAAGGTGCATCTGGTAGACCCAAGGGAGGTGATGCTCATGCTCTTTGAAGCTACCACAGGCAAATAACCCCCATGAGGAACCTCACCAGCTGAGTGAGTGACAATGGTAGCAGTAACCATGTTGCTGCAGTAATCATGATGCCTTAAGCCCCTAATGTTTTTTTTTTATTTTTCTAATATTTGTAAGACTTGTAAGTTTTATAAGTAGTGGAAGTAGATTTTAAAAGCAGTAACCCCCCCCCCCCGCTTTGCCCCTTGTCCCTTTCCCTTCCTCTAGCACCCTTGTTTACACATTCCTTAACCCTCTTACCCCATTCTATGCTCCCTATATCAATCCTGCCCCTGAATATAGCAGAAATGTTTAGTCTTTTGTCAAGGCAAGGCCTAGATTGTTGGCAGAACAGCATATCAGGGCCTAAACCACAGAACAGGATCAAGAATTAGGTAACTATGTACCCTTTGTGCTCTGATGAAGAGGAAGGTGGGATGAACACGGGGTCCCAAAACCTCCAGACCCATTTCTCAGGGGGTGGACCCCGGGGCGGACCAGAATAAAGGTCACAGGGTGGACACATCTGGGATTGGATGGATGGTATTATAAAATGTAACATCTCAGGCACGGTATTATAAAATGTAACATCTTAGCCTCGGCAAAATAAACCCTTTCTTATCTCACCCCTAATTAACTACTCTGGAGATTTTTTTCAGCATCAAAATACCATGGCAACACTAACCAAGATGCTGAGTCAGGACAAGGGGTACAGCAGGAATGAAAAAGACATAACCAGGTCCCTGTACCCACATCTGCACTCATGTGGAGCCTTGGTAAAGTTTAAGGGTGAGTGGTGTGGAGTGGCCTACTGAGGGCCAGCCTAGCAGTCAGCATAGGAAAGCTAGCCAAAAAAAGGAGGCTGTGAAAAGGATTTGGAAAAGGAGGTACTGAAGGCCTGTTTTCAAGGCAAACCCAAACTGTTTTAAATCAACTGACTCACAGTATTTTTATGTGGAGCTTAATAAGACACCAGATATGTAGCAAGAATATATTTTCCAGTGCAGTGATGTCAGGTCAATCACAAACCTATCAAAAAATGTCAAACCTGATAACAGGAAGAAGCTGCTGTAGACCTTGGTAACATGGGTAAAGGATAAAATTGTGGTAGTAGAATATGTCTTTAATGGCCTATGAAAACACATAGATTTTTAAAAACAGTGTTTTATTGTTTTTGCTGATGATCTGGAAGCACTCTCTGAGTTGGGCTGAGATTTTGTAATGGAGTTACTGCTGCTTGTTTGGGCTGTCATGGGGCTGAAGTGTCAGAGATGAAGTGTGTCTGTTTCTTCTACTCCTCTGTTGGGTCCTTGGAGCACAGTGCAGACACTGCGGTAAAAAGCTGCTGGTTATAAAAGGAGGTTATCTGCTGCATGAAACCAGGACCATGCACAATATACTTTCCAATTAGTTTATAAATATTTTTTTAAAAATGCCCCTGTTTTGTCCTATCACCAGTCTTGCAAGGCTATCCTTCATTAGCATTGTGGGAATTATTAATAAGGTTAATATGATTGGCCTTTCAAGTAATTCTATGAAACTCGTTTTATGCTGCCCCCTTCCTCCTGCCTTATGTGTTCAGCTCTCCAGACAGGGCTGAGAAGGTTACCATACTGTAACCTGTGTAACCCATGGGCTGGCAGTTGAGGTTCCCACTCCCCTGCTTTTCCTCTTCTCTGACTGTGAGAGCAAGTTTTCAGTGTTGGACTGACACTGAATGCTGGACATCAATACCCTCACCATTTTTGTTATGCCCGATCCTGTACTAGCCCCAGGAGCTGCGTCAGAAGGTACAAATGCCTGCTGTCTTTTTCAGACCATCAATTCTGATCGGCTCTGCAATATAGAAACACGGAAAATTAAATAAAATTTACAGAAGCTGGGATGTCTGCTGTATTTTGTCCCAGAACAGGTCTAAGCAACACAACTGAATGACTATGCATATGCTCCTGTCTTAATCCCTTCAGATGAGTTTTGAAGTGATATGATTTACCTGACATGTGCCACAAGCTAAGGTCAGTTACCTGCAGTTCAGCTGATCTGTCCGAGTCACTTTCCTCCTGATATCAAAACTCTAAAAGCCTTTCAGCCCAGTGGAATAAATTCAATGCCTGATCCATCAATGTTTTTTTCCCAGACAATCTGTCATGAGTAAGATAAGGCTTAGCAAAGGAGAGACCAGAAATGAGAAAGGAAGGAGAATGGCAAAAAGAGAAAGATGCCGTAAGAAGGAAAGGAGACCTTTCAGGAAAGAAGAAGATATATTCAAGTCAAAGGAAAATTTTAGCACGAGGACAAAGGGATATTAATGGGTCATGAACTCTGGAAACAGGAAGAAAGAAAATCAGAACAGCAGAGAGA
Organism: Manacus candei; assembly: GCF_025592945.1. NCBI lineage: Eukaryota > Metazoa > Chordata > Aves > Passeriformes > Pipridae > Manacus > Manacus candei. Next base: position 6,614,907 of record NW_026138091.1, on the reverse strand, counting down.
TGAGGTTCTGAATAGTTTTATTGTAGGAGTAACAGGAGCAAATGACCTATATTCTTTCTTTTTTTAAGGGGCAGTTATTTTTTAAGAGGAAGAGGGGTTTAAGAGGGAGTTTAAGAAACTCTCTTTTCAGAAGTCTGATGCTTTATGAATGGTGCTTAATGGCAAGAAGGAAATAAGAGAAGAGCCAGAAGTAGGTAGTGGATATTGCTCTCTCAATCATAAACAGTTTTGAGGGCTACCCAATGTTTAAAACACAACTGTTAATGACTGATTCTGTTATCTTTTAAAATGTATATTCTTTACCCGCAGGAGATTCTGCATCCACCAGAATCTCCTTTCCTTTTGGGCAGTAAATGATATGTTCCCAGAACAGCCTGCGTTAACAGTCTGTTTTAAAAATGAGAGGGCAGCAGTTGCTTTCACTCTGGACAGAAACCTACTGAAATAGGGATTTCTTATTTCTAATCATAGATCAGCACAGTGTCACTCACAGAAATAGGAATCTGAGAAATGCATAGTGCATACAATCCAATTTGGATCAAAATGTAAAGTGTCATGGGATGTGCTTAATGCTGTGACTTTGAGCAGATCTTGTACTTCACAAGAGGCAGAACCTCCTTATTTTCTTTGATTTTTTTTTCTTTCCTTTTTCCTATCAATGACAGTGGTGAAAACTTCTTCTTTTCTTCTTTATTTTTTTTTCCTCAGATACAATTATGTCTTGAGTATTTTGCTGCTTCATGAGACCAGGTGCAATGGCTGGGTGCATGGCCATCCTGTATGGTCATGCCTTTGTCCCCTTCCCCAGGACAACTCTCCTTTTGTCTGTCCTCCATCTCTGTCCCTGGAGGACAGTGGGAATGAAGCTTGCATCTGAAGAAAGGGGTGATTTATGGAAAGATTACGATGAAACCCACCCACAAAAAAAGCCCTGAGAGAGGCAGGGGATGGTAAGCGCCCTGTGCCGGGCTCTGACCCGAAGCACTGCAGGTGAGGCTGGGCAGAGGAGGTCCCGATGGGGGGCTATAGCCCCCCACCTCCCTGTGGTCTGCCTGCCCCTCACGGCTTGTCCCAAGTGCAGTCAGAGGTTACTGGATATGTCCAGCAAATGTCCACCAAGAGCAAGAGACAGGCTATGGCACTGCATGGCAAATAAGTGACATTGACACAGAAGCAGTTGCACTCAGCTGTGTGTGCAGAGTCTTCCATCACGAGGCCGGGTCACACATGGCTTCATATGTGTGTACAGCAGTACATGGACAATGGCAATGCTAATGCCAGCAGATGGGCTAATCTCCCACATTGCCCTTCCCCATTTACTTACACTTGAAGTGAAGGACTAGCTTGGGTGGCAGCCTGCAAAGCCTCATAAATACGTAAACGCACCAAACACTTTAACTCAAACCACATCACATCCCAACAGATATTCCCCAGAGAAGTCCATGGGGAAGTGTTGTAGACTTGTATGAGTCCCAATGTTGCTTGCCTGCAGGAGGAACTGGACATGAGTTTAATCCATGCAAATCTTAGGCCTCATCAGAGACACTTGTTATTATTTGGTTTCCAGCTTTGAAATATACCAATTACACAAAGTTGTCACTGTAATATTGTGTTTCTTCACTCTCATCCTTATCTTAGTGTGTGTCCCCTTTCTTGACAGCAAAATCTGTGTTTAAAAATCCAAGGGAATAAGTGTCTATAGGTGGGAGGCTATTGAAATTACTTGAAACTTCTTATTATTTTTTCTGAAGGGAAAAAAGACAACAGCTTCCCCAAACACTGGGAAAAAACAGACTTGTCAGTTTGACTTCACTGAAGGGGAAAGACTCAGAAACTCCTTTAAGGAATCAAATAGGGAACACTTGGAAAAGCAAAGCTGATTAAAGACAGCTAACATCAATTCAGGGAAAGGAGATCATGCCTAACTAATTCGTTGGAATTCTTTGAGGAAATTACTGCCCTGGTAAGGAAGGGGAAAGGATATTATAGACTCCGTTTTTCAGAAAGCATTTGACAACATTCTCCACTGTTGGTTAAAATGTCTAGGGTCTGAAGTCATGGAATAGAAGGACAATGAGCATATTGGACTGGAAACTGGCAAAAGAGAAGGAAAGAAAGGGTAACTATGAATGGGAGCCTTTCATTTTGAAGAGGGGGATGTAAGAAGGATCAGGGAAGAAACCACATTTGGAGTTTTAAAACAAGTCTTCTCAAGGTTAATGAAGATGCTCCTGAACTTTGGGAAATACAATTAATAATGAAGAACCATGCAGACAGATGGAGAAAGGAATGGTTTGTTTCACCACAGTATCTTAGAGAGCAGATAGAAAGAGGAACGCTTTCCTGACTGCTTTGCTAAAACAGATCTGACACAGCTTGAATGGTAATACTTATTAAATTCCACAGACACAGAAAAAGACAGAGAATTTCACGCTGCTCAAGCTCAGGCTGCCTACACAACCCATTTGCCCTTACAGCAAGTAACGTCTCAGGAGAGTCCTGCAGCCTTGACATCACCACAACAGAGTACCAAAAAGGGTACTCTGTGCATGGTGAACCACAGGCACTAAGGCTTGCAGAGCAGTCTCTGCTGCTAGGAGTACTCTAAAGCGGGCACACAGTCCCTGCTGCGTGTATGGTTTTCAGGGGAGAGAGAAAGAAGAATTCTTATGTCTTAAGCCACTGTGCAGTTCCCCAGGGATTCCTGCCAAGTTCCTTGAACTCCCTATTCTCATCTTTCCAGTGTGGCTCATCCCTTCTAATTCTCTGCCCCCTATAAGAGCAAGCTGATACTTGTGTTCAGCTATCAGGTGTGGTCCTTCAAACATGTTTTCCATAGACCATTTGAAAGCCATTCTTTTACATAATGCCACCATTGCTTCTAGGTTATTATGGGCAGGAGCACTTCACTCTCCTGATTACACCATGCTTGGAGAGGAAGCAATAATTTAAGTGGTGTGACTACAAAACTGCTTCTGATGGCTTTAATGTACATGGGAGAAGGTACAAGTGAAAGCATTAAGTTAGGAAGCTTTGTCATACACAGAGAATTTATTTCATTAATAGAACCTTATAAGACTCCATTTTCCTACACAAGTTGATTTAGTGTGTGCCCTTGGAACTAGCACTTTCTTTCTCTGTTTCCTCTCTTTCCACTTTGAAGTACAAAAGGCACTAGTGAATTTTGCTTTGTTTTGTTTGTTTTTTTAAATACTTAACTGACCAGAAGGAAAAAGGATATGCAGCAGTGGCACTACACCAGGAATATACATAAATTCATCAACATATCCTATTGCTTATCTTCTTGGGTAGATATTATTCCTCTCATCTCTGTCTGTCTGAGGATATTTATATACCTCTAGGATGGAATTTGTCACCAAAAGAAGTATTCCCTGCTCTTGTTCTCCCTCCCTGCCTCCATTTCTCACTTGTTTGAAGTAGAGAACACCCGAGTCCCAGTTCTCACTCTAGTGACGGCTTTTAGTACATTGGTATTTTTTGCATTTACTCATTTTCAGAAATAGTCCTTCCCTTCTTCCCTCTGATTTGAAGCATAATTAACCTTAACAAGCTTCAAGATGGCCCTTCAGTCCAGCAAACAAAAGCAGTTTTCATTGTCACTTGGATCAGGAATGGCAGAAGTCACAGATGTGACCCTTTTGGACACCAAAATTCAACTTTTTTTGCAATACAGTAGATCACTCAGTGCTGGTTCCCTTATAAGCCAAAAAAGTACCTAATTTAGGAAAGAAATTTCTACATCCAATTCAGTACTATCAGAGAGTAGAAATAGAATACAAATATTTTATTGTAGCCCTGAACTTTTTGCTACTAGGACAAAGAGGAATTCTGAACATTAAGACCCTAATCTTTGGAACACCCTCTTGCCTCAGCCTTTCCTCTTATATTAGTTTTCTTCTGATGCTTTTTGGGCAGTATTTTGTTAGTGTTTATACTTTGCAGTATTTTCCCCTCAGATGATACTGCAACTTCAAGCATCTTATGAGGAAGGGAAAACCTTTTCAAAGACAGTTCTAATCTACTCTAAGCAGATCTCCCTAAACTATTTCTTATTCATTTCTTCTTTGTCAAAAGGTCTCTTCTTCATGCCCTTGGGCTGATTATTAATAGACATGATAAAAAATGTATAATCCTACTCTAATTGTTTTTTATTTTCAGGCAAGGGAAGGAGAGAGAATTGTGTATTTTTCAGCATTAACTGTTGTGCCTCCTCTTATCAGGTTAATTGGACTGTGGCAATGTCTAACTGGATATCCTGCCCAGAGGTGATTTAAAAATGGCAAATGTCAAGAATTTTTTTTTACTTACTGTTGGAATGTCAACCTTCTCAAATAAATTATGGCAGTTGCTCTTGTCTCAGTGACATAGGTATTTCCTTAACATGTGTTCTTGGATAAATACCTACACAGCTATAAGAAGAAAGGAGGTCATGATTTCACAACAAAGAAAATAATCTTCTACCAGCCTTATTGTTCTGGCCTTGCAAAAGCCCACTGGTAGCTGTCCAGTTTTAAAGATGTCACCATTATGCTTGCTTCTTGTACTTAGCTCTGCAGAGCTCTGCCTGGCATCTTTTCAAAACAAATCTTAAAAAGCGCACAGAGAAATGCTTTCTTTCTGGAGCTCTCTAAGTCCTCCTAACTACACAGCTGCCAATTACAGCTAGCAAGGCTCTTGCACTTTTTTTATGCTTTTCACCTCGTCATTTTCAGTATCATTTGTCTCAGCCTAGAAGGGCTCACCTCTGCCCATCCCAGCCCCAGATGTGAGATATGGCACAGGGAAGAGGCAGTTTTGGGACGGGGGCTGGCATGGCAAGGGGCAGCAAACGTGGTTCCCATGGCTCTTGGTGCTCTGCGAGAGTTAGTGCACAACATGTGAAACTCAAAGTCCTTTAGCTGAGCAAACTAAAAAGCAGAGAACACGACAAGACAAACTAAGAAAGAAGGAGTAGTGACTAAAGAGGCAGAAGGGACACTTTTGTGATGAGGGTGTCATGAGGAAAAAAAGGTATTTTGGTCTGGGAGAGGCCATTTCTTGGCTCTCTGGAGGGCCAATAGCAAGAGGATGATCTATTCTTTCAGGACAGTAGCCTTGGAAAGGGTCTGGTACAGTGAGGACATGGGGGCAGCAGGCAAGAGCAGGTACCTACATGGGCATTTAGGGGTGGCTGTTGGTTCAATTCAGCAACACTTCAGGTCTGCTGACACATGCATAGGGCAGGATCCAGTGCTCTCCAGGTCTGACAGCAGGCAGACAACTGACATTTAAACAGTAACTGGGGTGGGAGTCTGAGACACAGACTTAATTTCTCCTTTCAGAGGCAATTGCTAAATGATTTGGCAGCTTTTAATTTCATAGCACCAAGAAGTATTTAGTACAATGCTCAAATATCTTTCACTACAGTAGATGTTTTTTGTTTGTTTGTTGCTACCAGGTAACCTCTTCTTCAGCAAAGGAGGTTCATATGTCTTGTTTCAGGTTTTGCTGTTTTCTCTGTTTTTTATCAAAGTCAACCAGGAGAAAAATCTTGCAGTGACTTAAAGGACACCATGTAGGTAGATTTTGATGGGAGCAGAGAAGGTGACTGCATTTTGCTTGGTCAAGCAGGACAGTTCTTGGCACTGCCAGAGTAGCTCACATTATCCCAGCTTTTGTGGATGTGGTCCATTCAGTATTCTGCCTGTATTCAGTAAAATTCTGTTAATACTGTCCAAATAAATTCAAGGAGTTTTGGATGTAACATAATATTAGATAGATACGGAGCATTCCCTTTTTTGTCAGGGAATCTGAGAGCTCTTTGTTATGATTTCAGAGAATTAAAGCTTCACAGTATTTCTGAATTATACCTGGAAGAATTATTTCCCATAAGCTGAGGGAGCAGAAAGATGGATGCCCCTTCCTCATGCTAGGGTTGGGATAATGGATCTAGTGACTCAGGAGTTGGTGCTCCAATAACAGTCTCTTTGTTCTCGTGTCCACTGGCTCTCCAGTGGTGACTGGCCTTGGGCAGCAGTTACCCTCTGGTGTGCCCAGAGAGATGCAAAGTGTAGTTGAAAGCACCAGTTAAAGCCTGGAAAAGGGATCTGAACAGAAATAAGGAACACTAACAAAATGGTAGGAGCTGCTGTATTTTGTGAGTTGTTTTAAATAAAGAATCCATTTTAATCCTACTGGCCTCTTGCCTGCTTGCTTCATTCAAAATAAAACACATTCTCCAGAAAATGGTTTTACATAGCCCAGCCAAGTTTCTACTACAGCAAAGACCCCAGACATCCATAATTCATGAACAAGGAAGGGTGTGGATATTTTGTGGGAACTGGATCCTCTGTGAACAAGATCATTTTCATTTACTGATTATATTGTGTAAACAATATGCTTTTAGGATTCAGAGGAACAGATCTGTTCATCTAGCAAAGTCAAACTATTGATTCATATGCAAAGTAAATTAATCCGGAGCTCTGAGTTAACAATAAATAATAAAAGAGTGAGTATGTTGTCCTTCAAAGGCTATTTCACCAAGTTTTAATTTCTGCTATGCATCTTTTAGCTGTTGAAAAACCAAATGCTGCCCAACTTGCAAAATACTTGAACTTTTTATTATTGTGGATGCCACGGCAAGGTTTGAGTGTTTGAAACCATTTAGAATGTTTACAGCTGAGAAATGACAGTCAGTAAATTGAAATGTCCAACCAATTTATACTTGACAGAATGGTATTGTGAAAAGGACATAGTAGATAGCCATTGGTTTTCCTCATGCTCATGGTTTTTGATTCCATTTGCTAAAACCTTATCCCAAAGATACATAAATAATACATAAAATCTCTATTATCCGTAGAATATGATAGGCCTTTTTATTGTATGCAACTGGTTGTCAAAAACAAAACTAATTGCCAAGTATAGCTGTCAGGTGTGCTGCACTTATACCTTCAAAGCTCTACATGTTGGATCCACAAAAGCACTTGAATATGAATTTTTTGCCCTAACTCTGCTAGGCATTTAAATCTCAAAGCACTTTTCCCAAAGCTTATTTCTTAGCTCTCACCTAAACCTAGATTCTGCTGAAATTCTACCCTTCATGTCTCTCCTGTCATTCTCAGTGGATGCCTCTGACATGTGTAAGCAAAGGAGAGGATGTGTCCCTGTAACCTTTTCACAAAACGTGGGACACTATATTCTGGTCGCAGCGACCTGTCCTTGCAGAGGTCTCCCCACAGGTCCAGTCACAGGCTACACAACCTGGACGCTCAATCACCTCAGCAATACAGGCACTGTGCAGGTGAACATAGGTGACTGTCACTCCATGCATCAAAAACTGACATAGCTGAGAGGCAGCAATCTCCTATGATGATTCAGAGCCAGGATATTTTCACATCCTGTTTTCTTAATATCCATATCATGACTGACAAGAAATAAAGAAAGAAGAAGCTTCATTTTATACTTCAGGGTATCAACTGTGCTTCTCCAAACAGAGCCAGGTTTTTCTACGGAGGCAATTGTACTAGGCATTTGAAAAGACCCTTATTGAAAAGATTGCTCTTGCTGGGTACAAAGTATATGAATTTACACCGAGAAACACTGATACCTCCCCTGAAAATGACTTATTGAATGTGAATGCAAAACCCCAATGGCTGGTTCACATCCAGTATTTGGCCATAAACAAATCATCTCCTTCTCATACAAGAAACCCTGACTGTCTGTCAGAACTGCCTACAGAGAGACTGTCAGAGCACCACTTAAACCCCAGCATGTGGTTTCACAGTCATTCTGTGCCAGCCTAAGCTGCTGAGCTGCCTGGCTGGCAATGGCAAGTACTGGCAGAGGGGTGGTGCTGGGAGCAGGGTCCCAGGGTGAAACTCCCCTGCTGACTGGCAGCATCACAGAATCACAAAATGGGTCAGGTTGGAAGGGACCATAGTAGGTCATCTGGTCCAATCTCCCTGCTCAAGCAGGGTCATCCTAGAGCACATTGCACAGAATTGTGTCCAAATGGTTCTTGAGTATCTCCAGTGAGGGAGACTGCACAACTTCTCTGGGCAACCTGTTCCAGTGTGTGGTCATCCACACAGTAAAGTTCTTCCTCATCTTCAAGTAGAACTTCCTATGCATCAATTTCTGCCCATTGCCTCTTGTCCAATTGCCTGGCACCACCAAGAAGAGTCTGGATTCATTCTCTTGACATCCTTCCTTCAGATACTTACAAATATTGATAAGGTCCCTTCTCAGTTGTCTCCTTTTGAGGCTGAACAGGCCCAGCTCCCTCAGCCTTGTAAGAGAGATGTTACAGTCCCCTAATCATCTTTGCAACCCTCAACTGGACCTGCTCCAGGAGCTCCATGTCTCCCTTGTACTGAGGAGCCCAGAACTGGACACAGCACTCCAGGTGCAGCCTCACTAGGACTGAGATCACATCCCTTGACTTTCTGACAATGCTCTTCCTAATGCAGCCCAGGATACCATTGTCTTTCTTGGCCATGAGGGCACACTGCTGGTTCATGGACAGTTTGTTGTCCACCAGGACCTCCAGGTCCTTCTCCACAGTGCTGGTCATCCAGCAGGTCATCCTCCAGCCTGTCCTGATGCATGGGGTTATTCTTCCCCAACACCATGCTTTTACCTTTGCTGAATTTCAGATGGTTCTTCTCTGCTCATGTCTCCAATCTACTGAGGTCCTTTTGAAGGGCTGCACAGCATTCTGGAATATCAGTCACTCCTCCCAGCTTTGTGTCATCAGTGAACTTGCTGCTGAGGAACCATCTACCCCTTCATCCAAGTCACTGGTGGATAAGTTAAACAATACTGGGCCCAGTAGCAAACCTTGGAGGGCACCACTGGTGACAGCCCTCCAACTAGACCCTGTGCCACTGACTATGACCCTCTGGGATCTGCTGTTCAGCCAGTTCTCAATCCACCTCACTGTCCACTCATCCAGTCCACATTTTCCAAGTTTGCTTATAAGGATGTTGTGAGAGACAGTGTTGAAAGTTTTCAGGCAGCAGACAAGAAGTGTCTGAATTTTCACAAGACAGGGATATAGGTTGTACCTGGAAATATGTGTATGCTGGCACCAAGACTAAATACACCTGCACAAATGGGGGAATTCTATGGAATTACTTATTTTGCATTCAAAAGTGTGAAATTTCCTGCTTGCCTTAATGTGAGTATGGTTGATAAGTGTGTTGCAGAGGTTTGGTACCAAGAGCTGTGCACAGCACCGATGTACAGGGTCAGAAGTAGATGGCTCTCAATTCCTGCGGCTTGGCCTGACCTAGAGCTGATTTGACCCTCAGGAAACTCAGGATATTGTGAGCATCTCAGCCCTGTAGTGCCCCACTGGCAATTGATAATCTGTGCTCTGTGAAGGGGTGAGTGTTGAGGCCAGGGGTAGAGGCTTGGCCAGAATTACATTTAGAAGAGAACCAGGATGCCTGGATCTGACTGCTTGCTTTAAAAATTTGCTTCAGTCTCAGTTTCTCCAGCTCTCGCTTTTATAGCTCAAATCCCTAAAGCCTCTGCTCCATATTTACTCCTTCCTTGGCAAAACCATGATCAAATTAGTGGAAGTTTTGACTAAGGAGAAGCACATTTATCCCCTTGTCCTTGGCCACCTGAGGATATATATGTGCTGATGTGAGGAAGGGGAGGGGGAAAAGGGGGAAAAGGGGACAAAAGGATTATTCATGGTTACTCCCAGCCTTGGACCCACACTCCTGGCAGTACAAGGAGACCAGTCCAGAGGCCAGCAGCCTCCATGCCATTGCAAGCACAGACCCACGGACTGCCCTGAGGCCAGCAGCCTGGGTGGTTTTGCCAAGGGGGTGCACACAGACCTGATGTCGAGGTCTATCTGTCCAAAAACAATCCTCTCCATCAACACACAAAGGGAGTGGCTCTGGAGGCAGCCACCTTCCCAAAGCTGCTTCCGGACCTTCCCCTGCCTTATACATGTCACAGCCTTCAAAGAACCAGGCTGTCATAGGGTGGCCCATGTCATCTCATGGCTGCTGGGGACAAATGGTCCAGCCACACAGGGCAGCCTCAAGCCCCACAGATTAGATGTTCTTGGCTGTGCCTGCTGGACACCTCTCATGCCCAAAGTTGTCTCTGTCAGCACCAACCACCTGGGGCTAATATAACACCCCCAGTAGGCCCTGTGGTGCAGCGGGCATGTCCCTGTCAAATGAAATTGGAGGACAAACAAAAAACTCTTTTCTGTCTAAGTATAAATCACATTTCCTTAGGATGAGCATGGCCAGTGAGGCAAAGAGGAGCCATTTTAAAACTGAAAAGCTGCATGCAACTGAAATCTGTGTTTTTTAAGCCTGGGAGCCAAGGGTATGTTAAAAGTGATGAAGCAAAGCAAGTTCATATGCTCTGCACAGCCATCTATGCATGTGCCATTTCTAAAGGGGATTTCACGTCTACTGGAAAACGACTGTGAATCTGCAGATTGTAATGAGCTAAATAAACTCAGAGCCTTCACTAGTGTGAGGCTGGGTTGTTCGGGGCTGGGTATAAGAGGTGCTTTGTGCATTGAGGCATGCTTGGGCCAGTCAACAGATCCCAACATTTTCAGAATCGTGGCAACCAGTGTATCACTTGTATCAACCTGTATGGCACTTTGTCGGGTCCCAATACACAATCCTCACACAAATATTTCAACATACTTGGAGCCAAGCTCTAGTCAATATATGAAGTCATTTCACCACAGCTTCTAACCAGTAGGAAAAAATCCCTACTAACTTTTTTTGGAAGTTAAAAATAGCATGTGTGTGTGTGTGTGTGTGTGTGTGTGTGTGTGTGTGTGTGTGTGTGTGTTCATGTCTGTCTGAGGTTAGTAAAAACAGAAATGAGAAAGACAGAAGCAAGGGTATATGTTGTTTGCATTTCTGAGCCACCTGGAGCTGGTCCCCAGCTGGGTGGAGGGGCTGACTTTCCTTATCCTTGGACAAGCACCTTTTGTTTGGTGGGACAGAGAGCAGAGGGCTTGTCCCATCAGCCCCCCAGTTGCACCTCTCTTCTGTGCCCACCCACAGGCACAAAGCACAAGCTCATGTACCACATTGCAGGGATGGCCCACCATGGAGATGTACCCATCTAGGCCTTAAGGAGAAACCAAAGCAAGAAAAGGACTACCAGGGTGGTGAGAGTGGTGGCACAGTGTCAGTAAGGTGTCTCCATGTGCAGGTGTGTGGTTGCTTTTGATCACTGGGGCAGGAGAAGCAAAGCCTTGCCCTTGCCCACTTGTGGGGTGCTCTGGCACCCTGACCCTGCACACTGCACCCAGGAGCAGCTGGGGCAGGCCCATGGCTCCACCAGCAGCAAATATTTTTACGTGGGAATAGCACAAAGCCCTTGAAGCAATAAACTTCCTGAAGGAAGATTACACTTTCAGCAGCCTAGTTTTTGATGTGGCATGTTCCCCACAGCACTCTGCTTTCACTTACTGTGTGTAGTGTGTGATGTGGATTTTCATATAACATTGGTGTGTGCTCAGTTTTGGAGTTGTGCAGCGCCAGATGCTGCCCACGGGCCCTCACATCTGGTAGAGGTATAGCAGTGAGGTCTGCAAGAGCTGCTTTCCCACAGATGCACTCAAGTTCTTGCAGGGTGTGAAACCACTCTTAAGGTCAAGATGGTCTCATGAGCCACCTCTTGATCCCATCTATAACCCCCCAGCCCTCAGTACAATGCCTGCTCTGTTCGTCCATGGCTAAAATAATACTGGAGTAATATTGCTGTGTTTATTCCTGCCTTTAATGTCATGGCTGTCTGCATGTGTGATGGCACCTAAAGTGTTTCTCTGATCTCAGGGCTCTGCAAATGTTTAAGTTAACAAAGAGAATGCCTTTCTCATGAACTGTTCTGGTGTGTTAGAAGGAAACTTGGAAATCCTTCCTTTCTCTGTTTTCTGTCTGGTCTTCACCCTTCTCCTTCTGCCAGGCCACCTCCCTTCTTCTCTCCCCCTCCCCATCTTCCTGTCCTCACTTCAGCCTCTCCCCCCTTCTGCAGTCTCATGCTTCCTTCTCAGTGAAGGAGGGAGGCATGGGGAAAACGATGTCCTGGCTCCTGCACTGAGACATTCCTCAGTCAGCCAGTGTACAACAACTTTTCTTCAAAGGTTTTCTTCAAACCTGTGGGCAGTAGGGCTGCCAAACTCTGTCTGCAGATTAGTGGGTGAAGGGAAGGGGTGTGTGATGCTGTCCTCCCCTGTCACTACTCAGAACGGTGGTGACAACTCTGCAGCAAATATCTACTCCTGGGAAGGTAAAAGAAAGCTAATGCTAAACTGTGGCTTTTCACTTGTCTTTCAATGTCCACATTATGAATGCCAAACCATTGTGCTCCCTGGAAAAATGAGAAGAAAGGACATGTGCCTCTGCCTAGAACACCTATTAGATGAGCTTAGATTTCTAGGCTCCAGCTCGTTTTAACAGTATGTAAGTTTTTGGTATGTAGCCACACGAGCATATTTATGACGCTGTAAAAATGCACTCGTTCATTCCATCATGTAACAGGCAGAACTAATGGATTGGTGTTGGCTTTCATCAACAGAGGGTGAAGATGATGGTGAGGTCTGTAATCTTTGTCAAGAACTATAGCACTAGTGGGAGTGCAAATTATTTATACCAAATGTGATTCGGGAAAAGATGTGAACAAACATTTGGAAAGTGTCCGCATGAGGAAAAAGGTGAACTCCAGTTTTTCAAAGTGACTTAGGAGATGAGTTCCTCTGATTTCCAGTGAGACATCTGAACATTCTTGAGACTAAGACTTAGAGTTTGGCTGTTCTTATGCATACCTCATATGCCTCACGCCTCATGCTGCAATGATGGCATGTTGAACCAGACCTATCCACAGGGCAGTGCTTGTGTATTTAATTCATGGACTCTGCTGGGCAAGTTGCAACCTCCTGTAGAGTAGCTGTAAGATATAGCTCAGGAAATAAGACTCTGAAGAGTTTCTCCTTTCTCAGATCCTCTACAGTTCTGAGGAAACTCCAGAACACGGCAAAGATAATTTCATCTAGAGAATGGTATGTTGACCTGGACCACATCAGCACAAACTGAGGGGCTGGGTTTTATCTCTCTCTCCAAGCTCTTGACCATGTACTAACATGCTAGCTTCCTTCCACCTTTTTCCCCAGTGGGTATTTCACGTGAGATTTACTATCTCTTTTTAGTTATCTACTGAAGCTCCCTTTTCCTGAAGAATTTCTGAGGAAATTTGAAGTAATATTGGTGAATTCCCCTAACGCATTATTCTCTTGCACATGGAAATTCTTGGTGTCTCACGTAGGTCAAGGTTTCTAAGGTTTGCTTGCTTCTAGTAAACTATTTCAGGTCTTGTTAGAGAGCCTGAAGTTTCCTTCTGTCCCTTACAATAGACATGTGGGCAGCTAATCTTTGGGGAAATACCTATCATATTTCTTTGGGTCCTTGTGCTGTTAAGTTGTTTAGTGTCTCTGGCAGTCAACACCACAACCTGAGTCTTACCATTAAATTCATCCGGATTGCGAGCATAGTGCTGCTTGTCACTCCTTTGCTGTGCCAGCATCTTTCAAAACTTCCCCAAAAATCTCCTTTCAGTTGTAGGCTGTCAGCAGTAGAGGAAATCTCTAACTGCTTCTGCTCATACAAAGAGCTTGGAAGTCCATAAAAGGCTGCTGTTGATTCTTTATGGAGCTGAAGCTTGGCTTTGAATGCCTGTGTATGCATATCTCATGTTTACTGCAGGGAAAACCGTTTGATGGTAAAAAATATGAAAGGTGTGAAAATAACTCTTCAGTATAACAGAACAATGAAGCTTCAGCATAGAGACTTTCCTCAGAAAGGCAAAATACTTCACAGGGTGGAAGCAAAATGCATGTCGGTGCATTGCTGCATCCTTTTTGAGAAGTACAGTCAAGGCAACAGCCCATATGCAAACTGAACTCCTACAGGAAGGCAGGAAAAACAGAGTCAGAAACTCATTTGGTGGAAACTGGCCTTGCTCCACTGATGCCAACAAATGTTGTGTTGGTTTAGTCTTTTGAGAAAGACTAAGTAGATCTTGGAGAAAGTGCATACATGCCTTCTTGGGGTTTGGTTCATATCAAGAATTTCCCTAAATTCCCTACATTCTATTCGCATGAAAGAAAGAATTCAGAACTCATTATTTCTTTAATCAGAAACAAAAGTCCCTGTTTATTTAAAGCTTTGCAGAGATAATTGGAACTAATCATCATGTGTAATACAAATAAAGGCATTCCTCCCTTAGTAGGAACAGATCTAAGCCAGTTGTTCTCCAACTGAACTCAGCTGGACTAAGATGAGTTTTCTGTACTTATAGTGATTCTTGTTCTGTCACTAAAGGGATAGTGGGAGGAGATGCTCTGTTTTACAAGGCAATAATTGTATTTGTAAGGGAACGAACTATTCTGAGTCTGAGTCATTAATTGTATTTGCACAGGAATGAACCATGAGGAAGAAGCCTGAGTCATTTAGCTCTGCAAAAGGAGTGAATTATTCCTGCAGATGAGGCATTCTTTCTGTTCTAAGGGAAGGGAAACAATAGCATTTATATTACCCTCTACATGTTTCCACCTTTTAACAAAAACAAGGAATCTCTCCAGCAGCTACCCCAGTTGCACCCTGTGAGAATTTCATTACAGTTCAGATTCTGTGTAAATTTTGGAATGCATGGCTCCTTTTATATTGAGTACTTGCATCCATTCTCCATATATTTACATCTCCAATTTAACACTATTGCAGAACTGTCTATGGCATACATGTGGAAGAGCACAATGCACAGATGGCTGTGCTTTTTTCATTTTCATAGGATAGGAGCAGTAAGTAAGCTACATAGGCTGTTCATGCCGTTATATATCACCTATGTTACATATGCAAGTATGGGGTATCCCATCACCTTACCAGCCAGGAACATCCTGGCACACAACTACTGCCTGATCCTTACTGCATCTTTATAAGAAGCCTTTCTATAAGCCCAGTATACTTTGCCCGTGCTGTTTTAAAGCTGACCCTTAAGGCGATCAGGAGTAGTCAGCATGGATTCACTAAAGTAAATCATACTTTACCACCCTGATTGCTTTCCACAATTAAACAACTACCTGGATGGATGAGGGGAGAGCAGTGGATATTGTCTACTTTGAATTCAACAAGGCTTTCAACACTGTCTCTCAAAATACCCTTATAGGCAAACTTGGAAAATGTGGACTGGATGAGTGGACAGTGAAGTGGATTGAGAACTGGCTGAACAGCAGATCCCAGAGGGTCATAATCAGTGGCACAGGGTCTAGTTGGAGGCCTGTCACCAGTGGTGCCCTCCAAGGTTCACCACTGAGACCAGTATTTAACTTATTCACCAACGACTTGGATGAAGGGGTAGATGGTTCCTCAGCAGCAAGTTCACTGATGACACGAAGCTGGGAGGAATGGCCCATACCCCAGAGTGCTGTGCAGCCCTTCAGAAGGATCTCAACAGCTGGAGATGCACAGTGT
The DNA here is from genome assembly GCF_025592945.1 of Manacus candei. Lineage (NCBI taxonomy): Eukaryota > Metazoa > Chordata > Aves > Passeriformes > Pipridae > Manacus > Manacus candei. The sequence goes on along the minus strand of NW_026138091.1, from coordinate 6,599,386 downwards.
GCAGGGATGAAGTGCAGGTGATGCTCCTGCCTACTGAGGTGACTCCTGGCAGGCACCTCTCTGCCTTTTTAACCTCTCTTGCTTTAAATGCCAGTCCTGAGGGTAGCACAAGAGGTGTTTCAGCTGCGCAGTCTCCCAGAGCACAAGGGGTCCCTGGTCCTTCAACAGGAGAAGAACTTGTGAAGAATGATATGTGGGGGGACCTCAGCAAATTTTCTTTCATTCAGGGCCTCCCTCTGCTTGCAGGTTTTTTTCAGTCATGGTACTTCCCGTCTCCCTTTACCATCCTGCTACTTCCATCAACTTCAGATGGAGTTGCAGGTATTCAACACTTCTCAGTTGTGACTTACGGATATCCATGGGCACTGCAGGCAATTAGTACCTCACAGCTGGATTGTTGGGGATCATGCCCTCAGAGATTTTGGGAAAGTCCATGACAAGATGTAGGACACATGAGTTTCTGTTAAAGAAACTAAAATGGGGCTTTTTCAAAAAATTCATATGCAACCAATGCTCCAGGGATGTTGAAGTACTAAGGAGCTTGTAGTACTTTCTTGAAATTCACACCATTCTGTTGATGTAAAAAAAGCCTCCCGTGTACGAATTTTAAGACTTGACTGTGCTCTTCAGAAGGAGAAAATACACAATCCCATAAGTAAACATATAAATCAGTTAGAGAACCTAGAGATTAAGGACTAGGTTCATAAAGCTTTATATCCCATATATAGTAAGTGCCAAAAGTTTCTCTTAATGACTTTGGAAAAGGCATATGCTTTTTCTGTAGTCCTAGCGCTCTTTCCCCTTGTTAGCAAATGGTTTCATTCTACACTGGAAAAACTCACATGCCAAAAAAAGGTGAGTGGAATTTAACACAAAAACAAAAACAAAAACAAAAAAGTAATTTGTGGTTCAAGCACTCAGCTAAGCTATATTTATTCAGTTGACATTTTTTCCAAAAAGACCAACGTGTAAATTAATGCACACATAGGTGAATCTGAATTATACCCTGGTCATTTATAATATGCAAGGTTTTATGTGACTTCAATAAAACAATAAGTAGTTATGCAGCAGCCAGAGTAGCCAGTGATTCATTTACTTCCACAGGATGACAACCACCTTCTTAAGGAAATACACTCACCAAGTACTGAAAGCCTTTTGTACTTTCTGTGCTTCAAGGATTAATAGAATTTCCAAAGACAAAAGATGAATGAGATACAGTAGCGAGTGCCACAGAGGCCAGGTTTGGCCCAAAGGTGACCACACACAACTAAATTTCTCTGAGGCTTCACAGCAAATGTGCTTTACTCACATTGTGGTAAATGCAATCCAATGCTGCCTGGCCCCTGGATGGTTGCTTCTGTACAGGCTGTTTTGATTCTGTTCCTTTGGTTGATTTTCTTAATATAATAGGAACTGTAAAGCAAAAGCTTGCAAATTAACTCTGATATGTTCAATAAAGTGTGTTTGTTCTGTGTCCTCGCCTTCCTTTCTCAGTGACACAAAGTTTCCTGTTGTGTGGTTTTAGTGGGTGGAGAGAAAAAGAATCTTTAAGAAAATCAAAAACCAAGAGGCCTTCAATGAACTATCCAGACAGTACACGACTTAAACCAAATACATCTCTTCACACAATTGTGCAGTGTGCTGACACAAGGATGTCATGGCAACTGAATATATACATAGGTTAAAAACAGGGTTAGAACAAATCCATGCGAGTCTGTTGATGGCTACTTCACAATGACTGACCAGATGGACGTTCAAGGTCAGGTTGAACAGGGCCCTGTGCAGCCTGGTCTAGTTGAAGATGCCACTGCCCACAGCAGGGGCGTTGGACTAGATGACCTTTAAAGGTCCTTTCCAACCCAAACCATTCTATGGTTCTGTGAAACTTGCAGATAAAGATGTTCCTCAAACACTACCTGGAATTGCAGAGGTTTCATTTCTTGTGATGCCATGCAGCATCCTTTGCTGACCTTTGCCAGGTTAAGTGTTCAGCAGTGGGATGCACTGCAGCAGTTTTCCTACTTTTAAGCAACAAATGCAGGGCAAGGGTGGAGGAATGGTCACGGCTTAAAATTTTCTTTAGTTTATAGCAGCAGTGTCATAACTGATACCAGTCAGACACTGAAATCTTAATAATTCAATAAATAGTTCATTTCAAATCATGAAAAATGATAGATTTTCTTCCGCATAGATACCCAAACAAGATAAAGTAGACAGTGTGAACTTTTGGACATTGCCAAAGGATTTTCTTTGATTAAACACAGCTCTTGGCTGTAGCTGAGGACACAGAGAATGATGCATTGAAGAAATTTACTGTCATTAGCATTATACCAAACCAAATCTGAACTTTGTGTATTTAGGGAGACTGAAGGGAAGATGAGAATGGATCAGTCTAAAGACACTACCTGCTCACCCTAAAGACCTAGAAAACAATCAGATTGCTGCCCACGGTAATCAGGAGTCAGAAGGGTCTCTACCCACTTACTCTCCTGAGTTTCTGTAAGTACTCCTTTGTACTGATGTGACTCGTCCAAGACCACAAAGGTACTTGCGAATGAGAGCTGGAGCTGAGGGGTTCCTGGCCACTAATCCTACACACAGGACAGGATGGATTTCCAGTCTCCTGTTTGCTTGCATTCTTTTAGAAGTGCACATTCCTAGGGGAATGAACCCAGACTTAGGAATTCTTTAATGTTTTTGGACTCCACATATTTCCAAATGGACTTGGAAAACAAACCAGCCTTCAGGTGATAAATCAAAGATTAACTTAGGTAAGAAAACCAAAATACATGCAAACAGTAACTTATCGCACATTAAATTCTAGATGTCAGAAAGTAGCCCTCACAACCCAAGCGTGCTGCAACTCCCTTGCAGCTGAGTGATAAATCTGTATCTTTTGCAAGAGATTATCATGACCCAGAGATTGAGTGGATCTGCACTCATGAAAGTCAAACAAGGAGCCAGTGACCCTGGAAAAAACCTTGCACTAGTTATTAACAGAGAGCTGGTAACATACCTGTAAGACTTGTTTAACGCTTATGGATAAATGCTAATATATATAGCTAGCAAATTCTCTGAAAGGGATCCAGACCTTGAATGGACTGTTTCCTGTAGAGACAGTCTGACTGGGATTTTCATTCAGAGGTCTTTGAGGTTATTCCAATACGTCTGACAGTGCTATACACACCAGAGCTTTATTCTTCCCTCTCCTACAGCGTGTATATCAGCAATAACTCCCAGACACAAAAAATTCTCACCAAGGAAGTGCCGAGGAGATGGTATGGAAAAATGTACTTTGTTGAAATATTTTTTTCTCAGAGTTCTCACTTGTTTCATATCATTTTTAATGAAAAATGCATTTGTTTAAAAATGTTTCTGCTTTTCATGCTTATAGTAAAATATTTTGAAATTAGAATTATGTCTATAAGCCAAAAAAATTCAAGAAAAGTCTGTTTAAAAACTGAGTAAAGTTCAGGGTTCTTTCTTAAACTTTTGATAAGGAATCTTGAAATTGATGAAATTTTTTGTTGTTGTTTCAACTGACTTTTCAAATTCTCTCATTGAGTCTGTAAGCTTGTTGAAATAAAAACCAGTTCTAACAGTATTATATAAATAACACTGCAGTTTACCTGCATATTTTTGGATTTGCATATGACTTGTCTTTTACTTCACAACATCATAGCAGTCCCCGTTGTCCCCATTAGTGATTTTGCAATTTCACAGAGGATGGAGAAGGTAAGTGGACTCATGGCATTAGTTTGCTGGCCTTCAAGGCAAACACTGTTTGGCTTTTTGTGTTGTTGTTGTTGGTTTTGTTTTTTGTTTTGTTATGGAGAATACACCAAAACTGACAGTTTAACCAGTTAAACAATTGTGAGATCCTCTGACCAAATCTTCACACAATCCCAGGATGCTGGTGTTAGTGACAGAGTGTGGTCTTTAGGGGAATTCAGCATAATTTAGATTCTCCACATGGCAGCTAATGTCCTGTGGATTTCCTGCAATCTTTGTCCCCATGTTATTTGAGAACATTTATGGGACTGTCTAGGAGGCTTTAGCCAATGGTATGGATGCCATTGATTCTGAGATCTTCCCTGAAATGTCACTTCAGTCATGACATGGCAAATATTGTCCCTTGTTCTTAATGCTATTGTCAAGGTCTTTCAGTATGGCCCTATAGCATAACAGATCTATTTTATTTTAGAAATGAACATACAAGTGCAAGTCACAGAACCAAATAATTCAGATTGGAAGGGACCTCAATGAGTCACCTATTCCAACCTCCTGCTCAAACCTGGGTCAGCACTTAGTTCAGACCTGGATACTAAGGGCTTTGTCCTGTTAGGTCTTGAAAACCTCCAACTACAGATATTTTTCAGCTTCTCTGGGCAATTTCTTTCAATGCTTGACTCTACTGACAAAGGGATGTAACTTATTCATTTAGCCAGGAAAGTGACTCATTAATAAGGGAAATTTTTCACTTGTGAATGCTATACCATAGCCCATAGCCTCTCACCTTCTGGTAAGCTATTGATGTTTAAAGGGGATGAGGAACATTTGGATTACAGCCTGCAGAGGAAATGGCCGAAGAGTATCTTGGAATTTGATAATTTGTTGGACTTCACAGGTGTCTGGGGGGGTGAAGCAGAGGACATGACTGAAGCTGTAGCATTATGTGGTGTATCACCTTCTGTAGCTACCTTCTACAAAGTACTATGAATGCTTTGTTAATGTTCATTTTGGAAAAGGTCAGTTGGCTTTTAGCAAGTTTTCTCTTTTCTTTTGACTAGGAGCTTGGGTTTTCCATGGGCTGTTGCTATGTGTTTGGGTTCAGGTCAGCTCCTGGTGGGGCCACCTCTCACATTCTTATACCCTGAGAACAACCATTTGTAATTCTCTCCTCTCCATCACTGTTAAGCCAAGTGCAAAGGTACAGTCATCATTAACACATTATTTAATGATGGTAAACCACCAGCTGTTTTAAAATGCATGGACATTTCACTCAGTCCTCAAGAGTGGAGTGCTTGCTTGCTTTTTGAGGAGTGCTTGCCAGCTGCAGCCCATCTAACAAATCTCCTGTTTCGGAGAAATGCAGCAATTCTTCCACCTCAAGGAATATTGATTCAGATGCTGTTACATCATTTAGTCTTTCTTTGGAGTCAGTATCATTAATGAGAAGCTGTATATGGTTTCCTGCTAACGTAGGATAAAAATCTCCAAGCTACTTTGCTTGCGTTGGACTGCTTGGCAGCTAGTGGTATATCTGATCATGCATATTTGCTTCAGCAGCCAGGGATATTGCTGCTTTAATTGAAGCTGCTGTCTGGTGGTTCCTGCCCTTTCAGAATACTGGAATACACTTCGGGTGATGGCTGCTTGGTCTTCTCACTGAGGACTCTGATATATGGGTCAGCTTTGCTGTCTGTCTTCTTTAAAGTATAACCAGTTGGGGAGCACATTATAAAATACAAGGTAGAGTATATTGACAATACTCATCTTGTATTTCATGAGGACACTGCAAGTTCAGTCTAAGCTATGGAGTAATGTCTGAATGTTGCTGCTTTTTGGCTGCATTAGGGATGTCTTGTCCTCAGCTTTGGAAAGATAGAAATATCATTGCTGGATATACTATCTTCCTGGCTAGAAGGGGCATATCTGGAGACTGTGAATCAGCTTAATAATACTGGCATAATTTTAAACATCTCCTTGCACTTCAAAAGCCTTGAGTTGGCTATAGAGTTAAAACATAATTTCCAGCTATGTGCTTTGCATAAGCAATTCCCCCATTTATCTCATGACAGTCTGGAGAATCATGACCCCAGAACCTGGCTTATAATTTATTTACAGTACTCATGGCCTTCCTGTCTTGTGACAGTATTCAGTCTCATAGTGTCTTTTTTAATATGTTGGATATCTTTTAAGACACAGTGAAATTTATCACAGAATCAGAGAATATGTTGAGTTGGAAGGGACCCACAAGGATCATCGAGTCCAACTCTTAGCCCTGCACAGGACCATCCCCAAGGGTCACACCATGTGCCTGAGAGTATTGTTCAAACACTTCTTGAACTCTGTGTGAGCCTTAATGCTGTACAAATTTACAGCCTAAAAGTAGCCTGGTTATGTTCAGGCATACGAATCCATTTGTCCACCAGTAGGTTTTGCAGTCACAAGCCCTTTGGCAGATCTGTAATATTCTAAGAACCTAGGACTGTGTGATTTCCAATTCTGAAATCTAACTTGTTTTTTCTCCCCTTCACATCAAGAAAGGCTGAAAATGTGGGGTTTTTTTCTTTCCCAGTGATGAAACTGTTACAACCACTGTTGCTGTTCAATCATTTATTTTCTATTGGTTTTATTTATGCTTCTACTTTGTCCTTTTTTTTTTTTTTTGAGATTAGAGTGTCCTATAATTACAATAAAATTGGAGTGGCAACCATTACTGAGTGCTCTCATGAGTTTTAGAGAGGCTAAGTTTGCAGCACTTTTTAATACTGTTACTTGAATTCTTATTTGTTTAACATTCACTCCTAAGTATTGTCTGGCTTTGTCTTACACCTATTCAGGAGAGGGGTGCTCTATATACCTCAATGATTTCTCAGGGAATACTTGTTCTTGCCTGACTGAATACATCTTTAAAGACCTTTTCATACAGTTGAGCTTGTGAGTTTTACTATGATGGTATTATTGCACCTTCTTTTCTCCCTTTCATGGAACTTTTTTCCTAGAGTGTTTTTTTTTAAATCATTCACTAACAACTGTGTCATCTCCAGACAAAAGGTGTGTTCCCATTGTCACCTCTTCACCAGCCTAAGCAAAGTCTACCTGTTTTTTACCAGTAGTTCATGGTCCCTGACCTTTTTATCAATTGTGTTTCTTAATTTTAGGTGCCCTTGGTTTATCAGTAACTCTTCTGACTCAAGGGGCGCAGAACAAAACAGATTACATGAGTTATGCTCTTGGAGTCGGTGGGACTGCTGGTTTGACTAAGTGCTCACCAACATGAGGCAGGGTCTCATGCCTGAGTCCTGAGTTGTGAAAAGGGGAATACTTTATGTCACTGATTTACTCAGGTTCCCGTGGAATGTGTCCAAAAATAGCTATTTGCTTTTTTGCACAAAGCATCCTGTCATGCAGTCATGATTAATTTACATACCGTCACCGCCTGGTCTCTTTGTTACTGCTCTCTAGCTGGGGTTCCCTCACCAGATATGGTGTTTCTGCGGGTATTATTTCCCCCTAGCCTCCTGTCAACCAGAGTAATAACTACAAATAAGTGATATTGCCCATATTGGCAATCCTAAAGAAAACTCATCTTTTTTTTCCCCCTTGGAACCTTTCTATGCATATGGAGGTCAACTTTATGTGTTCAAATACATTAACGGGGAAGGCAGTGGAGCACAGCACAGAGTGGCATCAGTGAGGGAATTGCTCCCAGGTACTTAGGAAGTTGAATATTGATCCCTCTGCTGAAAATTACCCCCTTCACCACCCAGTGTTTCACTAGGGCTCTGCCATGATAACGCACAGGCTTACAACCTGCAAAAATCACTGCTGACGTCAGGCCAAACCAGCCTCCTGGGAAGGAGCAGTCAGAGTTTTGTTGGTGATTTCAATGTGAATGGGAGCAGGCCTTTCTCTACAAAAGTGATTTTCTTCTCCAAGCGCTATATTCTTCCTAAGCTATTTTCCTTGAAATATAATAAAATGCTCCCTGTTGCTACAAGTAGCACCACTCTGAATGGAAAGTGCTGTTAGTCTTGTTTATTTTGGCCACAGTGGTTGTGCTCCATTGTATTACTGCTCTCCATGACTTGTGTATGTATTATTCCTTGACTCATTACATGTAAGCACCAGGGGAGGTGCAGAGGCCAAATGTGACCCACAGATGCCCACGATTTCCCCAGTGTCTCCCCTCTGCTCCACCACCAACCCGTGGAGCTGGCTGAGGAGAACCATCCTGGTCCCTTGGGCTGCTGCCATCCCTCCCATGGCCACAGGTGGCTGTATGCCATGCCACTGTATGCAGATCAGAAGTTGCCATTAGACATCTGGCAGGTTGCCAACACTGTGCTCAGTTGAGCAATATTTGGGAGCTCTTGTTTGTTGTTTATTACTGCTGGGCAAGTCCTGCAGAGTTTGGTTTGTTTGAGCTACTACAATCAAAGCTGCGGGTTCAGTTTTCAAAGGTTAGCAATTGAGCAATCTACTTGAAGCAATTTACTTGAAGGTTCAAGATCTATTAAAAGGAACCATTCTGCTCTTTTGTCTCCTGTAAGCTGTATCACATTTGGCAGTAGGGAAAGTATAATGGGTTTTTGTATGTAATTTATTGCCTACAAAAGGTATGTCATTGGAATGAGAGAGGTATTGGCTGCAGTTACTGCCCAACTGGAGAGGGATGTGTTTTGTCTGAAGTAGAACCACTGTGCAATCTGAAGAAATGGTACAAATTAATTGACATTGCACATAAAATAAATTTTGTAGTTACAGCTCTTCACTCATGTGGCAGATAATCTCCTAGCAAAAAGAAAGTGCTCTACAAATCCAGTATACATGTTATTATCTATTGTGACTGTCTTTCTATTTCTTATTCTTTTTCCTCACATTTCTTCTTGTATTCTGAATAGTGAAAATCAAAATCAGCCTGACTTTTTACAAATAGCCTTCTGAGAGATCCTAGTCCTTGGGTCTCACAAGATCACACCCATTTGCTTCTGATTTTTTTTTTTAAATAATCTTTAAAACCAAGAAACAGTTGATTTCAAAAATTTAAAACATTGTTTCTCATGAAATGTGCATTCCACAGCATCTCCTGATAATCTTGACTAAGAAGGCCTGATCAAGAGCCATACAGCTGAGGAAACCTTATCCTTTTCTTTAGTTTCATGTTGTATTTCCATGCACAGTTGTAGGACACAGGATACCAGGGCCAAGGTAATAGATTTAGTGTCTTCCTCAATATTTAGGCATTCTATTTGTAAAGGAGAGATGGAGTATGGGACAGAACTACATTACTGCACCTTGTCAAAACTGGACCATTTACTCATATTAAAAAAGAATCTTTTGAAAAAATACCCTTTTCAGTATTAAAACCCCCATGAATTATAAATAAATTAAAAAACGTTTTAGCACATGATTGATTGCTCATTTCTTGAAAACAATTCTTCTACAGCAGCTATATGCTGTAGGTCACCAGTTTTGTCCTCATAGACTTACAAAATTGTGCAGTAATTGAGTCATGACTGTCCTAATCCAAACTGAAACCACCTTTTCTTTCATGCTGAGCATAAGAATTGTCCTTTTCAGCATGGATACCACTAAAATAATTTTTATCAACTACACTGATGCAGAAAGCAGATGGCATGCATTTTGGCTAAATGTAG